>NC_089682.1:26512769-27721102 GCF_031753505.1 Anomalospiza imberbis
TTGAGCAAATGTTCACAGCTTTAATATGTTCTGATACAATATGTACCTATAATCTTCTGAGATAGCAACCTAGTCCTCTTTGGACTCTTTTTATTTTATCTTTTATATACTGAACACACACTCTTCAACTTCCAGGTTGTTCAAATGTGTCTTTAACTCTTCTGTGTTAAAAATACAGCTTTTATAAGTACATGTGAAGTGGTTCTGAGTGGAAGGTACTAAAAAATTATTATGTATTTCCAAAATTGCAGCAGTGGTACTGAGGAGTTGGGAAGATTTGTTTTCTCCAGGTGCCAAACAGACAGTAGTTCTGTGATGATAGATGTTGCATGTGGGTCAGTACATATAGGCATCTCCATTGCTGCAGGTCTTACCTTTTTGTGACAGTTCTCTTAAGTGAGTATGTCAGACTTTATTATTGCATGTCTTGGGGAGGAAGTGAAATGCTTTATACTGAAAGAGATTCTTAAGTTCTGACAGGATTTTTTTACTGTCCTGAGATTTGCAGAATAATAAAGTTACTGAGGTTTACTGAAGTAAATTCACTTCATCAGAATGGAATGAGATGTATTTATTCTTAATAAGTCTAAATTTCCTTCAGCAGGACAAAAATAATCAATGAGAAGGTGCCAAAGTTAGGGGAAAAATGGAACAAAAATGTTTAAGAACCTTATCTACAAAGGGATAATTCTAATTAATTTCGTTTAATTTTTATTAATTTTATTTTTTAAATTAATTTTTAAATTAATTTTGTGGCAGTGAGTTTCAGGTGCATGAGAAGCATCTTATGAAATACCTTTTGTTTGGTTTTGAACATATTGATATGTTGATATCTGCTGAATATTTTTTTTAATTGGAAGTGATGATGAGCTAGTCATTCCTTATTCACTTTCTCCACCCTGTTCATTGTTTTATAGGGATCTCTCATGTTCTCCCCCATCATTTGTTCTCCTTTCAGTACAGTCCTAATTTATTCATTATTCTCTTGCATAAATTCTCTTCTGTATCACTGATGATCCTGATTGCTCTTTTGTATGCTTGTCTTGAAATAGAACCATCAGACCTACAGAATTCAAGATGTAAAAATTGTGCTTCATAGAGTAATATAGTGATAATTATTGCTTGGTACTCTGTTTCTTGCCTAATAATTCGAATTTTTGGCTGTCACTATACTGTGAGCTGATGGATTTTGCAGATACTGCAATTTTACATCTCTACTGAATGTCATTTTATTTCTAAAGTATGCATGGATTAGATTATTTTCTCACACATACCACACTATATTCACCAGAAATAATTTAGGTGATGTAATGACAAAGTGCTATAAGATACTTTGAGTTTGCTTTATGACAAGCTCTCTTTTTACTATGCCAGGTAACCCAGCATTGCCAGCAGATTCTGTCACCTTGTCACCTTAGTCTGATTGTCTATTGTTAGAGTAAAACTGACAGTCTGTCAGTTTAATCCCATGGGGAATCAGCTGGGGAGCTTCTTCCACTAAGACATCTGTGTATTTCCTAGCTTTTTGTCTCTTAACTTTTGTGTTATTATGTAGTACATCTTAAGTACTGTGAGGCCTTAACCTTGGGCTCCATAGCAGCTTCCTATCTTTAACCATCTTTGATGGATCTTCTCCAGTACCTCCAATATCAATAAACTCTACATCAAATAGATCCTTGTCTATCTTTGCCTTTTTGAGAGAATTCCAATAACCCTTTGAGGCATAAGTTCTGTTTGCAAAGATGTTTTTATCTTCTTCACGGGTTGTTGTGTTTTATTCCCCAGGGTTCTTAGTCTGCTTTTTGTTAGTTTCTGTAGGTAGTACTGATATGTCTTGATAGTTATGTCTCTGAATTATATGTAGAATCTTAATGATTGATTACTATATTTTCTACCTCCAGTGCTCTGGTATTGAAATGATTTTAAAGGGAGAAAATGTTGGCATGAAATGTTACTTAAAATCAACAAACTGACCAGTCCTTTTTTATCTGTCTTAAGGTGGAGAAACAGAGAAGAATTGAAAGAATAAAGCAAAAACAGTCTCAGCTACAAGAACTCATTCTACAGGTACAGTCAAGGTACTCTTGTCTATAGGGCAAGGTAACTTACATCTGTATTCCTCTTGTTTTATCCCAGTCTGAGGGATGGGAAGCTTCTAGGAATTCATTCTAGAGATGAATTTCAGGAGAAGATGTATGCAGCTTTATTTAACAGTGTAGTTTAGCTGGGACCATGCTCTTGACCATTGCTATTGGGGATGCCATCAACCTTCCATCAGTTATGATGAAATTGTTTGGAGTTTCAAGTATGTTTAAACAGGCTTTATGTTGATAGGAGAAGTATTTCATACCATACCCTCTGAACTTTCCAGTTCAGTTCAGGAACTGAACTAGATACAGGCATCTAGAATTTTCTGCTGTGTTAGCATCTGTAGATAAAACTATGTGACTGTAGAAGTTGTCTGTCCTAGTGCTCTGCATTGTGCCTCTCTGGAGACTCGCTGCAACTGGTGTGTAAGTGGCTGGACCACTGTGAAACAGTGGCTGAACTCCTTCCTGCATTTCCCTTACTACACTTGGGGAAGCAATAGTCTATTTCCAAGTCACTGAGCTGCTGGTCCACAGAAATGTATTCCAGGGTAGCTGGAAATGCTGTGGGACAGCTGCCTGATTTTTATCAATCTCTGTGTTGGCTTTGGATTTTGGTCTTAATTCTTGTTTATTTAATTCTTGTTTATTTAATTCTTGTTTATTTAATTTGATTTTGTGACCAGAAAAATATTTTTCTCTGTTCAGTAGCTTACTGTATGATTTATAGCTTGAATTTCTATGTTTTTTAATTATTCAAATGGCTAGGTTTTAAAATAGGAACTTTCCATTGTAAAAAGCAATTTTGGTAAGATGTTAAAGTCACTAATCTTAAATGGGTAATTCAGAAACCTAATGCCAGATACTCAAATCCCGGACATTCACTTTTTTAGCATATAATTCATTTCAGTATTAACATTCAGGTGTATTTTTGGAGTGCAGCAACTAGTAGGGAAGAGTAAATGGAGAGGAAATAGGATGCTATGGGAAAATGTATTTCTCCGAACATTGTTCTCTCTCCATTCTGCCAGGGATCTGCCCAAGTAGCTGTGCTGATGTAGTTAGTAGAATGTACTTTTTTTTTTTCTTAGTAAAGTTTTACTGCATTGCAGTATGATCTGTGACTCTTCTTGCATCTTAACATGCAGAAATATGGTAAACACTCCTTCCTTTTCTGCATTTGCTTGCTTTAACAATTGCTGGAATCCTTAGGAATTTTGTTAACGTAATCCCAAAAGCTTCATTCATGCTTTGATATCACTGTTGCTTTTTCTAGCAAATTGCCTTTAAGAACCTCGTCCAGCGAAACCGTCACGCAGAACAGCAGGCAAACCGACCTCCCCCTTCCAATTCTGTCATCCATTTGCCTTTTATCATTGTGAACACCAGCAAGAAGACAGTGATCGACTGCAGTATTTCAAATGACAAGTAAGCTAACAAAGTTTTCCATTTGGCTTTTGGTAGAGGGTCTGGGTTCATATAAATGTTCATGTAGATTTGTTAAAGATTAAATGCAAACTTAATTGACTTGAGCCTTTTGTATATTGAGAACATGCACTTCAGACAGCTGTTTTATATACTCTTTTAATAAATAGACTGATTCACATTTGATTACTTATTTAAAACTTGCTATCTAGAGATACTAGGCATCGCTCTCTTGACATTTTATGTCATACTTAACCAAGCAGTGTTTTCCTTTGTCTTTAACACCATGAAATGCAGCCAGTGGAATTGAAAATGGATTTCACTTTCAGGACTGCTGTTCTCCACTTTTAGTTCAAAAAGCTGTTTTTTTCATCAGCTAAATAAAAACTGAATGTAAGCAGTCACGAGCAAATACATAAATCTTGAAAAATTCGATTGCTTAATGTGATGTCTCACTAACACACTTAACACTGTGTGTAAAGCTTTTGAAACGCTGCAATTCCTGAAAATTGAAAGGTAGTTAAAATTATTGAAGTTAATTGAGACATTTTTTCCTCTCCAGGTTTGAATATCTATTTAATTTTGACAATACTTTTGAAATTCATGATGATATAGAAGTACTAAAACGAATGGGAATGGCTTGTGGGCTAGAATCTGGAAGCTGTTCAGCAGAGGACCTAAAAATTGCAAGGAGTTTGGTTCCTAAAGCTCTGGAACCATATGTGACAGGTTAGTTACTCCAGAAGGAGTTGATTTTTTTCCTCCTTAATATAGGACTCTAAGAAAAAACATGAAAACACCTTAGATCAGTTAATTTCCACTGGTTTGTGGTAAAGATTTCTGTCAAGTTCTCAAATTTGTCTGCTTTTTAGTGTATCTTAGGGAGCAAATAGTGATTGATAAAGAGTGGACTGTTGCTCTTTGCAAAACATTTTGCATCAAGCCACACGAGTAGATTTCTGCAGTGTGTAATTCTTTTAAAAGATCAGTATTTATGCTTGATTCACTTGCAAAGGCAAAAGGTAGTTAAGTGCAAGCATATGATGAATACTGAAATCATCTGTCTGGCTCACTTCAAAACAAATGTTTTTTTTAAAACATATTTTGAAATTTTATTGTTGCTTGCACTAGCCTTTTTTAAATTATGCTATTTTGGATGTAGTTCATAAATCTGTTTTGTTGTTTGGGCTGCTAGACTCCTTTTCTGGACTTTAAAGGATTAAGCATTTCCACTGAATTAGATGGGTGTATTTGTAAGGATTCCTGAAATGCATGTTGCTTGTTTTACAGAAATGGCTCAGGGATCAATCAGCAGTGTATATGTCACATCTTCATCAGGTTCTGCGTCAAACGGCACAAGATTTTCAGCCAGGTGAGATGAAGTTTTCAATTAGTTTTTAAAATCTGTGGTCATCAAAGAAAATTGGATATTAAATGCTTCATGAAACAAGTTCTGTTTTGATTAAATGTGCTATGGATATGTGTTTTAAATTTATTCTCAGATATCACTTCTGTGGTGGTTCTTAGCAGTGTCATTAAGGAAATTCTTTCCTATATAATGAAAAGGTGTTAGAGTGATATTATTCTTGATTGTCTTGTTTGTTTGTTTGGGTTTTTTTTTTTCTAGTTTAGAGTTTGTGACAAGAAAACAGATACGTTTCTAAAGATAGAGTATTAGAAGGATTACTCCTTGATCGTTAGTGTCTAACTTCAAAAAATATTTTGATCTTTGGGTTTTAAACAGCAATCACAGAAGCTGGTAGTGTGATAAACTATAACTAGTATTCACCTTTGTTACTCACTAGTTTCTTATTACTGCATTAATTAAAAATATGTCCTATGAGCTCCACAAGGTTGTAAAATGAGTCAAATATTCAGCAGTTGGATTCTGTGATCTCTGAGGTATTTTCTAACCTAATTGATTCTATGATCATTGAAATGCTTGACATTCGTAACAAATGCTTGAATTGAGTTCTGCATGTTTTGTGCAAGGGAACTGAAGCTTGAGTGAGAATTCTGCCAAAATATCTTTAGAGATGCTGAACAGTACCTAAAATCACTGTTTTCAGTAAGTTTCCTTCTGTGGTAATGAGCATTGGGTAATGAAAAAGAGCACCATGTGTTTTTTAAGACTTTGAAATTTGAATAGGCCACTGTTAGCCAGGGACCAGTAGAAGAACAGAGGCTGGCTGGGGTTCATTATCTTGGTGAGAGTACAAGAACTTCCACCATTTCCATTTCTTAGGAGTTTGGAAAAGGGCAGTGACAAATTATATTTAATTGTAGGATATATATAAATATTCATGGCAATAGCAATGAACACTCATGGCAATACAAATTGTGCTGCCAAGGCAAATAAAGGCTGTACATTTATTTAACAAGACCCCTAAAGAAAGTTTGCAGAAGTCTGAAGGTGCTGCTGCCAATACTTTCATCCCAGTTTCTTTGCCTTACTTACTAGGAAACTCGGGTTATGAAATCCAGTTGTTTTTATCAAAAAGAGAGGAGAACGGATTTCGGGTTTGTACTTTCAAAGTTTACAAAAGCACAAGAATAATCTCTTTGTTTTCTTCGCTTTTGAAAGTGCTTTTGCAGATAATTATGGCAGACCTGTTGTAGGTCATCTGACTACAGCTAGATAGACATCTTACTATCTTGCTGCTGAATAAGTGTGCAGAACAGCAGAAATGCTTGAAAGTGTCTCACTGGAAATGTTTTTTCTGTAAGCTTATAGGGTGTACCCTGGCAGTTTCATTCTGTGTGATGATAGACCATTAAATTGGCTCCATACAGCAACAACGAGTGCATGACTGAATATGTGCATTAGCTGGATCAGCATTTAAAAAATCACTAGCAAACATATTTTTGAAAGCAATTTTTAAATAATGAATGTCTTTCAAGGCAGATACTTTTGTACTTTTGGTACTTAAAAGGGAGATATTTTTGTAATAAAAAAAATGTCATGAATTTGTGGCCAAGTTTAACAGTTTACCAAACTATTTAGAAAGTCAGCAATTAAATAGATTGGCAAAGTAGCAATTGGCAGGAATTTTCTGACTCTATTAAAACAAAATACTGCACAATGAGAAGAAAACAACACATGACAGTTTGTTATGTACTATCAAGGAGTTTAGGAAAAGCTATTAATTCCTCAGTTTTCCAGGTCTTGGAATCAAGATTAGTGACTCTGAAAGACATGATTCATCTGGAAGTGTTCAGTGCTACACAAAAATACTAAAGAGCTTAGCTTTGTAGCCTTAACACTAAATGTACTTTAGAAGAAACCTGAAAAGCATATTTATAAAGTGCCCGTGAAAAAGTTTAATCTTTATATTAAAAACTAAATGAAGAAACCTAATAAGAACCACTTCAAAATTACTTGAGACTGTTTCAGCTTTTTGGAGACAGCTTGGACATAGACTAAAGACAGTTTATAAAGTGGCAGTGGCAGATTCATTAAAGGAATGGACTAGATATGGGGAAATAATGAAGCAATGCCAACTGGCTTTTTTTCTTTTTTTGCAGTGACTTTTCCAATGGTGGAGATGGGATGTTGGCTACAAGTTCCAATGGATCTCAGTATAGTGGCTCCAGAGTTGAAACACCAGTTTCTTATGTTGGGGATGACGATGATGATGACGATGATTTTAATGAAAATGATGATGACGACTGATGCCCTTTGCTTGTAGACTATTTTTTTGTTAAAATTCAGCAGGCTTCAGGAATAAATTGTTCTAGGGAGAAGTGTCTGAAATTACTTTGCCCCATCCCCCAAGGAGAATGTTGGTAAGCAGTTCTGAGTTTAGAAATTGCACCTCTGATAAGCAAACGAGGATTGTTTTATGTAGGATATTTTTAAATGTGGTGTGGATGTGTGTTTTTGATACCAGTGTGTTAATGCAGAGCCTTTATTTACTCTTGTTTTAGGGGTTTTTGGTTTGTTGGTTGTTTTTTGGGATTTCTTTTTTACTTGAAGGAAAAAGAATTTTGCCCCAAATGTTCTTTCAAAGTTTGCTAAAGAAAATGTAGACACATCATTGAGAAATAAAATACTATCCTTCTGTGGAAAATGAATACACTGAATGGCAATTTATTTGGAGTGTATTTTGATTATGCCACTTTTTGAGGGATAGTGAGCTAATGTTAGTAGTGTTTTTTGTTAATCACGCAGTGTCCAAAGAACCAAACAAGAAAGATACGTCCTACTTTTTTACATGTTAAATTCCAGGAATGTTGTTGTGAACTTATTTTCCCTTAAATTATATCTTAACATTATGATTCCATCAAGTTTATATACTTTTCACTGTATGTTGGGACATATGAATTACAAAGTTTTTGGCAAATGTTTACTGCCAGTTGGTGCAGCTATATAAAATGTCTTGAAGGTTTGGAATGATTTATTGCTTATGGTAAAATTTGCCTGATTTCTTACAGGCAGTCTTTGGAAACTTTTTATTATATAGTTGTTTACATACTTATAAGTCTATCATATAAAGACATGTACTGAAACAAATGTTTGTATTTGTTTCATAAGCATCTTCCTGTAATCTATTATAAAGTTGAAATTAAATATAGAGAATGTTTTAAGTTTTTTAACTCAAAATTTGTCAATCATTTTTAATAGTTCATTTTTATAAAAGGAATTTCAGGGCAGGTGGTAGTCTTTTTAAATTTATTCACAAACAATTAACTGCACAAGTACTGTCAGCTGCCTATTCTAAGACAGTAGTCTTTTTATTGAAACACAAATAAACTTTTCTGTAATATTTTATGAAATATAAAGAGACTA
Organism: Anomalospiza imberbis; assembly: GCF_031753505.1. Taxonomy (NCBI): domain Eukaryota; kingdom Metazoa; phylum Chordata; class Aves; order Passeriformes; family Viduidae; genus Anomalospiza; species Anomalospiza imberbis. The sequence continues at coordinate 26,521,071 of NC_089682.1, forward strand.
TAATTGTTTGACTTGTTTAACCTTGGCACTGTTAGTTTTTATTAATAAAACGCGCATGGGCATTTTTAACAAGCTCTGTGGTTTTTCTAATTCTAGGATTATTTTAGAACATTTCACTTCTCATCACAAGACCTAGAATTAGCTGTTTTGGGATGCTTCATCTGTGCTACAGAGGGCCCAGAGTTTTTACTTTGATTTAGTAATTTGCCCTTAGAGCTTTTGATAACTTACGATGCAAAAGGCAATAACTTACCTGGTATATTCTCTTCTTTCACACCTCCTTATTTTATTCATGTTGCTCCTCAGAATGACAGGTCAATCTTAGTACCCCAATCTAGCCTCTGTTTAAAATCCCATGCCTAATGTCCTAACTTTTCATCCCATATTCCTCAGTCCTAACTTTCTGTCATATATTCTTATGTCCTCAAGACATGTTTTAATGTACTTTCCATATACTTCCTTTTTAAACCATTTTGTCAGATCACATCCTCTGCTCTCCCCTGCAAGAGCGTACTGAGCTGGCTCAGTCACTGCAGGCGACTATCATAGTCAGGATTGGATACTTCCACAAACTCCAGGGAGTCCCTGCAAAGTATTAATAACTGTGCTGACTGTGGTAGGGGCTCCTGGATGCACTTAAACCCTGTGGTAAATGTGAAGTGTGCTACATAGTTGGTTTTTTTTCTTGAAGGGATTACGCATAGACAAATCTGTGTGGGGATATGTGTTGTTAACATAGAACAGCTGATACACACTGAAGGTTTTCAAATTGTATCACACCTTGTAACATGAGTGAAGGAAACAAATTACTTTGGGGGACTGGGGAAGAATCTGGGGTAGAGGAGGCTACTTGGATGTTTTGCTTCTCAGTGGAGAGGCCATTCTCTGCAGTGCTAATGCTAAACACAAGGTTCTTGTTGTGGATGAGACAGTTGATTCAAATTGTCTTCGATGTTAAATGGCAGTTCAGTTTGCAGAGGAACTTTGATTATTTCAGTTTTTCCTTGCGTTCTCTAGTGTATGATCCAAGATCTTCCTGCAAAGAGTGAGTAGAAGGATGTTAGGGAAAGAATCTGACAGTTTTCTTTTGGTTCTTACTGGCGACATAGTCCTCAGATAAGGTCATGCTGGGAGTGAAAATGTGACAAAACATACATTTTTAAGATGTTACTTTTCTCTTTTATTTCTTTTGCTTGGTGATGTATCTGAAATGGAATTTGGTAATTTAAACCTTGGAGTGATTTTGGGAAAATTATTTTTATTATATTTCTGGTTGAACTTGATTATCTTAAAATTTTTCTTTTAAACAATTCTGTGATTCTGTATAGACTTTGTTTTGGGAGTGCTTTCTAGTAAAGGCAGCAATCAATAACGAGAGAAAGTCTATAGACTTTTTTAATAGGTGCTTGATTTGGAGCTGTCACTTGGTTACAGTGTTCAGGTGAAAGAGGAGAAAAAAAGACGAAAGAGAGCAATGGTGAGGGGCCTGGTTGAGATGAGGAAAGGAAATGTGAAGAAGTAGGTGGAGGGAAGAGTAAAGAAAGAACAGATTATAGTGGGCTTTGCAGAGGAACATAGTAAGAGAAGAAGGTGGAAGTTGGAGAAAACAAGAGAAGACTAGTCAAAGACTACAAAAAGGAGTAGTAGTAGAAACTTACTTTAGAAAAAAGAAAGGTAGAGAGTATTTAATAATGTCAGGCATAGCATGAAAGGAACTGGAAAGTGAAAGATAACTTTAAAATGTATGGTTCTAATCTCTGAAAAAAGTGGTTGCACATGTACAGATGGAAAATGAAGATTAAGACCACGAACAGAACGTAACAGGAAATTGTGACAGGAAATGTTCAGGAAATCTGTGGGAGAAAAATACTGTAAGGAGATAAAAACTGGAATTTTGTTTAAGAAAGATAAAATGATGGTAAAGGGAATGAGAGTTGTTACAAGGGCTCAGTTTGGGGTAAAATGTGGCAGGAATGGAATGTACTTTTAATTCCTTTACTTAGCCAGCACTTTTTTGTGATGTGAAGGAAGAGGAAAAGAGGAAGAGTTGCAAAGTGTGTATTTATGCGTCTGAAATGGTCCTGCAGCTAAGTCCTGGGAGCAGTGTGTGTCTTTTGCGCTTTCTGAAGTGTTCCTGAGCTGTGAAAGACTGTCTTTTTTGGCATGTGTAACAAGTTAAGGATTTCTTGAACTGTTTCCCAAAAATCTGCTTTGCTTTTCCCATAGGAATTTTTCTTAACCAAAGAGAAGCAGTTACAACTTCAGAAACTTAGGGGTTTTGGTTTTTTATTTGAACTTTGCTTCAATGAAGAGTGGCAACTGTTGCAGAGAAAAAAAAAAAGTAAATGTAGCTGATAGGGTACTGACCCTTGACAGATGCCCATTTATTTACTTGAATGAAAGGATGAATATTTAATGAAAGGATGTACTGTCACAAATCTCCTCATTCCTTAATCAGTGAATACATAGGTTCTAAAATCTTCATCTGAATGAGAAATCTGAAAATTGGATGCTACTTTAATGTAGGAAGGGCAAAAGTTTAAAAAAAAACCCAAAAAACCAAAACCAGCCAAACATGATGTAACACTACTGGAGTGATCACCAGTACAAAGGACAGCATATACAGCTTTTCCCAGATAAAGAATTATTTACTGTAGGGATTTCCTTCCTCTTGTCTGCTTGTGAGAAGTGTAGTAGGCCATATGTCTTTACGACTACATTGAGTTAACAACTTGTCACCACTTCTCAGCCCTGTCTACTTCCAGAAAGATGAGGCTACTATCACACACACTTTATTGGCAAAGCCTTAATTGTCATTCTTTTACCAGGAAAAGCAAAGATGAGCCAGCACATTGAGAGCAGCCTTTTCATGTTGTTATTTTCTAAATTTAGGATTTAAGTTTTTTCTAAGGTTTCTACTGTCGTTTGGTTTGTCCTTGAACTTCCATGGATTCTGGTGGGTTACCAAAATGTTCAGTGGGCTGGAGCAGCTGCTGTATGAGGAGAGGCTGAGAGAGAGCAACTTGTTCAGCCTGGAGAAGAGGCAGCCTCGGGACACCTAATGGCAGCCTTGCAGTGCTGCAGGAAGGTTATTGCAAAGGTGGAGCCAGTGCACAGGGGTGTGAGGACAGGATGGAGAGACAGCGCACACGAGCTGAAATGGGAGAGTTGCCGGCTGAACATGAGGAACAACTTGGGATGGTCAAGCTGTGGAACAGGCTGCCCAGAGAGCTTGTGCTGACTCAATCCTTAGGGTTTTCAAGACCAGACAGAAGAAAAGCCCTAAGCAATGTAGGGTCTGACCTCACAGCTGAGCATGCTTTGAGCAGAGATTGGATGGGAGACAGCGTGAGATGCCTTCCAGCTCGAGTTACCTTGTGGATCTCATAACAGACAAAGAAAAGAAAAAACATGTTAGAAAATGTCAGTGTTGGAACAGACTAACAAGTGGGTCATCTGGATTGCCAGACTCATCAGAAAATGATTGGAAGCTCAGCTCATCTTCACAAACTGTCAAAAGGTTGAAACTGATGGAAAAGGTGATTAAATGAGCAGGTAGAAGTGAAGACTGTATTCAAGATGAGGTTTCTAAGACTGATGCTAAAAGCAGAATGAGGAAGGGCAACAAGCAGCAATGCATGGGTGTTTCCAACTTCAAGCATTTGGTTACACTGGAAATTCCTGTCTGGCTGATGATGGCTCTCACTAGCACCATCTGCCTCTCACTCAGTTGGGACCTGCTGTCCTCACATTCAGTGACTGTCAGCACTTTGTGAAACAACAGTTGGAGAAAATCATGATGATTATTGATGCACAGCTTAGCTGTGGTAAAGGCAGAATGTTCTGATGTGGAAAAGAATAAAGAAGAGAGGCTGGTGTTAATTGAAAGTCATCTGTGTAATACCATTACAAGTGCTTTTCTTTGTTCTGCTATGACCTTTTGTTAAATGTTTGGATGTTTTCAACATGTTGAAATCCAAACTTAGGCTGAAAATTTTGATTTTCTTTTATCAGGTTGCTGTGTACACATCATGGTACATTACTCTAAACAGTGCAGTTTCATCAGCCCTACCTGCTTTTTAATTTCATTGCATTCTGATTTTAAATGTGTTTTACAATATCTCCAGATTGTATGTTAAGGGGTTATGAACTATTTACTGCTGAATCATTTTTGTGGCATTATCACTGACTGAACAGCTGCAGCCAGTAAGATTGCACTCCTGCTTAACAATTTCTTCAGTAGCCCAGAAGAAAATTTAAAAATACTCTGAAGTAGTGGTGGTTAGAAAAGAAGTAAACAATGAAGAGGAGAGATTAATGTGAATTGCTTGGCAAGCAGGTCATGTCCAAAAATATTGTGGTTAAACTCCACATCTTGTGAAGAATGAATTAAAGGTACACTTACAGAAGGAAAGACTTTGCTGGAAATGTAAAGGATCCTAAAAATGGTCCAGGGTGTCAAGGTAGATTGTAACTCCACATATGTCCTACACTGTTTTGTAAGGACCTAGCTAATCTGAATTTGTATGTGTAGGTAAAACTAATAATGGATTGAAAAATGTTGTTATATTCAGTGAGACCAGCAGTGAGCAGCTGCATGCTTGTTAGCATCATTTCAAAAGGATGTTGGAAAAATCAGGAAAGGCTCAGAAAAAAAGCCCTTCCCCCAAGTATTTGATTCCTAAGGTCAAGATCTATTACTGAGACTTAAGGAAGTCCTATTTTGGCTTGTTTAATAAAAAGAGGGGAAATGCAGAAATTAATGGATTTGCGTTAGGTCACATAAAAGATACCATTTCAACAGGCTCATCAATATCTTGGGGAAAAGTGACAAAAGATTTAAGAACTGGAACTTGAAATCAGTAATTAAAATTATTTACCTAGTTGATGATAGTAATAAACTGCTGGAACATATTTTTATTGGAATGATCACATTCCCACACTGGTAATAGTAGGACTGCATGTAAATATACACACTAGTGAAAGGTGTTATGCTAAGTGTTTCTCCAGAATTCAGTTCTTTCTGAGAGGTGTAGCAGGATCCTAAAAAAGGTATTTTCAGCCCAATTTCTGATCTTAAAATAATGAGAAGTTTGGTGCATCCATTGTTATTGCTCTGGTAAAAAAAAAAAAAAAAAAAAAAAAAAAAAAAAAAGGAAGAAAAGTGAAAAGTCTTCATCCCCACTGAGAAGAGTCTTTCCAATCAAATTGAAGTAAAGGGCACCTTTTCCTTCATGCACATATGTATTTTACTTTAAACAAAATAATCTTTGAGCTTGAGCTTTTGTGCCTGAAAGAAATGAAGCTTGTGAAGGGAGCTTAGGTGCACAGTAGAAAATACTTTCTGCAAGCATTATTGATGTCACTGTTACTTTACATCCAATTCCTGAAAGTAGCACACGGTTAGACAGCTTTATTTGTTGCAGAATCAATTTCTGCTTGACTTTTATTACAGGTAAGAGATTAAAAACAGCTCTGTGAAATGGAGGAATTCTCAAGTGCAATAGCAATGACATCATATGAGACCATTAAGCAAAGACTCAATTATTAATATCTAGTACTTGGCAATTCTGAAAGGTAGAGGAAGCTTTGAACTTGCTGTAGTCTCATAGTCATAGCACCAAGCCCTTTAAGCATCAAGGTGCTTGTATTCCGTGTTTTTCTCCACTGTGTTATTTTAATGACAGACATTAGGACTTTGCACTTCAATAATTTACCACTGCCATGAATATTGATAAGAAGGAGGTGTGGAAAGTGCATCTCAAAGCAACTGCTGTGTTTATGTTCTCTTCACACTAATGTTCAAGAGTTTTATTTAACAACTTTAGCAGATAAGTCTGGAAACTAAAATTTATTTGATATAAAAATTCGTGGTGTTAGTGTGATAGTTTCATGGCCTATTTTGCCTTCTCCATGCCTTTTCTCCTGGGTAACCTTGCTGTTGCACAGCTGGTAGGAAAAAATAGCAGAGTCTGGCACTGAGAGCCACTGTGTGGTCTCAGATACTGCCTTCCTGTCCCCTCCACTGCACCAGAGGCATGGACTAACCATCCATCCCCATCCTAGTTCATCTGCATCTAACTAAACTCAGGAGTTTGCATTTGCTTGCAATTCATTCTTAAATCTGCTGCTTCAGTTTCTCCGTTTTTTTTCCCCGTTTATATTGTTTGGTCTAATCAAATACTGCTGAATATTGCAGCTGAAGTTATGTATAATCTGTGTATATGATGATATCTACATATACCTAGATATACATATGTATATATGTTTTTGAATGCATGTGTATCTCTCTCTCAGGGAATTGGACTCCTGGCAGTGAAAGTGCTCAAAGTACTGATAAATGTGTCTGGTTTCAAATTGGAAAACAAAGCTTTTAAATTAATTCCGTAATACATTTTGTGTTAATGTTAGCTCCTGCTTAGCAATAATTATCGCTGTGTATGCAGCTGTCTGTAACACTTGTCAGTCTCTAACACTAAATTAGCTGTGACTGCACAGTAACTTGCAGCTGCTGCTGTTCACCTGGCACTGGTGGCCGAGGTCCTCTCAGTCTCTGGGTGTAGGTGATGAGGCTGGAGTGCTCTTAGAGAGAGGAAATGTCTCTCTTAATTTCTTCCCTCTAATTGCTGGTGTTTCCTGCTTCTTGGCCTCCCTCCCATGGATTCAGCTGCTTTTTAGCTTGTTTAGCTTTTGCCAGTCATGCTTCTTGTGCCTTGGGCAGGATGCCCTGCCTGTTTTCCTTCCCATGTGCTTATTTTGGTCTGTATCTTGTAACTTCTATCATAAGCATGCTTCCAAAGTGCAGCTGTGCTCACTAGATGACATGCTTGTACACAGTGTTGGGCTGAGCCTGCAGTAATTAGTATTACAAAGTATTTGCATGGTGGGCATTCTGCTCTTTAGGTGTGCTTGCATTTGGGGTTTGGGCAGGCTAATACTAACTACACTTTTCTACTTCAGCTGCACTAGCCACAAACCTTGCTCTTTGTTTTATTTCTGATTTCAATGAAGGAAGGGAGTAATCTCAGATGGCTAGAAGTTCAAGAAACATTTAACTTCAGGATGGCAATCTTTGTACTTAGAGAACCAGATTTGGTGGATCTTTTTTTTGATGTCAGAACGCATCATCATTTGGCCAACACGAGGACACTTCCCTTTCTCTATTTATCCCATCACAGGACTTTCTGTGTAGCTGGTCTAGGCTGTTCTGAAGCTGTAGCTTTGCAGGCACACAATCCATAGGGAATTTGTTTAGCATATTCCTGTGCTGTGGTTGTAGAGCTGACTGGAATGTGAGCTTGTGCCACTGCATTGCCCAGCTCAGTGCAAGCTGTAGATACTAAAAACAGTCAAGCAGAGAGTCTGCCCTTGTTAGAGCATCAAGGGAAGAGTTCTTGATTTTCTTGGAAATATTTAAATGTTTGTAGACAACATTTAACCAATCTTGAATATGAGTTACTGTTTTGTTATGAAAAGTATTTTATTGTTTTCCATGTTATTTTGGAAAGACGCACAGGGGGAGACCTGTGTTCCAAAAAGGATATAAAATTGATTTTCATTGTCTCTTAGAAGGCAAAACCACACTGTAAAAATTGAAACAGGAAAGGCCAGGGGAAAAAAACGTTTTTATATGAGGAAGCATTTTCTTCCTGTTTTTGAAATGCAGAATTTTTCTAAGAAAGGCTCAAATATCATTTGTGGCTTTGAAGATGAAATATTCCCCTCCAAATGGATTCTGTCTACAAGCTGGCTGGCTGAATGGTGCTGTAGTACAGGAGGTGATCTGTTACATCATCTTGCTTTCTGAAATGTCCAGGCAGTGAAGGTGTAAAATTATTTCTGCTCCTGAAGGTTTTGGGGATTTTTTTTTCTGTGTGCAATGTTTATTTTCTGGCTGGAGCATCCTGGACTTCAGGTAACATAAACCTACTACACAGACACAACAATCCTGTCTCTTTGTGTCGTAGGTGATACAGTTGGACTTCTCAAAGTTTAGATTCACTTAAAGATTAAGTGTGATTTCAGCATCTTCCTGATGACTCTTAAGTAACCCAAAATTTATCATTACAATACGGGGCTGTTCTACTGGATAAAACAAATAAAACCATCACAAAACCAACAAACACTAAACAACAACAAAACACCAAACAAACGAAACCCCTGCAAATTACAGCCTCTAGTTAAATGAACAGTTTCCTGGCTGTAACTGGATGTTACAGTCTTACCAGTCATTTTTATTAGGTTATATACATAGAGGTAAGTGGCACAGTGAAATCTGTGAGCTAGAGGACAGATTTCAAGTTCACTTCTTTTGCAGTCATTGATATGTCAACTAAAAAAATCTGGCTCAGCTGACTAGTGAAAAAGGCAACGCATCGGGATACAGATCATTTTAATACATTTTTATACATCCTATACAAGAGAGGTTGAAATTTTAATTACTTGCTAGTATTTCCAAGTATTGATTTCCTTTTCAAGCTGATTTCTCAATAACCAAGATTTAGTATAATACATCAATTATTTATTATGGTTTGAAAAGTGATTGAAAATGATTGAGTGCATACTTAAGTTCTTCGAAGGCACAGCTGCACCCTTTGGGGGAAACTTATTTTGTACAATTATTTGCATGAAGGCAGCAGCATCCTGTACCCATGAAATATTAAGCTATGTACATTGAGATAATCTTGATCTTTACACGCTGAGAGTAGGATCTTGATTTTTAGCTCTAGGCCATCTTGCAGTATAAAATGTCTCTTTGCACTATAATTTATATGGGAACCATAGTGAGAAAATAAATATGGATGAGTGTGATAATAGTTAAGTTTACTGTTCAAACATTTTTCAGAAGTGTCTCTGTTGCTGCTCAGTCTTCTATTTTCAGTTTAAATTCCACTTTGCCTTCATACGGATCATGAACATTGAAAGTAATTCCAGCTCCAATGATTTTGCACACTATTTTAACTTCTACATTCCTTGTAATGTTGAGAAATTTCACAGCTACCAAGGGATTGCTGTAGCTGGGCTAGGAGGAGAAATAAAAAAAAAATTAAAAAGAAAATACTTAAATTTGACACTACCAGTTTGAAAATAGCCTCTCCAGTTCTCATAGGATTGCAGAGATGCTCCATATGTTTCACCTGACATAAAGAGAAAGAAAAGCTAAGTACAGAAGCACCCACCTGAGCCTTTTTCCCGTAGTAGGGGAAGTAGTGCAGGTTGAAGGTGCCATTCATGGGGTAGTAGTCCACCTCCAGCGGGCGAGACTCCGCACCCTGCTCGTAAACCAGAGAGGAAGAAGCTCTGTCAGTGAGGAAATCATCGGCCAGCCCCAGGCAAGTGTTTCAGGACTGCTAAATGTGTGTTAAAGCTCAAATTCAGCAGGCTGTTTAGCACCAGTCTTATTTTTCAAATAAACGTGGGGATCTCCCGCTGTTACTATTGCCAAGAAAAGCAGGCAAGTGTCCTTTGATAGCAGCTGGGAATTCTGTGAGTTGGAGCTGCTGAGAGCCTGAGGGAGCTGCGCTGAGGTGTGAACATCACTACAGGAGCTGAAAGCAAACAGCAAATGTTCTCTGCAGCCCCAAAATGCAAATTTTCAGGTGATTTAAAGTAAAGCAAACTTGGAGGTTTTTTCATTAGCATGTCAGCTGGTGCAAGAACTGCCACAGAACTGAGAATATTCCAAGTATTTGGGATCTGATTTTCAGAGCTGCAAGGGTTTTTTTCTGGTCACCACTGCACTTGTTTGCTCTCAAAGCTGCAGTGCTTGAAATGTGTGAGACCCAGCCCTCATACCCTTACCACATATGTGCAGTTCACCCTTGGTGCAGTGCCATTGCCAGGGTAAAACTTGATAATCTGAAAAAGAAAACACGTTTGGTCATCTTGGAAATAGTTTTGAGATAAAACTGGGCAATCAGTTATTTGAGAGCTGAGCTTCAAAAGATGTGTAATATGTTCCTGTGTAAGACTCTCTCAAACAAATCATCTCATTTATGTAGGTGAAAAACTGCTGAGGCTGAATATTTGGGAAGCAGGATTGATTCAGCATTGCTTGGGATGAGCACTGCTGATAGGCTCTGGCTTGGCACCTCCTCAGAGTCCAGCTCATTTACCCACCCATACCACCTGCCCTTGCTGATGCCCAGGCAGCCAGGGGTCTCTTAAAGCAGTTAATTGTGTGTCAGTTAAGGAAAAGCTGAATATCCATGCTTTTGACCTTATCTGTCTTAGAACACCTTGGTTTTGGCAGAAAAACCCTTGGGTTGGTTTGATGCTACAAAACTAGTGGGGTTGCATCCTGTAGAGGCAAAAGTGAAAGGAGGTAAAGCCCCTGGTCACGATCCACATCTTTTCCCTGCTGGGGTGGCACCCAGTCTTGCTAAAGAAGGCATTTCTGGAAAATGCTTGTTTCACCAGAGTCAGGGGCACAGCTCCCCTCTCGGTTAGGGCTTGCACAGATTTTTGGAAATGCCTAAGGTGCAAGCCAAGCAAAAAATACAGTGGTTTTGTCTATCAGAAACTGGAGGGGAACTTGAACTCTTCAGTTTCTACTGAAACTGAATGAGAAGGCTCAGAATTTTACCCAAATGAAATATAAAGTGCTTATGCCTCTGTCTACATCCTGAAAAAAATTAGAGCATTGAAAATTTCCTTTATTCCTCTCCAAAAAAGGTGTTGGTGGTTTTCCCTGAGAAAAATATCCACCAGGTTTGAATTTTGGTTTTATAGGTTCTTCTAAAGATTTTCTTTGCCACCTGGAGAAATAAGATATCCCTTCTCTGAAAGCACATCAGTTACTGTCACATCCTGGTGCCTCAGCTGAGGGCACAGGGCATTGGTATTGCAGGAGGAAATTCTTCTGGTGCTAGTTTGTGGGATGAGAGCCTTACAGAGGCATGAACTAAACTAAACTAAACTAAAACTAAACTAAACATTGGAGAGTCAGTTCCGAGATCACTGCCCTATGTTACTTTTGTAGGAATGGTGAAAAAGTCTCAGGATTTCCCTGGTAACTCTAGTGTTCTGTCAGGGCACGTGATTTTTGGTTCCCAGTAGAAAGCAGAGTTTAGAACCCATGGCAGCAGAAACACAGCAGCTCCCCAGCAGAGACTCAAGCTACTCTTAATTTTTTTCTGCTCAGCACCTTGAACTTGTACTTACCCTGTTCATTTTTATAATAAAACAGGGTTTTCCTTCTGGAAATCCAAAAGTTGGATCTGTGATGCCGGAGCAGTTCTGAAGCATGTCTGAGGTGAATTTGCAGGATAGTTTTGTTTTATTTGGGCCATCAAAGGTGTCCTGGATGAAGTAGGTGTTATTGGTGCAGTTGATGTTCAGATGCTGAGCAGCTGGTGTATATGCTAGATGTATGAAGGAAGAAAGAAAAAAATCCCCTCTGAAGCCTTTCATATGCAAATTATACATCCCAACATCAGGCTGGAGATTCTATCATGGGAGATTGTACTTCAAGTGAAGTTGGGATTAGATGGAACAAGAAAAGTTTAAACTGTTAGAGGTTAGGTTCAGTTTTATTGTGTATTTTTTTCCGAATATCCAAGCAAAGCAAAATAAAAGAGATCAAATTGAGTTAAGACTGGCAGCCTGTGTTGATAGCTCCATATAAAGTCAATTTCAAATATGATTTTTCTCAAAATGTGTGTGAGAAACTTGAACAATTACAATACTAAGGCTCAATAGGAATATAAACATGCTAAGACATGAACAGGCAAATGGAGCACATAACATACTTTGACTGTATTCCCTGAAGACACCATGCTTTATGACATATATTGTGGCACTTTGATGTTTGTAGTCATAGACAAATTAATTAGATTAATTTAGACAAGACGAATTTTGAAGACCTTTTGTCCTCCCTCTTCCTTCAGACTTCATATTGGTCTGTTTTATTAAGGCTGTTTAGGATTAAACAAAATAAAAGCCCTGAAGCAGAGCTTGGATTTTAATAGATGTGTACATACATTTGATTTATGGATTCATGAGGTGATTTGCTCATCCCTTTCAGAAGATGCATTTGCCACTCAAAATCTGTGATTTGAGAAGGAAAAATGTAAAATGGAAGCACTGACTTAAGGTCCTCAGATTTAGTATTGGAAATAAGGCAGCGCCTTTCTTCAGTATTAAGCAAGAAACTTCATTTTTACCTGTCAGAAAAGTGTGAAGAGTTGTCACTAAACCTTCCCAGGTTTTGTTGTCCGATATGTTGTAATAAATTTGTAGTCCTCTATCCCCATAAACATCAGGCCGTAAGGTTACACCTTCACGAGGAGGAAAGGGGAAGACAAAGCACAGGAGAGATGCCAGGCACAGATTTGTTTATTTAAATTGATAGTAGCAATTATGCTGCATCAGGACTCATTCTAAATGTAAAAGACCCTCCAGCCTTTTTGGGGAGGATTTAACCATGTTCATTAACCACTTCAGCTGTGAGTTGTTCAACCAAAACCCTAAAGCCTGTGCTGCTACTGATTTTCTTTTCACATATATCCATGCTATTACAAGAACAGCTTGTAAAATCATTCCAGCAATTGCACTGGATTTCCCCAGGACTTGTTAGCAATAACAGTCACGTCGTGTTAAAGAAACAGATCATATAGCAGCGTGAGAAACAGCCACACATAATATGTCACAGGAATTATTTTCCCAGCAAACACCAAACTTGCTAAATACTTCAAAATACAAAAGCATCTGACAGAATAATATTTAGGACTATTTTTTTTTCCTCCCATTGTGGAAACAAGCCATTGGGGTGTGAAGTTTTAGCAGTGTGCACTGATGGTCTCTGATCATCTCCTCTATCTCTTTTCATGTCCCACAAATTTGAATTCCTAATCCCACATTTTTGTCTTATTTTTACTTCCTTGACTACTGGCACAGAACATCCTGCTGGCAAGGTATTCCTGCTCTCCCAGGGACTTCCCATGGTGCTGGCAAGTGTGGAAATATCCACCCCAGGCTGCTCACCCCCTTGCCTCTACATCTTGCTGGGCAGCCCAAAGCCCTCTGTGGTGCTTGAGGGTTTGGAGTAGAACCTAGGACTTCCCCAGGGACTGACCTCTGCTCATGGGGAGAGAAGGTGACCTGCTACAGGTCCCAATTGCAAGATGAAATAAATGAATATGTATATATATATATATATAAAATTTTTCCATATTATATATTCATAACTATATGGATATATAAGTATATCCATGTATCAATATGTAAATAAATGTGATAGATTTTTTTTAAAGCCTGAAAGTGTTTTCAGGCAGAGGTTAAACTTTGCAGGGATTGTCTGGGCAGAATTGACTGATGTATTCCATGTTTGTCTCCCCTCAGCCCTGGGCTCTGCCAGTGCCTCTCAGCCCAGCCCAGCCCTACACAGCTGCTATGAAACCCTGGCAGTACCTGGGGATTTCAGCTGGTCTTGGTAGTCCGGCTCGTAGGGATTAATGGTCCTCATTAAAGAATAAATGGAGAGCGCAAACAGCCCCGACATCACCACGTAGAAAGCCAGGTAGTAGAGACTGATCCACACTGTGGAAAGAATAAGGGCAGAATTTCAAATTTTGAGCAAGGCCGTGCAGTGCTCTCTCTGTGGTCAGGATGATCTGGGCAGCAGCAGCCGTGTCCTTTCCACCCTTGTCTCCAGGGAAGTTGTCCCTCTAGAGGGACAGGTGCTTTGGAGCATTTTTTCTATACTCAGAAAATATTCTTATAGAAAAACTTGTATCGTTCCACAAGGATTTTTGAAGGAGTTGGTGCTGAGCTCAGATTATTTAAAGCTTAAAGGTTATGTGGCATCTTGAAGTAATTTCACATATTAAGACCATTTATCTACTTATTACACATGGACTAAGCAACACAGATGATGAGGTGTTTCTTTGGCAAACCCAAGTTTCTCCTTGTGTTATCTGGATGACAGATGACAGTATACAGCTGAAATCACCAACAGCAAAATGTGCCATCTTGCTACTTTATTCTGCTGTGAGATAAGATTGATGCTGTGCTTCTGTCTGTATGTGCATAACATGTCTTGCGCATGGCTGGTGCTGTACAAGCACCCAGTGGTTGTTTCAGAGGGGTGCTATTAGAAACCTCTACTTGTAATCACAGGTGCCTTGTAGCACCTTCTTCTCTACCAACTGGAAAGGCTCACATTCCAGTTGCATAATCTGTAAAATTCTGGTTTTAGGAGTAGCCAATAAACTACCTGCACAGGCAGGAAAAAATCACCTGGAAACTTGCAGCTACTCCTACAGTCTGTGGGAAGAATATGGATCTTTCTTACAACAGTCCTGGCTGCCCTTCCCAGAAAGTAGATCATAATACAGATCAGCATGGTAGACACAAGTTTGGCTGTGGGAAGGGAGGCTCAGCTGAAACACTTGCTGGTATAAAGTACATGTTGGTATGAAATACCTGCTAATATGAAATACATGTTGCTATGAAATACGTGCCAGCACGCAGTCATAAGAAACAAGATCTACTGAGCAGACAATAATTCGGAAAGAAATTTCAGAAAAACAAAACTTGTTTCTAAATAATTGGACAAACTCACTGATTAAGCAATTTCTCCATGTACCTGAACCCCCTTTTAATTAAGCAATGTCAAAACCACACTGTAACCATCACCCCTAACTATTAATGTCTCCTGTTAATGTGTTAATTTTTCTCCTTTTGAAGTATTTGTTCAAAACCACTTTGAAGTCATACATTTTCAGCAACTACATGGATCAATGTTTTGATCTACTTGATCCAGCTCATAAAGCTGCCCAAAAAGTGGCTTAGAAGCACATATGAGAACTGCTGGCTTCAACACATCTATATTGTGTTCCCCCACCACAGTTTTTAAGTATAACAGAAGGTAGAGAAGAATCTTGCACATGAAAACCTACCCCAGTTAATTAAGGACCTTCCCATGAAGAGCTTTGTTTCTGGATTCCAGACAAAACGACGGAAATCTGCCATACGTTCGCTGCAGGTCTTCTTTTCATTTAAAGTTGCCATTTTCTCAGAAAAGTTCCCAAAAATGTGTCCTCCGTGGAAACTAAGAAATTCAACTGGTGCCCAGACAATCGACCAAGAAAAAGACTTTGGGTTTTATACCTTCTTTTCCACTGAAGGTCACCGAGATTGCTTCCTGTGCCAATGAAAGCCCATGCTCACCACTATCAACCTTTATAAAGGGTGTTGATAACGCTGGCAAGGGAAAGTTTGTTCCTATCAAATGCCTTTCTCCTTTCTCTTCACTGCCTTAGCAGGTCAGCAGAGTTACGCATTTTGCCAAGCGCGCATTGGGTTTGCGATAGACTCTGTGTGATAGCTGTTATCAGAGCAGATAAAGCAATGGAGAACTTGTTTCTCTATGGGTTTTCTTTTTTTTCTTTTTTCCGAGTTACCTGCAAGTAGTAGATACAGTTCTCCCACTACAATGTGTAGCCATTTGTTGGGACATAGGGTATTGCAGGGTGGATGGTTAGAAAAGAAGTAATTACTTGTTAAATATGCACTTACTTTTGGGAGCTCTTTGGAAGCAGATGGAAGACAAGAAGGTGGTTGGGATTTACTAAGTCTGTGAGACAAGTAGACCGGTCGGCAAACATGGAGGCTTTCCAATTCCACATCGCCCAGTTTGACATCAGCCGAGCTGGTGACACAGCAGCCAGGTGGGGAGCTGTGCTTTGGCTTGGGAAGGGCCAGGGGATAGATGGCAACTGGAGGACAGCTGGGACCACAGTGCAGCACTCAGCACATGGACATCCAGCTGCAGCCAGTATGGAGTGGCACCCCTGAGGGGCCAGTACTGACACTGGGACACAGCCCAACTCAGTCAAGCCAGAGTCACAGAATCACAGATTGGTTTGGGTGGGAAGGGACCATAAAGACTACCTAGTTCCATCCCCCCCTGCCATGGACAGGGACACTTTCCACTCAACCAGCTTGCTCAGAGATCCATCCAACCTGGCCTTGAACACTTCCAGGGATGGGGCACCCACAGCTTCTCTGGGCAATCAGTTTCATTGTCTCACCACCTTCACAGCAAATAATTTCTTCCTAGCATCTGATCTGCACCTGCTCTCCTTCAACTTAAGGCCATTACCCCTTGTCCCTGAGCATGCAATAAGTCTCCCCTGTTTCATATCACAAAAACCCCTGATGGGCTGTCCTCCTCTCTTCCAAGACACAGACCTGGGAATGCATGCAAAAATATTAATTATGTCTTCGGTGAGATCCAAGTGGCAGCATGAGGGGCTCAGAAGGGACACTGGGCTGTGTGCTGCATGCTGTGTATGTGGACAGCCTGCTCCTAAGCCATGTCTCCTTCATGGACTTGTCCCCTGTCCCTCCTCTGTTTTGCAGCAACAGAGACCATGAAGAGAAAAGGCCCATCAAGAGCAAAACCTTCTTAAGTACAAGAGTTCTGGATGTACAAGTTTCCCATTGGGAACCTAGGGATTTTCCACCACCTTACAAACAAGCTGACTTGGAACTTGGTGAACTGCCAGATGCTTGGCATGGCTGAGCCATAAGGCAGCATCCATGTACAGCTGTGACAAGTCTGGGATTCTCCTGGAAAGTGTGTGCATGAGTGAAAATGAATGCTGCCTGCCTGAAATGGTTTCTCAAGGTAGGATGGAGCAATTGCTATTCCATTGGGCTCTGTTGAAGGGCTCCTTAACACTGCAGTAATTTGTCAGGACACTTGTTACTGACCAGTGGGCAACTCTTCATGGCCCCACAGGAGGGCTGGTCTAAGCTCATTCTTGCTTTATAGTCCATTAGGATTCATCCAGTGCCCCCTTTCCTCACCTGCCCCTACAGGGCTGTCCATCAGCGTCTTTCCCTGCCACAGTGCCCTGGCATTGTGACCATTGCAGCCAGCCCTGGTCCCATTGCAGTGCCAATCCCTTGACCCAGAGCCTTTTGTTGTGTTTAATGTACCCCGAACTGCTGAAAGAGGGACTAATGTTTGCTTTCTTTGGCTGGTTTTTAATGCCTGCCCCACTGACCTTGGGCTGGCCACCAAAGGGAAGGACAGAAGAGAGGGAAGGTCACACAGGAGAAAGAGAAGGTTGCTCAGGAGCCTGGAGTGGCACAAGGCTGGAGGTGAGACTTGGCCTGACTTCCCCTCCTGCACAGCCCAGGCATGTTGGTGGGCAGGGCTAGGCAGGATCCATTGCACTTTTTTTCTCTCTTGCTGACCAAGGCACCATCAAGACAAAGCCTGAGCTCAGGAGATCAAGAGGCTCCAAAAGAAACCAATGGAGAATGTGTTTGCAAGGGTCATACTGCTGTGACCAGAGATAGCTGAATGATATGTACAAACAGGGAGATGAAACCCCTTCCTCTTTCTGTGGTTTGCACAATTAGCAACTTGAGTAATAAGCTTGAAGGCCACTTTTGCAGCACTGTGCCTAAAAGGTTAGATCCAGGCTAAGATGTTATCCCTTGGAGATGTTGTCCTGAGCAGACCTGTGTGCCAGCACTCCTTGGCACTCCAGGCCTGGCTTTATCCCAGGCTCCTTACATGCCACACCAGCTTGAACTGCTCTAAGTTCACCCAGTGCTGACTGGGAACTCGGTGTCAATGTTAATAAAACATTAACTTTGTTTACTCATGATAAGGCAATGACAGATTCCTCCCTCTTGCGGAGGCTGTGCAGGAGATGGTGGTGGTGGGGAATACCAGGAGAGACAGGTTACTGCCTGAAGCCTCACTGCCAGCACTGTGATGGGGGTCAGCCTGCAGGGTGGTTCCACAGCACTGCCTCTCCAAGCACCATTATTTGAGCCTATCTTCTGAAGGAGGTGTTCATCCCCTGATGCCTTGGTGACTCCCCAATGTGCAGCCAGGAGGAGAATCCATCCTGGTAAAGCAAGATGTGGGGGATGATCCCATGGGCTCCCTCCCTCATGCACCTGGGGGTTGTACACTAGGCTGGCATTGGAAGTTCATTTTCCTTCCATGGTAGAAATGAGGGGTATGCCTTTGCCTTTGGCCCAGGTCTGTCTTCTGTATTAAAAAGTCAGAAGGTGGCTGGACATGTCAGGCCTTCTCTGCCTTTCTCATGGACAGGGCAAAAAATCCTCCTGAAAGTTTTCTGAAATAAAAAATGTAATATGTAAGAGAATCCCAGTCCCTCAGGCAGTGTGGCACAGTGAACGAACATTCTTTGCATCCGGCTTTCTATCTAGTTTCAGAGTTTGAGGTGTGATTTTTTTTGTATGTGTTATGTTTTTTCCTTTGCTGCATTGTATTTCACTAATAATCCCTCTCATTTGCCTCTCTCCTGTATTTTGCAGTTTGGCAGAAGAAAATACACTGGCATTTTTGTCAAGCTAGGGAGAACAGTTATTCTGTGTTTGAAATAAAGACATCTGATCTGCAGCCTGAGCAATTCAGGGAAGCAAAACTGGGAAAACATCTTGGAGTTGAACTGAACTGATGCTCCCACTGTTTTCAGCCTCAGAGAAAGCAATAATAGCAAGGAGGGGTATTTGCAATAGTGCTGTGCTATAGGGTTTATGATAGCACAGCATGATCAGGCAGTGGAAAAGGCAAAACAGCCTCTCTTCAGAGCTTGGCTGGTCTCTGCTTTTCTGTCCTGCTCTTGTTTTTCAAGGGCTGCAGACCCCACCATGAGGCTAGCCATATCCCTCTACTCACCCTCTGCCTCCTGGGAATCCAAAGGAAATTACTGCTGTGAAAAACTGCTAAACTGACTGCAAAAATAAACCTAGCAAAGCCCAGTGGTGTTTCTTTCAGACATGGTTTAGTGCCAAAGCCTGCTGTTTTGGAGCAACTTACTACTGCTTGTGGTGTATTTCAGATGATGGCAAATAACAGGCTCCTTGGGATCGTTAAATATCCCATGAAATATCTCCAGCAGTTCTGCCCTCATCACCTTCCACTGAAGGGGTATCTCTGTCTGCACAGGCTATCACAGACCATAGAGTTTCAGGTGGTGTCACAAGAAAACAAGCCACGTGCCCAGCTGAATGCCCATCTGCAAAGCTGCACCCTAGCTCTTATTACACTCAAAATCTTGTTTGTGGACAAAAGGAATGCTCATCAAGTAAAGCCAAGAATTTATTAATAACATAAATGAAATTTTAATAGTCTAATCATTATCACTCCAAATCTAGCTGTTACAGGAGAGAATAATGCAGTAAAAACCACACACACATTTTCAGCCTCTGCGCTTTTTTTCTTGATTTTGCATTCCCCCATTCACTGCTTCTGGGGGTCCCAAGTTGGTGGGGTGTTGTGGGTGGCAGGGACAGCCAGAGGCAGGGACATCCAGAGACATCCCTCAATTTGCTCAGCCTTCAGTCCTGGAATCAACAGCCTTCAACAGCCTGACCTCACCATGGCTGTTGTGGCACTATCACCTTGTGAGATATTGCTCCCCGCTGCCTTTTGCTCCTTCCTTTATGCCTCCCTTCTTCAAACACTGTTGAGATACTGCTTAGCCAAGCTATTAATAATTTAATAACTCTTCAGTCTTACTTCCTAAGCCAGTTATCTTAAACTCTATTACTGCCTTGCCAGATCCTGGTGAGAAGATGACTGCTTTTTTGGTCACATATTCAGAACCTGGTCCCCAGCAGTCACTGAAAGCTCCTGCCCTGCCCAACACCACAGGGAGCCCAACTGAGGTAAAGAAGCCTGGAGCCCTCAGGGTTTGCCTGCACACAGCAGGCTTGAAAAGCCTTTGGCTGTGTTGGTTTGGACCTTAACTCTGCATCAGACTGTGGAGGGAAAGGTCAGCTCCAACCAGGTGAGAAATCAATACCCGTGGAAAGCATTGTCTCAAGCTGTGAGCATTAAAATGCCACTGGAAAAATCTGCTTTTACAGATGCCCCTCTTCATTGAAAATTTCTCTCAAATATGCATGGCTGATTCCTCCATTGATATCAGTCTGATTAATACCATATTTGTTAAGAGATAAATCCCCATAGGCCTTATTTCCACTACAGATAACAATCAAGTATATATATATAAATATTTAACAGATTTTTAAAAATACATATATATATTCTTTTGCTTTTTCCAGGCTGATATCAGGAAACAAGGGCTAGAAAGTGTAGAATTATCTTCCAGTACAATCACAGTGGCTGTTCAGCCGTTAATGAGCTCACTTTAGCATGCACACATCCTTTTACAATCCTTGTCCCTCTGGAGCTGCTCAGCGGTCCTCCTGGCTTTGTTACAACAAACCAATGCTCTTTTTATTGATGTGGCTCCTGTTGCTGCATAAAAAGATACTTGGTTGAATAAAGTATTCTGAGCTATCAAAAAGCATATGGAAGCATGCTACGCTATAAAAGATCCAAACTCTTTTTTTTTTCCCCCAAGGACTCAACTCTCACTGCCTCTCACTACAGCAGGGGTGACAGTGGGGCTGTGTGGTGCTGTCCTGCACCCCTACAAGCAGCAGGAGTGGGGTGCTGGCATGGGCAGCCACCACAGCATCCCTCAGCGGCTGCCCATGAGGATGGAGTGCAGGCGGATCAGCCCCCAGGGTCGTCTGTGGTGACCTGCACATCACTGCACAGCTCCAGAGACCATGGCCAGTCTCACTTTGCTCTTCTCCACAACAGGTCATGCTAAGGGGCATTTTGAAATGGAGTTTAAATTATTCAGGAAACAGCAAAAATAATGCATTCAGTCTTCATCCAGGGGCAGAAATAGTTCTCTGGTTCCAGTAAATGTTGATAAGTGGGAAAAGATGATGGAGACTTTTCCTGATAGAATAACTGTAAGTGCTAAGATCCTCAAGAGAAAAGGAAGTGAGAGAAATTTGAGGACAAGGGCTGAGAACAAGCAGATTTTAGTATCAATTTATCTCTGTGTTGTACCTACTTGTACAGCCATTAAACCACCAGTGTAAGCTACCCTGTCTTCTGAGAAACTCTTATCTACAGCAACCTGGCTTTAAAAAGATACATAGTTAAAGATGAAATAGTTCTACTTTTGGCTACTTAGCTGCAGGACTTTAAAAAATGGGTCTTCAGAGAGACAAGGTGAACAGTTTGAATGGAGATAGATACAACTAATTCAAATGTTGTCTGAATCAATATTCAAAGGAAGGCCAGAAATTAGAAAAATTACATAGAAATTATAGAAATTATAGAAAAAATTACTATAGAACAGAGTGTTTCACTAAAACAGGTTAGGAGCATTTACAGCACTTTTATGTTTAGCTGTCATCCTGCTGGGATTGGAACATTTCAGAATATGGCTATGCGTTAGAATTTCAGTATCAGTACATCTTTATTGATCTGAATGCCTGGGATCAGCATCCATAATGGATGATGACACTTATGAAGCCAAGGCACCCTTATGAAACACCACTATTTAGCATTTACTACTGCTATAAGCAGAAATTGTGGAGATACTTGTGAATGCCAGGCCTGGGTCTCAAAATATATTCCAGTTGCTATAAAGAATTTGTTCTGTTCCTGAGTTATAATACTGGCTCAAAGATGTACTTGTTGCATTTATAAGTTGCTGTGAATGTGTAGCTAGATTTATTCCTTCTGAGAAATAAGTATTAAGATTGGTGGATTTGGCAGGGTGCATGGCAAAGGTCACCGACCACCTCACAAATCAATGAACCTGCTTCTGACCTGACATGTACAACTTGAACCTGAAACCCTCAAGTGAAGAGAGAAAACAACAGATTCAGCCTTCAATCTGCCCCAATGGCTTCAAAGATCCTGTTTGAGACTCATGACACAGAGTTCAGTAAAAATCCCCCACCACTCATCCTCCACTCCTGCTGGGTAGGACTCTTCTTGCCAAGGGTATTCAGTGAAGTGAGAGACATCTGTATAATGACAGCTGTCAGAAAGAGAGATCATGGAATTGTTCATTGGTGTCTTTTAAACAAAGAAGCCTAATTTGTCTTTTTAAGTAGTTTATGCAAACTGCAATCAAGCAGAGGCACACAGAGACGTTGCAGGTTTACAGACACAGACACAGCAGGCATGCATATGACTCGTCAAAAACTTATTTTTGACATGGTCATATTTGGTAATTCTAGAAAGACTTTTTCTAGCCCTAAAACACACATGTCCAGAAACAGATTTTATCTAGTATTTTTATTTTCCTCCCTGGCCAGATTTTCATGGAGTTCTAAAATTCAATTCCAATCTCCCTTCTTCAGCTGTGATAACAATAGCATCATTCAGTGCACCAGGCCAACAGAGCTGAGCAGGCTATTCCTTCCCACGGCCCCAGGACAGCAGCACCCTCTTAAGTGGGGGGGTACAGGGCTGAAGGTCTCACTGATGACCTTTGATTTCTGTGCCCCATAAGCATCTGCTTTCTCTTTACTCAGTAAAGTCACTGTAAATGCCAATATCGCAAAATGCAGTAATCAATATATGAACCATTAGCAGGTGGCTCTGAGGATGGGTAAGATGATTTGGAGACTTTCTGTAAGAGGTCACAGGATCTGAGCTGAGGCCACGGTACTCCTGGGGACACATAGCCCTGTGGTTGTCTGCTGGGCTCCAAAGCTATGCATGGGGTGCAGCTGGGTGGGTGCAAAGGCTGTCAGCTACTCCTACAAAGGATGGCTGGGGTCTGAAGCTCCACAATGTTTTGCTGCTCCCCTCCAGTCTCCCAGAACTACTGCACCTGAGACTGTTTCTAAACCCTCTTTTGTCCCAGTGACCCTGTTTACCTCAATGCACACAATTGCCACCTTTTTCTAATGTTGGATTATTTCCCGAGAGGTGTTTCTGCTGCTGGACTGGGGGAGGCAGTATCTGGCTATTGCTGAGTAGATGGAGAGAATGTTCCACTGACCCTTGGGGCAGCAACCTGGCCTGCAGCCCTGACTGCAGCTGCAGGGGCAGTGCTGGAGGCTGCAGCATTTCCTCACATGCCTGTTCTTCGGGCAGTGCAGAGCCACAGGGACACTTCCCCAGGGCCCTTCACAGCAAGAGGCACTCTGATTACAATGATCACATTACACCTATGTGGCAAAAAATTGGGGAAATGTGGGTTATTTCTGATTTCACACATATCCTCAGGGACCCAGAGCTCTGGCATGGAGACCTGGGTGAAGCTGATGAGTTTTGAAAGAGGAAGGAAAACTTTCAATGCACCTTGAGGGTAGCAAAGAATGCAGTTTTGCTGCCTGATGAAGTTTCTCTTCACTTCTCTTTCTGTCGCTCTTTTTCTCTCCTGCATTTAATCTTCTACTTCCTTGCCTCTTCCTGCTGCTTTTACAGCTGCTCAGAGATCCTGCTGCTCATCCAGTGCTCTCTCCCACAACATATTCCACTGGTCTTTGCCTGCCTCCAGCTCTGTCTTGTGCTGCTGCCAGTGGGGTGCTTCTGATACGGGCAACTGGCCTTGCGCCTGGACACAGCAACAATCTTCTCATCGCACGTTGCTGTTGGTTGCTGGTTTTGGGGATTTCCATCTCAGACATATTAACTGTTCCAGGGGCAGTCAGAGCCCAGACCACAGGGCAAAGTGCATCACCTGTGCTCAGCAGGCAGTGTTCCCCTTAAGCTGCCACCCAAAAGCCCTGCACAGAGGATGTGCTTGTGCTCAGCAAGTGAGAAAATGCTTGCTATGCTTATGATGGAAAGCGTTTCTTGTTTCTTTAAGTGCCTGCAAAATGTGGGCTCACTGAAACTTTGTCTTATTTAGAGCGTAATCTAAAATAATTTTTGGAAGTATCCAGAATGTTCCTAGTTGAACATCTATTTATATTCCCAACAGTGCACTGCAGGACTCACTTACAGATACCAACACTCATCCAGAGCTGCTGCACCCCCCAGACATACTGGACAGAAGCAGGGTAGCTGTGTGTATACCTACACACACATTGCTGATTCCTGTGTGGTGTCATTCCATTGAAATGCCAAAAGTCTAGCTGTTTGGATTCTATATTGCTGGAGGCATGGGAGGGGGATTATGGATTTAGGCTGACATCACTTCTCTATTTATGTCCACAAGGAATGCATGCACATGTGTCTAGACTTTCCTAAACATTTCTGCAAATACATTTACAAATCAATGTCATTTCAGCCAGCCAGCCAGGACAATCAATATTCACTATGACTCAGTATCCTGAACAGCATTGATCCCCCTCATACCTGCACAGAGACTAAAAGCTAAACATGTGTGGCAGCTGTTAGAAGCTGTCTTTCAAGCTGTGTGTTTTAAGGATGCACATGTGCAATTGCACTGATCTGAAGGACTAAGGGGATACTTGGTGAATATGTACCTTCCTCCTAGACAGTGAGAATGAATGAGATAGCAGGTTGTAACCCACTGTCACAACTGTTACCTGCTATTGTACTTCCAGACCAACAGCATTAGTGAGAAGATTCAGGGTGAAGAACAGCAGATGGAGAAACCTGTCAGGTAATTTTTTTCAACATGGGAGTAATAGCTGCTGTGGGAGGACCCACCAGCAAAATCAGACCTGCTTCTGGATATGAGGGCCTGCCTGTACAAGTGACCTCAGCACAGAGCAGGGAGAAGAAAACCAGTTTTTTTGTACTGGGGTGTTTGACCCTTAATTATTGGTCACCTCGTATAAAGGACACGATTAATAGAAAAAAAAATCTATATACTTATTAAAAATTGTACAGTCCTTTTTACAGTGAAGCTGCTTTTACTGCTACTTAGGGGACTTTACTGTCTTAAAGCTAGGGAAATTAAATTTCTCTGGAGCTAGGTGTGAAGTACTGAGTATCAACATTTTATGTGCTTATGCCCTCCTTGGGAACTTTATCCACAGTTTTTCCATTCAGTTGTAGATAGCTTCTGAAACTGTAAGCTATGAGCTCACTATCAAAGACTGGGTAGAGTTTCTTGGC
The DNA here is from genome assembly GCF_031753505.1 of Anomalospiza imberbis. Taxonomy (NCBI): domain Eukaryota; kingdom Metazoa; phylum Chordata; class Aves; order Passeriformes; family Viduidae; genus Anomalospiza; species Anomalospiza imberbis. The sequence goes on from NC_089682.1 coordinate 26,545,930, forward strand.
ATGTGTTGTATAGCAAGGAATAGGGGCAGCCAGGGTGGCTTTCTCTAGGCTCCAACAGCGGTGTGAAGCCATATGGAAAGGGTAAGAAAGAGCTTTTCAGGGACAGTACTGAAAGCACAGCCTCTCAACATCCCTCCCTTTTGGCTCTCAGGGTTGATTTTGAACAGACTTTCCTCTTGCCAAACCAAACCAATACAATCAGTAAATAATGTCAATCTGACTATTTGAGGAGCAACCTGAGCAGGGCATGTAAGGTGTCACCAGAGCACGTATAGAGTGCCAAATGAGCTGAACATGATCATATGTCCTTTGGGCACCAGGAGCGGGGCTTGGAGGCTGGGATGAAGAGACAGTCTCCCCAGTACACATACTTTGCATACAAATTACTTTAGGGGTTTTTGTACCAGTGGTTTGCAGGAAATCTCATAACAGCAATGTGGATTTTTCCCCAGCTCAAGCACCTGAGCCTTGTGGGGATACTTGATCTAACACCCCCAGACAGGGAACTGCTCTGCATCCTGAGACCACTCTTACGAAGTAAGAAACAAGAGGGGACCCCTCTGGCCTCATCAACCCCACTATGTGCCATGGGGTTGGAAGCCCTGGAGCTGGTTGCTCAGTCCCAATGCTCAAGTAGCCACCGCAGGCTGGGCTGGGGGTGAGAGGCAGCATGTCTGGGCATAAGATGTGGACCCAAATGACTCCAAGGGATAAGCAGCCAGGCGGACACTTTCATCATCTGAAGCGGTGGTGATGGCCCTCTTTTCAATCAGTCTGTGTCTTTCTGAGCCCAGGTGACCTTGGAGCCTACAAACAAAAGGTCTCTGCCAAGGCAGCCCACAAATTATCTGCATATTGTGTGTATAGGTATTTTTCTATCCTTTGAAGCTTCTGCTTGACAGGATCACTTGCTGCCCTGTGCTGTTCAGATTAGAAGAGACAGCTGGCAACTGTTCACTGCTGGCTTTCTTACTGCCATTTGTGCTCTTATTGATCTCCCTCAACCTACCCCCTCTCATCATCTCTTCAAACAGAAGAGCCCTCCTGGATTTGTTTCCAGTTCAGAGGCCTTTCAGTACCTTTGTTTATCTTCACTGATGATGCACTGGTGCATCAGGAGCATCTTCACATCTTTTCCAGTTCTGCTGTAGCTTTCTGGATGCGGGGAGAAGCACAGAGTATCAAGCTTTAGAAACATCTGCCCTTAAAATCAATGTGTCTGTTCACTGCAATATTTCTGGTGCCTATTGGCCATGCACAGGGCAGAAAGCAGGATGCAACCAGGAGGTGCAGACAGGTATTCAATCCCATTAAATCCCAATAAATAAATGATACATTGCCTAGCAGAGCAATCTGGGCTATCAGATGTCCTTTCATTATGAAGGAGTGTAAAGCCTTCTCTCCTGCTGGGAGGAGGTCCCCCTGCAAGCAGCACTAACATGCCTGGGAGGTATCACCAGCTGCTGTGTGTCACTTTGATGGGTTCTGATGGGAAACTTCTCTCCCTTCCTACACCTCCATAATTTCTCTACATGAGTTACAATTTTTTCAGGACATTGATGAGATATCGTGTCACAAATCAGCATATTTGTTTTCTCTTCAGGAAACCATCCATTTTGCCACAACTTTTCCTCAACATATGCTATATGGACTGAAGAAGCCCATATGGAAGAAAAGCCATCCTCTTCTGTAAAGTGGGATAAACTGAGAAACACAATCCATTACAAGAGAGGAAGGAAACTAACTTACTTTTTACTAGATATCTCTTTTCTGGAAGTTGATCCTTGGTTGTAGGATCTCAGCAATTGATTCTTGTAGGGATCATTACCAGGGTTGCCTCCTGAACACTGTCTATTTAAGTTGTTCACAGAAGGTCAAAACTGATTTTGTAGATAAAAGAAAACTGAGCAGGACTGAACTACTCCAGGACACCCATCTGTTTGTGAACTGATTGGAAAGCTTGACAGGAAGTTCATCTCTGTGCAGACTTGGTGTTGTCTATGTGAATGGTCCATCTGGGTTTTTTGAAGCTAACGCTCCTCGGACAAGCTGCTCCACCATGAGCAGAGTCAGCAGTGGCTGTTTCCCATGTTTCTCTCCCTGTCTAATGTCTCTCATGCTTCCCAGTGTGATTGAGCTCTCCTTGAAACCCTTCTGCAGTGAATGCATTTACTCCCTCTCCCTTCATTGTCCAGTTGCTTTTTCCCCCAGATACGTTATCCTTGAGATTGACAGCCCTCTGCAAAGTGTGATTACATTTGGCCACTGGGTTCAAGTGTTATTACAGGGGATTGTTAGGCAGCACAACTGCGTAAGTTCCAGCTTCAGTAGAATCAAGGATAAAAATCCCAGGGAGAGAACAAAAAGGAGAAAAATGGCCTCATTTAAGGAACCACCATGCATTCATTGGTTAAAATCAGAGACTTCCCAGGCTACTTCCACTTAAAGGAGTGGGAGAACATCCCTGCATTGAAGACAGAGTTATCACACTAGGTTAGACCTTCAGATGTTGTATTAACATATATGTTATCTGCATACCAGCGAATAACCTGCAAAAGAAAAGGGCCTAACAATTATTCATAACATAGAGACTTTAAAAAGGCATGTCTTTGGTGCCTCTGATGTCAATTTTGGAGTGCAAAAGAATGGTAGGCATATCACTTAGTGGGACCTCAATTTCAAAGGAGCCAAATCTCTCCCAGGTTTCAAAAGGCAGATGAGCTGCATGGAGGAGTTTCATTTGTAGATGTACAAATCCCTGTGCTTTATTTACCCCACCCAACCCAAGCCCACCAGCCCTCGACTCCTGCATAGTGTGGGTGTGCCTGTGTAGATGCTGCTGTACCATACAGTCCTAGCCCTGAGGGCTCCTCTCAGTGGGATGTCAGGCCTCTTAGAATTCATGGGTGTGCTTTCTCAGTTCAGTCAATGTGAGTCTGGAACCAGGATCCAAAAGACCAGAGCATTTCTGCAGGTGAGCTCAACTTCTTGGTGACTGGCATTCTGGGAGGTAGGTATCTGTTTTCACCCAGGGAAAAGGGCAGAAGATCTCAGGTTTCTTCTGATACAGAATGAAGACTAATTTTTTCCATGCAGCTGATTCTTGCTTTGAAGCCTTAGAGCCTCTTTCTTCAGTGATGCTCTTCAGAGCATATAATGTATTAAACTAAGGTTTTCTAAAGGAATGCGATATCACCCCAGATAGTCTTAGAGCTCCTAACTGGCAACCTAAGCAAGCCAGCATTATTTATAAATGAAAGCAAAGTAATTGATAGCAGCAATACAGACTTGGTATTCAGTTTCTCTGTCTGAAATTTCTGGCATTGCTGTACTCAGCACTGCAACTCAAAGCTGGCTGCCACAGGGTATTTAGTGATCTAATAAGCAATATTAATTTTATTTCCACTGAGTATTTGCTATCTATTTGTGTAGCATACTCGCAATACTTAGGGATTTGAGGTATTTTTGCTCCTCTGGAGAAGTCTTACTTCAATCTTTTTTGCTTGTTTCCCAACTTCCAGACCAGTTTCTTGCACGGCAGATGCTTGCCAGTTTTTCCCCTTTCATGATCTGTAATATGAATAGAGGGATTTATTATCTTTACTCTGCTCCAGACTCCAAGTGCTGTCCTAATGATTTTCCTGGCAAGAAGAGCTGTCTGTCTCCTAGGATTTTAAAAGAGAAATGTATTTACTTCAATAACCTTAAGGTGACTCCTGTCTGGCTGCATGGAGGGTTGATGTGAGGGTTTTTAGAAGACAATAACTGCATGTATGAAGCATTTCTTAAGAGTGCATTTCATAACCTGTGGCATGCACTGCTTACACTATGCCAGAGCCTCTGGACCATGATTCAAAATCATTGCTTCACATTATGTCGGTGGGCTGGCAGCCACCACTACATTTTTGTATTTGCCCTGTTGAGGACAGGCAGGGCAATAATTCCCATTCTGTAGCTCACAGTAACTCTGCTGTTGGCCTACCCAGCTATTTGAAGACTGCCACCACCTGAAGGTTGTGCTGGTTCAGAAACCTCATCCACTATAGCCAGTGTCTGTAGGAACTGCTTCTGCTCTTGGCCAGTGCTGAATTGCAACAAAGTCAGTTTCAGGAAAGAAGTGAGCAGCACTATGATGAGTGGAGCCACCAAAACCCCCCAAACAATCTGTTGAACTCAAAGACAATAGGAAATAATTCGGGACCTTGAGGCAGGTCAGTTGCAATTATAGAGAAGCAATGCAGAAGATGAAAAACAGATAAAGGAAGAGATGGAGCATGATCAGAAGCAGTTAATAATCAGATAGAAGGTAAAATTAAGAGTGACTGTTCCGTGATGCCAAGTGGAGGAAGGAAGATAATTCAATTCCAGTAGCACTGCCAGAGCACCACAACACTCTGCCTTCCCTTTATTTAGACAGCAGGAGAGCACTACCAAATACACATCATCATTATAGAAAGAAGCTCTTATTTCTCCCTCATTCACTGTGCAATTAATTATAAAGTTATCTTTTATTTGCAAAGTCACTGTAAGGGTGGGGTCAATTTATGTCTTGCTGAAAGCACAGTTGCTATTTGAGGAGTTAAAACAGCAGAGCATTTATTACCTGTCTCCCACCTGCCTCTTCCTAAATCATTCCTCTAGCATTCTCCTTCCCTGCCAAGGTCTTGTCTTGGCCTCTTGTCCCATGTGACACTTGGTCTCTCATGTCTGTGCCTGCCCTCGCACATGTACACCCTAAACACCTCAGAGGGTGTTCAGCCACTTGTGTTATGTGCTCTGAGCTGAAGTCCAGACATCCCTCCTTGGCCAGGGTTCAAAAATTTTTAGTGAAACACCTCCCATAAAGCACTCACAGGCAGCATGACTGCTTCATCCACATTTCCAGATGAAAAAATCAAAATTGAAACCTCTTGAGTAATCAGCACCAAGTTAAGATTTTCATGTCCCTTTTATTTCCATTTGTGTTTCTCCTGGCTTTCTAAAGCAAACTCTGGTCCTTTTATCCTCACACGAGAAATCAGTACTGCATGTACAGCAAATAAGCAGCAGACTAATTCTATGTGAAAAGAAACTTCCACAAACAGCTGTCATATATAAATAGAGGAAGGGGTAATATTTAGATTAAAAACCTGGCATCCTTGCTTGGTGGGGGAAATGCAGGATGCTGTGTAGTAGAACATTTTTAATAGAATAAGAAAATTGTGTTTTATAAATCAACATGCAGCTTCTAGTTAAAAACCAAAAATCTAAGTAAGAAGTAAAAAAATTAACAAAATATTCTAGGAAGGCAATTTTTTATGTTAAATGCTTCATGTTTTTATTTATGTCCACTACAGTTGAAAGGGCAATAAGAAGGAAGACACAGATGTCCAAAGCAGAGCTGAACACCCAAATGCATGCACATGAAGAATTTGCTCATAATTAAAAATCTCTGAAGGCTGGGTTAGATTAAGCTTTGCTGTCAACAGGTAGTCATAATCTTCCAGACTGATAAAGACAGTTTTTATCAAATGTATGGAAGTCTTCTAGGTTTATAAGGATTCTGTAGTAATTAAAAGTATTGAATGTTTATGTTCAGAAAGAACTACATAAACAGATCTGAATGTTTTATATTTTTGACTTCTTCCAAAAGCTGTTTGCATTATAGTGGCAACCTTGGTCTCATTTCTTGTTTTATTCCTATAGTTCATATTGCTTCAATGTAATTTTTCAAACGAAATGTTTTTTTTCCCAGTGAGCTGGAAAGGCCTTGTGTTTATCTTAGATAACAAATATATACATGAGTAAGTCAGGAATCTGATACACACATAAAATTTAAACTCTAGTTCAAACCATAGTAAACTGGATGTTTCCCCATGAGCTGAAGATCCTTCAAATTCTGCCCAAATTTAATTCAGACCTCTGAAAGAGAGGCAGTCCGGGGACTTTATGCAGAGTATATGGAGTTAGGCCTTCCCCCATGGCATTTCAAATGTTGAGCACGCCGAGGAGGAGCCATGTAGAGTGGTTTGTACACACCAATGTAGTTTCAGTTCCAAACCTTAAACTGATTCTCCTCACCCTAAGAGACGATGGCATTTCATACTGATTACTCAGGACCAACATAAAATGGCCAAAGGAACAGAAGAAATTTGTCTTTGCAGGTTGGATTTTGCAGTCACTGTTTCAGATAAAATAGAAACATCTCAAATTAGAAGGGACCCATAAGGATCACCAACTGCAGCTCCCTGTTCCTTGCAGGACTACCTAAAACCAAGGCATATGACCAAGAACAGATATTGCTTGACCTTTGGCCGGCTTGCTGCTCTACTTGGGAGCTTGTTCCAGGGCCTGACAACCTCTCAATGAAGAAACTTTTCCTAATCTGAACTTCCCTGACAGCTTCACTCCATTTCCTTGTATCCTATAGTTGAGCAGCAGAAAGAGGAGATCAGCATGTCCTCCTCTGCTGATCCCTTGAGGAAGTTTTGGACTGTGACAAAATCACCTCTCAGCCTTGTCTTCTCCCAGCTGAACAAACCAAGTGACCTCAGCCACTCCCCCTGAGTTTGGCACCCAAGGCTTTTCACCACTCTTGGTCACCTCCTCTGGAAATACTTTTTCTCCTCTCTTGTACTGCAAAGGAATGAAAATGGGGCTGAGTTTCTGCCCAGAAATGCTTGTGCCAGAGACATGATCTGAAGGCATCCAGGAGACAGAATCTCTTGTATTTTTGCATCTCACCACAGCCAAGGGTTACTGAGGACCTGAATAAATGTGTGCCTGCTGTTAATGGACAAACCATTGTCCCGTTGCTCTCAGATATCTGCTCATAAGAAGGTAAGTATAAGATTTGAGGAAATAATTGCCTGCAGCTTGCAGAGAGGTTTTCCCATGTGCTGATATTAAATAACTTTCACATTAATACTACAGTTTGTGAGTGACATTTCTGTTGGTGTTTCAGCTTAGATGTCTCCGAGTTCATTCAGGAGACCTGTGTTCAGTCTGAACCCTGAACACCATCAACACCTCCCTTGTTTTGTTCTGACCTGTGTGAAGTTCTGTTTCCAAAGCTTTAGGCTTACCTAATTTCATTTTGCTAATCTGAAGTGTGCCAAATTCTGACATCAGGTATAAAAGCTCTAGTATAGAGAGAGGGCCAGAATCAAAATCTTGAATTATCCTAAGTGTACTGCCAGAATAGAGAGCCCTTGGAACTTATGCCACTCCCTTGACGCATGCCACCACACTTAGCAGGAATTTGGATGTAAAGGAAATCAAAAATAAAAGCAGACTTGGTTTAGGACATAAATGCTCTTGAGTCACTAAAAAGTGACATTGGAAATGTGCATCGTCAACCTATGATCAGGAAGCCCTCCAGGGACGAGAGCTAAGTGAATCAGTAAACTTGGTATTACTAAAGGAGTTGTGCTGAAAGAAGAATGCCCTTAGGTTGAAAGAACCTAAATGTAAATTTAACAGTGAAACAAAGTTTCACTTTTGAAAGTTTTATGAAAGGACAAAGCAGTAAGAACCTGTTGCACTTGAAATAAACTGGTATGTATTGACAACTGTGATCACATCTACTGACTAATTTGGACCTTTGTGTAAGTATTATTTGAAATGAAGGCCAAACATAGCATGTTTGAGATCTGGCTATTCAAATACAGAAAGCAGCTATTTTAAACTAGGTTTAGTCCCCTTTCTGTCCTGTGCAGCCCAACAGATGCGGAGAACCAAAAAACTGCATCCTTACCCAAAATCAGAGCTCATTTTTGCAAAGATTGAGGCAATTCAGTTGAACTCAATGATCTTAGTGGTCTTTTCCAACCTAAATGATTCTGTGATTCTAATTCAGGATCGCTGCAAGGTTCCAGTTTCAAGATCGGCTGGGTTCTTCTTCTTTACTGCTCAATGTGCATCTTCTCTTACTTGTTCATAACTTTTGTGTGGGTGAGGTTTTGATTTGCCCAGCTGCTCAAGAAATGGCTATTCTCTGAATAAACATGTAGATTGATGAGCAAAGAATAACATATGGGGTATGTCCAATTGTTATTTGAGCTACACTTCAAATTTTTATTTTCCTGGGCAAGGTGCAGAGGCACAGGGGCAAGAGCAGGTATGTTTGTGCAATGCAGGCTGAAACCTTGGGTTTGGGAGCCATCAGGTTATTTCTCATAGTAATTTGTATCCTTAGGATTAATTATAGTTGCAAATATATGTGTAGAAGTTAGGATCAATTAATGAAGAAAAAGTCAAAGTAAATTTAAAGTTTTACAGTTAAAAGAAATTTTATTTGCTCTAAGGCCAGCTAAGGACTTATGGTATGGCTCATGTTTTTATGAATCCAACAGCACATTTTAATGGGACATGAAAGCATGCCTGTATACATATTGAAATAGAAATAGATATGCCCATAAAAGGGATTTATGGCAGTGTGACAGTTCTAGCTGTGTGAAATTACATTTCATTCACTAGGCATTTTTGAAGCCTCTTCTGCAGCCTCCCCCACTTATCAGTATCCTCATGGTCTAGTGTGGACACTGTAAACTTCTGACACTTCCAAACTGCTGCTGCCATACAGGATGAACAAGAAAAGCCCTCCCATAATCAGGACATCTCAGCAAATGTTCCTTTTCCAAATACAGATTTTCACTGACTCCATCTCCACAATGCTCTTCTGCCTGTCCTCACAGCCTTCCCCATCCCTGCCAGCGACTCAGGCAGCAAGGCAATATAGTGTCCTTTCCTTGGAATCACAACATGCTACAAAGCCGGGATTGAAGGCTCTGTGCAAATGAAAATGGAAATTCCCTTCTGACAGATGGCACAGCTCCTAACACCAAGGTACTAGTACTCATGGAAAAGCAGTTATAAATAACTGTCAGGGAAGTCAGGAACTTGCTGGTTAGCTTCCAGACTCTTTTGCGTTCTGGTACCTCGGTAGCAAGGCAGAGGGCTCTGTAGTAAGCAGTGAAAACTGCCCTTGGCATAGTTTAAGTATCTTTGCAAAGTGCCTTTTCCTACCACCATCTGCTATATATACCATACCCTTTAGATACTGCTGGGAGATGGTTCATGTTCTGGATGACCTATCTGGATGCCTCCAGGCCTTTGCTACAGACCAATAGCTCAGGCATTTGCCCAGTCATGCTAATAAAACTTTATTACTTCACTTTAGATAGTCCTTTCTGTATAGATAGTGAAAATAAAAAGCTTATAAAATAAGAGGACTCAATTCTGCACTGAGCATTTATAAACTTTCAAGGGGCATTTATAAACTTTACACACCCTCTGAAGCTGACTGGCCACTTGAAATCAGAAGAATTTGCCACTTAGTTTGAGGGATCTGCTTTCCTCACAGTACAATAGAGTTGGTGGGGGGGTGTCCATGGAAGTCAAAGGGATGAATTTTAGGGCAGGACATTAAGCAGACGTCTACTAGGTTGCTGTATCAGGAGTTTTCAGTATCTATTTCAATGGCTTCATTGATAACAAAAATAATTTTTTAAAATTACATTTTCAAATGTGACCTGAAAAATATATATAGGAAATCAAGATGTTACAGAACTGTGTGATAAGAGATATTCTCTGTTTCATCAACTCACTTTCACAGAAGATGGGAAGATACAGCAAAACATAATAATAGAGACATACTGCTGTCATGGCATAACAGTTATTTATGAAAACTGTATTATACCCATGTTGCTCTTGGACAGGGAAAGATGTGTGAATGTTAGCATAAATAAATATACAGTGTTGTATTCTTCTGAAAGTGGCCGGCATCATTTTCTAAAAGTTCCTTGCATTATTTGCACAACAAATCCACTAGGAAAAAAAGAAAATATGTTTGAAGATGACTTATAAAAAATAGGTTTATTGCAGCTTTATTTTCCTTATTAACACACACAAAATCTCAATTCGCAGATAAACAATCATGGTCTTTTAGATCCTCAGGAAAAAGGGCCAGAAATCTGTGTCTAAGGGAATCGGCCTGGGAGTTATATCTTGATCAAAATCTGGGAAGGACCTGTAAGGGACCCTGGAAGCAAACCCATAATGGCTACTTACCACCTCAAGTCCCCACTTGTTTGAAGGAACTGCCATGTGAGTGGACCAAGTTAATGTGATATCAGATGTAAACCACCATACATGATCTGTGAGGCAAAAGGAATGTCCCATCTATCATGGTATATCTTTACTACAAACAGTCACCTCATCTCCAAATACAATCTATTTTTTCATTTAGAAGTCTATGAAATCAAGCATGAATCTGGGCTCTATTTGCACATTTATGTTCACAGGTGTTTCAGTGTATCCAGCCCACACAGCTTCGCCTCTCACTCTACTTTTTCCCCACCCATATTTCAGTGACATTTTTTTCATTGACACTGAAAAAACATGATAGGGAGACTGAATTCCCGCTCTCATTCTATTCCTCTTATGTATCTGCTTTCATATATCCATAGGCAAAGAATATATCGTTTTCTACCCAGTGCTGTAGTTTGTTTGCTAAGGAGGAATAGAGCAGCTAACTAACACAGAGCTCTCTTCAGTGGCTGCACGTGGAGAGTCCACAATTTTTCCTATGCCACAGCATTTTGTCACATTTTGAGCTGACCCTCCCACTCCCCTGTGCAGAGCTTTATTCCAGGGTAGCAGAAAGTTCTCCACGGGGGCCTATGGAAGCAGTGTCCCTTGAAGGGGGAATAATGTGCTTTGACTCTATGTTGCAGAAGGCTGAATAAATTGTTTTTATTAAGCTACATTATATTACATTGATACTATACTATACTATAACTGTATCATACCAAAGAGATACTAAAGAAAAACCCGTGACTGTCTCCAGACAGTCACGATATAGCTTTGACCCAATTGGCCAATCAATCCAAACAACCATCACCAGCGTCCAATTAACAAATCACTCTTCGGTAAACAATCCCCATAACACATTCCACACGTGACAAACAACAGGCAGAGCAAATAGAGATAAGAATTGTTTTCTTCTTTCTCTGAGCTTTCTCACTGCATCTCACAACTTCCCAGGAAAAATTCTGGGAAAAAGAATCATGTCTCTCTCTGTTCAGAGAATGCTTGACCACAGGAGGCCAAGCAAGACTGAAGAGCTTTGATTTTGTCCTGCACCTTCAGGAACACCCTCTACACCTCTGCACAAAATACATCTGGTGACTTGAGGGCTCCATCTGTGGGGGTGCATGGACAGGAAAGGGATCTTATTACTGAGGATGCAAGCCTTGCAAATACCAGTCTAACTCTTTGTCATTTTAATCCAGTCTCAACATTTATTCATGGCTTAGATCTTCTCAGCTTAGAGAGGTTTCTCTTGGTTTTCCTGTGTGTGCTGTCCTGTTGAAAATACTGTTTTTGTGGTCTAACCACACAAGGCAGAGGGACTCTGCTGCTTAAGTGACAGGTCTATGGTTAGGAGAAGTGTCTGTCACTGACACCCAAAGGAAATAAAAAAATTAGGGGCAGAAGAAACATAGAAGTTATAAGTGCTTCCTAGACTGAGTTTATATCTATTATAAGCATAAAAAATATGATAATGTCACAGAATACTTTGGACAATGAGGTCAAAAGGAAATAGAGGAAGACATGTAACATGTTCCACTTAACCACTCTGAATATGAGGGCCTCAGAGTTGTAAAAAAAAAAGGATGGGGAAGGGCCAAGGAAGGAGAACACTATTAAAAATCTCCAAATAAAGTTTTCTGCTATGCTTTTCTCCTTTGTGAAACACTTTGGTCTGCAATGGCTCTACATCTTTCGTCATCTTCTTGTATGTCTAAACATCCATGGCAGCAAGCCATAGTCCACCTCCTGGACAGTTAAATCTCCCTGGCAGCAAATCATTTTCCACCAGTTACTTTTAACTCTTTTTTCTTTATATAAAACATAGCATTTTAAAAAATAAAGTACATGTAAGACTCTGAACTGCTGCTGAAAATGTCTTAGCCCTGACAGTAGAGAATGTATTTTAAAGCCTGTCACCTTTTTTAATTTCAACCCTACATCTCCTCTTTATCTCCACAAGCAGCCCATGTCACCATATGCACCATTAATTCTGGTACTTTCAAATCAAGCAGAAGAAATAAACTAGGCTGTAGCCCTTCCTTTGTGCTGCCATAATGAACGAAGCTAGGCATTGGGAAGACAGAGTGCTGACATTTTAACATTTAATGGAAGAATTTCTTTCCCACAGAAGTATCAACAGGAAATGGAGGATCATCCTCCCTTTTAAATGTAAAGGCCAACTTCCTCAGGTGGTTTTGAGCCAGCATGGATATAGTCACAAGTGGGATGGTGTAGAGGTGGCTCTCACAGGGCTGAAGGTGCAGCTGAGCTAAAGCAGTGGCCACTGTAAGTCACTGTTCTAGCTGAACAGCCTTGGATCTGACACTCAGAACCCACCTGCTGTTTGCATGTCCTTTACTGTCTCCAGCTAAATTCCAGTGGTTCATCTCATTCACTGCCTTATTCTGTAAAGTGACCAGGAACCCTCATCCCCCCAGCATCACACAATGTCTTTCAGGAGGACCCAACCTCCAAATCAGGTTTTATGGTCTTTTTTCTATTACACCTTCACATCTTTATTTATTCCTAAACACAAGCACAATTTTAAGAATTGGCAAGCTGCTTCTCTCATATGTGAAAGAAATGCTGTAGTTGTGATCTTTTCAATGGATGTGAGTGCTGTGAAAATGCTGAAACACTGGACTGCAGTAAGAGCCTGACATCTTATTCCCCTCTAAATAAGTGGGTGGTTCCTAAGGACCCTCTGAGAGGGAGAAAGAGTGTCACTTGACATCACTGGGATACCACTTCATGGCTGGTAGATTTTCTTCTAGAACAAGCTTCCAAGGCTGACCCACAAGCAGAGGCTGCTCACCCTCTGCCTCTCTCTTCTTCCCAGCTGAGCCACCCTACCATGTTCTACAGACTTCACTGCTCTCCTTACTAAGACATTTTTGATTCAGAGGAAACTGCAGTGCATGTCAGAATGTGGCTCTAATTCCATATTTCATTGTCCAGAGTTTATGAAGAGTACGGTGAGTTCTTGGAGTTAAAGGAGTACATCAGTAAAACCATTAGGGTATCAGTTTGACAAATGTTGCGGTACATTACAGCTCTTGAGGGGTTGTCAATGTGGAACTTGGCTCTTGACTCTCCTCATTTTCCATTAAACTTGTAAAACTGCCTGCCAAGGGAAAGGAGAACTTCATAAGTGAGACTTAAAACTCAACCAAGTAAAGCTGCTCAGAATATATGGAGGAAACAACCTTGCCTGGATGGGAGAAGTGAGGCATGAGGAGCTCTTTTCCTTCACTGAGACTGTACTACACATTGTCCTTGACTTGGTGTCACTACAGCAGACATGGATGCAGGGCATCTGACTAAATAAGGCACCAACTGACATGAGAAAATGTACAGGATGTCTCACTTACTTCTGGGCTTCAAAAAACTTAATTTGAAGGGAGAGTATAATTCACTGTGCTATCAAAGGAAATTTTAAAGATGCTTTCAGCTAGGAAAAATAATTAATCAAACTTTATGTTAAATATCTAGAAGTGTAATGGAAATTATGTCTGTTATAAAAATTTTATTACTACATCTGCATTGCAGAGTGATTTTTTCTTTTGGTGATGGCATAGTTTTGAAATTTAAGAGGCATTTTCCAGAGGAGTTTCCTCATGCATTCCAAAAACTGATGATGTGTTCCTGTTTGGACTGTATAAATACCTCTGTGTAGACATTTCTACATTGTTTTTTTTTCTTCAGTCATGCTTCTGATGGGCTATTGTTGATATCTTTCAAACACACCTTTATTAATCATGTTGCAGAAGTACATATGCAGTTTATACAAACTTAGGCTCTATCAGTATGACAATATTTCAAAAACAGGTACTTCTCTGAAAACTTTTTCTTTACTTCAGTTCCCAGAGATCTGTTGTCTTGATATGGGTGTGAGCTACAGCACAAGAATGGTCTCCAGTACATTATCCACACTTTTCATTATCTAGCTTTATTAACATAGAAATAACACAATGTCTTTTGGTATCATGTAGCAATTGTTTGCTTGTTGTTTTACTGGGGTGTTTTTGTAAGGGCCATGTCCTCAGGTATATTCTCTGATGACTTTAAATATACCTGACATTTAACTTGACTTCTATCTTGCTCTTTTCAGTTTGCCTCTTGCTCCCATTGGGGTAGCCCATGTCTTCATGCAGCACACATGGAGTTCCTTGTCACAACATGCTGTGAATGCTAAAATTTTATAGAATTCAAAAACTGATTGCAAAAATTAGTAGGTGAAAAGTGTGCTGAAGGCAAATTAAAGAATTTAAACCTGCTTTTGACAAGCATATACCACGAATGAATGTGTAATTCACCTATTTCCGATGCCTCTGAACAATGCTGTAAATAGCTTTACCTTTTCAAGTCCCTTTTAAAGAAGTCAGGCAGAATCTTTTCAATCTTGTGCTAATAAAACATACCCTGGATACTGACTGGCACCAGGAAGCAGAACTTTTGAGGAGAATTGCCCAGAAATTGTTTTTTAATAGCCATATTTTAGTCAAATATTCAGTGGCCATTTATCTCAACCTCAGGGCTACTTCTGTTGTTCCTTTCACTTCATGCATGATTCCGTTATACTACTGCTCAGCTGAGCTAATGCAATGTACTTCTCAAGGGACTGTACCAGTAACCATGCCAATAAATACTATTTATATACTATGAACCAAAGAAATTTACTTGCCTTGCTGTCATGACCCTGTGTAACTGGGCAAGCGATCTTATTAAATATCCTGAATTTTTCTCAGCAATGACTGGCTTATCTTTCTGCTGGGCATTCAAATAATGAGAGAAGGAGACAGTCCCCAGACTTTTTGAGGAATACAGTAGTAGTCCAAGTACTGTGGTGAAGAGTTAAGTGCATTGGGGCCATTTAATCTGCTTCACACTGGTAGTCTGTGTGACTGATTCCTGAGCCTGTGCCAGACCCTTTACAGAGAAACAGTGTAAATTACAATAGTACAGAAGAGATGAAATAAGTAGCTGGAGAGTCGTACCTATCAATGGTCCTGGAAGACAGAAAGTGCAGACGTGCTGACTGGTATTGTTCAGTATGGTCACTGATGGCCTTGGATATAAAGTACATTAAATTTGCAGAGGATATAAAGTTGGGAGAAACTGTTGCGTATTTTAGAGGAATTATGCTGTTAGACAGACTTATAATTCAAAATTATTTTGAAAAATAATTGTTTTGGTTGTGTAGTCATCCACACTGGAGATATTCAAGAACTGTTTGGATGCAATCCTGTGCAATGTGTTCTAGAATGAT
Source organism: Anomalospiza imberbis (assembly GCF_031753505.1). NCBI lineage: Eukaryota > Metazoa > Chordata > Aves > Passeriformes > Viduidae > Anomalospiza > Anomalospiza imberbis. The sequence continues at coordinate 26,561,273 of NC_089682.1, forward strand.
CCTGCTTGAGCAGGGAGGTCAGACCAGGTGATCCACTGTGGTCCCTTCCAACCGGTGATTCTGTGAATATTGCCCAGACATTTTGCATAACCCATAAAGAAAGATGTGGCCCACAAAAAGTGTGATGATACAGAGGCTAGAGGGAAGCAAAGGGAATGTCTGTTAGCCTAGAAAACATGACCTGAAAAGAAAGACCAAACAGATTAATCATGTTCAAAATAAAGAAGAAGATACTTCAGGAATACACAGGATTGAAATCTCACATGTGACCAATCTCATTTCCAAAGAATGCGCTACCATAGTGATGACCTGTAGGAAAAAAGGCAAAAATCCTTCAAACCTGCAGTGTGCCACAGTAAAGCAGGAGAAGAAATCAAGGACATGATGGAGTCCTTCAGGCTTAGTGCTGACCAGCCACTTTTTGGGTGAGATTGCAAGTATTATCTTGACAAATATGCCACAAACACACACACTCCGTACCTGATGTTGACCCATACTTGCAGCCGCCCTCTCCATGTTAAGACTTTTCCTCTAAAGGACCCTATTCATGTGTAGACATCCAGACAGATTTGCTTCACTGCAATGCTTTTTCCTGAGAAAATAACCTTATCAAATATCTTGGTAGTCTGATATGATCTAGCTTTGATGAACCATAATGTAGCTGAAGACATTTTTCACTTACCTCTAAGAATTTTCTCAGTCAAATTAACAGGGCATGGAGTTGCTGTTACTTACCCACCCTCTGCCTTTTTAGAAGACAGGTTTCCTATTCTCCAAAAGTCTCCAATAACAGTGTTTCAACCCCAACTTCACTGATTTATCAAAAGTGTTGCCCAGGACTTGACAAGATAGATATAAATTTTTTCAACATTTGGGGTGCAATTTTTCGGGACGTGTCACAAAAACCAGCCTAACTTAAGCTAATATCATCTTTTACATTATCTTGCTTACTGTATGCTCTCTGTAAATACTCTCATCTTAATTTTTTCTTTTCATTGAAAACTGAGGCAATATATTTATTCAATATTTGGAACAGCCTTCATCTCATCCCTGGCATTAAGCCACCACATATCTCGCTTCTTTGAATAATTTCTATTTATGTAGTTGAAGAATTCTTTGCTATCTGTTATCCTTTTCTTTGCAACATCTGGTTCAGCTAGATTTTTATCCATTTTTTTTCTCTGATCCCACAGTTTCCAACCCAGGAAACTGTACTTCTATTTCCTGTAGGTCCATTCATTTTCAGGTAGCTACTTATCCACTAGCTCCACAATTATTCTTGATCTAGTCCAACCTCTTTTATGGGATGTAAGTGCTATACAGGATTTTCCATTTTGGATTTAAAGTAACTCCATGCTCAAATGCTAGGTCCATGCAGCCCCATCAATCATTTTTCATAGTTTCTTAATATTTTCCCTCTCATATCCAGGACTGTAGGATATTCTTGTAGATCTATTCTTGGTTCTCAAGAAATTTGCAGTAAATAATGCTAGTCATTAATCAAAGATTATTTTTGATAATCAAGTTATTTTTAAAGGATATATAATATCCTTATATTTTACTGAAAATAATTATAGAACAGATTCCCTTTAGGCTGTTGAGTCTGAACAGTGACTGCTGGTAAACAAAAGGTTTATTGCGCATCTGACCTGATAATAAATGCTGTGTATGGTATTTGTTTTGCATCTATCTAGGGAATTGAATCTTCCCCAACTTTGCTGTTATTTACTGCTGGTGAATATTTCTATTCATAGCCATCCCAAAACCCGAGAGTCTTTACCAGATTTTGGGGAATTTGTGTCACTCTTATCCACTACCACTTTCAAACAAATTTCTTATTTGTACCATCACCATCTCTGTTTTCTCAATCTATTACTTCATTAATTTCTATTAAAACCTAGTAATTAATAGTACAAATACTACCTCTACCCTATTTTTTTCTTCTTTTTTCTATCTCTTCAGGTTAGAGGATGCAAAGAGAAAAGAATTTGTGTTTGGCCTTAGCTCCTGGCTTACTTATCTTCATACACTACAGGGGTAGTACCTGAGAAAGTTGTCTCTTTCCATCTAACCAATTCCTGGGGAAATCTGCCAAAGACTGAAGAACTTAAATACATATATACATATACATTTAGAGGTTGGAACAGAAGAAAAACAAGAATGTTAAGTAGAGTTGTGCTTTTTGGAAGTGGGAGAACACAACATAAGTAAAGCACTTGGCAGCCTATCAAAAACATTTTCCACAAAAAAAAAAAAAAAAAAAAAAAAAAAAAAAAAGCTATTATGTTCTCTGCTATCAGCACAGTGCCTTTGGCTATTTCTTCTCAGTTGTTGCTAGACTCTGTTGCAGGCAGAAGTCACACAACCCTGCAGTAAATAGCACTAGAAGCCACAGCTGGCAGTTCCTGGGAAGCAGCAGGACAAGAGTCAGAAATCGGCACAAGGAATAAAAACTGAGACAGTGAGGCTGAGAAATTGATAGACACCATGTAAGAAAAAGAATAGCCCTGCAGCATCTCTTGACTATTGACATTTCCTGTCTTGCCTACACCTGCCTTAACCTCTGTCTCTGAGATGCCAGCTTTAGTAATTTACTTAGCATTTCCGATTGCCGTTGCATTTTATTTCTGATTTATATATATAAATATATATATCTTAAGTGAAGAAGAAAGCTGCAAGGAAAAGTTTGGGACAGTTCTGATCTCCACCAGGTGTCAAATTGGCCAAGAAGAAATCCAGAAGTGACGCCAAGGCTGAGACACGGGTAGGACATACAATGAATGAAGCAGCTGACGGTTGCACAAGACGAGACCTGGTCCGTGCTTCCCCCGAGGACTGGCACCGGGAGCTGCGGCGAGCGAGGCCAGGTCCGGTTGGGCGGCCGGGTCCCCCCGCGGCGGGGGCGGCGGGGGCAGCGCCGCTCGCCCCGCCCCGGCCCCGCCGCGCCCCGCGGGGCGGACCCGCCGCGCCCCGGGCAGCGCCGGCCGCGGCGCGGAGCGGAGCGGGGCGAGGCGCTCCGGGAGATGATGGCCCCGCCGCCCGCCCCCGCCGTGTCGGGCCCGCTGGCCGTGCTGGACCCCGCAGGTGAGCCCGGCACCTGCCCCGCCGGGTGCGTGCGCCCCGGGCATGCGGCGGGGGAGAGCGGCAGCCGGCGGCGGGGCTGGACGGCCGGGCTGCCCCGGGCTCGGCGCCGCTGCCCTGGCGCTTCAGTCGGCGGGACGGGACGGGACGGGACGGGACGGGACGGGAGGGAAGGGGAGGACGGGGACTATGCCCGGGCTGTGCCCCACAGAGCGGCAGCGCAGCGGGGGCTCAGCCCGAGATCACCGGCGCGATGCGCGCTGCCGCTCATCCGCTCGCTCGCCGAGGTGTTTAAAAATACCGGCTCTTCTTCAGAGCTTTCAGCTGCGCTGGGAGAATCCCAGCTGTGCTGAAGTTAAACATTCGGAGGAAGAGCTTGGTACGGGCCGCGGACGGGAAGTTAATGTAGGAGCCATCGTGCTGGCCGGTGGCTGCGCTGGAGCAGGCGGAGGTGCCCGCATGTGCGGGGCGGGCTGGCCACAGGTGTTGGGTTCGTTTCCGTCCTCCTGGTTCTCCTAATTGAATGGCTTGTGTTTACAGCGTACATCCTGAAATACAAAGGCAAAAGAAAGGTCGAGTATTTCGTTATTCCAGTGGAATTTGTTAAAGTTTAGAAAATATAGAATTTACTGCTGGGAATTACTCTGTGTAACGTTTGAAAGGACAAGTAGAGACTTTGCTATGCACTCAAGGATCTCAACATCCTGGTGAAAAATGTACCAGATCTTAATTTTTGTCTTAACTTGGAAGAATTATATTGGTGTTGAAAATGTGGCCGTGGAAGATGTGCTGTAACTTAAAAACATTTTCAGGTAGTCATGGGAAAAAGAAGGATCTGTATGACAGCTTTAAACTAGTGATTAGCTGCTCATTAAATTATTTATTGGTGAAACAATTGCAGCCAAAATAATGAGGTCATAGTGATACTGCATGGTATCACTATAGCCACACTACATAGTATATCAGGGCTTTTGGGGTTGCTTTTTAATTTTGTTCAGTATGGATATTTTCTGGTAGAATTGTAAACTGTTTTCCATGGTCTTGAATATATAATGCACTTGTAGAAGCTTACTCAACAAATTAATAATAAAGGTAAGAGATGGGCCTGATAAAAGCTGCTGTCTTGTGCCTTGAAATGAATGCTGTTGCATCTGGTTTAATTAGTTCAGCACTCTGGACAAGTCAAGCATTTAATCAGAAAAGGGAAAGTAATCACCAGCAGCAGGTGTGAGCATCTCTTTTAAGCATCTCAATCCGTCACATTTAATTTTGGGAGGCAATGTAGGATTAATTCAATTTCACTGGCATGAAACAGTTTTTAAGATACACAAAACTGTAGTTGAGAGAGAGATGACACTGAAGTGAGCATTGCAGTAATTAAAAACTTATAATCTAGCTCAAAAAATCTCCTAAAAATTTTCTCAATAGCAGCAAAACAGTGCATACCTTTGGTGCTAAAGTTTGTCTGTGGTGAATTTCCACTTAAATTATCTTTTTCTGTGTGCTTAATGTCACTCTCTAAAACATGTCACAATTTTCAGTAGTATCCATTACATAATAAAAATGCACTATTTTTTTTCCTGTTACAAAAGTTTCCTTCCCTTTTTTCTCATAGTAAGATGCTAATAAACATCAGGCTGGGGCATTATTTAAAAGAAGTGTTTCCATTTTGATCACCTTAACTAGATCAGAGAAGAAGATACAGAATTATGTGGTGCTAATATTCAGCAAATGTGGCTGTAATCCCAGCTAACTGCTACGTCCTACAGTGACATTTTCCTCACCAAAATTATACCGCACTTTTTAACTTTATGATGTCTAAAGATAGATTTTAAAAGAAGTAGTGAAGTTAGCAAAGTATAGTTTCTTTGGTCTAAATGTAAACTTTCTTTAGTTCAGTTGCAGATTGTATGGAGGTTTTCCAAGGCGGAGAGATGCTGTTTCATTCTGTTCTTTCTTTCCCTCAGCCCCTGGACACATTCTGTGCCACGGACATGTTTCATCATTAATTAATTCATTGCCCTTTTAAACTCACTCTTTACTTTGTTCAAATCCAGACCCTACTATTCATGATTAGACCCACCACTTTGCAGTCTCATACATACCCTCCCCACAAAGCCATTTATTTTTCCATAGTCTTCCTGCAAATTTAATTTAACCCCCACCCATTGCAAACAGAGCATTGTAATACAATTTTGTTTTCTGCAGCTGATGAACAGACAGAAGTTTTTTCTGAGTGCAGCAGAGTGTGGTCTTCAGCAGGCACTTTTTCTTTTTGCTCTCTGGAGGGTGATCTCAATTTCCCCCCTGATGAGCCTTTCTCTGTCCCAAGGAGGCAGCAGTCTGCTGTCTCTCTTCCTTGTCCTGGTGGCGTTTTCTCACCTTCCAATGTGGAAGCAGGGCTCAAGCAGATACTTTTCCTGACAGATGTTTAGTGAGCAAAGCAGAGAGTGGTTCTGTGACTTTTTGTGCACCGTTTAGGCCTGCACCAGGCAAAGCACAAGCCTGTCATGTGGAAGTTCTGTTACCTCTCTAATTTATCTGTAGTGCCTATTGCTGCAGTTAATACTGCAAAAAACTCAGTGCCCAAGGCTCAGTCAATACTTCACTGGCCAAAACTGCTGAAGAATATTGCCAATAGATGTTAATAACATATTCACACCCTCTATTGACCCCAGCCTCAAGCTAATGCTGATAAGGATAGGAGAAGGTTTCTTCCTATAAGCTTGGTTTTTTTATATATTTAATATAAGAATTTAAAGTTATAATTAAATTGCATTAAGGTCCAGACTAGGAGCTTAATAATAGTCATACCAAATCATTGCTAAAGAAGTTGAAGGTAATAAATGTCAAAATTATTCTGAGAGTTACTTCAGTACTAAAAAATTGGAAAGCGAATAGCCTCCATTAACTGTTTCCTGCATTCCAGGAACATTAGTGTTGGAAGAAAATTCAGGCTTACAAATCTTGACTGCAATGTTTCCTCTGCTCTTAATTTAACTGCTTTTCTTGTGTATGGCCAGCCTTCAGTCCAAGCCTTGCCACAGAGTGTCAGGGAGGAAGGCTGGGCCAGGCACGCTGCCTGAGCTGGAGACAGGACTTCTGAGTCTGGCATTGGGTTTTGGCTGGCAGGTACATTAAAAAAGGATCCAAATAAACTGCATGGCAACTCCTACAAACAGCAGTAAACAAAGGCTTGAAAAATCTTGGGACCCAACATGACTGAAATTGCAAAAGGAAGCCTTTTAATTGTGGGAACCCTTTGGAGCAGTAACTTCTGAAGATATTAAGCTGCTTTGCAAATATTACATAGGCCTCCCTGTGTGCTGGTGGCTTATATGCATGCAATTACACATACTTTGATAGAGCAAAGATTTTTATTGTTGTGACTAAGGAAAACCAAACAGCCATGGTAAAAACCAATTTGGGCCGATTTCTACCCATCTTCTCTAAGCACGTGGAAGTCTTTGAGAAGGAGTTCTTGCATGTGCCAGCCTCTTCTCCAGAAAGGGCCTTTTTGTGCTCCTGCACATAAGTCATCTCTCCTAAGGGTGGAGTTCATAGCTAGCGACGTGGTTATTTATCAGAGTTTCCTAGACTATGAAAAAGGGGAGATACAATTGGATATTTGCCTCTATTTTGAGATGCAGGTGGTAAAAGATCAATAAATATGAGAGTTGAAGAGTATGGCATTCATAAATTTCTTCTGATGTGTGTAAATTTCAATGTCAAAATGTAGATCATACCAGAAAATGTCCCTACAAATAATAACATCTTTTTCTATTCTGTCTCACTAAATCCACATCAGTTTTACTCCAATTACAAATAAGAGCATACTTTTCCTAAGACATTTTCCGGCTACTCAGGGTGATCAAACTCATGCCTTTCATTATTCATAATCAGAACTCAGGAGGGTGGGTTGGACCCATAGTTTATTTCCATCCAATCTTATCAAGCTTTGCCAGTACAGGTGCTACTCTGAGGAAATTGTGGAGGCTTGGCTCCTCAGGCACTTTCTGGTGGTTTCAAGAAGTCTTGGCTGAGGGTCATGTGCCCCACTGGCTTTGGGAAGGTTTGTGTTCCTGTGTCCCTTTACAGTATGTCTACATTGCAGCTGCAGTTTCATATCAGTGGATATGAGCACACATACCCAACCCACTCTTAGTCAGCTGTCTTGACTATCATAAAACCGTAGAAGAATTCAGGTAGGAAGGTACCTCAGTTGCAATTCCAACCTCCTGCTCAAAGCTAGGTTAACTATGAGGTCAGGCCAGGTTGCTTAGCGCCTTTTCTGCTTAAATCTTGAAAACCTCCAAAGTTGGAGAGAACACAAGTTATTTGGACAACCTATTTCAATGTTTGACTGTCCTAATGTTGATTTTTTTTCTGTCCTTTTTCTGTCCCAGTCTGAATCACTTTTTTGTACTTCAGTTTGTCTGTGGTCTTTTTTTTCCTGCTGTGCACCATTATGAAAAGCCTGAGTCTGTTCTCTTGACAAACAACTCAAAGGAATTGGAAGACTGCAACTAGTTCTGCCAAAAGTCATCTCATCTCCAGGCTGAGTAAGCCCCATTCCCTCGGCCTCTTCTCATACAAAGAGAACCAGCCCCTGACCTTCCTTGCAGTCCTCTGGTGAATTCATTGCAGTTAATTTATGTATTTCTCTATACTGAGGGCCCAAAACTGAGTGCAATATTGTGTCATCTAAAAAGTGCTGAATAGATGGGTGTAGTTGCTCCTCTGATCTACTAATGATGCTCCTGTTAGTATAGCCCAGGATTCTGCTGCTAGGGCACGTGTCTGGTTCATGATCAGCTCATCATCTACCAATGCCCCCAGGTCCTTTCCAGCAGAGCTGCTTTGCAGCCTGGCAGTCTCTTACCTACATCATTGCAATGCATTGTTCCTGCCTTTGCTTTGGCATCATGTTTAAAACCTTGCTAGAATTAAGGCAAAAGACATCCAATGCTCTTCAAGTCCAGTCTTTTTGCCATAGCCGGCACCTGGGCTGGTCAGACTAAACTTGGCTCTGGTAAATCCATCCTGACTGCTGCCAATCACCTTTTCATTCAGTGCCTAGAAATGTCTTAAAGGAAGACTTACTCCACCTTTTTGGTCCCAGCATCCCAGGAACCAAAGTGAGGTTGATTGGTTTATAATTCCGTGAATCTTCATTTCAGCCTTTTAAAAAATGGGTGGAGCATTTACCTTTCTTCAGTTTTGGGGATTCTTTAATCTCCATGACTTTTCAAAGATGATAAAGTATGGCAAGGGCATCAGATACTATTAACAATCTGGAAGATACATTGAATGAATGATTTTAGTCTGTAGGAATGACAGCGGGTTTGGGGAGCTGCACATCTGAAATCTAGTTTTCCCTCTTGGCCATGTGAACTAGCTTCACTGAAAGAACCGTCTTCAACTCCACACACTTGGTGAAAAACCGGTTGCTAACAAAAACCTGTCTGCTTCCATGTGCCCAGTGACCCTCCATGGATTAACGGGGAATTGCCAGAGGAAGATAGCAGAGACACAGGCTGGAGGAGAGGTGTCTGGAAAGTCTTAGGAATTATTTCTTTATCTTTAGCAGGAAGACTTTGTACATTCAGGTGAAAGAGACTTGTGTAAGCTAATACCATCAATAGATGGTATTTGTCTTTAGGAAAATAGCTTATATTTCATTCTAAAAGACTGGAATCAATTTGACTGGTTGTTCTACTGGAGAAATGTCAGTAAACACAGCTTGTTATTATAAATTAATTTTTTTACTTATTGAAATTATTTGACTTGGTTTGCAAACATCACTGATCTGGTCTGGCTTTTGAACTATAAACATGTAACTGAGTTACGTGACTTCAAAAATGTCCACGAAACCCAAGTGACTCATTGCAAATGGCTTCTGCTTTCATTTTGTCTTTCCTGCATTTCCTCTGCTTTTGCTTCCAGCAGTGCCCCCAGAGCCTGGCCCAGGCAAGCCTGCCATTCCCTCTCACCTCCTCCTTCCTGCTGAGGACTGCTGCCTCCAGGCTTCAGTGCAACATCACAGTGTCTGCCTTCTCCTGAGGCCGGGCAGTCAGGCAGCTTTGTGAGGCCACAGAGGGAGAGAGACTGGCCCTGCTGTGGCCAGAATGTGCTTTCTCAGAAGCTCCATCCTGCCCAGGTGCAGTGTATGGTACCATGGCATCGTGTGGCCCAGTGCTACAGGGTGATCCTGCACACTCCAAAGTGAGAACACCAAAAATGGAGACCACAGTTTCATTCACTTAGGTGTCTTTTGTTAGAGTCATGTATTAATGGCTTTTTTAGTCTTACATAAGTCTGTGCTATGGGCTGGGGCCCTGGTGTGAGTAACCTCTGGCTACAGCTCAGATTTTCCACTGGATAACCAGGTTAAGTGCCTTGGAGCAGCCTGCAAGCTGGAGGTGAGCATGCTGGTTTTCAGTTTGGAGTATCTGGGTCCAAATCCCAGTGAGAATGAAAGGATTTCACTGAGCAGCCTCTGCTAGAAAAGTCTCATGTATCATTACCTGATAAACTCTATTACAGCTTTGCTTCAAGGATACAGATTTCTTACCCCAGTAAACATGAAGAGCACATTCGTTTTCATGATAGCATGCAGACCACCTGCTCATCTTGTTTCAAATATTCATTTTTATATTCAGGCCAAATAGAGTCAAAATGACACTTCACACAGGTAAGCATTTGAGTCCTGCAGGATCTCATCAACATGAACAACAATTAAAAATGCTACTGAAGACAAAGCATAATTATCGTCACTGACGTACAGTTCAGTTTAATAAAAACTCATCTCATGCTTGTACCCAATGCGTGTGCATTAAGCTAACTCTAGCTAACTCTGGGGGTTTTAATTCCTTCTGTTGTCTGGCAGCAATTTTCTTTAGTGGGAGAACAACAGAGGGTAATCTACAGAAAAGATTAACAAAAGAAAATCTTTCATCGTTTTGTATTTGTTCTGCCATGATTGCAATGAAAAGGTCTTTTCCTTTTTCCCCTCACTCTCTACAGGACAGTTTGCAAAAAGGAAGAAGACTTCCCTTTGGTTCACAGTGGCACTGCTGGTGGTGTCTGTTTTCATACTCACCATAGGTCTGGCAGCTACCACACGAACAGAAAATGTTACTGTGGGAGGCTACTACCCAGGCATTGTTGTAAGTAAAAAACCCATTTTAGAATATTAGGTACATCCAAATAAATTATTATCAGCTGTAAATGGGAAGCTCTGATTGCTTGAAAAAAAAAAGAAAAAAAGACATTAGTCCTGTGTCATTTCATGGAAAAGAGATGCTGCTTTGTTTTTGATCTAGTTCTATTGTGTTGTAAGGCAGGGGGGTAAACTATATTTCTGAAGTGCCCCAAAGGAGAGGCTGTTAGTGGGTAGAAGGAGGTCAAGGCTGCACTGCACTGTGCTGAGCTCAGGGAACTGTGTGAAAACCTGTGCTAGACTCCCACTGGTCTCCATTAGAGGTGGGTGTCTGTGTGACTGGACAGTAGGCGTGGGATAGATTTGAACAACCCTTTAGAAGTTTACTGCTTTGATGGAAGGAAGAGCCACTCTGCTCCTGTGTCTGTGTGCCAGGAATTCAGCAGTGTCCATGGCAGAAAAAGCCCTGCTAAAGGACGTGTGGAGACTTCTCCCTAACATCCTTTGTTGCAGGCTTGCTGCCAGTTCTCTCATACAAGATCCTGTTTCTAAAATCCTTAGTCTTGTTTTTGCCTTGGGAACAGACTGCTTAAAAGCTTTTCTGCAGTGGGCACAAGGTTCGAGCTCCGCCTGCTTTGCCCTGTGGTGCCTCTGCGGCTTCTGGGGAGGAGTAACCCTGCCAGCCCCTTGCTAGTTCAACCCCCAGGCCCTTTCTGATCTCAGGAGAAGGGATCAGTGATATCTCAAAGTGTGTAAAAGCCTGGAGTAAAAAAAAAAAAACAAAAAAAAAACTAAACAACTTATTAAATACCTGAGTTTTAAATCCGAGGAGAATGGGTAGCAAATAGAGAAGGGCTGAGTTAACCAAGGGGAGGTAGAGGCTGTGAGGTGAAGAAGGAAGTTCACCTGTCTACAGTTAGACACTGCTTAGGTGTGTGGCTCCAGTACTGCCAAAGTATGTTGTTAGGTACCATAATTTCTTGCTCTCTATGGAATGAAATGCCCAGAGAAGAGGGATATGGATCTTCTAATACTGTGCATACACCATTAATAATTTGTGAGTTAGAACTGTTCCTCCTAAACAATTCCTCTTACATCTTAGTGTTATATTGAGAACAGGACTTTCAGAAAGATAATTTTAGAATAATGATCTATAAGAAGTAGTGTTTTAAAATTAGAACAAAAAGCAGTTCCAGAAATAAGACCTTAATAGAATGATTTTCCCTTTCATTAACCTAAAATAGATAGATTAATACTGATAAAGGTCTCTTCTTCCAAAATTTGACATAAAATCCTTTGTAAGACCACATTATCTGCCTTCATCCCTAGAAAGAAGTTTCATTTTTAAACTGCTTTTTTAGCAAGTATAATAAGTAATATTTCATTAATAAACAGATAGAAAAGCAAGAATTAATTATATTGCTTTGAAAACAAAACCTTTTCTTAATAATTTTCCTTTGTAATTGCTAATGTAAATGTCATCAAGATATTAAATATCACAAACGTTTAGCAAGAATTAAAAGTGCTGTGCAAATCTTACATGGTATCTTGCCAAAAGCCTGGTCAGAGGTGTGTGACTGTTATGTTTCTGCCTCACTGCCAGAAGTGACTGACTCCAGTGCAGCATTGGCAGACCGACTGTCATAGAGTTGTAGAATGGTTTGGGAGGGCAGGGTCTTTAAAGGATATCTCAACTCCTCTGCCATGGACAGGGACATCTTCCACTAGTTCCACCACCTTCACAGTAAGGAATTTCTTCCTAATATCTAATCTAAACCCACCTTCCTTCAGTTTGAAGGCATTACCTCTTGTCCTATGTCTTCATGTTTTTTTGAAAGGCACCTCTAGGAATTGGAAGGCAGTAATAGGGTCTCCTCAGAGCCTTCTCTTCTCCAGGCTGGACAACCCAAACTCTCTCATCCTGCCCTCATAGAAGAGGTGCTCCAGCCCTCCGATCGTCTTTGTGGCCCTGCTCTATCCTCACTCCTGCATGCCCATGTCCTTGCTAGCTGGGAGCCCCACTGAAGGCAGCACTCCAGCTGGGATCCCACCACAGTAGAGGAGCAGAATCCCCTCTCACCATCACCTTCTTCAGCATGTACTGAATAGCACTCAAAGGTGCTTCTCTTCTCTGCTGACAGTAGAGGGAGCTTAGAAAACCAGCATAGCCCTGATCTCACTCAGACTCTTAGATACCTAAACCGGGGGAGTGAATTTGTCACTATATTTAACTGCTGGGCTCAGAGAAAAGCAGGAATATGTGGAGAGACAATGTTAATTTAAATTTAAAATAAGGTCTAGTTCTCATAGACTTCAGTAGTAAAATATTAATCTCACAGCTGGTAGATAAGGTGAAATTTCCACTGACCTTAGGTAAGCAATTTTGGTCTTAAAAACCATTAGAATTAACCCTGCCTTGAAGACACCTACAAAGATGAGTAACACTATCCACTGGCAGAGATTTACTTGTTTCTAGAAGTATTTGCAGAACAGGTCTTCAGGGTTAGATCCATAGTACACTTTGGCTTCTGCCAAGTTCCCACTGGCTTCAAGAAGAATTAAGTGCCTTAATTTCCCTGCATATGTGGTCACTTGTAATTTGTTTTGAAAAATCTTTTTTCTAAATACACCTTTATGGTGCAAGGTATTACCTGAACTTATGCATCCTAAGTAATTGAACTTAAAATATTTCTGTGCGTAGATGAGTTAATATAATGTTACGATTTGGAAGGTGTCTGCACTTAGTAGATTAGAGCATCTGTTGGGACTGCATTTTTGGAATGGTCTGCAAAGACAGAGTTGGAACTGCTTCAGCCTCATTTCTTTATAAATATTGTTTATACTTAAATATTTAATGTCACTTCTCTGTGACTACTTACTGTATTATTTTTGTTTGCTATTTCTATACTCTTTCAACAGGGTTCTTAGCTGACCTGGACTCCCAGAGCTCCCAAACTCCCTGTCGTCTAAAAAGACAAAAAACTAGCTAATAAGATCCTAAAACAATCTCAGTAATGCTGTGACTTTCATCATGATCTCCATGATTCTGCTCCTTCTGATTTAATTGTTATTGTTCTGTGTTTGGTCATTCTTTTTATTCGCATGGATATTACTCATTTTGTATTCCCTGCATCAGCCATAAATGAGGCTTTATGGATTGTTCCTGTTGGAATGAAAAATGGGGCTTGGAACCAGATGTCATTTTGATGTAGTTATCTTAATTTGCAAAGTTGCTGTCCCCTGAACAGAGTGTCCTTGCTCACAGTTCCAAGTATCTCTACTATTTAGCTGTCAGCATGGGTGTGCTTGCCCACTCTTTCAAAGTCTCCGCTTTTAGTCCTTGTGCTTCCCTTTCACATAAATTTTCCCAAAGCACTCAAGAGCAAATCTCCTTTCCCTACAGTCGCTCTCTTGAAAGCGAGTGACGGATTCCTCCTGTGATACTGAGCGGGTAAAGTGCTTGCAGGGGATTTGCTTTCTGCTGTGAGCAGCTGTGCGTAACACCAAGGAATTTACGGGCATTGCCTAAGCCCTTGGCTGGGACATGTAGTCCTTAAAAACTTAATTTGTGCTTGGAGGAGAGGCTCTGAGCTCGGTTCAGAGGCCTCATTGCAGAGAGGGGCTGGAACTGTGAATCCAAGGAGTTTCTACTGCTCCAAACCTTCATGGGCCCATCACAAGGAGGAGGCTTTTCCTACCATCCCGATGTTGAGGAAACACTGGAACATTAAGGCCAGCTTACTTCAGTGTGCCTTCCTCCCCTCTCTCTCCTGTGGCTATTGGTGATGCAGCTGACTGTACTGGTCCTTTTAGCATTTTAGCAAGAATTTTTTCTGGTTTGTGTGATAGTGTCTAATTATTAAAACCAAACAAGTATAGCTGTAAGGGTTTGAACTTTGGGGAACACATCAGTTTTTTGAGAAAAACTGTCTGCAATTGCCTAAAGCTTTGCAATTTTCAAGAATTATGATGTGTGGACTAAATGTGGTTTTTTCCTCCTACTTTACTTAGTTTTTGCTTTACAGTGTGTAAAACTATACATGACAATGGTAACAGTAGTCAGGTTATAGATGTGTGTCTATACAGACTTCTGTTTACTGCATGACAAACTTTGCACTGAACTATGAAAGAGCTGCAGTCCTTGCCATTTCCCATTACATTATATGATTTATGTCCAACAGTAACTTCCACCTTTTCCCTTGACCCACCCCATTTAGCCCATCTGTGTGGTGCATTAGCTCAGATATCACTGTATGTATTGGTATGTTGTCTAGAGAAGCTGACCTCATGCATTTCTGTTGGTTTTGTTCTTTGCCTTAGCTTGGCTTTGGATCTTTCCTAGGGATTGTTGGCATCTACCTGGTAGAAAACAGAAGACAAATAGTAAGTAACATTAATTTTAATGTTTAATTAAATTTAAATTAAATTAAAATAAAATTTTATTTTCTTTCTTTTTGTATCAGGCTGTATTAAATATGAAAAGCAGGGATTTCCAATTGACTTAAAACTGCTTCATCTGCCTCAAAATGTTAGTCACTTGTTTCACCACTTCTGAGAAGCTTTAGAGAAGCATGAATGGGCCAGTAAGTTCCTTTGTACAAGGCAAAACAAAAGCAGCTTACTTTGTTTTACTGAATTTACTTTCCTGCTGGTTTAGTGACTTGAACTGACCGAGGGCAGAATCACTTAAGTGCTAGAGCTTGGCCAGGATCATGTAGCTGGGAAAAGGATGGGAAGAGAGCAAAATAAGAGTTTAAGCAGCAACAAGCTACATGATCAGCTCCACCCTAACAGATGATCTCATCCTGTGCAAGAAATTTGTCAGGAGCACTTTACTGAAACTATATTTGTTAAATAGAAGAAAAAAATCCAGAGCTCTTGCTGTTAAGATTGCCTGGCTATGTCAGACAGGATCTGAGATACCATATGATTTGTTTGTAGATTTAGCTTGGCTTCCCAAACACTTTGCTTTTATTTATGTGAGGAAGTCACAGAAAGTCTTTTGGGCATCTGGGTAAAGGAAGGTATTAGAAGGAGGAAGGAATTTGTAGAAATTCTTCACAATTTCCTTCCTTTCTTTGCAAAAAGTAACAATCTTGGTTGAATAACAGCATATCCAATGGGCACCTCACAGTAGACTGATTATAGCCAAGCATCATGAAATATGATTAATTTCACAATGTAGAGCTTTCACTGGTATAAATCAAGAGTGGTGTTAAGCTCAGAGAAGGAACTGATGGATTTAGCTTGCATTTTACTAATAAGTAACTACTTTACTTACAAGTAGTCATAATATCACTCCTTCATAGTATCACTTTTTTTGCATTACCTGGAAGTGTCAGTAATGTATTTACAATAATTCCCTTGCTTTTAACTTTTGTTTCTAGCTGGATTTCACAAAGAAATAAGATTTATAAAGCTGTGTTATTTGTCTCTGTCTTTTTCTGTTCCCTATTCAATTTTTTGAATATGTTGACCAAATTTAAGCAAATTCAGGAGGGAGGTAGAGACTTGAAAGGTGTGAAATTCCATCAAGATTTATGTAAATCCACAGGTGGGTAGAGGAGAGAATTACAGCTTAGTTCCCCCATAGTGGTAAAGGCTGCAATGTCAGCTGACCACTATTTAAAAGTAGAGAATCCAAATGGGACATGACCTGTGAGACAAAAATCTGCAGTAGGTCAGGTGTCATTAATTTTGCTGCTAACAAAACACCTTAATTAAGAACTATTGTTCCTGATTTCTACATCAGAGACCAGGATGAACAGCAGGTTCCAAGTTGCAGGCTCAGTGCTGGGCAGATGAAAATAGTTTTATCTTCCACAGCATTCATGATGCCTTACTAACATGCATAACGTTTTCGGGTTGTTTGATTTTTCACTTTTCTTCTAATCTGCCTCATGGTTTTCTATGCTTCTGTCCTTAGCAAAAGTAAAATGTCTGAAAAAGCCATAAGGTGGGTAAGCAGCAGTTAAAGTAAGGATTTCTTGACATGTGTCATTTACACAAGGCCTGTGAAGACATAAGTGTCCAGTATGCTTGGGATTAGTGCCTGCTTGCATTTTCCAGCATGGATCAAGGAAAACTGCTTTCTGCTTATAACATTTACAGGTGATTTGGCTGTTGGAAGACTGGGTTTCTGGGGAACAGACTAAGAGTTTAATTATGTGTCTTGCCTTGAGAACCATCCACAGTGGGTCTTT
This sequence comes from Anomalospiza imberbis, assembly GCF_031753505.1. Lineage (NCBI taxonomy): Eukaryota > Metazoa > Chordata > Aves > Passeriformes > Viduidae > Anomalospiza > Anomalospiza imberbis. The sequence goes on from NC_089682.1 coordinate 26,577,719, forward strand.
TAACACTGTCTTTGCTGAAGCTGAGCTGGTGGTTTTAAAGTTGTGGAAGTGAGATTGAAAGGGTTTACAATGGAAGGCAGTAGTTATTCCTTGGGACATAACTAAGTATATTGGAAGGATTTAGGGCAGCTTTAACAAAAGTTCAACCATGAGTAAGATTGTAAAGACTGAAGCACAGAAATGCAGAATAAATGTTATATTCCTGTACCTAACAACTATATGCATTGCAGCAGGACAAAAGGGAGTAGAAAGGAAAAGAAATAGCTTACAAAATTGCTTCTATTTTAACTAGGCTACCTTTGAGCAGTTACTGCAGTGTAGTTTGAATTTAACCCAGTGTAGCTCTGACAGTTATCTGGCCCCTATAATGACTCAATACTTCATTTTTTATTTGTTATTTAAATTGAAAATTAATGCAAATTCAAATATACTAGGGAAAAAAATCTATTTCAAATTGACCATTCTACTTAAATCTATTTCTCTTTTTGTCTTGGAGTTCCATTTCACTGTGACCCGTCCATTTTAAGTCCAGGTTCTTTCATGGCTGATGAAATGCTAAATGAAACATAAAATATATAATGATTAGCAGAGCCAGTACAGCAAAACCCCAGCACTCAGTAACTGATGAACGTGGAGTTTGAGAAGGAACAAAAGCGCAGTTAGGCAGAGTGGACAATGGTTTGTTCTTAAAACATGACATTAATAATGTTGCACTTCTTTGACCTCCTTCTTGGCATCCTGGAGCCCACAGTGCGTGTTCAATGTGCTGACCAAGGTATAACCCTTAATTCAAAGGAACTGTTGCTTGAAGAAGCAGGCTCTGCCTCATTGACTAGCATGATTTCACTTCAGCTCTTAGCATTTGTGCTTGGCTCTGATATGTAAAGCTTGGCACCTGCAGAACAAGATTCCCCTTTGACTAAAGATTTGCACTGATTTAGGATGTTTCTAACTGGCAAACAGAAGGCATTTCAAGCATAATGTGTCTCTGTCCCTTTTTGCCTCTCTTGCACTCTGCAAAGCAGGTTATGGATTGAAGGGCAGTGTATAGCTGGGTGTTGTTTCATTCCAAAGGCACACTTAGTCCAGCCGGATGGGTGAAAAATATGATACTGCCCAAATCAAATGGATTTGATTGTAAGACATGAAATGTTCTCACTTGTTTGCTTGCTTGCCATCTCCTCACATTACAGTACAAAGTATTTCCAGTTAGGAAGTGAGATGCTGAAATTACATACAGGAGTGGGGAAGGCTGGGTGTGCAGGGGGCTCCTGGCAGCAGAGTTGAGCTGAGAGCAGTGAGTAGTGCTGAGAGAGTGCTGTAAGAGGTTTCTCCTCAGAAAATATGTGGAGATGGCATGAGCTTGCACCCAGAAATGAATCACTCCCTAAATGTGCAATGTCGGTGTGACACCATGCATGCAGTTTTAGCTAACCCAATGCACAAACCGAGCAATGGCTCACAGCTTCCACTCACACGTCTGTCTCTCCAGCGCCAGCCTCACCCAGCCATACTGTTTGCAAGGCTGAAAATGAGCACCCCGAAGCTGTGGTGCCTGCAAGAGTGATGGGGAGATTCAAGGGCAGCATCATAGCTGCCAGGGTTTTGAATGTTTGCAATATCGCAGTGCTGCCTGCAAGAGCCCTCACTGGAGCTGTGGGAGCTACAAGGAGAGCAGCACAACTGTGGCAGACAGAAAGGGCAGGGGAGGAGGTACAGGAGAAAAAAGGACACAGGGAAGATGGGGAAGGGTCACTGGAGCAGGAGTGGCCCCTCATGAGATGGTGTGTAAGCACAAACATTGGTACTTAGGATGGAAACCGCTGTGTGCAGCAGGTCTGACACCCAAAGTCATCCACTGCTGAGTCTTCGTCATGTTTTTGTCATGCTAACAAACATTTAGTTTTCTCACTGACATGTCTAGGATATACTCAGATATAAACCTAGCGCTCAGCCTGGTCCTTGACTTGTTCAGAGAGATGGAGGCAAAGCTTCCAAAAAAGCAGAATTTGAAAACATGAGGAAGATACAAACGTGGAGCTCTGCACACAGAAAAGGCAAAGCCATTTATTCAGGCTTCTCAAGGGATTCTAAGTTTAGGTCCCTTAATATGCTTGCTTCCCAGCTTCTGTCAACAAGAGTTAGATTTCAAATGAAGTGTTGAAAAGACACTACAGCTGAAGTTGGAGAAACAAAGCAGTATTTTTTTCTTCTGTTTTCAGTTGATAGACTTCCCTTACAATGCAAGCATCCCTGTCCTGCATTGACATTGTGTGAGGTAGGAGTTTAATATAATCTCTGATTATATTAATATATATAATATGTATATATATATAAATATATATATATATATATAGTATATATTTTCTTAACACTGGACTTTACATCTGTTTCAGAATAGAGGATTTTTTGAAGCAGGTACATGTGTGAGCCAGCTTTCAGAAGAGGTAAACCTCTTTCACTTTTTTCAGAACCAATATATCTTGTAAATTATGCCCATCAGAAAATGCCCACTGGGCATTTTATGTAAAGGTGATGGTTATAAATATATACACCCCCCAAAAATACTGCTATATATACACCTAATTAGCTCAGTTCAAACACATTCTGTTTCATTTGCTGTTTGCAAATCAAACATTCTGAAGAAATTAGCTTTAGTGCAGATTTTGATCAAAGATACTAATTACTGATTGATTTCATATCACATATTAGGCTAATTAAAGCAGCTTGTTTTAATAAAGAAAGACCACTGAAATTCTGCAGATCCCCTGAGACTATCTTTGATGTTTCTGTGCAAATAAATGGAAGAAGCCTTTACTGTTTTAGGGGAAATGCACAAGATGTAAAGGCAATCTTTGTAATTACCAAGGTATTATTTCTTTCCTAAACTCAAGTTTCCAACAAAGTTAACAGCACTTCTTTCTTTCGGTGCTGATTTTCTGTATGCTCATATTTCACACATATTTCAGAGAAAAACAATTATTGCTGAGGTAAAAATGTTAAGAATGGAAGAAATTAGTAATCATCCTTCTCTTGTTTAGCACCTTTAAAATGATTGAAATGGAAAAGACCTACTAATACCTTTTCAGGCATAAAATGTTTGCTAGGTTTTGTGTTGTGACCTAACTGCACATTTCAGAAAGAGACAAGATTTATATAATCAGGATAAGTTGACACTGACACTTGAATGAGCTCGAGTGGCTCCTCTTTATGAATCTGCATTTTTTCAAAATATAGCAGCATCTTATTAGCTGTTAAGTTCAAGCAGCTTATTCTTTGAGAATGTCTTCCTGCTCTCATGGCTAGCTCTTCAAGACTGTAATGAGGTGCTCTTCAGAGGCATCTTGTTCTCTCCTTAGGTTCTGGAAGAGACCTTGAAGGGTGGTTTGCACTAGATTCTGGAGTTTTAGTTAGCTGAAGTGTGATTGAAAAAATCCTGCGTTAAGTGACATTTATATTTCTATTCCATAATATTGAGGCTATTACAGAAGATATCATACTATAATTCTGTCTAGTTACTAGTTGAGGGAAGAGCAGCCTGTGTATAGATGGCCCATAAGCGTGGTGTAGTCTTGGGTATTTTCTGCCTTATTTTGCAGAAATCAGCTTTGAGAGCCCTTTTAACCCTTTTTGGAAGGGATTTGGAATGTGGTCCATCCATGGTAGGTCCGGGAAATCTGTGTTATTCCCTGTAATGCAGGAGAATATTCCACAAAAATAGGAGTAGAAGTGAGATGAATAACAGGAGATGTTTTGAAGGCTAAGTTATTTCAGCTGCAGAGGAGGAGGATAGGTGATATATCAGTGGGTATGAAAGCACCTTCCAAAATGAAGAAGACAAATGAAATTAAAAGAACAAAGTTCTGTGGGCAAGTAAATGTAAATAAGTGGAAAAGTTGTTTCTAATAGTATAATATTATGAGAGACATTTTGCTGTTATTAGTGTTATATATTCCATCAATAAAGACTAAGTACAATACTTTGGATTTCTTTATGCAAATCTTTGGCCTAGTGCATTTATTGTGAGGATTTCCAATTTATAGTAGATGTAAATACCCAGTGACACAAAGAGCTCTTTGCTCTTACCTCCTTTGCTCCTTCCTCTATCTTGCTGACTCCTTCTGCTCCTCTTCCCTGCCCTGGAGAAAAATACTCTCCACTAGTTAAGTGAGTAAAAGGTTTCACAGGCAAGTGAGCATCAGACATAGCAAAATTTAACTGGTGGGGCTGCATGGGCAAGGGTAGAGAGGAATCTGTGGAAGGAGGGAACAAGACTTGTCCCTTTTGCCAGGAATAATGTGTTATATCAACTCACTGTGGCATGAAACCATCATCTAAGTGTTGTCAGTGAGTTAAATGCCTGAAGATAGATAGTATAAATTTCCCAACAGTGTTGGAGAATTTTGAAGTTCAAGGACTCAAGACAAAAATAGATACTTTCACTGTGCGAATTACTAAAGGAAGTGTGGGAGGTGTTTCAGCTCTTCCCTGATCTAGCTCCTTATGGATTGGCATTTCATATTACATGTCTACAGGTGTATGCTTTCAGATTTTACCAGCACAGATTCATGATCTAGACATGCAGATATTTATTTATATGTAAATATTTTGATATAGAAATTATACCCATGCAATATATCACCTGTAATATATGCTCACATATGTACATGTATGTATTTACAGCTGACACGTCCTGGCAAATACCTATAATAATGACAAAGAAGTCTATGCCACTGTGCTACTTACATTATGTCTTTATTGTGCAAAATGTGTTTTACACTCTTCATAGATGTGTGTGCCAGGTTGTTTCAGCTGGCAAAGCTGTAATGGGTAGTACAGTCAGATCTAGCAATCTAGCAATCTTTGTGCTCCATCATCAGGGCTGTGTCTGTCTGACATAGCTAGAGAGATGCCACCAAGTACCTCCACCTGCAGCCTAGCACTGTAGTTCTTCCCTCCCACACAGCCCTATGCTGGTCCACTGCTTGTACCAGTCTCAGGTCTTACCCACCTCAGGTTTCTCACCTCATTGGAAGACAGAAATGGAATATTGGTTACAAAGGGGAGAAATTTTGAAAAAGATTCTTTGGTTTCTATTTGGAGAGCTTCCTTGGCAACCAGAATTACTTTTGTTTGTTTCTGAAAGCTTAAATTCAATAGAAACAGAGAGAAAATGCATACCTATATAAATGAAAATATGTCTTTCCCCCACCAGAGCTTATTCCCAATACTGAAGTCTTTAAAGGCTGTCACCATTCTTTTGAGTCAGAGACTCAAGCCATAGAGTCAGTTTAAGTTCTCTATTTTATTAAGTGGCAATCTTTTGGGATGTGGTTCCTTTCAGATATTGCTTGGAAATAGCACACGGGATTAAGTGCATAATAGGGCACTTTTTAACTGCCTGATTATTTTCTTGAGCTGTTTATGTAATGAAAGTGTTTCTGTCACACAGTTGAAAACAAAAGTAAACTTTATGACCCATGAAATGTGTTTGTGGAAAATAAAGATGTCAATTACTCTTCCTATCAAGCAGGAGCAAAAAGAAAGTCTCAGTAAGGAATCTGATTTCTGGTATGTGCATGGTGAAGAAGGTGAGGTGGGGTGTGCCTGTGAAAAGGCAGTTTCTGAACCTCTTGTTGAAGAATTAGCTCAAATTAAATAGCTGAACATCCCTGATGGACAGATACAATCTTCCAGACTCTGCAGATAGAATTTCACTACATGAAAACTTGTAATTCATGTATTTCTATAAAAAGAGTGTGTCTGTGTCTTGAGAAACCAATGCAATCACTGTGTAGGGAAAGAGGGTTTGTGAAAACAGAGACTTTGGTGTAAAAACAGTTCTTGCTGCTCAAACAGTCAGCTCTGACAGTCTCGATCTATGTAAATTCCACCATTTTTTATCAGGAAGCATAAACTTTTATGGCACATAGTATGCTATGTATTTTTGGTTTATTGTTCTCATAGCACTCAGAACAGCTGTTTAAGTGATGAAATGACTTGTTCCAGCTTAAGCAATAAGAGAGCATCCATAAAAGGAAATATGTGATGAATTCCTATAATGTCAGCACTGTTGATCAATGAATTTAAATTTGTTTCACTTTTGTTCCCTTTCCTTTAATGCTGTGTTTAGCTTTTTCTTTTAGACTGAATTTGATGTCCTTAAATGTGTAATAATTTTTAACTCTTCTTAACTAAGTGCTTTTGTTGATGTTTGCAAAGAGGAATTCTTACCAGTTTGAAGTGCCTACTGGACTAAAACTTGATTAAGCTGGTTCCAAAATCATTAGCATTTCTCCAGCTGTGAAATCCAGATGATTTTTTTTTCTTTTCTTTGTAAGGATGGCCAGAGAGTGGCACTATCTGGAAAACACACTAGACTGAGCTGCCCTGAGAAGCCCCACATAACAGTACGAGTCTGAAACAGAGGAAAGGGGGCTGATGACACACTCAGCAGCTAATTTAATGGGATGGAAGAAAATGGATTTTTTAAAAAAAATCTCTCTAAAAGGAGCGAAAACACAGGTGGAGCAGAGCATATGCACTGCACCTCCTTGAAGTAGAGGTCAGCCAGTAGGGGAGTTGGATCAATTTGGACTTGGGACAAAATCCAGCAGCACTGTTTGAATGAGCTGAGTAAAGCTGAGATGTGCTGCTGCTAGAAGGAAATTAGGAACTGCAGTAATGGTTACTGGGATGATTTGGGGTTCTTAGATGTTGTGAAGGCTTAAAGGAGCACTATAGATAATGAAGCTAATCCTGCACCAGGAAAAAAAAAATCTTTTTTTTTAGTTTCCTTCTGTTTCTTGTCTTAGAAAATGCAAAACAAGTACAGTTCCATCTAATTTTTTAAAAAATTGTTTTAATAATATCTGTTGGACTACAGTGAAGTCTCAGATTCTACCAAAATCCCAGGAGACTTGATAGTGCATCATCAGTGGTGGCATTTTTAACTGAATCAAGACAAGCATTTTACTCATCAGTGAATGAATTATCTTGAATTTAATATGTGTTCATTTACACATAAATGATATTCATTCTCTGATTGCAATGTAATGGTGACTCCAGTTTCAAATTCTTAAGTGCACAGAAACTGCTTGATATAGATTTTTTATTCTGTAGATTGGTCATTCTAGTAAAGATTTGCTTTCTAAAACAATTTGAAATAATTTCCTAGCTATTCTAAGTCTGGTTTTGAGCTGATATTAGATTATGAGAGAAGAAAGAATGTATTAATCAGGTAACCTTTCCCAGTAATTTTGTTTCATGTTTCATAATGGCTATTGATTTAATTCCCACCAATCTTTCATTGCTTAAAGATAAAAATATAAGAAAAATTGTCTTTATTTCATTTAACGTTTTTTCACAGAAACTGTATCTTCATGTGTTTTGTCAAGTTAGAAAAAAAAAGACAAGCTGAATTACAGAAAGTGTAAAGCAAATGCATTGGCATAAGTCAAGACAACAGTACTAGAGGGTGAAAACAACAGAGAGACCTAGATCAGGGAACTATTCGAGCTAGCATACAAGGTTTTATCTGGACAGTACAATGTTAAGGCAAAATGTTTCTATGCTACTTTTCTAGGAGCAGTTTTGAACTATGGACTTTTGTGCCCTAAAGGGAAATAGCAAGCAAAGCTGGCATAGGGAGCCCTCCTGGCTCATGGGTGAGCCCTCCTGTCATGGGTGAGCCCTTCTGTTGTGGGGCCCAGCACAGCCATCACACAACCCCAGGTCTGTGTCAGTGTGCTCAGATACTCAATCCGCCCATCTCCATAACAAACTTCCACAGCAAATGGCACAAGGAAAGTTCCCAGCAACTCGGGCAGTCTGTTCATCTGATCAGTAAAGAAGTAGTCCCTTTCCTAAAGATGTGTGTGTGTGCCTTTAGGAACTGGAGTAAGCAGGCTCAGGACCTGTGCTCCCTTTCTTTTCTTGCTCAACTGTGTTACATAAACCTTCTTGGGCTGGGGAAGAGCCAGGACTGCTAAGTCACCCTACTGCACATTTCCCATCCTTGGATACTTCTGCCGTCCCTTGTCATTGTGTGTAGCCTAAATGATGAATTATCTACAAAAGTTGAGCAGCAGTACCACTGGAAGAGAAAAAGAGCAATGTGCCTACTTTTTTACTGATGCCTACCTATGATAAAAATGAACTGTGAGTACCTAAGGTGTAACAAAAGATGTTGCAAATCCTGCCTTTCACAATTTTGCCCTTCAGAATGTGGGGCAAGGAAAAAAAAAAGAATAAATTTTCCAAACGAAAATGCTACTTTGATTTTGAAAGTGGAGTTTGATTTTTTTTTCTCTTTGGCATAATAATGTATACCTGTCATGTGGTTTCTGTATTCTTTCCCCTTTGTTTATCTAATTAATTTCACCTTATTATGCATGTGAGGTTGCTTAAATATCTCATGGGACTTTTCTCCTGCCTGTGTTACACCAACTGGCCTTTTCATGTTGCTATTTTTCCTAATTATCCCTGACACCATACTGGGAAACAGCAGACTTTTTCTCCTTGACCACAAACAACAAAATAACCCCAGTCCTTATGATTTATTCATTACAGCTAAAACCTAGCTTTTACTTTGATAATCCCTAGGACTGTAAATTACATGGAACAGGTGAAACAATCTATTAGTTGCTGTCAGCACTTCTACCTCCTTCCCTTCTGTCATGGCTACATGGTGTCACCTCATTTGCACTGAATCTAGTGCTCATCTCTCTCTGCAGTCTTCTGATTTAACTCCTTTGAGGGAATAAGTAGTTTCTGCCTGTGGAGTGAATTTCACTGGCTTCCTGTGTGCTTGGGTAGGCACAGGAGCTGGGATGAGGGATGCAGCCCTTTGGGACAGAGAGCAGGAGAAAGGGCTGGACGGCAGGGAACCAAACTAAGGACTGGAGAAGAAGATGCCCTTTGAGTTGGCAGTGAGCAAGCAATCACACAGGCTCAAGTCTATGCCCTGAGGTGCTATTAACAACAGAGAGGGAAGGAAATCTGAATCAAAGATCTTTGGTTTTGCTGATAATATTGAACAACATATGACTGGACTTGCTGAAATCAACAGTGATTATACTGTGAAAATGCCATAGTTTTCTAACTTGGTCACTTGATCTAAGGATGAGACCTAATCTAAACATATGACAACACAATCATAGAATCACAGAATGGGTTAGGTTGGGAAGGGCCTTAAAAAGAAGATCACCTAGTTCCAACCCCCTGCCATGCAGAAGCATACCTTCTGCTAGGCCAGGTTGATCAAACCCCATCCAGCCTGGCTTTGGACAGTTACAGAGATGTGACATCCACAGATTTTCGGGGCAACCTATTCCAGTGCCTCACCACCTTCACAGTAAGGAATTTCTTCCTAATACCTAATCTAAATTTTCCCTTTTTTAGTTTGAAGCCATACCCCCTTGTTCTCTCACTACATGCCCCTTATAAAAAAAATCCCTCTCCAGCTTTTTTTGTTGGGTTCCTTTAGGAACTGGAATGCATAGTTTGGGCAGTCATGAAAGTCTTTCACCATTATGAATTCTTGTCATTGTAACCAGTGCACAGCTATGACTGGAGTTGGCATTAATGAATAATGAACATTATGTAATCCCATCTCCTGTGGTGTGACAACCCTCCAGCAAAGCCTCAATTACAGCCATGCCATTATTTAAGAACCAGCCTATGGAAAGAATATGTTGTCAGGCCATAAATTGTGGAGCATATTACCTGGTATAGCGAGAAACCTCCTAATTAGCTCAGTTGTGAAAACTGTAGGAGTCTTGCCTATGCTTAATATTCATCACAGCAGCAAAAATCTGTCCCAAGGGCAGGAAAAAGAATTGGCTGTTGTGTGAGAAGCAGCCACACAGGAGAGGGCATTCCAAATTAGAAAAAAATAATTCACAATTTAAGTACTTCTATACCCAGGCCCATTTCACAAGACAGGCAGTGTATAGTTGACAGCAGCATCTGAAAGACAATGCAATGCAATGGGTTTAATTATCCTAATTTGGTGGGCTATTAATCTATAGGCCTGCTGAGGTACCATGGTAACAGATGCAGCTCCTGGCTGAGATTGGTTGTTCCAGCTCCGTGGTTGCACCAGGGTGAAAAACCATTCTCTGTTTTGGATTTGTGATATGGGTTTTTGTAAACTTCTATTCTTACATCATCATTCCCATTGAAAAAGTGCATCAGATTTAAGCCTACAATTCCAATCTTGGGGACATTGGGAAATCAAACCAGTAAAAAGGCCCACTGAATTAAACTGTGATTTGGGAAATGTAGTGTTAGGGGCAGCCTACAACAAACTGTCCCATGCATTTCTTTTCCAAATACTTGAATAAAAAAGGGCTTTACAAACCTGTGGCATAACATTTACACATCCTTTTGCAAAGGCTTAACTTTCTAGAGCAAAAAATATTGAATGGCAGTGGTTCTCAATTTACATCAGTCAGGGTAATTCTGATTCCTTCTCTGCCTGGAAAAGAATCCCAGAGAGGCTTGATGAACAGCACAATGCTTGGAGACATTGGAGGCTGTGCAATGCAGAATTAGCCATTTAGCATGAGTGAAGTTAGTCTGTTAGATGTAATGCAACTTGCATCCAGTAATGAGGTGATTTTGAAAAGAAAAATCCATGCATTTTTCAGTCTCAGGTCTACTTGTTCTAAATTCAGAGAATGAAGCATCCGGTGCTAGAAATGACTGTCATTATCTGAGAAGTTGTGCTTCTTAGTTGAGGATAGGTAGAAGCTAAATTAGAATCATGAAGAAACCAGGGGTGTACCAGAACTGAGAGTCTAGCTAGCTCCCAGAAGTATTCCACTGGGATGTTGGAACAGCCAGAGAGGTGCCAACCTGTAGCCAGCATGTGCGTATGCTGAGGAGCAATGTGGTTTTCTGTGGGTCTGCTGGCAAACACTGGCTGCAGGTCTCTGCGTGTCACGCAGCAGGGACACGTCACCGTCAGCGTGTCACTCAGCACAGAACGTGCCTGGGGACCTGAGGTGCAGTGTTGGTGGGCACTGTGTACATGAGAGTGTGGCTGCAGCTGGGCTGGCCTCATCAAACTGCCTCTTGGGTCTGCTGTCTGGCCAGCTCTTAACTCCAAAAATGGGGATCCTTGTGGGAGACTTAGCTGCCAACTCCCTGTGCCAGGTGCATTTCTGGCAGCTGAACAAGAGTTTGTGACCAGCATCCCTGGCCACTGTGTGTCCCCTGATGCCTTCACTAGTCTCTCTTGCGCAGTAGGGTGACAGTGCAGGCAGTGGTGTTGTATGCCTGCTGAAGCACAGGAGGTTGTCCAAGGCAGGTGAATTCTGAGAAAAAATGCATGTCTTTTCTGAAAGAAGGCAGTATGCAAGAATTTAGCAGTCCAGTCTTTCACTAGTTTTACTTTTTAGAGTGTTTTCACAGTTCTGTGATACAGCTGGAGATAGATTACAGCTCTTCAGTTAATACTGTGTACAAAAGTCCCTCATTCCATGTGCTGTTTTATTCTCCCTTTTGCTAAAACCCCTATGTTAAACAACTGCCTTTTGAGTTTGATTGTTAGGTCCACACAGTACAGTTTTCAGTGTTTAGTAACTGGTTTTATGGCTCCCTTGTAAATAATCAAATTATTGTATTCTCTACAAGAACCAGGAGTAAACATGTTCTGATGGCAACAGCTGTAGAGAAGCCTGGCTGCACACCAATGGAAGAGCAAGAGCAAAACTGTTTCTTGAATAACTGTTCAAATATATTGCTATAAATAATGAATAGCTATCCTAACAAAACACAGTGCTGTTGAAAATTGAGATAAGATGATGTGATGGATCAGTATTTATTTTATTTAAAGTGTTATTTCTTTTACCTGTCAGCAAACATTCTCTATCTTAAATAACCTGCATTGCTTCTCTTTCTAGGCAGTCCTAGGCTTGTGAACTCACTGCTCCAGCAATCACCTACTCGGGAAAATTAGCTTTTGAATTTACAACAGCTCTTCATTTGGTTTTCCTGGCAATTTTCAGAAGTAATTAATTTTGTACTTGGTTTTTTATGTTTCTCACATTCTTAATAAGCAATGAGAGATTTGAGAGAGAATATGAATCTCTAATTTTATTTTAAGGAATTTTTTAGTGGTGCTCTTGTACTATCACTTCTTCTGTCGTTCAAATATATATAAGGCAATTTCAGTCATAAAAAGCTCTCAGTGTCATGTTCTGCCACTTTGGCATCATGATAAATATTACTTCAGTCAGGGAATGATATTGATTCTAAAGAGACTGCTCACTGAAGTAATTGCTAGTAGTCATGGAGAAGAACAGCAGGCTCTGGCTGTAGACCTTTGACTTGCACACAATTCCTTCGAAGCGTAGATGATCTCCAGCATGACTGAGGAGTGCAAAGCCAACTCTGTAGCTCCTTTCTATACTGTGATTTACTGCACCTTTATATGTGGTCTCCTAAGGCTATATGGTGAAACTGAAAGGCCAGCACACTCATTAGGTGATTTAAGCTAGCTCAGTGAGTGGAAAATGTTGGTTTGGAGATTTTAGATCATCAATAAATTGTTCATGTGTGAAATGAAAAGCCACCTTGAGGTCAGCTTCTAGTAAATTCATCTTGAGCTCAGGCAATTTGGAAACACCTGGCTTAGCCCACTAATTATTTGATTGACTGCTATGACTTGAAAAACAAGATAGAGGTATCAGACAATAATGGCTTAATCAGAACTTTTAAACACTGCTGCTTTTCACATAAAGGGATAAGGATCTACAGCAAATGCAGCTGCCACAGGGCAGCACAGCCCACTGCTCTGCAGTGACAGGAGTCCACAGTCTTCTCAATCTGATGAATTGCACACCAAGATCTTTAGACAACCAGATTCATGAGACATGGCTTTCCATGCTGGAGAGCCATGGGATAGCAGAGGTTGAAGGGTGATGCCAACAGTGTTTTTCCTAGGGTTTCAGCAAGATGGAGCTGGCTGCAGGGGGAATGCAGCAGGTTCCTAAGATCAACCAGCGCCATCAACCTCAGCCACATTTGTGTGCCCCTTTTCTCCCCATGCTGAGGACTCCAATTCCACAGCAATCCCTATGGCAGTGCTGGCTCATCTCTGATTGCATGAGACATGAGCTAACAAGAGATTAAAGGAGTATGTCAGAAAGCATTGTGATTCTTCTGCTTTTAAGTTATACTTTTTGCCAATTCTCCAGGAGCTCTTACCTCCAAGTGGGTAATACTGCTTTGATCTGTGCATCCAAGCTGTGGGTTTATATGGTTGTAATTTCCTACTTGCCCAATATAAATATTTTTGAGAAAATCACCAATGCTGCATCCCCTGGAAGCACTATTCACATTGTACTGTTCCTAGCCTAACTAAAGCTAAAGAGTCCATTTTTCAAGTGAGTTAGTGATGCCTTACAAATTTGCGAAAATGGCATCTAGGTAAAGCAGATTTTGTATAGGCAAAAGGATATATGAACTGTATGGATATAATTTTGGTCATCTGTACCTGGGCATTTCAGGAATACATGTTGTAAAGGAGCATTTAATGACTAGTAAATAACGAAAAGGTTCCACATTCTTAACTGAATCCCTTTATCATGTGCCCTGTCAATAAAAGAATGCTGTTATGTCAGTTTTCAAGAATTTTTTTTAATCTGTTGTTGTTATTAAATATAACTTAATACTGTTGTAAATTAAAATCAACATATAGGATGTTTCATAGGGTTCCTCTTGTGACTTGGCCTGAGAAATGCCAGAGACATGAGAAGTATACATTACATTACATTAAAAAGCATAGCCAGATAGTGCATGTTAGGTTCACCTTATACCCTGCAGGAACCCACTCCTTCAAACTCAGTGTGCAGAGTCCTCAACATCACAAAATCTTCTAATCTGGGAGAAATTAGAGACTGTCAGCATCTCTCCCTCATCTGATGGCACTGGGAGTAGCAAACCCAGGGGAGCACCTTGCCAAGTGTACAGTTGGTTTTTCAGGGCTTCATCTTAGCTGGCTCACAGCACTGCACCCTTCAGATGTGACCTCAGAAGAAGCCAGTGTCATCTCAGAAGTGTGTGCCAACAGCACACTGACTGGTGTGAGATGTACTCCACATTCTTTTCAAGTTCTGGTTCTCTCTCCAGAGTGAATTGGGCAGGAATCTTGTGGTGTCTGGGGTTTTTCTAGCCCTGCAGTTGCTGTCAGAGCTGCAGCACAGAGGGCAGGGGGCTCAACATGTCCAACCAGCACAGCCTTTTCCCCCAAGCCCTCCATACCACCACTGCTTGTGCCAGAGCTGTGCTCCTGCAGTGCACCATGTGCAGTCCTGCTGAGAGAGAATTAATAGTGCTTAATGAATGAAGCACTTTGGGAGGTAGAACGAGGTCTGAAGCTATGGCTAGTAGGTTGATCAAGACATTGTGATGTCTGTGCTGCAGCTGGGACACTCACTGAGCTCTGCTGTGCTCTGCTCTGTCCAGGCTGGAAACCCCAACAAGGATGGGGGCCAAGGCAGCACACCCCAGCCCTTCCACAGGTCCTCTGAATCTCTGATTTTGTTGTGGCATAAGCTATTTGGGATGATAAAAGATTTCTGATCATTCACAGGCTAGTTATTAACTTACTGCAGCTGCCTTTATCTATTGATGTGAAATACTACCATGTAGTAAAGCTCCAAAGATTTATGTAAGCCAACAGGAAGATGACTTTTTAAAATGTCCCTATGGAGGCACTGCTGTTTTATTAAGTTGATTTGGAAGAAATCACCATTGAATTTAACTCTTGCAGCTGACCTAATTTTCTCTTGAAAGATTTAAACTTTTCTGGTAGGCTTGTTGGTCTGTCAACTCAGCATCAAGAAATTCTGCCTTTTTACTAGTGTATGACTGTCATCCTGACACACTGATCTAAAGTGAATTACAGCAGTGGGAACCATCATTTCAGAATACTAGAAAAACTAGTGTAATTGTTTTACTTAAAGAATTATACTGAAAAGATTGCTCCATCTGTTTTTCTCTTCTCAGTTGGTTGCCTCCATCGTGTTTATCAGCTTTGGTGCCGTAGCAGCCTTCTGTTGTGCAATAGTTGATGGAGTGTTTGCAGCACGACACATAGTAAGTGCAGTGATTTTGTCATCTTTCAATTTTGATTATTCATGTCATTTCTAGCAGGAAAGTATTTTCTTTTGGTTTATGTTTAGCAGTATATTAGGGTTTTTGATAGCTCTTGGTGGAGATTCCAAATAAAAAGCTGATATAAAATGATGTCATGAAAGGCATGCTAAAAGGTGTATCTGCTTAGAAAAGGAAGACATTTCAACCACTACCAGCATTTGTTTCCGATTGCACAAAGGCTCTGTGGGCACAGTAGGGATTTAGAATGTACACAGTGATGAGCACCATCACTTGATGGGATTTGAATATGGTAGTTTATATGTTAGAAATGTGTTGTTTGCTATTCTATCTTTTGTGATAGAATACCTAAAAAATCAGTTTAAACCCTGGCTTTTAATTGAGATTTGATTTCCAAAATCATCAGGAAATAAGTAGTCATATGTGTTAACAGACATTAGAGGTCAGGTGTAGTATGCTAAATGATACAGCATGATGGTATACGAGCCTCTCTGTGCTATGAAATACCATGAGCCTGCTCATCTTTCTGCTTATGTTCATTGAGGGGCAGCATAACTCCACTGGCACCCATTGAATTTCTCTTAGCAAATACCTCAGAATAATTAGGCCTTAGATCACCTGGAGCATAAAGTTATAAACTGATTTCTATTTTACTGTTACTGAGGAGGGCTTTAAACCAAATGTGGGTTTCAGAGCTTCATATGCATTGCACAAGACAAAAGACATCTATTGTGTAAACAACTGAGGCGCGCAATGTGAGCATGGATAAATGCTCTGAATTGTAGTCATGTTTTGTGGAATACTGACCCTGCATGATGCCAAAGTGGCCTGCTATTTTTTGGATTTACCCTGTAGCTGGTCTGGATGACACCTGGTTTACCTGTCTCTGATTAGCATAGGCCCAGGAGCTGTTCCATGGGAGCTGCTTAAAAGAGGAGGGGAGCAAATTCCTATTTTGATTCCCTGCTCCAGAGCATTCAGTGGTTGTGCCCTGGAAAACCACTGACACTTATCAAAATTTTGGACCTGTCCTGGAGTGGCTGAGGCAACTGGGGTTGTTTAGTCTGGAGAAGCAGAGGTTATTTATCTGAAAGGAGGTTATAGTGAGGTGAAGGTCAGTCTCTTCTGCTATGTCCCACTTGGAAGTTTGAGAAGAACTGGCCTTAGGTTGTGCCAGGGGAGGTTCAGATTGGATGCTGAGAGAGTAGTTAAGCATTGGAGAAAGTTGTCCAGGAAGATGGCAGGGTCACCATTTCTGAAAGTGGTCAAGAGGCATTTGGATGTGTCACTTAGGGATATGGTGTAAAGGTAATTTAGGGTTGATGGTTGGACTGTATGATCCTGAAGGTCTCTTCCATCCTTGACGATTCTGTGATTCTGTAGTTTCCCAGGAACCTGACTTATTTCTGTTCTGCTTTAATGTGATCATTAGGAAGTGTTCAGATGGCACTTGTACAATCTTGCACGTTGTAACTGCAGTGCAGCTGTGCAGCCACAGCCCCCCACTGCTGAGGGTAGACACAGCTTCTCTGAGGTGAGGTACTGTGTCAGGGGACAGTGTGTGCTCAGTCTCAAGCATGGATGCAGGCGTCACTCCTCGCACCTTTCTAGGTGTTTTCAGTAGAACACCAAGGCACAAAGTCATTGCACCCACCCAAGAAAAAAGCATCTTCCAATCTGGGGGGTGCAGTTCTGTATCTGGTTAAGTCAGTGACTGAATATGACTGCATCCCCTGTCCAGAGCTGGAAGCTGGAAGGGGCTGGTCATCCATTCCCAGGAGTGCTGGAGATGTACAACCCAGTAACATGATCCTGCTTCAGTCACATCATGACTGGAAATCATGGCTTCATGGAAATCCATGACCAATTGTTTACATTTGGGCTTAGTTCTGTTTGTCACATGTGTATCTTGCTGTCTCCTTCACCTATGACAGAGCAAAGAAATACTAAGGAGCACCATTTGTTGAAAAACTAATTTGCATCTTAGCATGATCACACTCACTTCAACTCATTCTCCTCTGTCTAATAAGGAACTGATAGGATCAGGTGAAGTAAAAGCGTACATCGCCAAGTTTCTCTAACACACCAGGGAAAGTCTTTAGGGATAATAGTGTAATTGTGCTCCCAATTTAATTTACAGTAATGGTGGGGCCTTATTAAAAGAACATGTGCCACACAGACTACGGTGTCACTGCCACGGTGTTACTGTGGATCCTCTTTGCATCACAGCTCATTTCCTTCAGGAAGAGCAGCAAGGCCACGTTCAGTCCACTCCCTACAGGCAGTTCCAGCCTTTTTCAGATCTGGCTTGTGCTGTTGCCATTTTGTCCACTGCCTTTGGGGCATAACTGCTGAAGATTTGGAGTTAACTGTCCTCCAGTCTGGGAAAGAACAAATTCTTGCCATGTCAGAGTAGGTGCCTATGCTAAAGCCATCAACTTTTTGTGAGAAATGGTAGCTGAAGCCAAGCAGTCTTCAGACTGACTACAAATACAGCATCTTTCACACCAATTTGGAATAAGAAATTTGTCCCCCTTTTTGCTTTCTTTTTAGCTTCATTTGAGCTGGGAAGGATGTGAAGAGGACAAATCACATAATTACAGATTTTCCTTAGTATGTGCCTGCAGTGGAATGAAGATTATTATTGTTGCACATTTTCTCCTGCTTTTATAAAACTGTGAATAGAATAATAAAATAGTTTTTTCTCTGTTTGATTTCCTTCCCAAGAGGCATGAAATTGACAAAAAATTCTTCTAGAAAATGGATGTATTTCAGAAAAGAGATGCTTACATTATTTAAGACTTACTTTGCTTTATAGAAAGCTCTGGATCACACAATTTATGAAATTAAAAACACTGGAGGAAATGTAGCTTGATTTAAAATAGCAGTAGCTTATTTAAGAAATAATGCAGATATAACTCACCTTAAAAAGAAAAAACCAAACCAGAATCAAGTAAAATAAATCAAAGTTGAAATTAAAGTGCAGTGATGTTTCAGAAAAATATGGTGGTTAAAGGAATTTATGTTCACTTGTGTTTGCTTGAGACATTTTGTTATTTGGCAGATGAGAATAGTCCAGTTTTTCTGTTGGAGATCATTCAACAACGTCCTCCCACCACACAGGGAGATGCCCTGTTCCACCACAGATTCACATTCTCTGCAGTAGCTATGACCTCCTATTCGTGACTACAAGCTTTGACCATTGCCACATGATCTTTAGCTTTGCAGTTGTGCTCCATGAAGAACCTAAAATAGCCAACAGCAAGAAGTCCAGGTATGAAGTGAGCAAATTGCCTTTTCCAACCGAGTTTATTCTGTGATTCTGTGAAAGAAAAGCTGGGTGTTGTAGAAGGCAGAGTTGCTTGTCCATTGTGACGTCTAAAATGCGCACCAAACCAAGCAGTGTTAAGTTATTCCCCTCCTCTTCTGCAAAGCCACTTTTGTGTAACGTTGATTTAATTTTCAGCTGACCTAGTTTCTTCCTCTTGATAGTGATGGCTAAAGGAGTTAATAAAAATAGAATATATCATCAGGTGCTAAGCCCTGAAATGAACCTGAGAACGAACTTAGCTGAACTAGAGGATACTGAAACACTCCTAGATTTGGATCTTCACCCATATGGTTTAAGTGCAGCTTGTGGACTGCTGAAGTACATCAGCTGGGTAATTACCTACTGATTTGGGAGTTTAGAAATTGAACTTGAAAGATTTGCATTCTCTTTATATATGTTAACTCAAAATACTGGCATTATGTAAACTCACTTTCTGTAAGGCACAGAGACAAGGCAGTGGGAAAATGGAGTCTTTGATGTGGGGGATGCTCATGCAAATTGAGCTCTGGTTGGTAGAACTCCAAAGCTGCTATATTAAGTAATGTAAAGTTGGCAGCCCCCACCTAGCGAACAAATAGCTACATTATAAACATGTTCTATGAGATGAAGATCTGCTGATTTCTGTGTTAAGAGCGGTTCCCTGGCAGAGACGCAGAGATTCCTGCCCAGCAGTGACCTGTGGGCTCCCAGCAGTGGCCAGCTGCTCCCCGAGGCCTGGGGCAGAGGATGCCGGTGCTGTGTGTGTGCCCTCAGGAGCCGGCAGCCACATCTGGTGGTTGCACGTGCAGTGACCGGGGATGTCAATTCCCTTCCCATCTCTGGAACTTCTCATGCAGGTTACAGACACTCGGGCTAGGATGGCAGCAGGGGTGACCAGAAGTTTTGCTGGCCACCCACTACATTTTACTACAGGGTGGTTTCATATGCCCATGGCATGTAACATAGGCCACAGTCTTGCACACTATAGGCCAGATCCTCTAAAAAGCCATTTGAAAATGTTCTCAGCAAGCCTTTTGGCTTTCGCATTGAAGAAAAAAACAAATAGTTTAATTCCATGTCTAACACAACTCAAAGAATAATTTCTCACTGGAATTAAATTAGGTAGATTCTCTGGAGAACAACACTAAATGCATTTTGTGTTCTCCATATTGCCACATGAGACAAAATTACACCTAATTACTTTTAATTCCTTTTCCATCCTGTATGACTCATGAATATAATAGCATGCCATAGCATGTACGATAAAAAGCATCAAAAGCAGCGTGTCCAGAAAGTCAGGGGAGGTGATCTGCCCCTCTGCTCTGCTCGGGTGAGACCCCACCTGGAGTGCTGCACCCAATTGTAGAGTCCTCATCAGGAGAAAGGACATGGATCCCTTGGAGCAAGTCCAGAGAAGGGCCATAAAGATGATCAGAGAGAAGGAGCACCATTCCTATGAAGAAAGGCTGAGATAGCTGGGGTTGTTTAGCCTGGAGAGGAGAAGGCTCCATGGAAACCAGACTGGGGCCATCCAGTACCTAATGGGGCCTATAAGAAAGATAGGGACAAAATTTATAGCAGGGCCTGTTGAAATAGGACAAAGTTTTAAACTAAAAGAGGGTCAATTTAGGTTAGATATAAAGAAGAAGTTTTTTTACAATGAGGGTGGTAAAACACTGAAACAGATTGCACAGAGAGGTAGTAGGTGCCTCATCCCTGGAAACATTCAAGGTCAGGTTGGACAGGACTCTGAGCAGCCTGGTCTAGATGAAGATATTAATTACTATTAGATGGGCTTCAAAGGTCTCTTCCAACCCAAACTATTCTGTGATTCTCTGAAAGGCTTTGCAATTGTGGGGGTTTTTTAGCAGAGTGAGTACTAGACATTTTTAACTGTAAACTAGCACTAGTTCAGTAGTGATTTTTATGCTGATGGTCCACTGAGGTAAAATTGTTTCATTGGTGAACTTCCTAAATACAGAGTGCTTACGTTTGCAACCATTTTGATGCCAGTGATCAACTATCCCATGGTATTAATTCTAGTATTAGACCTTGCATCTGACACTGAAGCACAGATTGCATTCCTAGAGTACCAGCCATTTACTGGGTGGGATTAATTCTTTTTTATGAACTTAGTTCAAGGGTTGGAGCAAAGGAGGATTCTTGCAACCAGCTTAAGCCCATCTGCCAAGAGTTCTCTTTTGTGCTGCAAAACAACCCCATTCACACATCCAAATGCAGTCGACTATACTTTAAATCAAAGGGCAAATGCTTTGAAAAATAATTTTCCTGGAAGAAGAGCTTGGAGCCTATTGTACTATCATTTTTGTTCCTGTTACACAGATATATTTTCCCTGTGAAGCACATGACAATTTGGGAGTGCCCAGTCCTGTGAAAGGTAAATTAGTCAGAGGTACATAAGCCAAAAGCCTCACAACAGAAGTCAGGAGGACATCTAGTAGAAGAGAAGGTACTGACATTACAGAAGAGTTTCAGACTACCCCCACAAGCTATTTTGAAACCAGATCTGAGCTAGACATATCATGCTAAGCTGTGTTGGTGTGAGCACAGTGGTGAGACTGCGTGGAGTTTGGTCTCAGGCTTTTATTTGGCAATATAGGAATAGCCTGTGGGACCACTGCTAGAATACTGATTCCAGGTCTAGTATTTCTTGGTGCTTTGCCAAAGACCTGATTGACTTGGAAAGAGTTTGGAGAAGAAAAATCTGAAATCTGAAGTGGTAGCTTTTAGAAAAAGTACTCAGAAATTTGATTTGTTTTATTTAACATAGAAAATGTTGACAGGTAAATTGATCATGGCCTTTCTAAGCTATCTGTGTAGTCAAAGGTTATCTGATAGCAGAGGGCTTTTAGTCTCTCACACAAAAACAAAAGAAATACAGTGACTTGAAGTCAATGCTAAAGAGATTGAAACCATGGAGCAGACATGATTTTGACAATAATGAATTATGAAAGCAGCTTTGTCAAGGTTATGGATAATTCTCCATTGCTGAAATACCTAAATCTCAAGCTTCTTTTTGTGTAATCTTATGAAACATATCCAGAGGTTATGAACTTGAAACATATGTCTTGGGATGAAATTATTTAGGCTTTGTTATTCAGGATGTCATTCTAGAGAAGGGTCTTCAAGGAAGGCTCCTTTGAACTATTTTTACAGTCAGGTAGAAACTCTATTACCTCTTCTAAAACCTGTCTGTGTGGTGCCAGGACCTGTTCTCTGCTGGAAAACCTTTAGGATTTGATAGATTAAAACCACTTGAAAACCATTTATCAAGATTTCTGATCTAGGTTTGCTGGTCTTCAAATCAACAGAGAAAATGCAATCTTTAACACAAACATAACTTAAAAACTACCTCTACTAAAACTACTATTCCTCACATACTGGATAACATACTAGACAACCCAATGATGAATGCATTCAATACATTTTTATATATATAAGTACATATATATTGAATATATTGGATGTATCCAGGGATTTCTCAGCAAAACTGCCATCTTGCTAATGTTTTCTGGTCTAGAACACAGATGCAGGGTTTTTGTACCCACAAATCTGCAATCTGATATTCCTCTGTTTCCAGACAGGTAAGTATTATGCATACAGCCTGAATATATTGACATTACAGAGGAGCCGGTAGTATGCATTGGTTTGGTTGCTGGATATTTTGCAGTAAGAAAAATAATGGCAACCATGTTTTTTGTAGAATCTGTTATGATTCCCCCTCGAGTTTGCAGAACCTCTCACACTGGCAGGGAAAACCCCCCAGTTTATACAGGTTTGTTTGGGTTTTTTTAATCCCTGAAATTCCTTTCAGGTTTAGCCAAATTGCAAATTCTTTAAAATCCTTTTTTTTTTCTTTCCTGCTGTGACTTGTTCTCCTGAGGGAAAAGGGCTGGTATTGTGCCAACCAAAAAGAAATGTCTAAACCATTAGGCAGCACACACACTGTGTTTGGATACCAAAGAGGAATTCACTTGTTGATGAGAAGGGAAAAGAGAGGTTTGAGTTCCTTTCCCATCTGCCCCACTGTGTAGGACAAATGCCTTCACTGCTGACAAAACCAAGGACTGGTCCAGGATTCCCTAGGCCCCTGACATAAACACTGGTCCATTGGCTTCCCTCTTTGAGACATAACAGCCCAAACTGAGATCTCTCATTAATGTCATTGCTTTGATCATTCAAACTGCAGCAAGGCAGCTTTGGGGGAACAGTTCTGTGAAGATGCAGTAAGACCATCTTACTACAAGGAAGGAAGACTACTCTTTTATTTTAAATTGGGAGTTTGTACTGTGGGAAAGTGTTAAGGGAATGACCCATGCATTTGAATATTTGAAAGCTAATGGCTAAATGCCACTGCCATTTGATTGCACGATCCTGTTGCACAGAGACCACAATGTCAGTGTACAACTGGACAGAATTTTTAGTGCATTGGGGTTGTAGCAAGTCTGGCATTTCCAATTACTTTGGCTCTGAAAATTAAATTATTTTCTTTTAGCTTTGCTTCTAGTGTACTTAGATAGGCATGAATTCCATTGAGTATATTGTAAATCAGCTCCAGAAATAAGGAAATAGGATAGGGAAATTCTACACATTTTACTGATATTAATAATCATATTATTAATGCAAGAAATAATATGAAATGTGAGAAAGTGAGAAGAATTTGATCCAAATTTAAAATTACACTGATATTTTAGTTCCCAGAGATTGTAGTCTTCTGCATTTGTACATAGATACTGACTTCTGCATCTGTGTGGCTTCTATACATCCAAAAATCGGGTGAGTGGCAGAGACAGCAGAACTTGTTCAGCAATGCAGAATAGCAGCTTGGGTCAAGGGAAATTTATTGTCTACTTCCATCTTTACTTCGTTATTTTGCTAAGCATGGGCCATGATGCAATTTATGCAAAGTGCACAAAGCAAGTTAATTACGCTTTAATCCTCAGAAAGGTGGGTGACTGGAGCAAAGGGCTTGCAGTCTGTTCTGAAAAGCATAATCTACCTCACTCTCATGTGCTGCCAGCAGAAGATAATTTCCTTTATTGTTTCCTATTCCCAGAAATGTTTCTAGACTAACAACAGATGCTTCTTTTCTATGAAAAAAATTCAAAGCTTTTACACAGACATATAGAGGGAGCAAAAATAACCACCTGCAGACTTCAGATTGCAGCAAAAATACTTAATATTTTTTTCATCATTTCTCAAAGGAAAAAACATTGTTTTCAGTTGTGCAGAAACTAGTGGAGTTAAAAAAAAAAGTAAAGGCACTGTTTATTCACATGGATCTGAAGTCCTCAAATTCTACTAGAGTAAAAATTAAGGGTTTAATTAAGGGTGTTTCAGTATGCTGCAATTTGCCCTAGCAAAAGGTTTTATTTGCTTCACCTTTGAGAAGAAACCACGATTAATATGAATAATCTTATCATGGAGGAGGAATTTCTCTCTCTGTGGGTGGATGATTATTCAGTTGCATATAATGTCCATGGAAAGTATGTTCCCAGGTATTCAACAAAGTTTTGATTGATGATTATTTATGGTTTTATTAAGAGCTTATTAAAATGTGTTGCCTCACTGCTGCTAGATTATGGAACTTCACACTTGTAATGTATTTATTTAATCTTTTATGATAAATTCCAAGAAGGTAACATAATTAAGAAAATTTTTTTTACCTAATCTGCCTAGAATTTTCTTGTATGGCTCAGTGCAGTTCTCTCCACATTCCCAGCCATCAGTATATCCAATGACTTCTTCACCTCTAGAGCACTGAGTGCCATGTATTTCAACATTTCTGATCTTCTGAAATGCATGTGAGCTTCAAAATGACAAGCCAGTGGAGATGGGGAAAAGCTAATTGTACCTGAGCAGTCCAGGCATTCATGAACCGTTGCACTAATTGCTTAGACTCTTTTACTGTTAAAACTCGTGTCTTTTCATTCCTCTTGAGGTTCCTCTCATGGGTTTTTTCCTCTCTTACATTTTGGGTTCCAGTCCTGCAGTTCCTCCCATTTGGATGAGACCTGTCAGCCTGGCTGACATGTGGCAGTGGGGATCTCCCTGTTACAGGAATGATAGGGACCTTTCATGGCAAATTGCTGGGCATAAACACCTCCTTTCTAGCTGTTTTCTGCTCAATACCTAACATAAAAACGTCATGCACAAAGTTGTTATTACATTAATTAAATTATAATAGGGATATGTTGTGCCATGCCCTGAAAATTAAAACCAACACACTGCAATGTTTATTAAGCCTCCTGCATTTTATTTGTAGATGTAGATATTCAATATATTTATATATTGCTCAATCAGGTGTATTTAGTGCAGCCTCTTTTCCTTCCCTTTGCTATAAAATAAATCCAAAAGAGCATTATAAATTAAACCCCTGTACATTTCAGTCAGTAGGATATTCAGTATTTCAGATGTTTAAAGGCTGATGTCTTTCAAAATAACACTTCTTGCAGTAGTATACTTAGAGATTTATATGAGATTAGTGCAGTTGGTTAAAGCATGGTGCTCATAATGCCAAGGTTGCAGGTTTGATCCCTGTGTGGGATCCTTCCATTCACTTGAGAGTTGCACTTGATGATGCTTGTAGGTCCCTTCCTACTCAGAATATTCTGTGGTTCAGTGATTTCTTGCATATTCTGATAGCATTAAGGCTATAGGAAGGAGATGAAGGAGATGGAGCAGTTTTTTATGTATTTGAGTCACATTATCAGAAACAGTATAAACAGTTCTTGCATTCTTGTGGAAACGTTAATTACTCACATGGCACAACATCATTACAATCAAGACAGAGCAATCAGTTCATATAACAAACCCTATAATCAAAGTAATGTAATCAATGTAAGTAATCAACTATAATAAGCAATTAAATACCTAACTGCATCAAGCAATAACTAAAATTATAGCCTTGAATAATATCAGTTAATTGTGTCATTAGAAACTTTTGTAGAAGCCAGTGGTAAGTCTAAGTTTTTAACCACACAACATAGCTATTGCAGGTGTTATGGGAAGGTCTCTAGCCTCATCCTGAGAGACATTGGCTAGCAAGACTTGACTAAAGAAAAGCAGACCTATTCCTGAGCCAGGCTTGGATTTGCTGTATTAAGGCAGGAGTAGGCTTCCTCGCTGGAGCCTTGGGTGGCATTATCCCCAGAGCAGCCAGAGCAGCAGCCCCCAAGCAGACAGACACCATGTCACTCAGCAGCTCTGCACACACATGTTTCCTTCCTGCCACCGCCTAAGCCTGCTCAGCTAAAGGCACTGCAGCCACTGAACCTCCTTGGGAATGTGCAGGGGAGTCAGCTCCCGTGTCTTTTGCCTCTTCCACTGCACTCCATCCGCTTGTGAAGGCTGGTGAGCCTTTTCTCCCACCTCCGTGCCACGGAGAGTGTGGCCAAAAGTCATTGAGAGAAAATCACCTGTTTGAAGGGGTCTTAACCTCTCCTAGTAGATCTGTATCCATCTGAGAACAGACCTGTCAGCCTATATCAGGAAGTATTCTGTCTGTGCCCATTGTCCAACAATGGGGCAGCTCCAGCATCTGTAGGCTTTTCATTTGACTGTAGCAGTACTACAAGAGCACAAACGTCACCAAAACAGAGAAGAGTAAGACTAAGGCTACCACTGCAAAGTATTTACGTAAAATAAAAATCAGTGAGGAAATATATAAAGTGAGACAGAACCATGTATGTGTGTTTTTCAGCCATGACAGTTTACAGGTATTCTGAATATTTACTGGCTTGAAAGACCTGAAATGAGTATGTGCTGCTACCAAATATTAAGAGAAGAGGATTCTGTAGAATCCTAGAAATTCTAAAATGAACCCCTGGAAATGTGAAGTAAATCTAGTTTGTGAGAGTAAAATTTTAAGCCCCACCAGCTGCTTTTCCTATTTTCAGCACAGAAGTTGGGTTGTTTCAGCATAGCAGACAAAATAGGCAGGGTCTCTAGACTGGAGTGCAGCATTTCTGGAAGAAGATTAGCTCTTAAATTCATGCAAGGCAGAAGTAGAAGCACAAGAAAGGGTAAGTGCTGTCTGCAGCCTGCAGTGGAATTGCTCTCATGGCATGACCTCACCCAAAGAATGTAACTAGATACCATGGTGGGTGCCTCTGAAGTGCTTAAACAACACTGGGGATGTATTATTTGCAGCAGGGGATCACTAATGTGCTGTAGTTACAGTAGCAGTATGGCATGGACAGAAGCATGTCTCTGTCTCACTCTGCATCGCTTTGAAGCGTTTGATCAACTGTACATTTGGAAGCCCTTGACTCCTAAGGCATGAGCAATATGTGTAGAAACTGAATTAGCACACATTAACTGTGTCTGCAGCGTAGGTAAAAAAAAAAAAAAAAAAACACTTGAAAACCCAATCTAGGGTTTAAAGTTTCTTAATATACTTTCCTAATTATTGGATATAATTTGAAAAAAAATTGAAAACATTCTACTTCCTGCCAGTCCGGTCCATTGCAGCCCTTGGCAACAGCATGACCTTAGAGCTGGGCTGCTGCACTCACACAGGACTGTGGGAGTCCAGAAATGGCTCCTTTTTTTTAGCATTCTCCCTTCCAAATCCCCCCCAGCATGCACTGTGCACACCCTCACAGCCCAGGACTTCCCATGTCAATAGTCAACAGGATGGTATCAAGAAAGCAAAACATCAGTAAAAGTGGGAAACTATCACTGGTATCACAGAGGAGGAAAACAGCTAAAATGAAGAAATGGAAAGGCCTGGAGACCCACTTGATGAAGTGAAACTGAACAGACACATTTGGATTCAAAAGCTGATTATGACCTTGGTGTCTATGTTAATAATTCCAGAAAAAACTGTCTTAGTGCATGGTCAAAAGGTGAAATAGGAAGGGATTATTGTAGAATGGTAGAATTATTTAGGTTGGAAAAGACCTTTAAGATTATTAAGTTCAATGTAAACTTAACACTGCCAAATCCAATAGTACATTTAATTTTCTGACGATAACTGTAATTTCCCAGCTTCCTTAATTAAAAAAAAAAAAAAGTTTGTTTGTTTTTGTTTTACAATGTCTTTCAGTGATCTCTCCATTGTGTCCATAACTTTATTTTCTAGCACCTGGACTTCCTTTCACAGTCACAGTGATTTTTAAACCTGAGGTTTTATAGCAACCACGGCATTCCAGAGAGCTGCCAGCCAAATGCTTACAGCCAATTTATTATGTGGGTTGAATTTCTTTGTGAGTAAGAGAGGTGGAGATGCAATGGCAGCCTCTTTAGAATCCCTGGCACTGACTGAAAGAGCACATCCTGGCAAAGGGCAGGAGCTGATGCTTGGCACTCCCATAAGAGCTGTCCCAGATATTGAAAGGAGGGAAGAGAAGCCCACTGATCCCCATGGTGGGGGTGGGCAGCCCAGGACACTGGCTTGTCCAAGGAGGCAACAGTTCCTGTGGGAGCACATGGTCTGTCCTGCCCAGAGGCTCCTGGCACACAGTGAGCAGTGACCCCTTTCTTCCTCTCTGTCCAGCTGCTGTCTGAAATAGACAGGTTTGAAAATAATGGTATTAGTTACAGAAATAAATTTTAATAAGGCATATGAGGAATACTATGTTAACAACTATATGTAAACAAATAGTTTACAAAGCAAACTGTATGTAGCTATATGTATACAAAAATTTTATATCTCATGAATTATGAGTAAGGCATTCTGTTGGACTACCAGGTAGTTAAAGATTCTTTAACTACACAAGAGAAGAAAACTAGCAGTTTTAAAATTATTATTTTAATTAGTTAGTTTTCTGCCATTTGATGTGGGTTCGGTACTTGGAAATATGGAATTGGAGATTTCAGGGGGTATTGTTTCTTCTTTTTCCATGTAACAGTGAAATTATGCAAGATAAATTGTTTTCTGAAACCCATTTCTGCTTCAGAAAATACAAACTGAAAACTGAATTGCAGGTTTATCTGCCAGAGAATAAAAGCCCAAAACACTTTTCAAAAAAACCCACCCTTATTTCTGGTTCTAGAGGGTCATGTGCTCTATGTGGGAGTCACAAGGCTGAGGAGCAAACTGAGCTATAAAATGTTTTGTCATTCAAAGCTGATGCCCCCTCACTGCAGTGTTGATGATACTGGCCTTGGACTCAGAAGTTCCTAATATCAAACTGGCCAGAGCCAATATGGGAACTGTTCATAAATTTTTTTTAAATTTACATATTTTATTTGATTGTGATTGAAAGCAATTTTTGTATTAATCACTCCCTAGGTTTTTCTAGCAGTCTTCCTCAGGAGAAACCCTTCTCATTGGGAATACTGTTGAAAAGGATGGAGAAGTAGCCCTTGGTCAGAGAGAGACAGGAATTACAAAAGACCTGTAGCATTTCCTCTCATTGTTTGTACAGGGTAGGATCCAACCAACTTTAGCTTGGGCCCCCAGACAGTGATCCAGTCTGCCTGCTTTCCCAGGCTCCTAATATGTTGGCCCCTTCTTTTAGGAGCTTCTTTACCTTTGGTCTGAAACTCAGGTTTGTATGCTCCTATGTGCTGCCAGACAGTGTGGGGCAGACACAGATACCTGTGCTCCATCTAGCCCTCCAGAGGAGCATAAAAGCTAATTTCTAATAACTTTGTATTTGTTATTGTTCATATTTATATTTGTTCATATTTGCATGCCTGTTTTGAGAGAGTGTGATCTTGAAGGGAATGATAATCTCCAGAACACCCAGCTGTTGGCACAAGGCTGAGCTGGCACTGAAGGGTGATGTTTCAGTTTGTTTTTAGGATTAAACTTGAAAAATCTTGGCAGCTATCCCCCTCCTATTCATTGCTAGCTTTGCTGTAGATGAAAACAACCGAAAACAGAAAATTAAAACTTGACGCTAATGAGACACTGAAAACATTATTCTGGTTTTGGACCCCTCAGTTTTATCTATATTCATCTTTTACATGTGACCAGGATGATTCCTTGTTCCCCAGGCCAACTGGCATGGTGAAGCCCACGTCCTCACTCTCAAAGTCTCTTGGAATGTAAATGGCAATGTCCAAATTACTAACTGGGAATGGTTCTTGGCCCTACTAATTTACAAATCATGCCCAGAAAATATTTTGGAAGAGTGGTAGTTTGCCCAGGCCAAAGCCATCACCAGCACAGTTCTAACAATTTAATGGGCTTGATGCTCAAGTTTCAGCCCTGGGAACATTCCCTGGCACTGATCAATCAACACCTCTCTTGAGCAGCTATGGAAGGTAAGACTAAATAAATACTGTAACTGGAAAAAAATGGCCCTCACTGAATAATTATTTCAATAAATTATTAGCCATGTTTTGTGAAGTATGGCATACATTTCAGTTTTTTAAATTTTTTAAATTTAAGCTATATCTCCATTTTCTGAAAGTGAGCTTACACATAAGGGAGATGGAATTTCCCCTATGTTATCCAAAATATATCTGTTCTCCAAGGAAACAAAAACTGGCATAGAAAAAGCTTCTTTCCATACCTCAGCCTAGAGCCCTTCAACCTCCCCACAGTAATTTTATCAAATCCACCAAAGATACTGTTAAAAGAATACTTTTCTTACAGAAAAAATGTACTGCAATGCTCCCACCATCCAACAGCATGTGAGGTTTCTATTGTATGCTCCTAAAATAAAGCAATCAGCCAAACCAAAACCGTTTATATTTGGACCAAATCTTCTATTCCGTGGCATAAAGCCTTCCCTCTCGTCCATCTGTCACTCTCAGGTTTTAATACACATACTAGAAAACTATTGAAATTAAAAATTCAAGATGAGGGAAAGCTACATTTAGCCTTGTAGGGTTCAAGGCTGAGCAGTTCTGATTTGTCTGAAATTAAAGGGAGGTACTGGGTGTGCTGCATTTTGGGGGGTTTTTTGACACATCTGAAAATTTTCTAAACTTAGCTTGATGGCATTCTAACTGCACCTGCTCAGTATACACAAACACACTCAAAAGCAAGCTAAGAAATCATCTTTTCCAGTGCTCAGAAAGATTGAATAAAACCTGTCCATTTTTCTTTTACATCAATAAATAAACAAACTCAAGAATACAACTACATTTTTATAGAGAATTCTTCCTCTCTTTACCAGCCTACATATTTTGTCCTCTGTGTGTATCAGCAGAGCTTTAACCAACAGAACTTTCCCACCTGCCCATTTCCACTTAAAGGGACTTACTCAAAGAAGGAGAGAAAGGAAATGCATTATTAATTATATATTAATATTACACATAAGTGGGAGAAATTGCATAGCTCTGTCTCAGTAATAGTGGTTGAGGAAGTTCTTGGTATCAAATGATACTAAATTAGTTAAAAAGAATATTGTTGCTATATACTTTAGAGTTACTCTTAATAGGTGAAATGTATATATACACATTCACACACATATATAGTATTTAAAAGTAGCTGTGTCTCAACCAATATTGCTATGAGGAGTAGAATCAAGAAGAATCAAGGACTGGTAGGTATATACTATATTAATACACAATCGGTTGTGAGCAATGTGAAGTATTTTAAGACCAGTCTGTCAGGAATACTTTTATAGCTTTAAAGTATGTCTTATTTGCCTTTGGTAATAGACACTCCTATAAAGTCCAGCAGGTGCTTATGTGGTGTGACATACTTTTGGATAGCTTTTAAGCACATTTTATGTCTATGTGGTGCCTTATTCATATAAACACCTTAGTAGACAGACAGACCACAGCACCTCTGTGGCATGAAAATGGAAGCTTTTACCAATGCAACCTTTTGGCATCCCCAGTGTACCTTTACTTAAAAGCTGTGTGCTTTAGGTGTTAAATTCTGTAGGTGTCTGGACAAGGCCAATAATCTTTGTTATTTTTGTACACTTGATCATCACTCATTTATTTGATTTCACATAGGGATGCATTTAGAGAACAGACTGAATGCAGAAGACTGGCTGTACTAGTGCAGCAGGCTTGCTGTTCAAAATTAGGTGCATGAAGGAAGGTACTCGTTTGCCATGATTGTGGATGCAAATGCAAAGGCAGTTGCCTTTAAGAACATATAGAGGTGTATGAGGGGAGTATCTTAGCATTCAGGGTCAGACTCAGCCTCATAGCATGATGTGGTGCTGTCATTCATCAACAGCCTGTAGTAAGATGTGAATGCCCCAAAGGTAAGGCCAGGGAGCATCTGTCTCCAGGTGCTAAACTCATAACCTATGATACTTTGAGAGAACTTGTTAGTCTGCTCATAGCCTGACATAGACTCTGACCTTCTTCACAGAATCAGAGTTGCTGAGACTGGGCAGAACCTCTGAAGATTTCTTATCCAACCACCTGTGCTTAGAGCAGTGTCAGCTAGCACAGGTGGCTCAGAACTGTGTCCAGCTTGAGAATCTCCAAGGATGGAGACTCCACAACCACTCTGGGAAACCTGTTACAGTGTTTATTCACCCACAGAATAAAAAAGGTTATTTCTTACGTTTAAATGGAATTTCCCATATTTCAGTTTGTGCCCACTGCATCTTGTCATTTTTCTGGACATTACAGAGAGAGATGTGGCTCCATCTTCTGCACTTCCCCATCAAGTATTGATCCATATTGATAAGGAACATGGGAGCCTTCTCTTGTCTAGGCTGAACAGTCCCAATTCTGCTTCTCTTGTGACAGATATTCCAGTCTGTTAATTCACAGGCCATGTCTGTGTTCTCTATCATAGTGGGGAGCCCAGCACTTTACCCAGTATTCCAGATATGTCTCACCAGTGTTAAGAAGAAGGACCACCTTCCTGGGCCTGATGGTGGTGCTCTTTGTAATGCAGTCATGAATACTGCTGGCTTTTCTTGCCACAAGGACAATTTCTGACTCATGTTTAACTTGCTACCCACCAGGACCCTCTGTAAAGGCCCCACTCTTTTCTGGTGCATGGGATTATTCCTCCCTGGGTGCAGGATTTGACATTTTCCTGTACTGAACTTGTTGAGTTTCCTGTGGGCCATTTCTCCAGCCCAGGTCTCTCTGAATAATGACACTGTCCTGTGGTGTCTCAGCCACTCATCCCAGTTCTTTATCATCTGCCAGCGAGCAGAGGCTGCACTCTACCCATCACCCATATCAGTAATTGAGATGCTACACAATATGCCCTAGCACTGACCCCTGGAGTTACCTATTAAGTCACTTCCAGCTGGACTTCGTGTCACTGCTCCCAGCACTACAACCTCAGCAGTTCTGCCAGCTTTCAGTCCACCTCACTCTCCAGTTATTTAGCCCTTATTTCATCAGCTTGTCTGTGAGAATGAGACTGCCCAGAGGGATTAGGGAAGATAAAGATCCAGAAGCAGTTGAGCAAGAAGCTCCACTCATCCACAAGCCAGTCACATCCTTGTAGAAGGTCAACAGGTGGGTCAGACATGACTCTCCCTTTGTAAATCCATGCTGACTACTCCAAATCGCCTTCATGTCCTTGAGATGTTTGGAAATAGTTTCCAAGATTATTTGCTCCATCCCTTCCCATCAGTGTGTAGTTCCCCTGATTGTCTTTCTTGTCATCCTTGAAGACAGGATATATCTCCAGTCTGCTTAAATGTGCTCTAAACTGATCCCCCTTTAGCAAGGGTAATTATTTGATCTTTACCATGTCTTTGTACTATGTTGCCTGCCTTATTCAGTAATGTGCAGATATTTTTCCAATTTCTCCTTTGCTGCTAATACACCCAATAGAAGCCCTTCTTCCTGCCCTTTGCAGCCCTTACTGGACTGAATTCCAAGAGAGCTTTGGCTTTCCTAGCCCCGTCCATGCATGCTCATATGATTTTTCTATTTTCTTCCCTGGTGATTTCCCCTTTATTGTGCTTCTCATAGACTTCCTTTTCATGCCCAAGTTACATCTGGATCTCCTTGTTTATCCACATAGGCCTCATGCTGCCTTTGCTTGATTTCCTGCTAGATGGGATAAACTGTTTCTCAATTTGGAGGAGATGAACCTTGAATATTAACCCACTTTCCTGTGCCTCATTGCTTTACAGGACTGTATCCCATAGGATTCTTCCAAACATATCACTGAATAAGCCAAAGTCTCCTTTCTTCAAGTCCAGAGCTGGAATCCTGCTCCATCCTCTCCAGATTCTGAACCCCACCATAACATTAGGGGCAAGGCTGCCCTTGACCTTCACATCTCTGAGCAATCTTTCCTTATTTGTAACTATGAAGTCCCACAGATCTCCTCTCTTTGTCAACTCCTCGTTCTGGCAGAGGAACTGCAATCCTCTTAGACCTCCCAACCAGATCTGTCCCTGGAAGTCATGGCTAAAGGCTAATGCTTTCCCAGGACTGTGGAAGAATGTTGACCTAGTTCAGTACACGGCATGATGTTCGTGTGGTATTTGCTTTTCCTCTAGAGAAGAAGAGTTACTGAAGCTTTTTTTCCTTACACTTGTGTAGTATAAATAAATATTTTTGGATGCAGGAAGCTAACCTTTCTCTAACCCTGGGGAGTTGGTGTCCAAACTTGCTTAAGTTTGCTGGAGTAATCAGAAAGGCAAACAAGCTGATGGAGGAGCTTTATTCATTGATCTCTCTGCATTCCTGCCTAGCTCTGCATTTTAACTGATTATGTATTTTGGATCAGCAGATTTATACAGTTCACACTTCATTATCCAACAAGCAGAGAATACTCTGCCTCTGAGCTGAAGTAGTGCAAATCTTTATGCAAAATCTGGGTTATTCCTGGATGGGTTTTAAAACTTTTGTAAGTTAATCAGCGAAGATTTCTACTAACAACTTAAACAGTCCTTTGCTTATAAGTTGGCATGGAAAGAGGGGATGGCAGACAGTGAGTTTGCATCTTCTATCTCGGATCTGGTCTGACTGACTTACTGAGGAGCAATGAGCACTTGAGTGCTTCCACAGAATCACAGAATGACTAGGTTGGAAGAGACTTTCAAGATCATCGAGTCCAACCCATGCCCTAATACCTCAACTAAATTGCACTGGATGTGGCACTGAATACCACATCCAGTCTTTCTTTAAACACATCCTGGGATGGTGACTCCACCACCTCTGGGCAGACAATTCCAGAACTTTATCACTCTTTCTGTAAAAAAATTTTTCCTAATATCCAACCTGTCATTCCCTTGATGCAGCTTAAGGCTGTGTCCTCTCGTTCTGTCAGTTGCTGCCTGGAGAAAGAGACCGACCCCCACCTGACTACAGCCACCTTTCAGGAAGTTGTAGAGAGTGATAAGGTCACCCCTGAGTCTCCTTTTCTCCAGGCTAAACACCCCCAGCTCCCTCAGTCGTTCCTCACAGGGTTTGTGTTCCAAGCCCCTCCCCAGCCCTGTTGCCCTCCTCTGGACGCGCTCAAGCGTCTCAAGGTCCTTCCTAAACTGAGGGCCCAGAACTGGACACAGCACTCAAGGTGTGGCCTCACCAGTGCCGAGTACAGGGGAAGGATGACCTCCCTGGGCCTGCTGGCCACACTATTCCTGATACAGGCCAGGATGCCCTTGGCCTTCTTGGCCACCAGGGCACTGCTGGCTCATGTTCAGCCAGCTGTTGACCAGTACCCCCAGGTCCTTTTCCGCCTGGGCACTGTCCAGCCACACCGTCCCCAGCCTGTAGCACTACAGGGGGTTATTGTGGCCAAAATGCAGGACTCGTCACTTAGACTTATTAAACTTCATCCTATTGGATTCTGCCCATCCATCCAATCATTCCAGGTCTCTCTGCAGAGCCATCCTACCTTCCAACAGATCGACACACAATCCCAGCTCTTCATGCATTTGAAGGCACAGATCAGGACTAGATAAGTGATAGAAAGTTGAAAAAGTCTTTTTTTTTTTTTTTTTTTTTTTTTTTTTTTTTTTTTTTTGTTTTGCAAACATAAGTAATCCAACACTGCTTTGGGATAGACATTGGATCACAGAGGACTCAATTTGTCAAATCCTCCCAAAACAAATATGGTATAGTCCTGAAAATGACTGAGGTATGCACCCTCCAGGCTTCAAAGTGGCTATTTGCCAAGGTCAGAAGCACACATTTTCCATCTGGCCAAGGATATTTCATTGTGTTCTTCCTTTATATCAGTTTGTGGAAGCTGTTACAAGCAAAATATGAAATATAAGTAGTGAATGCATCTTTTGCAATAGCATAAATGGAAAATTAGGCAAAACCAAACAATGTAAATATGTAAATTGCTTTCTCTTTATGCCTTAATTTCTTAATTATTCTTTTTTTTTTTTTTTTTTTTACTTCTGGGGTTTGAAGTGTGTGTTATAAGTGGAATATTCAAACTATTATCTATTTTACTTTGTTCTCACCATAGACATTGTTGAAATTCTTGAAAAAGAAAGCCCCATATCTTGAAAACAACCTGCAAAATAAATCTTGGTTCTTTGGTAAGAAGCTGCAACAAAAAAAAGAATGACTGGACCATTCTCAGAGCAGTCCTATTTGACGTGGAGTGTGTTTAAATGATATCAAGTGGTTAAATGCCAGAAGTGATGTCTTTTAGAGAAAAACAGATGATACTCACATCTAGTGAGTGGAGTGAGGATGGAAAATGTAACCCTTAGGAGAGCCATTCCAGAAAGAAAGCCAACCCAGAGGTGTGAGCTTCTTACCCAAGTGACTGCATTGCTTCCACAGAGCTGTAAGCATCTACACGGGAACATGGACATAGTGCCTTCCACTTCCTCCAAACCAATCACTTTTTTTGGCTGTTTTTCTCTTTACAGGAACCCAGACCTCTGTATAACAAAAGATGCCAGTTCTATTCAAGTGGAATAGGATTCCTATATGATGCCTACCAGACTGAGGTAAAAAAACTCACCCCATCACTCCTATTCTGCTGTGCTGGGGACGAGTGAGGGAGATGTTTGAGAGTATGTCTGTGCATGTAGGTCATGGGTAGATAGAAATGCCACTGTTTTTCTCCCACAAGTGACTCCCTGTTTGTCCAAGATTCTGATGATTTAAAATCACTAGTCAGTGAGGTTTTGAGTCATCATCAGTGTTTGTATCCAGTACTTTACTCTGGGGTTGGAATGATTCCTAGTCCATCCATGCTGTAAAATAAAGGTCTGGAATGTGTTTGTCACATTGGCATCTTCCTCTAAGAAGGCTTTTGTAGACTGCAAGTGGAATAGAAAATATCTAAATTAATCTATTTGTATCATCCAGAAGACTTCAAATCTCTGTATTTATCCATCACAGGTCAAGAACATCAGTAGTCTGAATGCAGCATTTTTATTATCTCAATGACATTAACATGGTCAGGAAAGTGCCCATATCCAAATGGCTAGCTTCCTGAGAAGTCCAAATTTAGTTTCTTTTCCTATATTATTATTGTGGTAAATTGGTGGGAGTGAATAGAAAAGTGGAATGGAGAACAGCTAAACAGTGGTATAACTTTCAAGAAGCCAGTTCTTCATCACCATTCCTGCCATGGCTAGGAAAATGTGTATGGGGAATGTTACCACTAATATTTCTAGAAAACTTAGCAAAGTATACTACCAGGTTAAGCAGCTCCTTAAGTCTTGCTGCTAGGGCATCCTGCTGTCGATTCCAGGAAATGTATGGCAAAAATATTTCAGTGATCTTATGTAAAAGACCGACCCAGACAAACTTCTTAAGTGTGACAACACCCTTTCCTGTAAGATTTACTCCTTCCTCTTCTAAAGTGTGCATGCACATTCAGACTCAGACACGTCCTGAGGAATGCTTCTGATTGCTGTAGTGAGAATGTGGTCAGCATCCCACTGACCACAATTCCTTGCAGGTGATCCCAGCCTCGGGCTTCTGGCCAGATGGTTTTCCACAGCTCTGCTGATTCTGGGAATGTCTAAACTTGGGCCACCCAGAGCTCCTTCCTCTATTCTGGAAAAAAAACAAACCCTGTATCTTTTAGAAGGGTAGGTAGTTTCTAATAACATTATTGTCTGGTTGTTCACTGATTTAGAGTCAGTGTATGCTAATTCAGAGTTAAGAATTCATAGCATTTATACTCGGCTTTTGCTTTTCCAAAGGTTGCCAGGTGGTGAGCAGGGGGTATGCTCTGCATTTATACTCGGCTTTTGCTTTTCCAAAGGTTGCCAGGTGGTGAGCAGGGGGTATGCTCTGCATGCCAGGCAAACACCTAACTAGGAAAGCAGATTGTTTACTGACTGCAAGTTTCCTCTTGATTGACATCTCTCGCCTGTAAGTGATCTCTAGCTCATGTGGTCTGCCTGTTTCAGTTCCCTTTGCTCAAAGCAAAAAGAATTTGGTTCACTGGCAATTACCATGAGAGGAGAACATATCTTCAGTTGGTGCTGAGGAGATAATAAATCACAAATGTCCAGGACATGAAAAAGCTGTGTGTCTGGTCACTGGAATGACCAGACATGCAGAACATGCACAACACCCACAAACGGCCTGTTTCCACCACCCTTGCTCACACCACACGCTAATTTGTTTATTTTGGTTTATTCACTGTTCTCCTAAAAAGGAGTGTCTTGTTCTATGCATGTTTTAAAAATGCAGTGATAAAAATAGATAACTACA
The DNA here is from genome assembly GCF_031753505.1 of Anomalospiza imberbis. Taxonomy (NCBI): domain Eukaryota; kingdom Metazoa; phylum Chordata; class Aves; order Passeriformes; family Viduidae; genus Anomalospiza; species Anomalospiza imberbis. The sequence continues at coordinate 26,615,667 of NC_089682.1, forward strand.
GTAACTTCCTTGGCCAATAATATGTGTCTTGTAGTGTAGAAGCTGCCAAAAACATGTTTAAGATCATGTTGATCTCCCTGTTTTGTACTTCTAGCCTTCTCCATTAAAACAGGCAGACTAGCTTTATAATTGCTTGGAGAGAGAAAAACTACTTTTATTTCCTATCAGAAGAGGCCCCCAAACCATGCATCAGAGCAAACCACTTTTTAGCAGCCCACTCCATTCTTATAAAGCCCTCCTATCCCAGTCATGCATGTGTAACAAAGGGTATTTTAACTCTGCGGGTCCGGGGCCATTTTCACTGCATACAGGAAGTCAAAACTAAAGTCTGAAGATCCACTGAATGCATAAGTATAGGGCATCCCACAAAATGGCTGAGGTAGCACACTGTGCTCCAGGATTGGTTTTCAGCCTGCTTTGAGAAGTAGCCATGTGGGATGGTTCAGTCACTGCCTTGATTAAGCTGATGCGCTCAGTGACAGTAAGTGCTCCTCTTCTGCAGTAAACTGCAGCTCAGGCTGACAGCTGCAGCTGAATGTGACTTCAGGCCAACAAAACCCTTAGATTACACTCCAGTAAGTTCAGACACAACAGAGCAATGGTGAAGAAACAAGGTTCTATCTCAGAGTGAGATTCCTTTTGACAAGTGGATGTGTCTGTATCAAACTGTGAGCTCCATTTCCAGACTGCAGCCTAGACTGAGACTGTCCTTTTGTAACCTACCATTTTGGGATAGAAGATCTGATTTGTGGGAGACACTAGCCACAGGTACAGCCTTGTCCTGAACAGCAAAGCAATCCCAAGGGATCACTTTAATCTCCTTCTAACATTAGTTTTGTCACCCATCTTCCACTGCTCGATCAAATCCTGCTAAGGACGTGGCAAGTTGCAGACCAGTTTCAAGATGAACTTGCTCTGTTGCTGAGTGTGTGTGTTTAAGGCTTTCCTTTTTGGTGGGAAAGCAGAGCACGTGAGGAGTACAGACTTATCAACAGTGACACTTTTCATACTAAAAGGATACACAGATCCAGGACTTAGGAAGTGAGAAACATCTAATTTAACATCTCTTGTGGACACTATTCTGTAGAGTGACACGTTTGTGGCTAAGCCAGAGCTTGTCACAAGCAGGCATGTATTCCTAAGCATGCTCCTTATACTTTTTCATTGTGAGGACTTTTCTATTCAATAATATATTTTAATTGCATTTTGTGAACAAAATAATTCTCAGTGGTTACAGAGATTTTTTTCCTTATCAAATAAAAGCTCTAGAAATAATGTGTTTTCTCACTGCTAGCTTTTAAAACCTGACAGCTCTCCAGGATTTCAAAGTCAATAAGCTAAAACTCTCAGGGAAAAAAAAGAGTGCTATATATAAAGCATTTCAACTGGTCTGTAGTGCCAAATAGAAGTGATTAATGCTTACCATACTTAAGGAGTCATTAAAATGATTTTTGTGTCTGGATGGAGAGTGGTTTACGTGTGCCTGCCTTTATTGTTCTAACATCTGTCTATCCCTGGAATTCCTCCTCACATAAAAAACCTTTTCAGTTTTATATTTGAGAGCCTGAAATAAATGGTACTTATTTGCTGGAGTGCTTGGATCTTTTCTGAATTATTCTGTTTGTGGGTTTGAAGATTATTCTTGCTGTTGTTCATAATTACTTCTTTCTTAGGAGGGTTTCACTGAAAGGGGAGAGTTCCCATTTATTGGAAGCTGTTCAAATAAATTGGCTCCCTTGCCATTTCCCCACTATAACAGACTGGTTCTTTTATCCACTTCAGTGTTTGCTGTGGTGTATCTCTTCAGACCTATGGCCAGTTTGTCACAGAGATCTGAGTCTCCTGGCTGCACACTCTGGGTCTCAGCAGAATAGCACCAGGCAGTGCAGCAAAGCTCTTGAAAACTCTGGCAGCCCTGGCTGCAGGCTGGTCCTGGGACCTCTGGGCTCCATATTGCAAATGCCCTCAGACTCAAGGGCTGTCGTTCTGGTTAAAACTCCTGTGAGCTCAGGGATGGCCTTCTGGCTTCCAGTCATGAATTTTGGAATCTCAGGATCTTTCTGTACAAGGTAATATAACTTGACAATGCTGTAGTAGCTGGGTTTTTTTTGGTTTTTTTTTTTGTGGTCAGTACAGTAGGATGATTCACACAACACTGAAACATTGAACATAAAAGTAAGTTTCTGCTTTTTTGGCAGGTTACATGTCATACCTTAAACAGCAAGTGCCAGCTGAAAGTGAAGAGTAACACATGCTATTGCTGTGATCTGTACAACTGTGAGAAGTAAGTACCTGTGTGCATTCTGAAATTCTCTGAGAAATTCTTGGTTAGTTGGCCTTACTTGTAAATGGCAGGGCCTGAAGAAGTAACACAGGGAGCTTGTATGCTGAGAAATCCAGTTCCTCTGCAACTGAAGTCCTGATGCCAGCACGAAGTAGGTCAGGAGTTGTTCATTAGTGTTGGTATTATTTAATTTTCTTTTTCTTTGAATATGTCCATAAGCATTTTGCTGTGTGATCAAAACTGATCACTCAGTTACATCCCTGTTCAGATATACTGTTGGTCTGTCAATGCATTTTTCCCATTAGATTTACTGAATCTTCTACTTGCCTCGCCCTTTGCACATCTCGCTGTCATAGAATCACAGAATGGTTTGGGTTGGAAGGGACCTTCAAGACCATCTGGTTCCAACTGTCCTGCCATGGTTTGGGATACCTTCCACTGGACCAGGCTGCTCAGAGCCTCATCCCATCTGGCCTTGAACACTTCCACTAATGGGGCATCCTCACCTTCTCTGGGCCATCTGTTCCAATGTCTCACCACCCTCACAATGAGGAATTTCTTCCTAGTATCTAAATCTTCCCTGTTTTTCTTCAAAACCATTCTCCCTTGTCTTATCTCTACCTGCCCTTGTAAATCATCTTACCATGCACTCTCATGCAACCTCTGCAGGCCTCTACAGTTCACCCACAGTCACTTTTCCTTCTTTCCCCCTATGTATTTCTCATCTTTCTTCCTTCCTATATCTATTTTATTTTGGTTTTGCCTCCTCTTCACAAGCTAGTAGCCCTGAATAACCTCAGTCCTCTGTAGGACTTGGCTAGTGTGATGCCAGACATAAACATTTTAGGTGTAGGGAAATAAGGTGGGAACAATCAAGCTTCTACACAAGGCTTCTGCATGAAAAAGTAGCTCTTGCCTAGATGATATCTCTGAGAAGTAAAATAACATTTGGGACTAGAAGGAAGTGATTTATGCAGATGGGAGAAACAAATTGAATTAAGGTCTATGAAATTAATTAAAATCCTATGTAGAGTCTTTTGCTTATGTAAGAAATGTTAAATCTGGACACGATGGAGGTGTACAAAACAAGTGGGAAAGGTAGAGAATGCTCAACTTTGGTACCTTTTATCATATTTGCAATGCAGTATGCATATAGCGAGAATGCTTCCTTCCATGTTACACAGCTAATGCCTGCATCTTAACACTGAACCAAACAGCCCAACTCAACACAGAAAAGAACAGGGCTTGTTAAAGGGGTGAAAGTATTCGGAGTTGTCAAAAACAGTGGCTGAAACTGTTGCTTAAAGTAACCACAAGGAGAGAGCAGGCATATTTCCCTTTCAGATGGAGATCCTCAGTGCCATTTTTCTGAGACATTGAGTTTGTTTAAAACACTTTGGACTGTTCACTGCTGTGACATTATTCAATGATATAATTAAATGTGTGTGTTCTGCTATTGTCAACATTCTACAGTGGACAGCAAGGTCTTATGGCACTGGCATGGACAAATCCAGGGTAAATAAGCAGTCACACTGCTCTGGAGACTTGGCAATTCCAGTTCACAGGATGGCTGGAGAGAAGTAGGAGGCACAGGCCCACCAAATGATTTGTTGTCAGCCATAGAATAGACTGATATGACGGCAGGATTGTAAATCCACTTTCCTCAGCCTCATGGCAGCTGAAGCTATAGCAGAAGATGGGCACATGCAGGGCCCAGGTGAGCTCAACAGTAGTGGTTCTTCAGTGCCATGACCTGAAGCCATTGATTGGATATTTCCAGAAGTTATTGTACGTAGCTTGGTTCTTCTCAGAAATGTTGTGAACTGCTCTGCAGAGCTTTCCCTAACCATACATGCACATGCTGCCCCATCCACTGGGGATGGGGGAGCAGAAGAGTGAACACAAACTGCTCACTTCTGGTGTCCACCATAATCTGATGGCAATTTGGCAATTTCCTAACAGTGGAAAAACAGGCTTGACATTTAAAAAAATCTTTCCAATTCAAATAGCTGCCCTAGGAGCTCATTAGTGGGCTCAAATTAGGGCAGGTACTGGAAAGAACTGCAGGAACCTGTGGTTTCAAATTTTGCAGTAGGATATTTCTGGCTTTTGGCAAGGCAGTGAGGTGTAACTTCACCACATGCCTGATTTACAATAACCAACGTGGTGTAGAAATATGAACAAAGATTTCTGGATAGTACAAACCCGTGTGTAAAGACAACTTTATACTGTACTGTGTTGCATTAATTTGGAACCACAGACACCATAAACAATGTAGCTAGCTGGCACTATTTCCCTTCCTGTAGCGGAATTAATGCTTAAGCAACTTGCCTTCCCCAATTTTTGAGATGCCAGCAGATTTCTAGGTGAGCTGGGAAAAAAAGCAAAGCTAAGCAAGCTTTATCTGGTAGCTAAATGGAAAGGGCAGCCTCCATATACCAAGATTATGTCTCTGTTTAGAGATACTGAACAAAAAGTAAAGAAGGGTCCATGCTGGTAACCGCCACCAATCAGCCAGACTAGGGTTGGATTACATTTGATACTGGCCTTAGCAGAGCCAGTTTTTCAGCAGGGCTTTCTCCAGTTCTTCTGAGCAGTTTTTGGTGGGAGCATGGGTGTAGTACTTTGCCAAAGAGGAAAGTAAGCAGGAAGGAGTCAGATCCTCTAATGCTCTGTATTGTGTGCAAAACCATTCTCACTGCAGTGGCATTGTCTGTGTTCTCTTTCAGCTCAGACCAGTCCTCCAGCTACTATGAGTTTCTCGGCGTGAGCAGCTGTCAGGATGTGCTCCACCTGTACAGACTGTTGTGGTCCTCCACAGTCCTCAACATCATCGGCTTGTTCCTGGGGATTATCACCGCAGCCATTCTTGGGGCATTTAAAGACATGGTAAGGCTCACAGTCTTTTGCCTTATGTAAGGGCTTTCTGCTTGTTGGCATTATCAGATTAGTTAAAACCAAGGAAGTATAAATGTACAAAGGAGACACTTTACATGTGTTTCCTGAGTGTTGTGGGAGTCTGGAACGTTACGAGGCACCACAGAAGGTACCAAGACTGTAACCCAGGTTCTTGTTAATAGCTCCCTTGGAGCAGATTAAAATGAAACAACACTGAATGTCACTGCTTTTAAATAAACAATGTAGGGTTTATTATAGAACAATTTGGTAGCAAAGGAAAGCAGCTATGAAGCAGTTTTGGTGGTTATTATCTATAGTAATACAACATGAAAGCATTACATTGTGAAAGTGCAACAACGTCACCCAGGGACACACACAAGGGGAAAGAAAGAAAGAGAGAAAGGACAGGAGTGTGAGGATCTCACCACCTACAAGAGACAAGACTTGGTTGCTGTGCAGTCTTGGTCAAAGCGGTGTTTGCTGACCACATCTGTCTGGTGGTGGAGGAAATCGTGAAGACGTGGTGGAGAGAAATCACCAGAACACAACATCTAGTGGGTCTATATTCACTCTGGTTCAGGTGGGAATGCTCAGACACCTCCCACTAGGCGGGGAACTTGACATAATAATGTGAATTATGGGATGCCTTGGGAATCCTTGACACCTTCTAAGACAACACAGCTGCCTATCCTAGCAGCAGTTGAGTCAGTTATGTCCTATCAGCAGAGATAAAGACACTGAGCCCACAGGCAAATGTCCTGAATTCCCTGGTAATTCCCCGGGAGGAGGAGGGGAGGTCCACAATCCAGTGGTTTGTGCAGGAGAGCACAAATTGGCATGACAATGGGAACAACCCATCTCCACGGGATCCAGCTTCTATCTCACTCACAGCCCATCATTCTGTGCCTTATCAGAACGGAGGTTTAGCCATTACACACCCAAAATTCACCTCCTCCAGCTTAGCTGAGCACCTTGGGGTCTCAACAAATGGGGGAATGTTTTGAATCATTGTCCCTTAACAGTTTAGCCTCTCTCATGGATTTATACCTTTAGGCAAAGCTGTGGCCAGCTGTTCACAGCTAAGTGGGTCAAGCCTGGTCAAATAAGTGAATGGAAGAAAAAAACCACAACAGTGTGAACAAATGCTGGCAATTCACTTAGTGGCATGTTTTTTCCCCTTCTAATTCATCACTGACTGTGTGGGCCAGCACGGAGTCTGAGGATGCTAGTTTGTAGCTAACATGTAAAAGTCAAGTCCTACGTGTGACTGCTCAGGCTTGTGTAGTTCTTCTCCCTAAGAATGGGGATGCATTCTGAAGTACCAGTTTAATTTTTATTTAAACAGTTGTGTGCTCAGGACTTCAGCATCCTCTTTTGTTTCACTAAGGAATGCCACTTTCTAACTACTCCCTGTGCCACACCACCTGCTGTGCTGATGTGCACCACAGCATTCAGAAGACACTGTGTGGTGAGAGGGATTCTCCAGTAATGTCCCTCATTTGCCTGGATTTACTGACACGTTAAAGGGTGAAGTTGCTGTTCCTGGGATTATCACTGTTAGTGGCCCTGTTTGCTAAAGCAATGCCTAAAGACCAAGCAAGAGAGTCTTGATTTACTAGGCTCTCAGGAGAGTAGTAGAACTAAATGGACAGAGGCATGGAGATGGAGGTAAAATGCAGGAACCAAAGGGAGGTGTGATAGCAGCACGGGTCATCTTAGATCCATGATGTGTCTGGTCACTGTTGCAGAGGAGAAAACTGAATAGAAAGATGGGTAGAATGAAAAAAAGAGAGAGACAGAGCAGGGAAGAGAAGGCAAGAGAGATAGCTGAGATGTACATCAGGACAGGAGGGGGAGCAGACTGGCAGGAAGGGGCTGCTCAGAACTGGCACCCAGTCAGAGCCGAAGACCCAGTCAGACTCGAGGCCATCAGGCCTGACTGCTCTGACCACCCAGCATTCCTTAGGAAGCGGGCCCAGGCTTTCTACTACGTGTATTGTGTGCTTAAAACCATGTTTAAAATAGAGCAGGGCCATATGAATTGTTTGAAATTCACCTTTGTTAAGAGTTGCAACATTTCCTGGAAATATTCCTCTGTCCAGCTTAAGCCAAACAAGCGCCCTGAGCTATGGCGTGTAAGAAATGTGCAGCCGAGCTCTCCTTTATGCAGGGGACTCCTGCAAGGAATTGATAACAGATTGCAGCCAGCCACTGAAGAGTTGCAGCTGCCCAAAGGGAATAGAAGCAGTTTTTTTTGCTGAGAGCAGCAAGAGCAGAGAGCCAGCCCGAGCCCACCTAACCTATCTTGCTCAAACCTAAGCTTACATGAGATTTGGGCTGACGTTTCGATACAGCTCTGTGCTTTGCAGGGCCACCACTGCACTGCTCGTGAGGAGCATCAAGCCAAGGAGATGTTCCTGGGAGAACTGCAGTCTTCACGATCTGGCACATTCCCTTGCTGGGAGGCAGAGCCTGGGTCTTGGTCTGTGTCCTCTGACTGGGTGGCATAAAACCATGGAGGGAAATCACAGCAGCAGTGGATGTGCATCTTGACCCCAAGCATAGCTGGAGTGAGTCTGTCAGGGCTCCAACTAAAAAACTCATCTGAATAAGCTGTTCAATGTCTCCACCGAGTGTGAGCAGGAAAAGGATGTCATAGTTCAAGGGAAAGATGAGTTTGTGTCAGTCACCTCAGCTGTGCTTGTGAAAGTCTTACTAAAGCAGCAATCCAAAATGCAATGACCACTCCTTGCTCCTGCCTGTGCTTTCTCAGGGTTCTTTTGAGTTAGTACCAGAAATAATTTGCTAATCTGCTGCTCCCTTTCCTCACAAAAGGAGCAACTCTTGGGGGAAGACAGGGGCCAAGAAAACATCAAGTAGAAGAGGAAAAGAAAGGGGCATGGGACTGAAATAAAAAGAGGAAAAAAAAACCCTTTAAAATATGTGAGAGACCTATTTACTTTGCTTTAAGATATCACCTTCTCACATAAATGCTCACTGGCATTTTGCAGGGAGAACTGCAAAGCCCCCTGAAATGCCTCACAGCACTGCTTTGGGATTGACTTCCAGAAAACACAAGGCCAGGCTGACTAGTCAAACAAAAAACATTGTTTATCTCTGGGGAATGCTGGCAGCCAAACCATGTTACAAAGGGGAGAGTTTGCAAAACAGTGCCCTTTCCTTTAAAGCCATCATATTTCCTGGACAGAAAAAAAAGTGTTGTTTTGGTTATTTCAGCTTTTCTTTCTTGTGACAAATTCCCTGCAGAACCTGGCACACTCCCCTAATCTCCTTTTAAGATCTACAATATGCTTGGATATAGGACATGGAGGTAGTTACCTTAAAGTCATCTCTAACAAAAAAGCAGATCAAGAAATTATATCAATAGATGTAGCCAAAGTACCCCAAATGATAACACACTGTGACTATTTCTTACAGAAGCTGCAAGTAGAGAATTACATGGAAAATTTCACTTGCTGATGATGAGTTAATCTAGAAACTCCCTTCCCTGTCCCAGTGTTCATTTGATGACTTCTGGATGTTTTTCTGACACACCTTGCCAAGGAATCTGCCTGCCCTGAGTTTAGGGCTGCATTTATCTACTGATAGTCCTGAGGGGAGGATGGGGAGGCTGGGAAGGGGATGCCTTTTTAAAATTTGTTTTAATTAGTCTCCTTCTTGCAGTCCTTAAATGAATCCGAACAGATTAAATAGCATTGCTTTATCCCCTCTCCTCTTCCCTCACCCTGCTCTAAAAAGGAAAGCTAAAACGAACCCCTAATTACTGAGCTACTTGCCATGGGTTTATGTCTTAGCACTCATCCAACTACAGGTGCAGTCCGATGTGAAAAGAAGCTGGAGGTCAGGCATAAATGCTCTGGCAGGTCTGTGTGAGACCAGTGAGCTGGCACTGTTAGCACTCCCTGGCTAGTTTATAGCTCCTTATCTCTTTGACTTGGGTGTTGGTGCAGTTTAGAATGTCTCAACCTACCCGTGTATTTTAGGTGAGTAATTTAACACAGAGTGATTACTGGAATACTTGATAAAAGCATCCAACGAGCTCCAGTAACCACAAATTGTTGCTAGCCCTGGGCTGAGACCAGATAGCACAATAATAAGGTGCTTTGAATTAGTAGATGTGGCATGGATGACCCCCCAAATTTGTCTTCTAGACTGTTGAGATGGTCATCCTTAGCAATTAGAGAACATTGCTCTGTGGGTGGATGGAATATGAGAGGACTGAGAGGTTCCCAAGAGAAGAAGTCAAAGGGGGTCAAACAGTAGCACCCAAAGAGACCCACACCAGAAAGTTGGTGACAGATGCAGAACAGGCATCTATATTTGACATCTGTGGGTAAAGTTTCTTGACTCACGTCAGAGGGATCTGATTTTATCCCTCCTCTGAGGGAGGAAGGGCACACTCTGGGGCTGTGCACTGGCCCCAAATCTTTGGGTCTGAAGCAAGCAGGTTACCTGCTCCTCCCTACGCCTGAGGCAGTGTCTTTTCCCCACTGTATCCACCCAGCAGGGCAGGTAGAAAGGTGGGTACCTTGCAGATGAGAGTGTTTTTGAGGAGGGTGCCTTGAAGATGAGAGACTTTTCTTCTCCTGTGAAATAAGCTCTCTGCCTTTGATCCCAGCCTTTCTCCATGCCAGCTCCTGAACTGCCAGATTTCCCCAGGAAACTGAGGCCTAGATTTTTCAGTAACCTTATGTGGTACATCAGTGGCCTAGATGATGCTTTCCATGTGCACACAATTAATATATCTCTTTCTCAGTCACAGAGAGATCTCACACTGTCTCCAGAGGGTGCAGTGGTTTGTATCTCCCACTGATAAATTTGAAAGGAAGTGAAAAAAAAAAATAAAACCTGGCTGCTGCTTAAAACATTTGTCTGGCAACTACCATATTTTATTATTTCAGTGAAAAGAAAATTCCATGCTCTCATGTGGAGGAATCTGCTAACAAAAACAAAGGAAATAAAAGAAACCACTGGATTTATCTCATGAAAATATTTCACAAAGCTGTTGCTCTGCTGTCCTTCACAAATTGTTATATAGCACAGGATTTTAGGGTTTAACACAAACTCTTACATTCAGCTTTTAGTCTTTCTTCCTGACCAAGATTTTTTAGCTGGTTTAATGTGAGCTATTACTTCATGCAAAGTTCATTTTACATTGTAATTAAAAGACATGCCAATAAAGCCATGAGAGAAGGATTTTCTACAGTAGGAATGAGGTAAGCACATTGAGAGTGATGCTGGAGAGCCAGCAGCAAACTCCATTTCCCAAGTGAGAGTGAGCTGTGAAAGAGAAGCAACTGGTCTGGAAAGGGAGATCTAGGTAAATCTGTGTAGGAAAGCAGAGAAAAAAGACTTGACGGCATCAGATAGTTCTGTTGGAAGGAGTCTGCAGCAAATGGTGAAGGACTTGGTGTTTGGTGCTGGATGAATAAGAAGAGGCAGCCAAAGCTGTATGCTGTGCACTTTCAGGGTGTCTCGGATCTGGAGTCCGGCCAGTGCTTCTGTAACTGTCGCTAGGGAAGCACCAGCAGCCTTTTTCCAAGGGAAGAAGATTAAAATAGCTGTGTATTTTTACTCAGAAAATTCATTCCGGATACACCCTCCTCTCATTCTGTCTGCTGTTTTTTTGTACTACTGGTATTGTGTTGGAAAATAGAAAGTTGTTAAATTGTCTTGTTGCTTGTGTTAGAAGCAGCTCCTGCTCCAGACCCCTCTACATTGTTCTGATAAATTGTTGTCTTGTGTGCTCAACAGGTACCTCTGTCCCAAATCGCCTTCAGTGCTGCACCTCCTCCTCAGATCCTGTACAATCCTGCCCAGCAGATCCTGACCTACGCTGGGTTCTGTCCTTCCGCAGCCACAATTTCTACTTATCCGTCCTACCCGTTGCCTCTTCAGGTACAGTGCAAACACACACCCTTCTCACACCATCAGAAAACCATTAGCTGCTACTCAGTACAAACTCAGCAGAGGTAGGTCTTAGCTGGATCCCAGCTCCCAGGTTTGTCTGTGGGATGACTTAGTCTGTGCCTAGTCTTCTGGCCTGTTCTCAGACCTCAGGATTTCTCTGGTTGTCCTTTGAACTCTTAACTGCTGATGAGGTAAGCGTAGCCAAGAGTAGAGAGAGTAGAGAAACACATGAAATTAAGCTGAAAAGATTCCTGTAAGCAGTCATGAGGATCCATTGTGTGAGAAATGACTGCATACTTTAAAAATTTTAAAAGGTTTATTAAACCTTAACAAAAATACAACAAAAGGACTAAATAAGGAAAAATTGCAGCACTGAGAACTGCCCTCGTGGCTGCCTACCACATAGCCAATTCATCTTCAAAATGGTGCTCGGACTTTTATACTCCTAGGGGTTGCATCAGCCAACCCTGCCCCTCCCAAAGTCTGTCAGTCAGCTCTCCTTTGCTGTTAATCGGTGGAGATTGCTTTCTTGTAACTTGATTGGAGGTCAGGTGTTGCCATGCCGCACCCCTTAAGCAATAAGCTTTTCCATTCCCAACTGCCCCATGGAAGGGGCACATGTGCACATCTTCTTTCTACCTGTCCTAGATAACACAGGCTGTCTGATGGCAACAGTACAGAGCTGGGGGAAAGGGAACTATGGGGAGAACGGAGGACATCTAAACTACAATAACATAACTATATATCAATAAAGCTTCTCTTAATATTCACACAATATTCATACCCTGATTGTGAGAGCCAATCATCTCATTATCCATTTATAACGATTGTGACTGTTCAGTCCTGTGTCCACTGAGAAACAGAAATGCATTGCATTTACCCCAAATTCTTATCTGCACTCCAAAATAAACACTGCTATTTCCCAAGATTTCTACTTTTTTCAAATAAGCGCGTTCATTTATCTTCCTTCCCCTTCATAACATTCAGAGGCAGATACTGCCAGCTGTACCCAAGTCAGGAGAGTTTAGTAAGAAACACTGGGATCCACTGGGATGGTTACTAAGAAACAATGGGGAAACTTAACTCTATTCCTGGGAAAAAAAAGTTAAAGCAAGTCACCTCCCCGTATGTATGAACTCATTATGTTGCAGTTTGGAGAGAAGTAATTTCTGCATCAGTATATGAATTTTTTAAAATCACAATAAACTTGGTACAAATTGTGAATGATAGAAGCAGGAATGATTAGGAACAGCCAGAAGCTTAACTGTCATCTGCTTCCATTGCTTGAGAGCTGAATCCATGGGCTGGAGGTCTGAGGTCTTCATGTTCCATCTAAGTGCTTCAAGCTGCTGGATTCAGACCTTCACAAGCCCTGCTCAGATGGTTGTAGTCCTTAATCCCAGTCTGGGTCTGGGATTCATCTGACTGAACACAGGGGCTGTTGGCATGTAGGGATGTAGTACTGCCTGATAATGAGGTCAAGTAGCCACCTGTCCCCTGCTGCTACTCTGAGAGTGTCCATGTTCAGGTCCCATTGTCCCCAGGTCACATCTGTATGGACATCTGGGATATCCCATGGCATGCCAAAAGGGCTGCACACTTAGATGTGGGAAACTGAATTAAGTTTTAGCTGTCCACAGAGTAGAAGACCCTGACTGAGCTGGTCTACCCTTTAGAGACACCAGTGAATTATCTCAGGTTAAAGATACATGACATTCATTCCTGGTCCTGAATCCAGTATCTCACTGAATAAATGCTTGCCAGAGAGGCAAAGTCTATAAAAGAAATCAGCCATATGGCAAAAAGAAATGGTGATATCAGGAATGCATTTGAAAGGATGTAACCAGCATTTCTTTTGTTTTCTGTGACATGTGCAACAAAATAATACATCCCTTACTGGTACAGTTCAGCCACAACTAGTCTCAGTAACAGGCCAGCCAGCTGGGCAGGTAATGGTCCTTATTAGCTGGGCAGGGACTGGTGGTGATGGCAGCAGTTATGGGTTTTGCCAGTTATTCCTGCTAGAGAACTCACTGCAGAAACAATTCCAGGCAAACATGGAAGCAGTGGCTGCAGATTGAGAGGGGAGGTATGCAACAACTCTGAAATAAATAAAACCCAAAGCCAACTCAAAACCACAACACCTACGTTTGGAGGTAATGTACCTAGCAGGTCTGTCAGTGCAGCTGCACTGCCTCAGAGAGTTAAAGGGCATAAACAAACCTTCCTGTTGGGATGTTCCCATTCTCACTCACTAAGTCACTGTGTGGTACAAATGCAGGACAACATTCTACTTGCCAGGAGGGTTTGACCCAGGGCAGCAGCCCCTGCTCACATGGAGCCCCATGGAGGAAGCAAACACCTTGGCATGGGGTCTGCCAGCCCTGGACAGCTCTGACATGCTATTGTCCAAGGGCCAGCCCTGGCCCTGGCCTTCTAGATTGTGGCTATTCATTTTTGTAGCATCAGGGAACATCACTTGCCCAGATTTTTAATTTCCCTTGAAAAAGATCCATGATTACTTTATCTTGTTTTTAAATTCCAGGCACTTTAAGTTCACTTTAAAGTCTGAACGTGAGGGGAGTTGAGCCAAAGTCTTCAGCTGAAGCCCATAGACTGGCACATGCTAGCACATGAGAGGAGAAAATCCTCACCCTCTTGAAACCAGTGACAAAACTTTGTTTAAAGCAGCAGGAGGATTTTATCCTGAATATTATTCCCTACATGCATTCTTTTGTTTTAATGAACCCTGCTTGTTCCTGAAGCAGGGTTCATTAAGCTCAGGGTTCCCAAGCTCTGTTTATTTATTGTGCCTTTTTCAGGCAAAGCCCCATCATACCTGCCTGCCAAAGAGGGAGACATGTGCCTACCTAAAAAATGTTCTCATAAGAGAAATCTGCAATTGGCAAATATTTATGCAGGTATTATAACTGAGATTAATTACATCTGAGGTAATTTAAAATTCACAGTGAGGCCAGGAAAGGAGCAGCTACATGTAATCTAATCAGTCAGTCAGGTGTTGTGCCTCACCCAAGAAGCCAAGTATCTTTTCCTGCAGAAATTCCTGTTCTGCTGTATTGCCTAGCTGTCTGCACAATGTCTATTAAAAACGACTTGGGTTACAGATGGAATCTCTTGTTTCACTAGACACCATCATTGCTATACTTAAGCAGGTGCTTTAGAACTAAAGTTAATGTGCTGCAATGCATGAGAAATTTAATCGTTTATGTAACACATGGCAAACAACACAAAGCTGCAATGGGGTTGTAATCCTTTACTGAAGAAGTTATTTTTCTTTGTCTGATACAGCCTTCCAGCAATTTTCCAGGAACATCATCTACTGACATTTCTTTATCAGAAGAAACTCAGCCTCCATCTCAGTCCAGCTCCAACTATGGTCTTCCCCCAAATGCTCCAGCCCTCTATACACCAACTTACTGCTTGCCTGGAGAAAAGCCTCCACCATATGCACCATAGAACAATGAATTTATTTTAGTAGCTGGTAGGCTTTTATTTTGTTCTAAAGAAACCTCTGGAAATTGTGCTGTGCAGGCACTAGACTTCCAAAGGAGCCCAGCACAGAATGTGTTACTGCCACTCCGCTTTTACCCACATCTCCCTGTGAGCAGGGCAGAGCCCTGGAGCTGTAAGGGCAGGTGCGTCACCACTCAGTGTGCCTGCAGTCAGATGTAGCAGAACTTTCTGGCTATGGCAAGCATGAGATGTTTCCCTCTCAGTCCACTGCAGAATAGATTTTCTTCAAGAGGAAAAATGAAGAAAACACTCCAGATATGTGTTCTGCTTTCATGAACCAATATTGAGGAGTTTTAGCCTGTGTTGTCTGAGTGGGTAGCCAGGAGCTCCCAGAGTCAACAATTTTGGGTAGCAAGAGTTTGTTTGCTTGTAGTATTTAATAACTCTTCTGGTGAAAGTGTTGTACCAATAAAGTGTGGCAATTATTTTACAATAAAGTTCACTGTGTATATTTATACTATACCTAAGGCTGTGTGTATTTGGAAGGAAAGGAAAACAAAAGAAGAGGAAGAAGTACCCTACCAAATAGTTTCCCTTTTCAGGTTTCAGGTAGAAAGGGACTGTTGGGACTGTTTTAGCTGAACTTTGCACCAGTCTAGTCTGAACAGTAAAATGTCATGTTAATGCACTAAAAATACCATTTCCAGATGTGTGTTTTAGGCAACACTTTAGTGTTCAAATTAATTCCTTTCTAGTCAAAAGGCCACAACAACCAAAACCATTTTAGGTTAGATGCCTCTTATTTATTTTTAAGCTAATCCAAGACCTAAGGCAGGTGTTTCACAATGACTGAAACAGAGTGAATAAAGGGGCCTAATTTTTTTTTTTAAATTTATTTATTTTCTCTGAAGGCTAAGCAACAATACCTGCCACTGACAGGAAAAAAGCCATGTCCCTGTTGTCTGCACCCTGCCTCCTCACGGTGCACCACCATGGGATTCCTTTTGGCACACACCTGCCATATTTTGGGACAGGGGTACTTACAACCAGCATGAAACCCATCTAAAATGCATCCCTTCACTGCATTTTGCTCCTGCAGGAAGGGTGTTGGTGCTGCTTGCTCCATAGATCTTACAATCTAGACAGCCTTAAAGCTCTAGAAATTTCCTGAAATGCCAAAGAGTAAATCAGGGAATGAAAGGTATTTCTCATTAACATTTTAAGCTGCTGCTCTGTATTACAAAGATATTGAAAAAAACTAAGTAAAACCAGCTTACATGACAGTTTCCTTTGAAAGGAAGTGACATCATCAGACCTGCTTAAAATGGAAAAAAAGAATGATCATCCTTTTGCATAATACTTTGCAATTTCCAATGAATATCTGTTAATTCATGTGTTTTACCTCTATGTATAAAAGGCAGATTCAGTACTGATACACATAAGAAGAGAGATTAATTTATATGGACCATAAAAGCCACCCTTTTTTCAATTAAGGTTTTTCTGAGATGCAAGGTTTTAGGCCAGTGATCAGTGATGAGGTGCCTTATGTGTATTGTTGACAAGGCTGAGAAAAACAGAAGTCAGAGAAGAGACCATTTGGGGTTTTTTAAACATTAATTTAATGCATCCAAAATGCTTAGTTCTTCTGCAAATACATGCTGTGAAAAGCACAGTCACTCTGATTATGAAATAAGTGAAGCTATACATTTAGTTCTTTTTACTTGCTATGAATACTACTGGGGGAGCCATCTGGGTTTATTTTGAGGACTCAAAATAAGCAGACTTGATCCTTTGGGTTGAACACCTAAACTACCTGAACAAGGATGAAATCAATATTTCTCTTGAGTTGAAGCAAGTGACTGAGAAGGAATGAAGGAATGCTTATTGCAGCTACCTCTTCCTCCAAATCTTTTTCCAGTGTGGTACAGGGGTAGGGTATTAAAAAAGTTCACCTTTACACCCTGCCCCCCACATCCCCCCCCCACCTGCCTGCCTCTTCTGTCATTTTCCAGACTGAGAAACTCTGAGTTTCTCTTCTAATCCACCTTTTGAGTCAGGGTGCTTTATGGTCTGTGCAAAATATCTTCACATATATGCACATATATGCAAAGTTCAGGAGCAATTTCTTCACTGAATTAGAAAATTAAATGCTCTTGTAGACATGACATTTAGTATGGAACTGCAGAGTACCATAATGTACCACAGGATTCACATTTCCAGGACCCAAAATAATTCTTGCCTCATAAGTAGTGTCACTTACATTAACCCAAAGGTTAGACATGTTTGTGATTCATTTATGCCACATGGTAGTTTTTTGGGTACTACCACAGAGACTTTATCAAAATACCAGACATGAAACTATTTTGCTAGATTGTTTCATTTGAAAAGAACAAAATAAAGCAGGTCTTGTTTAATCTTCTTGGTTTAAAAATAGGTATCTTCTGAGTCTGTATTTTTTTTTTCCAGTGGAGTCACTCCAAGTTTAAAAGATGGGAGATTTTTGTGGTAACCTCAGCTGGCAGTCCAGCCCTAGGCTCACTCATTCTCCCTTGCTGGGACTGGGGAGAGAATCAGAGGAGTAAAAGTGAGAAGACTTATGGGCTGAGATAGAGACAGTTTAATAGGTAAAGCAAAAGCCACACTCACCAGCAAAGCAGAACAAGGAATTCATGCACCACTTCCCGTGAGCAGGCAGGTGTTCAGACATCTCCAGGAAACCTGGGCAACGTCACGTGGAACAGCGACTTGGGAAGACAAAGACCATCACTCTACGTGTCCCTCCCTTTCCCCTTTTGTCCTCCAGCTTTAAGTGCTGACCGTGAAGCCATATGGTGTGGGATATCCCTCTGGTCACTTGGGATCAGCTGTTTGGCTCTGTCCCCTCCCAATTCCTTGTGCACCCCCAGCCCCCTCACTGGTGGGGTGAGAAACAGAAAAGGTCTTGACACTGTGCAAGCCCTGCTCAGCAATGGCTAAAACATCCTGGAGTTATCAACATTGTTTCCAGCACAAACTACAGCCCTATACTGGATCACAAATTGATCCAGAGTCATCAGTAGTAGCATAAAGTACTTTCAGGAACAAGGTGGTTTCCCTTGCTCAACTAAAAAAAAAGCAAAAATATAGAACTCTTGGGTTTTCCTCTCCATGTATCCTGCCAGTAAGTTATTACTGTCTAGTGGGAAATTTCCTTTCAAACTTCTGTCTGCTCAGACCTGACAGTAGGTCCTTCTCAAAGTATAAATGAGTAGGTTGGTTGAAAGTGATAAAGTTCTGTTCTTTTCTGCCCTACCGCTTTGCTGCTGATTGATTCACTCATGATAAGATGCTATGATGCCTTGTCTAATGGCTATCAGAGTACCTTCCTCTTCTCTGCTAAATAAAACAGAGATCCTTGCCAGAAAATAGACTTGGAATAGTCTTCCCCTTCTTTACTCTTTTCCTCTGGGAGTGTTTATCTTCACAGTTTGGTCACAGATGTTGCCACACATGAGGATTATTAGACTAATGCGTCATCTCCTTATCTGCTTAGGGAAAACATAACATGACTGACCAAGAATAATTTATAAAAGACCTTGTAGAATTAGACCTTTTTCATGCTAATCCTCTGAAGGATCATGTAACCTTACCCACTCTGTATTTGGATTTTGCACCGCAGCATATACCAATATTACTCAGTTTATTAATTTGATACAAGACAAAGACCAAATAAAACAACATTTAAGTGACTCAAGACAAAGAAGGATAGCTAAAAAGTTGAGCACACTTTATGGCTCTAAAACTTAGCCTGCATAAACCCCTACAGATATTCTCACCTTATGCAGTTCAGCCTGGCTAACTCTCACAGCTCAAGCCTCTCTGCTCCCACTAGGCTCACAGTGAATGAGCCAACATAAAAATGCAGCAGCAAAAATATGTCATCACCAGATAATACTCCCCAATTCTCAACACCTCATCATTTACTCCAGCAGCTATTGACACAAGAACTGTACGGCTTTCAACTTATCAAGTCTTTATTTTTAAATATTTCCTGCTGACCCAACTTCATTTTCCATTTTCTGTTGACCAAGAGTTTTTCTAAAGGTCACAACTGAGTCTTTTTTCTGTGGTACACAGAAAGAGAAAAAGAGAAACTCTAGCAGTAAGAATAGCAGCCCCCATTTGCTCTGCAGCTAAGATGTGAAATACTGATGAAAGCATATAAACCCCCAACCCTCAACCTCCAAAAACAAAACAAAAAAAAAAAGCAGCCCTTCCCCCTCTCCCCCACCCTCTTCTGTGTAACCTCCACATCAGGCACAGTCTGAGTCACTGTCTCCAAATACCAGAATACAGAATAACCTCAGTACAGATAAATTAAAAATTGTATGTAAATATTTTATTCTCTCATATTTTGCAAATCAGAAGCAGTGTTTGGTAATAAAAAATAATACAGAATTATTATTTTTCTTCCAGTCCACACTCATATATTACCAGGTTTCCCACATTACAGATGAAACTGTTTCTTACAGTCTAAAGATAGTATTCAATTTCAGTACATTCTGTACTTTTTATGTATTTAATATTAGTCTTCTGAACTATTTACAAATATATTACAACCTTTAAACCTCAAAGCAAAGAGTATTTCAATAATCAATCTGACATAAGGATCAGTAGCTTCTACATAACTTCAGTGTTTAAGAGAAACTATACACGCAGTGTGGTAGATCTGAATAATTTATATCTTTTAAAAAAAGAAAAGCACTGAAAGTTTCTGAGTATCAAACTTTCGCATTGCAGTGGTACCTACTGATCCTCCTGGACTGGAGGACAGGAATGTGAGGTGATGTCACTGTGCTTGTAGAGAGCCTCATCCAAATCCAGTGCCATGTTGCCCAGTTTGAGGGTCATGCAGCCGTGGTAGGACGCGGTGACCGGAGTGGAAGTGACAGGAACGTCTGTTGGAAAGGGGAGATAAATATTTCTGACAGCTGCCTTTAAATAAATACCTGCCCTGCCTAGGCTCAGATGGCTATTGCTTCAATGAATTCAAGCTCACCTCCTTCCATGTGGGCGTTTCTACCTCTCCCTGCCCCCTTGCCAGAAGGCAAGAGCACAATCCCAGTCATGAGGAAAACACCATCTGTTCTGGTGCACAAAAGCCCTTCTCCCAGGCTGAACCCTTCCTCAGCTGCTCTGTGTCTCTGCAAGGCCTCCAGACTGGATGAAACCATGGAACCTTGTGCTGCACAGCGGCAAGGTTTCACTGCAGTGGCACAATGTGACACAGCCCCGTGGTTCCCCCCCTCCATCTCCAAACCCTCTGCTTTGTTATTGGTGGAGATGTTAGACCTTCCTCTAATGCCCCTTCTCTTCAAAATAGCTTCCAAAATATTATAGGAAGAACTTTATGACAGAAAAGGACTTCCTGTATGCTACCACTTGCTGGACTCATCTTTACCATGATTTTGCTGTGTATGAGCACAGGAAGGTTGCTGGCCTTCATCAGCAAGGTGCTGGAATGCATCAGTTGACTTGTTCAGACTAATGAGACTAATTTTTACTGTGGAGACCCACTGGTGATGTTCTTTTAATCAGTTTACCAGAGGCAGAAAACAGATGGCGAGGAAGAAAACACTAAGTACAATCCAAGAGACTAGAGGAAGTTAGTCAATCTTACTACTAACTTCTGTAATACACACTGACCATAAACAAACAAAAACCCAACACAGAAACATAACAACAAGAAAATCTACATGAGCTCTGTCCTCTACCATTCCCCAAAGGTCTTTATTTTATTTACAGCCCGAAGCTGACCCAATCAAACTGGTTGTGCAATGGAAAATAATGAACGTCTCAAAGAATATTTAACTTCACAGTGATTCAGGTAGCTAAATAAATCACTTATCTTTACATCGAAGCAAGGACAACTTGAACAATAGTTTGTCCTGTTGACCCAAGATTATATGAAATTTAAAGTGTTCTGCCTGGAGATATGCCGGGCTGATGTGATCAGACATGGCTCAGACAGAATCTAGGACTGAGCGGAAGTGAGAACATTTGTGGGAGATCTATAAGCCACAAAGAAATACTATAAATCTCTTCAGCTTCCTGTGGGAGAGCTACCATTGCTCGGTAGTTGCTTTATTTAGTGATGTTATCTATTTCTCATTCCTCCCCATTTAGCAAAGTTTATCTGCAAAGTCTGCTAAAGGAATGCAGCATCTCTGTTGTAATACCTTACATGAATGTAAACCAAATTTTGAGTCAGAAGGAGTTGAAGTTGTGACTTAACAACTTGAAGACTCATCTAAGGAGTCAAGCACATTGCTGTTACATGTGCCACAGGGCTGACTTAAAGACAGTGTGGGCTTTCAGATGGATTTATAAGAGATTAAAAATAAATTAATTTTTTTCATAGTGTTGTAGTTGTAAATTATGTGAAATATTTCATTTTCTGTTATGACTAGAAATGGATCTGTCCAAAATGTGGTCATGTAAAGATTTGGAAGCCTAGTTAAAGGTTCCTTCACCTGGTGGAATGCATATTTTCTGAAAAAATCACATATGTGTTACATAAATGACATAATTTAGGATTTACCAGAACTGAAAAGCCTATAGAAAATGTAATTAATATCTACATGTTCCCTCTTATCTATTGAAACTCTAAGTAGTATTTCTTCCACATCTGCAACATTAGCTGTGCTTAGGATCAGACTTAATACATATTTAGATCCAGAAGTCTTTCTTTATTTGTGGCAAATGGAATAAAGACATGAAGTTTGACCACTATACTGTTTTTCCACAGGGTATGGAAGCATGGAAAAACTAAAAACTACGTAATGTTTTCAAAATCCGAAAGAGCCAAACTCGCTTAGATCTGACCATTTGGTATTGTTACTTAACCCAGAGTGATTAATCCAGCTGAAGTGCTGAAATGTTTATTTATTTGGCAAATGACAGGGTTTCTCATGCAAGCACTGGGTTCCTCTCAATGGCAAAAGCAGAGTGCTGGCAGAAATTCCCGTTGCTAAGCACAACAGATCAAAGGGGGATAGTAGCTAAACCTACAGCAGCCAGCTGAGTCTGAGCTGCCACAGCCATGGGATCTCTCCCTTAGCTCTGGCAAATTAAAACCAGTGCTGCACCCAGCACAGGTAGTCTAAGTAAACCACAGAGAATCTGGGACAGTGACAGATTTTCTGAGCTGTGGAGGTCTCCACTGTGCATCTGAGAGCAGCTTAAAAGAAAGCAGGCAACCTCTCTAGCCTGTGCAATGGCCAGCTTAGATAATCCAATCTGAGAGTAGAAAATGCCATGTTTGGGATTTCAGCCTTGTTCCTGCCACTGTGTGAATGTTCCAGAGTATGTGGCCTCCCTCTTTCAGGTGTGACTGGGAGCCATTTGCCTCATCAGCATAAATCCTCTGTAAACTCTTGCTCATGGTGGGAACAGCCTCACCATGTATCCTATGTGCACCATGTGGCACCTCAGCCACCCTGTTCCAGCCTGACTGCTTCAGCACCTAACAAGAGGCCAACATTTGTACCTCTCCCATGCTTGGGCAAGTAAGGGCAAGATTTTGCTTAGCTGCTGGCATCATGTACACCAGAGACATATGCGTTCCTTTAATAGCACTCCTCAGCAGAAGGCACTGATAAACTTGTTCAGGCAGAACAAGACGCAAACTCCCAACCTTGGCCAAAATTCACGATTCAGATGAAAGTTTGATCTTACAGGTTCAGAAGAGAGGAGCAAACTGACCTCCCAGAAGAAACCCTGTTGTTGCTGAAAAGCCAGAGAAACTGTACATGATGTTAACCCCTTGGTTGTGCCCTACATGAGCTCCGCTGGGAGGCAGTCAGTTAACTGTGTCATGCTGTGATCAGTTCAAAGAGAGCATCAGCCAGGGAGGATCACCACACTGGGCTTCTCCAGTTTCAGGCAAAACACCTTAAGGCCCTAGTACTCCCCTCAAGGAGTGCTCCCACAGGTTCATTACATTAACGAAGCACTGCAGGAACCAGCAGTCCAGCTCCTATGGATTTTACCAGGTTTAAAATAATAACCCAGTTTACAGCAATCCTTCAGATTAAATCATTCCTATTGTTGAACAAGCAAAATCTCCTTTTTCTATTTTTGCCTCCAGCTGCCCTAAGAAGGACACAATCATTCAAGGAAAGTGCAAGCCCAGATCCATTATGTTCTGCATTGCAGACAAAGCCTGCTCAAGCAGAAACAGAGAAGGACTCTCACAGCTTGAACAGAAACAGTTTTCCTGACTCCCAGCTCAGCAAATCAAGTTGAAAGTCTGTGGTCATGGTACAAAACTGGAGGCTCACCTGGCAATCCTCCCACATATGTCTTCGTTGACTGCAAAGAGCTCTCCAAGATGGACAGACTGTCCTCCAACTCAGAGATGCTTAGTTCACTCTCTCCTGCTACCCCATCTACCCTCAGGGATAATTGATCTTTCTTGAGGAGGACGTCTACAGAGTGTTCCTTTTTATCACAGAGATTTATTGCCAGTCTGGACACAACTGTGTTCTCCAAGGCCACGATGATAAACTGAACAGCAGGGGAAAGAAAGAAAGAAAAACAGGCAATGAGCAGAAAAATACCTAGCTACACTTAGCCAGAACCAGGATGAGCCCAGTGTGCCCTTTATTACAAATATTTTGCAGAGTCTTCAGAGAATTAGGGTTACTACTATTGCTGATTGTGTTCTGAGCTCATTTGCATAGATGAAAAAACAATGAACCAGTGGGACTAATTCTTGAAACCGTGTTTTCTCAGGGAGAGTTCTTAGTGAGTCTTGCAGAAGCCATTATATTGCACTGGGGACAAACTGGAGCTGCTGTACTATAAATGAAAATTGGCTCATGGCATTTAGTGAAATAGTTTACCCTTGTGGAATGCCAGAATTTAGCCCTTTGTTATGAATGCCATTAAATAGTAGCTTCAACACTCCACCATAACTGGCTTTTCCCAGTACCTTTCCCACACCTAAAGCCTGTCTCTTGGCTCCTTTGGGACAGTTACTGATAAGCAAGAATGGAAATCCCTGGTTTATGGCACTAAACAGTTTCTGTGCCAGAAAATAAAATATGCCTGCATTCAAGAGAGCAGTTTTATCTAGACCACATTTGCAAAGAGCTCCCTATTAGCATCTGACACACACCTGTAAGAGGCAGAACTTCAGGCAAGCACTGTTGTTTCAGATCATGCTCTGAACAGGTGGGACAAATAATGAGGCAGGCAGCAGACCTGACAACTGTTTCTGAAATTGACCTCCAGTTACCAGGAAACAGCAAGGAAACTTCTCTACAAAAATACTTGTTTGTACCTGTTGCTTCAGTTTCTTTGTGGAGTGATAGTCAATCAGAGATAGTGATAAAGGGACAGATGCTTCTTCCATAACTAGGGCAAATAGCACACCAGTATCTGTTGCGGGTTGAATTATAGCATTTACTTCAATTTCCCAATTTGTCTTGGTTTCATTTCCAGAAGAAAGTTGCACTGCAGAAAAAGAAATTCATTGGACAATGTGTCAAATGGGTAACCTGTTCAATTTCTCCCTAGAGAAGAGCATAGGCAGATGAGCTTCTGGAGGGACTGCCACATTTTTTTTATTAAAAAAAAATCA
Source organism: Anomalospiza imberbis (assembly GCF_031753505.1). NCBI lineage: Eukaryota > Metazoa > Chordata > Aves > Passeriformes > Viduidae > Anomalospiza > Anomalospiza imberbis. The sequence goes on from NC_089682.1 coordinate 26,639,879, forward strand.
TTCCAAAGCACCTGAACATAAAATTGGACAACAAAATGGCATCAGTTTCCTCTTGTTACCTTATGCATTCTTCTGCTTTTCAGAATGTCAAAGGATAACATAAAGTTTTTTAATCACAAAGAGTTAGTCAAATTCCCATGGCTGCCAATCTGACACATTCAAAGAACTGCTGCAAGATAGGTCAATCAAAATCCAATTTTTTTCTACCAGTCTGTCCAAAGATCATTGGGAAATCTGAGTTGAAATTTGACACGCAGGAAACATTTCTGTGAAAGCCTGTATTAAACTCAAAAATTGTAAAAGCATACTACACTCATCACCTACTCAAACTCTTCCTGATCACTGATCTCTCAGAAGTGTGTCATGTTTTATTTCACCCGTTGAACCCTGAATTAAACTTTCTGGTATCTTCTTACTCCCCTAGTGCCCTAATAATTTAAAAGGTAATGCAGGCTGCAAAGAAAGATCTCAACCTGCTCCTGCAACCTCCCTTCACAGGACTATTAGCTTTGCTAGCTCACCACATCTTGAAATACAATAATCCATTCTTTATAAAGCTTAAGACTGCAAAGCAAAAAAGTAGGTGCTGAGGCCTTATCCTGGCTGTCATCTGCACTTCACCTGCACTTTAGATGCTGCCTTGTCTTTATTTTGCAACTTTTGAATCCATGTGCTAAGTAATATGACAGACACCCGATACTCCCTAATTTACCATGGCACAGCAGAAGAATCTACATAACACTGAACAGATGGCTCCTGCAGAGCAGGACTTACACACTACACTGAAATAGATGTCAGCATTTGTGTGGGTTCAGAAATACTGATAGTTGATTACACAGATAAGCAAACACAATAATATACAACAATAAATGGTACCTTTCTGAGTGCTACATTAGTATGGATAAGTTTGATTTGAAACCTCTTATTACTGTATGCCAATTTCATTGGCTTCTATCAGAGATATGCTTAGTGCATAGTCCCAAGTATAAGTAACAACACCCCATGATTAAAAGTGAATCCAAGACAATAGACAATGTTAATTTTTCTTTCTATCATAACCTCAAGATACAGCAGTATGGCTTGCAGGTCTCCCTGTTGAGCAGAAAACAATGGTAAGGAATGGAAAAACCTAAGCTGCTGACAGAGAGATGTAAAGCCTTTAAGGCTGAGGATGAGCTGGAGCCAGTCTGGGTGTGAAATGTACTACTGGAGCTACACAGAAAGAACCTAATCTCTGCTGGGCATATTTGCACTGGCTCGAACTATGATTTATAGGCCTTCCTTCACTAAGAACCACAAGTTTAATCTTTTCTGCACCAATCAACAGTGAGTCTGGCATACACCGAAGTTTTACACTGTTTATTAACCAGGTATGGTTAATGGCAGGACAACAGGTCAGAAATAAAAAATCCCAGCCTACTTACTGTAAGTAAGATTAAACACAGCAAAACCTCGGCCAGGATAGAAAGACCCTCGTCCTGCTACAGCAAAGCACTGCATCTTTTCATTCATCTTTATAGTCTCTTGGATAGAGGTGTCCTCCCCATTCAGCCAGTTCCATGCCCGCATGCAACCATCCAGCCGAGGGTTTATCTGGGAAGATAAAGCAGTATCTTATGCCTCAAACAATTGTTCAGTGAAGAGGAATTATGTGCAAAGGAATACTGAGTTATATTATGACACTAAACAGTAGAAATAATTTTGACATGTTATGTACATGCAAACCAATAGGCAGCAATCCCAATCCTGCGACCCCAAGCAAGTGAGTCGTCAGTATTTCCCCAGGAAACTCCTCTGAGCTCAGCTTGTCTCCATAGGCCAGAAGAGCACTAGCTAGTGCAGGTGCTGATTTTGTTGTATTGATTCTGTAAGCTCCTCTATGTGTTGCCCATCATTAATACAACTTATTTCTAAAGCTCTGTAGCTAAAGATCCATAATTGATTCAGCATTGCAAATGCTGGAGACTAACTTAAGGCTGAAAATCCCAATCCTTTTTGTCATTGCAAACAGCCTGCATGACACACAAGACAGATATTGGAGCTGATCACAGTATAAGTTTTTGGGTTCTGGCTCAAGGAGGGATGCCTGCACCACAAGCCCGGCACACCACTCTGTACACACCTTATTCCTTCCAGCTTCTAGTTAGGCTATCCTGTACCTAATGTCAGCATTAAAATGTGAGTCAGTCTGTAAAAAGAAGACTCCTTGCAAAGCTTCTAAAGCAGCACCACTACCCCCAATTAAGTAAAGGAGAGAGAGAATTAAGTGTCTGAGCCAGGATAAAAACCTGAGGAGTTTCTGGCTCTCAATCCTAGGTTCTGACTACACCTTGGGTTTACTGTTTCTGACAAGCAGTGGCTTTGAATGACTTCTTGTGAGGCACAGGAGCTGTGAGGCACTCCTAGTCACAGAGCCACAAGCTTGTCACCTCATTCAGGAATAAAGAGATGCAAATTTGGATTTCAAGGTGCCAACTCTGCTTGTGGTGAACATTCAAACCAGCCTGAGCAACAGCTATTCCAGAAACACAGCAATCATCCAATCTTACCCAAGGACTGCCTTAACTTTTATTCATATGCTGTATCTACTTCAATTAGAAGGAAATAAAGAAAAATAAGCTACTGTTTTTCATTGGGTCTCACTATACTGACACAGCAAACACAATGCAGCAAATTGTGATTTGTAAATTGAAGAACAAACTTTGGTCACAGCACAGAGTGCCCCTGACATTGGTTCCAGACTTAGTTGGCACAGTAGCACCCTCACACAGCAGCGTGCCCACTGACCCCTCCCCCAGGCCACTCCTGCTCTCCAAGCCAGCATCACCACTGTGAATTTTGTCATGTGCCCCAGTTTAGCTGTGCCCTGACTCGGCAGGTGGGATACATCTCACCCAAACTTACCAATCAAAAAATCTGGAGACACAAGTTTGCTATTGGCTTAGGCTCCTGCTATAGTCAATGGACAGAAAGCTGTATCCAGAAGGTGATAATTCCACCTGTTTCAGGACAGGCTGAACACCTCTCAGGAAGGACCTACATTACCCCAAGAGAAGATGAAACCAAGCCCTTCAGGCACACGAAGGAACACAAGTTTTCATGCTGTACTTACCGGTAGAATAAGGTCCTTTGTTTTGAAAGGAATGCCTCCTACTGTCAAATTCAGCTGATACACGCCCTTGTCTAGTGTAAACAGGTTTCCTGAGACAGCTATTTTCATAACTGCATCCCTGTTGACCTTTATAATCAAATTTCTTTCAAGTTCCTCAACTGAGATCTGAAAAAGTAAAATTCCAAATTGAGTTATTAAGTATGAATAGAACTTAGTATCTCAGTCTCAGCTACAGGACAGACCCCAGTGAAATCCCCAAGATAAAGAAATATTTTCAGTCCCCAAACCTCTTTGTTCACCTTTTAAGTTACATTCCACCTTGATATGTAAATCTACTCTAGAATGCAGTCTGTGATTAACCTTTATGGTGAAGACAGTCCATCTACTTCAAAACAGCTACAGAAAAATGTGAGTGGATTAAATATATGACTTTCGTAGGTTGCTTTATGCAAAATGTAAATGCAACAATGAGTTATTAATGAGAAACTTTGTATTGCAACTGCATGTGAAAGGAAAAGCTGGAAGGACAAACAAGATGTCTTTTGTTGGATCAGTGTAAGATAACACAGAAGCCTCTCAGACCCAGTCTTTTAATATCAGCTTCTTCAAAAAGCACAACATAGAATGGAATTTTTGAGAGGGCAATAAAAATGTGTAATAGGCAATAACTTTTCTCTCAAAAAAGCATCTGCAAGTTTTCCCTCCATGTCTCTGAAAAGCTATTACCACTGAAATTTCAAAAAAAAATTCATCATTTTGATTATGACCAGGCTGCACAAAGAAGCACTATAAAGCTTCTATGGAATGAGAGAAGGTGAAGCCCAAAGTTGATGCACCAAACTGACCAGCAGCCAAGATTTTCTGCCTTGGGAAATGGGTCCTACTACCAGTGGGGTGTTCTGTGGCTGTAGCAGAAGACAGTCCCAATCCTTCTGTAAAGAAGAAAGTAACACACCTCCACTATTTCATAATCTTCTACCCACTCTATGACAGATACTCCACCTACTCACTCTTCACCTGTACAGCTCTGTTCCCTGGGACACCCAGATGCTGCTTCTATCAGTGAGCTACTGTACAGAGCCAATTATCTATTTCAGAGGATTTTTAGACATGTCCTTCCCTCTCCCTGCTAGCAGGTCAGGTCCTGAGCATCTTTCTCTCTGTGTTTTGACTAGAAGTCCCAAAATTGCTCTTATCAGCCATTCTGAGTTCTTGCTCTGTGGCTGCAACATAAAGGAGGACAGGGTTGAGCAGGTTTGTACCTGGGCACTCCCTTTGGATTGCAGTCTTCAGTAATGAAGATTAAGTGAATTTGATAGTAGAAAAGATTATTCACAGGCTTTCCTCCTCTCATGAACCTTTTTTCTTCTCTTGTGAATTCCAGTACAATCTGGTTTATATTGCTACAACACTGTTTCCACCCAGTGTGTTGCTCTGTGCCACATCCTACCGGACATGGATTTATTTGTCTGTAGCTTGCTTGTTTAAAGTAGCACCTACATCTCCAGACTGCATTTCATGGAGACACGCAGGCCAGTCTCAAACAGGTTTTTTTGAGTATTGGATGGCTGTGAAGCCCATTCAGTGTGGGGGAACATAAGCCCATAGGTCATAGCAGTCTCAGCCTAGTTGGCTGAGCTACACAGGCTGTCCTCACACAGACACCTTTGCCCAGTGTCATGGTCACCACTGCCCTAATGCTCTGGGGCTGTGGAGTGCCACATGGAGTTGGCACAGACCATCTCCCTGCTCCTGGCATACACACTGGGCAGATACAGAGTAAATGGGAATTGGGAAAAGCTGGCTGCAGCAGTGCCCATACTGTGAAGAAATACTGCTACTTACAGGGACACCAGAATTCAGGGCCCTCTAAAATGTTATTAGATTGTATAGCAAGTAATAACATAAAAATAATAAAAAAAAATCTGAGTTCTTAGCTGCATCTGATCTTTAATACAAGCAAACACAAATCAATGAAAACTTCCATAAGAGAAGAGGTTAATCCCTGTGAGAATTCTCAACAGATTCCAGTTTAGGAAATTACATTCTGCCTACTTTACAATGCCCTCTGGCTGTTTAAGCTCCTGCTTCTTATAGTCAAAGCTTAATTGCTGGTGCACCACCATCACATATAAACTAAAAGAGGAAGCATTTCAGTAGTTAGCATCCTGCTCAATTCCCTACTCTTGTGGTAAGGAGAAGGTACTCGCTGCCTGCCACTATGGCTTAGGGACATTCAGGAGGACAGTTCTCATAGCTGAGTTCCCATATGCTTAGGCATAAGGGCAGTCAGCTTTGTGTTTTGGATTCGTGTCCTGGATAGCTCATAGCACATAGCCATCCTGTCCACTGTTTGCTGAAAAGCAAGTGGACAGCACTGAAAAGGGACAGACCTACAGTCAGCTGCAGGGTTAAAACCAAATACCAATCTTGTGATTGCTTAACTTTCAGCCCTGACATTTAACAGTACAGGTAAGTTATTATTTTTGCTAACCAGACTGTGTCCTCAGAGCAGGACTAAATTGAACGCTGAAAATAAGATAAAATGATGACTGTTTTTGGAAATGCAAAACAAACAGAAGGCGAGTGCATTCTCCACTATAATAATTTCATACGTGCCACTTCATCCAGCTGGATTACACACAAATAACCACAATAAAAGTTTTTCCTGAGGTTGCTTGTTTGTGTTTTCAATGCTGGTTCAATGCTCATTTCAAAATATTTTAGGAAGCATTAACACCAGAGAAAATACCTAGGTAGAAATACTGGCCTGAAGTTCTGAAAATAGCATCGTATTTCAGTGAAAGTATGCAACTTTGCTCAAGAGATGAGAACATTGCTGGTGCTTTTTCATATATTTTGCTTTTAAATACTCATTGTTTTTCCATCTGCTGAAACTTAAATTGTAAAATTGCTATTTTCTCACAACCCACATGAAGTTCATTACAATACCCAAAGTCCTCTGGTTAAGATCTAACTAAAACTAAGGGCTTGATTGTGTGCATACTGAAATCCAGACTAAAGCTCACAACTGCACTTGAGCCTGGACTGTGACATCTGAAGATTGTTGGGGTTGTGTTTCATAGAAAGTGAAGCTGCAAAGTACACACAAGTCCATGCTCAAAATGAAATGTGTGGCTACGTTTTATAATAGGAGATAGTAAAAAGAAATCCTTAAACAGGATTTCCTAAATTAAAAACCATGCCAGAGAGAGAAAAATGGAAAAATGCAGGAGGGGATAAAATGTAGGAACATATTTACAGTTGTATCACTCAGCCATATAGATTAAATAGCATTTAGAGGTGTGTGACACTAGATGTCATGGAGAAGAGAGCCAAGTATCTCTAGGGTGAAAGCAAGAGATAAGAAAATACAGCCGAGAAAGGAGAAATCAACAGCCACCCAGCAAACCAGGCAAGGTCCCAGGTCTCAAAGGTGTAAAACAGGAAGTCAAGAGACCGAAGGCTCCTTCCTCCTGCTGCTGTTCATCTGTGGGTAAATCCTTCTGCTTTGGGGCAGTATCAGCACTGCACTGTTTCACTTTGGGAGACATTCACCAGAATTATGGCCATTGACCTGCTCCAGGTCCATTCCTGTGGCAGCACTGCATGATGCTCTCTCCTCCACTCGTGTCATGCTATCTGTGCCTCTGGCAGCTGCCCAGCCCTGCTCAGCCCACACGCAGGGTGGTGTCCCGGCTGCAGGGACACCTCTGCCTCCACCCCATCAGTGTGGGTCCTGCCCATCTGCCCCACACAGCACCCACAGCTTGGTCTTTACTGTCCCAAAAAGCCTTGAGGAAAGATTTCTGGGGGATTTACACAACCTCCCATAAAATGCGCAGGGTGCGTTGCTGCAGCCACTCAGCCAGGCAATTTCTTGGTAGGATGATACCTGGGGATAAGAGCCCTGACACTGATAGCGGGTAGGAGACATTTAATTCTTGCCTAAACATGACATTTTCATCACACTGCCTTCTCTCCCTGAAGAAAGAAAACACATTACAGCTGTGTCCCCCTCAAACTAATATGGGCTAGTTTGTAATTATCTCATAATGACGTCAGGCACTTAGCAAGTGTGTTAGCTCCTTTATTAAATGAATTAGCTTGACAACTGCTGATTTTTGTGACTCCCAAGTCACCCCAGTGGCATCCACTCTGTTTTTCACATATTCTGTCACCATCCTCTCTTTGCAGGCAATTACAATTGTCATATCTCAAATTAGCAGGACAACTCTTACCATAAAATTCAGTAAGAACTGGCTTGAAGCTGTTGCTATATGTAAAGATACAGCATGTCACACATTTTATCTACAGCTTCACCGAACCTTTACAGTTCTCCATTTGGAATCTAAAATATTTTCACTGTCATTAAAGGAACCGAACCAAAAATCACCTCTTCTGCTGGAAACATTACCAAATGCCAGTGGTTGATAGTGAATGTATTCAAGGACTTCTTCATTTATTAATTAGAAACAATTTTTTCCCACCTTCCTTATTTCTTTAATGTATATTTTTTAGCTTTTATATACTAAAAAATGTAAACCAGAAAATTATTCACAATTATCAGTATCTGCATTTGTCTCATATGTGAGTTAGCCGAGAACTTCCCATCCGCTCCCCAAGAGGCACATCAATTTAAAAGTTAAAAGAACTAATTAAGTAAGAAAAAATGAAAGGAGAGGAAAAGGCAGAAGTGAGAAAGCATGTATAAACTGCTAATCTAGTGTAGATCATACTGCAGGATGATCCTGGCACAAATGGCAATAACCGTAATGCTCCCAAAATCACCAGTTGATGTTCTGTGAGAGTGCCAAGAACATGAACCTTTACAATCCTTACAATCTCATGAGATTGCTGGGATGATGGTATCAATAAAAAGATGATTTAGGGTTTACAGCAGTAGTGTTAGGTCGACAGTTGGACTTCATGGTTTTAGATGTCTCTTCCAACATTTTTTGGAATTCTCTGATGCTATAGTAGGCCTCAATATCTTTACAAGGGAAACAGTCTATTTTGTATATAAACAGGCCTGAAGACTTTATTAAAAGTATACTGTAGCATAAGAGATTTGTGAGAAAGGCCTGCGACTAAACAAATGAACGAAAACAAAAGCAACGATCCCCCCACACCAAACACACTTGGAGACTTTCTTAAAAGAACAGATACAGAGTTCCTTCCCTCTTACTTCTAGCCTTCAGCTAGGGGGCATCTTCTTGAGCTGATGTGAAGTCATCTTAGCCCTACTGCATCTCAAAATGCAAGTTTGTGCAAGTGATTGCTCTGGTTGTGCAAATTAGAGATGCAGTGTATATTGCAATGGATGTAAAGTATAATTCAATTTATTAGGGAAAATATTTTCACCTTGGAATGTATAACATACTGGCATGCATTTACTGGATAGATAGGTTGGAAAAGCATTTTCCCACAAATACACAAAGTCTATCTGCAATTGATGAGTACATCCCAAACAGGCCAAGAAGGAGTGAGACCTCAGCAGGGGTCTGGGCTCACCGTTTGCCACATGCCATGGTTGATAAGTGGCCCGGTGCTGGTCACGCGGCCGATTCCGTTGTATTTCAGCTGCAGCTCTAGCCGTCCTTTGCGCAAAGCCAACACTATCCATGTGCTGTCTTGATGGCCTCCAGCAAAGAAAAGGATACCTTCAGGATCAAAGGTTCTAAAGTCGAACTCAGCCACAAGTCTGACCACACAGGTGCCAAGAAATAAATTAGTTATGCAGAGTTCAAAAACCACTGAGTATTTTCCATATAGATAGCATCAATTCTAGCAGCTTTAAAGCTCTGTTAAAATATACTAGCTTTTAATGCACTCCTGAAAGCCTTAAGATGTGAGTACAGCTTTTAAAACATCATCAAGAATAAAGAAAACAATACTATATTTCAGTAATTGTCCTAACAGCTCTGTGGTCAAGGCTACCTTTCTTAATTACTGGTTTAGATAATGTTTAGCCTAACAGGACTTCATAATCCAAGAAAATAATGATGGCTGTAGGGTCAATTATTATTCTAACAACTCCCTTTCATGCATCAAAGCCAGTTAGAGCATTTCTCTGCCGTTCTAAATTGTCCTCACCTCGTCAGTTGTTTCCTTTTGAAGCGCAGCCTGATAACAGGAGTGCCGCTGAACATCCTCCCAAGGTGTAAGGATTTAATACTCCTTCCAACAGCAAAAGGCACACATGGTATGATGTTCTATAATCAAAACACATTTCTGAATGCTCATTGTCCTCACACAACAGAAAGAGAATCAGAGAGTGCTGTAAAGTAAAGGTCTGTTTGCAGTTACAGCAATGAACACTGACATACCTCACATGTATTCATGTCCTGGGAAAGTTTCACTCCCCCTCTGCCATCACAATGACAAGTGTAACTCCCTGGTGAGTTGACACAGGTCTGTTCACAGAGCTTTTCTTCACATTCATCTATATCTACACAAGACCAGCAAAGAAGAGAGATAAAAACACTGAGTTTGTTTAAACATTACAGAACAGAGGGAATGGCCTGAAGTTGTGTCAGGGGAGGTTTAGGCTGGATATTAGAAAAAGGTTTTACACCCAGAGGGGGGTTGGACATTGGAACAGGCTCCCCAGGGAAGTGGTCACAGCACCAAGCCTGACAGAGCTCAAGAAGCATTTGGACAATGGTCTTGGGCACATGGTGTGGCTGTTGGGGATGGTGCTGTGCAGGGCTGGGAGTTCAACTCTATCCTTGGATCCTTGTGGGTCCCTTCCAACTCAGCTTATTCTGTGAAATCTATTTTCACAGACAGATTCCAGCTGCCCAAAGATACATAGCAAGTCAGTGGGAAGGCTGGAAGCAGAACTCAACTACTTGGCTGCTGGAGCAGAGCCCTGGGCTGTAACTTCTAGACAAGACTTCCTCCCTTCAGGCCCCTTCTGCTATGCCTGTCGTGACTGGCTTCTGCTCCTTGCAGTCAGGGACTGCATATAAAACCTGAGTTTCTCATTCACTTTTTTCTTTTTCTTTTTCTTTTTCTTTTTCTTTTTCTTTTTCTTCCACTATTTTTTATCTTCTTTACAAACAAATGCAGGAAAGCAAACTGTGACAGCCCACAGGGATCTCTTCAGTCAGAGTTTAATACTTAACACCCAACAGGACTGGTTGGAGTGTGATTTCAGTCATTACATTAAACTTAGAAAAAAGGCAGGGAACAATGCTGGTTTTGGAATACTTCCAAAATCTACTCTGTTGAGAAAGCTTGCAGCAGTGTAGCCAGCAGAGCTGTGCATGGTTCCAGTACATATTAAGTTCCTAGTTCAGAGTAATACCACAAGACAGGTTTTGAAAAAGAGCTACTGCTTTATAACTACTCTTGTCCTATGAAGAATGACAGCAACATGCACAGATGCTTCTGAGCTTTCACCAGATCTTGCACTTGTTGAAATTTCAAGAAATCTCAGTACTTTGGCTGATACAGCTTGATTCAAGTCATCAAAGATGACTGCAAACTCACTGAACTCAAAGATGACAGCAAGCGCGATGAACTCAAAGGTGACCGCAAACTGCCAACTCACTCCTAACTAGGGAAAAGGAACAGAACTCCAGTGTGTAAGCAAAATTTAAAAAGAAATAAAAAAAGCTTTTACTGAAGCCTGAAACTAAATTTCAGGGGTTCTACAGATTTAAATTATATAATAAATGCCAACAAATTTCTTGAGCTTACCCTGACAAGTTTTTCTCACGTCATCATACTTGTAGCCTGCATCGCAAAGACATTCATATGAGCTAATTAAATTTTTACAATGAGCTTCTCCACAGATGTCTGCTGATGCTGTGCATTCATCTATATCTGCAAAACAAGCAATTAAACAACACAACATCAGAGGAGTATAATCACTTCACTGTTCACATAGAGTGAGTTTAGGGCAAGGAGATCCCTGCATAACTTTGGAAACTGAAAAAAACAGTATCTTTAAGAATCCGCTTTTAGGGTTAGCTAGCTATAAGAAGTGACTTCAGGCTTCAAAAATTATTTGGTCTTTTTTACCTTAAGCAATGCAAAGTGAACCAGGAGAAAAACTGTAAAACAAAACAACTACCACAAAACCAAAAAGCCCCACTCTCTCCAGTCAGGGGCCTGAAACTGCAGGTTTAAAAAAGCAACAGGCAGAAACTTAGCAGCAGCATGAATTTTACCAAAACACTGAAGGAATACTCATCCTGTGGAAATTCAGAGATTTCTGCTCTGTGTCCTCGGACAGGCAAAAAATACATTTTCATACATATACAAAGCTAAGATCTAATTCTGCTGGGAGAATTGAAGCAGCCCAATTTGTTACAGAGAACAAGCCATGCCAGAGAGATGTGGGGTTTTGCCATAAGGGCAGGCAATGAACTGGAACTGAAAGTCCATAAAAAAACCTGATTGTTTTCCTCACATGTTAACTAATACCCTGCAGAATCCCGGTATTGAAAAAACATTTGCAGTATATGGAGAGTTTAATATTTACTTTTGCTTTCCATTATGTGTTAAAACTACAATTACTCATTACTCTTGTTGATTTTCCCATGTATGAGTGAACTGGCCGAGTATCCTATGTATCTTAGTCTACAAATCAAGACGAGGGAACTTTTGTCTGTATGCCCATGATGACAGGAACAAACATTTAGAAAGTCAAAATACAATGATAAATCTGAGCTATCAATAACCACACCTGACAGTAATCTCAGCAGCTGTAAGGTCACATGTTGAAGCTACAGAATGCTTGTATAGTAGTGCTCACAGTGCTCTAGGAGACAGTACTAGGTTTTGGAACAAATGTACGTGCACAGCAAACAAACACATATGTGAGCCCCTCACCATCCACCTGTCCATGCTGACTGGCACCAGAGGACAATTCAAAAGTGAAATTGGCTCTTCTAAGTTGCTCTTCCCGTTAGGAACAGATACCATGTAATCTATACAGTCATTTAGAGTGGAAGTGGCATAAAAACAAAATCTTGCTCTTTTTCTTTTTGCTGGTAGCTTTAATAAGTTGATCATATCATGTGTGCAATTTGTTTAGAAATATGTCATCACATCCATCTCTAAGAGATATATACCTGTTTTTTCATAAGATGAATGTAACTTTAACAGCCACCTGTTGTTGAGTAATTGAGTTTGTCTCAGCATGCAGTCTCTTAACACTTTTAAAATCTCAATTGCTTAAGTTTTGGTTATGTAAATTCATTCGGCAGTTTCAATCAGAAACTTCAGGTCCTCATTTTCTGTTCTTAGCTGGTATGTAAAACAGCTGCCAAACTTCACTAGGGCCTTTCTACACCTATTAATATTGAGTTGCAGTGAATTTAGCCTTCTGTATCTATCCAAATTCATTAGCTGCTGCACACATCCAAATCTAAAAAAATGAATTAAGAAACACACAAAAGAAAAACAAATGGTTCACGTACTACAACACTGTGAGTCTGGAAAGAATCATAACAACAAATCTGGCCAACACATCCTCCTCTCAATATCAGGATATGAGGACTGATCAACTAAACCAATTTCACACAATCCAAGCCACAAATCCTCTGTGAATCACGCCTGTGTTATGCTCGTGAGAGTATCATGGTCCAACTGCTGACAAGCCCAGGCATGTAGGAGCACCCAGCACAACCCCAGTGGAGTAAAGCTAAGGGGAGCTACCAGCAAGTTTCTGCTGGGCAAGGGAGCAGACCAGGACTGCTCAGGGCAACCCAGCTCTCCAAAATACAGACACAAGTGATGAAGCAAGCCCCTGAAGCAAACTGAGAGTCCCAGCAAAGCTTACCTTCACATATTTTGCTGTCTTTAAGAGCATAACCACTGTAGCATGAGCACCGGTAGCTGCCTAGCTTGTTGAGGCAGAGCTGGTTACAGCCGCCATTCTGCATTCTGCATTCATCAATATCTACATCAAAAGAAAGCATCACAGTCAGCTTTTCACATCTGTAAATAATCTACAGGGTCACAGTGCAATAGGCATTGGGAAGGAGAAAGACCAAACAAGAAACAGTATTACAGGTGCAACACAGTGATAACAAAAAGCACAAAGATTTCGTTCAAAACTTCATGCGTATAAGCTCAAGTTTGTTTAACTTACAAAAAAAAAAAAAAGGGAGAGAGAAGGATCTGTAACTGAATAGTATCTCCTTCACAGCTCTGAGAATACATAAAAGTATCTTTAGTCACTGTGGAGGCAAAGAAGCTTGTTTGCAGAAGCAAACTAGTTATGTATTTTTTATCATAACTAAGTACTAAAATTATGCTATAGCCAGTAAGTTCAGGACAAAATCTTTAAATAAAACAGGAACACTATATTGTTACTATTACAGAACGTGTGAGAACACAGGAAGTTCCAAGTTCACACCTGCCGAACATTTATGAGCTTAACTGTGCCCCACTGAAATTGGCAGCAAAAGCCTGTAAAATCCAGCAGAGCCTGAGCTTCACCCTCAATCTACCCTACCTGCTTATTATGTCCTGCTTGTCTATGGGACTCCAGAGTTAGCTGATGGGTAGAACAGCATGTCATGGCATTTTATAAGAAAATAAGGAAATACGCTTCAGACTGATCAGTGTCTGAGCTCTCAAAGACAACTTAATACTGACTGGTCTGCTTTCTGAATTGATTAAATAAGATATTTTAGTGATCCTATAAACTCATCATAATATTTACATGAGATGGAAAGGACTGGATTTCCTGCTGTCTTGGTTGCCACATTTCTGGACTGGCTGAATACTATTTCTAGTCATTACTTACTATTGGCAAGCAAAAAAGCAGTGGCCCTGACAGGAAGCCTTGCAGGCAGAAGAAAAAAACCAATGAAACCAGAAAACAAGAGGAGGGAAGATAACTTGTAAAGAAAACTCCATAGGCAGCTGGAACTTTTTGCACCAATAGTTACTGTCTAAATTTCTCTTTTGAGGTGATGGAAATACCCCAATGGAATATGTGGAATTAAGTGGACATGGAATAAGGTCAGACTAGCAAGGAGGCTTCAAGAGACTAATTTTATCACTTTGTGTGTCATCAGACTCAAACCTCAACTTGCTGACTGGAAGTCATTGTTCCCACTGCAGGGATGCTAGATGGGAAGATGGGCCAGCTTCTCTGGCTCTGTGGTCTGTGATGTGTTACACCAGGGTTCACAGCAGCAGCTGATGCAGTTCTGCTTGAAGAGCCACTACTGCTCTTTTTCTGCTGCTGCTCTCAGAGGGGTGGAGCAGAATGTTGGAGCATAACTTCTTGGATTACATTGCCAAGACCAAGCTGAGCTCCACTAGAGTCATATAAAAATGTTGATGTGAAAAACTACCCGTTTCCAGAAGGGTAAAAACACGAACAATGTGTAAACCAGGTTCAGTTCTGTGACTTTTGAATTGTGCAGCACAATATCAGTGACCACTTGAGAATACAGCAAAACCCAAAATATCTGTGTTACAAGAATAAAAGACAATGAAACCAAATTACCTTTTTCACATTTTTTCCCCTGCCAGCCATGCTTGCATTCACAATAGAAATCCCCCTTGAGATCCTTGCATTTGACGGTCCCTTCTTTGTGACAAGGACTGGGAGAACACTGGTTTGGCAAATCTGATTTACACAAGGAATAAAAAAACCAAAACAAAACAGAACAACACATTGAAGTCACTGACAACCAGGTGTTTCACTCTCATTAGAAGATGGGAATCTTAAACAGTGTTGGAGAATCACGCAAAAATACTTGCAACTGGCAAAATTATAAGCTAATTCTCAGTGCTCATGTGCCAAACAAGCTGTGCCAGGAATTTTGCAGAGCACATGCAGTGGAATTCACTTAATTGTGAAAGGGAGTGAGGTACCACCCCCATATCTGAAGGACACATCCTGAAAGAAATAACTCAAAGTAGCTTATTTTTTTTATTCTCATTAATTTTTGAGAAAAATAAAAAAGCAGTATCAACTAAAGTACTCAGGAAAGGATGGACACTCTTTTCAATCACTTTTTGTAGTTAAACTGAGGATCTTACCAGGGCTGATAGATTTCTGGCAAATCTAGCAAAAGTTTATAAATGAAATTTTTGTTAGATCTTTTCTATTACATAGAATGAAAATAAAAAAGGAATACCCATATATCAACAGCCAAGAAATAGCAAACCATTAATCCAATTTACAAAGAGGACAATATTCCTATGGGGATTTTTAAGCTAAGTTCCAGGATTTAACAATGAGTTTTCTCATTGGAAAGAAGCAGGGGAGTTATCACCACACTTTGGAAACAATTGAAGGAATAAATCTCAAAGTATCATGTAACAGCTCACCAACTATAGTCACCGGTCCAAATTCACCTACCCACTTACCTGCACAACACACAGGGACGGTGCTTCAAAGAGGTAGCTAAAGGAAGGATGAGAAAACACCCTTGTTTCCACAAAAAATGAGCTGGTAGCTATCATGTAGTAGTAACCTGTCAACACCAGTGTTCTAGATCAGTGGTCTTCAAAACCATAAATATGTTAACTGTTCTCACAACTTTAACCAGAAGGAACAGTGCAGGAGCTTCTTCTGCAGATTGCGAAGCTCACCAGTTCAAGAGTCTTTCTTTTCATTTATCTTCTCCCAGCATTTGTAAGTGCCCACTGTGTACACACTAAATGAGCAGCAGCCGAAAAGACCTGCACCCGGTTCTGCTGAGTCCAGTACAGATTCTTGATATTCTGAAACATGACTTTATAGCATGACAGGGAGGCTTTTAGGAGAGGAACTGTTTGTAGATTAGCAGCCCCATGAAACTTCTCAAACTGAAAAAAGTTAAGACTCCTACTTTTGTCAGGATTATTATACTTCTACAGGTCTCTTCTCAGCTTCCTTTGTGTGATCTTGAAAGTCACTGTCATGACAAGCTGCTTTGAAAGAACTTTAACACTTCTGTGAGTGCAGGCAGTAGCAGCTCCATTTGATGTCTCATAAAGCACTGAACAGCACTTTTGTTTGCACTGACTGTCTCGGATTTAAATCTCAGGTGGTTGAGGTTGGCAGGGATCTCTGGAGGTCACTTGTGCGATCTCCCTGCTCAGACAGGGCCACCTACAGCCAGTTGCTCAGGACTATAACCAGAAGTCTTTTTATTATCCCAGGGATGGCGACTCCACAAGCTCCCTGGGCAACCTGTGCCAGTTCTGGTTCACTCTCACAATGAAAAAGCATTTCCTGATGTTCAAACAAAACCTTCCACATGTGCAGAGCTGGGGCAAAGGCACCGCCAAAGAGGCCAGACACACGAAACAAAACACAGCTACATGGGCTGTCTTAACATCCACCTGCCAGAACACCTCCCAATAAATCACTGCCCAGCTGACACACTGCTGGAGGTGGAGGAGCTGGGAAGGAGTGGCCAGGTTAAGGTGGCAATGAGCCACAATAGAGCAAGTCTATCCAGGATGCTCCTTTTCCTAGACAAATCAGAGTGTGTACATTAAAAAGAATGGTTTAGGTAAAGTAAGCCACAGGTTTGTTTTTTTTTTAGCAGCTCACACCAAGTCTACTAAATATGGCAGTGTTTTCAGTCATTTGATAAGCAAATCCAGTCAACAGGATTATGCACAACTTATCTGGTGTATTCACAAGTTTCTGATTCTTCCCTTCAAACTGGATTCTGACATGCCTTGCAGAGCCACTTGGTAGTAACAATGCCCATCAGGGTAACCACCCTTGGTATAATCCATGGATATCAACCACAGAGATTTCTATCACATCAGCACTGTGCTGATTGTTTGCTCCCTCTTATCACAAGAGTTTGAGAACATAAGACACACTCTTATACACTTCTGGTGGCTTCACACTTGTCTTATTCTGCTGGTTTCATAGAAGGTGCTCCTGACTGAAACCATTGCAAAAGAAAAAAACTGAGCTTTTGTTCCCATTCATTTACATGACAGATTTTAGTAAAGCTGTTAAAAGTAGTGATGAACATGACCTTTTCATGTGCTTTGAGCCGTGTCTGATAGCACCTATGAAGCTCATAAGTGCAGAAAGAGAATAGAACTACCAATTCCATATTGAAATCTGTAAGGAAACAAGACTTTGCTTATGCTCACTGACTGTCACTTTCAGTTCATTACTTTGTTCTGTGAATTTATTTTTTGATGCCCACAAAATGGTTCACATTGAAACTTCATAAAATGCTAGGCTGCAAATAATATCACACTCTGTACTTTAATAGTAAAATGCAGGCACATGTGACCTAACAAAAATATAATTGAGTTTTTTAAGGCCATGTGTAGCTTCATTTCCCAAAAGTCCTGTAGAACTTTCCAAAGCCTTGCAGAACCAAATCCTTAATTCCTAGATGACCTTCAGGATCTCTTTTAGAAAAAGATCCAGATATGCAGAGAAAGTATAGGTATCCATGTGTAAAGTAAGCATCTATCTGCAAAGCGATAGTACAATAAACAGAGTCTGTGGAGGGACTCGGGTCTCCTCAGATCAGACACAGTTTGGTTGGGGGAATCCCTCTAGAACCAGAGGAGATTAACTCTCTGCTACTCTGATGGGAATACTGCTCATGTAAGCACCCATGCTGGAAATCCCTATTTACACACTGTATCAAATCCTCTGAATCTGGAGCTGAATCCTATCTGTAACCTGATCTCAAGAGTTTATGAAACTATGGCAGTCAATCACCCTCCAGCCCTTCAGTTGTTCACCATCCTTTTACACCAAGTTAAAAGGACCTTCCACTACCTTGTTTTGAGAGGAGAAAGGCTGCTAAGAAGGAAAGTTTAGAAATGTCTTGCAGGCACAAACCCATAGAGCTACATAGTCTTTTGGCAGCACCTGTGAAAAATTAAGAGACACACTAGAATTGGCCAAGCACGAAGCTTGTCATTCTTCCAAGCGCGTTTCAGGCTCCTTGTCTGTTACTTCTCCTGTGAATTGATGATGGCTAGACAAAACTCAGCAATTTAAAAACCTTTTAATATTTTAATGGGGGAAAATATTATCATTTTCTTTCCAAACAGCTGCATCTGCAATGGGCAGAAATCTCTAAAAACAATTATTCAGCTTTTATTTTTTCAGATTTTTTCATCATTACCCTTTAGACTCTCATTTCTGAGACCTCATTAGTTGTTTGGAGCAAGTGTTCCCAGTCAATATCACCATTTTCAGCAGAAGCTCCTGCCTCTTTGCTGTGCCACATGCACAAGTAAATGTAAGCATTCAGTCTCACATCCCACTTTGGACTAGCTGGCATACTGCAGCCAACACAGGTACTACAGGTCTGAGAATTCCCAGTTCGAAGGACTCAACATCCATAAGTGATACTGCTGCAATATATGAGGGAAATTCTTCACATACCACTTATTAACCTTGGAATTCACTCTTTAAAAAGGTTGTTTTAATGCAGTATATAAATGTGAAAAGTTGACTAAATATTGATCCTGCTTTGGTAGCACATGTATGAACACATGACTAATTAAACTTGATGAAAATAAAAGACTGACACCCAGGACTACAAAGAAAATAAATATACATACAACTAATTTTCTCCACATTTGAACTGCTCACAGGACATATTTAGAATACTTATGCAGTTTTCTACCTTTAGCACTGCTAAAGTGCAAAAGGCAAACAGAACGGTATTAGAAGAATTCATTAAATTTTCTTCTCTAATGTTAGTGAAGAATAAAAAAACCCTTCGCCCTCTACAAAGTTATCAGTTTGTCTTCCAAACTGATTTGAGGTTTTAAAGGTAGCAATATTCAAAGCATAGTCACATGATATATGAAACTGATCTCTTAATGTAAAGAAGGCTCACACAAGCCTGGTTTGACTTTAAGCTTTTCTTGAGGTTCCTAAATGGGGTAAGCCAAAGCTAGCATTCAAAAGAATAGAAATTGAGGGGCCAAATATTGTGTACAGCCTTATGGTACCTCCTAGTTCTTGTCCCTCTTGCTTCTCATATTATTCAAACTTTGGGAAACTGGTGGGAAAGAAACTTGCATCATAAAATATCAAAGCACTAAAACAGGACAGCAAGATGGCATTAGGTTATAAAATGGGAAAGATTTTGTTTAGTAGTATGGAGTCTTAAACCTGGAGAATAGGAAGACCAGTATTGAAATACTACCAAAAACAGAGATGGCTGAGCTAGTCCCACACCTTCAGGTAGAATGAAAGAACATTGAACTACAATATAAAACCCAAAAATGCTTACTATGAACACATGTAAGGAAATCTGGATTTCTTGTATACGGCGACCCATATTTCTGAATACAAGCTGAAAAACAGAAAATGAAATTGGTATTGTTACAGTGGTGAAGGACAACTGTTCAAAGCACGTAAAATGATACCTGGCCTGCAAGGATTTGGAAGGTAGATACAAAATCTATGCAATATTATCATCTCCCAGGTGCCTTAAAATTCTGAAGTTCATTAAAATCTTTTAGCTCTGATGTACAGCAGTTAAAAGCCATTTGAAGAAGATGATCACTTAACCAGATGCTACTATGGTTCTAAAATTATGGTAATAGCTACTCCAATTTGACCAACTAAACTTCTTAAAATATCTAAAAAGCACACATATTTTTCTCCCACTGTGGCATTTGTGATCTTAAATACATCATATTTAACATTAATAGAAAGCAGTATGATGCCATGACTATGGTACAGTCAATAGAAGAAAGCAGTAGTTCAATCAGGCACCTGTTTCTTTTTAAAAGGAGATTAGTTAATAACTAACTTAATTAAAAAGGGAAAAAGGTAGAAAATTACAAATTATTTCATAACACAGATACATACACAACATCAAGATTTTAACATGCAGAAAGCACATAAAGCATCTCTGTCTACAAATGTACACATAAGTAAAAACACACACCTCAAAGTACAATAAGGAACATAAAGTCTATCTTAAAAGTTAGCAATGCATGTTTATTGCAATCAGATTTTCATCCCTTTCCTTAGCAGAGACTTCAGCTGTGACAAGCTCCAGTGTTAGGCACATATCAGACTCCCACAAAGTGGAAATAAAAGCTGCAACTCACCCAAGTACTTCGGGTAAAAATATTCCTGTAGAAAGAAAAAAGAAAAAAAGGGGAAAAAAAAAGAGCAAGGATTTATTGAATCATATTTGCTTGTATTTTCATGCTATTTAAGAGCTGCTGTTACTGTTACTTTAGTGGTCTTGTATGGCAGTTTTTTAACAATTCCAAACACCTAATTTCCTTTTATGCAGAAGCAGCACAGTATTATACATGCATTTTGTCATTTGAAAAGCAAAGAAACATTAGCTTGTCTCTTTTTGATGGCAGCTGATCTGGACAGTGACTGAGCATGAAGACACCCTCCAAGAGATAAAGCTGCTGCTGATGGCATGAGGTAGGGGAAGGAATTGGAATCTGGGGCGAAACCCTAGAGGGAAGAGTACAGGATCATTCAGTCACCCTGTGCCTCCTCAAAAGCATTCTGCTGGTGCAGGACATGGACCTGAACACCACAGGCCATAGGAAAAGTACTTTTTGTTCTTACAAGGAAGGAGCACCCTACAACTCAAACAGCACCCATTGCTGTACCACACATCACATGCTGCATGCTCGAAGAAGGGAGCAATGACACTTTGCAACAGGAGGAAAATTGACATCCATTTCTCTAAAACCAGACTGCAAAGGGCATTGCCATTCCTCTCATGCTAGCTACATGGCTGTGCATTACTGTTCCCTACTTTGCATCAACAAAGTGCAGCCATAGAGTGAGAGCAGCATCATTGTGCTGATGTGATGTGAATCTAACCTTGCATGTTAGAATAGTCAGCTTGGTGAGGCCTTGTGAGTCGCATGACTGCTTGCACCAACACAGGGAAACAGCAGAAAAATGCAGTTGTGCTGCGTGGAAGAATGGGAGATTGGCTGAAGCTGGCAACTGTATCACATTCTTAAAAAATACAAAACTTCATGGCCAGGAAAAAAGCATTTTTTCCACCTTCCTGCTGGTTTTCATAATATTTAAGTCACTAATTCAAGTGCTATTAAAATGGTAATCGGGGCATTGAATGAGGAAAAACTTAAGCATTGTATCAGTGCTTAATTTTTTTTTTGTTTAAATAAACCACTCCTCTGCTAATTATGAAAGCATATGCACAGTATAATTCTCTTTTATGCAAGAGGAGAAATTTCCATATAACATTATCTTCAGTGAGATTGGGACAGTAAATACCCTGCATTCTACAAAATTAAATTGGTCCATACAATGTGCAAGGGAAGAAACTATTTTATCTTCTGCTCTTATTACAGATGTTTGGATTGGATCTATACAGGCACATATAAACAACAGAGACAGGCACACACCATGATTCAGTTTGATCTGGACTGTCCAGTGCAATCAATTGCACTGCTGTCCTTTACCAGAAGAATCAATTACTTCTGGCAAATATGCTCCAGTTACTGAAATACACCATGTAAATATTCAGTCTAAATGATGAGAGCATCAGCAAAGAAGTAGAAGCCGTAGCTTACACTAGTGTTAATTTTCAATTCTGATATGAGGATGATATGCTTGGCATCTTTTGGGGCTGAGCTTTGGAATGTTTCTTCAGCCTGAAATGTGTCATCAGAGTGATGAGCTCAGAACCCACTATGGTCCTTGTTCACTCTTTTTTTTTTAAGGTTTAGTTTGGAAAGAGAAGTCAAAAAAATGCAGTCAAAATAAAAATAAATCTAAGCAGTCTAAGTATTCAGATGGGTGCCCATATGTGCTATAACCACAGACTGAACTTCAACTGGCACTTGAGAAGAAAAATATAGGGGCACGTAATAAAATATTCCAAATATTTCTTTCACTATTTCCCCATTATTCAATGTACTTCACAAGAATGTGCAGATGTATTTAACCACCAGTTGGATAATCCAGACTCTGACAAGAACAACTATTTTGGCACTCACAGGACAATAAATAGGAGCTTTCATATTAATGGCTATCAGCCTAATTGCTCCATGTCAGTGGTGGCAAAGGCATTTTCTCCTTGACCTCTGAGTGCTACAAAAGTGGTATAAAATTTACTTCTGTAAACATAACTTCCAAACTCAAACTGACTGTGTATTGATTCAGTGCCAATTGAACAGCAGATAAGTGAAGCTCCAAGGCATTGTACCATCACAACTTCATTCCACAAAATATGTAGCCAAGTGGTTTAAACAGGACTCTATTACTAGAAATTTAGCTCTTCTTTCCCCGTCTTTCTCATTTGCTTATGTTATACAAAGGCACTTGGTGATCACTAGCACTTCTCCAGGTTTAAGAAACCTGCTGATACTACCATTCTAAAATAAAGACACGTGCTGACAGGTTCTAACATTACTCATTCTTGTATGATTAGCTGTTCATTCTTTTCCATACTCAATTTTTCTTACAGCTGGCTTCTGTAAATACAATGACAACGCATTTACATTCAGAGAAAAGACTAATCAAGAATGAAGGATGAATGATCTTACACCTTGAGGAAAGGAACCTGCTTAAACTGCAGTCCCTTTTCAAAAAACATTGATGAGAGGTTTTTTTGGTTAAAAATTCAAGCTGCGCCTAACCTGATACAGATACACATTATTTCTCATGTGACAATCAACTCTTCAATATCTTTTCAGTCTTCTGTGATGTGCTAAAGTTTAATGACCCCCAGATGTCAGAGAAAATGAAAATCCTATGCAGGGTTAGGTTCCTGTTAAAAGTGTGCAACTCATCTTCTTTCTACTTGAAGTGTTCAATTGTATTTTCAGGATTCTACAAAAATGCCAAAAGAAATGCTTTGAGGCTTGCTAAGAAGGAGTTGGCAAAGATTCTCTGTTACTATTTTGCTGATTTTTCAACAAGCCACTTTCAATTTCAGGCTCAATAAACTTCTCAACATCCAGAAAGTCACACACAGTTCACAGGATCAAAACACAGGAAGTTATTTAACTGTTACCACTAGGGTGGCAAAAATCACCACAGAATTATGTAAGTTTTAAATTTTCAGCTTCGATTCCAACAAAAAAAGGTCAGCATTTAAGTGTGGTCAGCCCTTCCCCTTTAGATCTGCTTCCTAATTACTGCTGAAAATAAAAGCTATAAACACATACATGTTGGGCATAAACATCCTCTGGACAGGCTGCTGCACAGACACTGACCTCACCAAGTTCTCTAATCCATCTGTCCAGTAGTTATGTCCCAGTGCAGGCAAAACGAAGACAAAGGCTGCAGAAGCTCCAAC
This sequence comes from Anomalospiza imberbis, assembly GCF_031753505.1. NCBI lineage: Eukaryota > Metazoa > Chordata > Aves > Passeriformes > Viduidae > Anomalospiza > Anomalospiza imberbis. The sequence continues at coordinate 26,663,222 of NC_089682.1, forward strand.
CCCCACAAGAGATGAAACATCACAAATGTAGCTTCAAAAATTCCAACCTCTGTGACTCTTCCACCAAGAAAACTTAAATGTATTTCCACCTCTCTTCTATGTGACCCACCAAACTTTCTGTCTGTCTGGTTTCTACCTATCAACCAGTATGGCTGGGATGGCGGAAGCTACAATAGTCAAGGACCTGGCAGCAGGACACTGGCAGCCTGTGGTGCCCCAGTAGCATGAATGGTCCTTTTGTAAATTATATCTTTCATCTGCTGCCACTACAGGTCAAACTTGTAGTATGAGCTGTAACTCACCCATGAGTTACACATCGTGTGCCACCCAAAGTTCAGCTCAGCAGAGATCTCAGGTAAAGAGGAAGAAACAGGAGAGACTGGGAAGTGCCTAACATCTACACATCTCCACCTTTTCAGTGAGGTGGAAAGCATGGCATCAGGCCAGCCTCTCCAAGCAGGTCCTGGCTTGCTGATTTCAGCTCAGTTCCAGAGACCTTTCTCGTGCTGCCCAGGAGACAGAGCTGTGCTTTTAACAGAAAAGATTTAAACTCTACAGCCCCCACCCATTTCACACAAATATATGTACATGCCAGAAGCAAGTCTTCCGATGGATTAAATGCAATTATTTGCTTCCACAGGAGTGTTGCAAGATCTGAGAGTGCATGCTTTTATTTCAAGGTAGAGTGACACCAAACATGGGCTAAGATGTTCCTCTCCCACCTGCAGCTGGAGCTTACTATTACCCTGATAAAACAGCCACTACAACAATTAGTCTGGATACCTAAGAGAGCATAATTTTAAAAGTTATGTCCTCAAAAAATCTAACCCAAGCAAACAACCCCCCAAAACTCCAGGTTGTTCATTTTTGTATTTAGCTTTTTTTTCCTTCCAAATGATAAGAACAGTTTCTCTGGGGCCACCCCCAAATGCCTCTCATTGAACCAACTGAGGAGAACAGCAACATGAAGGTAAGAATTCACAGCTGTGGAGGGGAAGGGGCAGAATGTCAGCCTCCCCACCAAAGGAAACCTACATTGGGACTGGGGTCACCCTCTATTTTCAACTCTCTGGCCAAAGTCCACAGTGGTAAAATCAAGAAGTTATTGTAATTATACAGGGTATGCATTAGTCCTGCTGCATTTTTAGAGAAGATGGAAAAACACCAAATCAGAACAGGCGTTAACATGAGTCACTTTATAAAAATAGCCCTTCTGAAAACATAACAATGACCCTGTCGACACCAGGAAAATGTTCTCACTGTTGCTTTACTTTAAAGTAATTGGTAACGCTGGAGACCTCAGAAAAAAGGGCCTACTTACTGCTTCTGTTTATTTTGCTTGAGTACCAGGTCAGGTAAGACTGCAAGGCATGGAATCTTACAAAAAATCATGTTTGAGCTCTAGAGGCCACAAATAAAAGGTGTAGTTTAAAGGAAGTCTGCTCATGTTTCTGGACATCTGGCTCTTGGTGGCCCTGCTTGGACAAGGAGGATGGACCAAATGCCTCCAGAGGTGCCTGCCGACCGGTCTGTGATTCTGTGACTGCAGTGCCACTAACACTGGAGCATTTCACCAATTTGTGTTAGCAGCAGTGATTTCTAAAAAGCACTTTCTTAGTTACCTAGTTACATCTAGGAGAGTAGCAACAACTCCCACATTATGCCCTTTCCTCATTTCCATATAATGACTCTCCCTTTTCCTCTTTCCTTCAGGACTGAATGTTTGTCTTGGTTATGGCCAGACGTCATTTATAAATGTTCTTCATGTTTCCACACTATAGGCTTGCATTATCCTTGAAGAAATCACTGCTACCAACCATAACTGGCTAAAATTCAGTGTTTTCTAGTTTTCAGCTGTTACAAATCTCAGTAATGCTTGAGAACTCTCCTGTTTTTTTTCTAAACACAGCCCTAGACTTTAGGTGCATAGCAAATCTCACACTGCACGATATGGGCCTTCCTCCTGTATCAGGGAATGAAGCAGTTCTGCAATTCAGAATTTTAAATATGTAGAATCAGTAGTTTCAGAATTTATGCTCAAATGAATGCCATGCTGCCTGCACAAGCTTTCCTTCTCATCATGAGGGACCCACCACTCAGCCAGGGTAATGTGCTTCCTATTGTGCTTTGTGGCAATCTGTATTCCCTATATGAAGAGCAAAGAGAACTTCTCTCCACAATTTGGCAAGTGAGGCTTTAGAGAAGCAAGTAGGTCACATTACAGTCCAAAAGCAGCCTCCAAGCCTCATCTCCTACCACCAAGTTAGAGCTGCCTAGGGTAGCTTTTAGATTTTTTGTCCATTTGTCAAGTATTCACTTCACACTGCCCAGGTATTTAGGTGCACAAAGACTGGGACTGCCACTTCTACCAAGCTGTTGAACTTTCAAAAATAGAAGCATTCAAGACCATACTCTTCAGCATGACATCTTCCATAGAGACTAGGTACCTCTGCAGAATCCTCAGGTCTGAAATAAAACCCATCTATTGTCATAACTCCCTTTGCTCTGTTCTGGACTGCAAGATTGTTTCCCAATAGCTTACTGAGGTGCCACTTCAGCAAAAACTGTTTTTCTGCAATAAGGAAAAACCCACCAATGATTGGAATGCATAATTAAAGGGGAGAAAAAAAAATACTGAAAGAAAACAAAAGACAAAAAAATGTTCACGTATGTCACAGATACTTTAGATTGTATGAAGATGCAGGAGACATGAAAACATGATTTCTGTAGGTGGCCTGATGCAAGGTTTGATTAGACAGTAAACAGTGTGAAATGGATATAACTGGTGCCAAGTACTCAAACAGAAATAATTTGTAGTGTGATTCCAATTGGTTGCATGTGCTTTTAAGTTATTCTGACAGAAATCTGATCACAAATACTTAGAGGTTTCCTCCACTGCTTCAGAACTGAAAGGCTACTTTCCCTCTAGCTGCAATAATGTGCAAGATCTCAATTTCATGACAAATGTCATCTCACTCAATGTTGCTTGTTTGAATCTTTACTTGTTGCAAGAGTCACAGTAATTGTATGTGGTAAACTAACACTTGCTCAGACAGTTTAGTCAAATTAAGGAAAACAGTATCTGACAAAATATGTAAAATAATTAAAAGGCTGTCTCTCCAACACCATCTATATTTACTCTGTAATTATTTTAGCCATAATTAAAACAGAATATGTCATACGACAAATCATCAAACATGATTTAAATATCTATGAGCTCTCATAGGTTCTGTGACATTTTATCCACTTTAGCTTTTCCCTTCCTTGTAAGGTAATCACTCTGTTTCTTTGGATCTTGCTGATCTGCAGAGGTTGCAACTTATACTAACAGCACTCAATCACATTAAGGCATTTAAGGATTTGGACTCAGAGAGCACAGGCAAGTAAGGAATAGGGAAGTGACATCTTAGATGATACCAGGCCCTTGTGACAGAATCTGATCTCATACTTCCCTGTTCATTATTTTCATAAGTAAGTAACTTTTGCTTTTCTGGAATTAAACTAGAACTCCCTTTTCCAGGAATCAGCCAAATATGGTAGCTTTCCAGGAACATTTGATTCTGTGCAGTGCAAGCATGATCCATTCTCCTTTTATCTCTTCATTTATGTACCCTTCTCTCCTGGCAGGTGTGTGGAGTGAAGACAGCACCAACACTTGTTCCCCTCCCTGGGTATCCTCCTTACTTCCCAACTTTACTCTTCTTCTGGTTCCCACTGCTGATGCTCAAAGGAACAGGGAGAAAACACAAACCCATCAATAAGTAAATTTCCCCATAGATATCCACACATGGGGAGCCTATAGAACAGCAGTCATAACAAAACTATGATTAAAGCACAGCTACAGAAGGGAGACCTGCTGTAAAATTTCAATTAGATTCTCCAAGGCTTGGTTGTTCATTCATTGTTTTGATAGGCTGAGCTGTGACAATCATTTCTGTTTCTCTTCCAGCACCTGGCCTTCCCATCGTAACCTCAGGCTGTCCTTTCCACTGTGTCAGTCCCCACTGGACTGGGGAACCAATCCAGCTGCAAAATTAGCATTTTTCTCTGCAGACTACTTTTCTTTAGGTTACGTTACTTTGATTGGTCCCTGCCAAATTGTTGTGCAAGAAGGGTGAAAAGAACAGGCAAATATCATCTCTGGTTATCTCTACTAGAGCAGCTGAATCCTCAATGTGAAACCAAAGGCTTGAAAAGCAATATGAGGGGAGAAGTAAACCTTGATACTCTGCTCCTTCTCAATTTCTTCCAAATCTGTGGTCGTGCTTCCATCCTTGTTCTTCATACTTAGTGGAAAGTATGCTTGTAACTCATTAAGCTCACTCAGAGTAAAGAACACACGCGAATCACAGCTGCCAATTTATACACATTCAATGTTTCTCTTACCTGATTCTTAAGCAGCTGCACTAAAAAATTATATTAATTCCCAATAGGCTGCTCCTTTTCTTTTTAATTTAAAAAACAAAATGAAATAAGTTCATGGCCAAAAAACTGTTGTCTTAATTTTTAATTGTCTTTTTTTCCTTCTCATGTACTTATTAAAACTTATTGTACTGCTCTAGAAAACTGACTTACTCTATCTTCATCTACTTTTTCCATTATCATCCATCTTGAAACCAGTATAACCCCCCTCCTTGGATTTGTCATTCTTAGCACCTTCTTCCACCCTATCTTCAAACAGCCCCTCAGCCTAATATTAGTCCCTTTTGTCTTCTCTTGCTCCTTCCCTCCTGCTGCACAGGACATTTAGCGTGCACTGCTTCTGTGATGTGGTGTGTCAGTATTTCCAGGTCTATTTTAAATTTCTGGGCTCCTCTCCCATGAGTGGAAACTGATACAGATCAGGTAGGTATGAGTCCAGCAGAGTTGATGGAGTTGTGTCTGCTTCCACCAATGGCAAACTTCGCTCACCCTTCTCAAAAACTTTTGATAAAGCAGCATTTAGCCAATAAATGCAAAACTTGCCTCCTAAGACAGGCAGGAGTATTTTTGTCACCCTCCTGCTACTGAACACCACCACTGCCAACAAATACTGTGTCTGTACTGCAAAGTAGATGGGTGCACACTGGTCCACAGTCCTAATCCCTTTGCCTTGCAGATCAGTTAGACTCACCGGGTTTTGGTACAAAGCTCCCTTGTCTTTTACACCAAACTACAAGGAGAGGGAAAGAAAGGGAAGGGAGTGCACCTGGTAGACACACAGATCTCATGCCAGCAGGCTGGGATGCCACTCTGGCATATACCTGGGCACTCAGATTTTTACTTCCTTTTTTCCTCCTTCAACCCAGTCCTGGACAAAAGTCTAAGTATGTGGACCACATAAGTATCCCTGTATTTTCTTTCTCAAAAGCTATTAAGCAGGTATCACTGTGCCTGGGAGTCCATTCTTACATGTACTGAGTCCAAACATGTTAAAACATCAGCACAGAGTTTTCCAATAACTCTTTCTCTCTCTCTGCACCAACAAAAAGAGATAAAGAAATGTATACAGCTATAAATCTAGCCCTTTCTCCATGCTCTACCAAAATATCAAAACAAATCTGTATATTAAGAAGAACTGTCACAGCAAATAAAACCAGATTCTTGCCTGGTTATTAAAAGAATATTCTATACAGGGATTATGACATCTGTATCTAAAGATGATATCAGTATTTTTCATGTCTAGACTACACAACATTCACTAAATTACTTAAAGAAATTTTACACTGCTTTACTTTCCCAGTAACTCCTCTCCTCCCTCTACATGCCTTCATACTTTACTGATTAATATTTACAAGTGTGTATCTACCTTGTTATTCTTAGAGATCACATCTAAACATTGCCTGATAAGCACACCTCCTAAAAGATCAAAATGAAGTTTGGATGACCCTAGTCTATGGATGAAGCTCATCTGTGTTATCAAAACTATGTCATGTTATGGAACACATGAAAAATAAAACCAGTGAGCCATCAATATGCTGAACCATACCCTTCAATATGCTGAACCATACCCAACCAAACTGACCCTTACCACACCCTGTACATTGCTTCATCTGCATTTCAGCTTCCCAGTAAACCCAGCCTAGCAGAAGGAATGCTGACATTGCTGGATATTTTGTTAGAATCAGTAATTTTCAAGACAAGATTGCTAAAAGTCCCCAAAAACTTGGTCTGGTGTCACTTCTGCCCTTGCCATGAGTGGGACAGAGGCATAGATTCCTCTTCAGCTCCAAGTGATGCTGTGATTCTCTGCCAGTGTTTTGTGTATCTGACAAGCCATAGATTTAAAAAACATTTTGGATGCAAGTCCCTCAAAATCCAGATTTTTCACATGTCTGCCTATGAATCAGATGTCCCTTATGCAGGCACATGGAAACCAGCTGGCTTTCCACAGTGCTCTACTGAGGGCCAAATCCATAAACAGTAAACACAGGTGGCCAGGCTGACCTACATCAGCGTTTCTGTTGTGCCTAACATTTTTCAATACATTCAGCATAGTAATTTCTATGGTGAGCTGCAGGAAGAGCAGTAATTCCTCAGCAGTAACAACAGCAAGCAAGATGTACAGGGACAGATGCTGTACTATCGTACCAAAGGACAGGAGGCTGCATTCAAACATCTTCCCTATGCTGAGCCTTCCAAAACAGAGAAACTCCTTGCACAAGGACATGTTTTTCTTCAGTGAAATACAATGTTTCTAAGAAGATCCCAGTCTACACTCCCTTCTGCCCTTTGTTTTACATGCTTGGATGATCAGATTTTTAGAATGGGTCAACCAAATTCCAGAGCAGTTTATCAGTCACTTAAGCTGTAATACCTTGACCGCATACCAAGGTCAAATATTTCTGCAGTGCTGCTTTTATAAGGCTTTGTCAACATGTTAAATAAGGTAACATTCTTATCTCTGTATCCAAGATATTTTGCAACTTCATCCCATCTATCACACCTAGCATGTATTTTGAATAGATCACATTTAGAAACAGTCTGCATACCTCCCATCAAGATGTTTTCCATCCTTCTTTTTTTTTACCACTTTTTTTTTTACCACTGTATTATCTTTTATTTTTTCTCTAGCATAAATGAAATTACAAAACAGGAACCATCCCAGAATTCTGCAGTAATGTTTAAGGATGCTATAATCAGCTTCATGAAAAAGGTAGGCTGCAAGGCTCATTAAACCAGGCTACTTGCTTTTACCATGTTTAGTCATACAAGTGGCACAGACTGAGTTTTGTTCTGCTTCTTAAAAAAAAATCTAAAAAATATTTCAATTGATCTTCCTTCCTCTAGACTGAGCGAGCTGATATTTATATTTTCCGTAACATAAAAGACAAAAGCTGCACTGCCCTGCACATGAATGGCTCTTGGGCCCTGCCTGATACACTATTCTTAGCAGTTGATGTAAGTAATCACACATGTGGCAAAATCCACATTCAGGTTTCAGAGAATGTGCATCTTCTGCTGACTGCCTGCAGATGTTGTTTTGGAAAGCTGATCACGGAAACAATGGGAGGCACAGGAAAAGGGTGCTCTGGTATAGGTATGTGACACGTCATTTCATTTACTGGCCTGTCCAGGAAAGAGGTATCTTTCCTATTTCTTGGCTAGATGTTACAACTGGCTGCATAAAGATATGGTTTTACCTAGGAAGCATCACATGAGCTATGTTACAGCTTTACTCCATCTTACCTCAGCTTCTGGAACTGTTTTATTGAATCAGTTAATGCAATTTCCTATCACATCTTTAGGTCATATGTCTTAAACTTAGGCCTTGAAATTCTCCTCACACAACCACAAGATAGTCAAGAATGACAAGGTTGTTAAGGAAGACTCAGACATTTCATAAGCATCTAATGGAGGGGAAAAGGGAAGAGGGACAACACTTTTGGTCTGACATCACAAACTTTCCTTGGGGTTGAATTGAGAAGCATCAAGATTGATCAACTAAACTGAAACTAACTTTCAGTTGTCGAGGCTGCAAGACCATTGCTCCTGTGGGACAGTAAACAGCCAAATGCCTACATAGATGCTCATCTGGTGCTTTACAGCATAAAACCTGGGAGATGCAACAAGACGTTGCACTGCTGTGTTTGTCATGGTTTGCCTGCGTAGCCTCACAAAGCTCAGCACAGGGCAAAAAGTATTGTAGCTGCTTCTTTCTGCTACAGCCTAAATAGTTAATCCATGTGACCAAGTTCAGCAGGCACATGCAGAAATTTCATCCTTCCTAAACTATTAAGAATCTTCTTCTGTCAACAGCAATCTGTTCAATAGAAGCTCACTTTCCCAGCATGGATCAGCTGCAGCCTGGCAATATGCTGAAGCATGACTGCAATTACTGTATTTCTTCAAAAAGCTTGGTGTTGTTTACAACAGTTTTTGGCTTTCCTAAGTCAGGTCTGTCTCAACTAGCTTCCTTCTTCTGCCAGTCACTGGGACTGGGTGTACAACACAGCATCAGTGAAATGACAGCACAACAACTCCCTACTGTTTAAAATACACTTCCATTGTGAATTAATACTCTGTCCATGAAATCCACAGTTACTGCTGGAAGATTGTCACCTATGCACTACAAAACAGTGAAGTCTTCCAGTGCAGAGCAGCAACAGCCCACATTCATAACCTCTGCCACCACGTATTAGAAAGCTGCTACTGAAGAGCAGCTGCTGCTTTCAGATCACATACTGATTGCAAAAGGGATAGGAAGGGCCATAAACCCCCTGATATACTAAAGCACGCTTGCTTCTCAATCAAACTGAAGCAAAGTAATGCAAGGAGCAGAACATACTGCACTTAACAAGCAACTTTACAGCTCTTGGGAGGTTTGTGTCTCAGAAAAGGTAGGATCTTATGTCACTGCAGATCTAAGTGTCCTCGCGTAGGACATGTTAGGGGGCACAGACACTAGAAGCCCATCTAGCCTTCCTTCAGTTTTTCAGAAAAGAGTGAAACCTAGCAGCAATAGCAAAGGAAATGCACCAAAAAATCAAAATCACTTGCAATAACAGAAAGCCAGCATTGTCCTACAAGACACACTGAAAGTATGATGGTATCTTAAAGAATTTGTATTATATGTGAAAAGATTTTAAACCAAAATGATTTCACTATTGTCATTTCAGTAGGAGAACCGTGCATTCTTTAAAATTTACAAAATTGTAAAGTAAACAGTAATTGTAATTGTAAACAGTACCAAATATTGTTAAAAACTCCTGACATCTTTGTACACTATCCTACCCTTAAAGTGATTTATCAGTGCATCACCTTTGGCTACCTTCTTGGCCAGCAGCCAGTTAGTAAAAGTAGTGACCAGAAGGCTATAAAATCACACTCATCATAGTTTTCCCTGCAGTCACTGCTATGTGATGAATATTTATATTGAGTTTAATGTTACATTACTCAACACAAATACGGTAGCTGTGCCAGCCACTCTCACCCCATTACAGTTATCCACATTCTGAAGTCTCTCAGTTTCTGCAGAGCAGAAGCAAACACTGCTACATGCAGATGTGACTATGCATACACATAAAAGGTGTAACATTAAACACTGCCTGGGCAAGTGTTTCATATTAATCTCAAAAATAGACTGTCAAAACCACATCACTTTGCTGTACTTACTACTGTCTTGTGACAGCAAGCTACTGCAGTGTCTATCCAGTGCTGAGGCTGCTAATGAAGCACACGTGTCAAGACTTGCCTTACTGAAGCATAAAACATTTCCTCTGCTGAGTCCCTCCCTTGCCTGTGGTTTGTGCCTCTGTGTACACACACACACACGTGCTCACTCTCTCTCTCTCCTCCTCTGTCCTATCTTCTCCCTAGAGCATCATACCATTAACAGGAACATGCTGTGCAGAACTGAGCTTCAGTTTGAACACCAAGAAAATCCACTTCCCACTGCTAAATCAATGCCAGATAGTCCTTGCAATGAGAACAGCCTATCCAAAACTGTTGAGAGGAGGTGTAAAGTGACTGGAGGAGTAAGCCAAGCTTAGTAAAGCATCCGCATACTGCTCGAAATGAGAGGACTGAAGTGAAAGTCAACCCTGGTAAGACTGGAAAAGACAGCTCCACATACAGTGTGCAGTCTGTAACTGTGTGAATCCACAGTGTTAGAAGTGCAGCAGCACCACATTTCCATATATGTGCCCTCCTTCTGTTGTAGTGACAGGTCCTGAACCTACTGATTCTAAGATGCTGACCAAACTGAATTGGCCCCCATGGATTTAAGAATGGTTAGGACATTCGTCTGAGAAGCCCCAGTTGTGACATATGCTGCAACACTGAGGGGATTTTAAAAACCACTGGGATGGGAAGCTGGAGGGAAGAACAGGGATGGTGGGGTATCCAGACAGAGAAGCTGTATCATTATGTTGCACTGGTCTTGCTTCATGGATTTGGACCATGGGTGAACAGGATCCTTCTACCCTTCAGTGACAGTCCCGCCAGCCAGTGCCAGGCTGGGCTGCTCACTCAGACCACACTCACGGAGGCGCTCCTGACTGGACAGCCCTGGCACAGCCCTTGTGCAAGCTGAGCACTAGTGTGTCTTCCAGTCATTCACCTAATGGCCCTGGGTCCTCCTCCTCCAGATGCCTTTCCCAGCTGTGCCGGTAGCTGGCATCCAGCCGCGGATAGTGGGTGGGTGGGAGCGCAGAGCCGGACAACCCCCCGAATCTCCGCGGCGGCCCCGCGTCCTTACCGTCTCTGGGTCATTCTCAAACACCTCCCGGGCCTCCTCCTTGCTGCAGTGCTCCTCCACGCACTCCCTCTCCAGGTGCCCTTGCTTGGTCTCCTCGAAGATCTGGTAGGCTCGCCGCTGCCTCTGCCGCAGGAACTGGGCAGCTTCCGGGGCGCGCAGCAGCACGGCTGGGCAGCCGAGCGCCGGGACGGCGCGGGGGAGGCCAGGAGCAGGACGACGAGGAGGAGAGGAGCAGGAGCAAGGACAGGCAGCCGTGAACAGCTGAGCTCGCCTGATCGCCCCGGATCCCCCTACCCCCACCCCGCACACTCACCGCTCCTCCGGGGGGCACCGAGCGCTCTCCCTGCTCAGGGCGCGGCCCGTGGGTCGCCGCGGCCGCAGCGCGGCCCCTCACCCGCATCCCCTGACCCCGCCGCCGCCCTCACCGCAGCCGCGAAGCTGCGCATCCCCCCCGCACCCCACCCCGTCCCGGCAGCACAGCCCGCACTCGCACACACGCAGGGCGGCCGGGGATGCTCGGAGGCGTGTGCGGGAGGGACGAACCCCCCGCGGTACTCACTCTGCGAGGAGTCCGCCGCCAGCAGGACGAGCAGCAGGGCGGCCCCGAGGGGCGCCGCGGGATGCGGCATCACGATGCGGCGGCCGGGGCCGGGGCCGGGGCCGGGGCCGGGGCCGAGGCCGGGGCCGGGGCGGGCGCTGGCGGCGCGGCGGCAGCGGCGCGGAGCGGGAGCGGCGCGGGCGGCGAGCGCGCTGCTACTGCGGGAGCGCGGCGGCGGAGCCCGGCGAGGGAGCCGCGGAGCCGCTCGCCCGCCCTGCCCAATCCTCACAAGGCACCGCCGAGCCGCTGCTCAGGGACACACCTCGCGGCGGAGCGGCCGCCCGGACCGGCCCCGCGTACCTGCCCGGCCGCCCGGGAGCGGCCGTGCCGAGCGGCGGGGGCGGTCACGGGGAGTCGGGCCGATGGGCGGCCAGTAAGGGCGCGGGGAGCGGGCGGGGAGACTGCGCCCTCACCTCCAGGCGCATCTCTTTAATAGCTCCGGGGCTCATCACTAGGAAGGCAGAAGCTGGCACCAAACCCAACTCGGTCCTGCCATAAATTAGAAACTTGGGTTCGCCCCACACACCAACACAGGTTTTCGTCAGAAATGCATTTTCAGTTCGTTCTAGTATTTTAGGATGAACTCCCCAGGAAAGAGATTAATGTCTTTTTCTTACCAATATGTTGCAAGCCATGCTTTACTGTCCCTTGTCCATCTGTTGTTCCACGGGACGCTTCCACTGTGGGAAACCGTGTTAGCTGTAACCTAGAGCTGTGGGGTCAGAGCTCAGAGGTGCTCTTAGGCTGTCTACTGCCACTGCTTTAAAGCCACCCTTTTTATCTGTACTGCTCTGTCCAAGGGTAAGTGTGACAGATAGCTCCAGCAACACCATGTCTATACATTCTTCAAGAAAACTTCAGTGCCATAATTTGCTTCAGAAAAAGAACTTGTCTGGTTTTATTTTGTTATTTAGGTATATCTAATACAGACTTTGTGTCTCCACAATAATTACTGCAAATATAACAAATGTAAAACGTATTCATATCACATACAGTTGAAGAAAAGTAGGTGAAAACAGAAGAGCCGGCCTCATCCAAAGCAACTGTCCCTAGGCTGGTATCTTCTTTCTGACAATGGCCAATAATAGAGATACAGGTAAGAGGTATAAAAATATATAAACCACCATTATCTGTCCTTTTCTTGCTGTTCTCAGCTCCTGGGTGCAGAGGAAAAGCTCTCAGGTGAAAACTGTATCCACTGCAACCCTAACAGTGTAGGGTTAGAAATGTACCACTTCTCTATGAATTTGTTAAATAGCTTTTTGAGCTGTTGGTACACCTGGCCTCCAGGAGTGGTAGGAAGGTCTCAAATTTTAACAAAGGCTAGACAGGATTTTTTTCTCACTAGTTTTAAAACCAGTGCTTACTAATTTTACAGGGTACTTGAATTTTTGTCATCTAAGAAATAGTGAATGTTCATGCCCTATTTATTTTCACCATACCAGTTTATAGGCCTCTCTCATATGATTTCAGAACCATCATTTTTCCTGAACTATGGAGCTTTGGTCTTTTACTTGTTTCCAAACCCTTTTGAACCATCATTGCTCAAAGAAGCAGTGCTTCCAGTCCCTGTTGCTTTTTTCTGTCCTTTGGCCACATCTGTTTCTTCTGCTAGCATGCTGCAAACTCTATCAGAATAATCCAACAAAAATTATTAATTTTGCTTCAGATAGTTCCCCCACTGAGTTGCTGAACAGCTGCACAAACACCAAAAGGGAGAAGCTTTCAGGGGCAACAGTGAGTAGCTGCAGGCAAAGAAGCTTGGGCCTAATTTCATCAGCAAAGCTGGCCAAAATGGTATATGGAGCTACAACTGAAGGCAGAGGTTTCCTAGGACTGGCTGCCACTTTTCTCCCTCTGTCGTGTATCTCCCTGCCCACATCCACAGATGTGGCTGTGCCATTTCAGCTCAGTCACCTGGCAAGAAACTCTTCCCTTTTTCAGTGTGTGTGTGTGTGTTCTACCAGGTTACTGTGCTGAATGAGCTCAGTGACAGCATGAAGAAGTGTGGAGTGGGATTACAGCAGTAAATCCATAGTCTGCTCTGAGATTGCGGCCTGAGCCCCTCAAACAGAAGCCATTCCCCACCTTTTCATCCTGCCCTGTATGTTTTCTATTTATACTTCTTTTCAGACAACGTGGACAAAACTACATACAATATTCAAGATACGATATTATAGCAACAGTGTCCTGTTTCTTTCTTACTTCTATTTTTTTCTTACTATTTTCAAACATTGCAGGGGTCACTTCTTGACCTGTTCTCTCCAAAGAGCCATGAACAAGAGGTGTCTTTCCTGAGTGAAAAATACTTTCCAGAGTGCTGATTTGCCAGTGAATACAGAAGGTGAGGGCTGTCTTTCATGGGTGTGTCGCTTTATGTGTCTGTATATTAAATTTCACTTGTCATTTATTACCCTGTCATGTGAAGAGTGTTATCAAGTCATACAGCCAAGGCAACTGAACAGTTTTTGCTGCCAAAACAGGTTGTCCCACTCTGCCTTCCCTCTATGCTTCCACCTTATCCCCAGATGTGCAATCTTTGTACTCTTTTGTCACTGATGTGACCTCTCAGCAAGTCAATTCAACTCACTAAGCCAAGATAAAAATTGGGGTTTTTTGCTAAAAATCTTCTGATAATCTTGATTACCAGTTTAAGATTTGTCTGTTCAGATGAATTTTCTATTATCTGCCAACTGACCTCATGGCATTAAGCTTCTCCATAAAATTTCTGAAGATGTTGAACAGCAGAGATTTTTGTGGGTTCTGGAAACTGCATTATATTGTGTAATATAATGATGAGCTTTTTTTCTTTCTGATTTTTAGTATCCTTTTCTGTTTATCCTATATCATCACACTTGGAGAGCATATGGTAAAAGACCAGCTAAAAATTTTTTTTTAAAATCCAAGTATCTAATATTATCAGAACCATCCTTATCTAAATAAATATCATTCCTTGAATCTCAAATGGATTTGCAAAACAAGACATCCTTCTTGGTATGCAATGCTGATTCTTCTCCAACATATCATTCAGTTCACCAATTCTATTCTTTATTATGTTTTCCAGTAAGTTACTTGGCACAGACATCAAACACTGATTCTAGTGAGCTCTGAAGTCTCCTCAATAGTTGTATTTTCCACCTTCCATTCTTCTGGCATGCTAGCATTTAAGACAGATTTAAGCAATGAGTTGAATAAAGTAACAGTTTAATTTTCCTCAGAATTCATTGACTTTTTTTGGGTTTTTTTTGCTATCTGGCCTCAGCTGTCCCAGTAATGTCTTATGGTACATGAAAAACAGAATAAGAAATAATGCTGAAAATATTAAAACAATGTTATATGAACTGCTTGTACTCTCAGCATGTCTCATTTTAGACTCTCTTTTGATTTTAGAGTAATCTAGACACAGATGTTCTGAAATATAAATCTGAACCTGTAGGATTAGTTTCCATTGGTTTTTAGACACTAACCAGAAATATGCACCAAATTTAACAACTTTTGAGAGAAGTGACTAAAAATACAACCAGAAGGTGTTCATTAAGGATCAAAAAATCTAAAAGTGATTCATTGGTTCACAGACCTTGAGACACTTACTCCAAATTCCAATGAATGTCCTTTGGTTTCTCTTCCTTAATGAATCCCAAAAGAAACCAGTGCATAGTGTGTAGACAGGCTTCAGAGGTGTAGCAGAAGGTTTAACTGAGCAAAATTCATTTAGGTTCCTGCCACTAATTACATTTGTAGTCACCAAACTGCAGAATGAAACTAAAATGTCCTGAGAAGAGTATATAGGCTTCACAACTTTAGAGTTGAAGAAGCAGGGCAAGGAAGCAGGTGAAGGGTCTGGAGCACAAGTCTTAGGAGCGGCTGAGGGGACTGGGGTTGTTTAACCGGGAGTAAAGGAGACTCGGGGCCACCTGCAACCACAACTACCTGAAAGGAGGTTGTAGTGAGGTGGAGGTCAGTCTCTTCTCCCAGCTAACAAGACACAGAATAAGAAGAAATGGCCTCAAGTTGTGCCAGGGAAAATTTAGATTGGATATTGGGAAAATTTTCTTCACTGTAAGAACAGTTGGGCATTGGCACAGGCTGCCCAGAGAAATAGCGGAATCATCACTCCTGGAAGTGTTCAAAAATTTGTGGGTGTGGCACTTGGGGACATGAGTCAGTGGTGGACCTGAAAGTGCTGGGATACAAGTTGGATTTGATGATCTTAGCATTTTTTTTCCCAACCTAAACAATTCTGTGATTCTATATATTCATTGTGGACAAGAGGAAGGGATTCCCAAACCTGCCCTTCCTTCCTTCCATCCGTCCTCTAGCCAGGGACACTATGAGGTGCATGTTCTTGACTTCTGAAGGACCCTCTCTTCTGTGTAAAGTACTTTTCTGACCTCAAGGAAAAATTGGTTAGACATGTCCTATAAGTTGTCCCACACTGCCAAAGTATCTCAGATTTTAGAGCAAGCGACTGTTTCACATGCTCATTCCACATTCATTTCCCATCATTTTTCCTTTGAAAGTATTCCTAAGGTGTCATTCCTACTTTTGCTTGTATTTTATGAGGAGAAGGATATGAGATTACATCAGAATATTTAAGAAATTAAATGATTGTGGAAGGCAGCATACTTAATCAGAAAATCCTTCTGAGAGGAAGAGAGCTGATTCCATGATCCTTGACCTGAATGCAGTACAGGATGGCCATATGCCAAATAGCACATTAAGATCTGGGACTTGCTGCTTAGTTGTCAACTATGATTCATGGACTGATGCCAGGAAATAAACTGGAAGTTTCAAGGACAAGGAAGTTCTGAACTGTCATCTTGTTCTCTGTGTGCCTGTCTTGGTTCCAGGTGAATGAGATTTCCTTTCATTAGAGGCTAAAATGGTGGCTGAAAATGGCTTTAGGCACTAGCAAAACCAAATTGCTTATCTGGACAGTGGCATTCCCTCTGCAGCAAGCAAGACAACGCGCAAACTCCTGGGCAGAATGGGCCACTGCCATCCACAGGTGGATCACCTCAGACTAAACGGCACCGACCAACAGCACAGACCTCCAGCCAGAGCCTACAAGATGTCATGACTCCTGGTTTATTATATACCTCTGCAGGACATCAAAGGGTTGAGGTGGGGATGCAGGACCAGAGAGACTATGTTCTGTGCAATCTGAGTCACCAATCTAAGGTGCAATCTAAGCACCTGGAGGCAGGGAGCCCAATGGGGCTGTTGTACTTATCATGACAAGATGTTGTGGAGAAAAAGGCCTTCCATAACTGACTCTGCTTTTTACTTCTTACTCCCTTTCAAAAAACAGCTTTTCTTTTCTCCATTTTTGAAACAACCTCTGTACGTCTGGGATACAAACATTAGATTGTGGACTTAACTTCATTGTAGAGGAAGCCCAGTTCCTTTTATCTTGCTCCTGCCTTCACATGTCTGCTATCCAGTTAAGGATATTCAATTCAGTTCTAACAGATTTCTTGCTTGATGATTAAGCACCTGTTGTACCATCAATAAATGTCTCTCTAGTGCCTTCTTATGTTTCCATTTGGCAAAAGAATTTTGTAGAGGTTGAAAGATACCTTGATTTTCACCACATGAGAAAAGGCAAAGAAGGGAGCTCACAAACTGGAACTTCTGTGGGCAGACAGACCATAGAATAAATCTAGAATGCCCCTGACAGGTAATTTATATCAAAAAAGTAGAATCCCAAATATCCTACTGTCTTCACACACACACGCACACACACATGAATCTTGTTTGTATGGAAAAATCACACAAAAATTCCTTACTGAAACAGTGTCATTTTGAAGACCTGAGGATTTGTAATTTTGTTTCACCCAAAGATGAAAAAGCTCCTGTAACAGTGTGTGTGGCTTGCACAGGTGGACCTCAGTTAATTAGACAAAGTATGGGTTCACACACTAAAAATTTAAGATTTCTTTTTGTCATCAGCAGGAATTGAACCCAGACTTCAAGACAAGAACCTTTCATGGTACCAATGCAATTCCTGCTGCTTTGGAAACCCATTTGGTAGGTCCATCTGGACCTTCTCCTAATGTGCCACTGACACGTGAGCTGGGGCTTTTTGCACATCCTGCACTTTCATTTTTAAAAACAGAGTTTTGAACACATCAGTTTCATTTAATGCCTGGCTCTTATGTGAGTCAAAATAAATTAAAATTGTAAAGTATTTGTGATGATGAGAAGTGAAATTTGGAAGGTAACAAAAATAGGATGTGAGCCTTCTAAGAACATTTCCAGGCACCCAGCATAATGCTGGATAGTTATGCAGCTCCACTTAAAGATGCTACTGATACATATGTGAAACCTTATTCCAAGACACACACTATGCAGAATGAAAGTGGTGATGAAAAAGAATGTCAGAAGGATGAGAAACTGCAGCTAAAAGCAATTAGAAGCCATTCTTGGATTCAGGCTATTTTCAGATTCAGGGATAAATATGAAAATGTACTTTCTCGTCTTCCAAATGTAAGTCCTTCAGGGAGCCACACAAACATGTGCCTTTGTTTAGATCAGGCCAATATTTTTGTGTGAGAAAGTAAAATTTCATCCAGTGGTCTTTAATAATGTCAATGGCATAAAATTCCTCTTCTCTGGTGTGTTCAAGTTTAACATTTTCTAATAAAAACAATCACAGAAAAGGTGCCCTTATACTGAGCAATTCTTTTGAGTAATTAGCATGTATTAAATAAAGAAGAAAAGGGTTAACTTTCAAAATATGCTTAATTCTAGTGATGATGAAATGGATGAAAAGAATAAATAAATTTAGATTAGAGAGACAATCAAAGACTTGGGTAAAAAGTGGAACTGAGTACATGGAGAGAAATGTAGAAGAAAGGTTGTTAATCTTTCACACATGTCATTTACTCAAGAAGAAATTTCATAAAAGACTCTCCAATTAATGTCTCTCTTCCATAAGGGATCCAAACCCTATTTTCTGACAGTGATATATTATGCTGGAGGGAGAAAGAGAAAAGCTTCTTTTCTCCAGGTGCTAGTCATGCCCATGTCCATATGCTGAACTGAATGACCAGAGGAATAGCCTTTGCAAGGGACTAATTTCTCTTCAGGGCCATCAGCTTTTCTGCTGGTTGCTCCGCAGTTGAAACAACTGAATCTTGCTTTGAAGCATTGCGCCAACAGGGACACTTATGTTTCTTCTCTTTTCTCTGATGTCCTCAGCCCTGTGGAAATGTGCTGAGCTAAAACAAGGGGGACCCTGATGATGAAGAAATTATTGCGACCTGTGCAATTGTCGGGAAAAAGTTGAGAGAAAACGCAGCATCAGCAGATAGAGCCCAGTTCTGACTCATACTGAGGACAAGAGTTCAACAAGCCTAAATCCCAAACCAGATTCGGAGTAGGAATGAACTTTTGAGTGATGTAAGGAATTTCATAAACATTGCTGGTGGACAGGATTTGTGTTTTATTAGGCCATTGGTATAGGAATATACCATGAGGTTATCATGGCTTCTATTCCTATGCATTCCACATGTGCTTGTGTCCTAGGGAATTTTTAGTTGCTTGAATAGAGCCTAAAATAAATATAAATAAATTCAAGGGTGACATGAGGAGGAGAAGAATATTGCAGCAAAACAATAAGAACAAATATGAGTCCATACAATGTGTTTTACCCTACAAAACCTCACCGGGAATAATATAAACACTGCGATGACAAGTGGAGTTGCTGAGACATTACTTGAGTTAGAGGTGTCTCTCCAAGGCAGGAGGGAGAGTACTGAAATTCATTGCTGCCTGTGAAAAGGGCTTCTCAGCAGAAGACCATGATGTTTCTTTATTGTTCTCATTAACTCAAAGCAATAAAAAACTCCCAGCTGTGTAGCACAATATAATGGGACAGTGAGAGACAAAACCAGAATTTTAACAAGATATAGCTCTTGCCAATGCTCCAAGCTCTTAGAGGGAACTCTGCTCTGAAGCAGCCTCCATGCATCAGTCTGGGCTTCGAAGAAGGGAGAAGAGCTGTCACTGCAGAGCAGCTCTCAGATCCTGATCCCTGGGGCAAGCTGCTGGTGGTTGGGAAGAGTTGCCTGGTAACAAGGAGCTGTTGCCTTCTCATTTCCAGCTGTTAAACTGCATTGGAAGGAGCTGAATAATGACAGAATAGAAACCTAGCTTATAATTTGTGGTTTAATACAATGGAATAGGAGTAATGTTATGGCACCTCTAAATTCTATAGGACACAAGTCTTTGCACTAGAGTTCTTGCAGGTCCATGTTGCAAAATGGAAACAAAGCTTCCTGTAACATTTTATTGGTCAGCTTCTTGTTCCAACAATATTTGTCAGTGGAGTGCTGGTGGTGTAACCTCTGGTGTGTGTAAAGGATGGGGAAAAGGTAACAGCAATGGGGATTTTAACAGAGCAGCACAACAAAGAGACATAACAAAGAAAAGAAAAATTCATTTTCTGGAAAGTGTATGCAAATAAATGTATTAGAATATCAACATTTATATTTCATATTTGAATGGAAAATGCAATATCTGATGTGCTGATTTCTCCATCCAAATGGAAATGTGTACATTTACCTATTGATAACAATAACAATAATAGCAATGGTCTGAGTTTAATTCTAAAACAGGTATTCTACTTTCTTCTCTGGAAGGGAAATCCTAGCTGTGTAGTTTGAGAGAGACTGAGACTTGAATGAGGCCTGTTGACATCTCTGGGGGAGACAAAGAAGAATGGAAGGTTGGAAGTCCAGAGCAGAAGGTTGTCCCACTGTAAGACTGTCATCATTGAGGGAAGGAGTTTCAACACATGCTGTTGGGCAACCTGTACTGACTGCCATGAAGTTTCCATCTTCAAAAGCTGGAGGAAAAGAGAATGCCTGCAAAAACCCAAAGCAGCATAAAAAAGGGGGGATTAACCATCCTCTGAAGTCCTGGGAACAAAAGGTGACATTGATGTGGGCTTTGGCAGGGAAGGCAGTCATGGGGCCTGCTTACATTCTTTTGAAGGGTTGTAAGCAACAGAAAGAAAATATCAGCTCTGGTTTAAATTCAAAAACCCATAGTTCAGTGTGCTGTTTTGGTTGGGGTGGAGCTGATTTTCTTTATAGTTGCCAATGTGGGGCTATGGCGAAAAGAGTGTTGATAACTCAGGATGTTTTAGCCATTGCTGAGCAGGACTTGCACAGCACCAAGGCCTTTAGTGCCTCTCACCTCACCCACCAGTGAGGGGGCTGGGGGTTTGCCAGGAGTTGGGAGGGGACACAGCTGGGACAGCTGACCCCGAGTGGGCAGAGGGAATATCCCACACAATATGGTGTCATGACCAGTATATAAAGCTGGGGGGAAGGGAAAGGAAGGAGAGAATTTTTGGACTAAAGGTGTTTATCTTCTCAAGTCACCATTACACAGGATGTTGCTCAGCTTTCCTGGGTTGACTGGATACCTGCCTGCCCATGGGAAGTGGTGAATGAACTTCTTGCTCTGCTTTGCTGGCCTGTGTGGCTGTGGCTTTCCCTGCTAAACTGCCTTTGTCTCAACCCATGAGTTTCTCACTTTCACCCTTCTGGTTGTCTCCCCCATCCCACTGGGGAAGAGTGAGTGAGCAGCTGCGTGGCGCTGGAGTTCAACCATGACATTCAGAAATGTGTTATTTTAACCAGGAAAATTAGGGAGGGAGAGGGATATCTAGGTGAACTATATGACTTCCCTTTTCCATTACAAATTGCTTTGAAAGATATGGTAATATCACAATACATTGCTAGTGAGAGCTGGTTTTGAGCCTGCGTTGTGCTAATTTTATCAAATACTAAAACCTTCAAACATTGGTACTTAAAATGGGTAAGAAATATGTCAAGGAAATATGTTTGATTCGTGTGCAATCTGATCTTCAGGTAAACGTACCAGTGTTCTCTTCTCTACAGGAAATCTTTCGTGTTTTAGGAAGAGAGTGATAGTGTGAAAATAAAAAACAGGAGGCACACAAAAATCAGTCTGTACCCCCATCCATAGATGCATACAAATATGCACATGTATGTATCTCCATATCCATGCATGTGTTGCCATGTCCCAGCATCCTACAAACGCAAATCAGTTGAGCTTCTTACAGCAGTCCTCTGAGACAGGAAGCTATTATTCTTGTTCACAGATTAGAAAGCAGAAGTCTGGGAAGTTCAAAGGTAAAACCCAGGAAGAGCTGGAATTGACTTTAGTTTTTTAAAGTTCAAGGCAGGGGTTTATGTCCAAGATTTACGATACCATCTTTTCTTTTTGTTGTTTGACTTGATTTCAAAATTTCTATGGCAAAGAGAGAAAAATCATGAAATAGAATAGCATTCAAATAAAAGGAGAAAATTATTGCTTCCCTTTAAGTTGAGAGAGGGAAAATCTTCCCTTCATCTTAGCTTGTATCAGAGCAGTAAATTAAAAATGAAGTGCTGATTCTTCAAAAAGAAATTTAGTTTCGCTATCATTGATGCCAGCTGGGTCTGCAAGCTCTACCACAGGAAGAGATGAATAAGTGGTTGAAAAAATCTGAATGAATTACACTCAGACCATAATAATTAAAGCCCTTCTTGGATCTTAAGGGCTGGAACCAGAAAAACAATGGTCCAAAAGACCCAGTCTAGCACCATTGCATTTTGGTGTGGGCAGTCCAGTGCATAATAAAAACTCAGCAGCACCTTGCTTTTAATGGAATAAATGGGGCAAAGCAGGTCTGGAAGGGCAGCAACCCCTTTCACAGACGGGTATAAGGGGCAAATAAATCCACCTCCACTGCAGGACACAGGCTGGGGCTTTCTTCATCCTGTGGTGCTGACTCCTTGTCCCTCAGGAGTGCACCCTCATTTCTTACGGACCATGCTGTGAAGCAAAGGAGATGATGGAGGGACCTGTGATACTGTGGTGCATGGAGAGGACCCTCAGGAGGGAATCTGGTGGAATCCTACATTAGCCTCCTTCAGAATTTTAATGATTATTTATACATTATATTATATACAATACAGAATGACTGTATATTTTATGCAAGACCCATCCTAACACTGGATACTGGTCTCTGCTGCAGATTCTTCTCTAGATTTACTCAGAAATTACTTGTATTTATTGTCTTCAAAGGAAAACCAGTCACCAAGTTGTTGCTCTTTGTCTACAATCACTTTGCTTTCATCTATGATTTGGCATCAGCTGCACCAGGAAAAGGCACATAATTACAGTTTTCTTCTAAGTTATTTGACCAGAAGTTCAAATTCCAAGTCCCTGAAATTACACATTGGTTATAACTAAGAAAAAAAAATTCAAGTATTCTGTTAAGAAAATGGTGTTAAGCAAAACACTCCTATTGCAAGAAAAACACCTTAATATCTGAAAACAATGAATAAAATGGACAGAAACTTTAGTTGTTATCTGGTATAGAATTAAGTTCAACTGTTTTCTTACTAGAGCTTATCAGTTCTTATTTTTATAGTGTGCATTGTTTATATATTGTGCTCTAGAAATACTTTATTGCATAAATGTTTGGCTGTAGGGAGGGAGGAAAGGGTGGGAAAATCCTCAACAAATAATCCAGTGTATTTAAGGCTTCACTCTGTACATATGCTGCAAGGAAGATTCCAACAGTGTGGTTTACTATATGCCAGGTGCATTTGCTGCTTGGAAAGAAAGCACTTGGCCCTCTGTTGAAACTAGAAATCTTCAATATGCCCATCACTTGTGCAGACACCAGCTCTTAGGGCAAGGGTAGTAATGCACAGGAATGCACGTTTTGGGGGTGAAGCCCCATAAATCTCACATGCAATATCCTGAAGCAGCAGACTCATCATGTGTGGGCTGAATGAGTTATATACCATGAGCAGAGGAGCTGCCCTTGCTGTGCAGGGGCTTGCAGCAAGGCCAGCCAGTGCTTTTCAAGGCACTTGGTAGGACATGAAGGGGAAAGATGCTGTACCTGCTGCACTGCTGCTGTCCGGCATCTCCCATGGGCAGGACCATACTCTAACTTTCAGGTAGAAAAGGGCACATGAGGCCAAAACTTTGTGTTGGGTGCCAAACAAAAAGCTAAAACCCTTTGGCACTGCACTGGTGTGAGTCCTGCACATGTGTTAACCCATAACATAGGAGCTCATGTGTGGCCTTAAGTGCATATGTCCCACATACCTATATAGACTCTGCACACGGTGAAGGTGATTGCCCTCTGCAGTGTTTCAGGTGTCTCAACTCAAAGCTGTGGCTGCTGCATCCTGGGTGTCATGCAAGGACTGATTAAATATGGGCCCAGAACCACCCCAGGCACCAG
This sequence comes from Anomalospiza imberbis, assembly GCF_031753505.1. Lineage (NCBI taxonomy): Eukaryota > Metazoa > Chordata > Aves > Passeriformes > Viduidae > Anomalospiza > Anomalospiza imberbis. The sequence goes on from NC_089682.1 coordinate 26,686,781, forward strand.
CATACACTTGCCTGGGGTGCAGAGGCATAGAACCTCCAGCAGCCCTCTCTGTCCTTCTCTCTCTGTGTGCCCAGATATCTCCAGATTGACCCTGTTGCTTGAAACCCATTGATGGGAGCCACAGAGGAGCTGCAGCACAAGCTGTTCCCATGTGATGATCCCTGAACCCCGATTCTGCCTCCCCGTCTCTCACTGCAATGTTCCCATACCACTCCCTGTGGGTAAATGGAGGGGCTCCTCTGATGCTCACCCAGCTCCTCCTGCTGTGCCTGGGAATGCTGTCTCCACCCCAAAAGGGCTCCCTCCAAGTGCACAAATGCACGGCCTTCCTCCTTCCCTGTGTTCAGCTTTTAATATGCATCCCTGTAGCATTGTGCAGCTTCCATGGGTGCTGATAAGCAGATTGCTTTTTTTTTTTTTTTTCTGTAAAGGCAGAAAACTAATGCAAATTACATTCACTGTGGGTTTTGATGTGTGTGGCTTGATGCTTATCAGCTCAATTATACTGCAGGAAAGTGAATGGCAGGATTGTTCTCCTAGTCTTACATGGAGTTAAACAAGAAAAACCGTGAAACTCTGCGTTACAATCAAGTGTAACTGGGGTCTTCACAATTCCAGAAGTGGGTTCTCTGGCCAAATTAAAGAAAGTGGAGAATTGCCAAGGAAAACATTTTTGTCCAGCTTAGTTTATCTGATGTTACCAGCATGTAGTGATACATTATCATAGAGAGTTATTTCCTCTGTTAAACATAGAAGCAAGAGCAAGGATGGATAAACAATGTAGCAAACAAACCCCAAGTGTTTAATCATTTTAACTTACCATGGCGGGAAGCAGGGGTGGAGGGGGAAGGAGATAAAATTAGGCATTCTTCAAAGAGCCCAGCCACTGCTTTCTGTGTTGGAATTGTCTCCATCAGAGTAGGAAGCCTGAAGCACAGAGCAAGGGGCTGTCCAGCAGCCAAAAGCTCTCTCAGAGCCCCAGTCTGTTGCAAAAGAGAAGCCCTCTGAGCAAGGTTGTGGGGCATGGCTCAGGGTGACCCAGACCTCATGGCCTGGGAAATGCACAGCAGGAATCAAACATCTTGCTTGCTTTTAGATGTGTCTGGAGTTTGTGTCCGATCCACTCACTCCAGGCTTTCCTCATGACAAACAAAGGGATGCAGATAAGGGCATGGTTCATCTGACACTTATTTCAGGGGTCTTGTTTGGGATGAAATGATTCACACCTTGAATACAGTATACATTGGTTAAAAAGAGACTATTCCATAGTAGATGTCTGTGTTAGAAATATCAATATTTAATCAAAAGAGCCCATAGGCCACCACAAGATTTCCTTTGGTGGTTGCCATCAGCCATCATTGTTGGACACTGGGATCTGTATGGCTTTGCACACCCAACAGGCAAAGGGAGGGACAGGAAACCAGAAACTTTCCTTTCTATAAATAAGATCCTAACCCTTCAAAGCAAATGAGTGAAGTTGCACTGCAACAAGGAGGAGTGACAAGGATTGTCTACCCAGATAATGCAGTTTCACAGGTAGTTATCCCTTTAACCTTGAATCCCATAGTTGAAGTATTTAGATAATTCCAGTGCATCCCAGACCAGAAGTCTCTGAGCAAATCAGAACTTAGAGAAAAAATTCAGAAAGAAAGTATTTGGTACATTAAGGTTGCTAATTACCACTATAAACCAGTCTTTAGTACAGCAGTTTTACTGCAGAGCTGTTTGTTAGGATAAATTTTTATCCTGCCAAGATAACATACAAAGGACCAAAGGGATCTTCCATGATGAAGGGCTAAAATATGTCTGTGTGGCTGAGACAGGGGTTTTGTGTGGTAGCACCCCATTATCTCCATACCTGGAAGATGAGGAGCAGAGTTTTGGCTGAATGTCCAGAACAAGTTCTGGGTTGTGAAATCTCTGTGTGAGGGAGCAGTGACAGCTAAGCTGACCTTCATGTCTGGCTCAGGTAAGGCTGTGTCAGTACGTTGCCTCCCCTCCCATTGCTTGGAGGGTAAACCATGAATGGGGATGTCATTTCCTCACTGATAATCTGCAGGTCACTGGAACCTTTTTGCACATAAAAATGTACTTCAACATGCTAAAATACAGCTCCTGCCTATACCTTTTTCAGTTAAATTGTGCAGGGTGAGACACAGCCTCTTCCAACAGCTTAAAAACTAGGACATTTACTGGCACAGCAGCAAAAAATGTGTTTGCTAACCCTTATGTACAACGAACGTGTTGATGGCAAAAACATGTTTTGCAGAAGGTACCAAGTAAGCTCAAGGCTGAACAGAGAGCTGTAGAGTTGTCTCATTCCCTGCCAGTGATCCTGGGATGTCTTCCAAAATTACCTGTGGCTTCTTGAATTTAGTTCAGTTGGAGCTGGGAATCAGCAAGAGAAGTGTGTGTAAGCATCTATATGTGTAGAAACAAAAAAGTGACATATTGAAGACTGTATGTTGGTAGCCTAAAAGAGTCGAGAACATCAATGCATTTGCAAAATTAAACCTCTCAGTCAAGTACTGGATATTTTCCTCCAGATAATCCTCTAAACTAAAAATTAAAAATAAATAAACCGGACAAATCTTGAATCTAGATGCAGTCCAATGAAATTTGAATCAGCAATAAATATTCCTATTTCATAAGAATGAAATAAGATAGGGAGAGTATGGTGAAATCAGCAGAAAGTATGTCTAATCCTAAACTGCTTAAAACTCATTACAAAAATAATGATTCAGTGACATAAAAGCCTAGTCTAAGCAGTCTCTTCTTCTCTCTCTTTAACTAATTTCTAGAAATTAAGCTAGAATAAGCCCCTGCAGTATAAAAGGCTCCAAACCTCACAGGAATTGTTGGAGGTTTGCAATAGGCTGTGGTGGGACTCATCTGAATAGGACAAAAGGATAGGATAAACAGTAGATGGACATTTTTCCTAGTGTGCTTGTAGGCATGTCCATGTACCACCTAAAACTGAGTCTTGTGGACACCAACAGTTCTGTGGGTGTGAGCAGAAGAGATAGAACTAAGCCAAACAAACCAACAGAGAAGCTATTCACAATTTCTATGGAGACAGAGCAGCTGGTCCCACGTGGAAACAGCTCGTCCCCACACACCATGCTCCACCTGCCAGGTACAGTGTCACTTCAGCTCATCAGCGCTTATGCGAAGCTAGGAGAGGAGCTTGAACTATCCTCTGCTTTAAATGCATTTGGACACTGCACAATTTTATGGATCCAGCTAGAATATCTGCAGGAGTTCTCAGGACCAGGCCACCTGAGCTTGCTCAGCCAGCTCTGCCATGCCCAGCACTTTGACTGCTTTCACCCATTGCCCTAACAGTGGCACAGGCAGTTGTAGCAGAAAGCCCAAATTGGGTCAGCTTTTGCTATTGTTTCTTCATCTGTGGGAAGTGTATAGAGGGCTGAGATTGGAATCAAAAAGTCTGCAGTGGGGAAAATGGAAAAGTCTAAGGGATGTAGAGTGGTTTGAAAGACTTCAAGTTTGTTTACATCCTCTCATTTTTCCTTTTACCTTATTCTCTGGTACTTCAAGAGTACTGTAGCATGGAAAGATCCTAAAGTGGAAAGGCTAGGCCAGTCATGGAAAGATAAACACTGAACAAAGTTCTGGCATCAAATAAAGGTCTTCCTACAACATGCAATACTAGCATGGACAGGGTTAATGTCATGTGTGGCATTCAAACTTATGCAGCCTATTTTGAGTCAAAGGGCCTTTTGGCTCTCTGCAATTAAAAATGGAATTGATTGAATTTTTCATCAGCTCTGTTTATATTTACACATTCTTGTCTGGTCAAAATTTGGAAATTTTGTGGGTCATTTGTGTTTTGTCTCTGTGAGTGTGGCATATTCAAAAAAAAAAAACAATCTGAAATGTCAACGATATCAAGAGGAGACAACAGTGACTGTCTGAGATTACTACAGTACAGCACTCTCTTTCCTACAAAGGAAGAATAGTAAGTTTGTATCTACTGTTATACATAGGATAATTTATGAGGTCTTTCAGGAATTCTGTACTGTTCCAACAATTTTCACTGTCATTGGGGGAAACAGCAAAGTTTGGTACATTGCTAAGAAATATTTGTGCCTTAAGCATCTCCTGAAGACTCATCTGCCGTTTCATGGTACACCACAGTGCTCCATTCTGCAGGTCACTTCAAGCCTAACTCTGGTTTTAATGGGACTAATGGCAGTTTTAAATACTCTCTTTGTGAGCAAATGAATACAGCCCATTCATTTCAGTTGACAAAAGTTAAATAAATGTAACATTTTCCTTCTGAAAATAAATGGAAATATCTTTAAAAATGAGTCTAAAATAGATATTTACATAATGAAAGAGATTGTTCCTTATGTTCTTCCAATTTGCATTCATTTTGGCTCCTTCAACAGCAGCTATTGGTGATGAAGTAGTTGAAAAAGAGCGTAAGTCATTGAATCAGAGTTAAGACATGTAGTACCATGACCCATATATTCCTATTAGGTGACTTGCTACACTTGCATGGTTCCAAGCTGAAAGGAATGTGTGTTTCTCTGGTAATATAGGTTGGAAAAAGCATATAGATGATAATAATAAAAAAACCCCATGCAGTTGAACATGGAAAGACACATCTGTGAGTAACTGCTGCTGTACTTTTTCTCAAAATCCATCTGTTTATCATAAATTTTCATGTCTCTGCAAGCATATTAAGAGATACTGAGTGATGTGGTAGTTACTGGAATCATTACAAAACCAACAAACCTGAGGAGAAAGCCAGTTTTTCAACATTCTATTTATTAAACAGGACAAGCAATAGAATAGAAGTGGTAAAATTTTGAAACTTCAGTTACAGTTAGTAAGCACTCAGTAAGAAAAGGACAGTTTTGCAGCAGGTTTCAATTATATCCGTAGTGGATTTCAGGGCAGTTACATCAGCTCCTATATTCTGGGCAAATCAAGAGGCTGATTAGCATGGATGAATTGTGCAAATAGAAGCTTGTGCTTCTTCTCTCAGTTATTTCACCTCCATTTTCTTCTGTGAACACACAGATTTCTCAAGAAGCAGTCGATGTTTTCAAAATAGGCCTGTAATGAACTGTAGGCAGGTTTTGCATGTTGAGTGATCAGGCTGCTGATGAAATTACCTTCCCTGAGATCCCAGGAGTCTGTGAGCATGTTGGCTATTTATTTAGGTTTTCTGTTCAGAATCATGTTAAATTCTTGCCTAATGCAGGCACAATTTCTATTGCACTATTCAGCAGAAAAAAAAAAAAATATTAGCAACACAAAAATTTTCCCAGTTCAATCACTAAGAGACAGACTGTGCTGTTTGGAAGGTATATTTTAAATGGGAGGAGGGGGAGACTTCACAAAAGATTTTATGTTATTTGATGATACTTTAAAAGCAAACTGAGAATTGGAAAAAAATCTATGGGATAAATATGGCCTCTATAAGCTTTTAAAAACCGCAGTACAGAGTCCTGCTGGCCTTTAGGACTACAATTAAAACAGCAGCAAGCCAAATAATGTGATCAATTGCTTATGTAGACATAATCTTCCCACCTCCTTTCTAGGCCTCCTCTGTCTCAATAGCCATTCCTGAAAAACCACGGCAGTGATTGCCTGCACAGCCCTGTAGACAATCAAGGAATCTCCCTGTGATGGTCTGAACATCCCAGCGATCTGTTTTGTCCTGCTGTTTGATTTGGGGAGCAAGCTTCCTCTGAGGCAAGAGGCAAGGGAGGATGAAGAGGAGCTCCAAAATGATGTGCTGCCAGCAGGAAAAGGTGAATGCAGAGCAGGAGATATTTTAAGCAGATCTGAGTGGACTGGTGTGCGTGTGGCTGTGGTGGAGGGTGCCTGAGAAGATGGTGAAGCTGTCAAGCTGTCCAAGCTGGGAATTGTTGTTGACTTCACCAGTGCTAGCAGGTGCAGCAATTGAGGCTCATGTGGATGCAGGAGCCATAAGATGCCTGCAAGGAGAAGGTGCAGCAGCCATAGGAAGATTCTTTGGCTGTACCCCCTTTTTCCTTGTCTTTCCCTTCTGCTCTCAGCAAACCTGGAGGTGAGGAGAATACTGCAGGAGCTGCAGACAAAGGATGCAGCTGAGCTGGAGGCAGGCAGGGCAGCTTCTCCTGCCCAGAGAATGGCTGTCTATGGCCATGGGCCACACAGGCTCTGGAATTCACAGTGGCAGCAGCAGATCTGCTTCCAAATGTGGGAAGAGGTGGGTGGGATGAATATTGGTTCCCCAAAGGGTCCCAGGATTGGTGGACAGTACCTTGTGTCAGTACTATAAGGGCAAGGGGCTGGTGGACATACAGGGCCCTCAGTGGTTAAAGAGCCTGTGAAAAGAAGTTCTCTGGAAGCTGGGATAGAGGGCTGCTTTTGCTGGGGCAGAAGGATAGGTGTGCTGTAACCCACAGAGCTATCAAAGGGGAGCATGCTGAAAAGGTTTCAATCGATTGAGGACGACAGTGATCTGTCAAAAAGAAGGACAAATTCCCATCCTGTCATTGCATGGTTGGCCAATGACTTCAGAAAAATTCAGTGCAATTTCCTTTCCAAAAGAAAATGTTGTTTTGAAGTTAGCCTGTGCATTTCACAGATGTGCCAATATACTGGCTGACACAGCTCCTATTCCAGAAGAAGAATATATTATTTCTTTTTGATAGGAGGTCAAAAAAAGAAGAGAATGGACTGAAACCAAATTCCAGTATATTTGTTATTTCCAAGCTCCTAATTCAGAAAAACAGTGTTGCACAACATTTTTTGCGATTTCATCCACAATTGTTCTCTGAGGGATCAACATTACAAGACACACTCATGTGGACAGCCTGGACAAATATCTCCTTAAAAATTCCATGAGGATGAAGAACAAGACTTTCTGGAAATCACTCAGTGCAAAACACTGTCCAAATTCCATTTGAAGAAAAAGACATGTACACAAATAAAACACATGCAAAAATTTTCAGACTTCAATGGCAAATCTTGATTTGCTTTTACCTCTGCTCTCAGATAGGAAGACTCCTGTGCTCTTAAAAACTCTATAAGCACCAATACCTCTTCCTCCTCCCTCTGCCCCCCCAACAGGATCTTCTGGGTTTAGCTTCTCACTTTGGGGTCTGCATGCTATTCTACTCAAGAAAAAAGGGCAGGGGCATCAGCTGGAGCCCTGTAGAGCCTGCATGCTTCATATTTAGCTGTGTTCTGGACCGCTTTGCACAGCTCACAGCAGTGTGAGCCTGACCTAGAGAGCCTTGAGCAGCGCCAATGTGACCTGAGTTCTTCAGTGATCCTGGGCTCTGGAACATGGCCCTTGTAGTTTAGCTGAGAAGAACCTTTCTCTAAACTCTGCTTTTGTGAAAGCAGAACCAGAGAGTTCCACCCTTACCAGCCCATGTTGCTGCAGCCAGGTATGCAAGGTGTCAGGCATCACAGCTGGCAGGGCTGCACAAGCAGCTACAGGTGACATGGGAAGGAACTAGGAAGAGGCTGGGAGTCTTGGGAAAGACACAGTGATATTCCTTTGGTTTAGAGTTCTAGTTTAGTCTGGTTTAGAGTTCTAGTTGCCTTTCCTCATCTCAGGCTTTCTGGTGTTCTCTTTTTTTAAAATAATGATTTATGAATTCATTTGTATATGGGATAGGCAAGAAGCATAGCCATAAAAATAAAAAAGTGAAAGAAAAGCAAGTGCAGAGGCTGGAACAGTACCTGAATTATAGCAGCAAGATGCAAAAGGTCATAAAAGGAAAAAAAAAAAAAAAACAAAAAAAAAACAACAAAACAAAACAAAAACAAAACAAAACAGATTTTGTTGACTCTTCTGCTCCCAGAACCAGCTTGGTTTATTTTCTGTGACTTCTTTCCCTCTTTTTATAACTTTCCAGGCTGGCTAAATTTCTTGGTAACTCCTGTGGCTACAGGAGCACATCTATTTCAGCAGTGACAGAATCACACACTATTGTTTTCCCTTCCAGCACCACCAAGCACTCCTAAGTCACGAAGCTGAGATCATTCCTTGAAGTTTTGCACAGTTCTGCCTGTGCATGCCTGGGACTTTGTAACATGAGGATGTCAGCTGCAAAAAACCCACCAAAACCAAAATGGCTTGAGGCATCATCATTGTGCATTTTGGGTCATCTGTGTCCCACAGATCAAGGGTAGAAATGTAACCAAACCAGAACATTGCCCCTAGCCTCAGGTGAAGGGCAGATTGGAAGCCTCTGAAGTTGTGAGAAACAAACTACAGAGGGCGTGGGGCAGGATCTATACCTCTTCAGAGCAGTAGTTCTCCACTGTAGTCACAAGCTGTCCTGAATTCACCTGCTTTCAAACCTACTGCAAAAATTATCCTTAAACAACAGCAGTTTGGGGGCAGTTTTTACAGGGAGTATTCACAAAGTGTTAGAGCAGCAGTACTTAAAGGGAAACTTAGATTTGCTTTTCCTCCCAGGTGGCAGCTGCCAGCTATGCAGAGATGAGCATGCAAGGGTCCAGCTCCAGTTTGCCGTCTTCTGAGGTTCCCAACATTTATCTTTTTGCTACCCAGTAAAAAGCATGTTTAGCTTTGCCTCATGCTACCTCATTGTGTAATCTCAGACATCTTTATTCCCTCAGGCACAGCCATAGCAGCAGACCCAGTTTAGAGGAACTATCACCTCAGGCACCAGAGACTACATCATGTTGTGCATCTGGTCCACATGGTTCCATCCCTGCTAACGCTGCTGATATTCCTGTCAATCCATGATGCTGGTGGGGGAAAGCCCACCCCAGATGTGCATCCCTTGATCTGTAGCTATGGAAACTGGACTCCTACTCCCCATTCCTATTCCTCTGTGTCACATCAGGACCAAGTTTGTCTCATCCCAGGAAGCAGGAGGAATAGTTATTCCTCTCCAAGACAAATACTGAAAGACTCTTAATTCACATTTGGCCTCAATAAAGGGAAAAGACTGAAAAATTACAATATTATGTATTTAATCTCAGGGCAACTTCATGGTTGCCAGCTTCTCCTGGGAATCCATCCTGAGCTATGGCTGCTTCAGTAGCTCCTTCTCATTCTAGATGCAGATGTGGCCTCATTTTCTGGAACAAGAATCAACACTGTAAACGTTTATACTCTAATAAAACCTAAGGACCCCTCCATTTCTCAGCATTTTCAAGGAGATCAGTAGTCAAAAGGCACCACTGAGCAGCCACTCTTATCTGTCAGCCTGCTCTCTGCCATACAAAAGTCAGTGATTTCTGCTACATGCAGCAAAAAGAATCATTATTGTTTCTGACTCAGCTTAGAGTATTTTGTCATGTCTGATTTTGCTGGAGGCTCCAGCCCTTCACGCCAAGTTATGTTATCACACAGCAAGAACAGCTAAATAGCCCCAGATGGCCTGGTTGGTTCACATTAGCCTCCTAGGTTCTTAGCAGCACTGTCATAAACCCTGTTACTCTTGGATAGTGCAGAGATGGCTTTCTCAAGCCAGATTTGTGAACAGTCTAGGTGGATGCTCCAGGGCTCCGTTCTGAGACTTGGAGCATGTTTAAAGTACTCTGGGTTTGAATAAATCATATCCCTGTGTACTACCATAAAGGAATGTGGATGATACTCTTGTGGTTATCCACAACATCTTTGTGGAGATTTTGGGAAGAAAAACAAATAGCACCCTTCCAAATATTTTGAAATGCTACCTCTGACTCTGAGGAAGAAAAAGTTTAAAGAGAAATTAGGCTGTCATGAGTTATTTGGACTAATAACCACCAGCAGAATAAGTTAACTTCTAAAAATATTGTTTGGCTGAAACTTTTGTGTCTGGTTTTGGGGGGATTTTTTACTGATCTGTGCAGTAATGCACACACTGTAAAGACTAAACATTCATCAGTTTGATAGGCAGGTTTAGCTCAAAGACAAAGTCATCACACAAATGTTGTCCTGCATAAACTGAGAGACATGGCAAGGTTGGTACCAAGTGCTGTGGAGAAGCATCATCACCCATCATCTTTATCGTGGCTCATTTTATTGGTAACAACTCCAGCTGTGGTCTCAGCCATGATATTCTATCTGCAAAAATTGAACTGAAAAGGTCTGCAGAGAATTCTCTGTGTGGTATAGTATAACAAATTTGCTAGATTTACTGAAGTGTTAGGTTTGGAATTTTCTATTCAAGTATTCCTTCAATAGGATGCAACAGATACTTTGACAACTTGTTTAAAAGAAAAATCTGGTCTCCATTATGTGCAAGTGCTATGTCATATAAAGTTGAAATAGGAAGACACCATTCTTTTAACTCAGTTTTGGTCATTATGACTATATCCTGCCATTGATCTATATCTGGGTCTCTAAGCTGTGTCCATTAAAAGGCCTGAAAATGTATCAATGGCAGGATATGGCCCTTTGTTCTTTCATGTTATGATCACAAGGAATTAGAATGGGATCTGGCTCCCAGGACTTTGAGCTGGCCTGCAGCTTTATGAGAGTGGCTTGCATCCCTCAATGAGAAAAGCCTTTGGAAAAACAGGCTGCCATCTGATAGCTTCCAAGCTCTGACACTGCCAAGTACAAACTTTCTCGCTCTATGAGCATACCAGCCGTTGTAGAGCGTCAGTGGTGATTTGTAGTTGATAGCAGTGTGCTCTCGGATCCTTCTGGCAACACTCTTGACCCACCTCCATTTATTACGTTTTGATCCCTCATCAAACAGATGTTTGATTTCCCAAGTGCTCTTGCACACCACATTAGCCCTGTATGTGCATGGTTGGCTGGAGAGCAATGGAGAGGAGGGAGGGAGAGCTCTGACCATGCTCCTCTTTGAGTGTCCAAAGCTGCCTGGTGGCTTAGGACTGCTCAGACTCCTTAAATTCCAAATCTCCTTGCCACATAATCCTGCAACCTTGCATGTTCTGTGTCTATGCACTGTGCAAGGAGAGGGGTAGACACACTCTTGGTGGCCCAGAGGAAAGCTCTTTCCAGTGTCACAGCCAGCACCTTCCAGTGCCAGGAAAGGGTACAGCTGGAAACATTTCAACCCCCAAACACGTGGGATATGTTTGTTACAGCCAGAGAGCATGGTGTCAGCTCAGTAAAACAAGATTTGCTCTGCTGCCATAAATGTCTCTGTAGAGGTAAATCTTGGCAATAATGAGCTAAAGAAAGGTGGCAACCTTGCAATCAGTGATCAAAACTACTTCCACCCACTTCCATTCACAACCCATTTCATGTTTTGCATTTAATGCCAACCCATTAAAGCTCTCAAAGTACTTGACCAGGAATACTATCTTGAAATTTAGGCCATTTTTAAACCATTTTTCTAAATCATTTCTTTGCAGAAATTCATTTTCATCCAGAACACTCTTGTGAAAATTATTTAGGAATTGATTTTGTACTGAAAAAAAAATGTCCTCTATAATTTTGCAGTCTTTGGGGGTAATTTAATATTGAATACTATTAATAGATTAGGCTAAAAATAAGTGCCCTTTTAAAAACTAATATCAGGAATTTACATGAAGATTTATTCATACAGAACAAATGGAAGGTTGCAAGATTGTGTTTTGTATACATAATATACTATTGAAAAGTTCACAATACCCTTCTCAGCCATTCCAGAAGTCAGTTTTACAATTAGATACTTGTTAGTGAAAAGAGGATAATTTTGATGATGATTTTATGAACAAATATTTTCTAAACTCAGAAAATTTGCAACTTACTCCCAAAAATTTTTTCTCATTTATGTATGATATTAACAGATGTAAAGAACATCACAGTAAAGGAGTATTTAGAGCAAAAGGTCTTTAAGGATAACATTATGTGATGTTCCAGTGTTTCCTCAAATGGACTTGGATTCCAGATAATGTATGACTGACTAGCCTACAAACTCCCAAATAACCAATGCTAACATATTGTTCATGTACAACTGCTAATGTACCTATTTTTAAGCCTTTTGTCCTTTAAAACAATATTAAAGTGAGAAGGTTGTGGTATAACTCTTTCAAAATAAAGCATATTATTTCACTGTCGGTGACAACCTTTGCATACCACAGTCAATGTCAGATGGACAGAGGCAACGTGCAGTCTGCAAAATGTGGAAAGCAACTTCAAAGCTGCCTTCTTTGGCAGGTACAAGGCCCAAAATCATTGAAAGGGGCAATGAGCAGGGTCTACCTGGAGCTCAGGTGGGTTCACCATTTCCTTGACTCTTGCATGTCCATTTCTGGCATCCCCAGGTCCCTGGTTACTGCATAGCTCATGTTCATACTCTATTGATTTATTTTGCTCTTTCTTTTGATCAGTTTGGAAGGAAGGACTTGCTGTCCCCAGGCCTGAAGGCAGTGAGCCCTGAGCAGCACAGGTGTGGAGCTGTAGGTTGCCTGGGAGCTTTGCAAGCTGTAAACCCATGGCATATCCTCCACCTTACCCCTTTCAATCCTTTCCCTCCTGGCTCATTGAAGGAACCTGTAAGGTGAGCAGGAACACTTCGAAATTTGAACACAAAGAGGCAGTTAAGGGGTTCAGGAAAGGACACGAGCTTGATCAGTAAAACACCATCACACTGAGCTTCTTCCCATTGCAAATCTCCTGAAGCAAGTGAAGATGCAAAATGGTGCCTCCTGATGGCTCCAGCCATCCCTGTGTAGGAGAACAGTTATGAATTCAGTTTCCACAAGACAGATTTTTTTTTTCTTTTACTTGGATAGTGGTTAAAAACAATATTTGAGTTTTATGTTGCTTCCTGCCTGAAACAACACCTCCCTTGCATGTCCCAGACTGCTGCTGCTGTACAATGGAGAAGCAAAACACAGGCTTTTGTTTTGGACTGCTTACTGGTTTGGAAGCATTTCATGCCTCATCATTAGCTGATGCTGGGACTCAGAGCTCTCCTGTGTTGTGCACACTATTAAGCAGCCAGCAATTTCGAGAATATTTTTATTGCTGCTAATTACCCTTCAGGGAGACTGTAAAACAGAGTTTTTATGGCAATCTCTGAGCTGTCCATGCCTGGAGGAAAAATATGAGAATGATTAGCCACGTTTGCTAACCAGAGCATCACAGAGATTGTCTCTATGTTCCTGTGCCTGACTTGTGCCAAGCTGCTTGGGAGATGTTTACAACTGCCCTTCTCACAGCTAGTCTGAACAGTGGGAGGGAAAAGAGCCATATTTCATTAAACATGTTTCTGTTTCTGAAATAGGCACTTCATCCAACCTTTCACCAGTGGACTGAAGATGTCCCAGATTAAAATAACTACACCCTAACTTCAATGTCTTGGTCTAAGGCAGCTGAGGGATTTGGTGGGGTGCTGTGGAGAGAGGTTGTCCATGCAGTCCTGAGTCCACTCAGATTTACCCTTGTTGTCTGTGTCCACCATATCACCCATGATATCCATGGGAGTGCGATGCTGGGGAAGGAGTTCCTGTGGCTATCTGGGGCACTTCAAGAGCTGTAGCTCTGTCCCCACCTGGGCTGCCCTGCCAGGGCTAGGTCCACACGGAACCAAAAAACAGCTCTCCTTTTGCTCCTTTACCTCTGACCATATGGGATGCCTCCCTTTCTTTAGTGCCAGCATCAATGCTTGTAACTCCACAGCTGGCATGTGGTAGGAGATGTGTGAAAAAAGAGTGTTCAAATGGCTGGGGACTAGGGGAGGCATTAAGATGTCTCCTTTTGTCACCATATAGATTATATACAGAGAGAGAGAGAGAGAGAGAGAGAGATTATAGCAGAAGTGCATCATGAAGTCTCACCATGGTGTGCTCAAGCCACAGACCTGGCCCCACATCTGTAGAATAGGTGGTGGCACCTGGTTCTCAGGGTCTGTGTGACACTGTGATAAACTGCCGCAAAGAGCCAGCATAGAACCCTGCTGCAGCAAAGAGAAGGTTATTTGTGTTCAGGAGGAAGAGGAAATAATGAATTACACTCAAAAAAGGAAAGAGAAGTGAATAAAGACATTAGCACAATTCCTTCTAGGGGACTGAGAAAATGAGAGATGAAAAGTAAAGCTACTGAGACAAAATAGTCATGTCTCAACAGCCGTGCACACCCATGGAGAGCCTTTCGAGGGCAGGGCTGCCCAACATTGCTGAAAATGCCAGTGGGCAGCACAAGGCTGGGGAATATGCCTTATCCACACCCTGCTGCCACTCCTGCCCCTCCGAGTAAGCTGCCTGCTCCTCACTGCCCTCAGCACCGCTCAAATGCAGATGCAAGTGCAAATTGCTCCCTTCATGCTTCTCCTTGGCTGCCACACAGACAACGAAGACACCAAATGCTGGTCCCTGCCTCCACCCATGGAAACCTGGATCTGCTTCTGGGCCCAGCACAGGGAGGTTAAAGGATGGTGAGTCACCAGCAAGAGTGGTGTGAATAGCACCTCATTTTGTGGATTTGAACATTGCACGGCAAATTAATGATAAAACACTTTCTCTAAGCTTAAAATTACATACTTTTGCAGGACTTGAGTCACACTTGGGCTATTTTAAAACTCTCTTAGAATGCTTAGTTTTATTTTTCAGGAAAAATTAATAAGATGGGACAAATAAAAAGCTGTGGCCCAAGCAGTGCTGAGCTTGTGTGAGGGTCAACAGAAGACTACTTTGTAGTTTTTCATTTTGGCTCATCCTCCTGTAGGAGACTTTTGGAAACTACCTTGTACTCAAATACTCTTTGTGCTCGGGGTTTTCCTTACACAGCTAGAAAAGCCCAAGATCTGGTAGATCCCTGCCAGACTGAACTGCAAAGTGGAGTGGAAAGCAGTAATTTTGATTTGAAGTCCTATATAAAAAAACCTTTCTATCCCAGGGGATCTTGAACCCAAGCAGCCTTCTCTCTTTCAGGAGCCAAACATTTTTCACACAAAACCCTTCCTGGAAAGATTTGCACGCTTGCCCTGATGTGATCATGCAAAGAAACTTTGTCAGTAACCACAGAAACTGAAAATCAGAATGTATCTGCTGAGCCTGAGCTCTGTTTCTGTCAGGAAACACCCTCTTTTGTTAGGTCGGGATGCCTGCTCCTTCGTAACCTGTGCCGTGCTAAACTGCCATTAGCACTGATCCACGAGGAAAGAGGTATCCAGCAGCTGCCTGGTTTTATTTATGTCCATTCAGGGTTGGAACCCATCTCATTGGTATGTTACCCAGCCCCCCTGATGTCTGGCTCTTGAGATTTGGGGCAGCAACATCTGAGGTCCTGAGCTGTGAGCAGCTGTATTTACAAATAACAAAGTCAAATTTCTGACATCCCTAAAGCACACTTGGCTATGTGGGTGAGCAGCAATGTTTCCCATGAGTGCTGCCACTGCTGCCAGCTGGAAATGGGCAGGAGGTGTGGGGTTGGTGGCATGCCTCTAGGGTGTGCCTGCTGCTGGGATGGATACTGAAACCAGCTGCCAGGAGCCCAGGAAGCCATGTGGTAGGTGAGGCTGGTGCCACAGCAGCACAGGAGGCAGGGCTGGCCACACAGAGACAAAACTGAAGGTCCTGCTGAGGTAGAAGGACACATGCACACAACACACACACGTCTTCTGCTGCCCATGCCACACTGAAAGGACCACCACTGGACCTTCTGGGGTGTAGGGGCTCCATGAGACTTTGTGGACCTGTGACAAAGAGCTGGGGGGTCAGTCAAGGAAAACACAGCCCGATGCCTTTGTCATTTTAACCCATGTTCCTCTGTGCCCTTCCCCCAGAGTGTGAGTCTCATAAATAACACACTGAGAGAGCTTTCTTTCTCTTGACAGCCTCCTAGGCCTTAGGTTTGAAGCCACAAAATGTTTCCAAGCAATGTCAAATGCAAGGAAAGCAGGTATCTGCTGCTAGCACTTGCCTTTTCATGACAAGCTGTCCGAGTACACAAAGGTAACATGAATTGTGAAGTTATTGAAGGCAGGACCTTCCTCTGTTCACATGCATTTTTCTAGACTCTGTAAAGAACAATGACAGAGATGTTAAAATAAATTAATTTAAAAGATTGCCAGAAGGCAATTGCAGACAAGCCTCTCTCATGACAAGCCTCAACTGAGATTATTGATTTATCATTTGTGCACTACACACCTTGATATTTCAAAGGCCAGGACATTTTTTGCAGCAATGCCAAAACATGAGCAAACAAATTAAATATCCATAAGGAGAAGTACTATATGGGAGGTTCAGTCTCAGGAACAGCTCTACTTTTGGGTCCTGCTCAGCATGGGCAACTAGCCCAGGGTGCCCTGTGGGATAACCCCACTCAGAGAAAATTATGAATTGTGACAGGGCCATTGCCATCTCCACAGCATGAGGATGAAAACTGAAATCCTGACTTTAGACAATATTTCACAACAGTCAGCAAAATCAGACAAAGTTCCCTTTGACTTCAACAAGGGCAGGATCAGTCCCAGAGGACAGCGTAGCTTTCTTTGGCCAAAGGCTTACGGTATTTAATCCCACGCTTTCCAGAGAAGAGAGCCACATAAACCCTCACTTACATCACCATGTCTTAGTGCTCTGAGGCTGCTTCCAGAAAACATCTGCTGAAGAAAGCATGGGAAGAAGGATGGGACAAAGTGGGCCTGATTTAGGTACTGAGGCCACTCATGAGTTTCAGGTGCCCACTAAAACCACCCTTTAGCAGTAAGTGCCAAAGTGTCCCACACGGCTAAAGGTGATTTTGCAGGTGGGTCCACACAGAGCACCTGCCAGACAAGGAGCATGAGTGTGTGAAGTAAGGCCATGGGTGTCAGCCCTACCCTGCAGCTGTGGTGATGGCTGAGCAACACCTGGTCCTGAGCAGTCCTCTGTTGCTAAATAATGTCTCTTGTGACAGTACAGTAGGGACGCAGCAGCTGAGAGATGTTTCTGTGGGCTCCTGGTTCAGCATCGAGGCAGGCAGTTAGAGGAGGTAGTGAAGGTATTTGGATTCCCAACCCCTTTTGTTCTGAAATTCTGGCCATAGCAAAGCTGGTGGGAATGCCACCACTGCCTTCCACCAAACCAGGATTTCACCCCATAGGTATTAGTTTTTCCTCTCTTCTCAAGATCAGTGCAGATATTAGAAAACCACATTTATCATGGTGTTGCAAATAAATACTCATTGTCACAAATCTGCTTTCTTTGTCAAGAGGAGCCCAATGAGCCTAAGAGAACAGACTGAAGAGCAGCAAGGATACAATGAAACAAAGCACAAATAACACAAGAAAAGACTAAGAAAAACAGATTCAGTCCTTAGGAGGAAATAACATTGTGTTCTGCAAAAATAATCAGCTGACATATGCAGCATAAAGCACTCTATGAACTTTGTTTTCCTACAGTTATAAGCAGTGTCTTCCTGCAGTACCCTGCACACAGCCTTTCTCTGCCCAAGAAACAGGCAAAGCAGATGAGATGGTTCATGACCAGCATGACAGGGAGAAAAGCCTTTCCTGACAAAAGATCATTCTTTTGCTGAACTAAGTCCAAACACAAACCAAGCCTGAGGTGATAAAAGGAGAGGGAAGTGGCGTGCAACATGGGACCAGTGGGATAGAGATGCTTCTCTCACCTTTGGGCTTTCTCCAGCCTAGACCAGAACATGCACCAGGTCCAGCTTTCGTGTCAGCAGAAGGAGAACACTTAAATTGACTAAAACTTCTGGTTTTTACATCCATGTGGCACCAGTTCACCTGGTCATTGAAGGGGATCAAGTGATGGTGCCACATACAAGACACACATGGTCACAAAGCACTTTCTACAGGTGACTCTCTCAGGCTGATCCCTTGAGTTTTATCTGATAATTAACTAAGTGTTTTAAGGCGGGATGGTTATGAATGTTTGGTACTAAGGGAATGCTGCACAGTAAACATGGCTGCTTTCTAATAGCATCTCATCCTTACCTGGAGTGCTGCCTGTTTCTGTTGGACATGATTAAAAAAAAAAAAAGATGCTGTAGCCAGTATAAATGAAACCAAAAAGGGAAACAAAACTGATGATAACATCAAAAATATGATTTGAAAGGACACTTCCTAAGTGACACTTTTTTATTGTAGCACAGAGGAAATTACCTATGTTGCATATTTTTTGAAAAAGGCTTCAAACTTGAAGTCTGCCAAATTACCCAAAACCCATGAGAATGTAGAGGAACACAGTCCATGGCAGCTGCCAACCCACAGGTATGGAGGGAATTTGGCTCAGTATTGCATCTGGTAACATGACCTGAAGACTAAAATTTTTCACAGGAGAGAAATTCCTCCTGGTAAAATCTGCTGAGGATTAACGGCTTCTCTCAAGGCAACTGCTGAAGATACAAATGCATTTATACACTGCAGTCAAACATGACCTTCTTATTTCCATAGTTCCTTTCATAGTTGATGTGCATATGAAAATATGCAGGTATGCTGAGGGCTCCCACCTGACTATCCCTGAGGACCTTGCACAGACCAAAACTCAGCACTGACCCTCTGGCAGGGCTGCAGCTTTCTGCAGCAACCCTGAAGGAAACCAGCTTAGTGAGTCAATGGCATGTGGGTAATGTGGAGTCTTTGCTCCTGTCACCACTAACTTTCTAATCCAGAGGGAAGCTCCTCTGCGTGGAACAGATTAGGCTCTTGGAACTGGCTTGAACCTGCATTTTCCATGGAGGTATTATCCCTGATTGGAGTCAATGTCAGAGTTTGGTGATGGGAGGGCAGCGTTTCGGAGAGTTAGGCTGTGAAATTCGCTCTGATTTTTAATATCTACAATGAACAGGAGACATGAGCCATGAGCTGGGGAAATGTCTCCAACACCATCAGACATGTGAAGTGCAGTGGCCAAGGTAAGAAAGTCACACTGCAGCATGTCACATCTGATGCTAGCAGGAACATGGCTCAAGCACAGCTGATGTGCTGCTCCTGCAGAGCAAGCTGGAGGTCCTCAGAAGGGTTTTCCTCATGCAAGATTGCATGGGGCAGCTCCCTAGAGAGTTGTCCTACCATCAGCTGCTTGGAAAGGAAGTTTTGCTGATGTAAAGGCTCAAAGGAGAAAGTTAGGACTGTCACCTACTGATTCTTATCCAAAACAGCAAAATCCTGCTGGTCTAGCACAATATAGCATCACATTTTGTGACTGTGAGAAAACATGTCCACAGCACCATGGGCTTGAGCAAGTGGGATCCCTTGAAGGCTGTCCCAGGGCAGCATCACACACAAACTCATTACAGCAGAGGCAGGGAATATAATGTGAGCAATCTGTAATCTCTGGGGGCTCACTCATGCAGCCTGGCTCCACTAGTCATGCCCCTAACCTAGGACTCCAGCCTTTTCTGATTTCCAGAGGAAATCAGGAGAAATATTTTAAACTTTTTTTTTTTTTTGGAGGTATGTATTGAAACTGGGACATTTTTGAAAAATGGGATTTCTAGTTCACACAGATGGAAAACCCTTATTCTGCAGCACTGCAGCCTAGGTCACACTGCACTGTGGGTCCTTTATGGAGGGTGATGGTCCTCAGAGGGGACCAGTGCTTATAAAGGGTTCCTGAAAGACACTAAGAAAAGACAGGCTATTGTTCATGGAAGTAAATAAATGCAGGGAACCCACTCTGACAAGACAATTGTTTAGAAGTCAGACAACACACGGTTTGTATTTCTGGCTGCTTATCCTGTGTGGATCCTTATATCCTGTGGGCTTTTTCTTTATTTTCCTTTTTTTTTTTTTTTCATGGATTACTACATCTTGCTTGTTTTGACTTTCAGTTGGAATAGGTATGCCACTGGCAAACAGTGGTGGAGAGAGTGCTACTTGCATATCCAAACAACTGGCTTTCACACAGAGTCATGATAATTGCTCTCTGTGTGCATTCTTCAGCCAGGGGTCCCCTGAGACCCAGATCTATGACAAAGTGCAGTGATACTAGAGAAACAGTCAGACAGCCCTATACTCACTTCTATGGTTAATCAGCTTTAGTATTCCTTGTTCTCCCTATTGTTTCAGCAGCTATAAGCACATAAAAGTGGATAAATTGAAGAAAATGGGAAAGGCCTGTTCTCAACTGTAATATTTTCAGTATTTTTTCTAATACCAAGAATAACTGGATCATATTTTGCAATCTGAACTTTAATATTTTATTTTCTTAAGCTGAGGCTGCCAGAATGTTGCACTTATGCAAAAGCATACAATTACTGTGTCTCTCTGCATCAGCACCATAGAAAAGAAGTCAAGCTAACATTACACCTATCCAAAGACTGAAACTTTCTACACCACACATCAGTCAAGAGCTCCCACAGGAGCAATACTGAGCCTCTTCCATGGGGTTTTCTAGTGACAAACTTGCTAGTTTAAATTTCTATTTCTCAATATTTTCTGAAAGAAAAATGTGCCAAAAAAGTACTTTGGCTGAGTTCCTCCATCCCAGTGGCTGAGTGAATGTGCAGAGCCAGCACCTCTCCTGCCAGGCAGCAGCTCAGTGTCTCTCACATGAGCTCAGGAGATTCTTGGGAACGCTGTGTCCCCACAGTCAGGAAGCAGAGCGTGCTGGGACATTGTGTAAATCTTCCTGTAACTCACTGAATGCTTCTTCAAGGTCCCAAACCAGAGGACAGGAGCCTTCCTCAGGTGACTAAGCATTCATTCATGTTCAGCTGAGAGGTAGGTGATCCTTCCTTAGCCCTCACACATCCTCCCTTCCAGTGATACTCCTCCAGCAGACCCCAGCTTGGGGAAAACATCTCCAGGGCTGACTGCTGCTTTCAGGATGCACCATGAAGCTGTGGTCAAACGAAAACATTCACTTACCAATTGACAAAGGCAATGAATTTCAACCAGGTTGGAGCCTTGTCTGCAGACCTATTTCCATCCATATAATCTCCTGCCCTGTGTCTCTGCAGGGAGGGAAGCTCAGGAAGACAGAGTTCTCTTAGTGCCAGTGAAAGGTGTCAAGTATTGTGTGTTTTTCACATAAATCTGAAGACTCACCAATATTAAAATCAGAGTCCATCTGAGGAGGACAGTTCTCCAGCTCAGCTCCAAGGATGGTGGCACTGCTGACAAAAAGTTATGGCTCCTTCATCCAGCTCCTGTTTACTGGTAAACAAAGCCCCATGCAAAATAAAGTGCTGCAAACACTTTGTTACAGAAGCTTGGCTCTGTCCCTGGGGAGGATTGCACTCCAGGTCAGTTCAGCTAACAAGGTGTGTGTACCACATCTACACAAGGAAGCAGCAGGAACACACCAGTTACAGTGGTCCCAACACAAATTTCCCCAGAGGATGACTGTTCTTCTCTTACAAACACCAGATGTGTCTGTCACTGAGACCCTAAAATCTTGCATCTTATCAAGTCCAATATGGTGTATATGAGGATCATTTGGCAATATACCTCTAACTTTTTTCAGAACTACTGAAGGAGCTTTTGGCAAACAGAGCTAATTTCAGGTGCACAAACTGGACAACTATTACTCTGTCTGCTACCCCACAGAGAAGCTTTCTTGGGCCAGTGGCTGATTTGATGAAGGAGAGGTGGTGCCGGTCCCAGAGAAGCCGTGGGCCTGGCCTCAGTCAATGCTTAGCTCTGCAGGCTTTGCTCTCTGTCTGATGGAGGCTTTGAATCTTCTTGCAGGAACTGGAATTAGCTCATAAAAGCACTGACGGTGGGGACTCCCTCCCTCCCACCTTTGGTGTCTGGCTATAAAGCAACTGCTGGGGGCTGCACTGTGAGGCCTCACAGTATTCCTGACTCTTTGCATCAAAAGGAGACAGAAAAACACAGACACGTCTTTGGGTCCAAGAGGTACCACCTGTGGTTCAGAAGAGACCCAGGGTGGGTGTGATACAGAGTGAAAGCAATCAGTGTGGCTTAAATCTGCCTAGCAAGGGGCAGGTAACAGCCAGTGGCCTCATGATGGGTCCCCAGTTCTCTTTTATTTAACAGCATAGAAATACTCTGTGTCAGGGCTGGAAACAAGGTGGTGAAAGGGAATGAGGGGTTCCCATGCCAGACCAATTTTCCAAATCATGAGTCGTTTCTAGTATGCTTTGGTGCTTGATCTTTTTTCAGCTAGTATTGAACACAGTTGGCATCCAATGGGGGAAAGGACAAAACACCCAAAAGAATCAGGCTTCCATTGGCAACTTTTTTAGAGGCCTTGAGCAGTTTCTTTTTGGCTCGTTCCTAACTTTATCTTTCCCAAGATAAGGCATGGTGTCTGTAGGGGCCAGCTACAATGCCAGCCAGCTGTGGTGGCTGCTCCACTGTGGTCTCCTCTGCAGGGAGCTGGGCAACAGTGCTCAGAAGCTGCCCCTGTGCCAAAGAGCTCCCTGTCTGACATGGGTACAACACTGCTAGGTAACAGGAGAAGGACAAACAGAAACTTTATATTCAACAGAAGTATTCTGTGAACCTTGCAACTTTTAAGTCTGCTGGAGACTTGGTTGTACTTGGAACATTTGTCCAGCAGTAAGAGACTCCAGTGACAAGTCTGTCACTTACAGGATAAATCAAAAATTTAAAAATAAATACGAGGGTGAAGTAGTTTTCTCTCTGGCCATGAGGTAGCACCATTGAGCTATTCACAGCTAAACACAAAGCTAACCTGCCTCAGTTTTATAAGCAGTGTTTCTGCAGACCCAAGTTGCCTGTCATTTTACAATGACCATCTCAAGAAATTAGATTTACCACTGTGCTAATTTAGTGATGAGTCAGGCCATGCCAACTTCTCTTGGCCATTTCCTCCCTCTATGATCTTTCCAACTCCTTGCATGAAAATCAGCATTTTATTGACCATGCTCATATCATGTCTTCACCAAGATGTCTCGGGGCCCCTGGCGAGTGCTGGTGAATGCAGACTCTGCCAGGCTCTCAGCTGACCAGGGCTATCCTCAGCCAGCCCCACTACACAGCTCCCCAGCAATGAGCAGAGAGAGTGGGACAGGCTCAGACTGCAAACTGCGAAGTAGGAGTTCCAAAAAATATTTACAGGTTTGAGTGGGGAGCTCAATTTGAGCTCCTAGTGGTGTTTTTTGTGTTAAATACATGAAAAGATAGAAGCAGACAAGGCAAATCTATTCTTGGACACCTATATTTGATTATATTACCCACCTCTTGAAGACATTGAAGAATTGAAGAAGAGTGCACTTTGCTGCCAGACATTGTCTGGAAAACAATAGATCACGGCCTACAGTACATCCACTTTCCTCTAAGGCAGCTCTCTGCATTGTTTTTGTGCACCTTTGCCAAGAAAATTCAGAACAGAGCAAAAAAATACAGCTTGCAGGGATGCCTTACTGGCCCCCTGCAAGGCCATTGCTCTGAACAACATATTTCCTACAGAAATGATCTCAGGGAAAAGAATAGAAAAAGAAAGATTATCTTATGAAAAGCTATTTCCATCTGCAGCTGCACGGTTGATGGGACGCACTCAATGGCAATCAAGGACTAACTACCCTTAGCCTTTCAAGGAGGCTGCATGAACATCAGATTAAATTCTTCAGCTCCAAATGGCATTTACGTCAGGAAAAGGGAGCCATGATTTCCAGAGCTTCTAGGGACACAGACTGTGGTGACATCCAGTGACACTTCCCAGTGCAACATTGCCAGGGCAAATACAAGAATTGCCCAATATTCGCTAATGATGTATCTGATACACAAACTTTTTTTTTTTTTTTTTTTTTTTTTTGCAGTGATTGATTTGGTTGCAGCAAGAGAAAGTATTGTGCTTTTGAGGAATACAGCAGGACTTCCCATGACAATGGAAAGTTGCTGGCAGCTGCACACTGGTAACTTGGAAGAAAACATGTCAGCCCCATTGATGGAGGCAGGGCAGAGAGGGGAAAATGCTACAAGAGAAACATGGAGTAAGGTAAATTTTTACCCAGCCTACCCACTATGCTGCAGCAAACCTTGTGCTTTGTAAGATGGAAAATTATCTGTAGTTCCAACAAACACCACAGGGCTGCTGACATCCTACAGGAAGGAAAACTACAGTGACCTTGGAACAGATTTGGGATGCCTCAGTCTGAGCTGGAGCAGCTGTGCTGCAGACAGTCCTGCACCACTGAGGACTAAGTGGCTGCCCTCAGGGATCAGCACTGCTCAGACTCTTCAGCCCCCTGGCAGCCTGACTGCATGGAGGTTTGCTGGGAGGTTTTGGAGGAAGGCAGATTTCTCATTTCTTTCATAATTCTAATAGTCAACAGACATGGTGTCTTCAGACCCCTCCTCAATAAAGGGCCAGCTGACAGCTCACACTTTAGTTTCTGCTAATCCTCTGAATATCTTAGTGAAAAGCAGTTCTCTGGGTGAGATACTGCCACAGCTCCAGTGGTGCTGCTGCTGGGTCCCAAGCACAGACAGTGATGGCAGCAAGAGCATTACTGAGTGTGACAGGGGCACCTCAACACCCCCCAGCATGCAATTCTCCTGCCTCTGTCTCCACTGAATTTAGGTTAACAGTGGTGACAGTGGAGTCTGGCTATCTTTGCACCTTCTACCTCAGAGATATACAGATGCAAGCTCACATTGTCCAGAGGGTTTGTTGGGCCAGTGGCTCCCAGCAAAAGACAGTTGGCAACAGAGAAGTTTGGGAACTGCTGTCCTGTGCTTAGTAGGGCTTTGAGGTGCTTTCTGCTTTTTTTTGTTGTTGTTGTTTTTTGGTTTTTTGTTTTGTTTGGTTTGGTTTTGATTTTGTTTTTGTTCCCTGGACTTGCTCCAGAAGCTGTTTCTTGGGGTCAGGAGCTGTACAGGCAGTGACAGATTACTTCTGCTTCTCCTCTACCACAGCAGAAACACATTATGCTCAGAAGTGAGTGCTTAAGATCAGCTCAGGGCTCAATTGTTCAATTTTTAACAATTGTTAAAATAGTTTAAAATTGTTTAACAATTATTAAAATTGTTAAAATTAAATCCCATCAGCAGCTCCCAGGGATTCTGTGATGTGGAATCTGTTGTATGCAGTGAAGAGAATACACTACAATCCCTTTGTGCCTTCAAAAGCCTTCAGTCCAGAGAATGGCTTAGGGGAGAGCAGACAGTGGGATGCTGGAGGTATTACTCAGGGTGAAGCATAATCCACCAAGTCCTCACAACTGAATCCAAGTCTTGTTTTGTTTGCTGATAATTCAAAACCCTGAGGTTATACTGTTTAAAAGCCATTTAACAAGAGAAAGTGTTTGTGACTTGGGCTGATACACTCACTGTACCAAAAATATCTCCCAGAGCAATTTTCAGATCTCTACTGAGACAAGGGAAGACCTCTGTTAGTGAGAACTAGACTGCCAGACAGCCCAGCTATGATAAAGCAGATTAAAGTGTATCTGGATAATGAGTTTTTGGCTGTGTGGCTCTCACTGCACCAGGAAGAGGTGGTTTACCAAGACCATTACTCTGAATGTTTAAAGCAAAATTTTACCTGGAGCATGCAACACCTCTCTCACTCACCTGTGAAGCCAGCATGCCCTGGAGGGCAGTAAAGGCAGAGATTTAACCTCCAGCAGGTTTCTCATAGCTGAATTTGTTCTTTATTCACCCTTTCCTTCATTTTATGTTGCAAATCGTAGAGGGCTTCTCAGAGCTGGAAAATATTTCTGCTAGGTTTCAGCCCAGTGGTGCCCTTCCAGGACTCTGAACAAACACATAGAACACATAGAATAGCTCTTATCAGTGGGAAGTGGCCTCTTCACTTTTTGCTGAGTGTAAATCTTCCAGCATCATCTCACCTGTGTCTCACCTAAGAGAAACAAAACAGATAGCAGGGGAAAGGAATATTGTATCTAACACTGGTTTCTTCTCTCATAGTCTTTTGTATTTGCCCCAGTGTCACTTTGAGAAAAGCAGCCTGAACCAAACCCACCTCACTGGTGCAAGAAGAACCTAATTTTGTGCTTTGCCCCCAGCCCTTCCCACCAAAGCTGTACTTTGTACTACAAAAGCAATGACCATGGTGAAAGAAGGTAAAATTTAGATGACAGAAAACAGGTGTGAGACAGACCAGCAGCAGGAATTTAAGTAGCAAATGGGATGAGAGCAGATACTCACCTAAATACAAAGCCACACATAGAAGGAAAAGGAGCATGACTTCAGCATAGCCCTTTAGAAATAAGCATTAGAGATCGCAGCCTCACCCTGCACCAACCACAGCACCACATAATGTGTGTAATTCCTCTGTATAAGGTGACTCGGACATATGGAAAACCAGACTGAAGCTCTGTTTCTCTGTTTCAATTAGCATCTGCTTCTCAGCTGGTCCATGTCAACCCTCACAGCCAAGAATGAGATACTCCAGCATCTGGAGACAGACATCTCAGCTAAGCAGTGCACAAAACATCCAGTCTGGCAAACGCAGCTGAAAGCAGCCTGTGCCCCCAGCACGCAGGTCCTGCCAGCCCTGCCCCCATGTCCGCCCAGGGGAAAGGCACAGAACGCTGACATTTAGGGGTGCTGCAGAGGAGCTGGCTGAGAAGTGCTCTACTCCCCAGCCCAAGTGTTGGCTCAAATCTCAGGCAAACATTTCTTAAGAAGGGAAATCTGCAGGTCACGAGTCACGTGCCTCCCAGGGAAAAACCACAGAGCAAACAAAAAGAGATCAGCTGATCTGTGCAGAGCCCTAGGAGAAAGCCACACAGCCAGCGTGATTGATGCTTCCTCTTCCAGGATGTGCCCTGGAGAGGTGCTCCATGGCCACATGTTACAACCTCTTCAGTGCCAGCTGGGCATGTCTCTGGCAAACTCCCTGGGCTCACACATTCCTGCCAAGGACAACCGGTAGCCCGTGGGGAGCAGGATCTGCTCCTTCCAGGAGCTGCCAGCAGCCATCCCCCATGCCACTGGAGCTCAGTGACAGCAGGAGGGGCTGTGGAGGTCGGGGTTTGATTAAGGCGGGCCAGGACAGAGATTTGAATATACAGTACTCAGGAGGGGACATAAAAGAAAGCTGTAAAGAAAATTTCTCCCCTGTCCAGCTGAGGTTCAGATCCTTCCCCAGACCAGGTCTGAGCAGCTCCCAAGACACAGGTGCCTGTTGAGCACTGCTCCTTCTCTCTCCTGCCTTGTCCAGCCTGGGAAGCAGCCCAGCTTCTCGGGTGCCTGGACACCAGGACAGAAGCAGAAGTGCTTTGCCAGCAAGTTCTTACTAAGGACTCCCCACAGCTGATAACCCCACCTGATCCCTGCAAACAAAACAGTAAGGCACAAAAGATGCTTTCCGTGTCTTAAGGATGTACTTGAGAGTTGTTCTTGGTCAGATAGCTGAGGAGCTCTAAAGAAGTCTCACAAGATTCAGGACTCACAAGATTGGTCAAAGATAGTAGTTTTCTTGTTCTGCTAGTGCTTACAAAAACAATAAGATGATATACTCACTTCCAAATTTAGGAATGTCAATATCCTTCACATTGTTTATAATTTTTTTTTCCAGAACATAAATCCTTTGGGGCAGCTCTAATGTGGATGTGATGGCAATGTGGATGAGGATATACTGTATTAATGGTGTGAGGGCCCTCTGGCCTTGGATTTTCTTCTCAGCCATGCCAGATATTACCACAGGCCACCTGTAGCTCTCTGATCCACACCACAGGAATCACTTGCGGCTCTGGAGACCTAAATACACAGTCATTTTCCAGTGTGATTTTAACAATAAGGATGTGCAGCTCACCCGCTCAGGTGCATTTCCCTTTGCATTTTGGAAAGAGGACAGAACAGTAAATCAGGGGACCAGAGATTGTTAAAAATTACAACAATATCCCACACATGCAATATACATGCAATACACGTGCAATACAAGAAGTACAAAGTAAACCAAAAGCAATTACCAGGAAATTCCTTGCTGCTCTGGTGCTCTAGAACTAAGCGGTACCCCACGAGAATTGCCGCTCTGCTTGTGTCGAAGCAGGAGGGATTTACCTTTCTCATCTGCCTGCCCTCTGTCAAACAGGAGTATTATTTTATCTGGTATCCAGTGCACAGCTGAAAGCACTGTGAACTTGCCACGCAAGGCTTGAACCAGCTTGCTCTGGTTCTGCCAGCCCAAGTTTGTCTGGGAGGCCGCACTGGGTCCCGGCAGCTTCCTGGTGCATCCAGGGCTGTTGGAGCAGGCCCAGCTTTGTACCTGACCGGGTGTGGTCCTGTCCCACCACAGGAGCCAAAGGAAAAACAACTCGGTTTAAGCCCTCAGAGCATGTTCAGCAGGAACCCGTGGTGGGTCACATCCCACCCGAGCCCGTGTGTGGCACCAGCTGAGGCAGCAAGGCCCAGCGCAGTGCTGGTGTCCCAGGAAAGCACTCCCGAGCTCCTCCTGCTCGGGGTCACCGCGGAACAGCACGCCCTGAGCAGGACCCCGGGGTGTGGGACGGATCCTGCAGGAGATCCTGCACCCCCATCTAGTGGCCTCAGCGGTCCCTGTGGCACCAAAGGCAGGAGGGAAAACCCTGTGAGGACATCCAGGGCTTGCAAGAAATCACCAGCTGCACAACCGGGGTGAGCAAGGAGCGACACTGTACATCACAGCAGCTGGGATTCCCTCCTGTCTCCCTGGCTGGGCTTCATCTCATCTGTGCTCTAAGAGATCCTGCCAGCTTCTTTGCAGTCTACAGAATGGAACTGAATTTTTTTCAGGTTTGATTAATTTCATCCTAAAGTAGACATTCTAAAAAGTGTTGTGAATCAGAGTTTAGAGAGGCCTCTCTCCTTCCCCTGACTATTGGAGGATGAGTAACTAATTGAAATGTCAGCATCTACATGGTGGACATCTGCAACTGAGAGGCACATCCTATTTTCTTTGTCTTATGATGTCTTATTGAATTAATTTAAATACAAATCTTGCTTCTCACAAGAGATTTGAGATTGCCTGTTTAAGTAACACTCTAACAGTGCTGTCAGAATTGTGTAGGAACATATTCAACAGATCATTCCTCATCCCCTGCCAAAGAAAATTCACTTCTGGTTTATGCCACTTCAAAGCCCCTAATGTCTGGTTTTGAACACTCAGCTCCTGCTGCACACAAATACTCAGATGAGTGAAATTTTACATAGTTGCCTGTGGCATGGAA
This sequence comes from Anomalospiza imberbis, assembly GCF_031753505.1. Classification (NCBI taxonomy): domain Eukaryota; kingdom Metazoa; phylum Chordata; class Aves; order Passeriformes; family Viduidae; genus Anomalospiza; species Anomalospiza imberbis. The sequence continues at coordinate 26,715,738 of NC_089682.1, forward strand.
ATACTTCTCTTTGCATCCCATTACCTCCAAGTAGCACTGAGATTCTTGTAAGGGAAGAATAAAACTTCCCAGAGAGCTCACCAGCTTTGTTCTTCCTCCACTGCAGCACTGTATCCCTGTCCCAGTGACCTCCTTGACTGAGTGAAGACAGCAGTGCTGTCTCAAAGACAAAGGTACTGTGAGAAGCAGTCAAAAGACCTGATCTCAGGGGCAGGTGGGATGAGGGGTCCCCTAGAGGTCCCTTCCACACTGAGTCTTCTGGTGATTAGTGATGACAACAAGGACTAGGGCAATGGTGAACACAAGATCTGAGACCCCAGAAGTGGCAACAGGCTGGGCCTGCAGCTGGGACAAGAGGAAGGTGCTGGTAAGTAGGGTCTGTCTCCACCCAGGCACCAGGTGAGGAGAAGAAATTGGGATAGAATTGGAGAGGCAGGGCCAAGGAAGGAAGGAATGCAAAAGAAGTTGTGGCAACCTTGCGTGCAGAGCCTGGGGAGACTCTCAGCAGCCCTGTCCTGCAGCACCCACAAGCAGGGAGCCAGGGAAGTGCCCCACTCTCCTCCTTGCTGGCCTCAGGCAGCTGCAGGTGGTCCATGCATATGTGGCTGCATGGCGGCTCATAGGGTTTTCAGCTCTGAAGGAACACAACAGAAAACAACAGCTCTCCTTCACAGCAGGAATTGCTTAGGCGGGAGAAACAAGCAGGGAAAATTAATTACTGCTTGATTAAAGGGGCATCATTCAGCTTTGGGAGCCCAGTGGGCAAAACCAGTTCTGATTTTTCTACTTTAGGCTGTCCATGGCCTCCTGGCTCTTGCTTTACATTGACTGTGTCAGGTCCCACCATAAGAGCTGAGCAGGCCCTGGCCCTTTCCAGCCCAGGAAGACGGGTCCTGTTTCCCCATGAGGATTTTCATATCTTTCTCCACTTAATGAGACTGATACTATCTGCCCAGGCCTGCCAGTATCATCATCCCCTCTTCTGTAGTCACAACTTCTAAATAAAGCAAAAGCATCAGCCATCCCTGACACCAAAATAGCTTGGGCACCAGCTAGTCTTTGATGAGACTCAATGCTAAATCCTCTCAGAGGGCTCAACAAACTACTCCCTATGAGGACTTTTTGCTTACTTTTCCCTCTTCCTGCATCTTTGACAGAAATTATACCAAGGAATGATAATATTCAAACAAAGGAGATCCAGGCCCAGGTCTCTAGTGGGAAAACTAGCCTGCCTTTGAGTCTCTCACAGCCTTCCCTATGCCAACTCGAGGCAGCAAAGGGCTGGTGGGGAGGGTGCCAGAGCAGCTATCACACATTCTCTCTGGTGGTAAAACTCTCCAGGTGGCTTGTCCTCATCTTGTCAGCTGTGCTGACACAAGTGTTTATGAGGCTGCTGTAAACCTGGTAAGGCAGACGGTCCAGGTTTGTCCAAAATCTCCTCCTAACAACTCGCAATTATTTCACTGATTCAGTTTCATCAGAGCAATTAATGGGATGCAGGACCACAGCCAGGGCAGGCAGCAGAACCTCTTTAAGGGGTCCTTACCACAAGAAGAGACATACCACGGAGTTGTTCTCACAACACTGTGGCGCAGTGGGACACAAAGCATTTGCATCTCCAGACACCACAGATGAGTCTGTCTATTTTTAAAGTTGCTTTTCTCAGCTGTGATCCTCTCTAGTCATAGGCTCTCATGACTGCCAAAAAGATAGCTTCTATAGAGAATGAGAAGTAGGAATTCTAGCCAAGCTGAAATGCAGAAAAACTTGCCAAAGAAAGCAAAACACAAGGCATTTCAGGGTAGCCCTCCCCTTTTTCTGTGCACCACTTGTGTTTTTATCAAGTATTTATTTCTTCACCTTTAATTCATGAAATTCACTTCTATTCCCATCATCGGATTCCTCTACACAAACATGATAACTGCAGTTTTAGTTTCCAGCCCCGGAGAAATAAATGGCTACATTTATCTGAAGTATAAATTTCTTTCTTTCTTGGTCAATTAAATTTACAAATTTATACCTTTGGTACGTGACGGCAATCCTGTGCAATGCTGTCACCTCTACCAAAACTTACTCATTTGCCTGTAAGAGTCCATACCTAGGTAGTACTTTTGTTATGGCCTCAAGCAAACAATAAAAAGCATACTTCCTTTTGACACCTTTAGGACAGAACAGTGCAACTGTGACAGAGGTTAAAGATGATGACTGAATTTAGTAAAGTAAATCAGACACCCCACAGACCCCACACCTGTAGAGAGAATTTGCTGTCAAGACTAACCAGGTGTCATCTATGGCATGCTTTTGGTTAAGATTCAGCATAGCAACATTATCAAACTAGTAAAAAGCCAATCTCTGTTTTCACCATTTCAACCTTCCTTACATCTAGCCCAGGCTGCTGGTGAGCCTTTTGTTTAATCAAGACTTCCACATTATTTTTGCAGGCAAACCTACTAACACCAGGCAACTTTGTGTTTGAAAGTAACAGCTTTACACAAAACCAGTAAACCCAGTGATGTTAAATTTTCAGGTAAATCAGGGTGGCTCAAATGGAGTAGCAGAAGAAAAATAAGGATTGAAATGGAAAAGCATATGTAATTTGTTCATAAGTTAGGACAGCTGGTTTCTATCCTCAAGATTAATCTTTTAGGATCCTATTTTATTTTAGGAATCCAGAACAACTGATTCATGGTGAATCTTTGCAATCTTTTCTTTCACGGCTCATATCCAGAATCTTATCCATATAGGAATACAGTGCTTCTTTCTTAAAACTTCCTCCGTTCCTCAGTACCCACTTGAGCTTTGGAATAATTTATTTACCATTTAATGACAGTAGCCCAAGAGCCAGAAGGAAATGCTGTCCTCAGTCAGCCCTGCTAGCCCAGCTGCAATGCATCCACAGAAGGTGGCTCGTGGGAAGATGCTATTCATTATCTCCAAGCACCACCCACTGCCAGTCCTCACACCATATTCCTCCTGCAGCACCCATTTCCTGCACCTAATAATGGGGGCTAGCAGGGTTCACACCTGCTATCCAGGTGAGCTTCTCACACAGGCCTTTAAGAAGGTGAAACAGCACAGAGTATGGCAGAAAGAGGATGGGAATCACATCGAAGTGCAGGTGCCTCAGACAGCTGTGTCACACAGCTAACTGCCTTATGTATCTGGGTCCTGTCACTACATTAGTCCTGCCCTAGCACATTGCTTCAGCAAGGGAGAACACAGGCACAGGGAACTTCTTTGGCAGTAGGAGTCCCAGGAGAGAACAGCCCAGCTTTTAACTATTTTTCTATCAAAAATAATTTTGTTGTCTTTCAGCCTTGGACAGAGCAGAGAAGAAAACTGGCCTGATGTGCTTATTTATGCCTATGTGAGTTTTTTTTTGGTTTTTTTTTTTTTTTTTTTTCTTTTTTTTCCTTATTTTCTTCATTCCAGACACAAGGGATGCTGTCCCAGGTTTCCCAATCAAGCTATTTCTCTTGTGGGTAGGATTTCTGAAGATAGCATCAGAAACATATGCTGCAGACAGACAGGAGATAAAGGCTAAGCAAGTACTGGAAGCCCAGTTTTAACACAACCCCCTCACCAAACACATGGTGTTATGCTGTAAGAAAAGAAGATTTCAAAGATTTCCTATTGACTTAAGCTATGTTAGCAGGAGAAGAAAATTATTGTATACACCAGATGAGACTGAGTGAAAAAGATACAGAGCTGGAAATGGTTTTACAGTAATTCTGCATTTAACTCTTCTCATTTCTTACAAATCTTGTGTCAGTTTCCTACCACATTTAATGTAAAAATTTGTTTTCAAAACAAGTTTAACAGTTCCACAGCAAAACCCCACTATTGCAGTTAAGTTCACCTTCACCAGGACACTGGTGATGTGTCTTCCACCATCAGTTTGGTTTTTGTTCCTGGATGTGGTTTATCTGTTAAACCACTACTGTCACTCAGCTCGAGTGTGCCTGCAACAGCTCAGCCCCAGAAGCTTCTCAGAAGCACATGCCTGGGTTCTGCTGAGAGACATCCACCACAGCAGTGGGAGTCACCTTCAACATGAGCTGAGTGAACACACCCTGAATGCCAGTCAGCAGCTTTCCCTCCTGGGGGGCCATTGCCCAGCCTCCCTGGAGCCCTCCCCAAGAGAACCTGTGTGTGCAGCTTGTCACACATCTCAGAGCCAGAGTTCCGTGCACACGACTGTCCTGAGAGGACTGGTAAGCTCCAGGAGTATGACTAGCACAGACCTCAGCAAGTCCAAGGCTTTGGCACAGGACAGGTCCTAATCAGAAGGGTGGTGGTTCCATAGGTCTATGAGCCAATCCATAGGCATGCAGGGTGCTGTGGGCTCAGCTCATTCCTCCTGTCCTTTCAACATGGTCTCAGCTCTGTTACTGTGCAGTAACACAAGGAACCAGTTCAAGATGCCTGACCTATCTGAGCAAGCTTGCTTTGCTAAGGTAGTTCATGGCTGGCTCAGATGCCCAGTCTGGTTCACTGCAGAGTCCCATGGGTACAAGCTGATAAGAAAAGGGGTGGGTGGGGATGGGATCAGGAGCAAGGATGGGACTTGGCAGGTTACACTCACAAGGATCTTCATCCATGGCCCCCACTCTCAGCAGATGCTTTGCCAAGAGGCATGCTGGTGGCCACTGAGAATTTAAAAAGACTCCAAACGTAGACACAATTCTCAGAAATAAACCATTTCTTTTAATTGGCAAGTAGAACACACATTACAGGTCATTAGTATTTTAAAAACAATATTAAGTTACAAATACATGTTAAAAATTGCAGTTCATGGCAGCTAAAAGCTTGGAGTCCTAAATGCATCTTTTGCAATGCTTCATTACTTCCCTTTCCCCAGTCTGCTGGGTGAAGATGAATAAAAGATCATTTATCATCTACTAGAAGGTGGTCTACTATATATTCCAACAAAACCAAAACTTAATTCCTAAGAACATTACTAACAAACAGAGGCATTCGAAGTACTTTAGCCATCTTAAATCAAGTCAGGTGCAATGAGGACACAGTTAAGAATTATTCTTTAACACTTGAAGCAAGACAGACATCTTCACATTAAACTGATCAATGCTTTCTGATCCAACTCAGCTTAAAACCTGTACTAGCTTCTACCCCACAGAGGCCTAAAGTACATCATGCAGGCTTCCAAGCCATCAAAGCTAGATGTTTGTATATCAGACCCTTACACAGAGAAAAATTATGGTGTACAGCTAGACAATATACACAAATATGCATTGAATATTTAGAAGATCTTTATTCCTCTCCTTTTGTTGGTATTGGTGAGATACACAGCTCATTCCATTTTTACTATACTCATAGTATTAACAAGTTATCATTATGCATGTTAATATACTAAATATCATTTAACAAGTCTCTTTTAAAAAGTATTTAAAAACATTTTTGGAAAAGTAGAAATCTATTTTCCAGAAAAGCAAGTGGTACTAGGATAGCATGGACTCCAGTGCATAACATCCTTTCAGAGAAAACCCCTCCTGACAGCTTTTGTGCCTGGGAATCAGCATGTCTCAGCTGCCAGATTCATATTCTATTTGTCCTTCTCACTGTGGTGATAAAAGGTCATCGAAATCAGCTTACCTTGCCTTTCAGTCAGCAGACTTTCAAAGATTGCCATTCACTGGACTGTGTAAGAGACAGGTAACTTTGACATGAGTTAATTTCTTTCTTACTCCAATTTAAGAGAGTCAGTTTTATTATACTGCTGAGATTGCATCTTCAAATCCAAAGTCTGCTGAATGTGCCTGGAGAAATGACTTTGTATCTCAAAAATATCAAGAGTACCATTCAGATTTGAATTTCTATTAAAAACTGTGCACAGTTAGCAAAAATTACACTGCTGTAAAAACAAAAGGCCTGCTCCTTGGCCTGCTCAGAATACATGCTACAATGTACATGATTACACCAGAGGGATTTTTCTCTGCTTCTTTTCTAAATGCAGGCATTAAAAGTGAAGTGTTACTAAGCTTTTCCTAAGAGAGCACGCAGGGGATGGGATGTGGCATAATATACATTAATCAGAAACAAAAAACAGTAACAAACAACCTTTCTAGAAAATGCTGCATATTAGCAGCACGCTTGGTTTCCAAAACACAAGGAATTGCATGGGAGTTGTCAAGATGAAGTCCACACACCTTGATCATTGAACTGATCACTAGATTCCAAGAAACCAAAGCAAATTTAAAAATACACATGACAACTGCCTAGAAGGCAGGGTTTTATCATCTGTCAATAACCAGATGAATAAAGTGCATAGCAACTATTATAACAGTTTCTTGAAAAGAGAATACGTTTACCAAGTCTCAAAGTTTGTAAGCTTGACACTTATCCATACATTTTGCTACATGTGTGGCTTCCCTTTTATTTTGCTATTTAGCATCACTAATCAACCCTTCAGCACTGTCCTGTGATTTCCTTTGCACTTCATATGGAATGTGCTGAGATCTCTGACTGTTGCCTGATGTATGTCTGGAAGCTCTTGTCACCAATGGGATGTTCTCTAAAAGAAAAGAAAAAACCAGTATTACACATAGAGCCTTCTGTCAGGACATGAAAATGTCAGAACAGAAAGTGGAACACACAGGAACTTTTTCCCTATATTTGATTTTCAGAGTTGTAATTGTAGTGTTAATACTGCATTTTACTTGAGCTAAAACTGACTGAATTGATCCTCTTTTGTCAGCTGTATGCAGAATGCTTTATGTGTACACAAAATACAGTCATGTGGCTGTGTCAGCCACTCTTTCCATTTTTAAACCAACACTCCAAGATAAGCTGGTAAACACATGTCTCTTCTGTTATTAACTACTGCTCAGCTCACCAACATGGGTTCAAAATTTAAAACCAACAGTATAACAAACCCACATTTAATTTTTATTAATTAAATTGCATTAAAAAAAGCATTAAAAATTCATTTCAGTGCTTTAAAATATTGTGATATAACTCCTAAGCCACAGTGCCACTCTGTATGTATTTGCAGGACCTTCTTTGGACAAAGTACGGTGAAAGACAGAGCATAAGCAAGGGAAATAACATCTTCCAGGACCATTCCCCTCTTTGTACAACCCACTGTACTTACTGGCTTCCATACTTTGTCTTCTTAAATTTATCCCTCTTATATTGAGCATGCTCCTGCTCTAAATTTCCAACACCTTCAATAATCAGCTTTAGTGTTTTATATGTCTCCTTAGGGTCATCAATGATGAATGTAGAATACTCTTCTTCTTCAGGTCCATCATATACAGATTTGCTCCCACAGGCCTCTGGAGAAAAAAAAAATAAAGTACAATAATAGATATGAGGCAGGAGAAAAAGCAAGACAAGCAGACTAAGAATATTCAGTCTGCGGTTCATACAGTTTCTTGGTTTGCTTCTGTATGACCACCACAGAACTGTGGCTGACATCAACAGCAGAAGTTTTGCTGGGCTGTTAGGAGGCACAGAGGGTGTCCCATGCCCATTCCCTCCTCCTCATCTTGTATGGAAAGGGCAGCAATCCTGGCAGCTGCTCCTGGCTTGGTGGGAAGCTGTCCTTTGCTGCACAGGCAATGCTTTCATCTCAACTGCCACTATCTGCACCCCATGCACACATTTTGGAAACTCTTACACAGGCCTGCCTCTGCCACTGTGCTGCAGGGCTGGCCCGCACAAAGTCAAGAATTCACTTGTTGGGACAGGTTCCACCCCCAGGCAGCAAGTACAGGCTGAATTTGAAAACATTACAGGCTGAAGTAGTCATGGTTTACCACATTACCCCTAAAAAATTCATACAATAAGCATAAGCAGAATACGCCATAACTACTGCCTGTCTGCCTGCTTCATGGCATATCCAAAGGGGCAAGTTAAACTTCTGTACCTTCTGATCTTACCAGGGAGCCTTCCTGACTAAGAGATCTGGACACTGACTACACAATGATCATCCACAACATAGTACCCATGTGATCTACTCCTGCATTGCAGCAGAGTGGGGAAGGAAGGGAAAGGAAGGGGAGGGAGAGTATTTTACTTTGTCTCTCCTTCTAGCTTTACTGCTGTCCCAGTCTCAGCTTTTAAAGTCCCTTCCCCTTGCTGCACTGCCTGTTCCAGACCTGTGTCCTTTTCCCCAACACTGAAACTCGATGCTGGCTCTGGCAGAGAGGATTCGAAACAGAGGAAAGCTGGGCACTGGTTCAGACAGCTCGGAAGTGGTGAGGATCTTGAGTTTGCAATTGCACAGCAGCCAGGAACAGATTAAAGTGCTTTCCAGTCTGTGTGTTTGACACCACTGGCTTATCTCATATTATAAAATAAAATCCTATTTAAAGATCAGTGCCACAGTGAAGGCTTCCCCGCCACTCCCTGAACTAAACTGAGATTTTAAGTCTGGCACTGTGTACACCGGATACTTCTCTGGCATGCCTACTAGTACCAATTTCCTCTGCTGTCTCTTCTTTCTTTTATCCTTTCCATCACATCTCTACTTCCCTCAGCTGCTGAAAGTTTCCCAGCCAAAACTCCACTTTTCAACATTTCACTGGTCATCCTCAATGGGTAATTCTGAGAGAGCCTTTCCAAAGCAACCATTTGTATCCAGCCTGTTCTTAGGCTCAGAAACAGGGAATGTGCATGCACATGACTTCTGGTAACACAAAACCATATTCCACTGAAACCTCAACTTTACTGGTGCAAGTTCTTGTCAGGATCAGTAAACCTCTGGTTCTGAGCTAGCTCTGATTTGTCAATTCAGAGCCTCCAAGCAATGCTCTGTGCCTATGCTATTTCAGGATGATGTGGTTAAGACCATATTTCAAACAACTGTTAGTACGCAAAGAACTTTTTACAGACCACGAGACTGCACCAAAAATAATACACACAACTGCCTCAAGACAGCAGAAGGGGAAACAAGTGGAATAAAGGCCACTTGTTCTAGGATGTGATTTGCAAGGCTGGTCAAACCAGAACATACAGCTTTCACAGGTATTTTTGCCTTGGTAAGTGAATTGGAGATGCAATGATTTTTAATCCTCACCTTGCATTTTTTCCAATTTTGGCATATACAGGTTGAAAAGAGAGTAGATGCGTTCAGTTTCTCTATCTCCATCTATATCCAGTTGTATATTTGCTGGCAGGCCTCTGTAAGGCATCAGGAAGAGAGGTAAAAGTTATATGCTAAACAGTGTATTATGGCACATAAAGCACTTAACAAGAAAAACAAAGTGAGTTCTTATGAAAGCCAACAGACTGTAACAGAGCTCAAAACCTTCAATTTTTTCCCAAAAGAAGACAAGTTCAAACTTCTTTATCCCTCTATTTATCCAGCACCCTTCCACTGACTTGAAAGAAAAGACTGTATCGGTATCCAGATAAATTTTGGTGAATTAGTCAGCTACAACCAGATGGAGGAGCCAAAGCACTGAACTTCCAACTAACCAGGTCTTAGAATATTCTAACTATCACTACAGTCTTGTGACTTCTCTCAGTTTAGATGAAAATTGCTTCCTACAAACCAGACAGTACATCTTTGTTTAAGAGAGAGCATGGACAGCCCCCTGAAAAGATCAGTTCAGAATTAAATCTATCAGCAGATGAGTGCTTCAGGAATTTACAAACAGGATATTGAAAGGATCTCAGCCATTTTTATTAACGACAGATGATCAAAACCAAAGTATTTTTAATCCCATAATCACCTCCTATCACCATCTCTAACTCTAAAAAGTCAACATTTCAATCCAGACATGCAGAATCAAGAATACCAATAGATGGCCTTTGAACACCTGTACATACACCTGGCAAATCTTGGTTAACTGTGCCCCTGCAAGTCACATGTAACCAAGGCAGTAGCTACACCAATGGCACGTTAAAACCCTTACCCTGTGCAGGGTGTGCAGCCAGGGGTGTTGTCTGCAGTAGCTTTACAGCAAAGCCAGTGGCCATTGAGATAGGCTGAGGGATGGTAGACGGTGAGGCGCTTCTTGTTGCACTGGCTCACTTTGGTGAGGATATCAATCCAGTCCTTGGCCTCCACACAATTATTTGCTTGGATATACAGGACCCTCCTTTCAGGCTGGATCACCTGGAACATCTGCAAATAATCCAGGGAATAAAGCACAAGAATGAGTCAGTGAACCTAGGACTAGACTTGGAGTGAAGATTTATTGCAGGAAAAACGCAGCATACTACAAGAATGGACCAATAAATATATTTCAATACAAAACCAAGCAGCAAATGTGCCCTTAAAAGAACAAGACCTTTCACCTGGTACAAGGAGTAAGATACCATTCCTGTAGGAGATGATTTACAAATAACTAATATCAACTTGCTGCTTGGGTCTCAACAAGATTTGTTGTCAGCCTCGGGGAAGCAATTTTAGTAATGCTGCAACTCCAAGTTTTGGAAGGCTGACAGAAGAACCCAGCGCTGGCCTGAAAGGAAACGCTCATCAGCAGAAGGCAGAAAAGAGAAAAATGAGAGTTTGGATCCAGCCTTAGTGACAGCTTTGCTGTAGTACTGCATTTCTCTAGTCCTTTCAGTACCTGCTTCAGCATGACCATTGCCTTTTAGTAACTTCCATGCTTCTGTACCCAAATATAGCTGCTATTAGAAGATCACAGAAATACTGCTTCTCTTTGATTGACAACAGGCGGTTTAAATAATTACATATTAATTCTGTGTTACAGCTTGACCACTGAAAATCTTAACTAAAGCTATTCAAAACAGCTTGCAACCTAGAAGGGTATTTACTTTCCTCCTCCTGAAGAAGGAAATCTGTGATGCACTGCCTTATTGGTTGATTTCACTGATCATGCATTGAAAATTACTAAGCTCAAGTTAGCAATCCTAGCTGCAAATTTTGGAAAGATAATTTCCTCTAGCTTCTGCAAATGCTTAAAGCATTTTCTTCTCTCTTTCAGGTATGTCTAAATTATCTCCCTCTGCTCTACTTCTTCACTTGATTATTCAAATCATTAGACATTACATTGCCCATATCATATGGAATACAATTTTCCAAACAGCTGGTTTTGTTGTGCTGTTTTAAAAAGAAAACCAGAGAGGTGCACACACACACACAAAAAAAAAAAAAAAAAAAAAAAAAAAAGAGCTCAACAAAAACCACACAAACAAACCAAACAATAAGAACAAACCAAACTCAACAAAAGTGAAATTTGCCTTTGTTTGTTACATTGGCCTGAAATATTGGCTTGAGTTCTGCACCTAGCTGGTTGGGAGAATCTTGCAGACCAGTACCAAGCACAGTCCTTTCTTCCTTTGTGACACTTTAAAATGTGCATCATGCCAAACAGCAAAGGGAAAACTCAAACAACCACTTCCCTGTATTTAGCAGGGAAGCACTATTGGCAACAGACAATTGGTCTGATATTGGTCCCTAATGGTATCAGACAATGGTTAGAAAGGCACAATACACCACGGCAGTGTAGGAGCTGCTTGGTGTGAGCAGTCCAGCAGTGCCAACTACACACCAAAGAGTCCTTTCAATAAAACTCTTCAGGGCATAACTGGCAATTTGAGTTTGGGATGGAAGGAAGAAAAAGGAAGACGGGAACACGCAGTTCAACTCCCTATTAACACAGAGCTACAAGGAAAAGAATTTTAATGTCCTGCTGGGCTAAATGGAGCCTCCTGCATTGCAACAAGGAACAGATTTAAGGAGTATGGCTTTGTGTAAGAGGATATCAACCAAAGCGATCCAACATATGGCAACAGTTACTGAGAAGCCCACAACTAAGCCAAGAATTTTAAGTGGCTGCAAGACCTTTACACTACCAAAACCACCAGATGCCTCTCAAACAACACAGAAGACCCAAAAAGTACTTAAAGCCACCTTCACATTCCCCAAACTGTGCTTAAGAACAAAGGCTACTGGCCTTACTGCCAGACAGGCAGGTTTAACATGAGTGAGAAAGACACACTTGGTACAATTCAGAACACAGATACACCGACAGTATTTATGCAAAATGTGAATTTTTATCACACAAGCACCCACAAGGGAATATCCATTGCAAATACATCTGCTGTGGTGTTCTGAGAATTCTGATCTTGCTGCAGTAATCTATTTATGTATGGCAAGAAAAATAGGAATATATTAGCACAAGAAGGTGGTAACATTATTTTCTACTGTTAATGGAAAGACTGAATCTTACTTTCTGGAATGGATGTAGTCACCTTGATTTCCCAGGTAATACTGAATTTAAGCAACTAAAACAGCACATGGCTTTTGATGTTAACAATAAAGGTATATTTTTCCGATAATGAATCTTCACAATGCAGACATATTTTGGATGCTCAGTCTAGCTCAGTACACTCAGCATAAGTTACAGAACTGTAGCTCACTCCTCTCTACAGTGAGTTTTATCTCAACTGTGTGGCTGCATTCAGTTCAGTCAAGTTAGTTTGCAGAGTGCAGTTGGCAACAGTTCATCACATGTTACAGTTGCCTTCTGACAGCCTAAATTATTTTGCAGCTTGGTTGGTTTTTTCCTGTGTAGTAGTTACAAACACCAGAGCAAACTACAGCACAATCGAGATGCGTTCTAGAAGCTCCACGTTTTAGCAGAGAGAGAGAGAGAGAGATGTTACCAAAATAATACCTAAAACTGGGAAATAATGAAGAGCCTAGAATTGTATTTCACTTTTTAACAAAGAGCTGTTTGAGGAACCTAATATCTAGGGCAGGATTGAGCACTGCCCTGCATGGTGCTCACAAGCAGTGTGCATAGCAGGAAAGTCTTAAAGGCAGAAAAAGATAAAAGTCACAACCATTTATACATGTAAAAAAGTCTGTAGTAGATGCATGTTCAGAACTGGAAAAAAAAAACTGAGCTTTTTTTTTTGTTTAATTTTAAATACAATTTTTAAAGCACTGGACTCAGTTTTACAGGCAGAGGTGTATGAAAAAAGTTCCCAACACCACTCAAACTGATCAAGTCTGTTCTTACACAATACAGAAGTTGGCAGTAGTGTTCCATGCATGAGAAATACAGCTGTATTTTATTCCCTAATGTGGCAATCAAAATGGCAAACCATATTACCACAGCACAGATGTTGTTTTGGGACATAACCTAACCAAAATTAAATATAAATATAGAAATCCATATATATACACTCATGAACCAATAAAGAAACCTAACCACTAATAAAGAAGTTGTGATTCTTCACAATTATAAGTAGCAAGTTCCTTCTCACCAGAGAGGCTTGGCAGAAAGGGCAGGGACTCGATCATCTTACCTGTGTGTGTGACCTTACAGAGCTGACAGCTGATCAGCAGTGCTCAGTACTGAGTGTGCTGCAGATCACGAAACCCAAAGACTGCTGACTGGGCTGTTAAGAATCTGAATGGGCTGTACTTTTGGAAATTCCTGCTACTATATACAGAACAAGCAGCTGTGGTTGTACATCTTTCAACAGAAATCCAATCCAGGTTACAGAAGGGAAAAAGGCGATTAGGCTGGTGGATCTGGAGCAGCCCAACAAATACATCAATGAAGATGACCTACTTACATTTTTCATTTTGAAGGATTCCTCCTCTAGTCTTTCCACTGCCAGAATGTTTTCAATTGGAATGCTACACAGAGGGTGATCACCTGCAAAACAAACAGACACACAGATATTGAGCCACTTACTCACAACTCATCTTCACTTTTTGCCCTTTTACTAAGGGCTAATTCTGTTTCTTTGAAGATCATTTTGACTGCCTAAGAAAAGAAGGAAAATCTTTCACTCAGCAGGCATTTGCTAGCATGGTCCTTAAGTATTATCTTAAGTACATTTCTTTTTTCAGCTGCACTACCTTACACTAGCAAACCTCTTAGAAACTGATTACTGCAGCAGGACACGATATTTTTACTGCAAAGGTGACAATTAAATAAATCATTCCTGTCAGCTGAACTGAACTAGTGGTGATGCAAGATCTCAAAGCTGAGTGTGAAATAATGACTGGCATGATCTGAACATACTTCCTTATCTTTCTTCCTCCCCATGTACTTGCATGATGGAAGGAAGTGGTATTTCTTGTGTACTACTGAACAGACAGGAACAATTTGCAAGAAGCAAAATCTTTGCTATTAGGCAACATTATGTGAACACACTTTTAAAGTTCAAAGATTGCAGATGAATCCTTGTCTACTGTATCCAGTTGTGCCAACACTACAGAAGTTATGAGCACATGCTGAGAAGCATCTGAGAATGTTCAATACAAACCCAAATTCCAGCTTAAAGTTTTTAAGTTTTGTTTCCTAGGACAATCTAGGTAACTGTGAAACCTACAGATGATGTTAATAACTGATATTAGACAAATATTATCAAATACTTTGCTAACTTAAAGGGTATTATGCTATCCAAAAAGCTTCTCTAACTGTCAATACCGACACTAAAAAAGAGCAAGAACATACAGGCTGACAGACATGCCTGCACTGTGTCTTCTACAGTTTCAGATCTAGATCTCAGTCTTCTACACCTACACAATCCTTATGTTTAATCTTTACTTCAATGTATCAAAATAAGACTGGCAAACCTTTGTTACCTTTGCTTTTCTGATAGGTAAACTCATGGTTTGTCAGGCGAAACCATCTCTTCTTGAAGTTTTTCATACCAAATCGTTTTCTTCCTTGTGCTCTCTTGATCATGAACCTAGTGAACAGGGCACCAATTGTTACAATACATGCTTATGTATGTAGATTTACACATATATGTGTATACTTACAGATATGTCATAGCACTTGCAAAGCTTTAGGAGGTGACACAGAGTGTTTTCTAATTACTGAGGTCTTTTCTTGGCAAGGAAAAGTGTCACATTTGGACAGGTTTAGTGCATCTATTAGTTAGGTCTGTAATTTTTCCAGATCTAGATGAGGGGCAAGACACGTAACTTGACTTGTAGTTAGTTAACTGAGCTGCAGTTTGTGCCCTTTCTGCAGTTACAAATCCAGCTAAATGGTTTCCTAGTACAGCAGAAAAAAAGGCAAAACACGGTTAGTACTGCTCCACTAAGTTCGACCTGTTGACTCTACAAGCATTTTTTTTTTAAGCTGTGAGAAAGCTCAAAAAGTTTAGACTATGTTTAATACTTAAAAGGCAGGTATAAAGCCACTGGAGCACAGGGACTGTACCCTTACATGCTTTAATCACTCTCAAGCTCTAGAAACAAAACCAGGATGTTCCACAGCCTCATTTGCAATTGCACATAGATACTGCAGTTGAAATGCAATTTCAGTAACATACAAAGTCATCTTATGGCTGGAAGGTAGACCACCCCCACCCCTTTTTCAGCAGATTAGGGGTGCTCATTTAGTGAGCTGTCAGTTTCAATTAATTTCAAATTTTAATGAGTTTATTGTGAAATTAGTTTACTGGGAGACTGTGATGCATCCACCACTTTCCTAACCACTAAATCAATCCAAAAGCATCAATGTGACTTTGGTGACTTCATACTGCTCATCATCACTTTTGTTAGATAAAAATGTGTCTGCATATGCAGTAGAGAGTTGATAACAGCAACTCTACACATTACATTAACTATTGTGCCAAATACAGAACTGCATAATGGAGTGGGTAAAAACTACTTACTAAAGAGTAGTTTTTATCAAGTAGGAAGGCACTATACAGCACAAAGAGCACACAGGGAGAACAGCGAATGACCTGGTTTAAGATTTTTCAATAGCAGAGCTAAAATGCTTAGAACAGCGAATATTGTTTCTTGCTCCTGGTATCTTCAGTCACAAATAACTACAATACATCTGACCAAACCACAGGTCTGTTTAAAGCTCAAACAGAAACCCAAGTTCCTTCAGACTTTAACTATTTTGTAACCAGCTGGGCTGGTGCCTGCTGCTCATTCCAAGCTGTGTGGGCAAAAACTGACAAAGAATGTCTACAGCAGCAGATTTTTTTTAACTGGTTATAGTTACACAGCTCTCATTCTTAAAATGGTCAGACAGTTCTGTCTTGGTCCTTATTCTTGGAATACTTGAGGAATATTTAATAACACCATGTGATTCAGGTCGTCACCAGGCCCACTGGCAGTAGCCCTCATAATTCCAGCTTAAGGCAAATTTCAAAGGAAGAACTGATACCCTTGGGCAGGACAACATGTTCAAGTTAGTTTCTAATCCTCCTCATGCCAACTTAAAGGTGACTTAAAATTGCAAACTCCTACAGAGCCTCCCTTCTTTGAAAAAGCAAACTCTATAAGGCAGGGCTAAGAGCACATTTCAAATTAAATTCTTCATAGGTGACATAGCCAAGAGAAAAATGTGCTTTTATTTTCCAGAGATAGGTGAATAGTATTCAAAGTCACAGAAGTTATAAGGTCAACTTCTTCATTTCTAGCAATTGCAGAACGTATTAGAAGTCAGAACAAATACAAGCACAAAGGGAGAAGAAGTCCAAGATTAAATCCATTTCAATACAAGGTGGTTGGAGATACTCTTTCTTCTCATGTTTATGAGAGACCTGAATCTGGATCTGCCTTAGCTTTGCTTGGAAGTATTGACATGTCCTTTTCACCACCACCAACAAAAAAATAGTTCTCCTTTTCATTCTCTTCCTTTTGGAGAGACCCAGGCAGCCAGCTGTTAAGCAGTGATGGCATGATTGATATCAGCAAACCCAAGTGCCAATGACTAATCTTTTCAATCAAAAGTACTTATGATATTGCTTTCCATTTGATACTCTTAATAGAGGAAAAGATAGATTAAAAACACAAAAGCAAGCAAACATATTGCAAAGGCAAACAGAAACCCCACTAACAGCCATTCAGTCTGGAGAAGAATCAAATCAAAGGCTGTGAGAAGTCCCACAACAAAACATGGCAATAATGCAAAATACAAAAAAAAAAAAAAAAGAAAAAAAAAAAAGAAAAATACTCTGAAGGCCACTTCTTAACCTTGAGAATAATTTACATGAATACTAATTAAGAAGTGCCTAGAAAATGCATGGCCTCTTCATCACTTTCAGTAAGTTCTTCATGATGCATACACTGCTTCTTGGTGCCCTTCCTACAGACAGAAATCCTTTATTCTCTATTTACAGCAAGTTTTTGTTTTTCGGAAAATAAAATAAAAGGTCAACATCAAGAAATGGGTAACTCAATGTTCTCTGCTGGGTTTACACAGGCATTTCAGGATGGTTAAACAGAGTACTTCCTCCCCAAAGTTAAGTCAGACAAATCTACTGCTGCAAAGGACATGCTGTCAGCCAGTAGCTACAGCAAAGCAGCAACTGCCTCTACCATCTTACCTGCATGAACTATTACCATCAACTTTCTTTACTGTTAGTTTAAGAGTCCTTACAACAGCAGCCACAGGCCGAGCAAGAAAAGACAGAAAAAAATCAGACAGGAGCAAAAGAAAGACAGAGGCAGAAAAAATGTTTTACAGTTAGAGGGTAAATGTTACAAACTATAAACTTATGTTGAAAACCAAAAGGATGATAAATGCACAGAATTAAATTAGACAAAATTGCTTCTAAGGACAGAGGTTTATCAGAGAAGTGAACTGTCAAGGATAAATAGAAGAAGCAGTCATGTTTTCACTGAAAATGTAGTTTTTGCATTACTTAAAACAACCATGAAGGCTTACTTTCAAACAGTATCTGAGCTTACTGAGCTCTGACAAATTTGGATTTTTTTGACTTTTTTCCTCCCAGTTCAAAGAAGCTGCACTTAGATGATCTTAACAAACCAGTTTTGTAACAAAAAATGTCAACAATTGGTAACTGAAATTAACACAGCATATGGAACATACTTCCAAAAAAAGGAAAGGTACTAAAACTACAAACTGTTCCAAGCACATGTCAAATTTTCCTCAAAATGGCCATGATAATAGTTAGCATATGTATCTCATAGGGCAGAAAAAGCAAATTCTGTTTGCAGGCTTTGCTCTCATTAAGTTATTCAGTATCTGTCTTCAGTCTTCCACTGTCTTCACGGTGGAATTTTACAGCTTTTCTTCACTAGAGTTCAGGAAGAAGATCCCAGCTTGATTTTAATACAATGCTGAGTTTATTTTGCCTTAGCTAAGCTAATTAAGTTCTACAGGCTTCTCTTTCCCTCCACTTATTTCAAAACACATTTATATTAAGATGTTTAAATCAAATGAAAATATGTTCAAATCAGCTATAGCAACCATAGAGAGCAGAAATTGCCACACAAGAATTCTCCTACATTCTTCTCTGATTGCATGAATGGAACAGGGGTGGCAGAAAAAGAGATGGCTGCCTTAGAATGGTAGTAAGCACACGAGTAGATGGTTTTGTTGCACATGCATACTTACCCTTCTTTAAGCAATATAGGTTGCTCTATGCTTTTGTGATCTCTTCTTCCTGAAGATGAAATTAGATCTAGAAACTAAAAGGTGAACAAAAAGCAGATGTAAAAATGACAGGACCACATGACCCAAATTAAAATCTTTCAGCATTTGCACATCACAGACCTATGAGAGTATTTGTAAAAGTAGTTAAACAGAAGGTAATGGCAGAAGCTTGAGGAATCTGGGAGGTTTCCTGGGTTGCAACCTAAAAACAGAACAAATGCTCTTAAGCAGCAGAACTGCAGACACCCAATACTTCTTGTGCTTCTCCTTTGTTATATGGACCTTTCACTTCCTTTTGGACTAATTTTTGGACTCATTTTCATCACAGATCTGAAGCATTCTACAAAGTACACACATCTCAAAAGCTCTAAGCAGCAGATTGTTAATCCAACCTATTTATTAACTAGAAATATAAGCAAAGAAATTTTACTATTGGCTTGTTAATTTATTAAAAGTTTCTTGAATATTAGTTACCAGGATTCTGGTTTTCTCAACACCCTTCCTGGTTTACCAACAGTATGTATTGTTTTCAAGGATTCAACTTCAACAGCACAGCAGGATTTTTAGAACCTTCAGAAGTACTACTTACATTTTTTACTGCATCTGCATATTTCTGTTCATTGAAATAGTCATAAAATGTAGCCATGTAAGATTCCTTGAAATTGGCCTGAAATACAAAGCCAAAACCATGCATATCATCATACAGTTTATACAGAAAATATTATTGTTAATAGCAGTAGGTTAGGAGTAAAGCTACTGCAGATAGACAGGGTTTTTTTCTGGCCAGAAGTAAAATAAGCAAAGGGCTACTTTCATGTTATACAGCATACATTCAATAGTACCAAACTTTTATTTCAGAGAGGCAGCAGAATGCCTTTCATATGTTCAGTCGCTACAGTTAATAATGCATTCTTCAAATGCTTCAAAATTCTGCTTTGGCTTTAAATTTTCCTCCTGACAATAAGTGTAAGAAGAAGAATTCTACTGTCTTGAAGGGTTCATAACTGAGGTACACAGTCACCCACAGCTGCCTGTGTGAATCCTAACAAGACACCAACCACCCCAAATTACTACCAGCTACAGCAGTGTGGTGCCTTAGGTATACTTATTTCAATCAAACATCCAGAGTATGGGCATCTAGCTCTAATCTCACCACTGACAGAAAACTGAACTGGTAAGAAAAGGAAAGTATAGCCCTTCCCCTTATTGGGTGACTTTTCTCAGTTGAGTTTTAAAATGCTGAAACAATCTCTTAAGCCCTGTAGAGCTGCTAATCATGTATCACAGATAAGTAGAGAACTTCACAGGTTGTCCTGATCATTGTCTTTCTTCCAAAGGAAGGAATGAAGAGCTCTGAAACAGACTTCTAGATTGATCACACAATTTTGCTTTACTGAAATCTAGTTCAGATTAAGATAGATTTAGTTTTCCTCTAAACATGAGAGGCTGATAATCAAAGCAAACACAACCAGTTTTGCATGAGCCTAGTGCAACTCAAGCATTTTAAAGGCTTAATTACAATTAAGGATTAAAGATTTAAAAAATCACTTTCTTAAATTAAGTCATTAAATGATAATAGCATACTTACAGATTTAGATTTTGATAAGCTGCCTAGTGTTTGAATGGTTTTAGAGATAAGTGTCAAAGTTCGAGAAGTCTGAGGATCCTAGGAAAGAGAACAATATTATATGGACTAGCTATTTAAAATAATCAGTAGAGGAAGGTAAACTATATTTCTTCTTTCTTGTTTCACTTGCAGAACAGTAACAAAAATTAGAAAAGACCCCTAATAAAACACTGCAGGCAAAAAGTTGCTTTTATGTTAAAAGGTTTTTGGCTTGTAAGCCATCACGCTCCATAGCTTCAGAGATCCAAAGGCAATCACTTACAAAACAAAAACAAGGCTGTCCACGTCCTCCCCACTCCCAGTAAGAACAACTACTCGAAGCCTGACATATGTTGTTTAACATCCAAAATATTTCTAACACTGCTGCCAATCAAGCCAGCATTAATGTGATGTGGCAAGAATGAAGCAATGGCCCTTTTTTCCACAGTAGCTTAGACCATCTACCTTGTTTGTCCTTAAATTTCACTCTTCTTCCAATATCTCCCAAGTTCTTCACTTACAAAGTCATTCAACACATGCTTCATATCCAAGACAGATATAATAGATCTTTGGACTAACAAAGGTACTTTTCCTAAAGGCTATTAAAAGAACTGAAGAAAGAATCTCGATAGAGACACTCTGGTGACAGAACCATAAACACAGCTAGGAAAAAACTGATACAATACTTACTGGATGGTGTGGTGTAAGCTGAAAGAGGTTTGGAGAAAGAATGGCAGGAGCAAAGAACCTCAGGAAAATAAAGCTGCTGACAGCTGTGTACCTTACATCTAGGTCACCTATTAAAAAAAAAAGACCTCTACTCAGCATTTCAATAATCCTTCCTGAAAAGCCTCATGAAATTATCAGAGCCTTGAGAGAGCTAACTCCAGCATGTGCTGGATAATGTATGTATTTGCAAGTTACAGGATTAACCGATGACAGAGGATTTGGAGCCAGAGATCAGCTAGCCTAACCCAAGGAAATGTCAATGAGAGCCTCTTTAAAAATAACCAGGTTCATAACATAAGCTGCAAGAACACCATTCATTTTTCCACCACACAGGGAATTTTACAGACATCTGCTATTCCATATATGCACTGAAGTATGATGAATAATTTACACAGTTTATGAAACGTTCAGCACAGAGGCCAAGTCTCAGTTACCTACTTACAGCTCTAAGCACAAATGTTGTACAGACTCCTAATGTATCTCTTCCGGTTGGTAGGTACAGATAATACAATTTACTTATTTATTTGAACATAAAATAAAGAGCATGACAGCAGAGTCAATGGTTTTCCGCTTGAGCTTGCCTACTCCAAAGTGACTGTTTAAAAGCTGAACCCATATTACTCTAAAACTTTCCTACTGTAATCTGCTTCCCTTCATGAAAATACATAGCTTGGTTGTTTTGCTTAAATCTGGCTTTACATTGCCCACTTACTCTCACAGAGTCAAAACAACTGAGAGGGACTGGAAAGAACTCTCTTGACAGCCAGAAAACCTTTGCAGCACGTGGGCTCCTAGAGCAGTGAGCTTGCAGCAACTCCAATTTATAGACTGGCTTTTATTACAGATTGACATATAATCAGAAAATAATTCCACTGCATGGAATCTGCAGAATAAGCCATTACAAAATCATGAACATTTGAAAATTGAGTATGCTTTGCAAATACTGAATCTATAAAAGATCATCATAATGATCTTTTTAAATGCTGTTTTCCTTAGAAAGATGTTTAAGAAAAAACTCCAATTATCATAAAAAATAATGTTCCTTCGTGGAATGAATAAACAATGAGAAAACAGGATTAACATACTGCAAACATTACTTTGGATAAGCTGCTGTTCACATACTAAATTCAACAGGGATCATGCAGACTGCTAGACTACATCTGTATTTAAAAGCTATCAGTTATGTAAAATAAAATAATATATATAAACTCACCTTGAAAACGTTTGGCAGCTGATTCTCTCAGTGAAAAGAAAATATCACACATCACTGTAGGACAGCTTACACCAGATTTTGTAATTACAGTAAAAATGCGATCAACATATTGCCTCAGATTTTCCTGAAAAAATGCAAAGATTATGACAAAATTAGTATAATTTTCTGCTATGGAAAGTGGCACTATTCCTGTTTTTTTTTCATAGAGGCATCATTAAAAGATTCCCACTTTCAACATTATACACTTGAAAAACAAACTCTCACTCAATTAGACTGTTTGGGAAATGCACATATTCAAGAAGAAGAGTAAAAATATCATTCCTATTAAACCAAACATTAAATGATACAGCCATATGGCAAATCATTCCTTCTTCTAGCACTGCTTACTACGTCAGCAGCAGAATCATAGAATCATTAAAGCTGGGAAAGATCTCTCAGATCACTGAGTCCTACGGTTAACCCAGCCCTGCCAAGTCCACCACTAAACCATGTCCCCACATGCCACATCCACATGTCTCTTGTACTTTTCTAGGGAGGCTGATTCCACCACTTCCTTGAGCAGCCTATTCCAGTGCCTGACCACCCTTAAGTGGTCAGTATGCACTTTAAGCCTCCCTGATGCAATCTGAGGTCTTTTCCTCTCATCCTGTCCCTTGTTACTTGGGAGAAGAGGCCAATGCCCACCTTGCTACAACCTCCTTATAGCTGAAGAGAGAGTTCTCCAGGTGAGCCACAGGCTAAGTTATCCTTGTCCTCAGGGCAACAAGAGAAGTCATTAACTTTCTACAGGTATTGCATTTATAGCATAATGTAAAGCTGTTGTGAAATAATTATATGGGTGGCGTCAAGAAAGCTTACAGTGTATTCTAATGAATGACAAAATTATTTGCAAGATCAAAGTTCTGAGGACCTCAGTTAAACCTGATGGCATAAACAGAGACTGTCTTCAAAGTCTAATGCATACCCTGTTGTTTTCCAGGTTTTCACCATCTTTTAATTTCACTGGATCAATTTCACAAGGTT
The DNA here is from genome assembly GCF_031753505.1 of Anomalospiza imberbis. Lineage (NCBI taxonomy): Eukaryota > Metazoa > Chordata > Aves > Passeriformes > Viduidae > Anomalospiza > Anomalospiza imberbis. Next base: position 26,738,644 of record NC_089682.1, read on the forward strand.
TATGGACCTGGCAGATCTAGAAAAAAATATAGTTAACAATTGTTATATAAATTTATCTACAAGTACAAAACATTTTGTAAAAAGCATAATCTGTTAACATTTGAGATGAGAAGTAAAAGAAAAAAGCCAACTTTATAAACAGTATTTTTTTCTTTTAACAGCAAAGGTAAATTATGTGTGAGCTTTATTTTTTCCAAAAAGTAGCATTAATTCATTCCAGCCTTTCCTTCAACTGAAATGCAGAGCTGTTCTTTAGACTCTCTCAAGAAAGGCTGTTCAAGAAAAGTCCTATTTTTTCCAAAACAGTCAACTTTGAAAGTATATCCATACTCTTTAAAACTTGACATTTTCTGATGAAACATTAAGACAAGAACAGCTGAAGAAATTGTCAAATCATTTAAAGGAAGTCTGTGGTCTGAAAATATTGCCCAATTACAGCACTAAAATACCCACACCCACCATTCTGGACTGGATAGATAATAAACCATTGTTTCAATATGTGCATCACATGCACAGTTATCTAAGAATAACGGCATCCCTTTATACCCACTGGATGAAACACATTACTTATAGCTTCACAACAGCTTTCTATTGTATATACTATTTGTTAATTTCTCAGAAACAATATATGCTAGTTTTTATAAAACAGAGTAATGTGGTTTAATAAATAGAAATTTTGCTTTTCCTTTAATGAAACCCAACAGTTTCTGAATTGGGCGACTCAGCTGTGGCTAACCTAACACACAGGATTTTAATGCAGAAACAAGCTATTAATAGCTATTAAGCTATTAAGCATTATTCTTACAAAGTGTTCTTAAAATGAGAAGTAATAAACAGTATTTGTTCCCTGAAGGCCTTTACAACAACATTTTACCAAATAAACAGTCTGAACTGTTCTTACCTCATCTATAATTGGCTTTAGTGTAACTTGCAAATAATGCATCCCTGCCAGTTTCATTGTCTCATCAATACACTTGGAAGTTAACGAGTTTCCTCTGAAAATGGTGTTTGGATCTCTGGAAGTGAACAATTTTCTGTAATTTAGTCTCTTTGTAATGAACTGCTAATACGTGGAAATAAAAGCAACAGTGAAAGGTGACAGAATCCTAGGTTTGAATACACAAGCAAAACCTCCCTTTGACATCAGCCTGCCATTAAATGTAGTCATGCAAGATTTAGCGCACTTCCAGGGTATAACAGAAAAGCAGCAGCCTCAGAAAATACAGAGGGACTACAGATCTTCATTGTATTAGCATCGTGAGCTCAGTGCACTATCCAAATACACAGTGATACAGAGGCTCAAATCCAAGAGGTCTACAGCACAGATCTGGGAAAGACATCTGTTTTCACATGCTACTGAACAGTGCTAATTTGAATAAAGGAAAGAGGCAATGATTTTAGTCTCACAACTACACTGGACATTGCACACAACCTACTACTTGCACCTACAAAATAAGTACTTGTGAGCTGGGAGGAAGAAAAAAACAAAGGCTCCAATGGCACAGCCACAATTTCTAAGGGACTTAGAGCACTGTTCTGTGATAACACAGTGCAGACCCCAGTTCAGCCCTGACAAGTGTGTGGCAAGGTGGCACCTTGCAGACTCTCAGGTTTTCCTAAAAATCTCTTGCACAGAACTCATCTTGTATTAGACATACAGCCTCCGTGACTGATAAAGCTTCAGCCAGCTGCTCTCTCTCACACCTGCACCTCCCTGCTCAGCAATTTACTTTATCCATATAGGTACATAACCAATGATCTCATCTACAATGTGTATCTTTGCTGCTTTTTTATCAAACAGATAAAAAATGGATAAAATAGGGATCAGCAAGTTTCCTCATGCTACAGCAACCATGCTGTTTCAGCCAACCTGCAGTTCAGAAAAACACATCTACCTACAGAAAACACTTGATCCCTCAGACACTCTGAAAAGAGCCAACCCACACAAAGACTTTATTTTGTACTACGGAAATGTACAGTCAGTATCTGTCATTCCCCTTGACTCCCAATTGTCTCTTCTACTGTTAGTCAAGAGCATGACTACACAGGCACAAGGACTGTGGCAACAAATATTATTCAGGATCTGCTTGGTATGAACACTAGATCTTACACTATTGAACTATCAGTAAGTCAAACAAGGAATTCAAAAGAAGCAGCTGAAAAAACCCAAGTTCATTTTCTGCCCTCCCATGCCAAATTCAATCCCATCCTTAATCCTTCGCCCTCTAATGGGATGATTAGACACACAGCTTGCCTTAAATATTCATGATTAAGAAGAAACTTGCTTGTTGTTTTGAACAAATTCCACACTTACTCAGCACTAAATTATTTATTAGCACACAATAAAGCTGAAATTATTTCATATGAACAGCTGAAGGTAATGTAGAATTTCAGTTACCATATATACTTAAGACTGAGTAAAAATCCCTGCTTCCACATGTTAGAATAGTCCTGCAAATAATTTTCACCAAAAATGATCGGAACTCCTCCTAAAGGTCAAATGAACCAGATCTTGAGAGCAGTGAAAGAATTTAGAAAGAACTCTGACACACAACTAGGAAGAACAGGAATCACTCTGGCATTTTCTTCTGAAATTGCGTATTTCTAGAAACTGAGTGGAGGATTCTAGCACTAGCCAATGCAATTTAGGTATTTTTGATAGCAGTTTGGTTTTGGTACTTACTGAGTTCTCTTCACTTCAGCATTCGCAATGGCACTTATAAAAGGCACAATTCTGCCATAGTGTAAGAAAAGCCTGACAAGAGGTATGGCTGCTTCCTGTTTTTCTCTGCAAACTTCACCCAAAATATGTGCAGCTGATGCTGAAACAGGCTGAACAGTGGAAAATAAAAACTTTGAGAAATCCTTCCAGAACACCCATTCTTTCCTTCTATTCCCATTAGCTTCTTAATGCGGAACCCCCCCCAACAGTTGCAATGGCCAGTTTCCCAAATGTCAGTATATAACGTGGGTGGATGTCACATCCCAGTTTTTGTGGGCTGTAAGTTCTGGTCACAAGAGGGCAGCAATTTAAAAACTACTACAGTACAGTCTCTTCTTATCTCCCACATTTTTAATGGCTGTCTTTTCAGTAAATGTCACTTGCCTGGGAAACAAGTGAAGAGAAAGAACTCAATCTAACCCTTCACAATTTCAAGTCCCAGTGAGCACAGTACCCAGTTCTTTTACTGAAAAAACAAAAGCACCATTACAACTGTAAAAAGCACACATGGTCCAAATCCCTGATGTTTCAGGATTACTTCTTGGTTTTCTGAATTATGCAAACAAACCTGCTCCTGTCCGGTAAACAATTGAAATGTAAAAATCACAGAAAACGTGCTGCTGCTAAAACCACTGTGTTCTTGGGTCTGCCTTCACCCACCTACCATACAGAATGCAGATAAAGATCTCTGCAAGGACTGAAAATAAGCACAAGGGATATGCAGAGCTTAACAAGGTTCTGAGGTCTGAAAAGCAAGAGTTGACCTCTCTGGTAATTACACAGCTATGGTGTCAGCAAGATAGTGACAAATCTTCAGAGACCCCTGTGAAGATGATCTGCAAGTAAACAACAAACAACACAAGCAAATTACCTCAACATCTGCAGATTTTAGCAGGACGTCTCGCAGCGGACTGTAATAGTCTGAGGAAAAAACATGGTCCTCAGTGTAAACCACATTTAACCTTAAGGAACCAAGGTCATCAGGTTTCAATGACTTGTTACCATTATCTCTGGGCTGCAGAAAATACCTGATATGCAAAAAAAAAGGACAGAAACTTAGTGCTGAAACACAAGATTTTCTCAGGCTATACATGAGCATAGAGAAACTGTACAGATACACAGAGTATTTATATATGTATCAAACTCTTGAGAGTTCTGAATCAGACTTCTTAATTAAGTTTGCCAGTCTGTTTTGCACCAACTGCAACATGGGAAGTTCTGAACATAAAGATTTATGTAGATGCGATTAAAAACCCACACACTAAAACCATAGCACTGCTGATGAACTGCAGTAAATAATATAAAAACAACATACTAGAACTCCCACATGCTACAGAGAGGCAGACTGAAACCTCTAATCACATTATCAAAACTTCTTGTTCTTACACTTGCTAAGATTACTTTGGCTTGTTTACAAAAAAGATACACATGAAATCCACTTAAACTTTATCACATAGTAGTAATTACTCTTAAGTCTTCAGAGTAGACATATGTTTCTACTTATTCTCCAAAACAAAAATGTCAAATACCATGCTTCATAAGAACTAGACTGTCGGAGAAATTTCAAAGGGAGTCTCAGTTCTCCTAGAAACTCGTCACCAAACTTCAAGTTACTGGCATTCCAAAGATCAACCCTGTAATAAAAACAAATAATTTAAAATAGTATTAAGAAATTAAAATAAGAATAATAATAATAAAAAACCCCAACATTTTTTCCAAATTTGTTAGGGTTTTCCCCTCAATTCTATGAGTTTGAAAGACTTGAAACTGTACAGCAATGGTTTCCAAACAGTAAAGAGATAACTTTACCTTAGACTTCTGAAGCCTTACAATTCACCTCCATAAAACATCAGTGGAAAATATAATTCAGATTAACTTTTCTCATCTGTACTGTTTCCACTGTCCACATTGATAAAGATTCAGATGGCTGTCTGGCTATCCCAGATAATGGAAAAACACAGGTAAAATGGACACCAGGGGAAAAAGCACAAAATTATTTACGGACTACATATTGTCAGTCCTTATCTAATTTGGGATTATTAACAGCTAAGTGGCAGCTTTATAGAGTTAGTTCTACACAATTTTCCCCAGTTTCTAGCTCTTAGGAAGACTCCTGTGTCAAGCACACATACTTATGGCACCTAAATTAGTTCTGTAGAGATAGTCAAAGCTGTAGGATAGTTCTACCATTTGGTAGAATCTGTGTATTGGCTGAAGCTTACACAAATTTTGGCACTCAGTCCCTCACATTTTGGAAGTTCTGGTATATATCTGTAGAAGATCCTTTCTTCCTTTTCATATACTCTTCAACATCTGGATGGAAAACAACTGCACTGAGATTCAAAGCAGAAGTACTGGTGTCCAACCCAGCATGTAGGTAAACACCATATACCACAGCCACCTTGAGGCAAGGGTTTCAAACTCCAGATATTTGTTTCTGTATTTATTTTAAAATTTTCTCTAAGAGCTATTTTTATTAAAAAACAAGATCAGCTGACTATTTTGCAGCTAAGTGACAGCTTGAATATGCCTTAAACCTTTACAGGGAAAGACAGTACATGGAAAGAAATACAGGTTTTCAACTAATGACAATTTTTAAAAGAGCAGCTTTAACTTGGATAAGGTGCAAAGTCATCCAATTGTGGACATATTTACACAACCCTTCTGGTGTCAAGCAAGTCACAGTAGACTGGCCAAGGAACATGTTGACAGTCCTGTTAAAGGTTTATCCTATCTTATGCAAGCACAGAATGTGTTACTTTTAAATCCTCTGAGCCTTGTATCTCTCAACAGTGTCTCCTGCATCAGCTGTCATACACTAGACACACCATCACCTCACACTGCATGCCTGCTAGGTAAAGTTCTTTAGACTCTGATAATTTGGACAGTATTTCTCCAGGGCAAGAACTCTCCAAAAGGAAAAAAATCTTCTTTGAAAATTCGACCTTCTCTCTCCTTTCTCCATATTTGATGGGTTATTATCTTGCTAACCAGTTCAGACACCTAACAGCAGCTTCAGAAGTAGAGGAATCTTTAAGCCTATTTACACAGTCGAACTTAAAATTTACCAAGTATTTACAGGCTACTGGTTTCTAGTTTATCCAAACTCTTTTGAGATGCCAACTACCAATATCACTTTCAAACACAGACAGCTAAAGGGTTTCCCCACAGTCACAGAAAAAAATCAGTGCAAAGGATCTGTACAAGAGAAACTAACAATTCAAAGTAGATCTCACACTACTCAGTAAGCAAAGCAGGCATGCAAATTAAGTTATTGGTTTGTGCTCTTGGAGTACAAAGAATAAACAGCACTTATTAATAATGTTAATACGCAGATCTCAGAGTCTAAAACATCACTGTTTCTCAAGACTTTTAGAAGGCAAAATTATGAAAAGTGTTATACTGAAAGTGGTCAGATTGTAGTCACAGAAAGAAACAAACAGGAGAGAGGGGGAGGAGAAACAATGAATTCACCAGAACATCTGGTCCCCAAGTGTTGATATGCCCTGCCTACAACTTCCTACACCCACTCAAAGAGAGAAAACTTTTCATAGCTTTAGAGAGAAATCATGAGAGACGAAGTCTCCTTTTTACCCTGTGGAATTGTATTTTTCTCAGGAGAGAAAAAGAAAACAAATCCTCAAACCCATAAATTGTATCATCTGTCCAGAGGGCTTGGGGGCAATCTAACTCTCACTAAACAGAGTGGAGGAAGTAAGCGGGGGTGGAAGGGGAACCCAAGATGGAAACAAAAACACACTGTCTCATAGGGGACAAAAGCTCTAAGGAGAATTTGCCCAACCAAGACTGACGCTTTATCTGCTTTTTTCTATTATTTTTGTCTGTTATTTAAGTGCTTAATCTTTTCCCAACTATTTTGCAGTTCTCCTCTTAAACTATTCATCTGTACCACACTATGCTATATCAGTTTTCAGGAATGACACTTTTCAGAAGCTCAGTTCCACATACTTTATTGCTGCAGACAAGTCATTTGTCCAGAAAATATACTTAGCAAGTAAAACAACTGTGCAATTTCATTTAGTCCAGTAGTATAATATAAGAATCACTGAAATATTAAGCAATATGTAACCACTGTACACCAGTGTCTAGTGTCTCCTTCAAAACTATCAAAAATCTATTAGAGAATCCTAGCTTTCATTTAAAATCAAAGCCTGGCTGGGCATCATGGTTATAAAGACTAGACTGGGCCTTCTGAGACATAGTGTAGTTGCTATCTACACCAGTTCATCACATACATCCCATGGAATATGGGGCACGCTACTTCGTATCTGCCTACACAATGCAAAGCTTTGCAGAAATACAGCCTAGTGCTAGGACTAGGTGACCTGCTGTGCTGCAACACTGACACCACCAAAGCAGCTCAGCACTGCACCTGGGCCTTTGCTTGTACTCCCATGAGCCAGCTGTGGATTGCCCCTAAACCAGCTCCCTTTGCACTGCCTGATGCAAACGTTCTCTGTGAAAGAGCACAGCTCTTACCTCTATCACATATGAATGGCTTCCCTTTCCTGCCTCAGAGCCATGATAAACACAAACCTATTAGTGCTCCTGCAGTGCTGTGACACTGCACTGACAGGCTACCTGAACCAGCAGCTGTCACACCAGAACAGTCCTCAATCCATTCATGAACACAGATGTGCTTTGCTTGCTGGGAGTAAGTATTGCTCCCCTTTCCTGGTCTCCCCTCCTTTCCTCATAGCCAGTTGTGATTCTGAAGGAACTAAGGAACTTTCTGAGAGACACCTCACTGCCTCTCCAGTGAGAATACACGAGGAGGGAGGCAGTGCTACCATTCTTCCTCCAAATACTACCATGAAGGAGAGGGGGATTTCTCACCACCTGAAGCAGAAATAGCAGTATTTATTTATTGTGCATACAGATCACCAGATGGCCCAAGCCTCCAAGTTTCAATAGTATCTGATGGTAACATGCATGTGACACTTTCAAGTTTTGCATCTCCTGTCATTTTCTCGCCTCTCTTTATACTCACCTGTCCCCACAGACAATGTGAACTGGCCTCAGCAGGTTTTAAAATAGTACTAAGAGGGTGGCTCAGGGTGGGGTGGGATTGTTTTGGTTTTGAAATCAGAATTGCTTTTTCCTGTGCAACTGATTTCACTTTTATCATACCAAATGTTGCAATAGAGTGTTAAAGTTGGAAGGCAAAAGTGATGAAAAACTGTCTCTGCCCCACAAAAAACCCTTGAGTTCAAGAGTCTCCTTTCAGAGAAGAAGGACTTTATACAGGTTGCTAAAATTAAGTGATAAAAGAAAATATAATCTGTAACTTAGAGCATCACAGAGCCTCTGGGCTGTCCTGGGAAACTGAGGGAGGGAGGAAAGAAGAGCCCAGACACAAAAGGCTGTGCTTAATGACAACTGCTTATCAGTATACACACAATGCACATGAGAAACAAAGGAAAATAATAAGGATCTCTCCTGCATCAGAACCAATACACATATTCAAGACAGAATCTACAGGACAGTGGAGGCAAATAAACATACAGATACAGTGACAAAAATTCATCTTTATTTATCAACAGAAAACCCATGCTTGCTACTTTGCAAAACACAACTCTGGAAGACAATTTTGTGCTAATAATGTATTTTATATTACCTAATCTCCATTTTGTCCACTTCATCTACATCTTCAATGTCAAAATGGGATTTCTTGTTGTAGCTACTGGGTCTTGTAACCTAATAAAAAGGAGGAAACTTTTAGCAGCATGATCTGATACAAAAACATTCTGATGCAACTTTTACAAAGCTTTGGAAGAGCACAGTATTTTACTACCAGCAGTGACTTCAGTCCTGATACTGAAAACATTCATGCAAGTGAATAAACATGTTGACTAAACAGATTACTGACTATAAAGTGGTGGTTACACAATCATTTCCGAGAGTAAGAAGATACTCCATACTTTTTTATTTACAGAGAAATATCATCTTTAATATTACTTCTGCACTTTTAAGTTTACATTGACAACAGAAAAATACCATTGAAAGGAGCACCACTTTCATTATCCATCCAGGGAAAGAAAAGGGCAATTAATATTTGTGTTTTAAATACAGCTGTACAACAACAGATGGCCTGAGGCACTTTGCAGAGCACCGGGAAGGCACCACAACCACCCTTAAAAACACTTGGCAGTGTATCCAATTAAAATTGGTAAGTTCTTCCTGTCTTGATATTCTGGAAGTCAATTTAACTTCCCCATACAACAAATACCAAGCAGATCAAGAGACCCTAGCCTGTCTTGTGCATATTAGACTATAGAAGCAGCTGCACAATTCACCAACCATATTTGTAAGACTGATTAACTGGAAAGCACAGGCAAAGAAAAAAGGAAGAAAGTATAGAGATTAGCATACAAAGTTTTAGTACAAACATTTCTTAAAATTTGTTTTCTACCATGACTGAAAGAACACTTTGGTGGTTGTATTTTTGCATAGTGCGTCAGAAACTCAAGAAAAAGGCTACCCCACCCAGCTGAAACCACAGCAGGAACTGATCAAATGCAAGGGTGTATGATGTGTGGGTTCAGCTCTTAGTTGCACACAGAAGCTGAACTTTATTGTATGTTTGAACATGCTTGTGGCTTAATACTCCCCCACCCACAAAAACTGGCTTTTATTGTAAACTTGACTATTTGGTTTTGTACTGTACATGAGATGCAAATGGCAATTAAGGGAGGCAATGTTGCAGTTGCCTAAAGGGAGAGGAACCAGAAAACAATCTCTGGCAGAGGACACTCAGAGCCTTTTTATATGTTATGTGTGAAGCAGGCAACATCTTGAAAGTGATACATAAAAACTAAAAGGTACCACTAGCAGCACTGGAGACCAAATGCTCCAGAGTAATGGAATCATATGCACCTGGTAAGCCCAAGGTGCATTTGATGCAAGAGCACAGTGGATTTAAATACAGTCTACAACTTCAGTTAAACACAAGTTTCCTCACCATAGCCTTGCAAATACTTCACTGTTTCTGCAAAGTATCCTACAGGCCTGCAAATGACAGTTTCTACTACCGTTGTGAAGCTCATGGTGCAATTTTTAATAATGAAGGAAACTTTTAAGTCTCATTCTATCTGTAACAGAGGAGTCATTACAAAAAGCTGTAGCATAGGTGTAACTTACTAAGTTCCAAGTAAACACTTTCTCAGAAGTTTTGCTGGAATCTGCATGTATGGCATCTCTCTGTTCATCCATATGACTACTTAGTGTGCACATCAACACTGCTCAAGAGTGGTATTCTAAAAGGGATAGCTGTATGGAACTGGAGATGAGGAACCTCCCAGTCCACTGTGCTAAAGTAGCTGACCCAAAACATTGTACAATAAAGGGGGCATAACTCTGCTGTGCTGTCCCTTTCACCTGGGAAAGCTGGCAAGCCATTTATCAGCTGCTCAAGTTTTTTTCAGCACATGCAAGTTTACAAACAGGTCCCCAGCACTTCCCTCTTAAATTCCTGTAAGAGGACCATTTTCCTGTAGATGCACACACAGCTCCACACCACACTGCAGCTGAAGCAGTGATGAAAACGGCTCCTAACTATCAGGTGCAAGTTTCACTCACCACACCCCTTAAATAAGCCCTTCTATTTCCCAAACCAATAAGCTATCTTTCATTTAGAAAATTAAATCTGTGTAACGTTTTGGTTGTAGAAAGGAAAGCACCCATTCACTGTCTTTTACAGATCAGCTAATTCCTTGGAGACTCGGACAATCACTGTGCTAGCAGGCTGCAGAAAAGCTGATGAAGCTGTTCAGAAGCAGAAAGTGACACCACTGTCAACAGCATGAATCTCTCAGCTCCACAGGAACTGGAGCACTTCCTTCACATGCACCAGCCACGGGTCTGCCCACGTCTCATTAGTGAATGTATTTCCCAGTCACAGCACTTCTACCGAACCTTGTTCCTTGAAGACGTTTAGCCTGATTTGTACTAACTACTCTCAAAATGACACAAATCTATGATGGCTCTGTCTGCAGAGGTATGTTTATATTTCAGAGCTCTGGCTGATTCAGTCATTTCCCAAGCTCTGCTCTTACCAGCCCAGAATTCATTTTGCTCTCAGTTAGCAGAACAACTGGGGCATGGGCTTGAGTTCAGGTTTTACTTTTGCTGGTACTTGCACACAACCCAGCTCTCACATAAAGGCAAGCTAAGCAAGCCCCCAGCCCCCTCTCTCTCAACTCCAGCTGGAAGATGCTTTGTTTCTCTCCTTCCTCTCCCAGTATGGCACCACCTCCCAAGTTCAGTGTTTACATACCAAGCATTCACTGTTTCTGCAGCACACAGAAGGCTGAGGAATCAGGTGAAGTTTTTATGGCTTATAGTCTGAATTCCTGGACTACATTCCCATTAAAAACTTCTCACTGACAGGCTCCTCCAGAACTGCCTATGTTAAAATAAGGAAGCCCATTTTAGTTTATTACAGACAGAGGTGTTACAGACACCTCAGTGCAGTTTCAACACTCGGCCTCATAGGATCTCTGCCCCTCTAACTGTGCCCATGCAGCAACTCCACAGAGTCTCATGGAGCCAGGAAGCAGGCTCCACAAAAGCTCACTGCGAGCAGGGCAGCCAGATCCTAGGATGAGACGTGCTGGGTTAGCAGAGCAAAGATCACCTCAGAAAGCTATCCTGACCTACCCTCATGGCTTCCAGCCCTCCAGGCACTACAGCAAGTACTCCTACCAACCAGGAACTTGCTAAATCTGCTCCTTGTATCCAAACACATGACATCAACAAGAGCATGTTTCTGCTGGTATGACAGACTTTACATTAGTCAGTACAACTACTGGCTTCTAGGCAAAGATGGTGGTTTGTAGGAGAGGGAAGACAACAATGCCAAGAATGACATGTGCATTTAAGATCTGCAGAGTGCAACAGCATTTGTATGGCTCCTCTCTCCCCAGCTTCCCTTCCTGATGTGGCTGTGGCCCAGAACTGATATGAGAAACCACATTCCTAGGTGCCATCCCAATGCCAGCAAGAATTTCTAATGCAGATGTGACCTGAATGATGAGGTCACATATGAGCAGAAAGGGCTTTTCAATCCATGCCAACTGCACTGTGCTACTCTAGCTTTTTTTCATCAACTACATAATTACAGATACTTTCTTGAGGTGTCTACTGAAATAGAACAGTCAAGCATAGACCAGGACTATGACATCCAAGAGAAAAAGAGAATGATACACATACTTTAGAAGAGAAAATGAAAAGTTTCAAGAGAGATCTGTATTATAAACACATGCACATATATGTATGGACACACCACAATTAGAGCTACTCTTGCCAGAAAGAACCAAAATGAGGACTTTCATCTAAGTTATACTTTATCTTAACTGGACTTGTTGAAATGCTCTGTATTAAATAAAGCTATAGAGGTTTTACCCACTTGGAGAAAAGGCACTAGTATTGCAGCAGACTGGTGGACAGCCAGAACAACCAGTTTAAGTGTATTTTTCCTCTACAGTTTTCAGTATTCCTAAGGAGATAACCTTCCTCCCAGTGACTGGGAAAGACAGGGTGGAGCAGCTATAAAAACACTGACTAAGAAAAAAATGTAACTTCTCTGCGTGTTTGGTTTGTTCGGGTTTTTTGAACTCATTTTTAAATGTGATTTTTTCAAAACTCTGGTGGGGTGAGTTGTGATTAAATGCAAAGCCTGTTGCTCAGAAGTGCCCAACTTGAAGCTTTTCCTACAGAGCACCTGAGGTGAAAGCAGGATACTGCTCCTTCAGCAGACAGCCAGTCTGAGCCCGGGTACTTCTTTCCCCCACACCATGCTTTGAAACAGTCTTCAAAGATGACAGCTGGCACAACACGGAGCAGGATGCCGTGCCAGCTATCCACAGTATAGCATTTCAGCTTATCACCCGCTCCTTTGAAATACCAACCTCAAAATAAAACACTTCATCAAAATGTGGATTGTTGGTCTTCTTTTTAACTTTAGTCTTTTTGGCTTCTGATCTGAATTAAGGAAACAAAAACAAAAAAAAAAAAGGTAAGAAACAACATTTGTAGAAGTGTGATCCTAGAATAGAGCCACTGAGGAGGAAATAGGCATCCACTTGATTTATCTGATAAAACTGGAATGCCATGTGGCTCCAGCACAGCAAGGCACAGACACTTGCACAAGCTGAAGAGAGAGATTCAATGCATTCCTAGTTCTCTAAAGTGGCAGTAATCGCATTTTGTTATCCTGTTTTAAATACAATTCTTTGAACCCTTATTCTATCACTTGCTTGACATAGTAGAGTCTTTTATCTGTACAAACTGGCAAGAATGGGGCTCTGATCAGCAACATTTGGAGGATGGTCTCAGTCTTGACGTGACTCAAAAATTCCTCATACTCTAAAAACACAGGAGACACAGACTAGCATAGCTATTTCTGTGATATTTTATAATTCTGGTCTGAAAAATCAATCACTGCTTTTCAGTGACAATCAAAAAATCCAGAGTGGTTTCTTCAGTAAGAATATTTTTATTACTGTACAAGCATCCCTTTCCCTGCAGCACCAGCAGCACTTAGTTAATACAGTGGTGAATTATTATGACCAGTGCTGAGCAGAAGTCTCTATTTCTACTGTCCTGTAGGTGTAAGACGTGGCAGACCTTCTCTCAACCACTCAGCAGGCCTGACCAAGCTCTGCACTGCCCATTCATCCCCTATGGGCCGTGCCATCTGCCTGTGCCTGCCTCTGAGAAAACAGAAATTGACTGCTGGGCTCAAGCCAGCCAGTGCATTTCTCACAGGCCAGCCAACAGCTGTTTGATGGCTTCCAAATACTGTGAACCTATGCTTGATTTGTTCTCACTACCGACAAGAGAAAAGCTGTGTGCTGTCCTCTGTCACCAATCTTACCCTACAGCTCTGCAGGCATAGATAAAACAGATGCAGATGGAGAGGCACGTCAGCCACGAGGAAAACTGACCTACTAATCATTTCATCCCAGAATCTATCATTCATTTCTCGTGCACCAAAGCTGCTTAGATAGCTTGCAACTGCTTATATTCACTGGACAACTCTGTGTGTTTCACAGAGGTCAAGGGAAGCTGGATCTAATTCCCAGTGCTGCTCCAGACTTCCCATGTGAGTTTCAATGGGCCTGTCCACCAGTATACAATGTTTTTCCATCAGGCACAGAAAGAGTTTCTGTCAGGAAGTCTGATGACTAAGTACAAATCACACAATAAACAGCAGCATGTTTGTTGAAATTTTTATGCTTGTCATTGCATAATTGCAGCTGAATAAAGCAGCTTTCCTACTCTAAAATGAGAGGCACTGGAAAATCCAGAGAGGAGAATGATGTACAGATTAAGAATATCCCACTATTCCTAGGAGAAGCTGAGAGATAAGAGACACTAATCTCCTCCAGGACACAGGACAGATTTGCCAACCCCATCTCATCAGTCACACTTGCCAATCAGCCTCTTTACTGATAAACCCATCTGGGAGGGGACTGGGAAGCAGGATGTAGAACGGGAGGTGATTAAGGCAGCACAATTACTGAGCAATTACAAAACAGTAAATGGGAATAAGCTGCATGCTGCTTGCTGGAGATAGGAAGTAAGCACTCTCCCCTCACCAAAACCCAGATAGGAATAGGATAAGGCTTATCCTATTCCTTATTCTGAAGGAAATACATATTCTGCTCCTTATTCTGAAGGGAGTGCATTATCAATAGTCATACATTATCCAGACTGGGGGGCATAGGGAAACAGACAAAGGCAAATTCAGACATTCAAGAGTTAGTCAATCTCCTTACAGTTTCAATAATAGCCACCCAGCCAGTCATTTGAAACAAGTTACAGCCTTAAAATGAAGTGTACAAGTCAAATATACCAGTCCATTAATAGAGATAAAGCACAATATACCCAGACAAAGATGCAGAATACAGACAGGCTCAAAGACTCCTCTGCACACAAGGTAAATATTTGTCAAAAATGCTTTTTATCGTATTTTCAATAAATTGTTGTAAAATAATTAATAACCCATGCTACCAAATCTGATTCTTTGAGGTCACAGCAGAGCTGTTTTATTTCTAAAATGACACAGACATAAAAGATGACTAGATAAGGAGAAAAAAAAAAACAGTGACATCCAACAGCACAGGAAATTTTTATAACAGATGGGAAAATTGAATCCCAAATTTAAACTTCAGAGTATTATGCAGAATCTCAACAGCAAAACCTCATTCCAAATTTTATCTATGATATTATGTCTGCATATATCAAATTACAGGACTAAGCCATTGAGGGTTTTTGACATACACATTAATTTGTCACACCTTTAAAGTGAAGACACACTAAATATTCACATGCAAACATGCATACTCGGCAAGATGTCGATGTATTCACATTTCTCTTCCACCCTGCCCAAAATTAGGCAATGAATTTGCTCAAAAACTGGCCTTCAACTGTGAGGTGAGAAGATGCATAAATTAAGACTAACAACAAATTATATACTCAGGGATATTCAAATTATTCAGATCTTTACATAAATCAAAACTGAAACAAGTCTCAAATTACTTACTCCAGCATAATTCAGCAGCTCATACACACACCCACCCCAACATTTAACATATTCTAGCAGTGTCTAAATACTCCCAGCTGTCCATTGGAGAAAGTGAATTTCTAATAGACAAAGGAAACAGAAACCATCCTTATAAAATGGAAGCCCTTGAACGTGCAATACTTGCCTGGAGGGTCCTGCTAAGGTAACAGTGGCGTAGGGATCACATTGCCCGTTCACAATGGGCAGCCCTTGGCACTCCAAAACTCTAGAAAAGAAGAAAATGAAAACAAATAAACTAATTAAATGGAAAGAAGCTGGAGTGGAAATATAAGTGAAGTCTTTTCATAGGGTTTTTTTCCACAATACTTTATACTAGGGAATTGAAATGTCACTAAGCAGAAACATTTAATTTATACTTGAACTTGACAACACATTTTGTTCTTAAATACTAACATTAATAAGGGTCAAAAATACTGTTAAATTACTGAGAAACCTTAACTCAAAGGATTCTTATTATGCAAGCACAGCAATTTAAGGTTCATGAAGTAGGAGTTTGCTGTCAAGATGGGAGCTGTCAGCACTTTAAAATTCTGTGACAACTTATTCACTAAAATACATAACCAGAATTTATTCTGTAAGAGAAATGTAAGAAAAACCCTACACAGACAGATCCCAGAAGCAGTTCAGTAATTTCTCGGAATAACATTCATGAAGACTTCAGTGCTTTTGCAAAACTTGGCATGGGCTTATTGATAAAGTTGTGTTAATTACAGACCAGGACATATGACACAGCCATCCTTCTCCATGTTCAGCAGCTCTGTACTCAAGCAGTAACAAAGACATTGGAGGGAAAAAATGGAACAAACTGGGGTTTGCTGCACACAATGGTGGGAAAGCTGCACTTCTGCACTCTCATTTCAACATCTTTGGGGAAGAAAAAAAAGAAGAAAAAACCCAACATAACTACCCCCAAAAACTGAAAAAAATGCGGCACATTTCAGAAGTTAAAACCTACTGAGGAATGCAGCACCAGCTCAAAACAAAGACAGACAAGCCAGTTTCCAGAACTCTCCCTCCAGCAACAAGTTCTGCTTCCAACAGGTAACCTGCTGGGCTAATGTATTTGCACACTTTTAACTGGAAAGTTTCAGCAAAGACAAGCCATGAAGCTCTCCGGGCAAGTAAGTAGCACTATCATTGCAATGTGAAATATCATGCAAAATTCTGGGTGCTATAACATCATACGCAAAGTAATAGCCATTTTAGCCATTTTTAGTTTTCAGTGATGGTAATGTCAATGCAAAAGAATATAAGGATGAGCAATAGAGAAAAATTCAGTAACAGATAGTGCTCCACAATTTCATCCACAAGTAGAAGACTAAAGATCATACTAAGGAGCACACACTGGTAGCTGAAATTGCACAGGCTACGTGCTGCTTTTATCTCTGGACTTCTATTATTTCACTACAAGTTTACCATCCACAGAGACAGAATCTAGAAGCCTCCAAAGGCACCTAGTTTAAGCACATATCTGATACTGCAGAGTGCTACAACACAAGCAGTGAAATTCAAGCCACAAATTCTATCCCAGCACCATCTGGAAATACATGGTGTAAGCTTCAGGAACCCTCAGCATCAAGCAACACACAAAACACATGATTTGTTTGCCTCAATGCAATGCATACAGTGCCATTTGAGATGACTTTGTTTCTTCCACTGTCTCTTGATGCTGCTCCACAGAGGCAGGAAGTACCCATGAAACAGATACATTTGACAGCTCCATATCTCTCAGAGGCCTTATAAATAGACCAGATACCCGTTTTCAAGCAATCAAATCCAACTCCAAATTCACCTAGCTTACCTTACAGAGAAAGTGTAGAATAAGGGTTTTTTTGGGTTTTTTTTTTTTTTTTTTTGCACATGTAATAACACAAATACTCAAAATTGTAAGGGAGATGTCACTTTCTAAATTTTAAAGGGGCAGATGTGAACAGAAAGAACATTATGGGGAACTTTACACTGCAGCCTTCTGACAGAGTATCTGTCAGTGCAGGAGGAAAAACCAGTAAGTACCAGTAGAAAGTTCTTATGGAGAGGCAGGTCCAGCTTGATTTTCTTACAAATAAAGGACAGACCCTTTCCTTCCAGTAGTCTTTACACTAGTAGGACCACATTCACAGCAGAAACACTTGGCCATCGAGCTAGAGCAGGACTGCTGGTAATTCTTTTAGGATGGCAGATGTGGCTTGAACACATTCCTATTTAACAGAACAATTGTACAGCAAGTGTCAGTGTCAAATTAATCTCCTGTGTTCCAGTGCTTTCTTAAAGCAGTCTGGAAGTCTTCTTAAAATGAAATAGTAACTCAATGGCTTTATAGCAGTCAGCCAATTTTCTGCTGCTGATGAACGGATTCCAAGCAAGCTCTCATCCATAAGAGAAGAACTATGTAAAATTTAAACAGTCAGAGCCATGTGGCCAGAGAGACTATGACTCCTGTTTAATAAAAGCAGTTCTTTCCAGAGTACGCAGAAAATAGAAAGTGATCCTAGAGAGAGCATAATACACACTTGAGGGCATACAGAATTTGCAAATCACTACACAAAAACCACAGAAAATTAAAAAATCACAGATGAATTTGAATGATGAAAAGTGTGAACTCATCCAAACAAAATTATGTATATCCTAACTATACACATGTACAATGACAGGATCTATTCTAATATTGCCACATAGAAGAACTGAAGGTTTTTCTTATGGGTAGCCCTGTGTTATCACATTCATCATCAGCAATGGTTAAAAAGGCAAGCAGTATCACCAGCTGGTTGGAGAGAACAGAGCAATGTACATCACTGGGCACCTATAATTTGAATTGTGTGTGCTCTCCAGAACACATGGAGAAGAACAACAGATGGCTTCTAATCACTCACAGCTCTCCCAGGTCTATACTCTCCAGCTCAGAAAACAGAAGTTATCCATCCACAAACTGCTTACAAAATCATGAATGGTGTGAAGAACATTTCCTCACAAAATAAGAATTATGGGGCACACAATGAAATTACCTGATAGAAGGTTTAAAAATAAACAAAAGGAAGTACTTTTTCTACACAATGAAATTGCAAATCTTATTGCCATGCGGTGTCGTGGAGGCTGAAAGAATACATGGATTAAAATCAGCACTACAGAAACTCATGGAGTATAGTTTGTAGGCAACTATTAAAATTTAATGGTCCAGAAGCCTCCTTCAGCTCAGGAAATCCCAAACTGGGGATCAGGAAGGGTGCGACACTGGAGCAATCATACCATTTGAAGTATCACTCACCACAGAGCATCAGTACTAGGCTAGACTAGAGGGGCATTTTACACTGTAGGGTAGTTGTTCTGTTCTCTGGGGAAAAAAGCAAAAACAAAAGGAAAAAAAAAAGAATAAAACAAAATACACAGATGTTCTTGTGCAGTCATGATGACTTAAGAGTAAGATGCTTCTTTGTGTGCTTCTGGAATAAGAAAAGCAAAAACAACCTTGAAAGAAACAAAATGTGGGAAAACAGGAAACAGGTACCAAGAGACTGTATCACAAGCCTTTCAGGTAATTTAAAAGCAGTTATTGTTTAAGAATGTTGAAGAAATCAGGCAAAAGACTGGAGACTTAGGATTCTGAAGAAGGAAGGCAGTGTTTGGAGATATGTTCATACTGGTTCTTGTCTCTAATAAAGCATTATGAAGAGAAAGAACAAAATTCAACAATGTACAGGTCTGTTTGACTCACGTTAGGACACCCTCCTTAGCTACAGGATACTGTAATCCTAGGGCTGCTTTTGTGACAGTCATTTTCTTCACTCATGGGAAAGTTGCTAAGTCAATTAACACTCCTCTCTCCCAGCCTGGTACCAAAACACAGGCTTTACTTGGCAAGCAGGGAAAGAGGTAGAACAAAATGTCAGCTACTCAGGGACAATAAAATGGAATCTCAATTATGCCACAAGGCCATTACATTATTTAGACTGACAGTTCATATCTGGATTAGATGAAAAAGAAAGAAAATGTGTAATAAAGGTACGATCTTGGGAAAGAGGGTCATAGCGGGACGCAGTGAACAAAGCCAGTAAAAATAAAATGCCCTTGCTCTAGTCATCTGCAGAATTAACTTAACTTACATGTACTAGAATAATGAAAAAAAGCCCTGACAATCAAGATTATTCAAGAATTACAAGTCAACTCATCAGACCCCAGAGAAAAAAAAAAGGTCTGGTTGCTGCCAGAATCTTGTCTACCCAACTGGTAATTTCTCACCATTAGCTGTCTGGAGCCCAGCTGAGGCAGAGTGAGCCATCCCTCACAGCTTGCCTGGCTGGGCAGAGCTAAGGTTAGTGCTGGGTCATATGAGAAAACTCTCAATGCAGCTGCCTCACTGTATTTTGCTTGTGGTTTATAAAATTAATAGGTTTCAAGAAACAAGGCAGTTCAGTTTTCAATGTGGTTCATGACCAAACCTTCAGAAGAGTAAATAACCTATGGAAAATTCCCAGTGGGTAAGAGAAAACCTCAAAAGCCTAAATATATCATAACCTTGTGTCTACAGAAGCTGAGAGGGTGGCAGGAGCAGAAGGTCTTGAAAAAAACAGATTTTTCAACAAAGACTAAGTAGCTCATATCTGACAGTACAGGCATTTCCTCTGCCTCTGGGTTGCCAACTCAGCGCTGTAGACTGCAATCTCTGACACAGCCCCTACACAGACATACTCAAAATCAGGCTTAACACAGGTGAGCAATATCACAATGATCCAAGCCCACAGGCTTTCCATGCTCCTGCCCTGGAACTCCAAAAATTGTTTAGAAATTACACGCTTTGTGATTAGTTCAAGATGTCTCCTCATGTGTCAGAATAGGCAACCAAGGCAAAAACAGACCAAAAAAAAAAAAAAAAAAAAACCACAGAAGGGACATAGCTGCTCTTAAAACTTGCATGTGTATTTAGAGTTTTTCCAGAATAAATAACTTCCAGTCTACCAAGTCAGGCACAGCTATTTCCCCACTTTTAGCTTAGGGTAGGGACCAGCACACCATTCCCATTCTCCTTCTCAAGTCAGACTGTTTTCTCACTGTGATTCCTCAAGAGAAAATAAATACATCATTTTTTCAATACAATTGCTTTCTATCACTGTACCACATATTGTAATTGCTTGGTTTCTGAGATCAATATAGATACTTAGCAAGTTTGCTCATCTATCTTACCATTCCTCTATTTCCAGCCTTCGCTTGTTCCACCTCTCTTTCATTTCTTTATCTTGAGACTCCATTCCATCTCATACGCACTTTTTTTTGACCATACTCACATTGTGCTCTGCATCATTTTAAAGACATGACACTTCTTCCCTGTTTGCTCTAGTGACCTAAGGATTACTTGAACACTCAGTACATTGTGAGGTAAGCCTGACCAGACAAGTACTAACTTAAAAGCAAACTTGTGGTAGATTTGTCAGAACTGTCATCAAAACAATGCATCTTTGGCTTATGCTGAGTACTTGTTTGGTAAAGTACATTTCCCAGTGCTGGGTATATGACTTAGCTTCTTAAGTCTCTCTAGATCTCTCGCTCTCTTTTTTTCTTTCCCCTTTCCAATTTTTTTTTTTCTACTCACTAGAGTAATCTTGTAACATCTCCTAAGTACTTTGCCTTGCAGGGGTAACAGAACACCTCTAAATGGTCTCTCTTTGTGACTGGGCTTCTCATGGCACATAAAATAAGGCTATTACTCTGTAACTTCATAACAGAGCAGTCCAGTCTTTTTGCCTAGTCTAACAGCATAGAGGTGGTGTCCCTTTCTTGCAATGTTCAGTTCATTCCTGAATGCTCTTTTCTTTTGGTGCAGCTTTGCACCACATTCCCTTTGCATTCTCATTCTCAGTGGTTTAGGAGAAACTTTGCTGTAATGCTGCATGATGGACTTTCATGTACACCTTGGCCAACCTCACATCTAGGTGGGCACATGGCAGCTGCTCTTAGACCAGTGAACTGACTTACACCTTCTACTGCAAGCAGGAATTATTACCAGGCCTCCTCCTTATTCCCTTCATTAGTTATATTCACATGTTTCAGAGGAGCTTTGTCTGAATGTTTTGGACAAAGTACATTCACAACTAATAAGCAGAAAGGTGCCATGTCTAGCTCAGAAATTCCCTGAATCATAAATTTTCAGAGGCCAGGAGAGTGTGTCACTGTATGACTGCTCTCATAATTCTTCATCTCCTAGACAGACTCAGAGTCAGTATCCTCGGCTGAGTCTGATCAAATGCTACATCTGTTTGTGCACTTTGAGACAAGCCTTGCACTTCCCTTTCACTTCCACAAAGTAATCTACTGGATGCCCACTGAGCATTTAACATACACACACAACTCTTTGTTATCAAGAGGCTGACGAAGTGGCCAGTTTCTTCTGGAATAAGACAAAAATTCTTACAGTTTGCTCAATCCTGGTTTTAAATCCACTCTACCTTCATCATCAAAAACACTAAATTATTATGTCCCAACCCTCTCAAAATTTCTTTACCAATCCATATTCTGACTTTAACTTGCCCCTGTCCCCAGGGAATAAGGAGGCTAAGAATATGGAATACACATACTGAATCAAGTCCTTGTCCTCTGGATGACCATCTGAAGCCAAAGGATCATGCCCATTCCCAGTAAGTGAGTAAAAGATTATTTCGAAAGTCCCTATTCCTTGACTTTTGGAAGTGATCTATTTGTACCAAAACAAGATTTCCTACTATTCTTCTCACCTGAATGTTTTTTTGTACTGGGAACAGACCAGTTTCCTCTGACAGCAGTTCTCACATCCTGGGAATTGCCTGCAGTGATGTGCCCTGGTTCACCTTCAAGTTATGTCCAACACAGACACAAAATGTTACAGCACTGTGTAGTGTCTGGTGACCACTGACCATGCTGCTGGTCTCCAGTCTAGCCTCCCACCACTCTCACTGCCCCTCCAGGAAAATGTTCTCCTTCAGGAACTCCAGCAGTACCCTATTTTATCTAGATAATACCCTCCCTGCTTTTGAGTTTATTTTGGTGAACAAATAAGTTCTGTCTTATAAAGCAAAAATAAACACTTGCCATCTCCTTAACATTTGAGAGGATTAACAGTTAACTGGAGCTACTTTTCCTTTCATGTGGCAACTCATTCTGCCACAAAGGTCTGTGGCACTAAATTAAATCCAGCCCCATTCAAACAAATGGCACTTCACCTGGACCAGCAATTTACTCAATGTGTATTCCCTCAGAACAAAGACTTTTACAGTATTTGAGGCATTGACTCTGAAACTCTTATATATAAAATGTATTCATACACTCAAAACTACTCCCATTTTGATCAACCTTAAAGTCATCAGAGGAACAGGCTGTGCAGGCAACTATTTTGGTTTTTTCCCCTTTAGAATACTCCCCAAAGCCTCTATGACAAAAGCACAATAGAAACCTTGAAACTGAGATTATAGCTGCAAGCCCATGTAAGCACTACTTTTTCTTCCCCATTTCCAGTTCAGCTGAAAATCGTCATAGTCCAACAAATTTAAACATGTTCTTAAACCCACGTTACCCTGAACGGATTCCTTCCCAAGCTGACCTACAACTATTTTTGCAGCTTCCTGCAGCATGCACATTAGCTTTTGGTTTTAAGTTAAAGCTCTGTATTCACAAAATTTCTGTCACACACACAAACGCTTGTTAACACGAGACTCACAATAGTGATTTCCTTCTGAGAGAGCAAAGGAAAAGAAATTGACCGCTAGTGTCTTAGTTCAAGCAAAAATTTCTTTCCCAGGTATTTTACTGAAGATATTTTATAGCAAAACGGGGACAAATATTCATACAAAGCCAACAAATAACATACAGAAAGCAAGTGAAAGCTAATGAGCATAGCCCCTACTTCCCCATTCTAACAAATCCTATTACAGATATTACAATAAAACTACATCCAATGCAGAAACCCCTACTTTGTTAAATACAAGGAAGAAATACTGTCAACACATATGCATCCCTAAAACCAGTATTACTTCAAATAAACTGCAAACTTCTCATGTCATTAAACATCTACATTTCTTAGAAGTTTAAAACCAGACATTTTTCCTGTTATTTATATGGGAACTGTCCTCCATACTACAGCTCAAACTATCCCATTTGCTTTCCAATACCCATTCTAGAAAGACCTTTAAAAGCACACATTTACAGAGTACCATCTGTACTCTGTACTAAAGAGCAGACTAAAAAGTGGGTGTCAGCCATCCTGTTCTCACAGAACAAGGAGTTAATCCATTAGTAGTTAAGCCAGTTTATGAGCCAATTACAGTAGAGTTGCAAGCTTCCTAAAAGCCTCTTCAGAAAATTCTTCAGTTATGCCAATACTAAAAAAGTGGTTAAATTATCCTCTATGACAGTGCCCTGAGGCTTTAAGCAGAGACACAAGCTCAATGAAATTTTGCTCTACACTGATTTAGAGACTATTCCTGGCACTGACATCATCATTTCCTTCTGCCTTGGTCTCAGACTGGCAACCCCAGCTATTAACAGGGAACAAGAACTTAACAAAAGGAGAGAAAAGAGAAAGGCTAAGCAAGCAGAAGTTATTTCTAGTACATGTCGATATTCAGAGAAGACAAAAGATGCAAATACAAATTAAAGCAAAGCAAGTAGTATGTAAAAATTGTAATGGGATAGCAAAACAAAAGAGGAGGTACAATCAGGAAAGGATAAATGTGCTTAATGATGGTACTATATTGATTCTTGCAGGGGCAAGTGAAGAAATTTGAATTTCATGTAGTATGGCAGGAAGCCAAGGAATGGGTCAACATATCAAGGCAGTTGCAGAAGCACTTGTGTTAATGCAGCATGGTGAGAAATGCAAAAGGAGTGAAGCACAAAACAGCAATAATTACAATACACAGCAAATGATTAGAGCCCAGCCAGCAGCTTTAGCTGAGCTGACTGTGGCCTGTGGCAATTCTAAATGGAAGCAATGAGATCCTGTCTGTACAGACTGATAAGACAAGAAAGAAGACCAAAAGGCACCATGGGAGTGAGAGCAGAAAGGCTGTTATGGCTAAATAATGAAGTCAGACTATGACACAAAAATCTCCCATGTCATTTTTATTTGCTTGGAAAGGTATATTCGTCTCAGTGTTCTGTATTGGAAGTGCAGGTTTTATGGAAAGAAAACTGCAGTGATTTCTGACTTGAGACCTGTCCAAGTTTAACCTGCTCCCACGAAGGAGCAGCAGGCACACAGCACAATCTCTCCTTTCAGGCAGCACTTGCATGTCACTGTGTACATACACGAGCACGTAAGCAAACAAAACAAGCTGCAGGAACACGTCCTTACTTCTCCCCTTCACCAGCCAGTGGAGGCCAGAAGCATCTACAACTATTAGATGTTTGATACCCATATGGCAAGAAGGAAGACAAAATCAGGAATAATTGACACTAATCCCTAAGAGGGTGTGATACACAGCAGAGCAAAAGTTATCAAGAAATCACCCAAAAGCTTTTGAACCTACTGGCAGAAATCTGACTGTGAAGTAAAAGATAAGGAAAAGGCTAAAAGCAGAAGCTTTAAAGAATTTACGACAGAGAGAAGGAAATAAGGCACCCTGGTGGGGAGTGGGTAGGTGTGGGTGTGTGAGAGTGGGGGTATTCCACTCCAAGAAACAAAAGAGATAAACAGAAGCAGCTCATCCTAGGGCTTTCCTACCTAGCTGGTGAGCAAGAGTTTCCTTCCAAGTGCTGAGTATGGTCATGGCAAACACATCCCAGGTTGGCCACAGCCAGTAGTATTTAAAATAAAAATTTAGACATGCTGGTGAATGGTCACATGCCACGACACATTTGAACCACAGGCCCCAACAACCCAGAACTCTTGGGCCAAGAGAACGCATCAGCTGAGAAACATCTTTTGGGTGATGGGGATGCACACAGGAAGGGAACACAAGGGAATGAGATGGTTTAATGAAAGCTGATGCACCAACAGAATGTAAACCCAGCCAGCTCCTTCTCATCCCTACCCAATCCAAGTATAATGATTTCTCTACTAACTAAATTATTGAATACTCTTCCACATAGATTTTCACATAATATATTTGATTAGATGTAGTAACAAAGTTTAATCAGGTGTAGTAAGAAATACACCTTTCTAAATGAAAGTAATACAAAAATAGGTTGTAATTTATAAAGCAAAGAAGTAACTACCTGTGGAACTAGAAAGCAAAGGTGCCTCCAAACACTTCACAGAGGCTACAGTCTTCTGTAATGAGAATGCCTTGGCACACCTGAGGTAGGTAGAACCTTTAATGCTTTAAAAAACTCAGCTTGAAACAACTCAGAAAAACTCTTGATTATGTTTACATGAATCATCAGACAATCTGGGATCTTGATTAACAGTAGTTATTATTAAAGGCCAGTGATCTTTGCTATACTTTGCAATACTTTCAATATGGAATTCAAATTAAGTTGATTCATTAGCCCTGCTGAGACCTGATGGGAGTTACGTTGCCAACTAAGTTCCAAAGTAATGCTGATACACTGAATTTGTTTTGATAAGAGAACTGGGCTAAAGTTATACAAATTGTGCCACAGTGAACATAAAAATGCTCTCCAACTAGAATTCACAGAATAATATTAATAACTTAATTCTGTCAGGATTTACATATCTAAAAAAATGTCAATGTATCTCATTGCAATTATGGACAATGCAGTAATCAAACACAGGAGGCAAAAAACAAAAAGCACACAGTATTTAACATGGAAATCAAGGCATTATATCCTCAAAAACTGCCCTTTATTTTAAAAAAAGAAACCCAGCCCAAACCAGAAACATTCCATTAAAACCAGATGCACCAAGTCTGTGAAAGGTGGGAAGCAGAACAACAGTGTCTTCTTTAGTAAATCAAATTGCAACATACAGATCAGGCTTGGTAACTTTCATTTACCTAATTTTTTTACACTGATGCAGATAGAGCTATTCACAGAATAGTTTGGGTTGGAGGGATCTAAAAGATCATAAAGTTTGAACTCCCCTGAAATGGGCAAGGATGCCATTTACCAAAGCAAGCTGCTCAAAGCCCCATTGAAGAAGCACAATCATCATAAGGATCAAAACGTACATTTTGTAATACACTTCCCAATGAAATTAACTGAAAAACCCTCACCAGTGTCCCTGACTTGGCAAAAGAGGAGATCAAACAG
This sequence comes from Anomalospiza imberbis, assembly GCF_031753505.1. Classification (NCBI taxonomy): domain Eukaryota; kingdom Metazoa; phylum Chordata; class Aves; order Passeriformes; family Viduidae; genus Anomalospiza; species Anomalospiza imberbis. The sequence goes on from NC_089682.1 coordinate 26,765,148, forward strand.
GATTCATAAACAATTTATTTCAAAAACAGCTGTCACAGGATGGTGACCTGCCTAATTTGAATAATTCCTCTGGTCCTACAAGGAGATGTGCAACAGTGTTCTGTGCCTGAAGGATCAAACTGTGAATGTAATACAGAAATTCCATTAAGGACGTTTTGTGGCCATTCTGTAGCAACACCAAAGCAAGCAGGTCCTGCAGACAAAATCTTCCGTTAGCAGCGAAACCTCCTCAATAAAGCATCATCCTTTGCAATGCTACAACTGTAAAGCACCAGGCTCTTAAGACTCTCCACAATTTTCAAGACATTAGGAAAACACCTACAGAGCAAAACCCAGAAGGTACCTGCAAAGGAAGCCACAGACTTCTAATGGAAGACATAACCCCTTTGACCTGGGAAAAAGCACCAGTTGTGATTATGTGCACAACAAAAGCACATCCAAATGGTAAACCTGGTAGCTCCTACCAGGAACAAAGCATTACACAAATTGTAAACAAATTCCCCCAGCACACCATCCCATTTGACTTTCTACTCTGAAAGGTCAGTCATGTCATAGGTTTAGCTAAAACCTATGATATCCCATCCAAAGAAGAATATGCTTCACCAAGTGGTGGTTATACCATTGCTTGTACAGCACGAAGCCTCTAGAGATGAAAAGCAATGTAATGTGCTCTGTATTGAAGTTTTTAGTGGCCTGTCACTTCACCTTATGGAAAAACAAGATGCAAATTAGGGCAAAGTCAGGCATGTTGGTATAGCCAGCTGTAATTAGTAGCCCACATCAGCTTTTTAATTCCAGTTGATACTGGTGTTATGTTTATCCTCATAGTTTGGGATGAAAGAGGATCCTCAGGATCACATAGTTTGGCCTCTTTTGAGACAGTGATGAAAGCTCAGCCCTACTAAATTTGTGCAACAAGTTCATGATGCTTACTTCATCTTCAGAGCACATTTCTGAAGAGCAATCAAGGCTTAACTCTAAGGAATCACAACTATAAAAATACCCTTAAAATGTTCCAGATGAAATTGTTTGCTGATTAATGATCATGACAGAAAACAAACAAACAAACTCCCTATCCCCAATGGTTTTACTACTTGTTTCCTACTAGTCTTGAGCTTCCAAACATTGGTTATCACTTACAGTAGCAATAGGAATAAGTAACCATACATTCAGAAGGCCTCTCTTCTAAATAATGTGCATACTGAGATTTCACAGAATTAGCTAGGTTGAAAAAGACCTCTGAGATCATCAAGTCCAACTTATCACCTAACACTACCTTGTCAATTAGACCATGGTACTCAGTGCCACATCCAGTCTTTTCTTAAACACCTCCAGGGATGGTGACTCTACCACTTCCCTGGGAAACCTTTTCCAATGCCCAATCACTCTTTCTGTGAAGAATTTCTTCCTAATGTCCAGCTTAATCTTCGCCTGGCCCAACTTAAGACTATGTCCTCTTGTTTTGTCACTTGTTGCCTGGGAGGAAAAGCTGACCCCCACCTGGCTACAGCCTCCTTTCAGTTGGTTGTAGAGAGTGAGAAGGTCCCCTCTGACCCTCGTCCTCTCCAGCTCCCTCAGCCGCTCCTCACAGGACACGCTCTGCAGACCTTCATCAGCTTCACTGCCCTCCTCTGGACACACTCCAGCACCCCAAGGTCCTTCCTAAGCTGAGGAGCCCAGAAGTGGACACAGCACTCAAGGTGTGGCCTATATTGTTGGATTCAGCCCATGGATCCAGCCTGTCCAGGCCCCTCTGCAGACCAACACTTCTCTCCACCTTGGTGTCATTGAAGTTTTTCTTGCATAAATCCAGCAGTCACTCACTGCAAGACATATCTACCAGCTTTTCTATTTTTCCTGTAGCTCTTCCATGAACACTTCTGAGTTTAACAGCATGCTTTTTAGCCCAGTCTCCTAAAGAGAGAAACTTAAGAGAAAATGCTTTCTCTGTGTATATTTGCCAATCTCCTGCTGACGATTTTTTTTAACCAGTTAGTGTTTGCCAAAAAATTTGAATAAGTGGTAGAGATTTTAAAAGATACTCCAGTTCTACTAATTTTATTAAGCTCAATGGCTATGCAGAGAAGAAAGCACCCCTGGATGTCTCTAGGGAGGATAAGGCTGCACACAGCAGTTCTCAGCAGCTTCTGACTGAAAAGCACATAAATATAGAGAGTCTGCTGTCACACTGTGCCACCTTTTATGAACATGATGTTTGGGCTGGTGGGGCATAAAACTGGACAATTCAGCACAGACTGTCAAACAACTAAAATGTGTAAAACCATACACAGTGAGTACAACTGCAGCTGTATACAGTCTAGCTGAATCGTTGCCTCTGTTTGAAGCTTCTATGAAATTATTACAAAACCATCAGCTTGGAAGCAAGTCAACAGTAAAATAAGTTAAAATTATTGCAGACATTACTGCCTCCAAAAGCACAGCCTCCTTTACAATTTCTGTGCTCACTGCAATTTCTTTCAGAGTATTTCCCTTTTCTCTTAGTATTTATGAGAACAAAACTATTAGATAAACTAGCATCCTACCTTGTAGGGCAGAAAGGAATGGGACAGTGAAAATGACAGGTCTCAAAGTGCTATTAAATTAAAAAAGTATATTGAAAGATTTTTAATCTGACTCACAAGTGCTTTTTATGTTACAAATATATAATTGGCAAAATAGATTAATTTTTCCACAATCAAGTCTTACTGAAATTTCCAAAAAATGGTGTAAATCTTTGATTTGGATGCCAAGACAGACAAGTAGGGGGACATACAGTTGCTATCAGATGATTTTAGCATTGTGGATTCTGGAAAGTACTCAGTCATAGCACATAACTAGTTGCATTCTCAGTACAATAATGTACACAGAAGCTCAAACACGATTCCAGATGGAGTAGGGCAAGAGATACTTTCTCATTATTGTCACATCCACTGTATGACTTTTTGCAATAACTTCCTCTCAACGAGTCTTTCTGTGAACAATGAAGTTAATGACAAGTGTTTCCTAGGTATTGTGTACCATGTCTCTACTTTCCTTATATCTAAAAAAAACAAAAAAACAAAGAAGCCCAACAAAAAAAGAAATCGACCAACCTAAACACTTGGGGCCCTGCAACTTCCTCTTTACCCTCCAGCTTCCCCTATTTCTATCCTACCTTGATGTCTGTCCCTAGCTCTATTCTGCTACCTAAATATCATGTTGGCAAGTGTTGCTCTTGGAGCAACAGATAAAAAAATTTGCAGAGACAACGGTAATTTGTGCCTCATCACATTGCTCCTTTAGAAACTTCTCCACTGTTTTGGGACGGTGCCTGCCACAGAAGCTGTAGAAATCCCAAGAGTCATTCAGAATGAATCAGGGTGCAAGCTCACTCTTGTATTATGCTAAATACCTTGTACTCCAAAGAACCTTTTGCTATAGGTCGTGTTGCAAGACAGCTAGCTGGTTTTTCCTAAGGCCCTACCTCAAATGTAATTGAACTCTTCCAGCTGACCATCATTAAAGGGCATCAGTGAAGTAAAAACTGCAGACATTTGGGATACTGACAGCCTACTGAAGGTGCTAACAATTCACAGTTCTCAAAATCCAAGCACCTTTTACAAATATGGGTACTACAGGAATGCTGTCTAATGCCCCTGAATTACCCTAACACTGTGACCCTTAAGCACATTTAGAAATAAAATCATTTACCATAAGGATTTATGCTTGAATAATTTGCCTCCATTTATAATCCCAGTCTGTGCATACTCTGTGTAAAACAGGAAGTACTGTCATGTTATTTACACAGCAGCATTTACTGCTAAAACAGAATGGCTTAAGACTTACATTTTAGTCTTTAATTCCAAACTGAGTTTTATACCTATTCCAGAGAGTCATGTGATGACTAACCAGTCTCAAAATGGTGAGCACTTGAAAACATGTTCTGCTGGAGAAGAGTCTAATTGAAGTTGCTGTTGATTGGAATTACAAATAAAATGACACTTGTATGTGATTTGCATAAAGAATTTCATGAATAGAGGAGAAGCACTGAAGAAACACTGAATACAAAAACAAAGAAGTGTGAAACAAACTTCATTTAGTGGGAAACACAGCAGCAGCAGCAGACAGTATTTCTATATATCAGAGATTTAATGGAGAACAATTGAAACTTGATTTAGGCTATAAAATAGTCAACCGAGGCTATGATGGGGATAGAGAAGCACAGCAGAGACAGTGTAAACTCAGTGTTATGACAGCTGGGAGGGAAAAAAATTGATGCACTATGTTAAAGCCTTATAAAGATACATATCTCTTTCTTCTTCCCCTCTATACTCCCAAAGCCCACAGCATTGCAGCACTTCATGATAAAAGTACCAGATGCTACGTGATTTAACCTCTGAGCATTTTCCCCCCATCAGTTTGTTATGAAACCCACACAAGATTAAAAGCATGATCAAGATGCAATTCTGCAGGAAAAGCTGCAGCGTGATGCAGGGCTTGCTCTCCAGAGAAAGGAGACTGTAACACATTTAATGGATGCATGAGTTTATTCAAAATGAAGCCATGAAACTACTTGATGCTTTCTTAGCATTCCTTCCCAGGAGCATACAGAAGCTGAAATTTTTCAAAACACTGGGAGTTCACCTGATTGATGCATACATTAAACTGGCCTTCTTGTAGTTAGCAATACCTTTTTTCCCCCTAAATGATGCAGGTATTATTTTAGGCAGGAAAATAAGCTTCATTGGACCCTGAAGCAAGTTCAAAGCTGGCTGTGTGCCTCTGCAGTGGAACGGAAACTTCTCTAAAGCAACACAAATGTATGTTCTGTAAACTGGAAACTGCAAACCCAAGAGGGCTGGGTGGCTCATGGACCCATTCTGGATGTAGGCACAGCACTAAGAGTTGTAACATGACAGGAAAAGCAGCCACTGCCAGCTCTGGCCTCCTCTGACCTCCAACAGGAGCTGCAGCCCTGCACCACATCAACATAACAATCAAGAGCTTGAGACGGAGCACTACTGCCTCACAAAGCAACAAAACATTGCCTCCATGAAGAAACAACCCCAGGTTCCTGCTGACACTTTGGTGGAACACCAGCTCCAGTGTGGGAAAGGAATATACTTCTTGCAATCACAGGAGGAAACAGCAGATCTACACCAGACAAGATCATGTTTTCCTCTTAAGCTTTAGATTAGGATCCAGACTGCTGATCCAAAAGCAGGAATAGCCATTATGTCAGCCCTTCCAACCAGACTTGATATATGTAACTTTGCCCTTCATGAGCTGTGACCAACAAAACAAAAAGGCTGAGCCTCCGAAATTTTCAAAATGAAGCATCATTTACCTTGACCTTAGAAACATCATATTGCATAAGAGACTTTTAAATAGTTACATAAAGTCAATCTGCTTTAGGGCAGTGATTGTCAACCAGCAAGCAATGCTCAGGGACAAGGAAGTTCAGATCTATAACATGAGCCATCAGAGAGGAAGGGCAGATGCTGCTCTGTGCTCTATTCCCATGGCAGGGAAGGCAAGGGAGCCACCACCAAGTCCCAGGACTCCCACGCCCCGACAGAGACCTTAACCACACCTGACAAACGAAACCATCATCCTTACCTCCCTCTTCATCCTCAGAAGGCTTTTAACGCCCACAGATCCATCACTGTTCTTTTAACAATCCCTGAAGCCTTTATCTTAGGGATGTCATACCTACTTATTGTCTCCTCTCCTGCTTGCTCTTGTAAACTGCCCATTCAATTTTGTTACACATGGTTGGAATACACCTTGTAGAGCCCTCAAGAGAGTTGCACAGCATTTAATTCATAAATTAATGCAGAGTAGCCACATCTTCCATACCAAAGCTACAAAAGCTTCACTTTCCAAATAAAATTTCAGCATTGATAATGTATTTGTAGACTTATGAATTGTTTACTGGAGAACTGTGTTACTACATATGAAAGACAGCAGTGGCCTCTGAAGCACATATGTTGTTATTTAGCTATATAGATTTACTGGGTGGGAGAATAAAAGAAGCAGAGGGGAGGAGGGATGAGCTCTCCAAAGCAGATGTTCCAAGCTTTTTTAAAACTAAGAGACAAGACATAAGACAACACTTCAAGGAGCAGCTGGGGACACCGAATAAATACAGACATTTAAATGTGACTAATTACATACACATGCTGGAATTCTCAAAGGATGATCAGGGAGCCAGGCTCCCAGCTCACTGACTTTCAACAGGAGTTCAGTGGCCTGTTCCTTCAGGCATGCTGCAAGATGTCATCTTGCTAAATACAGAACACTGCCTCTAATGTTGCCTCTTGTAGCTTAACCACAGCTAAGCCTACAGATTGCTACAAAGCTATCTACAGGAGCCATCCTCTTTATTAAATAAATACAAATGCATGTATCTGCTGTTCCTTGCGTGGGTGGCTCTGACAGATGAGACAAAGTTGTCTGGACAGCCCAGAGGTCTTAAAGCCTCTGAGGAACCACCTTTCTGTGCTAAACACAAATGTGTTGCCCAAAACTTGCTCTAGCAATGGTGGGGAAAGGTTTGCAAAAAGTCCAGGGATCCTTTCCAAGTACTTTGCTCGTAAAGCAAAAAAAGTTTTTGTATATGGGAAGTAGTGGCTCATAAAAAAAAATTAGGGAGAAGTACATACCATTGATTCTCAGATGTATTAATGTAATATAGCTAGACACACACTGTTCATGACTTAGTTGAAACACTTCCACCCAGCATGGCTACAGAAAGAGAATCTTTCCCTGGTCATTTTCCTTCTACATTACAGAAAAAGAAAAGTGCAGTTTCTAGGATACACAGGATTAAGACCTGTTTCAGCTTAAAAAGCATGAGGGAAAAAAAAATAAAATACAACATTGCTCCAGCAGCTGCGAGAAGCTGTGTGTCAGCACAAAGGGGTGTGTATGGGCACAAGCAGTCGGAAGCATGGGAAAGTCTTGACCACTTTTTTCCATGGCCTGTCTTAAAAACGTTCATAAAATTACAGATAGATTTCTGGCAGGTGACAAACAGGACACAGCCAGTGGAAGATGAGGCCAGATGTTGATAGTCACAACAAGCAGTGGCTGACTGTGGACTATGCAGAAGGCCAGGAAGGCTGTGGTTGTAAAAAGTGCAGAGGGACACAGTGCAAGATCATTTGTGAGTGAAAGACAAAAAGGGGAGAAGCCAGACCTACTGAGTAAGACTCTTCTTCCCAGCACTCAAAGTGACTCACTACACTGCACAACAGTATTTAGTACAAATGTAGCTACAGGAAGGTACCAAACCACAAAGTCCATGCATAATGGTTTTTATCTGACACACTTGGGCAAGGGTCTGTGGTCAGCAGGCTGTACATCTGCTCTCCCTGTATGGTGTGAACATACACATCAAGAGCCTGCATCCCAAGTCCTGTAACTGGGATACAGGAGCCTTATGGGGGCCAGCCACAGGGACCAGCAGGTTTTGCACCAGGTCCAACAGGGGATGCCCACAAGTAGCAAACCTTTCCCAGAAGGAGCATCCCAAGTGAGAGCTGTGGTTCTTACAGAGTATGACAGAAGAAGTTGCTGGGGTACACAAGCAGTGTGAGTGTGCTGCCGACATCTGTACTGTCAATGTAACTTTTAAATCTACTAATACTTCCTCCTTTTAATCTCTTTTGCAGGGATTCAGTCCAGGAGATTGTGCTGTAGCAGCTGGCTGAGACTATGGCCTCTGATGAAGCACAACAGCTTAGTGGTTTAAGACTAAATGAAAGTACTGAATGCTTCCTAAGGAGAAGCTATTAGGTAACAGTTTTTGAACTGAATCTTTTGCTTCCTCAGCAGGGGTAAGGAAGCACACTTGCCTTTTGCATTTTTTAATAATCTACTACTTAATGTTCAAGAGCTCACCACTTAAATATTTTTATTTGCCCTTCCATTCAAATGAATTTTTCCATTCATTCATCCAGCTGACTGTTCACAGCATGCTCCATAGGACTGCAGGCTGGCTGAGCCCCTGCTGCTTTCCAGGCTTTCTGGAATGCAGAGGTGCAGCAATATGAACAGGCTCAGAGAGCACACTGATAAAGACCTATGGGTAACCTCATATCTTCTGGAGAGGTAAAAAAGGTTCCTAATTGGGCCAAGTCTTCATTTAGCCTACATACATAGTCTTTGAAAACAAGCACTACTCTGGGGCTTAAAAAAGCAAGTGTCTCTAAGGTATTTTTAAACAGCTGCCCACTGGATGCAGCTTTTGTTCTCCCTGCAAACCTGAACTGTTCAACCAGTTATATGTATGAGGGAATTTGCAGGGTAGTGTTCATCTCTGCAGCTAAATGTTTCATTAAAAAAAAACCTGTATTTTTTTAAAACAAAATCAATGACATTCACAAGACAAGCATTAGATTCACCAGAACAAGTCCGTTTTTAAGATGAAGTGATTCTAGATTCTTGATCATATTTTTACAGCCTTATTTGCTCACTGTAACATCCACAAGATATTTACAAGAAAATCAGTTATTTTCACAACACTCAATTGGAACCTGCACTTCCCTAGAACACCTAGTCTCTGCTTTGCACTCATGACCTACCTCTAACAAAGGTTCTGCCTCTCCTGCCTTTGCTGCTCTCCTCACTGGCAAATTCCAGCTACAAAGACATCTAGCTGAGTATTGCTTAATTACCACACTCTTTTCTTACAGGCTGAAGTGCTAAAATCAAGATGTCTATGAACAAACCTGCAAGAGATTTCAGATCATATGGAAAAATGTTAAGAGCTGCAGTTTGCTGTAGACCTTCCTGAAGCAAGCAGTGTGGCATGAAGAAAATGCTGGACTACATTCTGAAGTGCTTGTTTTTTTCCCCACATGTGAACATTCTCCTTCATCATTCCCTTCTTTCTCACAGCTAAGACAGATGGCCATGAAATCCTGCATCAACAGAACTCCATACTCTAGAAATATTCTTCTTTACCAATTTTCTTATTTGAACTGCTAAGCTCTACTGTCACTTACCACTCAAATATCAAATAAATGTGGAAGCTAGACAAAGCCAGAGTGTCCAGGACAGATACCAAAGAGAAGGTGGCAATGGAAATAGACAGTTTCAGCAGACAAAATCTTACTTGAGCTCTCACTCTCAAATTTTGTTTCTAAGACACCTGGGCTCATTATGATTCAGTAGATAAAACGTCATGATTTTTCTACACATTGCAGCTAATACACTGAACAGTACCTAGCAAATCATGGTTACAAAATGCTTCACAGACTAATCTAAGGGGTTTTTTTAATCTGCATTGTAGAAAGTTAATGAAATAGTCTTCAAATCGAGAATATGTAAGCAAAAATTTGAATAAGTATTTAAAAGTTGTCTGGCCAAATGAATAGAAAGCCAGAAAAATCACACTGTTAAAGTAGTCACTGCCTTACTGCTAATCATGAAGCAAGAAGCTGCATGTATTACATATTAAGAAGGACCTTTTTAGACACCTATTTCTAGCATTTCAGGAAGCTCACTGAAAAATCCATTGGTACTATAATCTTACAGGGTCTCACTTAACCGAAGACAAAACCTTTAAAAGACAGCTGGCTGTGGTATGACATACTCTGTCAAAATAAAACAAACAGAGGCAAACACTTCTGAAGGTCCTTCAGTACACCTCCTAACTATTCAAAACAGATGATAGCAGAAGGGCATTTCAGTAATCTATGTTTGCAGTGTCACGGACATCACAGGATTTCAACCCACAATGAGGGTTCAAAGGATAAGGACAGAAGGCTCTGTGGCTGCATCACATCTAAGGAGTGCAGCACACACTTTCAGAAAGGCCAAAGCAAAAAAAAAAAAAAACCTCAATGTGGTAACCAGGACAACAGTGCTCCTTTTCCTTGTCTAAACACACTCCAGGCTAGCTTCAAGGAAAGTCCAAGCTCAGTGATAAACCCACTGTCCTGTATGTCCCACACACATTCACCCTCTCTGACAAAGAAATTGCCTTTTCACACCTTCTACTTCCCCCGTCCCACAAAGCCTTTGGACCAATAGCAGTGCAAGCAACACTTAAATAAAATAGGCCAGCCTAGGACTTGGTAGATACAGGTTTGAGCTCTGGTTCCTCAGAATGTGTGTGACCATCATCACCTGGTCATATTCAAACTGTGCAAAGGAGAATGACATAACGAGAGTCCTCAGGTAGCAGCTAGAGGAAGGCTGGGCCCTCCAGGTGGTGCACAGCTATACTGACATGGCAATTTTTGTTCTCAAAGAAGTTCAGCTGTGTTCCAGCAGCACTGTGCCCTGGTTAACAAGTTCACTGGAGCTCAGAGCCTCCACAGCAACTTGCAGCAGACCATCCCCTGATATTTGCTCTGCCTCATGAGAGCAGACTGCAGAGAGGAAGAGGTCAAATGCACCTGCTGCAGAGCTCTAGTAGAACCTGCATGGCCAGAGGGTACATGCACAGGCAGGCAGGACCACTTACCCCAGCACATCCTCATATCAAGAGTGGGCCTACAGTGATGGAGGTCACCACATGGGTCACCCGCATTTGTTAACAGGTCCTAGATGTAAAGACTACCAGGACAAAGCCTTAGCAAAGACAGCAACAAAATTATATTAAATACTGGTCTGAAAATTGGGCTGGTCAGAACTTTCCTAGCAGAGCATTTAGCATACTGACATGACTGCCAAACAGCCAGAAGTGCATGATGCCAGCAGTCTGATTTTGACAACTCTTCTGCCAGGGAACACAAAGCATTCCTCACAGAAGCCAACCAGCTCCCCCACTGCTTCTGAGGTAACGTGAAAGGGTGTGGTGTGGCCAGAGAGCAGTGGTCTTCCAGACTCCTCCTCAGAGGACAGAGAAATCTTTACTGCCATTTGAGTCCTGTGGCATCTCTGTTCCAACTTGAATGAGACTGCATGGCTGATTCTGAGGCCGCCTTACTAAGTGATAGCAAACTTTTGTTTTAAGTCAGCTCTGTAACATAAGTTGTGCTACAAATTTACTTAGCTGGTAAGGTCCTTAATGCAAATTAGAAGGACATTAATATTACCCTTTGATGTCTTTTTAGTATTTATGCCATGACTAAATTGGCTAAGGGATTTATTAAGATTTAAGGCTATTAGGAAGAAAATTACATAGATTATGTAGGGAGAAGGAAAAGGGAAAATGAAAAAATCTCACACCCTACAAATTCATAAGGATATTTCTGATTAAGAGCATTCAATGTCCAAATAAATGTGTTAATTCCTCCAACTATTTTTGAATGAAGCACTGCACACTGTTTGCAATCAGTCTGTTTCTCATAACTTCACAGGTACATTTCAAGTCCTACCGTGTTGCAAGCTTGTGGCAGACAACACCAGTGTCTGTTATGACTTCACTCAGTCTCAGCTCCAGGTGGACCTTCCCCTGAAACACACCAAAAACACCACAGGAAAAGTTAGTTGTATGCATAGGCAGTCACACCATTCCAACTTCAACCAAAGCAAGCCAGTTTGTGCAAGTAATTCCAGGAGAAGTCCAAAGATTAAATACAAGCTGTATAGCTAAGATCTTTCTACTGCCAGAGAATCCAGACTAGTAGCCATTCAACTAAATTTGGGTGCATAATTCCCACCGTTATATTATCTCTATAAGTTGAACTAATAGAAGGATTTGGAGTGTCCATGGTCTGACACAAATGTTGTGTTGAAGTTGTAATTAGCATTTTAAATATTAAGCAAGTATCAGCAACACTGTCATTAAAACTGGTATCACAGAAGTGTTACAAATTAACACCTACATGTTTTAAACATTACAAAAATAAAATCTATTAAGCAATATAAATTGTAAGACAAGTATCAATAAAAGTATATCAAACAACTATTAAAAAAACACATAAAAATGTTCAATCATGTTGCTAGGATTCACAGCATCTACTGTTACAGAGTTTTCAACTCCTTACCATCACATCAGTTATTATGACCTGGGCCAAAATATTATCCTTCAATACGCTAAGAAAATAAAGGCAAACGTGAATACCAACTGCATTCCTCTTATTAATTCCATTATATTTCAAAATGTGAGTAGCCGCTCCCACTGACAAAAACTCAGCATCACTTTCACACAGCGTGTACACAGTAAACACAAAACACATTTTGTTTTTGACCAAATCTGACATGCCAGCAGTGCCCAGTCATCCTCTCCAAATTATCATAGCCAAAACTGAGCCTTTCATTTTCATTACTCTCCCCTCCACCTTTTGTACTAAAGGATGCTAAATCCACCCTGCTAATTAGTCACAGCTCTAAAGTGGGTATCATGTTTACCTCAAAACACACAAAATTCTTTTGCCACCCTTTTATAAGATTTTCCAGATTCAACCTTTGCTCGTTTCACACAGGACCAAAACTCTTGCCAGCGACTTCCGTATCTGTTGTGACTAGTTACTACAACCTCCTGTTCTGTGGGGATGTCTGTCCGAGGCAACAGAGGAGAGTGAAGATGGAACTCTGGCCTCAAGTTGCGCCTATGCTTCTAAGACTCCCTTTCCCTACAGCAGATTTGTCTGGACAAAAGCTGGTGAAGGTAGTCCAAAGCACAGCAAGGAGTGCAGCAATAATTAAGGAACATAGACACACAGAAGTGCAGTCCAAGGTCATTCCTTGGTCCTCTCAAGTTAAGAGGCAGAAACACTGGACTCAGTGCCTGAATAGTTGTCCTGAAGGCACCTAGGAGGCATTCTGTTTCTTACTGCTACAGTCATTCCCTCCCCTTCCTAGCGTATGTCCCTTATTCAGTACCATTCTTTCTGCACTAGCTTGAATGCACACTTCATGCCTTCACTCCCCAAACCTTTATCATCTACTTATAACTTCAGTATTCTGAGTCAGTAACCCTTTTTCCTTTCTGAGGGCTGGAACACAGACCCTTCAAGTACATGTGGCAGACAATACTGGTCTTCATGCAGAAAACAAGGAAGACACCCTCTCTAACTGGGACAAGCTCTTCAATCTGTATAAAGTTGCAGAGGCACCACAGCTTCTCACTGGCATTCTGAACAGGGAAGAGCCCAGATGAGTGTGTGAGTTTCAAACAAGGCTTCTGCCATTTATCTTTTGCATCATTTTAAACAAAATAATTAAACCACAACCACCCCCAATGCAAAAACCAAACGTTGCATTCAGCTGTCACTCCTGGTTTGTGTTTCAGTGACACAGGTATCCTTCACCCTGTCAGTGTGTGCCAAAGTCAGCATCTGTCATTGTCTTCCAAATTGAAGCCTGTCCTCATGCGCAAGAGCAGGACTTCTCTGCACAAATGCATAAAGCCACTTCCAGACCCAGCTCTTAAGGACTCGGTACCACTGCAATGCCCACTGTAGCTGTACATGACAGGGGCTAGGCACATGATCAGCTAAGAACTCTGCTTAAGCAGAACAGCTTTCTTGCTTTTGTTTTACTGTATTTTCCTTACTCTTCAATGTTCTCTCTCCCACTGGCTACATATTCTATTACAGGTCTCTGGAGAATAAATTTATATTATGAACATGCAAAACCTACTACTGCTATCTTTGTTGATATCCTGCTAACTACCAGAGAAATCAACATTCATGTAAGTTTTGAAGAAATTAAGAGACAAGAACAGAGAAAAATATCCCTCTGTAGAAAAATACCAAGGTATACAAATGTATTTATAGAAATATTTCTGCTGGTCTTAAACAAATGTGAGGACTGATCCTTCTCAGGAAAGAATGCTTCAATGCACTTAGATGAGCCTGAGAGCAAACTGGCCATTTGCTCAACCTCACACAGACTGAATAAAATGGAAGCTCCTCATTTCAGAAATTAAGTTGGAAAAAAGATTTTAAAAAATCAGTAGTATTTCACACATTTGCATAGCTACATTAAGCATAAAATGATAGTTATGCCTCTCACGGGCTAAAAGCCATTTTTTCTGGTAGCTTTCATCTTTCTTTTGTGAAAGCTTTGAAAATGGTCAGCTGCTCCAAGAGTGACTCCAATCTTCCTACAGCAAAACAGAGGTAATGGGATCACTGGGACCAGCAAACTACAACTATTCCCAAAACACCTTCCAGTGTTTTACTTCCAGTTAAAAACACAAATACCTTGAAATAAGGCTACAGTAACACAATTTCAGGCTTAATTTACAGAAAATGTTACTCTTACATAAACGGAATGCTTTTTCCCCAAATCAATTATACCATTATGCAAAACATAAGGATTCATCTGAATAAATTCACTCCTGAGAAACGGCATTAGTTGGGTTTACAAAATACAAGATAATTTATTTTGCAAAAGGAAGACAGAAAACTGCAATAAATCCGTATCAAGATCTAAAGTTATAAGATCTAAAATTAATCTAATCAACAAGAAGGTCAACCTGTAATGGAATACATGTACCACAGAAACAGAGAATTGCCATGATCTTTTGACAGATTGTTAGAAAGAAATTTATACTTTTATTATTAGAAGAACTACTGTCATAATAACAAGAGACTTTTATTGTAGTAGATCTGCAGAGTTTACAAGCAGGAAAGATTAGACAATGCAACAGGAAAAAAAAAAAAAAGTCCACTTTACCAAAAGCTGAAACAGTGGCTTCATCCTTTTCAGAGAGAATCCCTCCTTTGGAGCCAGGGATTGAGGCTAGGCTCAGTCCTGCATTACTAGGCTATAATGCTTTATTTTTTCTGAGAAAAAAATCTGGAGGTTTGGCAATTCTGAAGTAGCACGTATTGATTACTCAAAACATTTCCATTAACAAATATATTTCAGGGTGTTCCTAGTAGCATCTATGCTTATTAGCACAATCTTCTCCTTTGGAAGGGTAGGACCCCTTTTCAAGGAACAAGCTGAAGGAGTGCCAGTTCAACTGCTGAACACTTCCTTTTCCATCAGCTCCTGCTGACTTGGAGGGTGGGTTCACAGGTTGCACCTCCTTCCTAACCACATCTAACACCACATAATGGGGCCAGCCAGCTTCCAGTTTTCAGTTATTGATTAGAGAAGCCATGGGATGACTGAATTTCTTGTAGGGAGGCAGACACTACTCAAAAGGAAATCAGTAACAAAAAAACTTTTGAAAGGCCTTACTGAGGAAAAGACAAATTATACTATGCTTGTTAAATATAACCTTTACTACACACTCCGTTATCTGTAAACAAAACTGAAACTGATTGTAAGTTGGCAAAGAAAAGAAAAAGCAGACTCAAACTCCTGGTTTTATAGATACAGGGAAAGCCTGTGTCCAAATACCTCCTTTCTGCCTGGAATGAAGCCATGAGCCACTGTGGATTGAAGCACCAGAAAACAGTTATAAAGCAAATAAAAGTACACAAATCCTACCTAACTGTATCACGTTTCCAGCAGTTGCAAATTTGTGGTTTAATTTAACCACAGTACTTTGAAGGAAAAGCAAATGCACGACCACAGATCATCCTAAAGTTACTCATGACACAGTTCTGCCATTCTGGCATAAAGCAGTTTTAGCATCCTGAACAAGGCCTCAGAGGCAGTGTTTGCAAGGTCACCAGGACACCACTGGGAGCTGTGTCAGAGTGCAGTTAAATGCACTCATTTTGCCCTGGAATCTGACACACCCCACATGAAGCAGTGACTGTAAATTCAGATGCAACATCTAACCCAGCTTAAAACAGATACAATCTGGTTTTTCAGAAAAATATTTATGAAAAAAGCACTGACAAATACCAGGAACTACTGTGCCTGAGGCTCTAGAAGATGTACACAAGACTGTCAAGTCTGCCTAAGTTCAAGACAGGAGCCAAATCTACCCATATTTCCTAAATCATTTTAAAGCAAGTATCAACGAGCCCTCTATCCTTTTTGTTACTATCAACTTTTTAGAAATCTTTCACTTTTTAAAAACATCAAAGGAAAAGAACAAGTCTTCCCTGCTGATTTTAAACAAAACCTGAAAAAATTCTGTTTGCTTGAATATTAAGTATCAGGTCAATAGTCCTAAAATCCAGGGCTCACACAGCGTAATTCGCTTCTACAAAAGATCAGAAGTTGACATCAAAAAATTCCTAAATAGGCATTTGTTTCCTATTAAACCTGCTGGACAAGAGGTTTGTGGTCACCCACCTTTCTACTTCTCACTAGCCTACCCAATTTTGCTGGGAAACTTTTCCCTCCAAGGTGGGACGTGCACCTGGATGAAAATTTTTCCAAACATTTATTCCATATGGGGACACTTTTCCCAACACAACTCAACTCTGCTCATTGCTCAGTAGAATAGGAAGAGAGACTGGGACCCACTTTTGGCTCCTTACTCTTCATCCTGCTGGTAGAGTGTGACTGCAAGCAGTCTCACCCCAGCTCCTGGAGAAGGAGGAGGGATGAGATGTAACAGACAAACTGTAGGAGAGGACTAGGCTAAGCAGGTGACATGAACCACAGCTCAAGACTGACTCATGTCAGCCCTGCATTTTTTTGAATCTCAAATTCAGGACTGTAATAACACTAGTGTGTTGGTTTATTTTCCCTTGCTCCAAATCGCCTGGAGAAATGAGCACTGGAAGAACTCGGCACTGCACAGAGATCACTCCAAACTAGGGAATGACCTGTGCCATTGCTTTCTCAGTCTTTCCAAATTTTATTTCAGAATATAGCAAATGTTACTGGGCAAATTCTGTCTACTCTGAAACCTTTTTAGCCAACTTCCCGAGAAGTCATTTTCTGCCATCAGCAAAACTTAAAAGCAAACAAGAAAACCAAGCCAAACCCTAAGGGCTCACTAAATACTGCCCTTCAGGGAGCGGGAGAGGAAAGATCAAGGGTACAGCTACTGCTTTAGGTAAATTCAGCCCTGCAGTATTTTCAGCAGCCTCACATAAGGTCAGGCCTAACAGCAGGCTTGAGAGCAGGAGGAAGAAGGAGTTTGTTTGCTGTCTACATTTGCTGCTTGTAACAGCTGCTCCTTCCTTTAGAAGAGGGCAGCAGGCCACTGGGAAAGGTCTAAGGATCATGCTAGAGATCACAGCCTGCCTGCTGGACCACAGAGCAGCTCACAAGAAACTGGAACAAAATCCAGCTGATTGCTGAGGAAAGTGCAGCAGCTCTATTCAGCACTGCATGGGTTCATAAATGCTAAGCAAAGCAGAACTGATATCTGCTTGCTCTCCATATGTGCAAGCATGCCAGAATTGCTCAGGAACTGGCAAACAACTTCACATGGCATAATGTTAACCTTCCTGTTTCTCTAAAGGAAGAATACTGCCATATGGTCAAAATCCTTAAAATTAGTAATATTTTCTTCTTAAATAGTTTGATGGGATATAATATGTAGATGTTGTAAGTGAAAGAGTTTCACTTCCCCAGACTAATTATGTTCTGTAGATACAGCCCCACGTATGTTACTTTAAAACCATGTACACTCATTGTTCAGCAGTAGGTGCTCCTCACCACATCATGTTACAGACTAGCTTTTGAAAAGTAATAGACCAAAACTTGATTAGCTGTCTTAGCCCTTTGTGCTGTTAAGTCTGAATACTGTGCTCTTACATTCACAAATGGAGGAAGCCTTGCCACAAAGCAGGATCTGGTCAATAGCTGCTCTTTCCCTTTACCACAAACATTATTTACCATTGCTGATACATGGTTCAGTTGTCTCAAATAATTTTGTCAGTTGGCATTTAGCCTTGAGATTCTCCCCACCCTATCAAAACAGACATGTCATCTCTCTTCAAAACAACTAGAAGACACAAGCTTAAGTGCCACTGTTCAAAATATAGAGGGTAGCACCCATTTATTTCCTGTTTGTGGTAGAAAGCTGATACCAAACCTGGAAGCAGCTTCTTCTTTTTACAATTCACATTTACCCGTGCTTACAGTAGGTTGTACAAAATGCATCAGTGACTCATTTTTATACTAAATGTGTTTAAGTATCTACACAAAGATAGTAAATACCAGTGCTGGACAGTGGGCATGCAATGCTCTTAAAACTAAGACAAACTTCTCCATCACACAGGACTGAATGAAGAAGAGCTAATTAAAAAGCTTGTGGTAAAATCTTGGCTCTGATGAACTCATGGCAAAACTCCCACCCCAGGAAGGCCAAGATTTCATCCACAAAGCGTGACACTTGGGATATAGATTCTGTATTCAATGGGAAGGTGCTGACAAAAAGGAAACTTTTTTTTGAGTACCACACCATGCCTTAGCTAGATTCTTCTAGCTAATATACAGGCAGCATTTCAGAGCCAGTAGTTATGTCGAGCAAGACAAGCGGATTTTAGGTGTACTCTCCAAACATACCCATAAATAATGATTCCCACTACTGAAGTATTGTACACCACATGACACAGTCCATACTCAAGAACAGGCATGTTTAATCAACAATAGTCAAAGGCCTGCATAGACAAAATGCTAATGTGGTGAAAGGAAGAGGAAAAGCTTTTGGTGTCTGAAGAAAGTACTAAACATCAGTTAATCTTTGGCACAAAGCTTTGCGTACTGAAGGTTAAAATATGAGACAATTTGCTTCCTCAGTGTTGGTTATCTGCCCTTTCCATGCCTTTTATTTTTATTAAGTTGATAGCCAAATAGATATCTCAGACACATCAAAGTTCTTATGAGAAGGAAGGGGAAATGAGCAATTATCAAGTTTTTGTCAGACTTTTTTTGCCCCAACAATGACTTTACATAAGACCTTGAGCATAAAGGCTTTGGAAAAGTATTCTATCATTTAGAACTGAGAACTCAGCTTTAAGAGGACATGACTATTTCACATTTGTCAATGAGATGGAGGAAGTAACTCAAAGCACACTTGAAAAGGGGAACTTTTAAAACAAGAGCCTGCACAGGAAAACATGTCAGAATAATTTCTCTTTGCAAATCCCCCCACTTTGGCGTATACTGACAACCAGGTTTTGAGTATGCTGCTGTATACAGATATGAATCAGAATATCTCTGGATCTTTAACCACTTCACTGATTACACATACACAAAGAGCATTTAGGCAGCAAAGCTCAAACTTCACAAAACAGACTTGAACTATGAACTTAATGTGAAAAAATATTAAGGGAAAAACTACTCAAAACCAGGAAAGGCCTTTTAAAGACTGCATGTGCACTTGGGCTTAAATTCCACTGAGAACACATGGACCACTCAGAGCATCTGTCATCTACAGCCCTAGGCAAATATCTGAATCAGTTACTGTTGGGTAAACTTCCTTCTGTGAAAAAAAGGAACACATTCATGGATCAAAAAAGAGGTACACACAATAGCATGGCTATTTTTGCTTCCATACTTCAAAAAGTATGACAAAAATAATAGAGCAGGTCCTGAAAGACAAATGACTATTAGAAAAGAAACATGTCCCATATAAAGTGTTGCAACATCATGTTCCTACAGGCCTCAAGCAGCTTACAATGTTCTCTCTGCTGCTGCTAGCCCCTCCCCTCAGCTGAAGTTGCCTGATTGTTCATAATCTAGTTCAATGCAAAAGTTAAGCCATTTTCAGTAATAGCTCAATTCCTGCTCTACTTCTCACTAAAATACTTGGGCTCATGTACTGTCAGACACTGGGCATTTAACTCTGGGCACAGTCCTGAGGAGGAGGCAGGCTCCATCAGAATATAGGAACTTAAAATTCCTTCAGCTAAATACACACAAACCCACCTGGTTATAGCTTTGTACCTCCAGAACAAGCTTCTCAGTCTGGAAAGTTAAGCCATAAATTAAACATTAACGGCTGCTGTCAACTTCCATTCTGTACTCTATATAAGAAAACGTCTCGATCACATTTAACATTTTATTCTAGATTTAAAAAGGAAATATTCAGGTATCATGTCATTTCATATTTGTATGCCAAACACAAATACAAGCTGAAGTTTCATCATTTGTTCTTCACAGAGCAGCTCAAACTTAACCACCTAGAGCACAACAGCTGTTTCATCACCCAGCTATATCTCAACAGCATCCAGGGTTATCTACTGACAGGACTAGAGAAGACTATGCAATGTGATATCTTCAAACTAGTGAGAGCAAAACCAGCCAGTAAAATGTGGGGGCATTGATGTACCAACAGAGTAAAAGGCTGTCAACTTCAAGGGGCAGCTACAGCCCACTGCTGACGGACACAGCACCGTGCTCTGGCAGCTACTGCTTTCCACTGACTCAGGCAAAGGGAAGTTCAGCTGCACCTGATGATCCTGATTATCTCACTAGGCAGGTTTGCTAGACCAAATGGTGAACCAAACCCATAAAACGGTTTGGGAGGGTTGTAATGCCTGCTCTGCATCTGTTGGCTGAGCAGCTGCATAGTCCCACCTCTACAGCTCCATGTGAGACTGAACACAAGGTGCTGGTGAGATCACAGGCCTCTCAGCAGCACTCAGCCCAGACATACAATGCCCTCATTTTTTCTTCAACATGAACAATCATGCCAGACTCCTTTACTTGCTGTCAAGCAATAAAGGGAGGTGGCATTAAAGCATCTGCCAATAATACTCATATCTGTGTAGTCTGACAATTAATGTAGTCCTGCTGTCAGTAACATTCTTACCTGCAATAAAATTTATGAAGCCATAATCTCACTCCTGACAATACAAAGCACCTTTATAAGAGAGTAAGAATTGGCAATGTAGTAAAACCATAAAACTAGATTCAAAGTCTCAAGCTAAACACCTTGGAAGCAATCTGCCATAAAGTTATACAACATTAACACTTACGTACTGATTTTTTAAAGTATACAGGAACTCACACAAATGAGGTACAAACCATGCTGAGCAAAATTTTAAATTCCTCTCATTAAACTTCAGATAGCTCAAAATATCAGTTCCTATATCACAAATGTTATTATCAGTAATTTCAAATCAGTCTTTCTGTTCTGAAAAATGAGGTACCACATCCCAGAAGTGGGCCACAAGAAACACAGCATCCAATATCACTAACATTTGAAAAATTTGAAAGTATTTGAAAAATACATTGGTTTTAAGGTGGTTTTCAGTTTCTGACTGTGCTGGCTGCTCTGCTTAAAGCCTGGGTACTTTCAGACTTCACACAGGGTAGGTAAAGGTAAGTCCCTCATAGGTTTATTATTCTTACCCAGTTTCTTTCATATCATGGCCTAATGTATAAGAAATAACTAGAAACCTGGTCTCTTTTTTAATTTCTCAGTCTGACTGCATAAGCCCAAGCAAGTGACATTCTTTCTGACATTTACTCTCACTGTATTCAAAGTGTGGGAGCAACAACAGCTTACCTTAATAGAGTGCTGTGATGCATAACTAAATAGCCATGAAGAGATCTACAACATGGAGACCAGTACAACAGCCACTGGCTGACAAAAGCAGAAGATGCAGGAGTTTCCTGGCCTACAGCTCAATGTTTGATCCACTAGATTGCATTGGATAAAAATTGATAGTTGCCACATTAAGACTACCTTTGTTCTAGTATTTGCATGATTCACTGCAAATGTTAACTATTAAAAATTTCTTGAACTATTTTCTTTAAAACTGGAAGAAAACTGAGGAACATTGTAAAAATACGCATCATTAATACAAGTATTCTATTTTCCCTTACAAATCATGAAGTGCTTAGGACAACTGAGATAATGCAAATGTAAAAGATACAAACAAAAATTTAATTTGGCTATCTTCACTTGCATAAGAATTCATACAAAATATTTACAGATTTGCTCCGATTGTTACAGAAAAGCAAGCCCTCTTGTAGTCTCAACATAAAGACCAAGGAACATTTAAATAAATGGATAAAATCAGAGTATCATGTAAATCATATTTACATTACTAGTAATAAATGCTTATCATGGAGCCCAGAAACAGACTTTATGAGTTGGGCTCTAGTAAAGATGCAAACAGCAGAAGTGATAAACTGCACAATTATGAACAGAGAACATGCTTCCAGCAAATCCTGTGCTCCTCATCACTCAAAGCTAGAGCTGTCTGCACCTTACCACTGCTGCCCTAGAAAGCACCCTGGTCTAAAAAGCTTCCACAAATTCACTCTGTATAAATATTGTAACAAAACAAACAATGCAGAAGCTTATCTAAATACTGGCTTTCTTCAACTGATAAATTACAAAGGGAAAGTTTTCATATCCTACAGGAAATAAATGCTTAATCTATTGTTCTAAAGGCACTGTCATAAGAGGCTTTGGGGTAAGAAGACAGGGACACTCCAGGGTAAACAGAATAGATCTCATAGTTAAAAAGCCTGTTAAAAGCCTTTCCATCACCAGTGACACTGAAATGTGGCATTAAAGAGGATCAATATTTTACAAGAGAATGTCACAGGCTGAAGAGGCTGTCCTGAGGCTTTCTTTGCATCACATGCACAACAGTGTATTATTTGTCCCTCCAAACAGAAAGAAAACCTAGTCTTGCATGTATTTTCACATACACTTCACCATACATGACCACACTGTATGCTGGAATGTGTGTGCATTTTAAGTGTCATTTTCCAACCTGGTATGTGCAGACTTGCACACAGACTGAAAAGCCAAGACACTGTTTCCAACCCTACCATACAGAAGTATCTAAGTGGAATTTCCCCTTGCATTTATCTGAGACCTTTGCACAGGCCAGATATTCATGTCTCCTCCTAAACAAATATTGTGGTTCAAAAGTGATCTGTAATATATACTTACAGGAGGAAAAAAAAAAGTAACTGGAACAATATCCTGCTATATCATTTTGATTTCTTGCTTTGTTATAATGACTGTTTTCACAAGACCTAATGTCATAATAGAAAATACAATCTGCTTCAAAAGAAGAAAAGTACAGAAAGAGGAGTCACACTGTGTATAAAAATTCAGAAAGTACCAAACCCTAAATGTAATTTAGGACTGAAGTAATACAATTATCAACATTACCATTGTATGGAAGAGGGCCTAGAGATCTGGCAAGGAAAGTTTTTCACACTTAAGATCTACTTGTTGCCATTCCTGTGGCAATCTGCCAACATAATTATTTTAAACAGTACCTGCAGATACTATTTTCAAGACTGCTCCACCCCCTGAGGAATCAACTGTTATTTATAGGGCCTGAAGTTATTCAGTACTTGAGATAAACACACCCTCCTTGTATGAGTGACCTGATAGTTTACATTGTTTTAATTATTTTTGTAGGTAGAATCCTGACCCCCAGTGATTTATACACACTTGTAATCCACCCTACACTTACCACCAAAACCCAAACCATACTAAGAGGCAATGCTTCCTTTCTGTAGGGAAGCAACACATCTGTCCCAGAGCTATGAAACCCATGAAACTGCCATGGCCTTGTTACAAATACTCTTTGCCAAGATATTTTTTTAACCATCTCACCTGTACTTCTGAATCAGCATCAACATGCTGGAGTTGAAACCAGGTGTCTCTGTTATGGTACTTCTGCAGATCTTCTTTCTGTATAGCTACCTTTCCTGAAATAAAACAAACCAGAGGCACAGTTTAAGACATGCTGTAGCTCTACCAAGATATACTGCCATCAAAACCAAGTTGCAAAATAATGATTTAGGGCCTGTCCTATTCAATAAAGGCTTTAGAGCAAGGAGAGATATTTTGGGGGAATATTTCTTTACACAATACATAATGATGAACACGATACTGATGGATCATACAGTTCTGATGAGCATCTTTTTCCTCTGCATTTTGTGAATGACTTGGAAATTCCTAAAATCCTACTCACCTAGCAGAGTGAAGCACTGGAGATGGACAAGCTTGTAAATATGCTTATAACAAAAACATTATTATTTCTCTGACATGCAATTAAACTTGTGGGAAGTAAAAGCTTGGAAACTGTTGCAGAGATTTTTTTTTTTTTTTGTGGCTGATGTCTGTAACAATCCCAAATTAAATGTTCCACACATGTTAATGCCAACAATATTTCAGGATGAGCATTTCATTGTATAGTTTTGTAGGAGAAGGGAAACAACTAGAGATGTCAAGTCACAGCAGATTCCCATATCTGCATTTTGGGGCCCTGTCAACCTCTCTCTCACTCAAATCTTTCAGACTTGGCATTATGCAAACCAGAGCCACCCAAGGGCTATCCCTGACTCTAGAGAAAAGTTGAGGGGAAAACCCACCCCAAAACACTGAAGAGTTTTCACTCTCATGTTTTTATACCCCTCTTTTTAAAACATTCTTCCGTTTTAAAACAAAACCAAACGATCTGTTGTGGTGGTACCATAACAGCACCAGTTCCACGCTGTGAACTAAGAGCCCGCATGCATGCAAAGGGTCAGCGCAGAAATTTCTGTCCTGCCCACGCTCTCTCAGGCCGTATGTAAAGCACTCTCTGAGGAGCAGTGAAACTTTCTCCGAGCGTCCTTCTTTATATACACAGAGCTGAGTGTGGCGTGCCTGAGGAGCACGTGAGCCTCGGGAAGCTGCTTTGGGCTGGGTGGCTCCCCAGGCACGGAGCAAAGCAGCATGTTTGAAGTGAAAGAACCCAGGGCACTCAGAGACACTGACTGACAAGGCTCGTGGACGCTGGGGTTTGGCAATGTGGTTGTGTAGATTTCTGCAGCTAAAGTGAGTTGCTCACATAAAGTTTGCAACCACTGCTTTGTTATAAAAACACATACCTTCTTTAACCAAATGTTGTGAGATAAAATTCACCAATGGTTATAGTTTTGTGGGAAAAAGAATACCAAGGCTACCTAAATTTATGCAGTTTGACCAGATGTCAGTAATGCATTACCCCAGCAAATGTTAACACATTTACAATGAAAAAAAAAAAAAAGCAAGAACACAAGATCAAAGACTACAAAAATGGCGAACACAAAGCACTTTCCTTTCAAAAACCTAAAAGCTTACACAAGTCCTAGCAGCAAGTTATTACACACTAGCATTCCTTCAATTTATGGCCTTTTCCTTTAGCTGGATAGCTTCACCCAGCCCTCCTGCTTGCTGGGCTATACCCCATAGCATGTTGCAGCTGCATTCTTCTGTCACCTCAGGCTGTTTCTGATGACAGTTTCCAGATTTCCAGTCCCAGATCCTAAACTACCCTGCCATTCTTCCACAACTGCCCTCCATAGTATCTGCCAGGGTTTCTGCTCTAGCTTCCCTTTCAGAACTCCTGACCCATTATTTCTAAGTCTTGTTCATTCTGTCCTCAGCACCATCCTCTCACTGCTTGGCCTGCAGAGATCATCAGACCCATCTCCTGTCAAACATCTAACTAGAAATTAACAAGGGAGACTCTTTACTGGATAAGCAGAGCAAGCCACTTGAAACTTGTTGGTAAAGCAATATTTAAATTTCACAAGCCTACAAAATAATATGGCAGACATCTGAACTGTGCTGAACAGAAGACACCAAGTTATTCTGCTGAGAATCCACAGGATGCCAACTGTGTTTTTTCAAGGCTTCTACTTTTATTCTCCAACCACAGTGGTTTGTGGGGAACCTAGTTTCTCTAAAACACTTTGAGAGGAAAACATTGAAATGCATGACCTTCCACTAATTGCTTTGGACCTCACTTGAAATTGTTTACTTTCACTGATAGCTATCCTCACTCTACTCTTTAATCTCTTGCAGAAATCCTCCACTCAACAGCAGCGTTGCGCGCACTTTGCAAACACTGTTACGCACACTTTGCAAACACAGTCACCTGCCATCATCTCATTCACAGTCACCTCCATGTAAGGAGTGCCTTGCAGAAAACTTGAGGATGGTTTCCCAATACCTGCATCTGTACGTGGCATAAATGGTGTGATCACTGCCTCCCCTCTTTCAGCAGGGAGTTCCACTGCTCTCTGCATCAAGGATGGCAGGGTAACCCAGATGGTTCTGGTCACAAAGTCAGTACAGGATTGCAGCACAACGTGTTCACAGGCAATGGCACGTGCCTCCAGCTCTAAGGGAGTTAACGTGGTGATACAACTGTTTTGATTAGGAAACTCTTTGAACAGCACTGTTTGCTCTGCACACAAGCAAGTTTTATTAATGACTGAAACTTATTGACTGGGCTGGCTATTATCCAGGGCTTTTCACTGCATACCAAATGATCCACAAAGAAGAAAAATCTACTAGGGAAAAAGAAAAAGGTGGCAGTAAAAAGAGGGCCTACAGTTTGGCCAGTCTAAACATATACAAAGACATATTACTGATAAGGCAGAATGCTTCATCTTCCCTGATAAACAGTTCTCTGCAAACACACAGAGGAGCTTCCCTCTCAATTTGTTTATAACTCTTCACCTGCACCAGCCATGTCCATATGCTCATCCAGCTCACATTCCTCCTCCTCATCACCAGACCTACATAAAACACAGTGCAGGTGCTGAGCACGGTCATGCTTCTGCTCTGGTCTGCACAGTCACTGCTCTTCCACTGGCTGACCTACATCTGACCTGGCTCAAACAACTTCCACAGCACCAGAACTAGGCTAAATCTAGGCCAATAATCACAAGCTGTTGGCACCTGTCATTTGACCTGACACTACACGATAAGAACCTGTAATTCTCCCTGAAGATAAACCCCACACGAGAGGTCAGAAAGATTTACCACCACTCATTTAAAGGATGTTTTCCTCTTTGTGGTTCTTCAGCATGCTCCCAAACTCGAGCCCATTGTCCTGCACTCTTTCTCAAGACTTGGGTGGCTTCCAGACAGCATCAAGAAAGTCTTAAATCTTGCACCTGAGGCACCCAACCACTCCTGCTGGTTTCCTCAGAGTGGCCCCAGGCTGCAGAGTCTGTTGAAGCTTTTAGACACTGTATGGGAAGAGGCAGGAAATAGCCGAGCTTGTTGAACAAGGTAAGGTGTAATTTCAAAACTTATACTAAGTTTCATTTTTAGAAGTTAGATTCTCAGCGATAACCAGCAAAGATGAATTAAAAACATTCTTCTCATCTGAACTAATTTCTTTCTGAAGCCTGATACTCACCAGGACCTCAGACTGGGGGAGGACAGGAAAACCTCATACACTCCTGCGTGTGTGTTTTCCATCCATATGGCAACATTTTCCCTATGACCAGCCCCCTCTCCACTTCAGACTGAACAGATCTTCACTGCAACATTTAAATCCTAAACTCTGTGTTCAAAACAAAGGTGCAACATGCCACAGCTGAGCTCTTCCTTCTGTGAACCTCCCTTCAGGGAAAAAATAATATACCTATTATTGAGGAGACAGCTTACAGATTAATAAAGTTACTACCTAGGCCCTGGATGGTTTTAAGGCTGTGAATTCCACTTTATAATCCCTGGTACAGACTGATTTAAGAGCCTCCTACCTTCTCCACCTATGCATCCCCATCCTCTCAAGCAGGGCATACTGAAACTGTTGAGGAAATCAAGCTAATCTAAAAAAGCCCAAACAATGAAAATAAGCATTCTGTGCAAGGAGAAGAGAATAAGTTTCACGGGTCACATGTGGGTGGTGTTGGCATTTTTAACACAAAGGTTATTTCAATTCACCTGTTTTAGATTTTCCCCACTCAAGAGTCACATTAACATAGCTAGAAGACAGTAGGAAATCAGTAATTTGGGCACAGAGGCAGAGATTTTGAACAGAGAAGGGTAGGTATTTCTGGCTACACCGCTTGGGAAAGTGCTTGTGGAAGCACCACACCCTCAGTGCCCATCCCTCACTGGCTATAAACATGTTTCCAAAACAAGTCAATGCAGCCCATTAACCCGTCCCTGAACATGCCTAGGCTTGTTAAATCAGGGTCAACATCTACATACAAACGCTAACAGAATTTGGCTCAGGCATTCTCCATCCGTACTCAACCACCTTCTGCCCACATTACCTGTTGGTGACAAAAGTGTCAGGCATTGGTCGAAGGATTACATCCCACCTTTTAAGAGTAATTTTCTAGTTTGCAGATGAGATATGTCAATATTTATGACAGATGCTAGACTAGTAGAAGATTTCTTTACTGAAAAAGTAGCACAGCAGCAATAGGAAAGGAACTTGTCATTCTAAAAGGGCACAAGGCTCTACCTGAAACATAATCCAACAGTTATTTTACAGAAACCTAAAATCAGAGCATTTCAGGAGCTCTTGTACCTTCTCTTTAGGCTATCTTTATCTTGGAATACTTACACAGTGAAAACAACAGAATTTTGCACACTGCTGCCAGGTGAGCTGATATAATAATATCCTTCATTAACAATGACTGCAGTACAGTTAATTTACAGCAAAGGGTTAGGTCTGAGTCACACATTAAAAGGCCCCAAAAGTCTAATTAACTGTGTCTTCTCTCAGCGCTGAACAGAGACTTTGTCTCCTTCCTACATAATGCAGTATTAGGCAACAAGCGAGCCCCAAAGCTACTTTAGAAGTTGCTTCATATTAATATATTAAGTGCACAGACACATTGTATCACAGTATTGATTGAATATAACTGATATGAAGGGCCACAAAGAAAGTAGCTTTCAAAAGTTGGAAAGATTAGGGACAAATCAGAACCAATTTTGATCAACACTTTAGGCTGCGAGAGTCTAATGATCTCGAAACAAAAAGCATCACTGCTATTCCAGCCTACCTAGACGTTTATAATTATCTGCATGAAAGGTTATTTGTCTTTAAATAAAAGTACAGAAACTTTTCCTGCCTTTTTCAGGAACAGCACAAATTCACTCACCTCTCCCATAACACAGAAAAAGATCAAAACAAGCAAACTCCCAACTCCCTATTTCAGAATTACAGAGATGCGAATTAGGGGCAACTTAAGGCTTCAGAGCCTTAGAAGCAGCAGAATTGTTCCCTCCCGGCTCCTGTGCAGTGCACCATGAAGCACAAGCACTATTAGACCATCTGCTACAATGGGTAAGAATTTAGTGGCAATAATAGCAGAACACTTCCAGCACAGCATTAGGGCATCCACAGAGAGTACTGAGGTATGTGATATTCATGACCCCAATTTCATTTGTTTGGGTTTTTTAAACTAGTCCAAATATACAAAGAAATCACTTAATAATTCCATTTTCCCCTTTGTGGGATTTATATTTTATAATAAGGCAGAGAAAAATAGGCTGTGGACAAAATATAGCTTCTATCCTTAGTCTCAATGGTCACAATGCAAGAGATCTCACCTGGCTTCCATCTGAATTTCTGCTCTCCCTCCCTGCTAAAAACAGCAAAACTCCCAAAGAACCCTCCTCAACCACACCTCTGGTATCAACTCTGCCAGCTGCTCTCTGGGCCCTTACAATGGCCCTACATTTGAGACACTGGGTATAGCCTGTGTTTGATTGCAGTGGGAGAGCAGTCCTGAACTCCAGGCTTGCAGTCACCGCTGTCTGCCTTCCAGCAGGCACCAAAACCCTGAGCATGGCACCTGCACAGAACAACCACCACATTCATTCCCTCATTCTACATACAGACAATATTAAAACTTGTCCTCATGTCAGGAGGAGGACTAAATGAAAAGACAGTCGAGGTTCTAGCACATTATGCTCAGTAGTTTTGTTTGTATCTGTATTTCTAGGATGAAGAAGAAAAAATACCACCTTTTGAAAGCTCTACTTTGGTTTCCTGCTCTTGGGACCACCCATCAGGTTAAAAGATATTGTGAGTGCATCCTAACAACTTATTCTATGCAGAGAGTATTTATTTTAGCCTTTCTATGTAGCTGCAGAGAACCTTTCCAGGATAATTGTAGTTTGTATCTTTTTGAGACTTGCCATTGTGGAAGAGTCATCTGTTTCCTTTATTTCATTAGTAGTTGTATTTGTATCATACTGAGTAGGTATACCACTCCCACGTCATCCACCAGTACATTACAAAAACAGCAAACCACTCCTAAGCCATGGTCAGGCTAGAAGAAACCAAGGTACACTATTTTCTACTGAAATTTTCATCTCTGCTTCATGCTCCATTGGAGGATCTTTCCTGCATTTAACTAGCAAGAAGCACAGTTCATCAGGGATGATTCTTTCAAGTTTTTTTCTTTTAAACCAGTGAAATACTGAAATAAAAAGGTGATGCTTCAGCTACATTTGGTAACAGTTACCTAATAACAGTAGGTGGTTTGCTTGGATGTTTGGTAATAAATTATGGCAACTCTACAAACATACCTCTTAGCTTTGGAAGCAACCATTAACAAAGGCACAGGTAATTCAAACATGCAAGCCTCAAACAATTTAATTCCAAGGTGTTTTCATTTGTGCCTCCAAGAGCTATGAGTTGCTTTCATCTACTTTAGTCCAGATTAGCTAAATTTAACTACTTCTGAAGGCAAATTTGTTTTAGTGCTTTACTTTGCTTCACCTCATCCAGCATTAAGCAGGAAAAGAGTTACAACCTGCCAAGATACAATGGCCACAAGAGTCTCAATTTGTCATACAACACACCTAACAACCTGTAAGAAGGTGACTTAGAGCAGCTAAGTTATTGTAAATTAACAGAACCATACACTAGTCTTCTCCCACTGGCTTTCTGCTCCTTCACTGAAAAGCTTTAGCACTTCACATCTGTGCTTTATTCAGCACTATTCCATCCCCATCAGCACAGCAGCATTTTGTTCTATTCAGTTCCTGCTTAGCACCCATGTAGGCAAATCAGTTTCATGTATCTCTTACCAAAACAAATGAAGTGCTGAGGTGAAAAAAACCAAACTGTCTTAAGTAGAGGATAAATAATTGTGTACTTGTCACCTGAAGGACAGATGATATCAACTAATCTCTCACCCAAGTGTTAAGTGATTTGGTGTGGCATATTTCCTGTTTTTGATCTGATCTGTATGTTGAAGGTCACAGCCTGGCAGCCCGAGCTATTCATTACACACTTAGAAGAATACCAGCTCATGGCATGTCACAAACATGGTTTTCCTCACTAAATCTAGCTCAGTTATTGAGGTGTGAGAAGCCCAGTTTATTGTTATTGCAGACACAGCATGTCTCATTCAACATCTCTAAAGAGCTGAAAAATATCAAAACAATCGTTAAAGAACATTTACCTGATTCAGCAGCACTACTATGCTAATATTCCTTCCGCTGCATCTAGCCAGAGACAACTTTTTTCCCCATTATTACTGGAGGGGCACCAGTTGAGTTTTTCAAGTTAGCCCCATCTCCTCTGTGTTTTTCTCATTCTAACAACTTGAAGGAAATAGCTATTCTACATATTATAGACACATATTCCAGCAAATTGGCCTATTACTGCTATTTGATCATTCAGAAACAAACAAATGTGATTTTAAAATGCATTTACCATTGTCTTCAGTAGTATATTTCTTACTCAAAGTATCTCAACATACTGTATAAATCAGTACATAAACTCTATCCAGTAACAGTCAATATCACTTAAACAACAACTTAAAACTAGTTTACTTTCACAGTAACTATTTGCTATATTTTATCTAAAAAAAGAGAAAAATAATATTTCAGATTCACTGAACTCTGCATCTTCTTCATTATATTTACATTTCAACCAGCATCCAATATTCTTCCAAGACACAATGGTTCAAAAATTATGTCTGTTAAGCTGACAAAATCCCAGATGACTTAGCAATTATGATTAAGAAAATGCAAATGTAATAAGCAAACATGCAGACTCAAAAGACATCTTTATCTGCAAAATCCTCCCATCCTGTATGCCAAAATACTACAGCATGTTCCAAAACATATCTGCTACACATGTTCCAGTTTTAGTTTAGTTGGCTCTTCTCAGAAGTTTGTGTCAGAGGTTTCAGGGGGTTCTTGTTTTTCATATTCTTTCTCCCACATCTTCCGGCTTTTGGTAGCTTAACCATTCTCATCTGTCACACACCGAGTTGCATTTCTGAAGTTAAAGAATTTACCATCACAAACTTATACTCCATATTTGAATAAATAAAAGCGTGCCTGAGCTCCAGTAACCCTGGAAGTCAGTATTGTAACACCAAGAGAAACTCCGGGAAACATTTAACAGTGAACCAAAAGGAATTGGTTCAATTCAAAAAAATGCTAACCAACCATCTACAAAAAGTAGCTACTTGCTGAATTCTCACCATTTTGACCCATATGCACACCCATGTTCTCCGTCTCAAAACCAGACAAAAAAACAATGCAAAGAGATGTCAAACATTGCAAATCACACATAGGTAAATTCACAAGCTCAGTAACACATGGACTTCAGTCTCTCCTGGATGGAAGACACTACCCCCTAACTCCCTCCTCTGAAAACGTTCATTGCTAGATGAGCATGAGTAGCCATGTTTTCTTCAACAGAAGTCTCTCATGATAACAGAATGTTACTAGTCATCTTTAGAAAGCAAACAAAGGGCCTCTGACTGCAGAATTTGGTGGTTCAGGGGTAACAAGCTCATTTTAGCTCTACGCTGACCATCCTTTTGAGTAGGGACATTTTCCAAACCTTCCTTGTTCAAGCCTCTTCAAGAAAAGGTTTAAGTCTTAAAAATGAGCTGAAGATACACATAGAGCAACTACTACTTTTAGATGTTACAGACTTTTACTAATTTAAGAGTTTCCTTGTTCAAAAAAACCTCTACTGTTGAGCTGTGCAGCTGCTGACTTCCATACTGAAAACAGCCACAAGCAGTTACTCCAGAGCACTGTTCTCTTTCCAGAAAAATTTCCTACTACAAGCAGAACTTAAGACAGTAGTACCAAACTGACAGTAATTCTGGATTTTTTTTTCTTCTCTCCATTACTATATATCACACTTCCATATCTTTGAAATGCTTTTCAAAACCTGTCTCAATAAGGAGGAAGGGGAACAGAGGGAGGAGGAGAGGAAAAAATACTACAATACATAATATGCACTGTAAAATCTCAATATAGACAGGAAACACCAGAGTTTTGACTCCTAGTGCTACATCAACACTGTCACCGAGCCATATGGTTTGGTTAACACACTGGAGAGAAGGAATGGCATCCAGGGGAACTTGGACAAGCTGAAGAGGTGGGACTATGGGAGCTGTGTGAAGTTTAACGAGGCCAAGTAAAAGGTCCTGCATATAGGACAGGGCAATCAGAAGTTCAAACACAGGCTGGGTAGAGAATGGATTCAGAGCAGCCCTGAAGAGAAGGACTTGGCAGTGTTGGTGGACAAGAAGCTCAACTTGATCCAGCAACATGCACCTCAAATTTCCAAGGGAAGTGTATCCTGCGGCTGCAACAAAAGCAGCATGACCAGCAGGTCTAGGGAGGTGATTCTGACGCTCTAACTCTGCTCTTGTGAGATCCCAGCTGGTGTACTTTGTCCAGGTCTGGGGCCCTCAACACAAGAAGGATGTGGACCTGCTGGAATGAGTCCAGAGGAGGGTCACTAAGTTGATCAGAGGTCTGGAGCACCTCTCCTATGAAGACAGGCTGTTCAGCCTGGAGAAGACATGACTCCAAGGAGACTTTCCAGCTGCCTCAGTGCCTGAAGTGGGCTGACAAAAAGGCTGGAGAGGGACTCTTTGTAGGGCATGTAGTGATAGGACAAGGGACAATGGCCTTAAACGAAGAGTAGGTTTACAGTAGACATTAGGAACAAATTCTTTTTTGTGAGGGTGATGAGGCACTGGAGCAGGGTGCCCAGAGAAGCTGTGGGTGCCCCATCCCTGGAAGTGTTCAATGCCAAGCTGGATGGAACTACAAGCAGGCTGGTCTAGTGGAAGGTGTCCATGTTTCAACCGAGGTATTGAAACTAAATAGCCTTTAGGGTCTCTTCCAACCCAAGCCCTTCTATGATCCTAAGACCAGTACAGCAACACACCCGTTTGCCTACCTGTGGATTCTGCAATACATGCATAAATTAACATTGCCATTTCCTGAAGAGAGTGAAAAATGAAAACTTGATCAATCATTCAAGCATGCAAACAAAAGTCTTTATATTTTCTGCATGACCTCTTCACAAACTGCTCCCAGAACCTTGAAGATTACTCTAGCAGCTCCTGAATAATTCCCCTCCAACATCAGAGCTTGATTATTAAAACATGAACTTGGGAAACATGGAGAAAACAAAAATATTTTCACTTCTCTATCGGCAATTTCATGTGTCTGACATGTATTAAGTGGTTCAAGAGACTGTTTTTTCCAAGAGGAGTAAAGCCCTGAGCAAGAAAAGTCCCTGGCCTGTTGATGGGTCACTGCAGCTGTTGAAAACTGGTGACACACAAGAGATCAGGTAATTTCAACAATGAAAAACTCATCAGTTGAAAGAAAGGAGCTGTTACTTTCAAAGTACAAGGGAAACCAGACATTAGAGAGAACAAAATGCTTTCCAAAAGCTCACTCAACAATCAGAAATTGACTCCCTCCTCCCCAGGATGCCATACACACGAGCTCACTTACGGGTAAAGAGAAGGATGACCTGCTTTCCCATGTAAAACAATAATTAAAGAAAAAGCTTGTGTCTGCATGACAAATTACTGTAATGTAAGGATACCTGCACCACCACTCCATGGGTTTAAGATAATAAATTTTATGCCATCATACAAACTGTTGCTCAACATCCTTACACAACTTCCTCTCTATAACCTCTGTGAAGATAGCTATAGCCATCTATTTCAAAAGAGATGAGTAACTGAAAAAAAAAAGTCCAAAGTGTTCAAGTGACTTAAAATAGAAACTGTTCCCCTCAATAACAACTAAGCTTTTACAAAGGTTTTATTCCCAAAGAGAAATGGAGTGTCACACAATTTGCTGTAGATTAAATGCACAGCAAATA
Source organism: Anomalospiza imberbis (assembly GCF_031753505.1). Classification (NCBI taxonomy): domain Eukaryota; kingdom Metazoa; phylum Chordata; class Aves; order Passeriformes; family Viduidae; genus Anomalospiza; species Anomalospiza imberbis. Next base: position 26,799,725 of record NC_089682.1, read on the forward strand.
ATATCTGGGAAAGCAGGAATCTTGTCAATCTCAAACAGGCACTGGAAGTCTTTTAGAGCTCTTCTGTAGGTGACAGCTTGCTCTGATACACTCCACAAAATTCTGTCGTAATTGTACTTGGGGAACCTATGGCCAGTAGCTATTCCTCTGCTTGTTGTTAGGGTAGCCATAATTTAACAATACTGCATGCATGCAAGTGTGGGGGCCCTGGAAAACTGCAAGACTAACAGCACTGCATTTAGGGGAAAAAAAAAAAGTAACATTTGCAGTAGCAAAGGAGTTTGTCAACATTTAAACAAGGATTTGTAGCCTGTTTTAGTTAAACTGCAATCTGCATTCACTATCAAAACAGACAGTGCTTTTCTCCCCAACTTTTTTATATATAATATGTAATATTGAAGGCATTTTTGACAACTGACAGAAGAAGGACAATACTGAGCAGCACTTACCACTGTCATCATCAGTCCTATCAAGACCCCCAACTCCTAAGACTACAAATGACGTAAAATTTAAAATCCAAGAGAAATAAGCTAAAAGGAAAGTAGTAATTTATGAACACATACCTATGATGGAATCCCTTCGAAAAACGTCTCTGTCAAAAATATAAAATGACAGATGGCGAAAGGTCCGAGGAATTTCACAGTAAAAGTCTTCTCCATAGAAGGGGCTGAGTGAACAAAAAAAAAAAAAACAAACAAACCAACATAACATACACACACACAAAAAAAAAGGAGAATAGATTAGTGTTGGTATCCTGGACAAGTCAGTGTGTTTATATTTCACACCCAGAATATCACTCTGGGCTGTGATGGTCTTTCCCACCAAGGAATGCTCACTTTTAAGTACTGTTCCATTTTTACTCTTCCTAAATATCTTAAATGCTCACAGAACAAGATTTTTTAATGACCAAAAAAGAACAGATACTTCTTTCTATCTGGAAAACAAGCATCCCTTTACAAAGGGGGCAGAGACCACATTATTTGTTAACATACGGTGCCTTGAAGGGCAGAGAGAGGCCCCTGCTGCCAAAGAGTGCTTACAGTAGACCATTAGGATAGAGATCACAAAAGCATACTGAACAGGATAAGAAAAACACAGTATGGTTCATGGGTTTTTTTTTTTAAGCATTTAATATACTTAAAATAAAATGCCTACAGCCATTGCATCTTTTCTCATCCCCTGCAAAGTTTCTTATTTAAAGTCAGATTCAGTCAAGTGACAGTAACTAAGCCTTGGAGCTGGCACCTTGCTTGTTACCTCAGAGCACTGAATATTTTTGCATAGTGGAATTGTATAGATTTTTTTTTTACAGTAAGACTTTTTTTCCCAAGACAATAAAAAAAAAAAAAAAAAAAAAAAAAAAAGGAAAGTACTATCTCAGCATGAAAAGCTCTTTAGGGACCTAAGGGGCTTTCTTTGGATCCTACCAATTTAAATAGGGGAAAAAATTCTCAGACACCTGACAGCAACGCTTTCAGTTTCTTTCTATCAAATTACATGGTTAAGGATTTACTCCTAGGAACTATATGCATATATCAACATTATTTATTCATTGACAGGTCTACCATTTTACACAGACCTTTCATTCCAAGTCACTCATGCTTCAGTGGATCTAAATGAGTGGATGCAATTCAAGTCACATGGACAAACACAGCAAGCACTGCAGATGTAGACTTAAAAATATATCTAATTCCAACAGATCAAAGGCTAGCAAATTTTTTCTTCCCCTCTTAAACACAGACCTCCTTACTGCTTTGGTTGAGCTCAAAAATGAGACACAATTGTGCTGTAGTTTAAATCACTATTACAATTTTTATGTTAGAAAATTAGATATGCAGAAGTTATTAACAATTCCATGAATAAACTTTTAAATTTTTCAGAATTTTGTCAGGAAAGGTCATTTCCCTGACTTCTTTCAGGGATGTTTTAAACCACCCTATGTTGTCACTTGTATTTCTGCCTATAGGAAAAATACACTCCCTCAAAATCACCACATTCCCTCAAAAGCTAGCTGACAAGTCTCCCTTAAAACACAAAGGCACTGCAAACTAGCTCATCAGTCTGTGTTTGAAGGAAAAATGACTCGATAATTTCATGAAATCCAGTGACATCACTCAGTATTAACCAAGAATATTATTTAAGTCACTAATCCACTAGCCACACGGAAGAACAGATGTTGGATGAACAACAAAGCCCAAGGCGTACCCATAGGTTAAACTTCCATCACTGAAATGGTTTCCCATTCCTTGAAAAAAATGCAGCCAAGTTACAAAAACCAATGGGAGGCGCACTCAGTCATGCCTACTGTGAAGGCAGGGGAGGAAAACCTGACAGCTGGAAATGGCAGCTGGTTTGACTGTCCCAACTGCCCCATCCGATTCAGCACTCCTTGTTACATCCTCTCTACCCATTCTGCTCTGAGAAATTTCATTTGGAAGCAAGAATTTCACAGCCACCACTTCAGGCCCAAAATACCTTAATTCTTTGTTAAAAGCAGCTTTTACCAAACTGGGAGCTACATGACTGTCCCAGCAGCCATGCTTCTGCTGGCAGCCCCAAGGGCCTCATTCTGTGCACATCACTTGGTGCACGTTTTCACGTGCAGGCTTAACCCTAGGGGGCCAAACAAATGCATTAATATTGCCCAAATACCTAGTGCATTATACATGCAAAACACTTTCATCATTCTGAGCTTTAATACTCTATTCAGCCATAAAATTGTCCTTTCTGCTGGAAGAACATGACAGATGAATTTATTCACGAATGACCTTAGAATGAAACGATACTTAATGAACTGTGGATTATATATCCAATCCTCTATCAGCAATATAAGGGAAGCTTCAGGGTACTGCAAGTCTAAATGCAATACTAATACAAATGACTTACACTGAGCATAATTTAATGATTCTGGGGGAGGAAGAGCAGGGAAGAGACATCAGCTAGAACTTTTGGCAAATCCCCCATTAATGTTTGCCATGGGTGTTGAACAGAGGCAGAAGTCAACTAAGATTACACCAAAGCAAAACAAACAAGAGTCAGAAAAGCAGTGAGGACAACAGGAGGTACCTAGCCCAACGCACAGAATCAGAAAGACTAATTAACAGAAGAAATGCTGTGAAAGCTGACCTAGCCATGCAGGGACTATACCAGGTCACTACTACTGGCACAAGCTTTATTAGTCTGAGCAGTGCAGTCTGAGCCACCATCAACAGAAGAGAAGCTTTGTTCTGCTCTTGGCTTCTCCCCTCTGAGATCCTGAACCCCTTGTAGATTCACAACCTCTCATCACTCAGATAACACCCCTGAGGTGCACTGGTTCTTAATTAATTTAAGCAAGTGGGTTTCCAACACAAGCATACTCACTCTGCACTGGGTAATTAGCCAGCAAAGTTTTAACTGTAAGAATACACATCAAGATAAATCCGGTATGTTCCCAACCCAATCTTGTGTAGCTCTGCAGAAACAGTAACTTCTTTCTGAAGGAATCAAACGCAACCACACAAATACTTCCAGCTTCCACTTAAATGTGTGCTTTTTCTCCATGTATCTCTTCAGAACAGTACTCACTTTGTCTCCCACCAAGACCTGAAGAGCAAGAGGTCGCAGCAGTCAAATCCCCATGATTTATTTCACAAGCTAACTTATCTTGAGCGAGAACCCCAGGGCTCCAGAATGGTTTTTCCAAAAGAACAGCTAAATCCCTCCCCCAGCACCTCCTCTCTCTGAAAAGCCAGAATTTGTCTGATGGGGATTCAGTAAGTACTTTTATTTTGACAGCACAATTAATAAAAAGCAGCAACATCTGCCTACCCAGCTCTCAGGAGTCTGACAACATCCTCTAAAACAAATACTGGAACTAGCCCGGACAAAAACTCAGAAATCTTTCAAGAACCAAGTTCAGATTGAACTTACAGGTTTTGAGCTGAACTTTCCTTGTAGATGAATCAGCCCTACACTCCAGAGAAATTTTAATCATTCAAAGGGGAGGAGTGACAACGGGGGCCTCCTCCCCTACCCTGGCAGCATGGACTGCATATGAATATGATCACAAGGGCAGGGCATGGCCAAGACCAGTGCTGTCATTATGTCAGTTTCTTCTGGACTTCAAACAAGTGATGGGATCTAATTGCTGAGATCAGGAACTTGCAAGGCCAGAAACAGTGGATCTCCCCTGAAAAATGCAATTCATCTCCTTCCAAGCTGAACATAACTGCATTTTCAAATCCAGCTTCTTCAGTAAGGACTACTTACAGAACAGCTCTGCTAATTTTGTTTTAGTTTCGCCATCACAGCAACAAGAAGAGTATCAGCACAGGTATCAGCTAGTCTTTAGTTATGAAACAGGGCTTGTTCTTAAGTCACTGTCTCTCGTTTTCCTGATGGAGTTAGAAATGGAGAAAGATCTGTACCAATTTTTAAATCCTTGCTCCAAGCTTTCAAGCACACAAGGGCCTGATTAGCCTTCCATTCCAGGTACTCTCACTTCACACTCCTTTCTCGTTTCTTTTTCAGTACATGCACATACCTTAATATGTCCTGAAAGAGGGAAGCCTGAGCTCAGCAGTCCTTTTTCTTTAGGAAGCACAGGGCTCTCTCACTGCACAGCTTTTGTACAGCCTCTATCACCAACACGTACACTGATCAATCTCTCCTCAGGACACTTTCCCTAGTATGCTTCCACAGCTCTCACCACAGAAGAGATACACACAAAAAATAGTGTCAGACAGATACATAAACAGAGCAACCTATTTGAACCTTCAGGCATACTCACCCTTCCCTCAGCAAAAACTTGCTTGTTATGAATGCCCATGGCATGGGAGCAGGGTATGTTTACTTGGAATACCAAGAAAACAAAACTAAAAAAGATCCCTCTAGGTATTGTTTCACTCACAGCTGTCCAGCCCTCCCCATCTCAAGGTATCTGTTTTTTAATGTCTTCTAATGCATGTTTTGGCAGTGGATATTTCTAGGAGGAGACAGGGAAGGAGAGGAGAAAGAAAAATTACTGTGAATATCAAGTGGAATGAAAGTAAATAATGAAGAGAATCTATTTCAAACACAATAAACCCTCTAAAAAGGGTTCAGAAATTGTTCACATTTACATATTTTACTAAATTCTAGAAGCATACTTGCAACTTTATTTCATAGCTTCATATATCTACTGATATCACAATATTAACAGAGAGGAAAAGCTTTCATAAAACAAATGTTAATGTAAGAACATTTCTCTAGTTTTAGGCTGTGTTACAAAACCTCATGCTTGTTTTTCAATACTTAGGATTTGCTAAAGCAGTTTTGTTTTTGTGTTGGCACCAGTACTTCAGTGGATGAAGTGAAAGAGTTGCATGATGAATAATAATGAAAGCCCTCAAACCAGAATTCTTTGTGTATGGATTTTTTTAACTGCTTTTGTGATTAAAAGTAAGGACTATTAACATGCCACAGACAACTCCACATCCTCTGACTATTTTAAAAGGTTTAGAAATACTGAATTCATCCTGCTGCATGAACTGAACACCAGAGTTCACATCACCATGTGAGCAGGAAGCAAAATCAGTCTGTACAAAGGAGCACACTTGTTTGTTTCTACTACTAAGCTTTTTCTACTTCTTGGCTAATACTTTTTATGCTATGCTCTGCAGCATATGTAAGGGAGTGGGGTAGAAGAGAGAAGGTTTATTCAAAGCAGATACAGCAAGTCAAATAAAATCTGAATGCACTTCAGTCTCCTACTAGACACAAAACTAGGGAGACAACAGTCAAGTAAGACAGGCTCTGTAAAAGCCAGAGTTGGTAAATGTCACGATAGCTTTCTGACACAACTTACTAAAAATTATTAATATTACATTTGAAGCACAGATTTGGCAGAAGACATGCAACAGGAAGTATATGGCACAGGAGGCAACATCTAAATCCAAACACATCACTTATGCCCACTGTTGAGATTGCTGGCTGCAGTCTACCAGACACCCACTGAGCCTAAGTGAATTTTTTCTCATGTCACTGTGCAGAGACACTTGGATGAACAGTGCTTTGTTACACCCACAACCAGCCCTACTACACAGAGAAAAAAATAAAGCAGTGTGTATTTTCTCAATCCTGTGCTCAGAAGAGACAGACAGACACATGAGCTATAGTTATCAACCTCACTTGACAGTTGCTGGTTTGGCTCAATGAGGCTTACAAGGATTATGATAAACTGAAGCAGCAGCCATTTGGCCCCTGGTCACCTCCCAAAATATTCTGTAAGATGACACACACAAACAGCAGAAGTCACATTACAGCTGCATTTACTCTTTTTTTTTTTAATCACTCAAAGCAGCCTACAACACCAACAATTGTTACTCACATGGGTGGCCTTTCATATAGATAAACACTCTCATTCATAAACCCTGCCTTGGGTCTCAAGGTTCACTTCATTCTCCTTCTTCCATTAAGTCTTGCTTCCCTTACTGGCACTCTTCCCAGCTATATTACTTCCCTGCACAGCCATGCAGTCCTTGGCTTCAATAATATCCCTGACCAGGCTGAAGTTATACCCCTACCAATCTTAAGTCTTTCCTTAGAGGCTTGGGGTGTTCCAGAACTGAAGTTGTCATTAGGAATTCAAGCCACGGTTAGGTGCTGTCACAGCAGACCCTGGGAACCTGCAGGACTGAAGCTGCAGAACACACTACAACATCCACCTCAAGGCCTCTCTGCTTAAGGCCTCTGGGCTGGGGAAAGCTGTTATTTCAAGGAGGTGAGCTGGCAGTGTAAGAATGTAGGAACAGCTAATGGAGCTAACTCAGATACAACAGCTAATTTTGGCAACCCTCCAACTAAGGGAAACAACTTTGTGTTTAAAATTTGAGAAGTGGCCTGCATCCAAGATGTTATCAGAACATGAGAAGTTTAGCAACACAGTCATGAACTCCAAACACACAGGGAAAAAGGATTTAAGCAAAGCTAGAATTAGAAAATAACATTTAATATGGTAGTAGAATAACTTAATGAAAGTTCTGAGAGCTACTGGCTGAATTTGTTACCTGATCTAATTCTGAAACAAAGACAGAGAAACCACTTCTTAAAGAGAACAGAGCCTTAACTGTGAATTTACAATACATTTTAATATACAGTCACAAGCCACGAGCACACTGCAAAACAAACAAACAACCAAAACAAAAAACCAAAAAAAACCAAAACAACAAGACCAGGGTGGGAAAGTGGGGATAATTTGCTGTTTCATTCAGGCTTTGATCACTATGTTTAGCACGTGAAAAATTCCTCAGTGAAATAGTGGTGAACTAAATAATCACAGACTCAAGATGCTTGGCTCACCTCTCTAAAGCACACACTGTCAGACATTTGATTCTTGGCATACGACAGATTTTGCCTTTATTCATATCCTTGAAACAAATTTAGAGATGTCACATTCCTTCCATTCTTCACCTATGATTTGAGAAGCTGCCTTGATTTCCTGTTGCAGCTGACACTGCCCTTTAAGTGAATGGGCACATTTGATGCAAACTGCAAAGGCGAAGTCAGTCTTAACACCAACGATCCAACAAAGTTCATTCTCAGGAAATATCTGTAGCTAGGAAACACTCCTGGATGGTGGAGCCTGAAGTAGGGAAAGCTACTAATAGGGGAAGATAAGTGGTTTATTGAGCAAAGGGAATTAATAGGCAAAATTCTTGTCAGGCTGTTTACTTGCAGCTCAGAACTAAAGAAAATTTGTAGGGCTCTGCATTTAAAAAAAACAGTCATTCTAACATGCTCCTTAGGACATAAAATACACAAATCCCTTCACGTACATCTTTGCTAGGTTATATGGAATGGATCCAGATCTATTCAGTGTCTTTGTAGATGATGGTAATATAAATATTGAATGACAAATACAAAACAGAGAAGCATATTAAATCCTGGCTCTAACTGACCTCTCCCTCATATCTTATGACTTGCATGTGACCTTCTTAGAATTTAGTAAAAGCTTGTGCCAAGTTTACAAAAACAGTGCTGCTTGAAGAGTTCAAGATTCTCTCCCTGAGAACCTGGATTTCTTGGTCTGACCAATTCACATATTCACTATTCTTGCCCAAAGATCCCCAGAGAAGGGGGATTATTCTGAACTACCCAGAGCACTTTCACGTTGCTCTATGGTTTTGTAGGAACCCCTGCCCTGGTGGTAACCCACCCCTGACTTGTTTCAGTCAGACACTAAGTTTATTGCAGCAGCCCTCAAAATCTTCCAGCACAAGGCAGCAGCACCCCCCCTCCAGTTTAACAGCAGCCAAGAGGCTGGATGGCAGGAATGATTTAAGTTCCATATTGTAATTTATGAGCCCCACCTGACTGCTGAACAGAGGAGGTAAGATTCACCATGCTGGCTGCTCTCAGTTTTTGAGACACAAATTTAAATAAAGGGCATCAAGCTCATAGATATTCTCTTCAGAGCACTGGTAAGGGCACTTGACTGGACAACAGGATGTGCTGGTTCAATTCTTTTGAGTTCTGAATGATTCATGTATTGTTGATTTAAAAGGTTACTGCTCTCAACTGTCTTCTCATGCCTTTGCCACAGACTAATAAAAAAAGAAAATATGTTGCAGAAGATTAGGACCAAGCTCAGGGAGGCAACTTCTTAACACTGTCCCAGCATAAAACAGGAGAGGATGAGTCAGAGTCTGAAGGTTCTATAACAGATATTCCAAGCAAGCCAGAATTGGACATTCATCCAAGTCCCTCTGGGAAGGAGAGATAACTGCTTCCTTTTTTCCATCTGCTAGTTCTGTTTAAGCTTTACACCAGGAGCAGGCCTGCATGGAAAAATATACATTTATGCAATGCCTAGTAGAAGCCTAAAGAAGCTCAAGTGAGAAAAAAGTGTGGGGGGGGAGGGGGGGGGGAAACAGTAATTCCCAACTACACAAGGCACTGTATCAATTACAAGCCTTTTCATGCAGGTGAAGAAAAAAAACCATTCAGAAACACTGCAAAAGATGGGTTTCTCCAGGATAAATTTGAACCAGAAGACAACATTCCAGAATAAGTAGTGCTAGGACTGCATATTAAAGTCCTCCTAATTCAGATTTTCAAACAAAGCATCTTGTTTTTGTATAAAGTACATAAAAAATAATTTTTTGAGCTTTTTGGAAGATGAGGGAGTTATCAGCATTAGTAAAAATACAAGCAATTCTTAAAACTTCAGAGCAAGCCAGTCCTGTGCCAGACATGAAGTGATAGGAAGTAGAAAACAGCTATGAACAACAGACCAGAGCCAGTGATCTCCCCTTCAAACTGTAGAGGAGAACTGTGTCAAGCTGTGTCACCCAGCCACGCAGCATTTCAGGGAGGACTCAATTAATTAATTTAGTCAATCATTGGCCCAGCTTCACATCCCTGCTCCCAAACATTGTGTATCACTGCAGCAATATCTCAGAAAAACAGACCAGCACAATTCATGATTACGCTGGCAAGTGCCTGCCAAAGGAGCAACGTACATGAGAGCAGGAATTTCTCTGCTGCACAGGAATTACATGGCCCATAGGGCACGTAAGCCTCACCTGCCCAATAACTCAATGGGTTAAAACCATCTGTAAACAAGCATTAAAGAATGGAACAGCATGACTGGCTCCTCATCCCAGAATCCTACACAAACAGTAGGCAACTGCAGTAGGGTTTGGTATCATTTGAAAAACATCTTCTGGAAGTCTATGGATGCATTTGTTTTAAAAGATGTAAACACAGTCATGAAAGATAAAGTAGCTGTCTGCGTGTGCCTCGCAAAGTAAAAGCAATTCCTACCCACAGATTGGGAAGACATCACAGGATTACCATTCATGTATTTTGGATTTTTGTCTGCTTTTCTTTTATGGCCCAGAAAACAAAGACAGGGAAACACCTATAGGGCTAAAAGCAAAACTGAGTTGCTATCAATGTCTGTAAGCAAATATTCAGCAAGGTTTTCAAAAATAGTATTTGAAAACAGAAGCTAACACAGGGAGAAGGCAGGCTCCCACTAAAGACAGGAATTCACTAGTAAAAGAAAGAATGATGAAGGAGACCATCTTTATCCAAGTCTTAGATGAAAGAAAATAGGCCCATAATGGAATTTTGAGAGGTCATCTGGTCCCACCACTGTTTCAAAGCTGGAAGATCCCTATTATTTGGTTGAGACTGACCATTTAGAACCTATTAAAAGCCATCAGCAATAAACTCAAAAAACAACAAAATCTACTCCAGTGCTTCAGAATCTTTAGCAGAGATTTTTCTTCACAGTTAACCTTAACCTCAATTTCCTTCTCCACTGCAATTTGAGTTCATTATTACTTGCAATATCCATACTGGACAGACAGACCAGTTCCTCCCGTCTCAGAGTTTTGTTTTGGTAGAGGGGTTGTTTGGGTTTTTTTGGTTTTTTTTTTTTTTTTTATTTTTATTTTTTTATCTATATATATATGTCTACTATCATATCTCTCTTCTCTAGGCTAAACAGTTCCAATATTTTAATCTTTCCTCAGAGGTTATGTTTTCCAGACCTCTGATAATTGCTCAGTTCTCCCCTGAATTTGCATCAATTAACTTAGTCCTGTCAGGAAACTAGAAACTTTCCAATTTTGCACAGCCTCAGTGTACCTCTCCATCTATACAAGACAATCTAAAAACAGATGCAACATTTCCCACTGAAGGAATTATACTTGTTGCTTATTTTTATTACCAAGAGTTTATTTTTTCAATAGAAAAATGCTTGGATTAATTCAAGGAAATGACATCAACTATTCTCACATATCCTCACTTCCTATCTTCCATTTCCCTGTGAAGCACTAATGATCATCCAGAAAAAAAAAATTAACAATCCTAAAAACAGCAACAACAAAAAAAGTATACAACTTACAAAATCACTTTTAAAAAAACAACTGGTTCAGGGATATTAGGTTTAGGGATACTACATGTCAGCTAAAGGGGTGAGGAAGAAGGCGTGCAGAGCAATCTTTGGTTTTTGTTTGTATACTAGAAATAAAAGAGCATTAGCATCATCACTCAAAAATACCAAGGCTTAAAGATGCCAAAAATTAATGTGAAAGAACAATTAAGGAGACTTACAGGAATAAATCCCACTCAAATTCCTCAATGTGTCAGGTACTTCTGAGTAGTTGGGAGTGAGGTCTAGACATACTTCCTGAAGTACATTATTTCAATAATAAGACAAGTAGAAAATTCCTAATATATTACTCAAATTGAGAAAAGGGTGAGAGTTCTCTCTTAAGATAGGAGTTATGAACTTGATTGTTCCTTGCTGCTTCTTTCCTCTCCAAAGAAAAGCCTTGCTTACCAGAATATACATACATGCCCAGCCTAGTCCCCTTTATTTTTTATGTCTAAGGATTTCCAGAAGAAAGCATTTTAACTTTTGCTACATGCTTCTCATTCTGTTTCATTCTGTTTCTTTGACCTCTGCAATCTCATAGGAAGTGTCCAAGATAATCAGACAGGCATCTTATGTTCAAACCTCTCCTTTCAGTTACAGCCTCGTGACAGGAAAAAAAAAAAAAATTCTTAACTCAGCTCCCTAGGGCAGCCAGACCAATGCAAATTCTAAGCCTAGAAAGATGCAAAATGGAGTTAAGTGAACCTTTTCTAAGCTGAGATTTTAAAAGCTTAGGAAAGTACAAAACAAATATTGCAGAAAGAAAGGAGCACTGGTGGTACATTGTTAGGGAAAAAATTAATATGGATGCCTTGGTGAAGGCATTTTCCCTTAAATACAGGTAGGTATCATGACATTACTGTTTTTACCACCAGTGTTTTTAAAACTGGAGGAAGAATCCTATTCATCCTCTCTTCTTCCTTCAAGAAAGTATCTTTGGAATATTAAACAAACCTAGTAAGCAGATAATGAGAAGAGTTAACGGAACATTTATAGATGTATGTGTTACCATAATGACTTCTCTACTATTTTGGTCCTGAAAACCTCCTCCTGGTCCAGGTTTACAGTACAGTAGCAATCCCTCATCTTGTTTGGCCCCGGATATGTAGGAAGATTTTTAGCTTCACCTATAGAAAAGAAAGAAAAAAACCAGAAAGATTACATATTAAAATGTTATCCATAAATCAGTCATATGTCAACTAATGCAGTGTCAGCAACGTGGCTAAAACAAAGTATTATATTTTCCTTCTTAAATGTGAAGTCTCCATCAAACTTTGCAGCAGTTTCCTGTTTTCAAGGCAGCAGGTCCCGACAGTCACCAGGATTAGAGCTCAGCTAAGAACTCAACTGTCTGTTGCATACAATTTATTTACATGTATTTGGATGCAGACTATCTCCTTCCATACAATGTTTAGGTTTTGATCAATGTTCCCCTAAGATACCAAGAACACCACACAACATAGCAGCCAAGCTTTTCAATAAAGCCCACTGATTTTATCCTAAAACCATTACCAGAACACACCAAATGAGCTGTGCAGATCACAGCTCCACCACTCAACAGGGGTGTGGAGACTGAGAACAGTCACTTCAGTTACAGCCAACTGCCTTAGATCACAGGCTGGACTTCATAGCACTCTGATGGGATAATTAGCACTTGTGAAGCTGCCTAAGGTCTTTGCACAAAGGTACCATGCAAGTCATGAATATTCTTCACAATAAACATTTGTTTCAAAACTACAGCAAGAAGTAAGTACTATAATTAACAACAACAAAAAGGACAGGACTGAGGAACCTAGAGTAACCAAGAGACTACGAAACCCAAGCAGATGAAACAAGAACTTAACCATAGTTTTCCCATCAACATATTCAGTAACGACCAAAGCCAAGCTCCAGCTTCCTTGGCTGACTAATCAAAATCAAAACTCTGCAAAAGGAAACTGGACAATGCCCCTCGTCATTTTGCTAAAATATATATCACTATGTGGATGAGTGATTTAATTCTAGAGACAAAACTCAGACCTAAATGTAAGTCTGCAATGCTCATGGTCTTACTTACTGTCACTCTTCCAGTAGCTGGAGATTATTAGCACATAGCATGAGTACTAGGTCATTCTGTCCTGGTAAAAATATAGGGAGTAAGACTAAAACTGCACAGACCAAGGGAACACAGGCTTGTTTGCCAGTACAGAGGGAAACTCTAAATGATGGTAACAAATATAACTTCCTATCCAATCTCTGCAGCTCAGCTGAAGTGCACTTTCCTAGACACATTGTTTCCCAGTCTCTGGCTCCCAAATAGCTTTATTCTAACCACAGAAACACCTTGTTTTTTTCAACCATATCTTCAGTAAAGACATACTTGTCCCTTTTGGCAGATTTGCTCCACAGCAATGTGAGGCATGTGCCTGTAAGTACTGAAGATGCATAGCAAGGAAATGCTGAGCCAACCTGCAACCTCAGCTATTAAGGAAAGGCATAAAATGACACAGGACTCCATGTCTTCCTGCCTATGATCTCTTTCTGGCACACTGTTCACACACTTTTGCTAGATGACCCATAGCATGCCCTTGGAAACATCACACAACCACATTTCTCAAAAATGGCTTGTACATGGGTGACTATATGCGCATATGTTTTCTAAAGCTAACCATGGACCATATATAGAGGCACTAAAAAGGGACTTGAAACTGTTGCTTCAGACAGTAATGCCTCACTTCAGAGTTCTTCTAAATAAGTTTGTTCTCTCAACTCAGCTGATACAACTTGATAGCATTCTTCCCACTTCCTTCAGAGCTGTGAGACACTGGATTAAAAAAAGCTGTCTCCACTGTAATTTGAAGGTGTGACTGGAACATCTGTTGGCACACTCAGTGTGGTGTTAAACTAAGCTGAAGTGTTAGCAATAGTTCAACTGCAGCAGCTCTAGACAAAAATATACTGAGGATTATTGATGGCTTGCTAGGTCTGCATTAAAGTCTATCCTGCCATACTAAACCTCCAAGTTTTATTCTTGTTAGTCTGAGTTCAAGCAAGTTACAAATCAAATGCACTACTGTCACACAGACTGAGGCCTCCAAGAGGCCTGCTTCTCTCCTCAAGCAATCAAATTCCTATTAATTTTTCTTCATTAAAGTCACATGAGACCAGCCTCTTTCCTGGATAACTGGGTACAGTTCCCCAAAGAGACAGTGTCAACAGGAAGCGTTTCAGTAGCAGACTGATAAGGAACTCTTCCTCCAGGGCTGGCACACAGTTCTCATGGTTCTTCCAAGAGAAAGACACAAAATTTTCAAGCTCAAAATCAAACCAAAACAGTAATACAGCTTCCCTTTTTCTTCACTCTTCCACTTCCTACTTCAAGATTAATGCATCACATGAAACCAAATCTCTACTTTTCACCTTGATTTCCATTTTTTTTGATGTGCACAATATTCACTTAAGTACTTAAAGGTAATAGTTATGTCAAGTACTCTAAGAACCACATTTTGAAAACTCAGTTCTCTTCTTTCTTAAAACACTTACAATAGGAAAGCCCACAATATTGAAACCTAAATGCAGTGTAAAGGAAGACACCATTTAGCATCACTGGAAAATGGCTGTCTGCATATTTTGTACAGCAAATTAAAGTCACCACCATCACAAAGTTGGAAAGTGCACAGAAGGAAGATAGAGGGAGAAGACATTTTACAGTAATTTCTTTCTTCAAAATGAAAAAGACCCTGGAAAACCATGGAGACCAGAACAAGGAATTAATTGACCAAGCCAATATATTAATCATGTTACTGACTTGAGCAGCTTACAAAAAAAATACTGTTTCCTCCCAACACCAGCAGCAGCCAATGGCTGTTTAGATTCTTCCAACACTGAGCAGTTGAGAAAGAAAATGTATCAAGCTTTCAAGCATAGCTAAAGACTCAGCTCTCTAGCCAGACATTTTAAGTCAACAAACGCACTCTGTTAGAGCTTCAGTCGCTCTTTAGATTCCTCCAAGACAAAAAAAGTTCCCTCTGTGGCACTGTTTTGCCATCTACAATGAAGCTGAACAATTTGATCAGTATTCTTTTGGATTTGCTACCAGCAAAATGAAAAAAAAAAATAAAGCCCTTAACACATGATACAGTCATGCACCATTTCCATTTTCTTAAAAAACAGAGGTGAATGAGAACATTTATTTTGGGCAAGAATTTAATCACTTAACCTATCTGTGTAGAAGAGACATCTTCATCAACTGCATTTTCAAAAGCCAACTCCATTTTTTTCCTCCCTTCTTCATATGTGCGAACTACCTGTACACTGGAGAACTTGGACAGGGTGTGCAGCTGAAAGGTCAATACACTAGCCTTTAAAACCTTCAATTTTCCACTTCCACTAAGAAGAAATTGAATGTTTCTTAAGATGTCTAAGACCCTGACAATTTAGACTACACAAGCACTTTGTTTTGGAGCATAAGGCTTCCATATGAAGCCACAGCAGCAGAATAATCTGTTCAAGTTCGCAATAGCTTTTCCCTCTATCCCTGCACCTCCAATGTACATGGGTCCTAATTTAACTGTGTGCCAAACTCAATTTAGCACTAAACCTACTTAAACCTAGCAAAGCTGATTTCAACTGTGGAAAAGTTAGCATTAGGTATTTTAGACAAGTCTTAAAAAAAGAATGTACAATTCTGAATATGTCACTGGCTTGCTATCTTCTCCCCACTCTCCTCATAGAATTACTACAAGGCTGCTACAGTTCAAAAATAGATTACCACAGCAGCACACATGCCTTAGCTTGAGCCAGGGTCAGGGAACGCAACAAGCTGGAAAAAGGTGAAGGAAAAACTCAGAATTGTATTCATCTTCCTTGTTCTTTCCAATGTTGCATATTCCTGCTTTGCTAAAACACTGGCAATAAAAGGAAAGCAAGTAAAAAGGGCTCTCCTACACATATGACAAGGAAGGACACCGAGAGCATAACTGGTAAAAACTAAAAAAACTTTGAAAATGCTTCTAGGAAAAAACCAATATATACATACATGTCCTTAAGGTTTTCCCACTTGAATTTTTTGAAGCATCTAGTATTTTAAATTGAATTTAGATTCTTGCCATTGTGTCATCTTTGTTTCAGATATATTCCCCAGATGCAGCTGTCTGAAAAGCAAAGACAACATGACAGCTATATATTACATCTACCTTTTGCAACACATTTCCTGCTCTTGTGCTGACAAATATTGGGTCATCAGCACACATCTGCCAATCTGAATGCATTAAGGAAGGCTTTATAATGCATTAACTAATTTAGCTTGCTGTTTTCTAGCAGCAACATATTTGACCATGATAGCATGGGAGAACCATTTCACAAACTGTTTCAGAAAACAAACAAACAAGCAGAAACCTACCTCCAAAAATAAATCCAATAAAAGTAGCTGAGCTTTCAATGCCAGCACATTTGACTTCAGGGAGAATTCTGAAAGACTTCAGTACAGAAAAAATCACCTAAAATCTGAAAAGGGCATCGTATCCAAAACCACAATAATCCACTCTGTTTCTGCTATATTGAGGAAAACACTCTCCAAAGAAGCTTGCAGGGAAGCATTTCAAGAACAAAAGCAGAGCAGCAATGTACGTCAAGAATGAAAAGCTTCTCCTGTTCTCATTTAAGCTCTATCTCAATAGATATGCTGGAAATCCTGAAAAATGATCTCAAGCATTCCTTTCAAGTTTTCTTTCTTCTGAAAAAGCATTATTGCTTGAACATCCACCGATCAAGCAAAAACAGAAAAAGGAAAATGTATGTACACCCAGACTTCTGATTACCACAATTTATGCTTAAAAAGCTACTCATGCACAAAATTCAGCATATATGTAAAATATCAAGATGACAGCAAGTTTCTAATTAATACTTAGTTTTATTTGAAACAGAAATATAATACCACTCAATGTCGATTAACACACCCAGAAATACCTACAATTTCATGCCTGTGCATTAAATTTCAACTGAACAAAAACAGTTGCATTTATGTTGGATGCTGAGAAAGCAGTTGATTTTCTTGCACATAAAAGATCATCTTTATTGCAGATGAGATGGGGACTAGAGGAGGGATATGACTGCAATACCTCAGGAAGACTATATTGAGAAAATAATCCCTTTTAGTACTGAAATGGTCACAGTTGAAAAACTTCCGTCCACACTGGAAACCAATTTTGTTACTGAACAGCTAATGTGATAATTATATGACATTAATGTAATGTTTGAAAGCAGAATAAATGGTTACATTTGTATATAATTCCTGTACGTAGATATACTGTGTGTACCTCCCAGAAAAGAGAGTTTGAATTAGTTTTTGTCAGTCCAAATAGAAAATAGAAATAAAATAAAATAGATTTTAAAAGTGAAATTCAAAGAACCAGTGTACCCAGCATGCAACTATGGAGCCATGTAAGTAGCTGAGTGTTCCTTTGTACTTCTGTAGTAATATCAAAACAATAAACACTTTCTAAGTAACACATGCCAAGTGTCAAAAATGTTCTTTTCTCTCCATATCTGTGTATAATTCTCAAAGCCTAAAAATAAGTAAAACACATGAAAATCATGTATCTGAAAAGGAAATTGATATATTAAAAATAATTATTTCTTTTAAAACCGATGTGGCTAAGTAATGCTACCTGTCCAGCAATCTCTTTGCCTTGACCACTAACATTTATGTACACACACATACACACAACTTTCCTCTCATGGAGGGACAGATTGCATTACATTTCTAAACCAGGTCAAAAATAGCCATCTGTGAAGAGATTTTGATGATCTGGAAAATGAGATTTTTAGATGACCTGTTCTTAATCTAAAAGCCCTTGCCTGCCAGCCTCTTTCCACGTGAAATGGTCATCACGTTACCAGGGAAGGCACTTCCTCAACCAAAGAACACTGGGCATTAGCAACACCCCTGAGTAGCTCCGTACCACAGCCTCGACACCACAGCGATGCTTCAGCAAGCAGCCATCAAGGGAAGCACACTACCCTAACTACCTCTTTTTAGACAAGAGTATCGTGTAGAAACCCTCTTGGCGCCAGGGAAAGAGCTTCAACCCCAAACCTTCTGGCATGAAACTGAAGACCAGCACCAGCTGATATCTCTATTCACAGCCTAGTGACAGGAACATTTGGCATCTGTTAAAATCCCACCTGTATAATCCAACAGTACACCGAGTGCCATAGTACTATACTACCTCCTTTCCCCCTCACATGATTTAACTTATCCTATACCAGTTAGGAACCTTCCTACAGATCCTTCTCTCATCTGGAGCCTGTTCTGGCACAGCAAACAGGCCTTCTTGTCCACTGTAACAATTGCTAAGCCTCATCAGCCACAGCCTGCATGGTGAACAGACTCAGACCTATCACCCAGAATGGCAAGTAGCCAAATTCCCTTTTTCCCATACATTTGTGATCAGACATTCCCGCTCTCCTTTTGCAGCCCTGAAAGTCAAAAAAAACTGTCCACATATCTTGCTTTGTTTTTCTGAGTGTAACAGAAGCAGCTGAGGATGTTTTCGCTGGAGAGCAATGAGAAGCTGCAGGCTGACAGTCTTACTTTTCTTGTAAGAAGAATGAACAGAGAGAAGGCTCAAAAGATCTTGTCATGATCTTAAGTACTTAAGTGCTTACAGCACCAGGGCTGTTAATCAAATCCCAGGACTGAGAGGAAAGACGCCTATAAAGCAAGTTTCATGAGAGCTGCTTGCAAAATTAAGATTTTTTTCTGTACAAGACGAGGAGCATAATTTCCTTAACTCTTTAATAACTGGTTGCATGCTACTTGCCAATATTGTGGTCAACAGCAGGCATCAAGTTTCTCTAAAGATCCCCTTAGAATAGTAACTTAATCCCACAAAATAAAAAATACACAGTCCAGCTGCTTTTTAACAAGACTGAAGCTATTCTGTGTAAAAGGATACTTAGAAGGTATTCTACTATTTTAAAGTAGAATACTGCCAGGAAAAAGGTGTTCTCAAGGAGTTCACATTTAAATTCAGTTTTCCTGTGGCATTCTGGGGGAAGCATTATAAGTTGCTTTGATGTGATTTTTTTCATATTTCTGCAGAAAAACAGATGAATTAGCTAGACTCTGTCTTTGTCTGTGTTGACACAAAGTTCCACATATATTATTTTTCAATCCAGCTTGTGTTTTGAAGATGGTACTTTGCATCAAGACATCTCATGCAACTCCTAGCTGCATTTGCTAGAGACTTGAGAGGTTTTTCCTGCAGTTTCAGAACTGTAGGGTCTGGCTGTAAGTTGTTCTGTAGCCTCGGAATTGTGACCTTTGTTTAGACTGTGGCTTGTGCAGCTCTCGGTAGGTTTTCTGGTTTTGTTCTGAGGGGCGTTTGTGAGGGGGATTTGCTTGGTTTGGTGGCAGTTGTTTTTAAAAATGAAAATCAGCTTCCTAAAGTTATAGAAGACCTTCTCTCAGCAAAGTTTAAGTCACTGAACATCTGTTGTAGGAGGCCGTGAGGGAGAGATTCAGGCTGCAGGAGGGGCAGAGTAGCTGAGAGGAAGGAACTTTAAACAGACTATTCCATCATGGAGCTGCACTGAGCAAACAGCGAGCAACTTCAGCTATTTTTAGAAAAAAAGTATGACACAGGAAATACAAGCAAGTGATTTACAACATCAAACAACGAAATCCAACAACAAGTGTTCCCTTTTGAGAGCCTCTGTACTTCAGTATACTTTAAGATTGTTTCTCTCTAGTAAGG
The DNA here is from genome assembly GCF_031753505.1 of Anomalospiza imberbis. Classification (NCBI taxonomy): domain Eukaryota; kingdom Metazoa; phylum Chordata; class Aves; order Passeriformes; family Viduidae; genus Anomalospiza; species Anomalospiza imberbis. The sequence continues at coordinate 26,819,372 of NC_089682.1, forward strand.
AACCTAGTCACTGGTAAGGAACAAAAGTCCTGTTCTCAAAAACATCAGCATAAGCAAAAAGAAATGTCTGTGGAAATAAGTATTTTTACTTTCATTTATATTATTCACAGACAAAACTTAAAGTCATATCACAAAAAATAAAACAAGGACAATTTTTATTCATGTACATCCCGTTTTTTACAACTGTAGATCAAAAAGCAACAGTGTGGATAAAAACAACAAAATACAAGCAATGAAAAAGGAGTGATGCACTCCCTCTTCCAGGACACTAATCACTTCTATCACAACAAGTGACACCAACAATTTTTAGAGTAGAGTAACATGAAAAGTACAAATCTGCCAAAGGCCATGTTTTGCTTAGATTAAAAACTACTAACCGAAAGGAGTAACTGCTGAACAGCCAAAGCTTTACTGGTCCTGTTAAGAAACTACAACTGCTTCCTCTGATGATTCCACTGTCCTCAATGGCTCTTGCTTTGAATTACATATTTAGAAACATCTTCACCAAAGAGTCTCACAGAATCAAGCTTAGATCAGGTTCAGTTTTGGTCCTCTGGCTCCACAGGCTTCAAACCAAAATAAAACCTGGCTATTAAAAAACTGGGGGATCTTGAGCACAGAAGTTCAAGGTAATCTTGAAAACCATCTAAGATTCAGGAATTAATTAAGAAAAGAGTGTCTTCCAAAATACTCTTCCTTTACAAAATTAATTTGTAATTTAAAAAAATTAAAAATTAATCTCATAAGGGAGAGAACAAGGTATTGATATCTCCTCAATTTGCTTTACTTGAGTCTTTCTTCAAGAACAGTGAAAAAAGGTACTTTCCTACAATGAGATCAAATTCTTTTTTCCATTTAAGTATTCCTCACGTTTCTTCACACATGACAAACATCCTCTGCACTACAGAACAAGATAAAAGGAAACCCTTTAAGAGAAGTGTGATCATAACCAGGTCTCAGTTTACATGCTTATCAATGGGTTTTGAATGGAAAAGGGAAATCATACCTTTCTAACCGTAGTCTTAGGTGGCTGACAAATGCTATGTTACAAACTCAGCTCTCAGATTAGGACAGTATCAAACCCATCCACAGTATTTGTCTTACTTTAGTTACCAGGCCTTTATTTACATAACACTTTTTCCAGTAGAGTGAAACAAAAATAAACTCCACTTGGACATTACTAAGGTTGGTGCCCGATATGATTATAGGTGACTTTAAAAAATTTGTTTCATTGTTGATTAGCCTGTATTGCACAGATGCATGATAACAATACACAAGAATTTACATATATTAGGCTAATTTCTTGTTGCTAGCTCACAGATGTGTAAATTAAGCAAAACCAATGGCATCTCCCGCTCCAACATCTTAAGGTGCCAAAAAGCATTTGAGCTTGACCATCAAAGCAACCACTTGCCAGCTTGCAGTGCTGTGCAGCTAAACTCTTAAGCCTGCAGATGATCTGCAAACCCACTGATTTCTTCATGCCAAGTAAAAGGACAACATGCCTCTGCTCTGAAGCCACACTGCCTTAACTACAGCCACCACACAGCTTGGCCCAAGAATTTCTGGAAGTGGCTACTGCCAGAACATCCATACACTGACAGAACTGACTATCATCATCATCCAAGATCCTAAGCATTCCATTTACCGTGTCAGCAGGCTGACTAAACAAGTACCTGTTTTTTTCAGAAATCTCATCAGCACAGCATTCCTGGCTCCTTATTGAAATAAAATTTTCACTTCAAAAATACAGATGAAGACAAACTGACCTAAGTATTTGGAGGAAATGACAATGGTAACTACCACTGCCTTAAGCCTTGGAAAGTTTTCAAACTGCAAGCTAAGAGTATTATGAGATTATTTAAAAAAAACCAAACAAGAATTCCCCCATCCAATTTCCCAGTGTCCCAGGTGGTGGCTGGGGGAAGAATCTTTCAAGGAAATGAAGTTCACATGCACAAATACCTAAGTATTTACTTGTTCTTGCTTCATCTGCAATCACAGGATCAGGTCCTCATCTCACAGTACACAAGACCCAACATACTCATCTCTGCACAAAGTAACTGCCAAAATACACGGTTATGTTGTCTTCCAAGGGAAGCCAATGCAGCAGGATTAAACAAACTTCACAGCAACAGAAGTCTGTTCTATTCCAGTGGATATTCTCACAGAAATAAGAGCAAGACTCAACATTAAACTCTGGTTGCAATTAATCACCTAGAGGCTGAGTACTTTCCCAATCTGGCAATGTTTTTTGAAGCTGGATATTGCCTATGAACTGCTCATCCACACCCACAAAATCCATCTAAAGTTGAATTTTTGCTTATCTCTTTAGTCACCACACAGATCTGTCTCACGCAGAATGAAAGGAAAACTAACAATGTGAACTAGTATTTGTAATGATTGTGAGTTTCTGATACCTGTGAGAATCAGCTGAAAATTGGAGAACAAGACCACCACAAAAAAAACAAACAAACAAACAAACAAAAAAAAACCACCATTATTTGGATTTCTATAGATAATCTCAGTTTCTCCCACACTGGTCTGCACCTCCGCCTACTTCATGAGCATTTTCCTGTCAAAAAAACCACTGTTAACAACTTACAACACGAAAAATTAAGCTGTTCATAAGAACCAGAATCAAAGTCTAATGTGGAACATTAATTCATCTTTCCTTCTATTCAGGTTTTCATCTGTAAACTGTAACAGAGTTTATAACCATTTATTTCAGCAACTTCCAATCCGTTATTGTGTCATAACCCTAACTTCTCTCAAGGCACAAACCAGACATGACTCCTGGGCACATTCATAAGATGCAATACTTTGCACAATTTAGGTGCCTGTATTAATATCTACTGTTGACAGACTCCTGTGTAAAAGGACTCAGGCCATGAACATAACACATTTTCTAAATCAGAATTTGCTGTTCGTTGACTAGATTTGGAGTTTAGCCAGCTAACAGCAACATCTGGGTTATGTGTTTACAATCACACTGTATATATTTTTCCCTCTCTCTTCCTACTTCTGATCTGGCCACCAGACATTTTCTGCATTAGTTTGTCTTTCAAATTGCACCGTCCCACAATGAACCATCACCCCGAAAATCTTCTAGTACCAAGATAAAGAATTTCAAGAGCCTTCATAACAGTACATTACATAGAAGGGACTAGAAACTGCTACTGTCCTGAAGTTGTTAGAAACCTCCATTACATCTCAGCTCCATCAGATACTTCCAGTTTCTGCCCCAAAAACTGAAGTCTGATTCAGGGACCATGACAGTATGCCATCTATGTTAACAACTTTTGTTATTACCACTGCTTTTATAACTCCATAGAATGCACAAAGTTCAAACTACTACTACATTTGCAATGTAGTTTTTGTTCTTAACAGTATAATGAAAGAAGCCAAGTTTAAGCAAGATGTATTTCAGCACATTGAATTACTTAAAACTCACCTGCCTTATAGACAATTCTTTGCTAGTTACCATGAGTCCCGAATTTAATAGACTGATTTCAGTGGGACTCCAATAATATGTCAGTACCATGACTATATTTTTCAATATAATGACACTGCTGAACCCAAACTGCAAGCAGTGGGGGAGCATGCAACGGGTGAGCAGGCAACAACCTGTGGTGCAATTTATTTTTTAAACAGGATTTCAAACAGTGACTAATCTGATTGCCCAGAGAAGGGGAACATCACATGAATCCTGGACTGAGGAACAAACCTAACGAAGAAAGCATGACTCATTGTGCAGGCAATGTGATGAGAACCAAATGCTTGGTCTTCCAACTTCAGTAACTATGGGAAAACACATTTACTTCTTGACTCCTCAGCACTGAACATAGATAACACAGGCACAACACTGCAGAAAATCAAGAATCTGAATATAGTCATTTATTTACAAACAATGATCAAAACTACAGACTTCAGAAGTTTGTGTAGTGTGTGCTCCAAAAACACATCACTTGATATAAGCAGCTGAGATTCTGTAGAAATGTCTGAGCCAAAATTACAATATTCCCTTGCAATTTCCACAAACACTCATATGATTAAAATTTGTATTTACAGGGAAACATGTAACTTTTCATGAACTGTCTGCAATCCTGTTGGGGTTTTATGCAAAGTATAAAGGGGTATTAAAAATGGAAAGTGCCCTACTTTCCTTTTCTAAATTATGCAAAGTATTAATATAATGAAACTCAATTGATGTTGGTTTTCTTTCAGTCTTATGGTTTCAGTTTACGAGTTAGTCATTTCAGCTGCAGAAAATAGGATAAAGTCACACTGATTGTGAAGTACTCATGAAGTGTTAAATACTTTTGCATACTTATTACTAGAGAAAAAGTAGAAATAATTTGTCAATGCAGGAATTCAAAAACATGAACAAGAGGAGTATCTAGCAACTGCTCCAAAACATATTCCCAAAGTTTTATTATATGGATCTTCAGTTCCATCATTCTGACTAACACAGCACAAACCTGCTCTGACTTTGCCTCTGTAGCAGAGGTCTAGCAGTAATGAGAGCTGTACCAACAAAGAAGACATTTTCTTAAAATGCTTAAGCCTACACATATATTAATATATGATGAGGGAGCATTAAGCTTTAAAAAGAGAAGGGCAGGTAAAGGATACTTGACAGGATGGAAGCATAAAGGCACAGCATTCCTAAACATAATGCAATACAAAAGAGATTCTGAAATGTAGTGTTAATCTTAATTTAGAAGTCTCGCTCTGAAAACTTTGCCAGCTCAAACCAAGATCCAACTGCACGGTCTTTGAGCCAACACAGCTAGCTGGTGACAGTGGCTTGCTTTCATGACACACAGGTGAAGGCACTGCAACCAAGCTTATTCCTCAGCCCAACAACCAAAAAGGACAACGCACATTTAAGTAAACATAAACTCACAGTTTTGAATCACAGTTATGTGGTGCAACTACTCAGTCATCAAAAGCCCAAAATACACAAAACCTTGGTTAACTCTGTCATCAGCACTTTACAGAACACATCAAGCAGGCAAAAAGTGATAATTTACCCACACGCATCAACTTAGAGTTCATCTTTTTCAGAGCCCAACAGAAGTGAGAAAATCATGTTTTTCTTGCTGATACAGCAAGTACTAGTTTTATCTTAAACTCAAAAAACAGAAAGCAATAAATCCTTTCATATTTATTGAGGGTCACATAAAATTTTGCTATCACATGCAGTGTCAACAGGTATCTAAAGGCCAAACTATACATATACAGTATCAAGTTGCTTTGAAATAATCTTCATAAACCCCTGTGCAAATTCATGGCTTGCAAAAGAACATGAGACTGGAGTCAAGGAATACTTCTGATAATCAAGTGTAAAATGAAGTTGATTTCTGGATTATATCATGCACTTTCACAGACTGTAAGGAAGTTCTTCACAGACATTTACAATAACCAGATGCCAAAGTTAAAGCATGTAAATAGACACGCCCATCCAAGGACTATTTGTTGGATAAAAATACTCCTTTTTTTTACCTTTTAGGGTAGAATACAAGTTACATAGAGTAGATGGACACAAATCCATGTACACGCTGTAATCATAAAACTTTTAATGCTGTGGGATGGGGACGAATATGCCAGAGATTTGGCTACCAAAATGCTTCTTTGCAGAGACAGCCCAAGAATGGAAGTCATTCATTCAGCCTCGGTTAACCCCTTGCTCATTTCATGTAGTTTCAAAAGCAGTCCATTTATTTTCACAAAGCAATACCGCACAGCAGAGCTGTTCTGTGCAAGAAGGTTCCATCCCCATGAAAGAAGCTGCCTCTTTTGGCTGAACATCTGGATTCCATCCTGATTCTGCTGCAGACTCCATCTGTGATTGTGAATAGTTAAGTCACACAGCAAACTTCCATAGTCAAACTCCATTCCTCTCAGTACTTCATAATCAAAATGCAACTTCAGATCCCTCAGATGAGGCTGCATGGGAGCAATGCATTACAGCATTTGCTAATGCAACTGCATGAGAGATTGCAGAAGCTGCAAGATTTGCAAGAAGCAAAGCCATCCCAGCCTGATCCACCTGCCTTACACCAAAGGGCTCTCCTGTGCAGCATGTCAAGATCATCAACACCTTGGCCTGGGAAGCCTCTCGCCTGCTGACCAACAGCACAAGGGGGGAAATCCAACACAAAGCAGAATTTACCAGCGCAGAGCAGGAGAGACAAAGCACCTGCTCCTTTTAACAAAAAGGTAAGACAAGCAGATCCAGTAAGCATGAGAGGAAATATCTCACTGTTAGCAGTGTATAATTCCAGCAGTGCTGCCACATCCACTCAGAGAAAAAAAAAAAATGGCCCCTAAGGGCTTTACTATGGAAAGAACATCAATTTAGGCATGAAAAAGGTACTATAACCGTTGCAAAGCAACCTGGCAGAAAAATGTCTTGCGACAGAAATTACTTTGATAGGAAAGACACTCTTCATAGGAAGCTGGCTGAGGCATTCCATACCAAAACAGAAGGGCAGAGGAACTCCCAAGAGGAGAGAAGGTACCTACACACAACAGAAGCACAGAGTAACACAGAGATAAGCCCAACAACAGTTCCCACTACGGCAAAGTTCACCTCTGCATACCCCAGCACCATTACATCTCAAATAACCATGCCATAACCACAGCATAACCTGCTGCTGCCAGCTATGGGGTTACGGGATCCAAAGAAAGACATTTTTTTCTCATCTTCCTAAGATGAACTATTTGTGAATAGGAATTTTAATTATTTCAAAAGATGTGCAGTCAGAGCAGATATTTCCTATACTGAAGATGTTTGACTTGTAGGGGTTTCTGCAAAAGAACCTACTTGTTTCTTATTTCCAGCTCTAACTTGTTCTGAAATTAATATACTTGCATTATAAATTCAAAAGTGAGGTAGTGGGTATACCTGCAAGCAGGAAAATAAATGCAAGTTTGCTATTCAACCAAAGAAACTGCCTATAAAGCTAAGCAAAAATATCAGTCTTTAAAAGAAACATCTACATAGGTAACAATATTCTGGGTCACTGTTATTTGCTTATTTCTTGGGAGTTCTTATGGTTATCAATCAAAGCTTCTCTCCTTTGAAAGGCAGACAGATTTCTACATTAATATATTCTTAGCTTACAGAAGATATTCCTCCAGAGAAACAGCACACACTGTTTAATAGCATAAGTTTGGTAGGAAAGCTCAAAAGCAAGTGTAACTGATTTTCAACTGAATTGCAAGTCAGTGTGTTCCTTTCCTGTACTCCAACACACTCATTCTGTGTCAGAAGACAGGAGTTAAAGGGGGTTTTTAGGTGGAGAGCAGCAATGTCCTCACCTGTTTCAGTAACACTGCAGCTTCACAACCACTTGAAGCCACCACAGGCCAGCCGACTGCTCACTGCCCATCTTGCCCCACATGGTGCAAAAACATACATTCATGTGCTACACAAATCCATTAAGCAGAACAGACCACATCAGCTCAGAACAGCTCTTGTGCAGCCATTAGCTCTGACACTGTAGAGGCTCCTGATGGATCCACACCACAATCTTTTGCCTTGTTGCAAGAAATAGGGCAGCAATGAGAGTGAACAGGACAGGACTTGTGCAACTGCATGGCACTGGACACATATTTCATATAGGTTTATAGGATGTAAGCTCCTGGAAGATCAGAGGCTGCAATCTCAAGCACTTGAACTACAGGCTCATTGTCACAGCTATTCTTGCTGGGGTTGTTCTATAATGCCATTGATCTAAAGACTCAAGCAAAAGCAACAAGGTCTCTGACAAAAAGAATCTGGTCTACTTATGGGAAGATCCAGTTCAATTCATCAGCATTCTCCATTCAACTCCTATATTCCCTGACTACCACTTAATGCTTTCTGCTGGTTAGCCTTTCCACTCTTTTTACTGTCGAGCCCTTTGAAAAAAAAAAACAAACTATTGATCCAGCAAAGTTTTCCAGACCTAACAAAGTCTTCCTATCAAAGTCAAAGGGAAATAAGTGAAGAAAGTCAATCTATGTAAAACAGTACCAAATCTTGGCCACTCTGCAATGCTTGAGCTCAAACAAACCAATTTGAACTTTTTTCCAAGGCATTCTTTGACAGTCAACTTCTCTTTCATTTATCCCTTTATTCAGTTGAATCACCACTGTGATTGAAGCTCATACTGTACATCATCTCTTTCATGAGGTTTCTCGCTCCTCACCAAAATGAAGTCTAAAACACAATCAAGAAGCCCACAAGGTAATCAGCTATTCAAGTGCATCCATACCCTACTTACCATCAGTAACACTTATTCTCCATCAGAGAATTAAATATTTTCCCCAAAATGGCGTCAGCTGCTGATGCACGTTACCCCTCAATCCATACAGCTCCATGCTGTCAGCTGAAGAGGTGGGGGTCACTGGCTCTCCATCTCCAGTGCTCTCCCCAAGGTCAAGTACAGCTGTTGCCCCTGCCAGCTCAGCACACTGAAGATGGCATGGTGTGGCCACAAGTTAGTTTCCACATGGGATCAGCAGGTTCAGTCAGCTCCACAGCTGCCTGTCAACCACTGCACTCGAGGGCAGAAGCTGCAATAACAGCCCCTCTACAAGACAATGCACAGTTATAGCAAGTGAAGTGTGTCCCATTAACACTGATCTCTCCAGCTGTATTCAAATCCAGCTACGGAGGAGACATCAGAATCACTGCTTTACCAAATTCATTATAGTTCCCACTGCAAAACCACATTTCCCCTCCTAGCCAGCACAGTCATTCCCTGTGATACACATGCAAACTGAAGGTAAGCAGACCTATTAGACTTTATTAAAAATACTGTCTTGAGATTATTCACAACAGCTGTTTCCTCTTCAAGCTAGTGGAAAACAGATGGCAACATAACAAGAGCTAGATAATTTAAAAAATTAACTCTAAAACATGACACTTGTACAGGATGTCTTCCACTCATGCATCTCCAAATAGGATGGTAAAAATAAATTGATGCCAAATGTCATTTTGCTAGTACAATATAGCATAATTAACATATCAAGAAGAAGGGCTGAACAAAGAATACTTCAAATTACACAGAAAAATTCCATGTTGTGTAGAACACAAAGCTGCTGCTGTTGTAGATTCCCTACAAAACCATTGAGAACATTGTTTATCTCCTCTGTCAAACCCCTACAAAGCCTGACAGCATCAAGACATCTACAAAGCATCAAGACTGCAATTACAGGTGTGGAGATCAGGGGTGTACACTTTCTAATAATCATCTTCAGTCAAGATTCACATGGGTGGGAAACAACAAGGAAAGTATTTAAAGTCATACTAATCATCTCTGTGAACATAATGAGGAGATTTTATTTGTGTCAGTCTGGCTCATCTGCATTTCATGCATATTCCATATGCTTAAGAGTAGAATTTAAAAAACGATAAATACACAACTGTAACAGTTTAAACACACATTGAGAGAGACCATCTATTACTGAGCTACTGCATGCTGAAACAATTCCTACCAAAAGATCAGCATTTATGGACAGACAGAAATGAATCCTCAATCAGTTATGCATCTACAGGACCAATTTAGAGCCAAAGGAAAAATTCTGGACAGAAATGAAAGCTATGCTTCTGACTACCTACTTTATGGAAACAGTTTAGGGTAAGTGGTTATCTTTTTTTTTTTTTCTAATATGCTTAGCACTGAAATGCAGTATGCAACAGACCCTTGAACTACCAGCTCACAGAGGCATCTGCTAATGCCTCCGAGTCTCAAATTTAGAGCAGTGAAGAAAACAATGCTACAACATTTCATTTTTCTGGGCAGACTCCTGGAAGTGACTACTTAAGTGTGGTATACATTGAAGAACTTACAAGGTGCAGTTTTTATTTCCTGGCAGAAGAATTTATTTATTTTAAAAGCTAACAAAGTAGTCTCTACCAATCCAGACAACTTCCCAAAATCCACTGCAGATCCGCCGAGAAATACACTCACTTCTATTCCCCTACTCCATTAACACGCCTGGTATCAGCCTCCAACACCTACTCTATCAACACTTCTAAAAAACTATAAAGTAAATAACCAGAGCAGTTAGACACCATTTTTACAGTACAGCAAAATTGGTCCAAAAGAAAACTTATGTGTATGTATATCTGTTCATCCCCCTTCAAAAAAAAAGCTCCTCAAGCATAAAACAAACCACACACAAATTGTGCCAGATGGTTAGCACATTAAGAAACAGAGATGGTCCTAAAATCAGCTCTGGATACACTCAACCTTATCATTGACAGCACAACACAATCCACAGTCCCTGTGATTCTTCCACCTATCATGTTTATTGCTGTAATTTGAAGCCAATGTGCCTCAAAACAGCAACACTTGTGGTCAGTAAAGTGTATATACAAACTGAAATACTCTTCTCCATAATAATACATAGCATATATTCGTAAAACACACTGCACACAATCATAACCTGCATAATATACACTGTAATAATTATGTAACTGCTTTACATTATGTTTTTTATACTGTATAGTCACATGTTACAGAGATATATGAAAACCCTACACAGCTTGTAAGCAACTCTTAACTTTGAAACTTTCTCTGTTCAGCTGACATTTAAAAAAACCTCTCCTTTCATTTCTAACTACTTTTTCTGCTGGGTTTTGATACAGCGTTATCTGAGATGAAAGAATTCTCTATTCTTGTTCTACAAGCATAATCAAATATCACATGTTGCTAATCTTTGACTACATCATAAATACATGTGAAGTGTCTGCAATAGTGAAAGTGTTGGTTGTATTGAAGAGCCAAGCAGGGAAAGAGAACAATTACAGCAAAAAAAGATATTTCCTTCCATGCCATTTTATCTTTCTGATTTCCATTCTAAGGATAGAAGACTGAATTTTGCAACTTGCCTGCCACATTATTCAGTAAATTTGTGATCTTGAGCAAGACAGTGAAGTCTCTGACATACCCATGTACTCTCTAGCTGTGACTGTATGAATCAACTTCCTCTATTTATGGAAAGCGAGTACTAAATTAACTCTTGCCTTGGCATTTATCATCTACAAGCTTCATTCTCAAATTCACGGGATATCCTCTGTCCGGCACAGTCTGCCATTCCAAGTAAGTTGTGTAACTCCTGCTGGCATGGCTAACCAAAGTTGACAAGTGTTCATATTGCAGAGGTTAAAAAAAAACAAACAAACAAATCATTACCATCTTGTGAAACACAAAACTCAGGTGAATGACACCCAGACTGCCACTTCCCATTCTCAGACTCACACCCTGACCTGTTCAAGTGGTACCTCTTCCATTAGCTCTCTCCCTTTTGTAAAGGCAAAGTAGACCTAAACACATGTAGTGAAAATTTGTCTTGTAGATTAGGAAGTAAATTTCCAAATCTTAAACATAAATCCTGCCTCATTTTCTTTAGGAATCAGAAGTCATAAATGTTTCCACTCAGGCTTACATTTAAATGGAAGAAGAAGGGGTACATGTACAGTTGATAACTGCAAAATAACCACCTGCAAAATAAATCTGCCAAGGAATCCAATTACATCATTGAGTTTAACCACTTACAGTGTACTTGCAGGAATGAGAAGGACATCCATTTAACAAGCTTCCTTCCTCTTTAACAGCTTCCTTCCTCATCCTTTCACCCCGTCCCCCCCCCCCAGATTCCCATTTAAAATTCTTTACAACCACCACCTATATCATGTGGATTATCTAAAATAAAGTTCTCTCCCTTGCTATCACTAAGAGCTGCAAATTACCAACAGCTCACACCCAGTGGAAGATGTTTACTGAATAGATAGTACAGCTCTGTGGGTTTCCCAGCAGGGAGGAAAAAGCCACTTATCAGATAAACCCTCCTTTCAACTTCTCTCCATTTCCACCTCCCTGCTGTACACTTCAGCTCAAAGGAGCACCTAATCTTAGACAGTGCCAGAATCAACACTGCACTTAAGTAAAAGAACTCACATAAAATTCCACCACTAACAGTCAAGCCAAGCTATAAAGAATCATTCAGTAACTTACTGAACACATCTCATGGGCACTCTCTGCTGCTTTGTTTTGGGAGATCCTATACCACTTCCTTTATTTAATAGTTGTGAATTTTCTCTCCTCAGCCCTGCAAATGCTGTCTCCTTAATCCTTGCTTAACTTGATTGTCTGTCATATCCCTGCTCTTACACAAGCAAGATACCCTTAAACACAAGGGAATGCTTGATGTCATGCAGCAAGGAATTACTAAACCCAGGAAGTGCAGACTTTACATGCATCTTAAGAGAAGATAAAAATCTCTAAGCAATTTGATTATGCAGAACAAGCCTCAGATGCATTTAATAGTACTCCAGTATGTGAATTTACCGTGATACGCATTTAGACTACAATTCAAAATATTTTGCATTAATTATCATTGCCTTTTCAGGAAAGGGGAAAAAATATTAAGAGTGATAACTTCTAATTCTTTCAATCAGGCAGAACTAAAGAGGAAGACCAGGAACCACATGCCTATCTATAAAACACTGGTCATTATTCTCCCTTCTGTGGAAGGAGCATATTGCAAGTACTGCTGTTCTGAGACATACCACTGTCTTTCAAAGCAGCAGGAAATTGGAATGCAAACAGAACCAACCCTTTCATCTCAAGCACAGGTCTGCAGGGAGAACCACGGCTTAGTTCATAAGCTAATTTCTACACAACCCTCTGTCTGCTGCAAAGACTCCTTCAACACAGCTCCCACAGAGCTGTAACACAGAGAAGTCTCTAAAAAAAGCCTTCTGGGGAAGGGAGAAAGAAAAGAGGCAGGAAACAAAGGAACACTGAACTCTAATGGGTCTCTTCTGCTAATCAACAGAAGGCTGATGACATGATATAAGGGTAGACTTGACACAGCCTGGAGAGAAGTAAGAGCACGCATCAGAAACTTCACAAAAATCAGACACGGTTTTCAAACCACAGAAAGAGGGAAGAAGAATAAATCACTAAAAAATGTCATAGAATGAGAGCAAGATATTACTCAAAGTACATGGACGAATAAAGGCACAAAAACACAGCAGCAAAAGGTTAAAGAGACTTCAAGAGAATTAACTTTCTGTCCATCCCAACGGTCTAATTAGCATCACTGTAACATTCTGTAGCAAAAGCTACCTAATACCTAGCGTTTGCCACTTTGTGCCTCCCACACTTGCCCTCATCCACAAAGGGCTGTGGAAATACCCGCCATCCAATGCAAGCCACAGTGGCTGCAGCAATCGCAACGGGGGCTGGCTCTCCTCACACACAGGATGCGTTTTATTGCCACAGTCCGTGTTACAAAACACACCGACCTATTCTCTGTTATTGCATCTCCACTTCCTCTTTTCACCCTTTAGGATTCACACCATGGTTATCCCAGATCAGGAACTGCAGAAGGTTTTGTGTGATTTAAGGCTAGCCCAGACAAGATCTTGCCCAAAGAGTGCGGTGCCAGAGCGCTGAGCAGAGCCCGGGGGTCTGGAGCCTGGGCTCCAGGCCAGCTGTGACACAGTGCAGCTGTGTAAACTCGGAGCAGCCTGCTGGGGAGGCAGTCCTGGGAGAAAGCACTGCAGGAGCCTCACCGGACACCCTTCTCCACTTCAGGGCTGCATCCCAGCTCAGATCCTTGGCCCTTGTCTGAGCCCTGCAGGTTCCTCTGTACCCGGCCGTTTGCCTTACCAACCCCAACTCTGCCCTGATGACTTAAGCTGTGGTGTTACCTTGGACCTACTGGTCACTACAGAGGTCTCTGGTGCTCACCAGGCTGTTGGCTGACCCTGGCTAACATCATGAACCTGCTCTATCCTTGTTTGGCTACCATATGATTCCCCACCTCACTGGCAAGAACACTGCCCTGCCTACTTTGTTGTCATGCTCAGCTTCCAGCGTGCCTTTTTTAATCAAGTAATCCACTTTGTGCTCTGTGACACGTGGAATAGGATAGCCTCACATTAAATTAATCTTTTGTTCATTCAGTTCTGCTCTAAATATTAATAAAATGCACCCTTATAGCAGCAGGGCACTGGAGTTCTGCTGCTAAGGTCACAAGGACCAGTGGAGTATTTAACCATTGTAATTCAGAACAGGGCAACACTTGTCAAGGCTAAGCAAAAGGTTATGTTGTAACATAAGTGAACAGCAGCTTTTCAAAAAGGTAAACAGCTAGAATACAAAATTAAATTTATTACCAAGGCTATAGCAGACTTCTCTACATTGTTTAGACTCCAAGCAACTAGAACAGAAGTTATTTGCACAAAACACTGCTCTACACCAGGACTGAGACCTTGGTAGTGCAGTGATCAGAATTCCATTACTGTTAGCTTACAGAAAAGCAAAAACTGTATTAAATCCTGCAGATCAGCAGGGAGTCTAACAAGCAGGGGAGGATGGGTACATAGTGGAAAGAGAAAGCAACAATTTAGTATGAGTTTCTTAATAATTGCTTCCTCTTTAGCTTCTATTCTTCAAAACCAAATAAAGTACTACAGCTGTTTTCTGTTAAACTCTTCCTACGCCCGTCAACTGTTTCAGCTAAAACAGGCAACATCACCTCAAGAGATGTCAGCTTGTCCAGCAAATATCCAGGAGTCAAAATTAAGTATTAGGCAACCCTTGGCTTTTGACCTTAAATAATTCAATTAAAATCCCCCAAAATCCCAGAGAACAGAAATCAGAATCTTTTCTGATCTTTGTGAGAGATACTCGCTCTAGTACTGCACTTCATTTCTCCAATCCTGGTTATGTCAGGCAGGACCTTCACTGCAAAAGCCCTATCATGTCAGGAAGACACAGAAGGCATTTGACTCAAAGTGCAGATTGACAAGAACAGGATCTTGAAAGGAAGGAAGCAAGACTTGGCTAGGCAGAGAAACAGAATCCTGCTTGTCCTCCCCTGTCCCTTCCCCTGGCAGGGCTCTCTCATCACTCTGGCACTGCTTAGCCAAAGCCGGTTGATTCCATCTCTACACAGAGCTGGCAGAGGTGCTAGTGAGGCTTCTGCAGCAGGAGAAAGCACATCACCAATGAAGTAAGCAGGAAGAAAGAAGATTGCCCAAATGGAATGACAATGGCTGAATACATATTCAGGTCCAAGATCCTTGCCACTTCAACAAAATTGTCTTCCAGAAAGATGTAGAATTAGACGGAAACTGGCACCATGACTGGTAAATACCATTTTTCTATCCTGTCCCCTACTTTAGAGAGTCAACTCTACTTTAAAAAAGGCTGGATGATTAAAGATTCCACTGTATGGTAAGAAATGCAGCAAAAGAGCTCAAGAACAATGCCAGAGCAGGTGTTGACTAAACATATGGCAGAAAGCCATGTATTCCACTACCAGAACAGGATACAGATGATGGCAATGTTAATAATAAAATAATAATAATATAATTACTCATTTCACAAGTAGCACTCATCCTGAAAGCAGTATAGTGTTTTTCTTTTAAAGGTAAATATATAATCCTGTAAAGGTAAGAATTTTGTGCACATAAAGGGACTCAAGATTAAAATGAACAATCCTCATTATGGTAACCCTCAGTTTCAAGTGTTTGACTCTGGAAGCTCACCGGTACTTAGCAGACAAGGGTAAACAATACAAGCCTTTTAGACACTGCTTCCAGCTGCCAGGAACATGAATGAAGACATATGTCTGATGTCATAATGTCACAGTGAGACAAATATCCAGGCTGTTTAACAGGCAGAACAGCAGCTATGTGTTTCAGTGACTTTCCTAAATCAGGCTGTCTTTCAAATGATTGGCATAAAAACTCATTTATCATTCAGGATAATTAGACAATTAATGAACTTTAAAAATTACACCTGAGGAGACTGTAAAATGAATTAAGTGGGCCAGGTCAAACTTACTGTTTATATCTTGAAGGTTTGGGGCTGAACCACCCAATCTAGATTATTACAAGACTACAAACCAACTGTCTACAGCTAAGCCATACTACTGATGTGATTCTGAGGCCTGGGTGTAACTAAACATCTTTCAGAGTCATCACTAATACCACAGAAGATGTACAGCAGCATCCTTTTGAGTTAGTTTTAATTTACAGAAGTCTCAACCTCCCTCCCTTCCCCCCTGAGAGCTCTCAATCACAGCCCTACAACAGAATTCATACGAGTCCCCATCAAAATCCAACTAAGTGCTCCATTCCTCAAAAGAAATACTTGAACATAGTCTTGATATGAAGCTATTTTGTTCCAAAGATTTCACTTGAATGATTGTTGAAAAAAAAAAAATTGAAATCCTGATTAAAGCTGACCCATTGGCTCAAAATCATGTTTAGAAGCTTTATATTGTCATCATCTTCATCCTATGCTGGCCTATTTTAGTGCTAATCTCATGTTCCCAAATGAAAACTATCATTCAACAAATAGAAAGCAAAGCAAAGGAAAAAAAAAAAAACGGCACACAGTGGCTGAGCTATGGCTCATCCTCCCCACATCGTGTTCCCCCCACAGCTGTGAAGGCTCAGTACTCCAGCACAGCTGGTTTCAGGTGTACCACAGAGGTCAGAGAAGCTACAAACACTCTGTCGGGGGGAAAAAAAAAGTATGCATCCATGTCCAAAACAATGGCAAAACAGCAAGAAAAAAATCAAATAAATGCATGTGACACCTGCACTAGATCAAAGTGCACTGTGCTTTGCCTCTGTCAAAACCCCAACCTACCCCAAGAGAAATATCCCAATTCTATCTCCTGCAGGCTGATACCCTAGAAGATACATACACTGCAAAATGTGTTAGCATTTCACCATGACACTGAAGACACCAAATGTTATACCTACAGTACACAAAAGCACAGATAAATCACCATCAGTGCCTCCTGCAGAAGTACAAAGGGAACCAAATTCCTGTCTTTAAGGCACAGCTACAAGGTCCTGCCTTGCTACTGACTCCATACTCGAGGGAAGGAGGTAGAAGCTCCTGTCCCCATCTTGTATGGTGGAGTTCAGGAGAGCAATAGGGAATCTGACCTAGCCCCATACCCAGCGTTTTCCCACCACACAAGTAGTGGGTTTTTCAGATCACATTCTGTAGCACTGAGTTAACCCCATGCGAGGCCAGAAGAGTTTTGGCATATCTGCAGCCTGGCACTAATTCACAGACATGTAAGCCCTTATTTGGTTCTAAGCCCTTTCTGGATAAGATATTCATGCCTGACCCCATTTCATTCTACCACTGTGCACAGGCTGTTAAGCACAGAACTTACTCCTATATGTTTCCCAATGCAGTGTGCATGGTAGTGCTGAAGTAGAGACCCCACCTCATCTGGTACTTCTGGTTATATCTCAAACAGCCATCAAACATTAAAAGAAAAAAAAAGTTTGACACAGTACAACTAAACCTGAATAAGATTCCACCAGACCGGGAGAAAAATACAGCTTAATTCCAGAGATTTGCTCTGCACAAGAAAGTGAAGCCCATATTCAAGAGCATGCAGTACAAATTACCCCCAGGAGGAGATGACCATTTCCCATTACCAGAAGCAGGGCACCAGAATACTAATAATTTGCAGGTGTTATCAGGAAATTTAATAACAACAAAATTTTCCACTAGACTGCTACAGAGACTGGTTATATTTAACACTGAAGATGTCTTTAAAAGTAATTCAGCTCATTTTTTTTCCACTTTCAAACTCAACTTTCTGGAATACTGTCACAGAACCAGGTGTCAAATCACACTAATTATCAGCCTGTTAGAGTTTCACTTTTACTGAAATGATTTTGCTCTATTGCAACATTCCAAATTCCCCCAGGCACTTTTTTTTCCCTGTCAAAAATCACAGAATCACCATTCAAAAACAGACAGGCAGGAATATTGGTCTGAATAAAAATTAGCTTTCTTCCTCCCTCTCAGGCAATTTTGTTTAGTAGGCCTAAAAAATAAAAAGCCATGGGGGAGTAGGGAGAGGCACACTATCTTGAAATCTAGTTCCTCTCAACTCTAATATGCAACACCAACTTCCTGAAGACCATTGTAGGCACCACCCCAAAGAGCACAGAGGTTGGCTCTATACTTCAGTAGGAGAGGGAAGGGACACCAACAGTTCCCCCAGCTTTAAACAGGGCTGGATTTGTGACCATTGACCACGACCTCCTTTCTAGGCCATCATCATCTCTGAAGCACCTAAGCCTATTCTGCAGCAACTACCTGGAGCTCCTGTTTATGGGAGCTCTGGTGTTCACAGTGGTCAAGCAGAGTCATCCAAGAGCTGCTGGCCATCAGCATGCAGCAAAATTAATTATGTGGAACAATCTACAAGCACAGGGTAAGACAAATATTTACAGAAGTAAGACTAGTGCTGGTCAACTCCTACCTTACACTTAGGGCAAAAAATGCTAACACAGCACAAATGTGGTTCTTCAGCCATCTTAACAATTTGAAATCTGAATATTATGCAACATTAGGCAAAGTCCTAAACATGAAATATCTACACTGTAAATGTGACTTCAAGTTTATAAAGAGGAACGGGCCATATAAGATTTACAGAAATAGCTGACGGGTCCTTTCTCTTATCTACCAGGGATTACTTTACACAAAACTCAGAACTTGAACATTATGTTCTTGGAGGTAAAATGCAACTTATCATTTGAGGAACTGCACTAATAGGTTAATGAACCAGTGCTGCAGGGATAAGTACTCTGAAGGATGTCTCTTAGGACCAGACTTGGTCTAGGCTACTGAGAAATTGCATAGATCAAGACAAGGACCTTACTGATAATTACAACAGTGCACAAAATTTACAGGAGCACAGCTTCTCTGACTTGAGCAGAGCAGGTGCAACTTTTCTAGGACCTTTACTGCATCCCTGAAACAGGGCATAATACAGTCTAATAGCAACAATAACCCCCTACAGAGCAAAATGGCTTTTGGGTTTAGCAAATTCTCCGGCACCCTGAGCAGTACGGTTACTGCTAGGTAAGTGGAGAAGACATGAGAACCTTAAAAATGGTTCTGTACCCATATAACATGCTGAAAGACACAGCTGCTGGAGTTTCATCATTCTGTCACTATTTTTGCATACCTTGTGGGAAACAAGTAGCTCTTCCCTCAGCTCCTTACAATATGCAGAAAAAAATATAGTGTGCAACTACCTCCACATACAACCTATTTCATGTAATCAGTTATATATCTGCTGTCAGGGACATTTGGGAAAAAAAAAAACAAAGGAAGACAAAAAATTGTACTGATCAGATCTGTAGAGGAGTGACAGGTCTCAGTGCCAGCATTCCTTGCTTATCTCTGCTAAAATGTATTAAAAGCAGCTAAAAATAAGATAAATATTTCCCAATTATTAAGTTCTCCATGACAGCAAATGCAGCCATTTCAGAGATATTCCACAAATCAAAAATGGAATGGAAAACAAATCAACAAGTGTATTTATAAAGAGAAAAAACAATGCTTCCAATGCAAGTCTCCTCGTAAGAGCAGGTGCTTTGCAAAGAAGTTTTTGAACACATATTGTACAACTACAGAGTTTTCATGACTAGTGACAGCATGAAGAACGAAAGCTGCAATCTCAGAAACAACACTCACAGCTGGCAAATGGCAACAACAGAAGAGTGGACCACTGGACTATGAAGTACTTGCATTTCTTCTGGAAAACTTGGGGCAACCACTCAGATACACAAAGTATTCATAAAAGCACATTTTTTTTTTCAGGAAGAACAGAACAACTTGCAAAAAATGAGAGCGATTCCCTTAGACAACTGCATCTCCTCTCTTTTTTACTGACTTTGAATTATCTACAATAATGCAATCCCAACCAGCAAATCTAACTTAAACATGGCTGTTTTGGAGAGGATGGATTGGTTTGGTTTTAGACACACACAACTCTCACATTGTGCCACAGTGTCAGAGCTCAATTTTCCAAGGCTGTGTTCACGTGTTCTATAGCAGTTACCAGCCTTTCAAACCAGAATTGAAAAGCAACTGTAGGATGTTACACCCCATGTCTCCTGCAAAATAGATCTAATTTTCCATTACAAACTGGTGATTGTTCCTGGGCAGGGGGACAGAGAGAGGGAGGGAGAGAGAGACCAAGAAAGGCAGCTTTTGTACTATCTACCAGTTTTTTCTTCTATTTCTACCACCCTCCTTCCTACAATTCTACAAGCTGAACGACAGCCAGATAAATCAACAAAACTATTTTTCAGTGAAATAAGACAACAAAACATCTGAGAAGTTTCATAAAACAGCTCAATTTCACTGTTCAATTCCACCATTAAACACAAGCACATATAATTACCTTTAAGAACTCACTAATTGGTTTAAAATGCACATCTTAGACGATACTAAGAGAAATAGCTTTCAGAATGTTGCACTGTAGCACTCAATGGAACAGGAAATGAGGAACAAAGAAAGGAATTTCATAGATTCCAGATGTACTCTAACACCAGCTGGGAAATACAAGCAAGAATCAACTCCAGCCTTGTAAAAAGCTACCACTAACTGTTTTCTTCTAGAGTTCTTGAACAAAAGTAAGTAGCTGTAAACAGTTTGTAAACAGAAATATTTTTAGAAGGAATTGGAAACAGTAATAAACTTCTTCCCTTCCCTCCTATTTTTAAGGAGTTTAAAAGTCAGCTACCAGTTCATCTGGTTTTTAGAGCTGCCTTTTTAAAACATAAGGAATCTGTATAAACAGTCAGAAGCACAACTGTAAATAAAGTATTTCAAGTTGTCCATTTTCCAATACTTGGAATATTAAAGCTGAATGAAACTCAAAAGCAAGGAAAATTTTAAAAACAGTGAAGTCGATTTATACTACATGCCTTCCATGCAACTGCAACTGAATGGAATTTAAATTTGCAAATTGCTATAAAACCAGTTATCAGTCACTTAAAATTTTTATTCTTACATCTATAAATTATATTTAAAAAAAAAAAAAGTTCCAGATTAAAAATCCTGGAAGTAAAACTCCTTCACAAGTTCACACACCCTTCTGCTCCCTGTGTAACACTACATCTCCAATGTTTCATCTTCCTTTTTTTGAAACACAAACTCGGGCCTTTCAATGCAAACTTCTTCTAAAGGGATTTTGAAATCTCTTAGTAACAAGTTTAGAGACAAACAGACAAGTTTATTTCCTCCCAAAGTCACTGTAACATATGAAAAGAAAGCTTAAGCACAAAGCACGAAGCACACATCTTATGGAACACAGATATGTGTCCCCCTCCTCCCCTCATCACAGAAATAGGTGTTCTGCTCAGCTTTGAGACTTTTCATTCATTTGTTGCACATGGAAGAATTGAGACACTTCATCTAACATCCATCCACCTGCTAGCAGCATATAAAAGTACATTAATATTCATGCCAATTAAACATTGCATCAAATACTACCTGTTCAAACCTACTAGTCAAATCTACCAGTAAGTGAAACCCTCTTACCATCACATCACCCTAATCCATTTCAGTCAATGGCCACGCAGTCACAGCCACACACCTCAACAACAGGGAACAGCAAGATTCAGTTGCTGGGCTAATGAAGGGACCTTCGTTTTGCCCCAGTGCTCCCTGAGAGGTAATAACACACAAATGCACAAGTCTCTAGTGAAGTAGAAAAAAATGATAATACTTGTGAGGTCTGGAATTAAAACTGAACAGCAGAAACATTAATCAGAAGTCTCAAAAGTCCTCAACATTTGTGTTCTTCCCTCAAGAGACTTCAAAAATACAGATACACTTTTTTTCCTTTCAGGCAGAAGGGGGAAAAAACCAAACAACCGTCAAAGACCTCAAATTTTCCACTGAATATATGAAGTGCTTTACAGTTGGCAATAATCCATTAAAATCTGAGAAAGGACAACAGAGGGAAAATATTCCAATTCTCCATAGTTTTGAAGCTTCACATCACATTTTGCAAAACTTTCACCCAGAAAGTCTTCTATAGGAGGAAAACAACATGTGAAGTTTCAGGGAAGTTCCTTTCCCCCTGGTAGAGGTTAGGATGGGAGAGGAAGGAAGTTAGATTTGCTTTGTTTTTACTCCAAAACAAAGCTTTTATTTGGGTCCTAAATTCAGTCACCACGCTGAAAAAATCAGACACTGCTAAAGAACAGACATTTCATAAGGTTTAGCAAATGTCAGTAAAATCAGAATGTTAGAATGGGCAAGTCCACAAATAGCTTTTCAAATTAATAAAATATAACCTGTTATTAACTACAAGATTGAGCTTTTCCTTGGTGCAACCACAAAATATATAAGAATAATATCAATAATATAAGAAAGTTTAAAAGCACAGCATTAAGACTTACTAATGCGTGTTTTGACTATTTAATATAAGCCGCCTTAGGTGACTTGCTCCCCAGAAGCATTAATGGTCCACTAGCACACACATTAATTTTCCTTTGACATATTTGGCTGAACATTTGTTGGTCAGATCAATTTAAGCAATGCAACTGTCTGATATTTGCATCTTTTACAGTATGCAGCCAAGTCTACAAGCCTCTGATTTTATTCTAGGCTTCTTCCTCTCACAAGAGCTAGCTGTAAGATTTATTCCCCAAACACATCTGCTTGCAAAGTGCATTGTAACAACATGAGAAATGTTAAGTACTCCTTAACAACCAAAAGTGGATTTTACCTCATCCTTTCCCCCTCTACCGCCTCCAAGAAAAAAAAATTGCTACAGGAGATACTCAAAGACTTAATTCAACTCTCACAGAAATGCAATTATTGGTTTTAACAGAATTATTCCTAATTTACACTCCTGTAATGGAGATCAGTCAGTGAGAAAGGATAGAGGGAATTTTAACCTGATTAATACTATCAAAGGTATTTCTGATGAGGTTTTTCAAATGTATTGTCTAATCTTGGTGTAGGCAACACTGTCCAGTGTTTACATGAGGTCTTCCTTAAATGGGAGCCTCAGTGCAACAAATGACTTCATATGATAACAGAGTGTTTGACAACAACTGCATAACTAGAAATCCTGCTTTGATGCAGAGAAAGGGGTGAGTTCTGTTAAGCGTAAATATGATCATCAACATTAGGTGCCTCGGCTTTAAAAGACAAGTGCGTGATGGAGAAATGGGGCAGCATGTGTGACTATTAATACCAACTAAAACACCTAAACTTTCATAAACAACTAAGGCTCCTGAACCAATGGTGAGATTCAAGTAGTTCTCAAGCAGAAGGTCAGAGACACAGATACACCAATTTGTCAGACAATCCTCTTGCCATCCTCTCTGAAGTTTTAACATTTATTCTCCAGAGCAGCTGACCAAGCTGGTGTGTACTGGCAGCTAACAAATACAGCACTATCAAGAAAACCTAGAGTAAGGAAAGGGAGTGAATTGAAGAGCACAGAACAAGTCAGGCAGTGTCATGATGCTGCCAGTACCCAGACATGAAAGCAAGGTCCTCTGTCCCTCTGTCCAGCAAACCTGCTGTCCCCTCCCATTTCCCACACACGCACACGCCCAGTCAAGCTCTCCGACACTTGTCCAGGAACACCTCTGACAACCACTGGAGTGCACAGCTCACTAAAATGGAAAAAAACTAAACCTGAAAAGTTGCATTCTTTGATTCTGCTTTGCAAATTGAACTGGATTTTCTTTCCTGTGAGCACAGGAGCACCAGGCAAAAGCAGGTGTGCAAAGAGCACTTCATGGCTGGGAGCAACATGAGTAGGGAAGGGGAAAAACAAGATGTGCCTTCCCAACAGCACCAAGGTACTAATTTGGTGAGCATATCATGATTTCATGCTTTGGACTGCAGCTATCAAACAGAATCAAAGCAATATGCACTACATAAAGAACAGCATCAGGCAGAAGAGACACAAAAACAGAGCAAGAGAAGCTAATACTGGCATCTAACTAACCCAGCAATTTCAGAACTTAAGATCTGGTTTTAACCAATGATAGTAAAATAGTAAAAAAAAAAAAAAAAATTACAAAAAACATTCATCAGTCTGAAGATTAATTCAAGGCAATGAAGTTTTCAAAAGCATTGTCTGGAAAACTGAGAAATACATCCAGCACTTATATGTCCTTATGGAAGAGCGTTTGGTACTCTCACCACCAGACAATCACTT
Organism: Anomalospiza imberbis; assembly: GCF_031753505.1. Taxonomy (NCBI): domain Eukaryota; kingdom Metazoa; phylum Chordata; class Aves; order Passeriformes; family Viduidae; genus Anomalospiza; species Anomalospiza imberbis. Next base: position 26,843,417 of record NC_089682.1, read on the forward strand.
CCATGAAGACAAGAAAATACTTCTCATGAGATAGATTAAATAACAGTTTGTTCAAATGTACCAACTCCAGAAGAAGACCAAAGAAATGTAACAAGTTTGCTTATTGGCATCAGAGGCCTTGAGCAGGTCAGTTTAACAGATTCACTCCTGTGAATTTACTTCTACACACTCTAAAAACCAAAACACGTGGGTTTCCACTCATATATGAATGCTTCTCTACTTAAAAGAAAGTAAGGCTATGGATGGAATGCTATGGAATTTGATTATCAGGATGGCAGCCCCAAATACAAGCATCTTCTATTTCTTCAAAACTACATTCACTGCAGCATTTTCCACTGCTACCTCTGTTTCCTCCTCTCACTTGCAGAAAATATGGTCTTGCTCCAGCCACGGCTGTTCTTGACAGTCCATGAACAGCCATGACACTCTGCCTCTAGAAACAGCACTGGTCCCAGACCTTTTCCCTTCAGTACACTGAAGACAAGCTGGTCAGAACACAACCACCACCACATCTAGCAATTTCAAATACTGAACCAGCAGTGACAAATCTGCATAATTTATTCTGCACCTTCCATGGCCTGTGAGACTCAAGCCTTAATGAGCATTGCTACAGTCAATCAATAAGAAAATTAAGCTGCCACTTTATTTTCCTATGCAACATCCGTTTAAGCTGTAGTTGTCAACTTTTTAATGTGAAGAAAAGATCTTGAGAAGTCTTGAATATATTCAGGGTGAGATGCAAATAGCTTTTCCTCCTTTCTCTACTTCTTGGTCCTCTAACTTAGAAACACCGGAAGAAAACATTTTTATCTTCATAAGAAACATTTCACACTTCCTAAATAATAATTTTCCATTTTTTTTTATAAATATATATAGTGAGAGAGAAAAAAGATTCTAGGAAAAATTCTCTCATTCTAAAAATATCTACTCCACAACCTTGTGCCCCATTTAAAGGGGAATAAATCCTTTTACAGTATTATGCAATGAACATAATGAGTCGTAATTACTTCTACAAGTAACCACTTAAGGCACTAAATCCCAGCAGACAACATTAAAAGGGACATCTTCTCAAGATAAAATGGATTTCCCTGAACAATCTTAGTATTATTAGACTTAAGGGAGACCTTAAATTTGTCAGGGACAAGGTAAGTTTCTTCTTAGCCTGGTAAACACAGAGATATCTCTCAAACATTTACTCCATACCAAGTTTATTGGTGGAAACATGTAAATACCTTCTCTTGGCAATTGACCTGCTTAAACACCAGTAAACTAGCACTTAACTAAGTATTCTTCCTGACTTCACCCAAGACTCAGTTTCACAAGTTTAACTGCTTTCACAGTGTCTTAAAGCTATATAGCTCTCCATTAATTAGTAAAGAAGGCACAATAAGAATAAGAGGCAAAGAGATGGCACATCTACAGACCAACCATCCTCATTTTATCAACTGGACATAAACAAGCTCTTACAGTTCCTAGAAAATGGGGTGGGTTTAGAACAGGGTAAGTTGTGTGTGAAGCACCAACATACATCAGGTAGGAGCTAACTTTTATTACACATATTTCACTGTTTCATGATTCTGCTCACACTTAGTTCTAATGATAGCTTATGCCACTGGAATTCCCACATTTTACACTAAGGCCTCAACACCCTGTAACCACAAAATGGCCCTTTTAAAAGATGATAAAAGAAAGATTTAGAAGTTCATGAATGTCCTAAACTGCAACAAGCACTCACAGTGCACAAGTGGATTGTTATTATCTGTCAGCTCAAAAGTACAATGAGCAAAGGGTCGTCCTCATTATATTACAGCCCCAGTAAGCTCTCAGTGTGCAACATCCTCCTGCCCCAATTACTACTTTCAAACTATCAGAAAGAACTATAACAAGCTCTACTACTGCTAGAAAAAATATTATTTTAAAGCAGAGCCAAATGCCCCTAGGTATAACAGTACTAGATTTTAGGGACATGAAAAGCTTACTAAAGTGAAAATTCACAAATGAGCTGTTTCTTTAGATTTTTCAGGTATAAACAATTTCACAAAGTAAAATCTGGCAGCAGGTTCTCTGCTAGCCAGCACACAGCTTTCAACAACAGAAATGCTAAACATGAGCTTTTATTTTTTCAACTGAAAGTTTAATAGCTGATGCCATTTAAGGAGGAAAAAAGTAGCAATTAAGTACAGTATATTTATTAAATATTAACAGTACAACAAAAGTCATGTTGTCAAGCAGAAGGACTCTTTGTAGTTTTTCCAGCCAATCATCAGCCATAGAGCCTTATGTTGTTTCCTTTCAGGTTTTGAAACACTGACTCATGGAAATATCAGCACTGCACACTTCCTCAAAGTGGCAATCTTATAGGAAGTGTTTGTTTAGTCTTACATGACACATTGTTTTATTTATGTATAAGGGATTCCGGTAAAAATAATTTTCAATTAAGGAAAAAAAAGACTTAAGTACAATGGTTTCAGTTATGGGAAGCCAAAATAAATCAATTTCAAGTAGACATCTGAACAGCACATTCTTTAACACAAGTACTACTTTTTTCTTTCTACTGTACATTACTTTCTTGCAACATGAGCAGAAGTTGCCAGGCATTAACTTATTTCAACTAACCACAAAAGAAACTGGACAAGAGGTAGCACAGTAACAACTCCTCTTAACACTGGTACCCTCATCGACAGTTCACATTGCTGCTCCCCAACTTCAGCATCTCAGTGAGACATCTTTAGGAGGTGCCACACCACTGTCAGTTCAACTGAGTGAGGCAAACTCACTCAAACACACGGCTTCCTACAAAGCTTAACTGTTTCAGCACTTTCAAAAAAGGAGACAGATGGTTCAAGCTAAATCCAAGCATGACTAGAAACAACACTCCTCAGAACATGGATGCACTTAGGAGATCCAGAATGTAATAACCCATCTAGCTTAATATGGCTGATTCCATGCAGCCTATCAGTCCCAAAAGAACAAGTTATACAAGCAGAAGAAAATGCCTTCATTTACCTGCAGCTTCTTGGAAATACAGGACAAGCCAGCCATAGCAGTACACTACATTAGGGCATTCAAACATCTCTAGGCTACAGATGTTCTGCACAGCCAGAAGCCTCCCAACCACACCTGCCTCCCCATTAAAAGAGGAATGCCAACATGGGTGTCCACTCTGTTTGCACTGATTCCTCAATGAATCAATCCTACATTTCATCCAATTTATTCTAAGGCACACCTGTATATCAGTGTCCCTATTCATGATTTGCCAGCAGAGGTACTACAAAGAAGGAAATGTCTTATCAGATCAAGCACGGAATATCTGAAGTCAGAGATGAGCTTGGCTATGAAACAAGCTCTTAAAGAACAGAACTGACCATTTCTTCAGCATGATAAAGCAAATAAACGTGGAAAATGACTTAGTCTTTTGCCCTCAAATAACTTTTCTCTTAACCCATTCACTGAAAGATTAAAGCCTCCTGTCGCTAGAAAAGGGAGAAAACGACAAGATACCCATGAATGGAAACTGCTAAAAGAAATGTACTATTGGGAATAGCTGAAAAAAGCACTGTCCCTCCAATGTTCACCGTCTTTTCAGCAGTGTCCAGCAACAGGATCAGAAGAAAGGGCCATAAATAGAAACACAGTTAAGTTCCACCTCAACATGAAGAACTTCTTTACATTGAGGGTGGCAGAGCACTGGAACATGTTGCCCAGAAAGGTCATGGAGTGTCCCTCTCTGGAGACATTCAAAAACCACCTGGACGCTTTGCTGTACAAACCATGCTGGGTGACCCTGCCTTGGCAGGGAGTTTGCAGTAGATAATATCCAGCGATCCCTTCCGACCCCGACAACTCTGCGAGTCTGCGACCTCCCTTCAGATCCAGTCACAGGACTTTCTGCAGGGAGCCCACAAGCTCCAGATACAAATCCTAGAAGATCAGGATTGCTTTACAAGGCCAATCTGATTAGGAATACTTCCTCAACCCAGCAAAGCAATCCCGCCACTTCCTATTTTTGTGAAAATTTCCCAAGAGAGAGTCAGCTACAGAGAGGAGTGTGACTTTTGAGCACGAGTGGCAGAGGGCGGCGGAGCCGCCAGGCCGCCGGTGCGCGTCCCCGGCCGCGCGCAGACGGCAGCGCTCGGCTCCGCCCCCTGCCGGGCAGCGGCGGAACGGCGGCGCAGCGGCATCGTGCTCTACACCCTCCGGGAAACACCTTCCGCCCCGACGGCCAAGCCAAGCGCCGGGATGCTCGCGCCTTCTCCTCTCGCTATCCAGCCTGAAAAACAGCGGGGAGCCTTGCTGCAGTTCGACTGGAATCAAGTGTTTAGGTCTGACAGGGGCTCCGCTCCGACAGCTGAAGTCGGCAGCAGGATTAACTTTAGTCCGCGACATAATGAGATTCATCTCAAGACTTCTGCAGCTGTTATTGTATCCGATCTCCTCAACAGTTCAAAGAAATTCTCACACTCTCGTGAATTCAATCATTCAGGTATAAGATCATCACTGTTTTCTCCTCAAGAAAACCCCAATTAATCAAACACAAACAGCTTAGCCACAGGTCATCATCCTATATGAAGGATGTGTCCCTTTTACTAAAAATCACCAGATAGAAACAACTTGCAATATCATCACTCGCATGGTGTCCGGATTTCTCCCTTGTGAAAAGACCTTTTTTATTTTCCCCTCCCCTCTTTTGAAAAGAGACAGAGAGCAAGTCTCCGACCATACTCTGTAGTCTTACTCAATCTCTTTTCTTGATGTATACGAGAACATAAAACGAACACATAATTTTTAGCTTATATGATAAAATTTTAACTCTTAAAAACTTCTATCACTAAACTACCTGTTGACAAGAAACGAGGAAACGATCCTAGCAATGGTCTCTTTGAAATCTGTCTAATAATGAGATTTTCTACGTAATCTCACGTTTCAGTTTCATCTACCACGCCAATTGGTGGCTGCAAATTTGCTTCCGAACGCAGGGAAACGCAAAGGGTTATTTCTGAAGAGCTTTACTAGGAATACACGCCCTCGGTACCCGCCGCTGTGAGCCCGGCGCTGAACTTCGCCGCTTCCCCTGCAGCTCGCAGCCCCCGCGCCCCATCCCGGGAGGAGAACCGCTCGCTCGACATGTGGGACTGATTGTCTTACGGAAACGAGGGATTTCCCTCCCAGCCGGCACACTCAGAACTCGACCAGGGAGAGTTTAATCCGCTCGCTGACATCTGTCGCTTACTTTCTAATAATGTGGTTTGGAACTCGCTCAACACAAGAAGAAGAGCGAATCTCCAAAAGCGCGAGTCGGAGAAGCCCCGAGGAAGCGACAGCAGCCCCTGCCTGTCCCCCTCGCCGAGGGAAGGGGCTGACACAGCGGCTCCTGCACACAGGCGCTTTTGGGCCGGCTCCACACCAGCTTTGCCCGTGACACACAGTGCTGAGACTCGGTGGCGGCCTTCAAACTTTTAGAACGCAGCTTAGCAACAGAAATGAAAAAGGAAGAAAAGAAAAGAAAAAAAAAAACCAGCCTGACAACAAAAAATAAAAAATAATAACAAAAAAAACCCCACAACTCAACAAAACCCGCGAAATCCGCCGAATACCCTGCGCCACCCGGACTCCCGCCGGCGCCGCTCGCCTGCCGGACGCACGGCGCTGCCCGCCCGTCCCCGCGGCACCGGCCGCTCGCCCCGCACGGCCCCGCGGAGCGCCCCCGGGCCGCGGGCACCGCCCGCCCCGCCGCCCCCAGCGCTCCCCCGGCGGGACGCAGAGCGCAGGGCAGCGCCAAGGGGCGCTCGGCACCTCGCCGCCCGCCGCTCCAGCGGGGGCTCCCTGCCCGCTGCCCCGCGCGCTCACCGATTTTAATCCTGACGCTCTGGAAGACCCGCAGCCCCTCTTCCTCCACCGCCATGGTGGTGGTGGTGCTGCTGCCGCCGCCGCTGCGCCTGACGCTCAGCAGTGCTGGAGCCCCGCCGCCGCGGAGGCGCGGGGACCGGGCAGGAGGAGGCAGGCGAGATGCTCCGCCAGACGGGAAGGAGTGAGGACGGCCGGACGGCTCGGGACGCACCGCGACCGGGCTGCAGCGGGCGAGGGACGGAGCGGCCGCGCAGCCCAGCGGAGCGCAGCGCCCGCCTCTCCCCCCGGGGCCGGCAGCGCCCGCCCCGCCGCCGCCCCCTCATTGGCCGGCGGGGCGGCGGCCGCGGCGCTCATTGGCCCGCTGCCCGCCGGGGCGGGGGAGCGCGCGGGGGGAGCGCGGAGCGCGGCAACAGCTGGAGCGCGGCCGCCCCCCGCAGCCCGGCCCAGCCCGGCCCGGCCCGGCCCCGCCGCGCCCAGCCGGGACCGCCGGCGGCAGCGCGGCAGGGGCAGGGGCACGGGCAAGGGCTGACTAAGTGCGTGGTCCCGCTCCAGTGCCGGCCCGGACCAGCCGCCGGGCGCAGCCGTTGGCGTCATGGCGAGAAAGAGGGGGGGGGAGAGGGAGGGATGTGCAAGTCCTCTTTCCCACACAGCCATAAAGAGAGGGCTGTAGCGATGCCCCGGCTTGAAAGCCATTCATTAGCGAGGAAAAGAAGTCCCGTATTAAATAAACAAACCCGTTTGGGCGCTGGGAGCAGGCCAGTCTGTCTCCTGGCTCCATTTGATCAGCGGCAAAGCTGGCTCTACCTGATTGCACGGGGAGAGCAGGGAATTCAGATTTCAGACTTGCATGATTACACATTAAACAGCAAGAAATAGGACCTGTGTCAGTGTTCAGTGCCAAACTTTGGGTCTTGTAAAGTCAGTAATTGAAATAGGCCTTCCCTAAAGGTCTGGCAAAAGCAGAGCACAAGGTTCAGTGGAGGTCTACAGATTACATTATTTTAAAAACAAAAAATTCAAATTATCTTTGATGCAGTCACAATCCCCCTAAAGAGGCTTGGAACATCCCTATGCAGAACAGCCCAGGCACATCGCAGTTCAACATGTCTGATAAGCACAACAAAATGCCCTCTCTCAAGCCTGCAATTAAAAAAAAGTTAAATACTTTCCTGTTCTAGCTCTAATTTCAGGAGTGACAGAAAGGCAAACTCACTGAGGACAATCTATACATATATTAAAAAGCCAGTAATGAAGGACAGCAAGAAACCAGCAGGCAAATCAGTCACATGCAGTATGAAGTCTGTACCAAGGAGGTGCATGCAAGCCTGATAAAAACCATTGAGCAATCCATCATTGCTTGAATCGTGGAAGGCACAACATATAATAAATTCCCTTTAGAACCAAAAAAAAGTAAAAGGTGAGTTATTGAAATGTAGAAGAGCAAATGAAAAGCTGGGAAGGAGCTACAATAGCAGAGGAAGTCAGCTTGTAGGAGGCATCTGAGTTTTCCTACACAGGTATGGGCCTAACTGAAGGAAACTGGCAAGCTCACAGCCAAAAAAGGAAGCAGTGAGTTATCTCAAGGAGCTGCCTGACTTACTGTGTCTTCCTTGTCTGCATAGCCAAGTGACATATGTAATTTGATAAAAATACTTTTACAGCACAGGACTCTAAAGAGATTTTACAAAGTACAGGCTTCCATTTACCAACATCCGTGCTGCAATCCCTTCTTCCTTGCTGTAATACGCCCAATGTCCTCTGTAACCTCATTATACCCCTTCTACCCTGTGCCATCTTTTCTTCTATAATGCTCTCAGCTCACTCCCAGCAACACTTCAGCTCCTCTGCCCACTGGTCCTTCACATCCCCCATGATACCTTCAATGCTCCCTTTAGCATTTTCTGCACCATAACCCAAATTTCAATTGTCACAATTCTTCTGATTCCCCTATTTTTTTCTCACCTTCCAGCTGGACAAGAGGCAGCACAAGCAGCAGTCTGAACAGAAGTTACAAGAATGCTGATCAGAGAGCTCAGATTTTAAGAAGGACATTGTCTCAGACCAGCTAACCTGATGTTACCTCTCAGATGCTGGATGTGACAAACAATTTAGGGGTACCCATGTCTATTTAACACTCTGTACATGCTCAGATATAAAAAGGAATATACAAAGCCTGTTGCTTTTGCTCCTTCACCACACATGCACGTTCCTTGAACATATTGGTACAAAATAAATACAATCCCACTGGGCCATTTCACTGAAGAAAAATGGCAAACACAAATGCTGTACACAGGCACAAACAAAGAATTACAGCTATAAGCAAGTGGATAATGTTTAGCTATAAGCAAAGGTATCTTGTGCTTAGGATCTTCATAAATCTTCCTCAACAGCATCAGGGAGAAACCTGCTTCCATGCTCTAAATATTAGGGACATCTTTAATGAAAGATTTTACTCCTGTGTTTGCTACATAAAGACTTCAGCTGGCCTCGTTTCCCTGTTGGAAGCTTTGCTTATTTGCAGAAAGTTGACCCCAAAATAGTAATTTTTAAAAAAATAAATTTTTCAATTCTCTTCCCAGCACCTGCTGCTGTAAGAGTTGTTCTCAGCAGATACTGAACAGACTATCCTTCCCCAATTGCCATTGTGTTCTTTCCAGATAGTCATGGCATTTCTATCTATGTCCTTTATGCCCAGAAAATGAAATAATGTATCTACCTATAATACAGTCTTTGTATGTTCAGAAAAATCAAATTCCCCACCCCTTGATGTGCACCCAAATTTGCAGTCGAAGCCCACCATCTTAAATCTAATGTCATTTCACCCAGCATAAATTCATCTTGTAATCTAAGGTGCTGATTTTCTCCCACGCCCTAACCTCAAGTGTTGCTTGCAACCTCACCCTGTGCTAACACTGGTCTCACAAGGGTGTGTGGTGTAACACATTTGCTGGGTAAAAAAAAAAAAAAATACACTGTCATGACTCCCATTTGTATTTTGGGAAAAAAAGAGGTCCATAAGCCATGACACCTGGAAATTCTTTACCCACTATCATAAGCAACCTGATCAGAAAGCATCTCAGTCCAAAGGTGTGGTTAGGGCACAGTGGCATGCTGGGGAGGTTTAGGAATGCATACCTGCCTATGGCTACACTTCCAGGCTATTTTTCAGGATGGTCCATTTTTGCCAAGAGCACAGATATGTCCAGAAAAACTATGGCAAAATTTAACCATAAAGCCAGCCTTTCCTGTGAAATGTAGTGAAGCACGACCAACTTCCACACTTAAGCATAACAGAACTACCAAGATGCCTACAGAATCAATTAACAACAATCAGAACAGACCAACATTTAAAAACATCCAAACACACAAAAAATTAGTAAATAAAAAACCAGTGAATAACAAGAAAAAACAGGGAAAAAAGCTGGCACCTTTTTGCCATGGAATAAATTAATATTCGTCACATGAAAATCTACAAATGGTTGCTTGCAGCTCTCTGTTCTGTCCAGCTATGCTTCAGGTTTCCCACCAGATCTTTTCTGCTGAAGCTCTTTGTCAGTGCTTCTGCATATCGGCGTGCTAGTTTATTTTTCTGTCAGATCTTGTTTTCTTAACATACAGCTGAAAGCTTCTTGCTTCCTCTGTAATAAACTTGTCTCCAAATGTTATACAGTCCAACAGTGTAAATGCAAGCACTGTTTCAAAATTCACATGAATATGTATTTTTAAAGATGTTAAACACGATATAAAAAACAGCCAAAGAGTGTGTGCTGCTTTTTCAATTTCTCCATTGCTGAAATGAAACCTCAGCAGCATCATCACATATGTAGCTGCATATTACACATTACATGTGCAGGCAACATGAGGTGTGCAGCTGCAGCAGTCTGATCAAAAAAAATCTAGGCAAAGTGAAATACTGCTTTTTAAGATGTGGATGAGTCTGTTAGTGACAATGTCTATCCCAACTTTCTTCATCCAAGCCATATGGGTTTATATTATCAGCTCTTCAGAGGATTCTTGAATCTAAATTAGACTACAAAGAAGGTCATTTTCTGTGACTCATTTGTGCCAAGCAAGGAAATCATTTCCTCTCTTGATCTACATGATAGCTTTCTCTTGGGAGGAAACAGAATATAAGAAGCTCTCTAATCTCCTTTTGCATTATGCAAGAAACTAACAAAATATGAACCTTCTACCCCCAGGGTAGCACAAAGCTGCTACCTATATTTATGTGAAGGAACAACATATTTAAGACAAATCTGAGGAAATATCACTGTTATAAAAAGCAAGACTATGATCTGATGACTGCGATATTGTAATTGAATTCTAGGAAGATATAGCAGTTTTAACTAATAATATCTGTACCAGGCCTAAAGGCAGCTACTATCCATGTCAAGATGCTGCATGATATGACAACTATGCTGACTAGGGTGACCCAATAAACATTTATCCCTGGTAAAGTGAGTGGAGAAACAAAGTCTTTGTTAGAGACTCTGCTTCCTATTCCCTGTCTGAGTGGTAAATTCAGACCTTGTAGTGATACCTCTCACAGGAAGATAGCAAAAGTAGCTGGGTATTTTTGCTCCTGAAGTCCTAGAACCAACCAACTGGTCAGGAAAAGGCTGCTGTCCTTCCTTCAGTTTCCATGCATAGTGAGATATGGCAGAAATATACTATGCAATTAGGAAATTAAGACTGAGTCTGTGATTACCTGTGTCTCCCCAGGCTAAGAGTTAGCATCTGATGTAGCTCCAGAGGAATGACCAAACAGTAGTGAAACTGTTTGTATGATTAGTCTGGCAGAAAAACCTCTGGCCATTACATTAAATCAAAGAATGACAAAAAGAAGAAACCTTTAATTAGCAAAATGCCAGCAACAGCGACAAGAAAGCATAGATTTCACAATAATACAGAAGTGACAAAGTTTAATTGAAGGAGAAATGTGGGAAAGAACAGATACTACTGAAGTGGCTGTTACTGAACTCTTTGTATGTACCAGTACATATGCATGCAGGGTACACTCACACACTGGATAAAAATAGATCTATGCATCAGAATCAGGAAAACCGGGGATTGCATTGCAGTTACTACACTTAAAGAAAGCAAAGATCTCCCCTGTGACCCCTGAGTACAGGAAGTAAAGCATGTGTACCTGTTTTTCCTACTAGTTGCCTTCAAAAAATCCCACATTTTTGCTTCTTGTTGCTGGAACATGGGGCCAGGAAGAGGCCAGAAGGGGGAAAAGAGAAATGGCTTTAATTACAGGAAAAGGGGGCCAGTAAGAACTGGTTGTTACAATAGCCAAGACAATACAACTAACTTTCATGGTATATGTTTTTTTAAACTTTTTCTTTTTTTGCTCTTTTAATTCTTGCTCATCACTTCTAAAAATCTGTCGGTCTATTTCTCTCCTAAAATATATATCTATCTTAAAATTCAAGTCATTTCATGAGGAAGCTCATAACATTCAGGATTCCAATGAAGTTTACCAACATGAAATACTTTCTGGTTAAATTTGCAAAAGCATTGTGTTGCTTTACTTGAGCCTGTAAACTTTGCTTTCCTATGAAGGAACAAATCTCTTTATCCTTCCATAAAAGATTAAAATGTAATAAAACCACAGTAAGACCTTACAGAAAAACAAAAATAAAACCAAAACATTAAACCCCCCAGTGATTATGTACAAGAATGAAATACAGTGAATTTTCCTGCAGTTAAAAAGTATGCTTCTATTCTCATATCTTCCACATTAACCTTCTGTGAAACTGCTAGGTGAAAACAGCAAATAATATTGAGAAAGAAAAAATGAACAGCAATAGGACTTGCTAGTGTCTTAAAAATACTGAATATTTCTGTTTATAACAAATATATGGTTATGCAAACAGGCATATAAACAATCATATTTCACGTGCCACTGCATATTGGCAGCCATAATAATAATTTTCATATCTCCTTTGCTTTTAAGTCATCAGCTCATCTGCAGTCTTCTCTGTTCTTTATGAGAATCAATTTGACAAAATAGGACTCATCCTTATTCTCCACCTCCAAGGCAAAATTTCAGCTCCCCTCAGTTTGGCAGCAGCAGTAGTATCTCTTCTGCGGGGAGAGCAAGGAGACCTTTTACCCCTTCTCCTCCCTCTTATCCACCCCAGGGGATTGTGTAGCCACCCAGAGGAAAGCCATTGGGATTATATTACGAACATCCACCCCAAAACACACATTAAACAAACACTTCTCTGCCTCTGAGATGTGTTCCAGTTTTGTGCTATAAGCAAGACCTGCAAGACAGATGCTCTGAAGTTTACATTGACTTGGTGAAGTTTTGCATCACTCACCCACAAGCAGGGGCACACAGCTATCCCACATGCTGCTGTAAACCTTGACCAGACTTTTCCATGTAGTCACGCGTTTAGTATGGGTCAGGTCCTGTGGTCTTCCTTGGCTCAAATACCCCATTGAAGCCAACACTGGAAGGTCAACTTGCAAATGCCACCCTCTCTGTGTGGTGAATAGCTCCCATTGAAGACACTGGGATTACTCATGTGTGTGAGTGACTACCAACAAGAGCAAAAGGAGCAAAATCTGGTCCTCATTAAGGACTGCTAATCTGAAAAAAACCTCCTTCAGTCAGTAGTAGAATCAGGCAGAGCAACTCTGTCAGTGAGAAGCTACATAGGAAGGGCAATATAGCACTGTTTGTCACTATATTTTAACACATAATTCTTTGAAGCATCAGTTAATTATCCAGGCATGACTAAATGGAGGAGCTCTATCCCACCACAGTTGATGAGCAAAGATAATCTTATACCATGAAAGACAATTAGCCAGATGGTTATTTGGAGATTTTTGGAATAGAAGCAATTTCTCTGATCTGGGAGGTTAAAAAACTCAAGGCTGAATTTAAAAATAAAAATCATACCACACTTTATACCCAAGTATTTAATTACATATTATCGTGGGTAACTACTAATGGGCTCCAATTACGCATTCTTAGTTTATTGCTTTCGGAAACATTTATAGCAATAGATAATGTGTAGATTTAAGTCAATATCTGAATAAACAGCCTGGAAAACACATCATTTGTACCCAGATTGGGTTACTTGCATGATTATCATCTGCCACCTGCTGGAAATAGCTGTGATAATGCAACTAAATTTCACAGATGGAAGGTCTGGTCACTCACAGAACAAGAGGAAAGAGCAAAAATATATTCCTTGTACTCAGGAGTTTATTCCTCTTGCACCCACTGGGAAAGTTTGATTTGCCAGAGAGGGATATTTCTGAGCATCCACAGAGAAAACTTAACATGACTTTGTTTAAACAAACTGAAATTAATTTGCTGAGAATGATATTATCTGCCTGTGTCTGACCAGAAGGCAAGATATACAGTCTGAAACTAATGCACACAGCTAATCCCATCTCAGGCTGGCATAGCTGGCTTGCCACTCGGCTAGACGTGGCAGGATTGCAGGTCCCCTTGCACCATCCTCACATTGTCTTTGAGCCTCATTCAAAGAGGTTGACTACTCTGGCTTTATAGTGGCCCATAAAGCCCTCAAGGACAACAAAACCTGCCCATTCAAGACATCTCCTCACTCAAAAAAAAAAAAAAAAAAAAAAAAAGGGACACTGTTTGTATGCAGTATTCTTCAGAGAACCAGAACCTTGTAACTTGCTTCCTCTGTGCCAGCAAACCAGAGTGAGTAATCCAAGTAAGCCAGAGGGTAAATCCAAAGGCAGCACTGCAGGACTGGCCTTCCTCTCTCCCTTGTGCAGAACAGTAGCAGGACACACAGGTACAACGAGCAGTTCTTGTCAGGGGCTGGCTGGCTTATTGTGTCCCTCTGGCTGATGACAGGACTGATTGTATTGGTGTGATTTTGCAATTGGCAGGTCTCCCCAAGCCAGTAGGGAGAATTAGACAGGTGTCACTATATTAGAGATTCAGACCTTTTCTTTTTTTAACAAAATCAAACACAGGCCTTAAGCAACCAAATTTTGCATGTCTAACAGGTTTAGAACATCAGCCCAGAGTTAGTGTTTACATGGTTCTTGCATTCAGGGAAACAGTGCCTTTCTCTGCATACCTTTCAATTATTTCTGAGGTCAAAAAAGGAGAATAAAAGGAGAAAATGGAAATTAAAAAAGGAAGAAAGAGAATAAAAAATGAAATTATTTTTGAAAGTTATCCAGGTCTGTGGGATGGAGTAGAGAAAGAAACAAGAATACACATCCCAGGACCTAATAAAATTCTAATTAATTCCTCATTTTCTCCATGAACTCTTTTTAGCTATTAAAAAGCAACCAGTTGTTTATAGCAGTAAGAATTAATATCAGCCCTAAAAGCAATATAAAAAAATCTAAAACATTGAGCCACACATTAGCAATGTGTGGCATGGGTATGTACTACCCCATGCCTCCTGAGCAGGGAAAGGGCCAGGCCTGCAGGAGCACCATGTCCCACTGCAGTGTACGGCATTCCCTCCAGGAGCACTGGCCACAGGTCATGCACCCAGAACAAAGTTTCTGTCAGTATTTGCTTTCAGTTGAAAGCTTTTGTTGCTTCACCCTGCTTTATCTGCTCTTAGGAGGTCGCTGTGCTTCAGGCTCCCGAGTTTCCTCCTCTGTGCTACTCTTAGGAGGCTGACACCTCTCCTACAGCAACATGGTCTTTGCCTGTGCTGGTAAGTGGCCCTCATTCCAGCCAGAAATTTAGCAATGCCTCTTGCAGAAAATTTGGCTGATTTACTCCTGTAAAGCTTGGCAAGTGTCTGATATTAAGAAAATATCCAGAAGTAAAAAACCTGCCAGCCAAAGAATTGGCAACACCCCCCAGCCTGCACGCACAGAAGTCTGACACCTTCGCTTCAGTCACTGCTGCAGTGACTTTTGTACACAGGGGGGCACGTGGCTGAACACAGACCCTCACCTGGGACAACATGGGGCTGCCAGGTAAATTCACCCAGCCCTCTGTCCCCGGACATGCTGGCCTCTGGCTACAGACCAGCTGTTCAGCAGCAAGAGCCTACCCCATCCAAGTGCCTTCTCTGTGGCCAACACCAGCACAGGGAGGTTATCGCCCAGAAAGCGACCCCCTCCTCAGGCAGAGGTGGGGGACAGGGCTCTGGCCTTACCTCTGTGTAACTATCCTGTATCATTCATCCAGGCAGCGAGACCAGCCTTCCCCAGAAGGCTGAGGGCTGCTGCACAAGCAAACACACCTCAGTGCAGGAGCTCAGTCAATTGCTCAACAGTCATGTCCTGCCCTGTCCTCTCCCTCTGTGTCCTTCTCCCACGTTAAAACCACTCAGGAACATTAGCTGTCAGTGCTAGTCTTCTTGGCAATTTTTCTGGAGATCAAGGAAATCGTGCATTTTAGTAAACATATCCAAAAGATTTAAAATTGTGTAGGTAGATATAAATACATATAGATAAACAACTCTGTGTCATTATAGCAATGTTTTTCCCTTCCTCTTCCTCTCTTCCCACCCCCTTTCCCTTCTCTCAATTTCTCAGACAATAAGTGGGAAACAACCTCTTTTTTTTCCCCAGCCAAAAATTAGTTCTTGCTCAAAACTTCCAGAAGGGGTCAAGTCTAAAGGAAGCACCTGGTTCATCTGCTTTTGTCCTGCAGTGGGGGCCGTGGCCCTCATGTCCCCTCCCTCTGCACCCCTCAGCACCGCCAGCACTTGTGCCACGCCAGGGAGGCTTTGCTCACACTCATACACGAGGGCAGGCAGCTCTTAGATGGAAGCCCCTGGGTATGCTGCGTGCACCGACAGAGCACATCCCACTCCTGCCATCACAGCTTCCAGCTGCTTTTTTTATCCCCCTGAGTACAGAGGGACTCTTCAACCACCGACTCGGGTGGTTTGCTCGTGAGTTATCTGCTTGCAGGGTCAGAGTCACAGCACGGGGTCCTGTCATGTAACATACTGAACTGACCAAACAATAATTTGGCTTCTCTCAGCATCTTGAAACACACATCCAGGGACAGGCAACGAATGAAGGCAGACTGGGCTTGATCCTCAAACACACCCACAAGTGGCTCCCATCCTGTGGTTCAGTCTGTGCATATGTTCAAAATCAGCGTAAAACACTTCATAGAATAAAGTAAGAAATAGCCACAACTTTAAAATAGGAAAGCCGTCAACGAAGAAAAAAAACCCCAGGACATATTTTCCTCTTCATACATACAGAAAAGCTTTTAAGCCTTAGAAAATGTACATTCACCATATTGCATTCCCTTAGTAAATATACCAAGTTCACAGCAAATAAAAAACATGAAAAAGGCACTTCTGGTCATGGTGAGCAACAGAACCTCCAACCATACACTCTCTATGGGGTCTGCAATGGCAGAAGAGGCATTTTTTAACTTATTATGTAACTGGGCAGTAAACATAAGCAGTTGCAGTAGCTAGCAGCTCCTGAGTCAGCCCAAGCTCTTCTGCTGGCAAAGGGGGTGGGGGAGGAAAGGGCAGTGACTCACTAATTTGCAACATAGTGGGAAGTAATTCAAGAATCAAATTCCTAGCAGCAGTACCGCCTGCAGAGCTTACAGCCGTATATATTTTATAAAGAGGTTTGCTTAAAAATCAGACCAAAACAAAAGTGAGATTGAAAAACAAACCCAGAAACCTATGAGAGCCATAGGGTGCTGAGATCTCCAATAAGAAACTGAGCACACTCCATGATTAACAGGTTAACAAAGTAGTCTGGTATTGACTACCTCGCTCTTATGCTGCAGAAAACACAATTCTCTGTGCTGTGTGTGAAAGCTAAATGTATTTGTGTCTTAATACATAGTGGAAAATGCAGTTTTTGCAAAAAATAAAAATATTATCACATTCATTATCTACTAATTTCTCATCTGTTCTTTAGCAAGTACCTTTGCTATTAAGAAATTATATGCAAGTCCAGTCTGCAGCTTTTTAAGGATGCTTCAGAAGACTGCTTTGACTAAGCAGTGAACCACCATTCTAAAGATTTTCCTGCTGTAGCTCTAAGTTTAGAAGTGAAATTAGAACTAGAGGTAGGACCTATTGTCCCTATCTTCCATCACCATCTTCTGATGGAGAGGACCTGCTGGACCTTAGGTTGCTCAACATGAAGACAACCATTGAAACTGCTGAGTTTTTCTTTCCTTATGTCAAAATAAAACCCAGCAATACCAATTTCCCTCAAAACCCAGTTCAGAATGCATACATGCACAGTTTCTGAGGGTAGAAAGAGAATAGGCAACCAAGGAGGAAGTTTAAAGCCACTTCCCTTCACAGAATTTAATTGAGAAGAGGCTGGGAACCCATGCCAGGTGATTTCATTTCTTACTGGGCCATGTTTCCATCAATCTAAGTGGTGCCCTGATTTTTGAAAGTGTTAAGTTTTCTTTTATAGTTCTTTTGAAAGTTTTAAAGTTCTCATAAAACTTCTTTAGCCTTCTGATAATGATTACATATTTCTACTGGAGTTCTCACGCACTGTTCAAGTAAATAATGATTGTTTTGCATTCTTCTTTGTGGGAGGAGAGAATTGATAGACTGTTGGTTTGACCAGTGTGGTTGGAGAGGTGGTAATTCCATCCTCCAATCCATGGCCACCTTTGGAATTCTATAAATACCAGATGTTCGAATAAAACTTTCTCTTTTGAACTTACCAAGCTTCTGTCTACTCATTTCGTGTCCAATAGCAACATCTAAGAGTCTATGTTTTTGTTATACTTTAAGGGCTTCATCAAAATCAGTAAAAAGATAATGATGTCCTTCAGATCAGTGCATAGCAGGTCATTAAACATATAGCATTTAAAAGACCAAGGCCAAGGCCCTGCCAAGCATTTTATTTGTTCAAGAGCAAAATATAATTGTATTATATGCACAATTTTATATAGATATTTGAAAAAAATACACTTAAATTCTGTACTCTTTATTATTTTGACTGACATTCTCCACATCTTTCTTTTATATTAATAAGAAATTAAGAACACAAACAGTGGGAAAAAAACACTCTTCATTTCCTTCCATCTTTTGTCTGAAAATAAGAGTATTTGCCTTACAGCTCAAAATTAGTAGGTATCATGATTTTAATTATATGTCTGCTTCTGCTGTTTAAGCTCCATTTCACATCAAGTGTAATAAAAATCACTAATGCCTATAATCAACCTTACTTCAACCACTGAAATGAAAAAGATAATCAAGATATATATTAAAAAGAGTACTGGCACTGATTCTGTGTTGGGTAGTTGAGTGATAGATGTGTTGCTGCATCCATGTGAAACACTGTGTAAGATCAACCTGCACAAACTGCCTTGCAGTAAAGAGGAATATCCCCTGGTTCATCCTTGAACAGACCAATGCTCGTGAGTGAATTTTGGTACTATCTGCCAAAGGTTCCCTCCCTACTTCCCAGTACTCCTATATGATGTGCATTAATCTACCTGTTCTAAAAGACCCATGGCAGCTGCAAGTTGTAATTAAAGTCTTCTCCTTAGGAACTAAGGACCTTATAAAGAAAATGCATGAACCAAAGGCAAACTTCTTCAGCAGTCTGCCAGATCCAGCTTCAGGCTGATCCATACCGTGAGGACAGAAACCTCAAATGATCTGTGTCAGCTCAAAGTCATCTTTGGAGGAGACCAAGCTGATCTTGAAGGAGCAGAACCTTTGCTATTTTTGAGAGGGCCTGAGTAAATGTCTTTGCCCATTCATTTTTCTGCCAAATATTGCCTGAGAAGAATGAAAGCCAAGGTGGCCATGGATGAGAACCAGTACTCAGCTTGGTAAATGGCTTTTGGAAGTCTGTTTTGCCTGTTTTTCTTAGCAGTCAGATATTAAGCAGATAAAGAAAAGTGAAAAGTCTATTAAACCCCAGAACTATTTCAGTATGAACACATTTTCTCTGGCTTTTGGAAAGTGCATTTTTAATCAATGAAATAATTGTTTTAAAAAATGCATTGCAGAGCAAAAGACCACATTGTGAGTTTGTTCAGAGCATTACTAAGGTGTGCCATGCAATTCAAGACTCAGTAAATATAGCCCGTTATGCAGTCCTTTACATATTTGTATGAATTATTTGTACAATCATAGATTGGTTTGGGTTGGAAGGGACCTTAGAGATTGCCTGGTTCTAATCCCCCTGCCATGGATCTTATTAATGGCTTACACCACTGTCTTTTCTTAACAAGTGAGAAGTAGAGCTGAATTGTGAAGTATAACTGGTAATCTATTTAATGTATGAATAAAATACTCTTTGCTATAACATATAGTTCTTGTTTTCTATTTCTTAAATTTATTGTTTGAAATGCTACCACCAGCTATTCATTCCTTTTCTTAGCAGCGATACCATGACAACCCCCACGTGACTGGCTACAAGCATACCACAAGTCTCCAGGGCTTTCTATTGCTTTAGAAAAGACTCAGATTGGTGTTACTCACACTTTTTTTTCCTTTTAAAGAGACCAGTTTCAGAGATGCTTTATTTTGCAGAGATGCATCAGACCAACCTGTCAATTCTACCATGTGGCAACAACTATTTCAGCTAAAATGGGACAAAGCAAAGTATGAAGAACTCAAGAAAAGGGTGGGTACAACTGTTTGATAAGGAGCATGTTCTTTAAGACTTCATTAAAAAATATGCTTACCCAAAAGGACTACAGCATCCCTATTCATTCTTAATGTGTTATGAAAGCTACTGATGTGCAGTAAGGTAGAAGAGACATGTTTTGAGAATATCCAGCAAATATATGTATACCTTTTGTGTCCATTTAGGGTATCATAATGATTTTCACCAAATTTAGAAGTGAAAAATATTTGATTAGTCATTGGCTTCAAATCAGTAATAATGCAGGACTGTGCTCTCTTCAAAATCCGTAAGCAGTGAATAGCATCGGTGATGATTCAACTGCATTGCTACTTTAGGAAGATTGTATCACAATACAATTAGCTTTAATATAAAGAAATAGTTCTTCACTATTTCCAGACTAGGTCTGCTTCATTGACTGTGTAAAATTTCCTTCCTTCCTTCCTTCCTTCCTTCCGTCCTTCCGTCCTTCCCCCCTTCCATCCTTCCCCCCTTCCTTCCTTCCTTCCGTCCTTCCCCCCTTCCTTCCTTCCTTCCTTCCCCCCTTCCCTCCCTCCCATTTGACTTGCAGGTGGAAAAAAGTTAAAGATAAGGTAGAGAATTTAATTTGATGTATTTTTCTAACTAAATGGATAATACTGAAATGAATAAATTTATTTCTGTATTAATTAATTTCAAGAGGCTCACTACTGTTTATGAGTGTGGCTATTTAAACAGTGGCTCTTTTAAAGGAGGGAACTGATATCAGTGTAGCTAAAATACCCTCAGCATCCACTGTTCATACAGAACTCTCCTTTGTTCAGTGTGCAGAACAGTGTACTTCATATATGCATGAAGGGCAGAACAGAGGTTAGAGGTCACCATGGTATATAGTAAAGAAATGTATTTATAGAGAACAAAATATTTGCCACAATTCAATTGCTCTTGGATTAAAAACAAGTATTAATTTCTGAGTGCAAGAGACGAGAAAGAACAACCATCATGTTGAGTGAAGAATGGCTTAGAAAGTAGAAATTTTTGGTTTTTTATTATGGGGTTCACACCAAGCAGTGATTAACAAGGTCCCCAGTGACCAAAGAATGGCCTTTCCAAATGCCCCTGTGTAGTCATGCTGGTTCTTCTAGATTCCCATGCTGGTTTTCCAGAAAATTCACCATGCCTTGTCCTGGCACAAATACAGGCTTGCTGCAGTGAACACCAGCTACCGGAGCAGAGGCACCTACAGCTGTGGTACCTGGGGGCAGCAGGGCAATTTGGCAGGTTGTCCTGAATGGCACAGCCCCCGGGGCCTGGGCTTTTGATCTATCGAGAGACAGAAATCGCTCTAAGAAAATATAAAGGTCTCTGCTTGGGGATGTGAAGGCTTTACACTGAAGGAGCTCACAAAAAAAAAAAAAAAAAATGAACCAGAGCAAGAGAGAAAGGGGGAAATAGGAAGCAAGGAAAAAAACAAGGTACACTTCTTGGAGAAGACCACTAAAAATATGACAATATTTAGGGATAAGTTATCATTTTCTTTTTGCTATTTCCTTAATAGAAGAAAGGAACAGGGAAAAAATATCAGAAGTTACATTTGCTCTATGCAACATTCTGCATAGAATTAATAATATAGGAGTTCCAAAACCATCTGTAAAGCGCTGCAAGTTTAAGTGCTGCTGTAAAGAGATAAAGGTGGGCTTATAAATGCCAGGGTTAGCATTTTACTGTTGTGTATATAAGAACGAGACAGAAATTGTTCACAACAATTCCCAGAAAATGAAATTATATTTATATGAATTCTACAGAAGAAATCTGGCTTCTAAACCCACCTTTTGTTATTTCAAGTTTGGAAGAGTTTGCATATCTACAAATTAAAATCAGAGTTTGCATAAATATCACATTTTGTTCTTCACACTGGTGATTTGTACTGACTGGTACAGTAACAACCCTCTTTTACAAATTACATGTCTTCTTAAAGTTATTTTAAAAATAACTTATTAGTATGATAATTAAAGGCACCTGAAGAATCAGAGGAGATAGCAGCAGCCGCCAAAACTCTCACAGGTTTGCCAAGTTTAGTTTTGCTCTTCAGTAAAAGTCAGCTACTTAACACGATGGCATCTAGAAAGGATGCAGATGAGCCCTGTCGTCATCCCCTGAAAACAGTTGGAGTTGAGAGCAGTTTCTTTCTGGGATCCCACCTCCTCTGAGATGACTGCCACAAAAAAGCAGCTGAATGTTTTCACAGGAAGCCAAGCAGCTCAAGCAAATTTCAGACAAAGTTAGAAACTGCTGAACATTATTGCAGTCAATGCTGTAAATTATTTACTCCGTTCTAAAAGCAAGGTACCTGCCCTGGTAGTATGTATGACAAGCCTGCTTGTCATAGGGATTCAAGCCTAGTTTTTGGCTCATCACAAAGCTGCTTCAGAAAGAGACATGGAAGACTTCTGTTGCATTCAGGCAGTGCTTTGGTCATATCCTTCACTGAGGGGTTTGTGTTGGTGATGCGCTTGCTGCTTTTACTTGTCAGTCTTTTTTTTTTTTAAATAGCAAGTATTTATCTCCTCTTTACGTATCACTGAGTCTGCCTGAGCTGGAACAGTTAATGTGTAAGGTATAAGAGAGGGAGAATGTATTTCATGACAAAAATTCATAGTTTCAACTGGTCCAGTGTCACTCCCTGCAGAAGACCACTCTGAGAGAAAGTGTTCTCCCCTCTTAATCCTCTCCTGCTCTACTCCATTACCAGCTTTTCTTCCATGGGGTTTACTTAGTCAACTCAGCTCACAGATTATTCTTCTCCCTCATATGTTGCATGGCTGTTTAGGTCAGATGGAGATAAATATTAGTATGCCGCTAAACTACCAACTCCATTAGAATTATTAGATCTACAATGTGCTCTTAATGATTGTTCTAAAATGCTAATAAGAAGAGACCTGGGAATGCTTTCACCACAAGTCCTTTTCCAGTATTCTTACCCCACTGGCAGCATCCTAAATAAGTATCCTTTTGTAAGACCTGACTTATCTTAGGAGTACCTAGTGCTTTCTCACACTAGTCTTTTTATTATGGATGCCTTAATGAAAAATGCCTGCCTTCTCTTAGGCAGTCATTTCTGTATCATAATATCAACCCATCTGTAACCAGATTGTATGCATTTTCTACATTTTTCCAACATAAAGAAGACTTTGCATCTCCAGCAGGCTTTAGAACTTTCTTGAATGTTTTCATTTTCCACTACTCTTCTGGGCAAGTCTGGCTTTGCCGATACAATGAATCATGTGTTTAATAGTGTAACTGCCAGCTAACAAAACAGAACACGGGAATTAAAAGATCTTCCATAATGATATGGAAGGATATTTCCAACGAGAAAGAATAAACATTTCACTTCTGTTGCAGATCCAGACAGCAAAATCATTAGTGGACACATGTGCCCCAACAATATATGGCCACAAGCTGAAGGTATTGTATTGGCTATTTCACTGGCCTTCACATCTCCTCTCAAAGGAAATAAAGAGCCTAGCAGAATGCCACAATTTCAGGGCCTTTTTTTTCCTCTCAGTGATGTGACTGTTACAACAGAACTATCAGGATCCATGAATAGCACATTCCCAGCAACATTAAATAACTTCTTTAATCTTTATGATGATTGATGAAAGCAGAGTTTCAGATTAAGAAGTGCTAAAGTGTTCAAATAGCTTCCTAAGATGTACTTCTGCACAGCCAAGAAAATACCATTGCAAATAACAAGAATAGCACAATCACCAAGATACAGAGCAAAGAACTGAATAATGGGATGTTAACATATTCAAAGCACAAGAAATAACAATGGGTAGCCTTGACTGGCAGTTATCCTTCAAAATCTTACTGCTCCCAAGAGACAAATTTTTAATAACAGATGAGAGTGGAAAATACATTGTTAGCTAATTATCTCTCCTCACTAAAAGGAAACAACAACAATTAAAAAAAACCCCAAAAAAACCTGAATGTAAGCAAAGTAGAAAATACATGCAGCTAAACCCTGTCAAAGACTTAATTTCCCGCACAGTGCCCCTCAGGCAATGGGAGAATAACCCATATAAGGACTTCAGAATTAATTTCCTTAAAATTGTTTATCATCTCACTGTGTGACATAATAATCCCCAGGCACCTTAAAACCATTTCACTAGCAAAACAATTCATTTATTCTTCATGCATAAATTCACATGGTATATTAGGATGTGGGTTCAATTGCTGATGTTAATTTTTTTTTCCATTACTGTAAAAATAATTGCTGAAGTTCCTTTAAAAATGAAACGCTGCATAACCCCACACACAGAGGTTAACAACAAAAACACCAACAGGAACCCACTAGTCTTAGGCATGCTCCTTAGAACTACAGGTCCTGATACCTGAAGGTGAGACTGGTTCTTTCTCATTCTCCTGATTTCCATACTCCTATAGAAAGAGGGGAGAAAAAAATTGCAATATTCTGGTATCCAGTTTCTTTACAGTCACTCTCTTCAGGGTTATTTTGTCATGGGATGACTTAATGCACCAGTTTTAGGTATCTTTATGCTACAGTGTGACCAGCATCTGGCCTGCTTTGGTTACAAAGCCCAGCAAACAAGACAGATGCACTAGATTTCCTCCAGAAATCTGCTATTCTAACATTATCCACTCAAAACTGTCAGATCTGGATAAGCAGGATTTACTATTTGTTCTGAAAAAGACTTGAAATATCTTTGGAATGTCTAGAATCAAATATGGGGAAGGAAAGGATCAGAAACGAAAAGACTGAATTAGTATGCTCAAAAGAAGACTATTCCTTCAGCAATTCTGTTCCAAGAGCCTATTGAGGACGAGATGTTGAAGTCCAGCTATGAAAATTGTGCTGTCCCTGCTTTCCTCCGTCCAGCCTCTCTCTGGTTATCTTCAATTCAGCCCTTCCAGAAAAGGGATTGTTGGGCCTCAGTCATATAAATAAATTTTTCTTTTCACCTGTCCCCCATTCCTTCTCAATCCCCACAAACACACTTTTAGCGTGGATATGTGTTCTTTGAAAAACAACATGGTAACATTTCTTTGCAAATTAGAAAATGCCTCAGGATATCCAAAGAGATTCTCTCTCTTCCACTGGACTATTTCAATTTTTATCCACTGTTGACACAGTTAACTTCAGAAATTGAGATTATTAATATCTTCCACTTTAAAATCAAATTTTAAAAGGCATAAAATCATGATAACAATGAAAAGAACTAGCTTACCCTTCCTCATACATCTGTCTCCTTTTGTTCACTACACCCAGTTGTTGCTTCTCTACTTACAACAGCCTTCAGTCCCTCCAGAACAAAAATGGCCTGCAACTGGACTTATTCCAAATCTCACTGAAGTCAATGGAAAAGTTACTATCTGATCAGAAGCCCATCAAAGGTAATAGAGAGAATCCCACTGACTTCACAGAAATCTGGCTATGTCCCCTCAAGTGCTGGTACACTGTCCATAACAATCCTAGCTTTTGATAAAAGCACATGAAGGCTGTCAGAGGCAAAAATGATGATGATGATTCTGGAAAATATGATGACAAATATTTATAGAAATTCTGCTTACACTGATGAAATGCATTCATTAATCATGCAGGCTGTGGTTGCAGGAGAGTGTTTCAGGGTCCAATTCACAGCATTACAAAGGGATTTGTCTCCCTGTGTCATGATGAAAATGGTGAAAAAAAGGGTTCTCTCAGCAACAGCACAGAGCTTTACCTGATCAGTGTCTCTTGCATGCTGTGTAGACAAGGGGACAGCAATTTTGAACACCCCATTGGGTATCCATGATACATCACTGCTGCTTGTTATGCCCTTGTAAAAACAGAATAATTTCTTTATCCCTTCTGTACACAAAGTTGGAGGAACACCAACTTTCTGCCACTGAAAGAGAGAACTGCTTGCTGCTGGAGAAGATGTCCTGCATCATGAGAACAAAGAGACAAATTGACAACAAAAATGACTTTAAGACCAAAAGGTAACATCAGCAGCACTATTTCCATGTAGTTATCAAATTTCCTTCCCAGTGATAAACATAGCTAAGGATAAACTGCTCTGTGAAGATACATTTAAAAGGCAGCCTAAGGTATAATCCACACTTCAGAAAGCCATTTGCTTGTCCTGTCACATGAAATCTAATGCCAAGTCATTTTCCTCCTACACTCTGTTGAAGAGACGATGGCTTTAAATTAGTTTTTCACTTTAATAACTGAGGAAATAAAAACAAATAGAAAGGGGAAACATTGCCCTACTTTAAGAAAATAATTGAAGCAAACCAGTTATGTCTCAGCAAAGCTGTTGATCCTGCTAAGTGAGTCATTGCTGTTGACTTTGCCAGTTGTTCCTACAGACAGCACCGGAAAAAGGTAGGCCCAAAGCTGAGGGATGAAATAAAGCCTGAGCAAAATATAATTAAAATTTAAAAAAAAGTGGAGCAGGAAGCAGGCAAAAGTGAAAATCTAATTTGCTGCTCAAAGCAGACCAAGCAAAATGTGCCTTGAAGATTTATCACTGGAGAGAAACATCTTAAATATTTTTGATTCAGCAGGAAATTCACATCCCAAATATGGCACAGCAAACCAGTCAACAACAGGGACAGGTTTTTGAAGTGAAGAGTTTATATAGTTCAGGTGGTGATTGTTATCTCCTGTGATTCATTTGCAGCCAGTCTACTTCTTGATAGACTGACTACTCACCAAGCCTTAAAATGTCTCCAGAAAGCAAAGGCTGTTCAGCTGAAATGACCCAGGTAGAACTCACTACACATCACTGTCACAAATATCCTGACATTTGCACAGTTCCTTCACCTGAGGCAGAGTTGGTCATGGATACATCATGAAAATCCATATGATAACACTTAAAGTTTGTCACTAGTGAATAATATCCAGATCTGTGCAGGCATCAACAAGAATTACTTAATCCAACTGCTGAAGCTGTGATTACGCAAGGTAACAAAAGGAGTAGAGCACCCTCCTGCTTTCCATTCCTTCTCTTTGTTGATGATTCAAATGGCAAACTCCTGTTGTTTTCTTTGGATCAACTCTGGTTTTCACTAAACCTCTCCATTAGCTAATTAAATTTGTGACAGCAGCAGAAAATTAACACAACAAAACCAAACAAACCTGGATGGTTTTTCTGCCACTTTCTGCAAAGTCATTAATTCCAGGGCTGTTGCCAGGGATGGAGAAGACCACACAGTTGGAGCAGGGGGGAGATGAACAGGGGAAGGAAAAGTACTTTGCTTTTTTGGTGGCAGGAGACTGTTGTGAGATCAACTCAGCTGCCTGGAAAATTGCAATCTAAGAAATCACAGAAAGCTTCCAAGGCATTTGAGGCAGTAGACTTATCTCCATTATCTTCGTGCTTCTCAACTCAGTATATCAGGTTTGTACACAAGAGAAACTTATAAACCAAAGTAGGAGAAATTGATGATTCAGCATTTCAGACACCAGCCATGCCCTCACCTACAGTAGTGCACTACTGCAATTCCAAGACTGGCACTAATCTAAGATAAAGCTATAGAATTGTTCCTCTTCTAAAATGTTCCAAATTCCATATAGGCAGGAGCGTGTTTGGAAGACACTGAACAAAGTCTATCCTCTTAAGAAGGACAAAAAGATTGGGTTACAAGGGCCAGTTAATGCAGATCAAGAAGAAGCAAGTCCCTGTAGGGGAGGTATAACATTTCAGGCAAAATTCCTCCTAACAGAAGATTGACAAATACTTTACATTCTGGATTCCCAGGCATGGGAACACAAGTGTGAAGTCTGATTCTACTTATATGGTTTTCCCCTCTAGTTTAATTGAAGAAAAACGAAAGCAGGAGCTGTGGAAAGTTAACCAGGAGAACTGAGCCATTCTGGATAGAATTACAAAGTACCAGCCTCAGTATCAGGTTCAATGATGGCATGAGGATTGGCAACAAGCTGAAAAATACATGGCCAACATTGCGAGATATCCTCGTGGGCAGTGTAAATCACAGAGCCCAAAGGTAGCCCTGAGCTTCTATTCTTTCCTTCACAGTTATTTCTGGATCAGAACTGCTCATAGAGCACATTTTGCTGCACTTTTGTGCTGGGGATTAACTGCACATGGCAGGCAGCCACACAATTAACAGCCTTTCACTTAATGCAGCCACTCTTATCAAATGAATCCCAGAGTGCTCTTCAGACTTTATTAGGCGATTTGTAACTGCTGTCATTTCTACACTCAGCCTGTGCACCATGGAGAAATGGTGTTCTCAGAAATAACCTAAAAATTATTGAAGAAACCAGAAGCAATTGCTCACCAGTTCCCTGAGAGAAACAGCCAGACACTGCAACAACATTTAAGGTGACCAGAAGGGCACATGCACTGAGGGCTTCAAAACCTACACTGGCAAAGTAACCAGGTTCTTATTTTCATCAGTAACAGAGGTAAAGAAAATCAGCAACAAAATGGCTATAAGAGGTTTTAGCAAGCTTTTCCAGAGAGAGAAATTTGATTGTCTTTTGCTTTTCCATGTCCATCTAGTATGCTTTGAGCTCTCTAAGTCAGAAATTCCCAACTTTCCTCCCACACAAAGCAGAGGGAAGCTGCAGCACTGCCCATCAAGCAGGGAGTTGGCATCAGCTCTGCCTTTACCCATCTTCCTTATTGCCTTGGACTGCTAGGCCTCTGTGGTCATGTGTCTTGATTTTTGAGGTATGTTCTCTGTCATTTGCATCTGATTCAGTATGTGGCTCATACTATCTGTATGTTCACCATATTCACTTCCTTACCCATTACCTCTATCCTGAGTTCACTGAAATAAATATTTTTGAAGCCAGTACTTTCTGAACACATGGATTTTCAAAGGAGTAGCTCATCAAAATCCACCTGAGTCTATGGAGGACAATAAATGATATTTCTTCTATCCCAGAACTATCTTTTTGTCAAATCTTTGGTCCCAGTTCAAATTCCAGAGGGCTTGTTCAGGAAAGGCAAAGCACTCAAAAGAAAAATAAATTAATATTGTGGCACTGAAAACAAAAACTACCTCAGCCTCTCCCCAGCTTCTCTCTGGACAGAATATGTATTCTTGAATGCAGATACATCAGTTTTACTAAAGCTTCCCAAAACTGCTTAATTAGAGGCAGAAAGCAAAATGAGAAAGCTTCAACCCAAACAGTTAAAACTTGACCAAGAAACTTCCAACTAAAAGAAAGGCTTCTACAATGAAAAATATTTAATATTAAAAATATTATATATTAATATTTAATTGTTGTAGAGGCAAGCAATCAAATAATTTTATAAAAAGTACTATGGTTATTAATACAGGAGTTTCACAGTCAGAAAGTACAAAAATTATGGAAAACTAAATATATACTGCAGCCTTACCCACAGCCTTATCAGCTGTTAAGTCTGTGCTCTGTAATTAACAGGTACTAGAACATCTCTAAGAAGTAGTCATTAGAAAACACTTTTTTCCACTCACCATTTCAGAAATGGTTAAGCCATTTTGAAGGACATTTGTGTTTTGGCAAATAAGCAAACTTGATGCAGGTATCTGCTGCAAACCTCTTTATCACCAGGGGAAATTTAGTAAAGTTACACCTGAAAATAGGATCAGTGGAAGTATTTGGCAAGATCTGCCATAACTTGTGCTACTCTATGATGTCTCTGTGATTTTATAGTTCACCTGACACCAGTCCACAGTCAAACTTCAATACAGTACAAGTCATACAATTTCTTGTCAAGTATTTTTCTACTCTCCCTCTGTTGCAACTGAAAACGTTTTACTAGTCCCATGTATGCTTTGACAGCAGGAAAAAGCGAGAATCTTTTTACATAAGGATATTCTTTACCAATTCCAGCTGAAGAAAGAATTTTTCTGAACCAGCCTTTCCACTGGCTGACTGATGGAAATTGCTCTGACTCTGGGGGCTCAGGCAGTACTCATGAATGAAAGAAAATGAGAATTCCCTTTCTTTCCTCTGGAAGAGGACTACAGCTGTATTACCAGCAAGCACCTGTCAGCTTGCTTTGCTAACCAAGCTTTGGTGCCAAGAGAATAATCCTGAAAATAAGACATATAAGGTTATTAAATCAAGGCAGTGACAGGTTCTTTATTTTATATTTCTCTTTGCTGTCTGCAAGAACAATTTTAAAAAACAGACATCTAAATGTGATGGGGGAATAAAGAGAAAAATGGCTGAAACAAGTGTGAAAAGTAAGATGAAGGAAAAAGAAAAAGATCATGCTAATCATGGAAAGCAAAACAACAACTAGAACAAGACAGGGTCCCAGAAATAGAATTATTCCAGTAGTCTCCTGTGAAAGCAATTTAGGAAGTAGCAAAGAATTCTTACTCCCTCTTGGATCATGACAGCATTTGGAAATTTTACTGTCCTCAGCCTTCCTGCTTTGCCCTTATTTTGAAAGTCGGTCCTTTCCTGGATAGTGAACCAGCAGAACAGGAGTCACAAGCCCATTTTGTGATTGCAACCCTATGCATCAACATATTTTGATTTCTGCAGTTTAAGTTAAAATACAGCTGTTCCTATGCAGATGATAACTTCCCGCATCAAAAAAATGGACTTGTGAGGGTACTAACCTTTTTAACTATGCAGCTAAACTTAGCAAAATTTGTAAACAGAACTCCAGAATTAGCTGGAATGTGTTGGACAATCAGGTGGAAGGATTCATATTCTTTAAGATACTGGGGGGTTAAGTATTTTGTAAGAGTGTAGATTTTAAAGACACTATGTCTTCAGTATAGTGAAAAACACCATGAAGCAAAATGACATAAAAGCCATTTCCCTTACAATTCCCAACAAAATACCTTTGAGACTATAACAGCTAGTAAAGAAAGAGCCTAAATGGGAAAATTACTATAAGCCAGCAATAACTGTAGCATAACTAATTGATCTGATTATAATTTGGACTTTTTTCCTACGTGACAATTTTCATCTAAGTATCCAAGGTCTCTCCAGCAAGGACCCAATTGGCTGACAGCAAATACTTCAGAGTGAGGCTTTTGGAAAATCTTCAGAGGCTCTGAAGCCCCTGAGCCACTTGCCACAAATGAGGGAGAGCTCTTAGCAGAATAATTCCCTCCCACCGCAGCAACACTTCCTTATTTACTCATGATTTCATGCAATTTTTGTGTCTGTCACATAAATTGCATCCACAGAGTGAAAATACTAAAAATATATAAAATTTGTTTCAAGCTTCCCTTTTAATTGGATTTAGCAACTTGAAACAAGGAGAAGCAGCACCACATGACTGATTAACTCTTTGCATGTTATACTCTACCACTCTGTTACACCACCATCCATCTATGGTGCAGGGGACAGACACTTTAGTTCTGAAAGCACATATTCCATATTACTTATTTTTAATTACACTTCTTCAAAAGAAAATTTGTATTAAAATCGCAAATTATCTTAGCATAGCCAAGTAGGTTAGCAGCAATTCTCTCAGAAGGGTTATCAGTTTAAACCAAGACTTAAACCAGTATCAGCTCTTCCTTTATTTACCATAGAATTTCATCTGCAGTCATGTTGGAGGCTGCACTTAGATATGCTTTTTAAGGTATTTTCTCATTTCTTATTTGCAATATGGATCAGTAGAAAATGTTTGAAATGATGATGAAAACTTATTTTCTGAAAGGCAGGAACTCTAGCACACAAGACTATGACTTTTTAGTACTGAACTAAGAGTAGAAATACCACCTACCATAACCACCACCTTACAGTACTTCAGTGACTGCCACACAACTGCAAACTCCTGGCTTCAGAAAATTGGTAGATTCCTAGGACAGGATCCCCAAACCCACCAAACCAGAGAGAAAAGGTTCACCATACATAAGTACCTGGGTCAAGAAGGAAAAAAGACTCGTCTGCCCAAACCAGAAGTGGGATTGGTCTAACGTGCTGCAGCAACACACAGCCTAGAGCGCATTGAGTATGTCCAGACCCCATGTGGAGGAGGTGACTTACATGCAGTGGTCAACCACAGAGCTCCATGGCTGGATGGAGGTTATCTCAAGCCACCAGTCACGATGGGAAAGTGCCAGGACAGACAAACTCAGCTTCTGTTGTGCACCTCTGTTACAGCAATCTCACTGGGCACATATTATCTGATTCCTTCAACAGTGGCTCATTTCTAAAAGAAAGATTATGAACCCTTTAAACAAGAGCCAGAAAGTAATTTAATGAACCAAAACTTCTTTTGCTATTAGAAGGAAGATGACAACTTGGCTTTAGTAGTAAGTCTATTTTTTAATTCAAATATTCTATGCCCTTATGGCTGAACTCAAACACCCTGGAACTCCCCTGCTTCGCATGGTTCTAGGTTGGATCATCAGGGCACACTGTAAGGGACCAGTTATCCTTAACAAGTTACATCACTGAATCCAAATATTTCTTATCTCCTTTTCTTCTTTAAAAGCTTTAGTCTGGGATAATAATAATCTAAAACACTTGACTAAATGCCACTTCCCATGTAATTAAGTAGAAATCTTACTTTCTTCAAATCCCTGGCTCCAAAATTAAAACACTTTGCTACTGAAGCAGTGGTATGATTACAAACTAAATACTTGAAACAAAAGAGAACTGAAGTACCACTGACAAAAAAGAATGTTAAGAGTTACAGGAAATGTTAATCTCAGGGTCAAGTTCTTAGTTCATTTTCACTGTTGTAAATCCAGGCTAGCAGCTTTATCTTCACTGCAATTGCTGTGAATATTATAGCCTTACATTAAGAAACCATGTCAAAAAAACCCTGATTAACTCATTTTGAAGTTTTAAAGACATCTGGACTGAGATTAACTACCAGCTAACTGCCAGGGGAAAAAAGAGGTCACTCTTCCCTTTTAACTCCAATTCTTGTGCCTCTCTTCTATTCTGTTTACCTTATACTTGTGCTCTTGAAATCCTGAGCAAGGTCAACTGCACGAGAAAAAGCTTTTTTTTTTTTTAAGGAGAATAGTCTTCCAGAGGGTTAATTAGTTAAATCAGTTCATTGAAGATGAATTTAAGACTAAGCAAGGAAGGAAGGAAGAAGTAAAGCCACATATTCCTTTGGTAAAGTAGAAAAACATTTACTCAATGCCTGGCAGTATTTAACACCAAAATAGCTCTCCTAAGGGTTGATAGAAATACATGAAATCCAGTAAAATGGTTGCAGCTCAATAATCCATGTTGGTTACCATGGAAAAACTATGAATATAGACATAATAAGGGTTTGTCCAAGTTAGGAATGACTAATCTGCTATTCACACACACACCCCTTTAAACTGGACAAACACCAAGTATGAGTGTATTTATTTTATTACTTCATATTTACCACAATAAAAAGAATATTACTTAAATATTCCCAATTTGTTGGGTTTTGGTTTTGGTTTGGGGGTTTTTTTTTGTTTTGTTTTGTTTGTTTTTTTTAACAGAGTTTTTAATATTTCAGGACAAAATTATTCACTTGGATTTCCAGGTCCAAATTTAAGCAAGAACAATGAGTTGAAACCATATTGTCTGCAGTTTTAAAAAATTGAGTCAGGCCTTCTAAAAATGTTGCACTTGTATAATTGCATTAAAAGTTGTGAAACCAAAATATGAATTGTGATTACTTTTAGTTACTTTCTAGTTACAGAATATGCAGAGTTCATGTTTTTGAGTTTTCCTTTCCTCTTACAAAGTTAAGGAACCTTCTTTTGAAGCTTTCAGTTGATGCAGCAACAGGAACATGAAAAAAGAAGGGGAGAGAAAGAGTGATAACACAAAAGTTAGTAATAAAACTATAAAACTGTAACAGTAAAGATCTTTTTTATTAGATACCAGGAAAAAATTCTTTACTGTGAGGCTGGTGAGGCACTGGAACAGCTTGCCTAGAGAACTTCTACATGCCCCATCCCTAGAAGTGTTTACAGACAGGTTAGATGGAGCCCCAGCAACCTGGTCTACTGAAAGGTGTCCCTATCCATGGCAGGGGGTTAGAACTAGACAATCTTTAAGGTCCCTTTCAATCCAAACCATTCTGTGATTCTATGATCTTTGTTCCTAATTCTGTGATCTTTGGTCCTTTCCAACATTCATGTTTGACTCCATCCTAATATCACTTGAAGTCACCTCAACTGCTCTGTGTTTTAAATGTACTTCTAAAAATAAATGGTAATGTTTATTCAAGAAGGATGTGGGATTCAACTTGTATATATTGAAAAACTACATCAGCAGAAAGAAGAGCAAAAAAAAGCATCAGTGTCATTCTACCACAAGAAGAGGTTACCAGGACAGAGTACAACACGATTTGTTTGTTTAAGTCTGTGGTTTGATCTGTCCCTTCAGTATTAAAATAGTTTAATCCCACCATACAGCCTGCTGTGAAGGATTGAAATGATACCTTCACCTCAGAGCTGAGGAACTCTGGCATAAAGTTTACTGTCACACTAATCAGAGGGTCATTCCACACCATTCTCACTATTTGCATTCCAAGACAAGCCAATTGGTGCAACAAGCAAATCAGCCCAGGCATAAGAAAAATTTAAACTCTTCTCTTGAGTATAACAGTTATTTCACAGTCCTCAGCTACTGTCACAAATTCAAGCACATTTACCTAAGACTGGACACAGATAACCACAGAGTTCAAGGTCCAGGTTCCCAAGTCAGTGAGAGGTTGGTGCCTGAAATATCACGTGGGGATGTCACTTCCTTGCCAACAAGAGGTGCAGATATTCTTTTGCTCTTCTACAGCTGAAAAGCCAGAGTCTGAACAAACATATGAACCACAATGTGTAGAAGCACTAGAGTTTATTGGGCTACAGGAAGGCACTGTGCAATTTGTCATCCTGAAGTTCTACTACAGCTCTCCAATTCACAAGCTCACTTCTACTGGGACTTTGTGAACAGTCACTATTAAACCATACCTGGGGGAAGATATGGCCCATCAGGAGAAAGAACACGCTCATGGTGGGAAACAAAGAGCTTACAGGAAGGAAAGTGGAGACGTGATGGTTGATGTGCTACTGTGTCAGAGGGGCAGGTAATGAAAAACTCCCATGCTTGCTGTTGTTCCAGCCCTCAAACATCATTTCTAGCTGGAGCAGCCAAAGAAAAGTTAAATGAGGAAGGAAAGCTGAAATGGAACATCCTGGTCACCTCCACATCCGGCATCATCCTCTGTTTCCTTATTAACCAAATATAACCCAGATTTATTTCACTGTCACATTTTCTTTTGAATCAGCAGATTCTTTTTTTTTTAATTAAAGCAAAGCTTGCTAAAGCTGTTGGAAAACATGCAAGCTCAAGCACAAGGATAATGGTTGCAGTATATAGGTGTATGTAGAAGTGATACACTACCACCTCCCAGCAATTCCCTTGACTGAAAAAAGAGCAGAAGGAGATAATACTACAAAAATCATAGGGAAATAATAATTTTCTTATATATTTAAGTAAGGCTGAAATATTTCTTCAGCCTGTAGAAGCTTGACATTTACATGCACTGTAAAAGGAATAGAAGAAAATCCTTCTTTGGTATGAACAGAGATGCAATTTGTGAAGTGAATCACAGCTACCTTTCTGCAGTGCTTTCCTTCAGTACTTTTTGAGACTGTTAATAACCTGACAAAAGGAATTCAGCCACAGATGAAAAAGGTTTTCTGCGCTTTCTTACCTATTTCTTTGTTGCTCATGACCAACAGAAAATTAATTTTACATTCTGCATCAACCAGCAAATTTTGAGTCTCATTTCCATTTTAAAACTCACAGTTCTCTTCATGAATTAAATATGGCATCTAGTAATACAATCACTACAGTAAGGCTGGAATTTTAGTTCCAATAATACACTGATTAAACTCTGCCCTCAGGAGTTTCAGCTTTCAGCATGACAAAGGCTGCTTTGATTACCCTATGTCTGCATTATCTATGTATAAGGGCTTAAGTACAGTGCCATGATTTGGGAGGCATGTAGAATCGTGCCTGTCACATATAATCTATAGGCATACACACAAATTAAATCCCATTGAGCTGGATTCCCTGGTGCCCTCCCGGAGCTCAGCTGGCATAGCTGCACTGAAAATTGGTCCCATTCTCAGGAGACAGACAATCACTTCTTGCCTCTGCCTTTCCACCCCCATCCTCCAGCTGTCCCTCCTGGAGCGGCTTGCTGCTTCATTTGTGCACTGCCAGCACTTTGTTGCAGGAACTGTGGCCTTCAAATTGCTCCTGCCACTTCATTAACACCATCAGAAACAGAAGCATTTGCTGAACAGCATAATATTGATAATTGGTTTAATTTGGTCTCACCATCTCTGCCAGGCTTCCATGCAACAGAAGCATGAAGAGCAAACCTGGCCAAGCTATTTTAACAGCCTGCATGGTACAAGTTTCATTGCACTTTAAGGCTCCTTAGTTTAAAGCTTAGAACAAATTAGAACACAAATTAACAGGTTACAGTGCAAGAAAGCACAGCCTTAACCAGGCATAGCTTGCATCTCCCAGAGGACAACACACCTTGGATTTTGGGCCAGCTGGTATGTAGCAAATGGAGGGCAGCTGTAGCCTGGCTACACTCACATAAATCCGTGTGAAAATACACAAGGACAGACAAGCCAAGAGGGTGTAGACCCTCAGGAAATACTGGTTACCCACTGGTCACAGTCCCTGCAGCTATTCTATTTTCTGTCTTTTGCAGCAGTTCAGTCTCTCCTTTGCTACATATGTTCTCACAGCCCTGAAAGCGAGCTTCTCATGTGAAGTTAAAGTGCAAATTACTTCATATTTGCTGCTGCTCCAACTTCATAACTGTGTTTTGCAGTACCGATACATCCTGTATCACACTTTTAGAACACACTAGCAGTCACCAGCTAAAGCATTTCAGTGTCACATCTGCATCCTAGCCTTGTCAAAACGTGACTGATAGATTAAACAACAAGAAAAGACACACAGATTGGCAGGCATAGGAGTTGGCAGACACACAGTAAGGATACAGACCACCTGACTGGTGCAAGCTTACTGACAATGAGGATACACATGGAGGCAGCTCTGTCCTCTGGACTGTGTTAGGACATCAGCTGAAGTGAGTCTTACTGTGAAAAATCAAAGCAAAATTTGCAAACATCAGCTAAAGAAGGTATAAAACAGATCGCATTATAACACTAGTCACAAAAACTTGCAAAAGTTTGCAAATCTTCAGATATGGGAGGAAAAATAATATTCACATTTGCTGGAAAAATCAGAGAAACAAAATTCCAGCAAATGGGTGCAAGTGCATAGAGCTAGTCTGGACTTGAATCAAGATCAATTTAAAGTACTTCAGAGATCCAATCTAAATGTTTTGCACAACAAGTTTCAGGCTTTGATTTTGTGAGCTGAAGGCAGGAGCCCATTTCCTCTAGACTGCATGCAACTAATAACAGCTGTAAAATGGTTCTGGCTGCC
Organism: Anomalospiza imberbis; assembly: GCF_031753505.1. Classification (NCBI taxonomy): domain Eukaryota; kingdom Metazoa; phylum Chordata; class Aves; order Passeriformes; family Viduidae; genus Anomalospiza; species Anomalospiza imberbis. The sequence goes on from NC_089682.1 coordinate 26,880,231, forward strand.
TGACAGGGCATACTTTCATCCTCTGACCTTTCTGAGAAAAATACCAAGGTTGGCATAGATGTACTGGCACATTTTTTCCATCATATATTATTCTGATGCAACTAATCACTACACTGTAAACACAATTTTATTTTTGTGTTTATAATTTCTCAGTCTGATAAACACTTTCTGCTATGGAGTTTATAAATATATACAGTTTTTTAAAATCTTGTTTGTAATTCAGAGTTCTTATAAAAAGAAGAATTTTTTGAATGCTATGCACAAAGATAGACATTAGAGTTTGACATGCTTGGGCTCCATGCTCTGTGCAATGAAAATTCCCAATGCAAAATACATGGCCTACTTACGAAACCAACCAGGAAGTGGGGGGGAAAATGACACCAACTTGGGAGTTTAAATTATGTGCCAAAATAAAATATCCTGTTTACAAAGGCACTCAGCATTCTCAGACAGAAAGCAAATAAAAAAAACAGATGCCTTCTTTTGTTGGCTAAGTATCGTTCTATATCTTAATTAGATAATCAAATTTGAATAAAGATGTTTGCCTCCAGTTTAAAAGTGTTGTTATCTGACCACACTTGTAAACGGCAAACAGCTCAAGCCACTAAAATCAAAGGGGAGGCTAATTGTATTAGGCTAAAGCATGCAAAGGGCTTGACTTTACAAGCCCTTCATGTACAGAACTCCGACTGCCTACAGGATCAGAGCCTTACATGGGGATCTGAGACCTTCTTAGTCCTTTCAGTTCTATTTCTCGTGCTTGAAGAGCTAGGTTACCATCTGGCATAGGCATGCAGCAGCTGCACAAGATAAACTTGAGCAAAATATATCGGCACAGGAGTAATTAACAATTAGAGGGGGCAAGTACTGCACATTACCTTATCTAAACAAAAGCTCGTAGGGAGTCCACACCCCTGAGTACATCGTGATCATCTACCACATTTTCAGCTGCAGAATTTATTCTTCAACCTTAGGGGCGTGGAGAATGCTTCATTCAAATCACTGCTCCCAAGTATATTTTGGGCTAAACTTTTAAGATTAAAGTTTTGGTCTTAAACTATGAATGCTCCAGTGTGTGTGTATATATATGTACACATATAAAATATAAAAAAACTGGAAAAGCTCTTATGATAAGTTCAGTAAAATGCCTGGATTTTTTTTTTTGTTTACTTGAATGTTATAGTACTTTCAAAGCTGTCCCCCAGTAAGCACTCTGTTTAACCTAAAATACAAATTGACCCAATTATGCAACTGAAGAAATAAACTTATTTTTACAGAAGAAAACAATAACCAGTTCCCAAGTTGGAAGAGGTATTTAATGGCTTTAGAAAGACTGGAAAATTACTAAGTATCATCATATTGTTCACAAAAGTGACTGGGATCTATGCAGCTCTCTCCACATGTGTCTTGGAACATGTATTGAGCAAGTCTCTCAACTAGACACAGAAGCTAATTTAGGGTGGAAAGGACCTCAAAAATCAAGTCCAATTAAAAGTCACAACCACACTGCCAAGTCCACCACTAAACCATGTCCCCAGGTGCCACATCTATACATCTTTTGAATACCTCCAGAGATGGTGACTCCAACACTTTCCTGGGAAGCCTGTTCCAAAGTTTGTCAATGCTTTCTATGAAAAAATGTTTTCTGATATTCAATCTAAACCTCCCCACAACTTGAGGTCATTTTGTTTTGTCCTGTTGCTTGTTACCTGGAAGAAGAAACCAACCTCCACTTGGCTACAACCTTCTTTCAGGGAGTTGTAAAGAGAGGTAAGGTCCTCCCTCAGCCTCCTCATCTCCAGGCTAACCCTCAGCTGCTGCTCATAATATTTGTGTTCCTGACCCTTCACAAGCTCCCTTGCTCTTCTCTGGACAGTCTCCAGCACCAGTGGAAATTTTCTCATAGTGAGGGGCCCAGAACTGAACACAGGATTTGAGGTGTGGCCTCACTGGTGCTGAGTACAGGGGGACAGTTATTGTCCTGGTCCTGCTGGCCACACTATTGCTGATATAGGCCAGGATGCCATTGGCCTTCTTGGCCACTTGGGCACTGCTGGCTCATGTTCATCTGCTGCCACCAGCACCCCCAGGTCCTTTTCCACTGGGCAGCTTTCCAGCCACTCTGACCCCAGGCTGTAGTGCTGCAGGGTGTTATTGGGACCCAAGTGCAGCTTGTTGAGCCTCATATAATTGGCCTTGGCCCATCAATCCAGCCTGTTCATATCCTCCTGCAGAAACTTCCTATCCTCCAGCAGATCTACACTCCCATCCAAATGGGTGTCCTCTACTGAGGGTGTACTCTGTCCCCTCATCCAGATCATTGATAACAATATTGAACAGATATGTGGAGGAAAAGACAGTTTTCTCTTTACGCCACAGAAGAATGTGCTTTCTAAGATCCAGGTAAGGAATTTTTATACCATGAAAGTGAAATGCATAGCTCCTTTAAAGTCCAGCTACTTGTGGCTTGCTTGGTCACTCTTGCTAAGAGTAACCATGTTAATCTGAGTGTGGTAAATGTGTGAAGATCTAAAAGTGATTTTCAAATCCTCAGTTTCCACAAGGCCAAACAACTCAACTTAGTTGAGTCCAGTTGGACTGAAATTCAGAAGAGAGCACTGGACTGAGTTCATTCAGAAGAGAACAAAGGCTGTATAGATTTGAGAGACTGAACAGGGAGAGGGAAAGCTGCCCCATGCATGTGGTTTTGTGTTTAGACAGTACTACCAACGCTACTCGTTTTAATCACCTCTCCCTCTCCTGCTTTGGGCATTAAACTAGAACAACTTCACACATGCAGTGACCATTACCTGTGATTTTTGCGCAGAGCAGCCGTGGTCTGTATGTAGAACGAAACCATTCTCACAGGTACATCAGGTTCTACTCACATGTGGTAACTGACGGATTTTGGACACTTGGAGTTACCATGCTTACAGCAAATATATGTCCTTGAGCAGTAAGCCTGGACTGCCCTGAACATGTGTGAGGCCTAATGCCCATCCACAACCAACAACCCAAATGCAATAACTCTCACAAGTTTCTACTACACTGTTGAGCAGAAACATAAGCACACAGGTGAGCTGAGTCTGCATCCTGGGCATCCAAGCAATTTATGCCGCCAGTAGAAAATGCTGCCAGAAGTGCTTCAGATGTCCCATCTAACAATAGACACAAGAAAACACAGCATCTCTGAACAGGCTTTGCCTCAGAGACCTTTGTGCCAGATTGTGATGCCCCCAGTGTCACGTAAAGATCTGTGTGATCCTCTTTTCTAAGCCTCAGTAATTTTCTACTAGCTGCTGCTAGGCAGGAGGAGTGGAAACAGAAGAGCATGCAGAAACTGGATCTGTGGCAGCCAAGAGATTTCTTCCTCCAGGGGAGTTTCTTACTGGTCATTTTCAAGCCCAATTCAACCTCCTACATCAATGGGAAAATGAAATCTGATAAACTTGACAAAGTTGATGATGAGAGACAGAACCTGGTACCTCTCTGAAAGTCACTTCCCAGGTGCACCCATTATCCCTCCAGCCATAACATTTGGGATCTCTAAGATCCCCAAGCAGGTTTTGATCAAGGTCCAGGTGGATATGTACATGCCAAGAGGTCAGCTGAATGCTGTACAATCAAGAAGTCAACAGGTATTGGCTTTGCAGAACCAAAGGGAGGCATCACACATGCCAAAGGTGAGTCAGTTAGCAAAAATCATAACATAACACTAAAACACAGAGGCTAGTTTGCTGTGCTTCCAAGAGAGTGCATTGATCTGGAGACTGGAACAATCAAGGCAGCAGTTAGAGAAAAAAAAACCCTCCTTGATACTCTTGCCAAACCAACAGAAATGCCACTTACATTCTTACAGTTAACATCCAAATAACCGATCACATTTCATCACGAAGAAACATGTTTCTATTGCCTGAGGCAAGCACAGAATCTACCAAGGAACCAAATAGGAACAATCAAGATATTAAGCCTGAACTTGACAAGCAACATTCCAGTTCCTACCATATTTTTTGCGGGGTTGAATTTTAGGAGGACAGATTATTCTATGGAATTTGTTACTTTCCTGTAAATTGTATCTAACTGTAGAAAAGTGCAACTCAACAAATCAGGACATGATTTACCTCTCTGGCCTTCGAAGAACAAGTGGGGTGCTCTCAGTTAATGTACTGAGGAATGCAGCTCAGGACAAAGACTTGAGACTGATGCAAAGCTTGTATCTCATTAAGCTAAAAACCAAAAGGATTTTCAAATTCATTTCAAATAAATTTTTAAATTTCCAGTATGTGTGAAGAATTCATCAACTGCTGATAAAAAATGAAATATCCAAGGAATGGAGGAGCTCTGTCTGCTTAGCCATGCTGAAGAGGAGCTAAGGGCACTGATTCTGTAAGAGGCATCCTCAGCCCCTGTGACTAATGCCACCTCAGTGGCACCTCAGGTGGAGTGGTTGGTGGTGTTTGGTTCCGTGAATCTTGACTAAAAGCATTTATCTCAGTTTTCTCATCACAAAAAAGCCCCTAAAACTACTTGCAAGATTATCACACACTGTGAGAAATGAGCACTGAAGTGTGCAAAACACAAATTCCACCTGTATAAAGACTGCTGACAACAAATCAGAAGATACTCTCACCCCAGCTGAACCTTAGTATCCATTTATTTATCTTCTTTCTGGATGCAAAAAAAAAAAAAAAAAAAAAAAAAAAAAAAAAAAAAAATCCAGACAAATTAAATATGGCCAAGTCCTGGAATGATCAACATATGGGTTTGAGGAATACAGGCTCACTTTGCGCGTGAATTGACTGCTCCGAGACTCATTGTAATCCCGTTTAACAGTGACCCCTAGTGTTGTTCGGCAGCATCTTTGCTTTTTCTTGGGTGTTGGGCAAAAAAGATCAAATAAATGTAATAAAATGAAGCTGCCTTTATACTACAGGGCAGTATCAATGCTCAGCCTCTGTTGTGGGTGAGTGGAATGCATCTCAGTCAAAGCAGAGAGGTGGCAATATGTTTTATTGAGGTAAGGTAATAATTTGACAGAGTTCAGTAAATCCCATGGAATTTAACAGTGGTTTAACAAGGTTCGGTAAGTTTGATGGCAAGGCTCACCTTATTAATTCATGCATGGAAGAAAACGCGGGGGAAGGGGGAAAGGAAGAGAAGGGAGTCGAAGAGGGGGAAGGGAGGATGGGAAAGGGGAAGGGGAAGGGGAAGGAAAGGAAAGGAAAGGAAAGGAAAGGGAAAATGAAAGGGAAAAGGAAAGGGAAAAGGAGAGGGAAAAGGAAAAGGGAATGGAAAAGGAAAGGAAAAGGAGAAGGAAAAGGAAAAGGAGAAGGAAAAGGAAAAGGAGAAGGAAAAGGAGAAGGAAATGAAAGGAAAAGGAAAGGCTTTTCATTCTACAGTAACTATTGAAAGCTCTAAAAAACTCTTAAACTCCCAGTGTAATTTTCTACTTAGAATAAATTTGTAAGTTTTCATTCTTCTAAAAAACAGCAGAAATTCGTTCGCACACAAACCCTCAGCTGATTCGAAACTTTTACAGTAACACTAGAGGGCAGGAGAGCAGCTTTTAAATCCAAGTCTTTCACTTTCAACTTCATCTGCCCAAAGATGCGCTGAGGAACATCCCTTTTGTAAGGGAACAAAATAGAAATGAGGTATTTCTCTTCTTATAGACTAAAATCTGCTAAAAGTATCATGTTTTTAATTACCACATGCTAGCACAAGAAAGGTAGTGCCAATTTGAGCTAAAGAAATTAATTGGCAATTAAATATCCTTTCATAAACACTCTATTTTTAAACATAATCCGGCATCTCTTCATTCATTTCACTTATGCAATCTTTACTGGAAGATTTAGATAATGTTTTTTTAGGCTTCTCCTCCTCCATAAAAGAAATTTTACATACTGTTTTATATATCCCAGGCAGTTGTAAAGAGTTCTTTACATCCATATGTTGAGGACCACCAGGTGCTGCTCTACAACTAATTTCCTTGATAGTCAAGAGGAACAGCCTTTTCTGGGTTAAAAGTATGTCTGACTGCTGTACAAAGAAGATGTGAGAATCAGCGTCTTTGAACACAGTATTTTGCAGAATCTCAGTGTGGTTGAGGTTTGCAGGCACCTCTGTAGGCCATTAGATCCAACCCCCAGCTCAAGCAGGGCCACTGGGAGCTGTTTGCCCAGGCCCATGTCCAGATGACTTTTGAATATCTCCAGGGACAGAGACTCCACAATCTCCCTGGGCAGCCTGTTCCAGTGCTCGGTTACCCTCACAGTGAAAAAGTGTTCTCTGATTATCAGATGGACCCTCCTGAGTTTCAGGCTGTGCCTGTTGCCTCTGCTTAGCATTGCCCCACTGGGCACCAGTGACCACAGTATTTATTTATAAGATGCAGAATCATGCACAACTATTGGTCACATCAGAGCACTTTAAAATGGGAAATCTGGCACTAAAACAAAGAAACCAAAACCAGTCTGGAACCTCAGATTAGGAACTTCCCCAGAAGCCAATGCTGTTTTAAACTGGGGGTGCATAGGACCCTCCTAAACAAGTCACAGGCTCAGTAATCAGTCATGGGAAAAAGCATGCTCAAGTCTCAGTCCTAAACAACACAAACGTCTAGGGACATAAAATAAAGAGGGGATTCACACCATGAGCATAAATCTGTCAAAATGCAAATGTGATTATGCAAAATACCAAAAACACCTGCAAGAATAGTTATCATGATCTATCTAATATCTAGATAGCATGAGAGATTTTGTCTACTTTTTGTCTACTTGTGGGAACATATTCCGGGTTTTTTGTTTGGTTTTTTTTTTGTTGTTTTGTTTTTGTTTTGTGTTTTTTGGTTTGTTTTTTTTTTTGTTGTTGTTGTTTATTTGTTTGTTTGGGGTTTTTTTGCTAAAAAGTTTCCATAAAATGGTAAAGTGCTTCTCTGACATGCATGCTGATGAAATAGCAATGACAGGAGTTAAAAAACAGCTGCAACAGCAGTGATAGGAGATAGAAGACAGCTTTTAAAGGGTAATGACAGACAACAATAAACATGGAGATGGAAAAAAATGGAAGCAAAACAAATCCCAAAGATGCTACAAAACTGCTTTTCAAAGAAATAATAAGTATAACTACTTTACCTATTTTCTATTTCATAATGATTGATTATTACACAGCCATTTATTAAATTTTTTTATGGAATTGAAGGACACAAGTGCCAAGCAATAACATATCAGTATAAGAAAGCTGCAGGTGTCTGGTACAGTGACCTGAGAAAAGTAATAGTTGTTCTCTGGATATGATTATTTCAAATATTACATCTTAGCAATCGGATAATTGAAATCCATATTTCTTTAAAAAGAAATTCCAACAAACTAGATTTCACGTTTGCTAATCAGAAAATATGTCATGGATTACCTTGTCCATGCTGGTGATGAACTGCTGTGGTGAGCAGTTCTCTTCACAGTCAAAGGAAATGAGTCACAGACTGTAGAGCTACTCAAGCTGCAGCCCATGCAAGATGTGACAAGTCTCATAGGCAACAAAATGATCACAGTGCTCCTACTTCACTGTCCCAAAGTAGAGAGCAAACTCTTAACCAAGCAGGCACATCAGCAGACTAGTCCCATACAGATGTCACAAACACTCTATATCAGAGATAACACTTAAATACAACTGCACTCCTACATGTGGAGAAATTCATTGAGGTCCCTGGGTAGACTCCATTACAACATATACATTTGGATAACTGTGACACAGGTGCTTAAGGTCTCATTCTAGTCAGCAGAAATCTAATTAACACAAACAACAGAGTCCAGAGAGCCAGTCAGCTCCCCTCAATGCAGACACATATGCTTGGTCAGCCATATTATTGATATTGTGCCACTGACAACAGAAACTTCCAGGAAAATGACAAAATCTAGACTGATGGCAAAGCAAGCCCCAAGCACCTCATCTCCCTCCTAGTATATCTAGCTCAGCTCACCACCTCTGGCTACATAGATACCACAGGTCTTCTCAACAGAAATCTAAGGAAAATAAGATGTAAAGAAAATCTTAATGAAGCAGAAAATAACTCTTAGAGCTAAGCCTTACTTCAACACATACTCATATAATTTCTTTAAATGGACATAGAGGAGCCTAACTGTAGTCAATTAACATAGTTTTGTAATAAAAGTCACTTTTTGTGATGCAAATATTTATTTCTCTGTGTTAAAATTTGTCATGAAGGTGTTACATTTTATTGTGATCAACATAAAGAAGCAAGAGAAGATTGTGTTATCTTCATTTCCTTAAAACAGACTTCTCTTTTTTGACTCCTGAGCAAGAAAGATGAAGTACCCTCAAACTCATACTAGGCACTTCTGTAAGCTAAAATGGACAAGTACTGCATGAAGGAGAGAAATCAGCATAAAAGAGGCCACTCTTCCAAAACTTATCTCTTGGAAAAAACAAAGCCAAATGTGATCTTGGTTGTTTTGATACAATCAAAGGGATTCAGTCATCACCACTGCAATGAATAGAAACCTGTTGCAGAAAACAAATACCAAGGTCCTTTGCTTTACAGCAATAGGGTTGCATCTTGTAAAAAACTGCAGGACAAACAATGATCTAGGAGCAGCAAACCCACAAAGGCTGGTTTTTTATTGACTAAATCATGTGGCCCCCAAATTTTTTGCCAAGCCACAGCTTCTCTTTCTCCATAGTAACTCTAGTCCCTGTCCTCCCACGTTCTTGAAGTCTTCTGACACAATCTCCAGTTGTGATCCTGAGCCATACACATCCTCACTGGGCTGCTGGCAGGCCAAATGGAGCAGGTAACTCCTTAGCTGGAGCTGTAGCCTTACTTGAGGGAAAAGGGGCACTAGTCTGTCCACGTCTCTCTAATCTTGACACTGACTTCCACAAAACTTGCAGAAACTAACTCTGCTTTTAGAGACCTGTCAAACTTGCTTGATAGTGACTAAAGGGATGAAAGATGTTTGGAAGAGGCAGGACTGATTTACAGCAGTTGTGTAAGCCAAGCTAAAATAAGAAGGAGAAAATTTAAATAAAGGCCTCACTTTAACTGCAGATTGCGTTTTTGACAGCTCATGCAGTTCATCATTAGCAATCAAATAATAGAAGTTCGGGTACAGAAATATCATGCTAATAAGTTTAGAAGAGATGACACGATTTCTGTATGAAAAGGCAAGAATTCTGTAAGATAATTAAAGAATGCTGGCAGGAGACAAGATAAAGCCAACTGCTTTCCTTTCCATCCTCCTCCCCTTCCATGCATGCCACAGGTGTTCTCAGTTGATCAAGTTCAGTCCATTTCCCAAATCACCTTTTTTAGACCCATTGAAAATCATAATACCTTTTTCCAATCAAAATACCTTTTTCCATGCTGCAGGCAGCTGAGGGAGAGTCACACCCCATGGGAACAATTCAGATATTCTGCCTCTGTAAAGTGGGGATTGCCAAGGGCTGCCCCTTGGCAGGTCTGCAGTTCTTGTACACAACATTGGAAACAGGAGCCCACATGGGTTTGGGGTTGCAGGGATGAAGAAGAAAAGCTTCAGAATGAGGGCAGTAGAAGGTCACTCACTTTTTCCACTTACCTGAACAAAATAGCTGAGTTAGGGGCTGCATCTGAAACCTTCCCAAAAAGGTTGGTACCCACTCCTGGGCTATTTCAGAGAGAACTTCTCCCAGCTCAATACAGACCTCCATTTCAGAGGCCTCACTTCAGTTACAGTACTCAAGCCAGAAACAAGGACACTTTCCAATATCAAAGAAGACTTTTTTTCATGTACAAACTGAAAGCAAACATGCTCACTTTTACTTGATCAAGTTTACCTGGTCTGGTGGAAGGTGACCCTGCCCATGGCAGGGAGGCTGGAACTTGACGATCTTAAAAGTCCTGTCCATCCTGAATTGTTCTGTGATTCTATGAAACGTGCAAGCACCAAAGTGACTTGGAAACAGTAATTTAAAAGCAGCAGGAAGAAGCTATGTGATAGCACCAGCACATATCATGTCTACAGGTATTTTTAGAGCAGAAGAAAAAAGATATCTAAAAGCAGATAAAAATATAGGAACTTCCACTAAGTACGAAAGTCTACGACTGTGGAGCCTCCCACTTCCTGTCAAGATATAAGATACATGAGTGCAAATTTGTAAATCAATTTGTTTTAACTGACTCTCCTTACCCTCACCCTCACCACTGTTAAAAGTATTATTAAGCAAAGCACTAGGTATATCAACACCACTTAACCATTACAGTAGTTTTGCTCTCTACTGGTTTTGAATCTGGAAACTTACATATTATTTGAAAACTACATAACATCCAAAATTTCACCTGTTCACACCTAAAATAATTTTTAAGCCTCAACCGTCACTTCACAAAGATCTTGCTGCTCACAACATGATGTGTCAGCCCCATCTATTTGCTCACATGCCTACATAACTCCCAGAGAATGAGCAAAACGATGGAGTCTGTCCATAAGGGTGTTGTCTTGGAATGACCAGCTACTTCATGAGAGCTGATTTCAGACCAGCTTCCTGTTGAAGAAACAGGACTGGAGCCCACCTGAGCAGAGCCCCCAGGGCCACACTGCTGTAGCCCCCCAGCATAGCTTAAGCAACCACTCCTCTGAGCTCTAGTCCCAGAAACAGCTCACTCAGATGAGCTGAATTTTCAGGGAAATATAAAAAAGCAGCACATAACACATGTTAGGGAGCAACATGAGATATGTACTCTGCTTTGACAAGGTAAAAACCAGATCGATGCTAAAGGAGAAATAACACTCTCTATGTGCATTTCTGTACCTGTTTCCTCAAGTTTACAGAGCATTCCCATGACCACTCCAAGATCCTATAGATGACAGGTCCTCTCTGTGCTTCAGAGCAGCTCCCGGTGACAACGGCTGTTCTTAACTGTCACCCATCCCCAACAAGAGCATTTTCTTCTCTTCCAACCCCCACACTTCCTGTGCATCTTTTTTTTCTTCCCCAGCCAAGATTTCTATCTTAGTGGTAAGCACCACTCTTAATTTTCATATTTTATTTCATTTTTTTGTTCTGCATTTCATGAAGTTTCAAATTCAGTTTCTTTACTGAGATATTTAAACTAAAAGAGGGTAGATTCAGACTAGATATAAGGAAGGAATATTTTCTGATGAGGGTGGTGAGGCACTGGAACAGGTTGCCCAGAGAAGTTGTGGATGCTCCATTCCTGGAAACGTTCAAGCTCAGGTTGGATGGGACTTTGAGCAACCTGATCTAGTGGAAAGTATCCCTGCCCTTGGCAGGGGGGTTAGCACTTGATGATCTTTGGAGGTCCTTTCCAACCCAAACCATTGTATGATTCTACGATTTTTAAATTTATCTTGTTCTCTCTGAATTACTGCAGTTTGCTACCCTGACGTCTCTCACTGAATAGAAACCACTGATCTCTGGTGAGTTATTATTACACCTGGTCAAAGAGGGAAATGTGCCACACAGGAAAAATCACAGGCTCCACCACTCAGCAGTTTCTAAATGTTATCAAAATCTCACTCAAACATCTTTTGTTGTACACAGACCAACAAGCTGATGAATACATATGCTGTTATTTCCATACTGATTTCAAAGAGGATCTTAAACTAACAAATGCAATGAGTGGAATGGTAGTACTCATTACAAGCCACAAATTTCTGAGAGCTGCAGGTACAAAAGCTTGATTGCACTCTGCCGTGGAAGGTAGTTGCACACCCAAAAGTTGTCTTTAGGGAAGTTGAATGTGACAATAACCTTCACTAGATATGACTGTTGGATCCAAAGAAACCACTCTCACATAGATTAATTTCTTCATTATGTGATCTAATGGAAAGATGAACAAGGATTTTGCTTTCCCCAAGATGTTGGTTATCAAAATACAAAAAAGTGGCAGACCTACAAATGCAGTTGAGTTAAAAAACCAACAGAATAAATTTATGCTTTACAGCAAGCATAAATATCTGCCTTCTTCAGCACACACACTCAACGGCACCAGAGAAGAACTGGCTCCCAAAAGGTGACACAGTGTGAGGTGAAAAGCTCACCTAAGTAATAACTGGAGGAAATCACTGAAATCAAACAGTTTTACATCAAAGTGCAGCTACTGCAAATAATTCAAGAGAGGGCACATGGATCCATTTTCCTCAGAGACTGTTTGCTTGTGACCAGCTGCCACCTTTGTGGCCTTCTCCCCACTGTAACCTTGACACAAGTCTTCCTTCTCCGTGGAGCAAATGCCGACACCCGAATTCCTTCAAATCAGGCATTTTAAGGGTTCGCATTACTTGGGTTTCAGTAGTGAAAGCTGACATGTTTCAGCAGTGTGCTAGTGGATGATTCCCTAATCTGTGTGGCACCAAAAAGGCCTGGGAGATGCAGGACTCGTAGGAAACCTCCTGACACACCATCCCCCATCCCTGGAGAGCCCTGAGGGAACATTTTCGCCACAAGGCTGCAGCAGCCGAAGGCGGCTCTCGGGGAGCAGATCTCGGCAGGAGCCCAGGCACCGACGGTCACGGAACCGCAGAGTACGCCGGGCTGGACGGGACCCCCGAGCTCACCGAGCCCAACCCCGGCCCTGCACGTCCCCGGGAGTCACACCCTGTGCCTGAGAGCGCTGTCCAAAGCTTTTGAACTCTGTCAGGCTTGGTGCTGAGACCGCTTCCCTGGGGAGCTGTTCCAGTGCCCAGCCATCCCCTGGATGAAGAACCTTCTCCTGATATCCAACCTAAACCTCTCCTGACTCAGCTTCAGGCCATTCCCTCGGACCACATTCCACGGACAATCTTTCACTTCGAAACTGTGAAGAAGCCCCTCACCACAAATTTCTCTCTCTCTCCAGTATGGACCGTAGAGGAAAGTCCCGGGACGTGTTTATTTAGGGGCGTGTGGAGGCAGGGGGGATGCCCCCGGCGGCCTCAGCGCTCCCGGAACGCCGCGCTCGGGGCGCTGTTTCCGGGAGGGCGGGAGAGAAGGCGGGGGGCGGGTTTGGGCGCTGCACCGGCGGGCGGCCCGCGGTCCCTCGGCGGCTCCGGCATCCAGGGCGGCGCGGGAGGAAAGGAGGATGAACCTGGAGCGGCTCAGGAAGCGAGTGCGCCACTACATCGACCAGGTGAGCAACCAGCGGGGGCTGCTGGGGAAGGGGCGCCAGGCCCACGGGTTTTCCTCGAGGAAAAACCGCGCTCGGCGTGGCTCCCGCAGAGAGGGAGGCCGGGGCGGGGAGCGGTGCCGGCCTCTGCACCGGCGGAGAGGGCGTAATTCTGTAAGTGTGCCCCGTCCTCCCTGGAAGGGGAAGGAGCGGCGGTCACAGAGGGCTGCGGCGGGCTGGAAGCGCCGCCTGTGGGTCTCCAGCGGGAGCCAGGGCCTCCCGGTGGGTTTTTCTGGTTTCTCCCTCGTGTGGAGAAGGAGGAGGGGAGCCGCCGGGGGGCCGCTGTGAGGCGAAGGCGTATTTGCAGGATCCCGCCCTCTCGGGTTGTGCAAGCTGGGCCGTACCTTCCTAAGGCAGGGGGAAAGGGCCTCTATCGCACCAGGGCGGGTTCAGGTTGGACATCAGAAAAAAGAAAATCTCTTCGCTAAAATGGTGATTAGGCATTGGAACCGACTTCCCTGGGCAGTGGCGGAGTCACCCTTCTTGGAAGGGGACATGGCTCTTGGTGATACGGTTTAGTGAGTGTGGTGGGTTCTGGCAAAGGTCGGATCATCTTGGATGTCTTTTCCAACCTTAATGATTCTGTGATCGTTACAAGGGGTAATGGATTCAAACTGAGAGGAGTTAGGTTTAGATTAGATATTAGGAAGAAATTCTTTACTGTGAGGGTGGTGAGGGTGGAACTTGAAACAGGATGCCCAGAGAAGCCCCATCCTTGGAAGTGTCCAAGGCCTGGTTGGATGAGTCTTTGAGCAGCCTGGTCTAGTGGGAGGTGTATCTGCCCCTGGCAGGTTAGAACTAAACAATCTTTAAGGTCTCTTCTGAGCTAGACCATTCTGTGATTCTCTACCAGGTGATTAAGCTGCCCATCACACTCCTGCAGTGCTGCAGACAGGCTGGTAGGAGGGCAGGGTTGTTTTCATTTGTTGATGGATTCAGCAATTATGTTGCTGCAGGGCAAAAAAAGAAAAAAAAAAAGACACGAGAGGAAAAAAGCATAAATAAATTAGGTTAAATGTAGCATCAAACTGTTCTGCTCTTCTTCCAGTTCAGACTTGGTGTAGGCATCACTGCTGAGAAAAGCACACCCCTTAAATTAGCAAAGGCATTTCTCTGTGTGGCCAGCAAGTCTGACTGAAAGGCTGATTAGGGACCTAATTTAATTTGTTGGGTTTGATTGGTTTGGTTTGCTGTTCTCATTTGTTAAACTGTTTCACCAAGCTGTTTTGCCACACAGCTGTGCACTTCTGAGGAAGGGGCATCAGGAGGAACATGAAGTCGCTTTTTTGTGTAATAATGTGTCATCCTATAGTACTGTAAAAGTGCTCAACAGAAGTCATGCAGTGCCTTGTAGCCCTGGATTATACCTTTCTTTTGTGGTGTTGAGGTAATAATTTAAATCTCTTTTCTTGTAGACAGTTATTAAATGTGTGTGGGGTTGGTTTGTGGGTTTTTGTGGTTTTTTTTCCCCCCTTGGGCGTGCAGATTGAAACCAAACTATTCTCTTGACAAATTTGCTGGGTATTCTTAATCCCCATCAAGTAGGAAATGTAGGAGCACATGGTAGAAGAGACCACTGAGGTCATGGAATGTAGTGCTTTACGAGGACTGGGATACCATCAGTGTGTGCATCTCAGAACAGACGGCCAGACCTGTACTCCAAAAGCATAAACCAGTCTCTGAGGTTCTGAACAAACTCCACAGCTGCAATGGTGCAGGAGAGGAGAAAAGCCATCAAGGTTTGCTTAGTCTTTAGAGAACCGCAGAGTGGTTTGGGTTGGTCTGGTTCCAGACCCCTGCCAGGGGCTGGGACACCTTCCACTGGACCAGGCTCCTCAAAGCCTCATCCAACCTGGCCTTGAACACTTCCACTAATGGGGCATCCGCAGTTTATCTGAGCAACCTGTTCCAGTGCCTCACCACCCTCACAGCAAAGAACTTCCTCCTAACATCTAATCTAAACCTACTCTCATTTTCAGTTTTAATCCATTCCCCCTTGTCCTCTTGTTACATGCTCTTGTAAAGTCTTACAAATCCTTGCAATGACAGGGTATTTGTTAAGTGTCCAGCATATCCTGGGAATCATAATAGGCTTCATTGCATGGACTGGGATAAAAAAGAGCAGCAGGAATGCCTGGTGATCTTCTCAGGAGATAACCCCAGCCAGTTCTCTGAGATTTTTCCTGGCACCCAAATCTGGTGGCAACTTTATCTGGGTTAGTGGGATATACCTGCAAATTCTACTTCTGTCTAATCTCTGGTTGCCACCACTCATACCTATTTCACTCACTTTTGCCAAACTGGAGTCTCAAGAGTGAAAATGTGTATCCAAGAATAAGGGGAAATGTATGCAGGCACTATGAATTTATGTGAAATTGAAACATCATGACTGGAAAATGAACATTTCTTGATCAGAGATGGTGCTGCTGAAGCTACCTGAAGTAATTTTGGTGCCCTTTTCTATATGTAGTATTCTCTTTCTTCTAAATGTAGCAATTTTTTAAACTGGAGATGGTTTAAACTGGTAAACTTGCTACTTTTTCAGTAAATTGAACTAATGACCTATCGCCATACTTACACAGAGCATAACTTTTGGTCAAAGATATCTGCAGTATTGGCCCTTTTGAACTATTTTTTTAAGTTACAAAGATCTGAAATGTGCATCACCATTCATTAGAGACTACATGCACAAGATATTAGATCTGACTGATGTACAATGTATTTCAAAATTATTCAGAGAAGCCAACGCCAAAGGAATACTAATTATTTCTATCATGCTTTTACAGCAACAGTATCAAAGTGCCCTGTTTTGGGCTGACAAAGTAGCTTCCCTCTCTCATGGTAAGTGGTCTCTTTTTACATTGAATTTTATTATCTTCTTTCTGATAGTGTTGTGTTTTTGTGGGGTTTTAGTGCTGCATGGCCAAACACTGACGTTTTGAGTTTGGTTTAAGTGCATTTTTGTGATCTTTGGAATGCCATTCTCCTAAATAGAGCAGAGCTCATCTTCCTTGCCTTTTGAACTTTGTGCTAAAATTCATGTTTGAACAAACCTTAAGGTTTGCCTTCCTTAAGAAACAAAAAAACAAGATAGCAAGCGACCGTGGTGGTTTCCCACAGGACTCAGGGTTTCCCTGGGTGACGAGTACAGAGTGTGTTTACATTGAGAGGGAGCTGATGCTGTCCACGGCCACCAGCACTTACGCTTCTTAAAGTCATTCCAGGGACATGATCCCACAAAAGCTTTGGTTGCCAGTGAGGTAGGAGGGTACTAAACTGTGCTTCTGAAATTGCAACTCCAAGCTGTGGAAGTCTAGTGCTTTCACTCTTCTTAGGTTCCCACTGATCATTTTATTGAGAGAGACTTTTATGGGTTGCTTTTTTTCTGCCCTATGTCCAAGAGCAGGGGTAACCTGCAACTGCTGCTTTTTTAATCTGTATCATTGTTGTCTCCTTCTCATGACACACCTCTATTATGACATTCTTTGTATTCACTGTCCAGTGAGGTCTTTAAAGTTAAAATCTGATTATCTTTTAATTTTTATCTCTCACTGATAGATACTATAAGTACTTTATACATATTTATAAATAAAATTTTGTAACTCGGTCAGATGCTAGAGTAGGGGGAAGATACTTCTCTATTGAAGCAAAAATGAACATTCTGTATTAAAATATTTTAAGCTATATTGTAAAGCAATGGTTTGCAATTTGTTCTTTTACTTTAGAGGAACCACAGGATATCTACTGGTTGGCTCAATGTCTTTACCTAACAGCTCAGTATCACAGGGCAGCACACGCCCTTCGATCACGGAAGTTGGATAAGGTAAGTCATTTTAGTCAAAGACAGGTTACTGTTACCCCTCTTTTAAGGCTCTGCTGCTAGCCACAGTGACTTCTTCACCATGACAGTAAGAAAAGTAATTTTTAAAGCTGCATTATTTCGTTTATAAGGCCCTGTGTTCAATTGGTCAGGTTTAAAGCATTGTCCCCAGACAGGGTCACAGAAAAGAGAAAGGTCTGAGGATGTAACTGCAGCAGGTATGGGAAGGTGGATTGTCACTTCAGATGTAGTTGTTTCAATTCTCCTTCCACTCTGATAATGAGTGGTAAAGACAAGAGTCAAGTAAGTGTCCTTTGAGAATTTAGTAGTAGAGAAAGTGTTACAGGCTTGGTCAGGAAGGACTTTTGGTGGTGAAAGGGGTGAAGAAGCCAAAGTACTGAAAAAGGAGAGAGCAAAAGGGATTCAGGCAGTGTAAGCAAAAATGTTCTCTCTTTATAATTGATGTGTATGAAAATTTTCTTTCAGTTGTATGAGGCATGTCGCTACCTTGCAGCTAGATGTCATGTGAGTACACATTTTAACCCCTACTGGAAACAAGCTAAACTAAACAAAAGACACATCTTGGGAGGATTAGGTACTTGATAGGCAGTGTAGGTATATATGTTCATTGGAACAACAGGTTTAAATTTTCTGACAGTTGATTTCATTCTTTAACTTTCAGTTGGGTCACTGGAGTATCCATTGTGGCACTAATCAGAAGAAATCCAATTGACCTTTTTTCCCAGGAAATACTCCTCTAATATTTTGTGGGCAAAGAATGTGAACTATTTTTGTCTCATGTCTTCATGTTTACACTTTTATTTGGTTGGCTGTAATCTGACCAGAGGAGATGTGATTTATGGTGGCATAACTACAGTTAGCAGCTTTGTACTTCTGTATAAGATGTCATAGATAAAAGGTAAAATACAGTGTTTTCAGAGACACAACTGAATCAATTGGTAGATTAAATACAGAAATTTGAAATAGAATAATGTGCTGCTTGTAGAATAAAATGATGGTATTTTATTAAAACCTGTGTTAACTATTTTTAGAGGCATACCTGTTTCTCTGACTGCATAATTCTGAATAATACATTTTTCTGTACATGCTTTATAATTTTTGCATATTTTTATAATTCTGTCATTTTTGCATATTACAGATAAGCAGTAAAAAAGCTAACTGCAATTATAAAATGACAAATGGCCAAATAAGAAAATGCATGCATGAAAAACCTGCTGATAACCACTAGTTATTATAATCTATGCCTTTGAAACATGATGCTGTGTTTATTGGTGCTTTATGTACAAATTTTTCAAAACCTTGTTTTTTGCATGTTTGGCTAGTATGCTGCAAAAGAGCATCAACAGGCCTTGGATATCCTTGATATGGAGGAGCCAATCAACAAACGACTTTTTGAAAAGTACCTGAAGGATGAAAGTGGATTAAAAGATTCTACTACAGACTGGGAGATGTCACAGTCTTCAGTAAGTGACATTATTTTAAAAAATATTTTTGTAGGAAAAAAACCTGTGAAGTCAGAAAGTGATTTCACAGCTCTGTGAATCTGAAAGTATATTAAAGCTTTATTTTTCAGATAATGTAATTTTTGGAAATGCTGAATCGTTCTTCTTTCAGTCACACATTGTGTGTTAGCTTGCCTGTATGAAAATAATTCAGCATGCAAAAATAAACAGTGCTTTTCAACAACTTCTTATAAATTATTTGCAGATGCTTTGCAGGAACTTCATGATCTAGTATTGGTTTTTACAGTCTTTTAGCTCTTTCTTGATAATGTATCCTAACAATGCTTTCAGTTGGGCTGCAGGTTCTGAGATGACAAAGCAAGTTTTTTTTCTCCTCCAGTTATTTTTAATTAAATACTTCATAATCACTCAAGTGCTCTTCTCAGTGGGATATTCTTTGATCACATTTGTGAAAATTATGTGAGGTGAAGGTGAAATGTTTGAGGCTCAGTGAAAAAATTCTGTGTAAAATCTCAGTTTAAAGAGATTGGTATGATGTGTAGGCTGAAGGGTCTCTGAAGAGTCGTTCATTTCAGAGGTACAAATTAAAATTTATTAGCTGAAATTACAGTGTAGGTGATTGACAGATGGCATTTTCCCTGTAAGACTGAAGTAGCAAAGTGGGCTACATTGCTGATGTGAACTGATTTTGAATGCTGATATAATGGGATTAAAGGACTGTTTAGTCTGATGAGAGAGTTGGGTAATGTGTTCACTTTCTCTTTTGCTGACACTTGTGGCTTTCCAACTGAACTGAATGCCCCTCAAGGGAATTTGAAAAGAACATGTTAGTTAATAAACATTGTGGTACAACTGGTAATTATGGGCTTTCAGTGTTTTCTTTTGTGGAATATCTATGTTTTGGATTGAAAACAAGGATATATTTTTCTGTTCAGAACAATTGAGTCCATTGATTTGGCCTTTTTCATCTTTACTGTGGTCATTCTTGTCTTGCATGAACTATGTGGTTAAATGGTCAGCAAAGAAGTGTATTGCCTTTGGAAGGGACAATTTCTCTATGCTGGATATGAAGGGAATTTAGTATAATTAGGTTACAACTTTGTATCAGAGAGCTAGAATGGATGCCAGAATTAGAAGAGATAAACTCTGTCCTCCTGTTGTTTATTTTAAGCATCTGTTTGTTTTGCAGTAGGTAACCTGACAGAATTCTTTGGATTTTTCTTTGAGATAGTAGAAACAACTTTTTATTTAAAGACAGCACTAGAAAACCAGGTTCTGTCATACATGAAATACTTTCTACTTTCCAGGGAGCACATTTCATTTGTGCTGAAAACTAAATTACAAACAATGAGTCAGTCTTTGACCTCCAGTCCTGCTTTTCCACCAGATCAAGAGCTCTATATGCCTTTTACGAGGGAAGATCTATGATGCTTTGGACAATAGAACCCTGGCAACTTACAGCTACAAAGAGGCCTTGAAGCTTGATGTTTACTGCTTTGAAGCATTTGATCTTTTAACGTCACACCATATGCTGACAGCACAAGAAGGTCTGGAGAGAAGTATTTCTCAAACACAAGTAAAATTTACCTGCTTTCTCAAGTTGTGTTTTCCTAGATAAAAATTAAGGCAATACAATAAGTAACAGATTCCAAAATGTTAAGAATAGAAAATGTATGAAATGAGTGAAAATTATGATTTGAGCAAATTTGCATTTGAACTTTTATTTTTCAGTCCTGCAGTGCTAAGAGTTGAAAGAAACACAGTAACCCAGCTGTCCTGCTTGTTAGCTCCTGAAGCTCTTCTGTTCTGCCCAGCCCAAACAAAGTTTTGTCCTGTGTTCTCAATTTCACAGGCTTTGAACCAGTGAAACCCTCCTGGGGTTTGCTTAGGCATTAGTTAATAGAGCATTCTAAGTGATAACATTTGACATGTGGAGTAAATAAAAATAATAGTATGTTATTTCATCTCTATTACATTTTGAAAGTGTAGAAGGAATAACTAATCAATCCTTAATTTCCAAAATTAGTAGTATTATCTGTTTCAGTGTATCTGTGCTGTTATAGTCTTTGCAGTTGGGATGACCATCATAAAATCCTTTGTATCTCTAAGTTCTTGAAACGTTGGATCGTGCTGTTTCTTCTGTAATATGACCATTTCAATATTTTTTTAACTCATATAGAAAAAGAACTCCTTGAATCTCTACCTCTTAATAGACAATGTACGGAAGAAGAACAGGAATTACTTCACTTTTTATTTGAGAATAAATTGAAAAAGGTAAGTCCCAAAAATCTGGAGAATTCATTGAAAGTCTTGACTTCAGGTGTAAATTTTCTTGGGTCCCATTTATTCTGAACATGGAAATAAATATGGACTTCGTAATTTTTAAAATTTTTGATGCGGTAAATCCCACTTTATGCAATAGTGTAGCAGTTTTCTGTTAATTTTTTTTCTGCTGTGGTAACAACTTGAAATTCTGATTTATGTTTTTTGAAAATTTATTTATTGAGAAACTCCTAGGTGGGGAAAAGGAATGTTAATAATGTAGACAAAATGTCAGTTACCTGAAAATATTAGGCTATAAGAACATAATTCCAGACTATTCTTATCCAAAAATAAGGTGATAAGGAGCACTAAAAATATATATTACTCAGTTTTAATTTCTACAGCCTACACTAAACATATTGACTATGGCAAGCATCTTTTGTGTTCTAAATGAGCTTTTAAGTACATTTTAAAGAAACATTTTACCAAATACAGGTTTTATGGACTTTCAGTTTAAAAATAATAATTTTAAGAACTTTAAGGCTTCTTAAATATTCTTTTAGGACTAATAATATTAATACTTATACCATCTGATTTTAGTTTAGTTTTTGTTTCAAATGTTGTGTCTTTTGTCTTTCAGTATAATAAACCCAGTGAAACACTGATTCCTGAATCAGTAGATGGTCTTCAGGAAAACCTGGATGTGGTAGTATCCTTAGCAGAAAGGCATTATTACAACTGTGACTTCAAAATGTGTTACAAGCTTACTTCAGTGTAAGTGTGCAAAACAACTTTCAGGTTTTTTTCTCATATGGTGGAGTGTAATAATTTTGCCTGGACTTACAAAAATATTGTTGTTCAATGGGTAAACATACATAGCCATTTGATATGTATTGCAATATACATGTCATCTGTTATATATGTCTCAGGTATTTAAAATGTGTAGTTTGTGTCTGGCAAGACATGGTATTTTTATAATACATATCAGAAGTATCCAAGGTAAAACTCAGCTTAATCACCACTGTGCTGAACTTCCCCTCATCCATCCTCTTCCTTATTCTGGTACCTTCAATTTTGTGTGCTCTCTACCTACTTCTTGTTTGGCCTTCAGAATGGTTTGAATCAGTTGGTTAGTTAGGAAGTTTGATTCTCTGGCCAATTAGCAGTTATAGTGTTATTGACAATGATCAAAAGATATTATTAATTTAAAAGCCAGCAGGTTATTTCTAATTTTGATGGCTGAGTATCGTGTATTGGTTGTTACGGGCGTGCGCTGCTGCTGGGGTCAGAGGGGTCAGAACGTTGCCATGGTTTGCTTCTCAGCTGCTCTAGGTCTGCACTCATGGATGTGTTTCTGAATGCCACAGGAAACAAAATTTTACAAAATTTTACAACTGAGCTAAATGTGACTCCGAAGGCATACTGCCTGGTGTTAACCTCAGGAAGTTGGGGATTATTGCTTGAAAGTTGCTGTCAAATGTATGGAAAAGATAAACAGAAATGTTGTTGTTTGCTGTCTGCTGGTTAAATTTGAAGTGACCTGCAAAATAAAAGAGCATTTTATTCTGATTTTCTAATTGTATATTCAGCTTGAAAGAATTTTCTGTTATCCTCTTTTGTTAAGCTAAATTAACTGTTGTATTTCTGGTCTGAAGAGAGCCTTTATTATGCTGTTAATAGTTGTCCTTTAATCACAGATAGTTTTCTAATGCCTAAAGTAGTAACTAACGGGAACATTACATGCTTACAAGTAGTTTGCTTTTAACACATTAAAGTTTTTGAAATGTGCATTACAGTTTTTTTAATTTTTTTTTTTAGAGTGATGGAAAAAGATCCCTTTCATGCAAATTGTTTACCTGTACATATAGGGACACTTGTGGAGCTTAACAAAGCAAATGGTAAGGAACACAGCATTTAATATAACTCAACAAAAGCCTGTAAAGCCCCAATTTTAACAAAGAATTAAAGATGCCAAGAAACCCCCTTATATACCATATGAAAAATGACATCTATTTTTCGTCCTTTTGAAACCTGCCATTTCAAGAAAACAGTGGTAACTGGTAAAGAAGGGAATATCAGAGCTGACAGCAGGGTTGGGGGAAGTAGATGTGCAAAGAGTTCATGTCACCAGTGTAGCTATCTTTTAACTGCTGCACTGTTTAGCCAGGAGGCCCATGAGCTACACTGCCTCATCCCTGTCATTGTGATTTCTGTTTCCAGGTGATCTTTGTACAGTATCTTGCTGCACTCTTTCTGTTCAACAATAAAATATAATAAATTAAACTAGAAAGCAATCTTCAGCAATTGGGTATGCTTAAGTGGACATGATTCTTCTGTGATAGAAAAAGTTCTAGACTTTCCTTGCCTTTGCTGTTTTGAAGGTCTCTCTTTAGTTCAAGCAAATTAATAATCATGCAAAACTTTCATTGGAATTACAGTAATAACTTACTTGCAGCTGGGGTGGCTTTTTCTCATTCCAGAATGCATATAAAACAAGTGAGTAGCTTGAATATCTTTAAAATCAATTGGAAAATAGAATAAGGAGTTCATATGCTGTGCAGTCTCTCGGGATGGTGCATTATATGTACACAAATAGGTCATTAGGTGTACTGGTACTTCTTGGGGATTAGTGAATGTTATTTTGCAGTTATTTTACAGTTAAGTACATCTGAAAATGGGGCCAGTACTCTGATATTTCTTCTAAATCTGCTTTGAGAAGCATTATGTACAGAAGTTAATATTTTGTAAGCCAGCTGTAATTTTTTTTTTTCTGAGTTGAGATACAAAGTGCTCCAGGACAATCTCATTAGTTTAGGAGCACTGTGCTCTGGAAAAATAGAAACTTTACGTGCTGTAATGCTATTTCCTTTGAAATTGCATAGGCAATAGAATTGTTATCCTGTAGCTGATTACTGCTGCTATGATTAGAAAATCTGTAGTAAGTTATTCCAGTAACTAGAATTACTATTTTTACTAAAAAAGTAATCACTTGAAATTATTCCAAATACTATAATAATTTATTTGCTTTTGTCCTATTTTCAGCATATTAATGCACAGGACTCTACTTTGAAATGGATCTAGCCAGTATGTTATACCTTTTAGATGTAGGAAGTTGAATAGTGTTTAACCTTGACAAGGTACATTCAAGTGTAATACTACTGGCATTTATTTTAATGTATGGTAATGACCTAAGTTGTTGCAGAATTCTTAAAGGGTGGGAAGTAGAGCTACTTATTGTGTCTTGCAAAGACTTATGTGTTGTTTTGGTTGGGTTTTTTTCAGCTAATTGCAAAATTGAATCTATTTTGAGGCTGTTTGAAGCATTACCACTAAAAGAAAACATTTTGTTCATTTGGGATTAATAATGTTAGATGTTCTCTATATTTTGTATGGAAAGCTAAAAGATTTGAAACATCTAAATGTTCTGGCATGTCTTAACTTTCTTCTCTTGTTTCTTCCCATTTTGTAGAGCTTTTCTATCTTTCTCACAAACTGGTGGACTTGTACCCAAATAATCCTGTAAGTTGTTCTAAGTTTTTGTTGTCAGGTAGTTTCTTTTTTTAGGTGAAAGCACATAAAAGTTTTAATGTATTAGTTTGAACTACAGAATTCAAAAACTGTTTCTGGATGAAGCTTGTTCTCTCCTTTTATTTTCTCTGTATTGTAATTTCATTATGCCAAGGTTCTTTTTATAAGATTAAGTACCTGTAAAAGATGTTCAGTGCATGTTATTTACTTTGATTTATAATTTAAAACAAATGCTACACTAATAAATGCCTGCATGTCTCTGAGCAACCTTTTCCAGTGTTTGATCCATCTTCACATTAAAAATTGTTTTTCTTTGACTTGATCTTAAATTCCTGTGTTGCAACTTGTACCCATTGCTTCCTGTCCTATCACTGCACCCCTGAAAAGAATCTGGCTCTGTCTTGTATTCCTTACCATTACATAATTGAGGACAGCAGAAAGTTTTCTACTTAGCTCTCTTCATGAGGCTGAGTAAGCCCCAGTTAGAAAGGTACATGCCAGCAGTTCCAGCTTGTCTGTAATACCAAGTTATTTGAAGAGCTGACTGTGATTTCAGTGAAAATGTTCGTAGCTTCTCTAATTATTGTCTTCCTCTCTTTTGATGCTTCACTACAATGAGTGAGATGTATCTAATAATATTCTGTTTTGATTTTATTGTGTAGGTGTCATGGTTTGCAGTAGGATGCTATTATCTCATGGTGGGCCACAAAAATGAACATGCTAGAAGATATCTCAGGTAATTTTTTTTCTGTTTTGCGAATCTGTTATTCACTTGCTAAGTAAACATTTATTGTTCATGACTGTTAGTAAGCTCATAAGGAGAAGCCTCAATAAACTGGTTACTATTTAAATACTTTTGTTGCCACCCTTTTTTTGGTATTGACGTTTAGACCTCATCCATAGAGATACTTTAAAAATGAGGAAGACTTATGTAGTGTCTGTCTAGGCAGTCACCTTCCTGTTCTGGGCAGGTGTAGTCCCTGCAGTCACTTATGCTGCTGAGCTAACTACAGCTGTAGGTGATCAGACCTCAGTTCTAAGTTGAGGGTCACTCAGGCATTCTCTCTGGTTCAGGTTTCATATCTGAAAGGGAAGAATTATATAGAAAATTCTGACATTTGGCTGTCCAGTTCTTTCTGTGCACAAGCTACAGTGGGCTTTTTAGGTTTGGTCAATGCTGTTTTTTGTATGTGTTCTGTATGGGTAGTGAATATCAGTACTGGGGAGCCGGACCTTACTGTGAAGTAGGACATTTGTTCTGGTGCTGTAAGCTCAAACTGAGAAGGCATAAATCAACCTGTAAGACTAAATTTTCCTTAGACTTTTACAGACAATATATGTGAAGATGGGTTAGTCATTTAGACTTTTCAAATGCCTGGCTGATTTTGTTGCTGAAATAAAAAACATCTTTAAATGTACAAGCACCCCTAGACAGCAGTAAAGTATCTGTAGATGTGTTGAAGAGAAAACCAAACCAACCAAGAAACAACAATATCAAAATTCAGAGTAGTTCTGGCAAAAGGGAAAAGAGGTCTGCTAAAAGTGAAATAGTAAAAAGATGCTTAAATATCTTGGAGAAGAATGATAGTGTAAAGCTAACACAGCTAGGGACAACTGTGGGCTACATAGTGGTTTCCAGAAAAGAAACTTGAAGACACAGTCAAATATCCACGTATCTTTCACTGCTGTCAGGGGTGGCAAGATACAAATATTTGAATATGTAAAGTTTTGTCTCAGAAGACAGAGAAAAAAACATTCTCTGGGATCTGTGATGAGAAATAATGAGTTTAACTGTGATGGACAAAATTTAGATTATATGTTAGTAAAAAAGTAAGTTTTTAAGGATAGTTAAGCAATATGATAGAATACTTACGGATCATGTATTATCTCCATGTCAGAAGCTTTTAAGAAAAGACTGGGCATACTTGTTATGAGCTGTTTAGTTATGAATGCCCTTGCCTTCAAATTCAAAAAATAATCTACACAGTTTTCTAATGTTCCTGTCAAGTCCACTTTTCTGTAAAGTCTCCAGGTTGATGTCTTGATGCTCAGGTTGCAGTTTTCAGCTCAAGACTTGAGTGACATTTTGTATACTTCCCTGATGCCTGTGATGTGACAAATGCTCATCTTCTTCAAAGCTAGTGCAATTAGATGGCAAAATTTCAACCTAGGTGTTCATGTGGTATATTCATATCCAGTTTCTTAAACTTGGATTTGATAGAATATATTTATTTCAAAATGTATAGCTAGGATTTTGCAAAGAGTTTTGAGTCACTATTAATGTTTCCTGTATTTTATTCAATTCACCTACTATATAATTGTTTATGTTCAGTAATATCAAATAATTCCTCCTGTCTGTGAACAGTAGCAGAAATAATAAAATCAATTCACAAGAATGTGTGATGCTTCTAAGTGTGAAATAGTTTGAACTTTTAAAATGAACTTTGTTTACCACTGGTTGTTAAAATTATTTTAATAGATATCTAACCATGTGGCATAGCACTGCTATCTGAGCAGTCATCTGAAGCAGACGAAATTTAATTTCAGATGTGTTTGCTCTTGTTTTTAGCAAAGCAACTACACTGGAGCGAACCTATGGCCCTGCATGGATAGCATATGGACATTCATTCGCAGTGGAGAGTGAGCATGACCAAGCAATGGCTGCGTACTTCACAGCTGCACAGCTCATGAAAGGGTCTGTACAAACATCATATTTGGGAAGATTCAAACGAATCCATAAGTAGTGTAGAATATTGACAGTAGCAATGCATTTGCTACTGTCAGTGCCTTTAAACAGTAGCAGTGCATTTGCAACAATTATCTGGTAGAGAACAAGGGAGGAAAAAAACCCCAGTAATTTAACCATCTACATTTAACTGCATTATTTGCAATTATTGTTCTGACTTGGTAAGTTCTAAAGTCAAGTTTTATATATAGGTAATCTGAGCTCTACCTGAATATCTTCTGAAATTTGTGAATCATGATTGTCATACCACCTCATCAACTGCTGTATAGTAATAGCTTGAACAGCTCTTTCCGTGGAAGGGAGTTGTAAAATGAGTCGTGAACTAATTGTGTCATATAGCATATAAAACTATTGTATTTGATTGTTGTTACTGGCAAATGTAATTCTTTTATCAATTACTTCCTCTATATTCTATTTGTAAATTAAATGTATGAATGAAATTAGGGGAAAAAACAGCAGAACTAAACTTAAGTGCTGAAAAAATACTTGTGATTGCAGAGCAGGTTACAATTACCTATTGGAATTCAGTCTCTTGTTAAATAGAGATGTAAAGTCTTTTAAACTTCACCTTAGGTTAGTAGTCCATTTAATTCAGCTTTTACTTAGATATGCATAAACATATGCAAACAGTTGGTATGTCTTTATATTTGTGATTCCATTCTTGACAACCACACAGAAACAAACATGCACTTTGTTTTATGGTTTTTAGGTGTCATTTGCCTATGCTCTATATTGGACTGGAATATGGTTTGACCAACAACTCCAAGTTGGCTGAACGGTTTTTCAGCCAAGCTTTGAGCATTGCACCTGAAGATCCTTTTGTTATGCATGAAGTTGGAGTGGTAGCATTTCAAAATGGAGAGTAAGCTTGTAAAATATGATCAAATACTATCTTAAACATGGATTATTCTGAATTGTAATGTGCCAATATATATAAAGTATCTAAAGTATTTATATTAAACTATAGTGTCTTTTGGTCATAGTTTAGATGGTGTTCACCTTAAACCCTTGCTTTCTACATTGTTCTTCCTTGTGTAAGATTGAACAAGAATTTAATGCTCAAGGAACATCCAAAGATTGATGCTGTCTTCCAAAGATTGATGCCTGTCATTGTGTAGTTGAATGCCTGAAAAGGCATCTATCTGCACACATACTATAAAATTTTGTACAGCAAAACATTTTGTCAGCTCAGGAGGTTCCAAATATATTCTGGGAAAAAACTAACCTATGTAAGAAGTGTTTAGTCAATATTTTTAGTTTGATTCTGATTTTTTTTTTTAGTTTTGTCTTGTTAGCTCTTAGGACCACAATGCAAAATATAGCCAAATGTAAATTACTGGGGTTTATATCTAATTTCACTCATATGATGAAATAATGTCATAGAAATCTTTCTTGAATACAGTTTTCTCATACTGCTAATGAAAACTCTTCACTAATTTACTTTTCTTTCCCCCCACCCCTTCAATCTTTAGCTGGAAAACTGCAGAAAAGTGGTTCCTTGATGCACTAGAGAAAATCAAAGCTATTGGAAATGAGGTATTTATTCTAATAACATGCAAGATCATAAATTTCTAAAACTCCAGCAAATTCTGTAATAGCTTGTGACAAATCATGTTGTGCTTATTTTAAGATAAAAGTAATACAGTATAAATTTTATTTTAAAACTGTGCCTTCAGTGCTCCTAGGTTGAGACTTGACTTTTTCTAGTTAAGTAGAAAACAAGTTTGGTTTGGTTTGCATCAAGTTCTAATAACACTGATCCTTTAAAGAAATATTATTAGCTTTGGGAAATGTAAAAAATAGAAAAATTAGTTATTGAATAAATATTTTCAGCTTGTGTATTTTGTTAAGAGTTTAAAATGCTTGTGGTATTTTTCTTGTTAATAAACAAAATTCCCTATTCATTTGTATGTTTTGGTTTTTTTAAGTAGTCTAGGAAGCTGCAGTTATTTGAATTGTTGCATTATTTTGCAGGTAACAGTTGATAAGTGGGAGCCTTTATTGAACAACTTAGGACATGTCTGCAGAAAACTCAAGTAAGCAGAGAGTACTGGAGCTCCATTTCTCTATAATGCTGCACAAATGTATTTTCTCTCTCCTTTATATCAAGATTTTGTACCACATGAGAGCAGTGTAGAATTACCCTGTAAGAACAAGATTCTCTAAATCAGCTTGTGAACATAACTACATTAATCACCCCTAATATCTCATCTATTACACAATAGCTAAAGTACTTTGTGTAAAAGCCTTTCTTTAACTATTGATTCTTATTAGGGAATTAATTGTAGGCTTTTAGATGCTTGTATGGTTGAGAATTTTAACCTCCACTGTCCCAGTCCTCACATACTGAAATATCTCCACTGATTTAATCAACATAAAGGTGGGTTTATGCCGATTAATTGGATTAGCACTTACTTTTTTTTACTGAAGTGAAATATTCAGTGGCATTACAACACAGCAAAGGAGTCTTACTTTATGTTTTTTTAGAACTATTTAATATTTCATTTCATATTTCTATTCAATGAATAGAAAAAATGCAAAGCATACATATACAACCATTAACAGTTTTAACATAGAGATGTTTTCTTATTAATTACCTTAATCTGACTTTACCCAGTCCTTTCTTTTGTTCAATCAATGCAATTCAAAAAAAATATTTTTAGTGGTTTTAATTGCTCAATTGGTGTACAGGGTAATTTTTGTTTCAAAGCTGCTAATGAGAATGTGACTATGGTCGATGAAAGCTGTACTTCTGCTTTGGCTTTGGTAGTAATTGCTTTGTGCTTTAATTGCCAATTAGTCTTAATTTTCATTATGAAATAAGGACATATAACAGTTACTCCTTGTGCCAAGATCAAACAAAAGACACCGCTTCTGAAATCTGTTCATGAGTATAATTGCAGGGTTTTTTCAAATACATGTTTTGTTTATAATTACTTTTGTCTTTTTAAAATTTCTGTAGTAAGTTACTAACTGCTTACATCATGCTTTGTACCACTTCTAATATTTGCTCAGGTTCAGAAATCACAGCTAAAATATTTTTGCATCCTTGTAAACCATCTTCCAAGAAAATCAAGTTGAGAATTTAGGCAGCTGTACATACGCTTTAACATCTTAAAAAACTCTGTAGTAACTAATTTAGTAGTGCCTGTAATACGTAATATGGCTATTTTGAAAAACTTATTGGATATATGTCTACTCACTAGTATGTGGTTGAAATTTGAAAGCAACATATTGAAATACAGTGGTAGTCAATTGGATGTATAAATACTATGAGTGAAAATGAAATTGAAATAATATGAAAGGTTTGTGCAGCCAGCAGACAGTTGCATAATTGTTCTGCCTCAATTGTTACTTGTTGCCCTCTAACAACTTCATGTGTTGCTGATTGCATAATTTCATTATCACTTTAGATGTTAAAATTTCTTGTAAACAGATGATATCTATCTTTATTTTTAACAATGTAGAACTAGGATGTCAAATGTGACAATTTAATTTCTCAAGAGTAATGCTGTAGTGTACATTTAATCCTTGTTTTACAAAATAACAAATACAATAATCAGTGTAACTAACAGACAATTTTCAAAGGTTTGTATTTGATAGATATCATGGATATGTCTAAACTTCCTTTTCTGGTAGAGCATGTTGCAAAATGATGAAGGTACCAGTGTATGCGGCACTTAAGGGTTATGAGATTTCTGCCCAGAGAGCTTTTCTCAGTTGGAATCATGTGCGATTTAGTCTCATACTGCTCCTTCTCTCCCTCGGGAAGGCAAATGAAAGTTACAGAAAGAAAGCCAGTGCTACAATGAGCAACATTAAACATCTAAAGCAATTTACCATATCAAACAGCTAATATCTCCAAATGGGACCTAGCTGTAGCCAGCTGTTTTGCTGTGTAAGGAGAACAATGATTTCTCAATTACGCTGAGGAAGAAAATTGTCAACATCCATGAGTCTTTTGTACATTCTATTATTATGTTCAGAGTTCAAAGCAATAATTTTTAAGTTCTGGCACAACTGCGTTCAACTTTACTAAGGGAAATACCCACAGGGTCCTGTAAAAGCACCTTTCACCATGAAGCTTACTAATAGATCTCCTGTACTTAACCCTAACAGGAAGTATGAAGAAGCACTGGAATACCATCGCCAGGCTCTGGTATTAATCCCTCAGAATGCTTCTACTTACTCTGCCATTGGCTACATACACAGCCTCATGGGCAATTTTGAAAGCGCCATTGACTATTTCCACACGGTACGTAACCGCCTTCAGCTGCAGGGCTGGTCGCAGATTCTGTTATTTACTGTTTCACTCTGGTTTGGGTTTGGAGCAGAGAACCAGCATTTTTTCCAG
The DNA here is from genome assembly GCF_031753505.1 of Anomalospiza imberbis. NCBI lineage: Eukaryota > Metazoa > Chordata > Aves > Passeriformes > Viduidae > Anomalospiza > Anomalospiza imberbis. Next base: position 26,911,587 of record NC_089682.1, read on the forward strand.
CCTCCAAATAAGTGTTTATTTTATAATCTTTATTTGTTTTTTTTCTTCTGTATTTTATCGGTTAGGTAAAAAATGGCCTCTTTGGTAAACTTTGAATTGCAATTTACATTTTAAGTATGTAAGCTTCTCATGCACCTGAAATAATTTTAAATACTTTCAACCTAGAAATTTTACAGTAAGTAAACAGCAGCATATGTTGTAGCTCATATGTGAATGATTTCCTGTCTGTATATATGTTATTTTCTGCTTTTGTTTTTGTGCTTTCCTTGCTTACTGCTTCAGCCAGTTCATATGATGGTATTGTTTTGGTTGTGCAATGTTTTGCTTTTACAGTGAAGACTATGCCCAGATAGCATCGTGGAACAACAAACCAACAAACGGAACCATTGCAGACTTAAAATGTAAATGTTTTTATTTGATGCTAAATACTTTTTACTGGTTTTTTTCAATAGGCCCTTGGTCTCAGGCGGGACGACACATTTTCGGTCACAATGCTTGGACACTGCATAGAAATGTACATTGGTGATTCTGAAGCTTATATTGGTAAGTCTCTAACTTATGTGTCTCTTGAAGTCATTGAGTCCTTTGAGAGGAGTGTTATGTCAAGAAGGACTGCCTACCACTAATCACCTCACAAAGTAGAGGATGTTTTTGTTTTGGGTTTTTTTTGGTTGGTTTTTTTTTTTTTTAATGGCTAAGTGAGTCAGAACTTAGCAGCGATTGCAGATGACCACTGCTTTTTGTAAGCATCATGATAGTACTCTCACCAGCATAAAGAAAGGAAACACTTTGTCATTAAAGGTGTTGATAGCTCTTTTATATAAAATACTGATTTGTGGCATCTTAGATCGCAAAGCGAATGGGGGGAAAATTAAACAGCGGTATGGAATTAGGAAATCAGAGCACTAATGCTAATGTTGTTGTAGAGCAAGGTATTTTCACCTTGTCAAAACTTGTCTTTGTGGAGACAGGGTAGGTTCTTCTGACTCTAAAAATACAGCTTTATATGTGGTAAAAATAGTCCTTCATAACAGTAATACATTATATTGGCATAGGTTTAAATTTTCTATGAAAGATTTTCCCCGCAAAAAGAAATCTATATTTTTTATAGATTCTTGCTTCATTGAACTTAGTGATTTATCTGTAGTGAACACAGTTGATGTCTTCTCAAGCATGTTATGAAGACTGAAGCCTTAAAAGTAAAAGCCATCTGTGTGTTCTAGTGCTTTTCCTGCAGATTCTTCACACAATTGAAACAGATGTTTCTTCTCAATATTGTCTTGCTCCATATGTAGTCACTTAACACATCTGGAAGAACCATGCAGCCATGTGATATGCATTAATGCAAACCAAGCTGTGTGTAACTTAAACAAGAAAAAAGCCCCTTGGAGAATTGGGAAGGGAATTGGCAATTACTTCTCAAAACACACTTTTGAATCTGAGTTGTGCTTTTGTGAGAAAGGAGGCTGCTGGATTTTTTCAGAACAACTCATTCAGCTTCAGTCATTAAGCAGCAGCAACTCTTTGATGGTCTGAAAGCAGAGAATTATAGTAGTTTCTGAATGACAGTTTCTTTGAGATTACATTTTTGGGAGTATTAATTTGAAATAAACTACTGATTTGTCTGTTTTCCTAGGAACAGAGATCAAAGACAAATTAAGATGTTATGACTTCGATGTACACACAGTGAAGACATTAAAGAATATAATTTCACCTCCCTGGGATTTCAGAGAATTCGACATAGAAAGACAAACTCTGGATGAAAGTGGCATAGTAACATTAGAGACATCAAATCAAAGGAAAAGTACAGATACCAGTCGCCCATTGGAAGAAACATTTGAGATTGAAATGAATGAAAGTGATATGATGTTAGAAACATCAATGTCAGACCATAGTACGTGACCATAAATACTGGTAGAGAGCTCATTTTGTCTAAGTGTAGTATGTTTGTTTTAGCATTTTTGTTATGGTGTTGTACTTTCATTAATTTGCTATTTTTTATATGAATTCAAACTACTATGTACTTAACACCGGGAGTTTTACAGTTCTTACTTTATAAATATTCCTTTCCTGATAGCACTCTCATGAATCCCCATCTGAATCAAGAAGACCTCATTGCACTGATGCAGGCCATATACATAGTTTGAATCCAGAGTATTGGCTATTTTGCACATGCCTGTGCATTACTGATGATGAATTCAAGTTTTAGACACAACTGCGCTTTAGAATTCAAGGGTATCAAGGGAGGAAAAGCTTGGGGAGGAGTCTGTATTTTATCAGCAATTGCACACACTCTCACTGTGGAAATCTGTTGGGTTCAGGTGATCCCATTGCTTTCCTATGAGGACCAGCACAGTAGTGTAGAGAAGTCTGGTTCTGTCTCAGTGACAATGGGAATTGTGCTGTGGCTCCACAAAGGGAAAGGGAGATGCCCAAATTCCCCTTCCATATGTTAGAAAATATAGATTGGACTTTGCATTGAGTGCAGAATTCAATACTAATCCTGTATATTCTTAAACGAGAAAATGAGATGAACAAAAATGTTTTACATCCTAGTTCTAAAACAATTCACCAAAAGTTACACATTCTCCTGAAAAACATAGTACGAGCCATGAGTCTTAAGTGAAAAAGTATCCAAGTAGAGTGTAGGAAAAAGTAATAATTTAGGAGGCATAGGCATTTCTGGGCAGAGCCAGGTCTCTCTTCTTCTGTGTGACTGGCAAAAAAGAGTTCATACAAAGGGCTTTATTTTCATTTGGAAGCTGGTGGTTTGGGTGTGGTGTAGATGACTTCTTTTAGGTAAACTGGGGATTTTTCCTGAACACTCTGGAAGAATCTCTAATGTATGTCTCAACAGCTGCTCTATTAGCAGATCTCTTCCTTTAAAGGATCTTCTGAAAGTTATTTTTGCATCTGTGCTCATGTATCCTGAATGATTGTAACCAAGACTATCTCATGGATAATATGACAGCAATGGCTTGTTGCTGCACACAGAAGGATATTGCAAATAGATTCTCAAAGATTCTCAAGGGCCCAAACTCCTTTTTCTCTATATCATTATTTTTAATCCAGCATATGTCAATCTAGTTTTCTAGTAAGACATCATGACAACTTCTAAATGGAAGGTGGCAAAATAATATTCTAGAGAATCAGGCCTTTTGACTCCTGTCAGACATGGATATAAATTTTGCATTTTTTTGCTCTGTTACTAATACTTTTAATTGGCAAAATGGTTTTAAATATTGATAGAAGTTCATCTTTCTTCCTGCACTCCCCAGTTATGATCTGATGCCGTGTCGGCTGTGATGGCAACACTGGTTTACATTATTCCTGCCTGTAGGAATCTACTGTGCCACGTCCTCAGCTGTGGTAATACAAATCCTTGTGTGGTTACATTGTGAATGAAATGAGGGAACTGGAACAGCATTTTAAAATATTTTCTAGATCTGATAAATTCTCAGGTTCAAGGAGAGCAAGCCACTGCTGTATTACTTGTTGTGAGTGGGGCAGAGTGGTTGGAGTGGGAGGAAACAGATGGAATAGCGAGAATGAGCATTGCTATAACAGCAGCCTGTCATGACGCTATGCCTTGGCAGGTATCTGTTGGAGGTTTTTTGGCTGGCTATTGCTAACCTTCGTTTAATGGTATTAAAAATTGCCCAGAAAGAAATGTATGCAAAGTGTCCTAGATTGTGAAGGACTCTTGGATGTTGGAGGAATTCTTGACAGGGCTTGGCTCCAAGCCTATTAGGCAGCAACAGTTGGGTTAGAGCTTGTGAGCTGGTTAATGATGTATGTCTCAGACAGGACTTTAGGGGAAGTTTTTCTCTCCTCATTTATCTTCTGTAGAATGTTTTGACCTGCTCTTGTTCTGTCCAAATCCCTGCCTTTGTACTGGCAGCACTTGCTTGCCCTGGTCTTCTGCACTTCCCATCACCTGTCCTTCTCTTACTAGAGACTGCTTTCTGCATTTCTGGGTTATTATGACATTCACCCTGGCTCTAGTTAAATTGAGTATTGTCCTTGTCCTCATGAGGACTTTGGTTATTGGTTTCAGCCTGACTTGCCCTCAGATTCTTGATTCATGCTGCAAGCCATTGTCATTGCCTCACTGGGCTTTGGCTGCTGAGTACAAAGGTCCAGGGCTGTCAGGTTGAGTGGCTGATAAATATACCCCCACAAGGGACATTTTGACTCTGTCCCATAACTTCATCTTTCTCTTCCAAGGATTAGTTTTGTCCCAGAGAGGGGAGATCTGAATGTTGCCTCAAAGGTTTTCATTACAGATACGAAAACCCACAAGATAATTGTGCTGCAAATGGCTCCAAAAGTTTCTTCATCGGTACTTCTGCCTAAAAGATTTGAAAACAAATAATGTGTTAGCTCAATTGATCAGAGCCTGGTGCTAATAATGCCAGTGTTGCAAGCTTAAACCCCATGTGGGCCATTCACTTAAGAGTTGACTCGATGTTCCTTGTGGGTGCCTTCCAACTCCGAATATTCTGTGATTTCAGTTTTTGCAGCCAATGCCATCTACTTTTATTATTCCACATCAGATCATGTATTTCCTTCATGCTGTGGACAGCTGTTTGAGGACTATCAGTGCAGCAGGATCTGAAGATTTGCAATGACCCTGTGTATTCTGATTAAATTGCAGGCATTTTTGCGCCTTCTGTCTAATTTCCATAGCTCCAGACAAGTCTGTCCTTAAACGTGTGACATGTCCTTACTTTGGAGCTTGCTGTACTTATGCCGCCAATTCTAGGAGATTTAGTCCAAGATGTTCCAACTCACACAGGAATTTCAAGAAACTTTTCAGATCTAGATATTGCAAAATTAGTTGATTGCAATCCAGGACTAAAAAGCCTTGCTCTGATTGATGGGTCAGTACTTAGAATCATGGAATCATAGAATGGCGTGGGATGGAAAGGACCTAAAGATCCTGTAGTCCCAACCCTGCTTCCACGGGCAGAGACACCTCCCTGCCAGGTTACTTAAGGCCCTGTCCAAACTGGCTTTGACCACTGCTGGGGATGGGCATCTACAATCTCCCTGGGCGTCCTATTCTAGTGCCTCACCATCCTGTCAGTACGTTTCTTGTTAACATCTAGCTTAAATTTCCCCTCTCTGTTTGCACCCACTCTCCCTTGTCCTACCACAAGAGCTCCTGAGGAAGCCAGGCGGACAGGCCTGGAGGCACCTTGGGAAGAGCTCTAGCCTGCTGCATGGCAGTGGGGGCTCAGGCTGGCCTGCATTGCCGAAGTGTAGGCACTGCTTCTTAATTACCACGGAACGTCCCTGCAGGCATAAGACTCCTGGCCTCACACAAGTAACGATTAATGGCCTTTTATCTCCTTTTTCCCACTGCTTTCTCCCCAGGATTTGGCTACCCCTTAGACCCTGCATCCAAAGACTGAGTAAGGCACCCCGCGGTGTCTGTGCCCTTCCCGCCCTACGAGCCGCTCTGAGGGCGGGGTGCCAAGGCACCCGTGAACGAGGCCGTGAGAGGAGGGAAAGGGGCACGGTTCAGTGTGCTCCCCTCGCACCGGCACAGTGGGCGCCCTGCGGCTTTCCCGGAGGGACGAGGACGGGCACGGAGCCGCCGCTCCCCGCCACGGCTGGCGCGGGCAGCCTCGCGCGATCCCGGCGGCCCCGCGCCGTTCTCGCGAGGTTTCCGCCCGGCTGCGGGCGCGGCGGCTGCATGCGCTCGGAGCGGGAGGCAGGGCCGGGGCCGGGGCCGGGGCCGGGCCGGGGCGGCGGCCGCGACTCGCGGCCCATGGACGCCCCGCTGCCGCAGGAGTCGCCGCGCCGCGACACCGACGCTCCGCCGAACCCGCCGCCGCCGTCCCCGCTGCCGCCGCCGCTTCACCCGGCGCCGGGGAAACAGCGGGAGGAGAAGAAAACGGCGCTGAGCAAAGTGAGGGGGCGCGAGCGCGGCGGGGGGATCGGGGCGGGGGCGGCTCCGGCAGGAGATGGGAGAGGGTGGGAGGGAGGCTGCAGTGAGGAGACAGACCGAGCCTGATCTCAGGAGGTTCCTGTGTTTATCATGGGAATTTCTTCATCTGCCGAATGAGAGTGTTCATTCCCTGGAGTATTGGGAGACCCCCAGCGTCAGCGCTGGAAATCATTTCACCTTTAATTGTGAAGTCAAGGCTGGCTATTGCTGTGGCAGAGCAGCTTCTGACAAGGGCAAGAGCACATCTCTCTTCTCCGTCTTTATTCGAGCACCTTTCAAATAATACTTGCAGACTATATAGCAGGTTGTCCAGGGATGTCATGGAGTCTTTCTGCCTGGAGACATTCAGAACCCACCTGGACAAGTTCTGTGGCACCTGCTCTAGGTGACCCTGCCTTGGCAGGGGGGTTGGACCAGAGATCCCTCCCAACCCTGACAATTCTGTGAGTCTTTGAGTATTGTGAGATTTGATTTATTCCCGGGATTTTTTTAATTGGAAAACTGAAGCACTGAAAATGACTATAACTCAGTAAAGTTAAATTCAGATATTAAAGTACTCAGAAATTAAAACAGGTTGCCTGAAGCTTGATGGCCATTTTGCTGCTTTGTGTGCTGGCATCATGCAGCCAGAGGTTTCTACACAGTTTCCTGGCCTTTATTATTGGGCAGTTTAGATTGGTGTAGTGGGTTGACTCTGGGTGGCTGACCTCCAGCCAGGTGCTCTTGCACTGCTCCCTCAGCAAGACCCAGGAATAAGGTATGATGGAAAAAATGAAGTGTCATCACAGGAAAAACTCACACAGCTGAGGGAAGACCTCATAGCAGTTTCTTACAGCTTTCTCACAAAGGAAAGTGGAGGGGCAGGCACTGATACTTTCTCTCTGGTGGCCAGTGACAGGATGTGAAGGAATGGCACAAAGCTGTGTCTGGGGAGGTTTAGATTGCATATAGAAAAAGGTTCTTCACCCAGAGGGTGGTTAGGCACTGGAACAGGCTCCCCAGGAAAATAGTCAGCACTAAGCCTGACAGAGTTGAAGAAGCATTTGGTCAGTGTTCTCAGGCACACACTGTGATTCTTGGGGCAGGGCCAGGAGTGGGACTTCAGTTGTCCTTGTGGGTCCCTTCTAACTCAGGATACAGTATGTTCTAACATGGAGAGAATTAATTTAATTAATGGCTAATTAAAAATTAGAGAAGACAGTTAAAAAAAAAAGATTGCAACTAAAACATGTTCCCACCTCCCCTCTTCCTTCCCCGGCTCAACCTCCTCTGCCTGGAAGGACTGCAGAAGGATGAGGAATGGGGGTTGCAGACAGGACATAACAGCTCCTCTCTGCTGCTCTTTCTTCCTCACAGTCCTTCCCTCCTCTGACATGGGGGATCTGACATGGGACACAACAGGATACAGTCCTTCATGAAGTGCTGCAGGAGTGTCCCTCCCACATGCTGCAGTTGTTCACGACCTGCTGCAGGATGAGTCTCCTTCATGGGCTGCAGGCCTTCAGGATAAATCTGATCTAGTGTGGGCTCCTCTGCACAGGCTGCAGGACCCTTCAGAGCATCTCCACTTGCTGTGGCATGGGGCTCCCATGCCCATGCAGTGGATGTCTTCTCCATAGTGGTCCTTCATGGCATATGAAGGAACAGTGTGCCTCACCGTGATCTCCTTCAAGGGACTCTCTGCTTTGGCACTTGGAGCACCTCCTCCCCTCCTTCTCCTTTCCTGTTTGTTTGCAGGGCTGTGTCTTACACTTTTTTCCCCCCTTACTCCTCTGTCTTGCCCACTGCTGTGCTACCTTTCCTGTCCATTCTTAAATACCTTTCCCAGTGTCACCACCAACATGGGTGAAGGGGCTCAGCTGTGCCCTGGGGTGGATCCACTGGAGCTGGCTGCATTCAGCACTGGGCAGCCCCAGCATCCGCTCAGAGGCTGCCCTGAAGAAACCCTGCCGGGAGCAGCTGGACACAGAGACCTATTACACTGAAATACTGCTGTAACAAGACTTAAAAGCTAGTTTAAATAATTTTTTAGAGATAATTTAAAATTTTTATGTAATCAATATGTATTTTTTTGGTTGATGATTAAATTGCAATGGTTCTCAGCCTGTTCATCAGAATATGTCAATTATCCTACAGTTTCAAAACAGTTGCAGGAACTGATTCAGGGAATTTGTGCCATCTGTTTCTACAGTATTTAGATCAAATATAAATCTCCATTTCTTTTTATATATGCAGGTGGTTATTCGAAGGCTTCCTCCTTGTCTAACCAAGGAGCAACTGGAGGAGCAGCTGCATCCTCTACCTGCCCATGATTATTTTGAGTTTTGCACTGCTGATCCCAGGTGAGGATGAGCTGTTTCTGTAGGTTTTTAGGTGCTGAAAACCTAATCAAGGTACATTGCAAATCACGTTTTTCCTCTTTTTATTATTTTTGTTGAGTTACTGTGATGGCCAGCCTCAGAAGGTGGGGATAACCCAGGTTCTTGTTACTAGATCCCTTGGGGCACATTAGTGTGAAAAGACACTGAATGATCAGTATTTGTAAATAAACAAAGTAGGGTTTATTATAGAACAACTTGGCTGCAAAGGAAAACAGGTATGGAGCTGTTTTGGTGGTTATTATCTATAGTAATACAACGTGAAAGCATTGCAGTGTGAAAGTGCAGCAACATCACCCACACAAGGGGGAAGAAAGAGAAAGAAAGAACAAGAGTGTGAAGCACAAAAGAAAGAAAAACAAAGTACAAGAGTGTGAGGATCTCACCACCCACAGGTCCTGCAATAAGACTTGGTTGCTGTGCAGTCTTGGATCCAGATCTGGCAGGAGGAGTGGAGGGGAAGTCCTGAATAAGTGATGGGGAGAGTATGGTGGAACACAGCATTTCTTGGGTCTATATTTGCTCAGATGCAGTTGAATATAAATCAGGTACCTCCTTCAGGGTGGTACCAGAGCCTGATGTAACAATGTGGATCACGGGACACCTAAGACAGCACAGCTGCCCATCCTAGCAGCGCAGTTGAGTCAGTTGTGCCCCATTATGTCCCATCAGCAGAGATGAACCCGCCCAGGTCACACTTCAGTTCCCTGGCATTTCCCAGGGGGAGGAGGGCAAGCCCCACAGCCCAGTGGTTAGTTCACCTATTCCATCTCAACCAAGCACCTTGGCATCTCCACAAAAGAGGAATGTTTTGATTGTCTCTGAATAGTTCAGTCTATCTATTTCTTAAAATAGTTCTGAAAGCTGGCTGCATATGCAGAGACAATGGCATTCCTGCTTTTTTCCTTTACACTGGAGATTTTAAAGTAATTTTTTTTTGTATGAATAGGCTATAATATAGTTTGAAACCCTGATGTTTCTTTTAACCTTCATTGATAAACTGTAACAGCCTGTTTAATTGGCTGTGAGCAAGATTCAGTCTGGAGCAAACAGTGACGGAATGTTTTCATGAGTTCCATTTGAGTTTTTTCTTTGTTTACCTGCATGGATTTTTGTGTGCTTCATACAAATTTTTAAATTTTATTCTAGTTTTTTTATTCTAGTTCTATTAATTTTTGTCTCATGCAAAAGTGAAAAAGAAGAAATATTGGCTGATTTAAATTAAATCAGAATTGCTGGTGTAGTTACATAATTTACTCTGTATCACAGTGGTAAAATGCAATTCCCTTTTGAATAAATCAGTTTCCAGAAGAGAAACAAAACACCGTATATGCTTAATCTTCATGTGTTCTGAAAAACTGAAGTGTAAGATTCATCTTGTCATATCTTAGTGTGTGATTAATCACCCCTCCACTGGCTTGAGATTCTTTCCACTGACTACAGAGGGATGCCGATTCTTTATTGCTGACCAAATTTTTTAAGTTAGGGGTTCTCTCAGAGTGAGTTTCGCAATCAAGAAGAAATAAATGTTTATTTAAAGAAATTATGACCATTTCTGACCTAGGTAGTTGCACATGAATGCAGCAAGAAAATTGTAGGTGCTTCACATTTTCTGTTAAAACCACAAAGGATGTGAAGTGAAGAAAGAGGAGAATTTATTCTGATTGGAAGTCTTTGTACCTTACATTGCTCTTCTGAACTTTGTCATCTCTGTTTCCACATGGGCCTCTGTAAGGCTTCTGTCCCAGCTGTTCATTTGATAAGAGGAAAATACCAAAGGCAAACCAAAAATTCTCTGAAGAGGAGTGTCAGTTCTCACTGTGTTTAGATGCACAAATGCCAATTAACATTTTAAAAATTCCAATTTGAATTTTCCAGAAAAGTTTGCATAAGAATTTAGGGAGTCAGTCTCTTTAGAAAAGAGAAGGAACTGACAATTGTTGCATATATAAAGTTTCATTTTCTCTCCTATGTGATGAAATTTGGATTACCCAAAAATCTTGCTGTTCACTTGTTTAATTGCATCTAAGGCAGGTTACCAATGAAAGATACTCTTTTTTCTCTCACACTGTCATTTGTAATGTTATTCTCTTCTGCCTTCACAAATCTAAACTCACAAAAAAAATAATTCATTTAAGTTTGAATTTTTCAGCATGAACTGTTTTGTGTTTGCTCCATTTTTCTTCATCCTGCTTTTCAAAAAATGTGTTTTCAGACAAAAGATGGGGTTTTTTTGGAAGAGATTTATCTTTACCAGGCTTGTATGGCTACAGCTTCTTTCAGCAAACTACACAGCTTATGTGGGCATTTCACTGCCCTTCTGCAGTGTTGGCTTGACTGATTATTTGTTTTTTGACTGGCTCAAGATCACCTTGCCTCTTTTGTCCCCTTTGTTCAAATGCTGACACATACCATGTATATCTTTTTATGAGTCATCTCTTTACATTACCCACTCAGGAATATACAATAAACTTCCAGAAAGTAAAAGTTTAATCAAGGTTAATCTCAGTCTTGTCTTACCCAGCAAAGAATACTTTTTGAGTATAAGGCATTACATTGCCATAGTCTGTCATGTTATGGACAGTTCACAAGATTTCAGCAAACTCTGTGCATGTGTCTTCATGTCATTCCAGGTAACAGGAAAAGCTACAGGACAAGGTTGGCATGTTTTCTGTCTTTCACTGAATAGCTTTTTTCTAGATCCTGTATCATGTGCATAGTGGCAAGCAATCCAGAGAATTCAGTGATAACAAAAGCATGTGAGGATGAAATGTCACCCAGTGAGAAGGATTTGAAGAAGCTACTCAGTGAAGAGGATCTGGTGGAAAGGGAAAGGGGCATAGAGATGCTTTGATGCAGAAGCAGACAAGTTTCCTTAAGAGCTGTAACATCTCAGTTTAACCACATCCTGTGTAACTACATCACAGAAATTTCTATAAGCTCATTCAGATTTTAGAACTTGTCAGAAATTCATGCCACAAATGATGAATGTTGGAAATGGTTCAGGAGCAGTTTGACAAATACTTACTTTAGACAAATATTTATCTATGCAAACCTATTAAACATAAGTTACAAGTTTGGTATTACAAAGTCCCTAGGCTGCAGATACTTGCAATTATGAACTGAGTGAAGTATTTGTGCATTTTCCCCTTTTTAATAAATTTTCTCTTGGCATTCTCTATTAGTTGCTGTTGGTAAGGGCACTAGAGAGGTCTAACTGTAGCTATTTCTACATTTTTATTTCCAAGATACTTCATCCTAGAGGACAAAACAAAGATATGCCTATCAACTCCAGTTTCTCTTTTTTTTTTGTAATCTTTATAATATCTTTATAAATGTTATCTTTAAGTCTACAATGTCCTGTTTTAGGCAAGCTATAAAACTTTTTCAAATTTCATGTGATTAATGTAATTTTCAGTTTTTCAGTTACATCCATTTCAGTAAAATAATTTCAGAAAGTGACTTGTGTTTCGTGCCTTTTTCAGATTCATCTGATTCACTGCATTACATTTTATTTCTCTTGCATATTGACATCAAAATGCAAACAAAACACTGTTTTTAGATGATAATAAAGACTGCCTTCTTGACAGACTGTTGTGTACTCATACTTCAAATATTAACTATTTTTTCCAGACACTCTTTCCTTTTTGTCTGCTAGTAAAGGTTTCTGAGCCTGTTCTAAAGATTTCACTAATCACTAGTCAAGAGATTGATCTCTGGCCCTTCAGGGTTTGGGTAATCTCTCTGGACTGGCATTGAGTGCTGAGTGCCAGGAATTGTTGATAGTGTTGTGAGGTTATGAAAGGAAAGAAATCTGAACACAAGCCTTGCTCCCATGAAAACTGTTCAAATAGTCAGTGCCATGCCATGTATCACAGGGAGTGATAAAGCTTTTCCAAAGAGCGCTCCTCCTTTTCCCTCCATAACTTCTTCCCAACATTGTGCTCAGGATTATTGTAGCTAAACAGCATTAACACTGTAGGATGTAGGTTTGCACCCAGGAACTGCAGCACTCAAGGGGCAGTGCCTTTAGTGCTTCAAGTGAACCACCACTACTGTGTTGTGGGTGAAATAATTGACAGGCTTTGATTGGCACAACTCTAGTGTTTCTGCTTTCTCTGCCAGGCAAACTGCTCATTTATAGCTCTAAAAAGGAAACACTAAGCTTATTTGAAATTGTGCCAGTTCAACCCATAATGTGAATGACCACAGAAGATGAAAAGGATGACAGCCAGGGGATTTTAACTTGCCATGACAGTGTCGATGATGAGTTATCAATTACTGTACGAATGGGTGGAGGAGTTATTTGACTCTCCAAAATTTAGTTGTAGAGCTCTATATACATTTAAGTATATATTTTATAAATGCTCGCCATGATTCAAGAGTTGATAAGTATTTTACTAAGATGAGATTGCTGTTTTTATAGTTCATATGTTGCTGTTTAGACTGCAAATAACTATTTAAAATTGTGTTCCTGTATATCAGTCTTTTTACACAATTGTATTAAAAGGTACTTTGTAGAAGAAGTAAACATTTAGAATGTGTTTGTTATTAAAGTTGCTAGAAAAATAAGGACTTTAAGAGATGATAGACTAAGTGTTACAGAAATAAATGTACCCTGAAAGATTGAATACCCTTGAATGCAGAGCAGAAAAAGAAAAAAGAAACAGTGTGTTGGAATGAATAAATGTGTACACTCAGACTCATCTGGGTTATTTCCATAGAGATTGCTCCAAGTGCCGACATGTGCAGTGCATCTGTCCAAAACATTATACGTGTGGAAAGAAGCATTATAGACAGCAAACATATGGCAAAATGGAACCAGCTCTTGGATGATAAAACTGAATTTCAGATCCTGAATGAAATCTGTGGTAGTAGATACTTGAAAAAGGAGGAGACACACACAGTTCACTTCTGTAGGACTCAGCTGGAAGACAAAATCCTGAAGAGTAAAGAGTATTTTAGCCAGTAACTGCTAAATGCTAAGTGCAAAAATCAAGCAGGAATGTTTCTTCTTAGGAGGGGTTGTTAGCCTCAGAGTGCCTGTAGCCTTGTGAGGCCCTGTGCATTCTTTGCTGCATGACCATGCTGTTGAGTTCTGAATTGATAGGTAAAGACAATCCAGGGTGGGGAGTAGCTGCTGGAACTCATATGTGTGAAACCTAGAGTAAAAGTGATATATATGCAAGCCACTGCTAAGTATTGCAAATTTGCTAGGTTTAGTTAGCTTCCCACCTAGAATGTTAATTTTACTCACTTTTTTAGGCACACTGCACACTTTGCTAGGTAAGAAGCCTAAGACAAGGGTTTGAAACACTCAGTTGGGTGGGTTTTGTGCACTAAGCACTCTGATAGCTAATTCACACGCATATGAGAACCAGCTCTTGTGGAAATGGCTCCAACAGAGAAGCATTGTCACAGCTCTGTTTCTGCAACCTTCTACCCCGATACACAGCTACAGTAATGGACAGACAGTGCTGTGTTATTGTGCTGCACATCAATATCCTGCTGTGCTCAACATATTGTTCTATGTTTCTGCTGATGCGTGTGAAGTTCTTGAAGATGTTGATAATGTATAGCAGCAACACTAGATCCCTTACTTGCAAGGTAAATTCTAAATACCTGTTTTCCAGAGTCCTGTTTATACAGACTCCGTTCTTTCTTACTAATGAGTGCTTGATAACCATATCAGATGTTCCTCCATTCTGAAAGATATTCACTCTGTTTAAGCTGAAAAAGCTAGAAAAATATGTTATGTACCAAGAAAAGATTATGTTGTCAAAGAAGGTGAAAGAGATGGCATTGATATACCAGCTAAAGGAAACAAGGAAGGAGCAAGCCTTTGTATTTTCAGTTCTGTTTCAGAATGTGTCTAACCATAAGGTTCTAAGTTCCTACAGGAAAAAAAAAAAAAATCCAACTGTATGATGAAGCTGTCCGCTGTACACTGAGGCAGAGAAGTGCCCCAGTAATGTAGGAGTGGACCCTTGTCCAAGTAACAGTCTTTAATCTGTAGAAAGTTTTAGTATTTTACAAAAGCTGAAGATGGAAAGAACAGTGGAGTAGTTATTTAGACTAGGGACTAAAACTCAGTTCCTCATCTCAGGTAATAATAACTGGAATGAAAAATGATGCTCCCTCAAGATTCCTGGTTTTATCTGATGAATATTTAGCACTTCAAGGGTACAATCATATCAGTCTAATATCAAGACCATGAAACATAAGTATAGTGCTGTTGATACGACAGCGAAGGAAGTTTCCTTCTTCATGGGAGCCTCAGTTATCTGAGACTTCTACTGTTGTAGCCATTAGGTAGCACAGAGACATCGTTTCCAGTACAGCTATAGATTGCCACAATAAAATTCCCTCCTTTACTTACACATGTTAAAATACATCTTCTAACCTTGTGTAGTTATGGAAAGTGTTAAATTTTGTCTTTGAAATCGATGAGAAGAAATCTGTCTTTTTATATCTGCTTTGCATCTTGGTGATAACTCTACAGCCATGCCATAGCATCTTTCAGCCCTGGCATGCCCTAGCAGTTACCCACTTACCATTTTTGCAGTTACCCACTTAACCATTGACGCGATGCTGTTCCTATCCTGGAGTGTCAAAACATACCAGGTATATATGGATAAAATGGCTCTTCCTTTCTTCCTTGGAAATAGTTTATCCTCTTCAAGTTGTAGAAACACTTCATAGCTGGTATTTGCAAAGCAGCTAAATGAAAAAAGCCCTCTAGGTTGTTTTGGTTTTTTAACATTTCTTCTGACTACAGGATCAAACACAAAATTGATGGGTGTACAAAACCATTGGTGATTGACAGCACTGCTCTTTATGGTCTCCTCCTAACACTGTAAGTGGATCCATATGGATGCATATTTTAAAAAGAAAAAATTACTTGGGAACAGTGTTGCTTTGAGCTGCCACATGCATGGATCCTGTGATTCAATCCATATTTTTGCTCTTTCTCACTCATTATGAAATCTGATTTTGAAAGATCTATGGGATTGAAATACAATTTTAGCTGTGTGTGTTTATTGTCTCCTGGTGCCAGTGGCTAGTTGGTGTGAAGACAGGCCATAGGTGACAATGGAATTATGGAATTATAGGTATTTTAAAGATACGGGCTTGTGTTAAGATTTGTTCAGAAACTTGATGTAATGTGTAGTCATCATTAAGTCAGTTTAATACAAACTGACATATATAACACTTGCAGGAGTTTAAAGCATGTACATGCCATGAATCACAATAACTTAGCTGATGGGTTCTAATTCATTAAATTACCTCAGTTTCTTCATGGTTGTGGTGTGCCAGCCCTGAGGTTTTTATCAGGCACATTAAACATTTACCCATGAAGTGGGATCTATGCCAATAAAATCTTGAAGAATCAGAATTATTTTAAGTACCTGTTTCTTTTGCCATACTTTGGATTTTCACAGTAACTGTTGGTCACAACTAGACATTGCATGTACGTTGATAACACATGGATGTCTGATAGAGTTTATTTATTTGTGTATAATTCAGTGGATTATATTGCAAACTATTAGGTTTTTTATTCTTTCCTAAAGATGGAAATCTATTTAAATACAGTGACAGCCTGGAAGCTGCCCCTTCACTGCAGTCTTTTACTTAACCTTTCCTTTCCAGTGAAACAAGACTTTTCTTAGTATGCCCAAGAAGTTGCCCAAAAGCACTGCTGTTATTCATATCTCTTTAACTGGGAAATTTAAAGTTTTGATCCTGCACAATTGGAAATGTATGCTCTGCAATTTAGGGGGACAAAATAAACTGGAAATA
Source organism: Anomalospiza imberbis (assembly GCF_031753505.1). Taxonomy (NCBI): domain Eukaryota; kingdom Metazoa; phylum Chordata; class Aves; order Passeriformes; family Viduidae; genus Anomalospiza; species Anomalospiza imberbis. The sequence goes on from NC_089682.1 coordinate 26,927,721, forward strand.
CTTGTGTCAGTTCAGAATAAATTTCATAGTTGCATACAGAATTCTGATGTTCTGTTACTTTTTGTCATATATATATCATTAGACATGTAAATGTAAAGGCTGTTTAAGGTAGTAGTTTCTCAAAGAAGATGAGAATTAGGATGTGATCCTTCTGGTTTTATGTCTTCCCTAGCCCTGAAAAGAATAATAAGTAACAGAAAATAAAATTGTTTCTTGTTGCAGCCTTTATCCTCATCTCTACTCAAGAGCATACATTAACTTTAGAAATCCTGAGGACATCCTTCTTTTTAGAGATCGCTTTGATGGCTATGTCTTCATTGATAATAAAGGTTGGACTATTTATTAAAAAATGTGTATGTATACATATAGCAGTTTTGAGCATCGATTTCCTTTCTTTTTGCTAGTTATGCCAGTGTTTCCTCATTATGCAGCTAATTTCATTAAAATATGTTAACATTTATCACTTAAAATATAATAAAGTGCAAAATATATTTGTCCATACAGTTTTGCTTGTCTGTGTGGTGTGCATGCTTTATGTGCATTCATGTACTTTTGGCAATGCATTATCAAGATCATACTAAGAAAAATACCTTATGCAGGCTTCACAATTCATTACAATAGTAACTGAACACATTGTGAGCACAGATTTTTACATCTTCAGTGTTTCTGAGATAAAGTTTTGCCATTTACTCATGTTTGGAAAAAGCAAGAGGAAACCTTCAACATTTTGGTTGCCCACTTTTAAGACATGTAGAGATTGAATTTTTAGGGCCTTTGCCGACATCCTCAGTTGAGTTCTGAGAACAAGAATGGCAAAATTGATTGCCAGTTTTAAAATGTTCAGTCTGCAAATGTTTGTCCAACAGTAATGAAAAAGTCTGTAATGTAGATGTGGATATATCCAGGTCATCTGCAGGGGTATGAAACTGCCATCATTAAGAAGTGGTTTAGCAGAACTTTAGCAGTTCCTTGCCTCATTCAGGCATACCTTCTGTAAAATATTGCATAGGTTATGTAAATTAGACATAGGTTTGTGGCTCTCTTGTACAGACATTTTCTATTCTGTATACTCAGTGTTGCAGAGGTCCTGTGAAAAGAAGTCCTTCCCACTCTTACTAGAAACTGATCTCTAAAGAAGCTGTCAAACTAATGAATTCCTCTTCAGCGTTTCCTACCTGAGTTGTTTTATTTGCTTCCAGTATCCCTCAGATTTAGATGGTTGTCATAGAGATTAAGAACAACACGTCCCTAGCGGTGTGCATTTCCCAGATTCAAAATTCTGGGTGTTTTAAAATTTAAAACTAGAAAGAATTTTTTTAATGATTCTGCTAAGACTTTACTTTGCCTAAATTCAGCACATTCTTCAGTATTATGCTGGACTGAAGCCAGAATCCTCTGCAAAACTGAGCTTGGACCGCACTGGCCAGTCTGACATGATTGCTTGTGCAATTAAAGAGCACAAGGTTTGATCAGAAGTGCTCTCTGGTGTGGCTTGTGGCAGCATTGCATTATGGGGCTAAAACTGAAACAAGAATTAGCAGGTTCAATAAGGTTAACAAATGTTCTAGCAGACTGAAGACAAGTTTTCCATGGACTTGAGTAAAGTGTAGTCTTGAACCTGCTGCAAGTGGAAACCAAGTGAAATTCAAAATCCACACACGGTTCTGACTCCAGTCCACAGAAAAAGCCAGCAATTAAGGCATAACTCAAAGCAAAGAATCCCTGCCAGTAAAAACACAGGCAGGAGTTGCACAGTCCATCGTAAACAGAGAACTTACACACAATTCTGCCTGCTGAGCTTTACAGTTGTGGTTCTGAAAGGAGATGCTTTGTTGTTTTATTGCATATTACCCATCATTTATTTCTTTTTTAGGCAACAAAGCCTTAGAAAAGCAACTCAACAGCTTCAGATTGATTTTCCAATAGTACTTAATCACTTGTCAGATTGAGATTTTGTGATAGATTTTTCTAATTAATGTCTGGGAATAATTAAAAGGGAGCTATAAATAATATTGCAAGAATTTTATTTTGCAACAGTAGTCATCCTCATTTTCACAGTCTTGTCAGTACATCCAAATAAAAGATTTTTTTTTAAATTTTAAATACCTCTACATGTAACTTTTCATTAGAAGTTTAGGAGTGAGTTGTAGAAACATTTTTGTTTTCTCATAAGACTTCCCAACACATGTTCAAGAGTTTGGAAAATCTTACTTGAAGGTAGGGAATGTTTCTCCCTTTCAAAAAAATTAAGGATTGATTTCTTTTAAGGTTTGGAATATCCTGCAGTGGTTGAGTTTGCTCCATTCCAGAAGATTTCAAAAAAGAAGCTGAAGAAGAAAGATGCCAAAGCTGGGAGCATTGAAGATGGTAAGCATATTTTCTTGACATCACAGTGGAAAATTTCTGCTATGCATAGCAAAGTATTAACATAATTCAAATTTTTTTCTTCACAGATCCAGAATATAGGAAATTTTTAGAGAATTATTGTGCTGATGAAGACAAGATCTGTGCCAATCCTGAGATTCTTTTGGGAGAGATTGAGGCCAAAACAAGGGAACTCATTGGTCTGTTTTCTTGATTTTTCTTATTATTGAGAATATTCAATATCTTACTTTATATCTTTATGATACTACCTGCAAGAGCTGACCTGTTCAGTGTAACAGATTTATATTACTACGGTTAAATATTTGTTTTCCAGGCAAGTCGTAGCAGTAAACCTTCAAGTCTCTATGCATGAAATCACTTGGTTTCACTTGAACTTTTGCATGCACGCACATTTGCTTCAGAAATAGGCCCTTAGTAATTCTGAATACTTACAGACGTATTAGTAGATGGAAGATTTTTTTTAAATACAAAGTAGCTGAATACTTAACCATTGATCCCTGATATTAGATGCTTTTATTAAGAAACGTGAAATGATCTCTCTCTGTTCTCATGGTCAAGATTCTGGAAAAGCTCTGAAAGTAAGGCAACACCTTGTTTTCTGTATGCATGCAGCATGGCTTCCACAGTCCTGGGGGGGATTTTAAAAAAGGTGAGCACTGAAATCTTCAGTGCTAGTATGCAGGATGACATGGAATTTTGGTGTATCTTCAAGTGATAACATGCAGAACAGTTAGTCTTTCCCTAGGTGTGACAATTGAGTAGGAAAAAAAATTGACCTTTGCTGTTATATCTTTACAGTGAAAAAATGGCCACCTCTTGTGATTAATCATAGAATCATTTAGGTTGGAAACTTGCTGTTCAAGAATGTCAAGTACAACCATTAATTCAACAGTGCCAAGTTCACCACTAAACCATGCCCCCAAATGCCACAACTGCCCATCTTTTAAATACCTCCAGGGACAGCAACTCCATTTCCCTGGGCAGCCTGTTTCAGTGCTCAACAGTCTTTTGTGAATAATTTTTTCTTAGTATCCAGTATAAACCTGCTCAGTTACATCTTGAGGCCATTTCCCCTTTCCTGTCACTTGTTACTGCTGTTTGATAGTTGACTGGAGAGATTTGGAACTCTAATAATTTAGAGAAAATGGAAATGGACATTTAGATATCTCTGTTATGAATAAAACTTGTTTGTTGCTGTTTTAGATGGGGAAGTCACCCAATAATTTTTATTTACCCCTAATCTTCCATGGTTCTCTGTTTGACAGCAGAGTAAAGGCAGTAAAATATTTTAATAAGTTTGCAATTTGCAAAAAGTTTACAGTTTCAAGAGGATTTATTAACTTAAAAATATTCTATCAGTGAAGATGATTAATCTTGAGAGTTGCAGATTTCTGAGTAACAACATTAACTGAAGGCAGCTTTACATTAAGACTTTTAATGTTTTGTTTCTGTTAAATCAGAAGAAATCAAACAAGTTGCTTTATTTTTCCTGCCATTCAAAGCTCTGGCCATTGATATCAACACAAATCCAAAAATTTCTTCAGCAGTTAGCATGTTTATAGCAAAATTATGTAAGGGTTTAGCTGTGTGTCCAGTTTCAAAGGTGTTACTCCTGCTGATGTCAATGAAGGGTGTGCCCAAGACTTTGCTGGCAGAACTGAACCTCACATGCTCAGAATTTCTCCATGTAAAGTTACTGCAAACCAACATGTTTTATGCATCAGGTATTTGCATGATCATGGTTGATCAGTTTCCATGTGACAGAGATATGAAAGAGATTTTCTCTGTAGCAAGATGAAGATAAGCTCTTTTTTCTGGTTTGTTTGTAGATAGCAAGATAAAATGTAAAGTTTTGCGGACACAGCTCTTCATTTAGTAAATTATTTTCATTTAAAGGCTCTTAAACATTTTAAGAAAATGCTTTTAGGTTTTTATTTGCCGTAAGGCCCATAAATAATATGGGTAAGATTCAAGTTTGATAAACTTTTTTTTTTCCTTTCCTCTTTTGGTAGTACTCATCACACTGCTTCTCTCCCTTGAACCTCAAGTCATAATTTCTCGTTAAACCTCTTGCACTACAGTCTTAGCCATGACTAGGGTCAAGTTCTGAACTCTCAGTGCAGCTTATCCTTTCTCCAGGCCTTCCAGTTAAAATTTGTGATCTTTTTCAGCATGTAAAGGCGCCCAGAGGCCGCCACTGCTCAGGCATGGGAATTCAGGGAAGAGGAGAAAGAAGCAAAACTCAGATCTGAGGGGCTGGAAGGGGGCTCTTGGGACCTAAAACTTATCAAAAATGATGGGCAGGTGGGGAGGCATGGAAAATCTAGGAATAGAAGGAGGAAAATATCAAATCAACAATCTTTATTGGTTGTTGATTCCTACCATTGATATTTGCTAAAAAGAAACAGTGAATCCTATCAGCCTTCCCATTCATAACTGTGTAACAAAATTTTGTTATTAATGAATGGGTTGCCCCCAGCATAATCCAACTTTTAATGCAAAAATATTTAAATGTTTTTGAGATATGAATTGTGTCTAGATTTTGGCCGTGTAATTTCAAATTTGTTGAAGATTTTTCTAATTAATTTTTTTCTTTCTTTTCTTTCAAATTTTGTCATGCATCTCAATAGGGCATGTTTTTCTGTGGTTTCAGGGAGAATCCGATACATAACTGTAGAGCAATTTCAAGTAGTAAACATTTTCTATTCTGGGATATCTAAAACTGACAAAATTTATTGTAACTACTCAGAGCTGTAAGTACAGGCTGAATTGAAGTCTGAATTCAGTACCGACAGTCATGAATAAAGAATTTGATAAGGAACATGATAAAGAATTTGATGATGTTCTCCAAGTTTTTATAGAATTTGAGGATGGTTCAGGCAGGTGACTTGATTTCAGAGCATGGAGACGGCTCTGTAATAAAAGAATGACTGGGTGATCGAGTAGACGAGACCTTTTATTAGTAATTTTGGAAGCCAGAGTTTTATTGGATCTGCTAATAGTTTGCTAGATAACCTGGGACAAACTGCTTATCTGTTATTCCTCCTGTTTTCCTGTGGAAAGGTGAATACTAAATGTCAGGTAAATCAAAATGTTATATGAGACTGAAAATGTTTCCTTCATGATGTACTTTGAAAACCAGGATTGAAAAGTGCTATATGAGATTACAGTAATGTGGGCTGTATATGAACAACAATATGGCTAAGTTTTGATGTACAAAAGTAAAAAGTAAGAATAGATTCTGAACACATTTCTTTATTTTTTGGTGAAATAACCATTCAATAAGCAGGAGAGAAAAACCATTCTCTTGAACTGAAAGGCTATGATCTTTAATTAAATATCAAATAATTGTGCAACATATTTCTGTTGCTTCTAACTCTAATGGCAAAAAAGCAATGAAGTGTTTCTAAATGATGGGAATGCCTTCAAAAATACATGAAACAAATAGGTTTATCAATGACTTAGCTCCCTTTCAGATAAAGCTAGAAAAAGGGGGTTAATACTAAAGTAAAAAAATGAGTACATTTTAGGAGTTGAACACTATATCACAAATTTTTTGTGTTTTAGCTAGAAGAACAACACCCCTTTTGGAATATATTAAAAATAGAAAATTAGAAAAGCAGGTACGTTCAGACTTTTGCCTGAAGTTCTACATTTATGTTTCATATGGTTTTCTGTTGGACAATTTGCAATTAATCATTATTGAACTCTTCAGAGAATACGAGAAGAGAAAAGAGAAGAACGAAGGCGGAGAGAATTGGAGAAGAAACGTTTGCGGGAGGAAGAGAAAAGGAAGCGCAGAGAAGAGGAAAGACGTAAAAGAAAAGAAGTGGAGAAGCAAAAGAAGATTTCTGAAAAAGAAATAAGGATCAAGGTAACTAAGATCAATGAAAACAAATTATTCTTCTTTTGAAGTTATCCAGAAGTTCTCTGGTATCTCAGTGTTTATTTAGGCTACTACAGCACTGTGTGGCGACACCAAACCAATTTTGACTGGAAGGGGAAGTAATGTAGGGCTTTGACAAAGTGTTGTTTGAAAGTGTGACTGATGGCCTTACCTGCCATGGTGTGCTGGTGCAGTTAAAGCAGGTAACTCAGATATCTTCATACAACTCTGCTGCATTCTATGCCAGCATTACCTGACAGAACCAAATTGTTCTGTGCCAGCCTGTTGGAAGATTATTGTGGGTTCGATGCCCATATGGGCCATTCACTTAAGAGTTGGACTTGATGATCCTTGTGAGTCTCTTCTAACTCAGAATATTCTGTGATTCTGTGTTTCTGTGAAACATAGCTTTAACACTTTCTGTCATGCAAATCTTCATTTGGCCGTGCATGCAGAGACACATATTTATGTTTGTGCTCAAAACTGATGTATTTTAATTGTATGCTAATTTCAGGTTGCACTGCCTTTCAGCAATCTGAACAGATTTTAATGACATCACTTAGGAGGGTGCACCTTGTACTATGAAGTCAGGCCATATAAAACCATCTTATTTCTGTAAGATGACATAAATAAAACTGTTCATCTGAACCAAATTTTTTATTATTGGAAAGGCTTTATAGGCTGTTTTGAAGAGGAAATTTGGTATCTGTAGCATATATCTGTAGCATAAAGCAAGAACACACAGACTTGACTCAGATTTAGTGGTGGTGAGAAACCACAGAATTGTGAACAACCTTCCTTGTTTCTTCTTGGAAAACAGTTTTCTTCACTAAAAGTATAAAAATAGCAAATTCTGAAGCTGAATTATATGTTTTTCATATCTGAGCATAAAAACAATACTCTAGAAGTTCATAAGAAAAGGGACTTAATCCTTAAAATATATTACCTAAAAATACTTTTCCAAAAAGCCCCAGTATTCATGACATATCTGTGGTGATATGACCCTGAAAGCTATTTCTGTCTCTGAAAGAAAAGGAAAATATTACCTGAGAGAAACAATATAGAAGTTTCAAATATTGGAAAAGATTAACCTGTGCTCATTTCAGAAACAAAATGGTGGAATGGAAAGACAGAGATGTTCTGCCTAGAATTGATATGGTAGAGTAATAATTTGAGACAGTTGGTCCTTCTATAAAGATTATGCCTGTAATACTATACTCTGCTGAAACCCTGTATGGGTTGCTGTGAAAGGAACAGACTTCTTGAAAAGCCTAATCTTCAAGGTGAAAATGTAATGACTTCTCTTCTGCTAATATCACAAGTTTTTCCTCATCTGTATTTGTGTCAGGATGTACTAAGCACCTACTTTTACTTGCCTGTCTATCCCAATTCATGTGACACAAATCTTATATATAATATTTCAAGGAGCGAAGTATTAATCCTGCTCTCTTTGTAGTATTGTAGAGGTTCTGCTTCTTATTTTATGGGAAATGACATTGAGCTCTGTTACATGATTTCTAAGAAACCATAGACCATAATAATGTCTTTATATTTATAACTCAGGAGAGAAGAGTAGGTAAGTGCTCTGAGAAGAATAGGTAAGTGCTTTCTCCAGTATTCTCCACATATTTGAAAGTGTGCAGTTGAATGCCTATTAATGACTGTCACTCCTTAGCATATGTAAACCACCCTTTTAAAATAACTTTAAATTTCATAGTTTGTAAAATATATTCCTAGCATGTAAATAAGGTATCTCCAATCTTAGCAGGTTACTGATACATTTAGTACTTACTAAAATGTCTGTACAATAGAGGAGAATAATTTTCCATCATAATATAAACAAATATCTCTTAGCTTCTCAAGAAGCCTGAAAAAGGAGATGAACTGGCCAGTGAAAAGCACAAAGAAAAAGGTGAAGAAGCTGACATTGAGGAAAACAAATGGGATAAATCACCTGGATCTGGAAGTATAAAATCCAAATCTTTGGAGAGTTCACTAAAAGAACTTAAAGAAAAGTAAGTAATATATATCTTTTAGTCTTTAATTTAGATCTTAAATGCTTTCATCACAAGGCTTAAATATAAGTGATGCATTGACGAGATGTTCTGTCACCAAAGAACCAATTTCATTCTGTGTGTGAAAGAATCTCTTCTGTTGTTTTGGTAAAAGGTGTTTTGTAACAATTTACTGACCTGGTGGCAGTATTAGTGGATGCAATTTGTTATTGATGAAATGCTATGAAATCCCTGATTGGAAAGATTTCTGCATGAAAATTCAAGTCATTTTGTTGTTATCTCACCTGTTCCCCATCAAGAGCTCAGGTAAGGCTCTCTGTCCATTACTCATGTTGAAGACTAAATTGTCCACAATGCCATACTTTTCCTTCACATGTGGGTTAGCTGCAATAAACGTATAAATATTTAGGTAAGTGGGACAATGGCAAAATATTGAAGGTGTGAATGAAAGCCTTATGATATATATACATGCTGTAGGCTGTCTCTGTCTCCTGCTGCCTTTTATGTTACATTTGCAGTGGTAGGAACAAAAGGCATTGCTCAGTTCTATTACAGCTGTAGCCTGGAAATGACTGATCTTACAAGTGTTTTCAGCAGCTGGTTCTTTCTTGTCCTTTGGCACAGGAGTCCCATCGTAAGCAGGATCTACCCATAAGATATGTAAGATAAATAAGAAGAAAAATATGTATGTTCTGAATGTTCCTGAAAACTTCCATGTCCTGTTGAAATTGAAAATACTCAGAAACTTCTTTATTTATGGTCTTCATTAAAGGAAACAGAACAGTCTCAAAAGAAAAACTTGCAGGGGAAAATCAGTTGATTGCTCCTCACAGAATCTTTCAGGTTGGAATGGACCTTTAAGATCATTGAGTCCAACTGTTAACCCAGCCCTGCCAAACTGCCATTATAAACTGTGTCCTTAAGTGCCATGTCTACATGTGTCTTAAGTACTTCCAGGGATTCTGACCCCACTACTTCCCTGGCTTTTTATGGATTAAACTTTTGGTGTTGCCATGTAACATTGTTTGCAATTGATGCAGTAAGTTTATTAAGACATTAATGTAAATTTTGCTCATGTAAAACAGAATCTGTTTGGCTGCTCAGGTACAGTAAGCATTACCTTGTGTTTCCAAGTGCTGATTTCATCTTGATTTTTAGTGGGTAGGTAGCAAGCTATGAGCTATTTCAGCTGGATGGAGGTTTAAAGTTGAAACTACTTTGTCACTGACTCAGAAATTGGTAATAAGCTGTAACTGCCAACTCTACCTGCAGGAGACTGAATTTCCTGTTTGAAACCATGTCAAAGGCTTGGTAGCAATAGTTTCCTACCACAAATCAAAATCTCAATAGGTGCATAAGTTACATGGTCAAATATGGATTTGAAACTTCACCAAACAGAAGTGTGCTTCCATTCCCTTTAGTTCTATTCATTTCTGCTTTCTCTGACGGTGTAACTTCTTCTTCTACCTATACTCTGAAATTGCTTACCCTGCCATTTCCACTCTTGCCTGCCTGTTCACTGTTCACTGCGACTGAATTTTATGAATCTACTTTAACCACTCTTGGAATAGGAGTTTGCATCCCTGTCACCTGCCTGCCTTCAGACACAGCACTTCCTCCCCCACAGTAACAGACAAGGGAAGAGACGAGTATCAGGCAATACTGCAGCAACAAACTGAGAGGGTATTTTTGGCTTTTTGGAAGGTCTTGCCCTGAGCCTTGCTAGGACTTGGAGTTAGGTTTTGGAATAGCATATTAAACATGAAACAAAGCAACTTACAGCCACATACCCTTAGCTAACATAGTATTTTATGTAAATGTATCCATGCTACAGGTTCAGGGTCTGTGTAATTGTGGTTGGTTCAGGTGTCTGTGACAGCTGGGACATTGCTTCCACTTGGTGAATGTGTTATGCTGATACGAGCTCAGTCTTGCCAAATGCTGAATAACTTAACTTCTCATTCAGGTTCTACTCTGACTTTCACTCTTCCTGAGACAGGGACTCTCTTTTGGCAGCCCCACTAATGTCCAAGTTCATGACAGATGCTACCAATTTCACATCTTTGTTATATGAAAAAGTTGTATATATAGATACACTTTTATTTGTATTAAATAATTCTGAATGAGAAGCATATCACTATTTGATCACCATACCACTGAAAAATCTCCATCCTCTCTGATTCTATCTGCAGTTTTCCAAAATATGAGGAGACTACCAAAAGTAAATTGCTGTTTCAATTTTAAGTATTTATACTTATGTAATGAAAAGAAACTGCCTATGTTTGTTCCTTTTGAAGTTCAATCTATTTTGTAATCTTTCTTCATTATTTGCAGTCTTGCCGTATGAGAGAAACACCCATTTGCTGAACTGGAGCAATGAAGTGAATAAGAGCTGAGAATTTTATCGGACAGGAAGCAAAATATTGCCAGTAGTCTTTATAATATAAACCATTTACAGCATAGCAGAAATTAAGTGTCATGTTGTAGTAAGGTAACAGTCTTTGCTGAAAAAAAATAAGCAAAGGCAGGCTGGATTATTTGGAAACACAGTAAACAAAAGCCTGGAACATAAGTATTTATTTTCACAAATGTCTTCTGCAAGTTATGATGTCAGTAAATAACTTTTGTTATACAGAGACATAAAATTTACAAATTGATACATGATACCTGCACAATTCCTTCACATCCTGAATGTTCCTGTTCAAGGGAATATTTCCATGCATGACTCACCTCAACACCAGGCTACAAGGGCTAATAGTGCAGCATGTGTTTATATGAAGGGTATTGGGGAAGTATTGATAGGATTTCAAAGAGGGATAGAAGGTGAAGAATGGGCCTTCCACAACAGTTGCACAAAAGCTTGGTAAAGTTTTGTCTGCTATTCTGAACCAAATGCATAGGTGGACATACGTGGGTGAAACATTCAGCATTTAACCCTTTGTAATGAGAAGAAAACAACATTGCTATACAACTTATCTACACACTTCTGAAGTCAAAGGAAGGCTTTGACTTGTATCTTTCTGTAGCTCCTTCTTACTGTTAATTGCTTGGATTTTCTTTCTTTTCATGTATACTCATAGGTCACAAAATGATAGTGACAAAGAGCAAAGAGATTTGGAGAGAAGATTTCGAGAAAAAGAACCTGAAAGACAAAGGTATCGATTGGATGATGGCAGAAAGCATAGAACTCACTATGAGTTTGACAAGTTTATGAGAAGGAATGAAGAAGAGCTGAAATGGGGGAAAGGATACAACCAAGACAGAGGAAAGAAAGGGAACTACAACTACAGCTTCACTGTGGAGGCAGTAGACAAACTGGGTAAAGAGGACAAGTGTGATGACATGGCATCCAAAAAGGAGCGCATAAGAAATAAGGTTCTTTTATTCATTTAGGATAATCTTTCATTAGTTAATATGGTTCAAGATCACAGGTTTTAACTTCTGAAAATTCAGCATAAAGATGCTTTTTCAAAATAATTCTTTATCTCATTTTCAGTAAAACCCAGATTTCTTTCTGGGTTGTTGTCAAAGGACAACAGCAGTTCAAATAAATTAAGGTTACAGGCTCATTCATATTCACAATATATAGAAGACTTTCTGTCTTCATTTCAACCCTGTCATTTTACGAATACTATTCTTGGAAGCCTTACATTTTATAAGTATATTAAAAATCATTACACTTTTGATCAGTAATGAAATTTAAAAACTGTGGCATGTTAGTCTTTTAAAAATGTACTTCCATTACTCTCATAAAATTATTATATTATGGATTTGCCAGGCATTACTTGGTAGAGCAACAATAAGGACTTAAATAAATAGCTAATTCAGAGAGCGTGAATGTATGGCTTCTTCAGTATTGCATGCCTGCCAGTATGAAAAGGCTGTCACTTCATCAGGATAAATTTATCCTCATAGCTGTTTTCAGGGAAAGAGCAGATGCAAAACCAGTGTGAGCAGGGCCTGTATCAGGGTGTGTAGTAGAGCTGTTCCTTATTGTCTCCCAGAGATATGGGTATCGTTTTTCTCAGGCTGGCTGATTTCACCAGATGTGAAATCTGATGTGCCAGAGTCTTTTCAGGATGTGTCTCTCCTTGTCAGCCCCTTTCTCTCTCTCTTTCTTAATCCTACATTTTGCACAAAAGATGACCAAAACACTGTTAGCATAGAAATTTATTCTGCATGTGAAACTCTTCTTTCAAAGCAAGTGACTGATCTGTACTGTGAGCTAAGGCTGACAAGAGTAAACTGGTCTCATGTAGAGTGAGCCTGCATGGAGTGTGCAGGGAACAAGTTCAGATGGACTCACTGTGCATGTCAAGGAAGTCATCTTCTGCCAACACAGAAAGCCTGGTGTGCCCTGGGGTTTTTTTATGCAGAGGTCAGCTGGGCAGGATAGCTAAGATTTATCTTCATTTACACATTAGCCACTTGCCTCATCAGTGGCTCTACATTTTTCTGTACAGAATAGTCAGAAAAATGGCTAGTTCAGAAACAGGAAGATGGGAAAAATATTTTTTCTCATTCTTGCCATGCTCATCTTGAAATCTGTCAAAATAATCTCCAACCTTGGAATTGGATGGTGGGTCTTGGGGGCCTTTTGGCAAGTGTTAAGAAGCTTCCCACTTTCTATTTCTTTGCATCACATTTCTGGTAGCTTGCTGAGTCTCTGGATTAGTCCACACTTAGGACTAAAATACTAGATTTGTTCCCTAAAAAAATAAGCACCATCAGTAAGGTATTTTGCAGTGTGGTGACTTTTTTCCTTAGAGTATTTATCACATAGGTGATTAGGGGCTCAGTTTTACGACTTAGGTATAGCATTGACAATGCCAACACAAACTTTTAGTCGGAGATGGAACCTCTTTCTGAAGTTCGTAGGAATTAATTAGAAAATGGGAAATTTCCAGTATATGTAACGTGATAGCTTTTATACAAACCACAGGCTACAGAGGCTGTGGTAGGAAAAGTCATTTGGACCCTTTATCTTAAACTTTCTAAAGGGCACTGCTTGAAGATCTTCTTTTATGCAGCGGTTCGGGATATAGAAAGGTGTGTTATGCATTTCATACCACACTGCAAAGCACTAACTAGAATGATCTAGTCATAAGACTCAGTAGTGAATCTTGACATCTGGTCTAAAGAGAAGGGAAAAAAAAAGTGGGTGAAAAATAGACAAGTGGGTCAAAAAAGCTGAAGGAAAAAGAAAAGAAAAGGGGAAATGCATATTGGGAATAAGAAAAAAGAATGAAAGGACAAAAATCCAGAATTACTTCAAAGTTACTTATTATATTGCTTACTTCATTATGAAGGCAATTGAAAGTAAGTATAGTTTGATGTTGGACTATTTCAGTGTTCTGCCACTGTATTTGAGTAGGCTGCTGGCTGTTTGCTAAACCTAACACAAGACTGATCAAAAAACTCAGGTATTGGTGGGCTTTCAGTTGCTTCATAATATTATGTGAAAGTAAAATACCCTTACCAGGAAAAGACTTCTTAAGCAGAGTTTCTAACTGGTGTGTTTTACTAATGAAATTCCAAAAATAAAGAGTCCTCTGAAGAGCATCACCATTTTCAGGTTTGATGTGTCTTTTCCATGTAAACTGGCTCCTTCCATTTTCTCAGGATCAGAGCAGCATGTGTATGATTGGGTCACTCACAGAGCCTGCACATGCTCAAATTGTATTTACTTTGTGTATTATCAGTGCATAAATTCCCCTGCTCTCATACTCAGTATGGAAGGCAAGATGAAGTGAAGTAAAAACTGCAATTTTATTTTGATGTGTATAATTCAAATGTGCATTGCATGTTTAAATTCTGGTAAGGATTGGGTAATGATTGATGATCAGTTGAGGATAATTTTCTAGCTGCCACCTGCTGAGCTATTCTCTGGTCTGCCTTGGATTTTTATGCTTATATGTAATATTTGACATTCATCTGCAGAGTTGCAAGTGCACAGGCTATTTTTCTTCTCAGCTAATGTTAGTGAAGATAGCAACATTTCTTTCGTTTTACTTGTAAATAACATGTTTGATAACTGTCTGCAGTATTTCTTCTGGTTTATGTCAAATGTATCATAGGATCTTTAATTTTTACAGCATTTTTCATTTATTCAAAATGTTTGGCTCCCAAGAATAGTGTTATAAAAAACACATATTGCATACTAGATACTGAATACCCAGTCAATTTTCATTACATACCATTTTTTCATGGTTCTTATGAAATGTAAAGTAATGTAGCACAAAATCTACTTTCTTCATAAAGATTCAGAACTTTAAAATTCCACATATGTGTCCCACATGGGTTTCTCAGGGCGTTAACCATTATCTCCTTCCTTCTAGGATCGTCCAGCCATGCAGTTGTACCAGCCAGGAGCTCGCATCCGAACACATATGGGACCTACAAGTAAAACCTATGACTGCAGTGGGAAATCTTTTGAAGATGCTCTTGATAAAAAGTATGAGGCAGATAATTCAGCTGGAGCTAGTTCTGAAAAGACTGAAGAAGCAGAATAAAACAGTCTGGGGGAAAAGTCTTGTAAAAAGGAATGAATTTAAGATTCAGCATCATCACAAAAATCCATTGGGCTGTTTCAGAATTCCACAGGCAATTGCATCAACAAAATAATAATAGCTCTGCCTCTTACTTTCTGTAAAATAAAGGGAAGAGTGACTGGAGATATGTAAAATATCTTACAGAAAAAGAGTATTGTTGCTTTTTTACAAAAAGCAGCTCAAGCTCTCTGCCTAATTTTAAAGCAGTTCAGATATTTTATTAGATTTACCTTGAAATAGAAGACCCTCTAACAATTTTAAGGGAATATTTATATAAGACTTTAGAGAAGCTATGTCAGCTTCTTGAGTCTAAAGAAATTAAATGTAAATTTGCATCAGTTTGAAATCTGAGGCATTTTACATGTATTTGGTGCATGACATGAGGGTCCACAGGACCCCTTCCTGCAAATGGCAGGGGTGGGGGCTGCTGCAGGGTGTTGCAGACAATTCAGTGGGACCAGCCCTGGGACGAAGCCAGTGGTGTTTGCAGGATGAGGCCCACAGTTTGCACAGTTTTGAGGAATGTCCAGTGGTATCTGTACCTCCTGGTGTTTACATTGGTTTTCAATTAACTGTAGTGTCAGATAAGTGTTAGTAAAGCTACAAGTATGTTGTTGGAGAATTTGTCATTTTCTGAGCCACTTTTGCCTTTCATGTTTTAACAGATTCCTTGTGCTTAAAACAGAAGACAGCTAATGCAAACATCAGCACATTAACAATAAATCTGGTTTTAATTCATTAGCTGGTTTTTATCATTCTGACACTGACTTTTGGACAAAAATGTGGTTGTACAGTGATGACTTTTTATATGCTAATGTTTCATGTAAGTTGCAGTAACAGGATTTGGAAAATGTAAAATACATGAGCATTCTTCAGTTTTGTTTGCTAAAAAATTAAACACACATGAGTGTCACTTGCAAACTACCATTTTGTAAGATCCAGGCCAAATTCTGCCCTCTAAGGCAGGCACATATACATGTGTATGTGTGTGGGGGGGTGTTTGTGTGTCTTCTGTTGGTTTCAATGATAGATGTGTGTTAATGAAAGGGTGGGATATGTTCATTTATCTTTCATGGCTGAAAATTTCTCAGTTGTCTAAAACTGAGACCTGCTTTGTTGTTGAAGTTAAATAGTAAGATATTATTTTTACATCCTCTCTGAACATTTTATTATTAAGCATAACATCTAATTGTCCTAGACTGAAAAGTATTTACTGTATTTTACCAGATATTAAGCATTAAATAGAATAAAAGCAAAAAAGATTTTGACTATGATTCTGAGATGTGATACTGTGCTATTTTTTCATCTATTACTCCAGAAAAAAATAAGTAAGATGCTATTATACTCCTTTGCATGCTTCAGAAGCAGATAAAAATACAGTTGAGAAGAATTTTAGTATCAGGCTACATAAGTCAGCTGCCAACTAAAATTACTTCAAGATTAAGTAAAACTGCTGCTAGAGAATCATCTGGGTTTAGCTCAATCTAAAGTTCATCTCCTTTGCCAAGTTTATCCTTACTGCAGGAGAAAGGATTTTGTTGCGGTGTCCTGGCTGAGCACTGTGAGGGCAGCCTTTCCCCTCAGAGAAAAATCCCAGCTTGATCCAAGGAAACTCATCAGGGAAATTCTGCAGTAGAGCTGGGCAGAGCTGGGATTTTCACCAGATGAGGGTCTGCTCAAAAGCATTTCCCACCTTTTTGGATGACCTGTGGGTGAGTGGAGCAGGGGATGTGTGTCACCTGTGAAGGGGACCAGCAGGATACAGGAGCTAAGATTTTGCATACGCTCACTAGTTGAGTTTGATATCGTTTGGCTTTTGGGCTTCTCCATTTGCACCCGAGTTCCTTGGTTATGAGCACGTCTTGACAGTGTTACAGAGAACTAACTAAACACAGGAATTTTGCAGTATTTTTCCATTTGGGTCTTCATATTCAAACCTCATCTCAGTAAAAACTGTCAGTGCTTAAACACTTGTGTCCATCAGATCAAGCTGGAGATCCAGGTCAAGACAGAAATTCTTGCAGCCTTTTGACAAATTTTTGTGTTCTCGTGAATGCAGACTCCTGCCCAAAGGGGCAGAGAAAAAGAATCTGCCCTTTGACTTAGATAGTCACATGGAAGGAATATTCAGGACACCCAGATTTGGATGTGGAGAGTGCAGTAATCAACATCTGCATGCAGCTGCGGCCTGAGCTGCATCCCAAGCTGCCTGATGGCTTGGCAGTGCCACTCTTGGAACCCTTGGGACAACCTCTTTTATGCAGCAGGTACTGGCATCTTTTCTTGCCACATCTGAGAGGGGCAGTATCAGCAGGATCCGCTGCCACCATCAGCAGGATCTGAGCATTGCTATGGCCAACTACACCTGCCACAAGCAGCTCAGGAGAGACAGGAAGAGCAAGGCAGCCCCAGGAACACCGGGAGCCCAGGGTGCATGGGAGTGCTGCCTGCAGGCTCTCTGCTACAGTGTGACCCCTCCTAAAACAGAGAAAACATCATTACTGAGCTTCCCCTCTCTGCACTCATGGTCATCTTGGGCAGTGCCAGCAGGACAGCCTGTGCCTGTGGAAACAGGAATCAGGTTTGGGATGGGAGCTTGTGCAGCCATATCTGCAGGGAAGACTGCCCACTGGAATTGAGCACGTACCTCATGGGAATGCTGCAAAGTACCATGGCTAAAGCAGCAAATACATTTCCAAGTCCCTGCTCAAGTGTCTCCTGCACAGGAATGCAGCAGGGCCTGAGCTTGCTTCCCTTGCTGGAGGAGCTGCCACCTGCTCTGTGCTCACTTGTTCTTTTATGCTTCTCCCGATGACATCAAATAAATGCAGGCTTACTGCCTGCCTTTGTGCAAACTCATCGTGGCGTGAGAGCTTCATTGCCACAATAGTAACTTTGTTTTGAAAATTCAGCTTAGCTGAAAGTAGAGACAGCATCCCCACAGAATGGGAATTGTGTCTGGTTACATCACAGCTGACTTCAGTGCCATCTGTTTTCTTGCTTTTCAAATATAATGTTCTACATATAGAGAGCTTCACCAAATTTCTGTTGCCCTGTTTCTTTTTGAATTCAAAGGTCATTGACATTTAGGAAGATGGAAATCACTCTGTCTGTCAAATGGAGATTGGGCTCCATTCTATTGTGATCTATTGTGTTACTGGAAACTGATGTGGAATATAAATATTCTGTAAAAATCCCTGCATTTGTGCTTGTTGCAGCTTTAAAGAGAAGCTTATTCAACTCCAAACATTGTACTGACAAC
The DNA here is from genome assembly GCF_031753505.1 of Anomalospiza imberbis. Lineage (NCBI taxonomy): Eukaryota > Metazoa > Chordata > Aves > Passeriformes > Viduidae > Anomalospiza > Anomalospiza imberbis. Next base: position 26,945,820 of record NC_089682.1, read on the forward strand.
TTTGCATTCAGTTTATAAATACATTCTGTTGCTTCTTTTCATTTAAAACCAAATGGCTGAAAGTTGTTTTTGGAGAGTCTTTGGAGGTCCATCCTTGGTTAAGCCAACACTACTCTTCATGCTGAAGGCAGTTTCTCTGCTGGCATTTATTTGCAGTATTAGTCCTGAACAGCCCAAACAAAAGCCCGAAATACGAACACGACAAAACCCACTCATTGAGCACAAAATAATATTGAACATCAGAATAAAATATGCCTAAAAAAGAAACCCCAAACCTGATGGAATGTTGAAAATCTGGGGAAAATTATTGTGAGTTGGTGGTGCTGTTTGAGTATTATATGATGAAAGGAGAGACTTAAAATTCTCAAGTTACTTATTTATAACTGTTTCATTAGAAAGAAAAAATATCAGAAAAAAATGGGAAACCAGAATCTTATCTGATAATTTTTAAGTGACTTAGAGGCATTCACTCTGTCTTTTGTGTCTCCACTTGAGCTTTTCATTGATGTTCTTGAAGACTGAAAATGTCATCTTACCAAGTGCTGGTTTCCCTCTTAGCAGTTAAACCCTCTCCCAAACATCTTCATTGTTACATAACCTAAAAAATAAATATTTTCCAGGTATATTTTGTGATTTACACTTCATTAGAGCACACCTGATCTCCTGAATATGCCCCATTTTCATATCCCATCTACAATTACATAAATACTATCAGAGGCTCATTACTATCACATAAATATTACAGTATTTTGATTCAAATTGACACAAACACACAAGACATTGGACTGCAGTGCTCTTTGCTCAATTCCAATTAAACCTGGATTATTAAAAAAAAAAATTGTCCAACACACTCCAAAAGGGTAAAGATTTGCAAAAATGGCACATAGACTCATGGTCCATGCAAGATCCATAAATGGCTCCCAGCATATGCAGAAGGCAGAAGATACAAAACATGCAGAAACAGGTAATTCTTTTTTCCCCTTCTATTAAAAATGTTGATATAGTCTAGAATCAAATATGAAGATTCTGCATAGAAGTTGAAAGGGGCTGGGCAGGGGCTGGGTCTTTAATGGTATTGGTGTTTTAATTTTTTTTTTCTTCTGCCAGGATCTCAGTTGCCAAAACTAATGAACAGATTGAAAAGTAATTCTGGTGGGCTCCAGCTGGCCACACAGGGGCTTTGGCTTTAGATTGTCCTCCAAACAGGGAGGACTTGGCCTGTTACTATAGATCTGTGCTCGGGTATGTGGGTGTTGTGCTGCTCCCTATACCTGGCTGTGCAGAAACTCAGATGGTTCTGCTGGATGAAGCTGAAGGGAAGTTCCATCTCACCTTGTTTCTTAACAATAAACTTGAATATGGGCACCAATATATGACATTACCTGCTGGAAGTTCTTGCACAGTTTTGACAGCTGTTGAAGGTCATCAGCATCCAGAAACAAGACTATGTGTACAATTATGTTCTCCAGCATTCAGTCAAGAAAATCAGGGTATCAAAGGAGAAATGAAAACACTTTCAGGGCTGAATAGGCTCAGTCTTGTTTCCTTAACATTTAACAACAACCTGAAATACAAAGATTAAAGTTGCTTGTATATTGGAAACTTTTAAGTTCCTAAATTAAGGATCAAATAACAAGGAGGAAAACATTTGGGAATATGTCACATAAGGTAAAAATATAATCAAGGGTATTTAGATGTATCTCCAATGAATTGTGAGCTTTTCATAGCTACAGTGTTAGGTAACATTCATTGCTGTATTTGTTACAGTTACTAATGCATAATAAGAAAAAGGCCATTTCAGAAAGTAATTTAAAGGCCTAAGGGAAGGAATTGAATGAAAAAATAGCTGTCTTGGATGATTAAACTCCATGCCTTCAAAAGCCTGCTGGCATTTTTACTGAGAGACTTCACAGGTGAATATGGTAATATTTTACATGTTGCTTATAAAAAAATAATCTAGAGCTGCAAACTATATTCAAGTGTTTTTCACAATAATATAACTGAAAGAGGGGAGACTTATGAAACTTTAGCATGATTTCATAAATCAAATTTAATCCCTAGATGAAAAGGAAAAAAAGTTCTAAACAAGTTAGAAAAGGAAGTTTAACCATACAGTAAAAAAAAATCTATTAACAGAAAGTTATTCATTGTGGTTAGTTGAGATGTGTTCTTTACCTATGCTCTGTAATTGCTAATCCAGAAAAAAATTTCTGTGGGATTTCTTTACCTCCTTTGAGAAAACTTCTTCACTAGGTTGAAAGGAAATCCTCCAAGTACTCCAAATCACTTACAGGTAACAATAGCATGGAAAAAGTTTACTTAGTCTGTCTATGAAGAAACCTAATAAATGGTGTACACCTGGTTTGTCTGGAATTTAATTAAGTGTTTGATTCCATTCTCAATGGAAATTATTAACTACAGTAGCTGGAAATTAATTTTAAAACTGTAAGATGAATGAAAGCACTGGCAAACCAGAAAGAGATGACAAGCTCAGGATCAAGTGAAAATGACAGGTTATTAATTGGCCTTGGGTTGACTTTACAGCTATTTCCATGAATGAACAAAGCAGGAGTCAGCATTTTGAGTAATAAAAACCAGATAAAATGCAAGTACAAGGGGATGAGTAGCAACAATATTCTTAGCTCAAGACTTGGATGGAAACAACCAGTTGGGTTTTGTTAGTCATGGGAAAACCACAATCCCCAATGATGAATGTATAACCTGTAGTCAAAGAGATATGAGCCTAGAACATGACTACACAGAAGACCTGGAGGGTATCTAGCCTGCAGTGCTAGATTTCTCCATGACATCTAGATATGGAAAAAAGAAATAAATTCCTCATCAATCAATAATTGTAGTTAATCCCTACACTTCCACTACATTTTCAGAGCATAGGCAGGATTGTTTTTGTTGGAAACTTAGATACGACTGGCAAAAAATACTGTTTCTAACCAAGCAGCCAGGGGATGCAACAGATCACTGCTGAATGCTGCCTGTCACAGAGACTGCCCTCTTGGTAAGGAAATGCCGCCGAACCTACAGCCCGAACCTTGCTTGATGAAGCTCTGAGCCATTCCTACCTATCCTCTCTGTGGGTACCAGGGAGAAAAGCTTAGCATCTTTCCCTCCGCTTTTCTCCTCTGGAAGATGTAGAGAGCAATGAGGACATGCGAGAGACGGAACTATTCAGAGAGAATTACTCAAAACACTCTTCATTTGTGGAGATGCCAGGGTGCTTGGTTGACAGGGAGTAGGTGAACTTTTAGTTGTGTAATGGCTAAACCTCTGATCTGATAAGGCACAGGGTGAATGATGGGCTGTGAGCGAGATAAGAGCTGGATCCGGTGGAGAAAATTGTGCCCCTTGTCATGCTAAGCTGAGCTTCCTTGCACAAACCACTGGGCTGTGGGGCTTGCCCTCCTCCCCCTGGGAAATGCCAGGGAACTGAAGTGTGACCTAAGCGGGTTCATCTCTGCTGATGGGACATAATGGGGCACAACTCACTCAACTGCGCCATGATCTACAGTATCACATGAAGCTCCCTAGTCCTGAGGAGGCACCTGATTTATATTTACCTGAACCAGAGGGAATATAAACCCAAGAGATTATGTGTTCCGCCGACTCCTCCCCACCACTTCTTCGGGACTTCCCTCATCACTCGACCACGATTGCTGGACAGCGATCAAGTCTTGTTGTGAGGCTTAGAGTGGTGAGATCCTCACACTCTTGTTTTCCTTTTCCTTTTCCTTTTCCTTTTCCTTTTCCTTTTCCTTTTCCTTTTCCTTTCCTCTCCTCTTTTGTCCTTTCTATTTCTTCCCCCTTGTGTGTGTCCTTGGGTGATGTTGCTGCACTTTCACACTGCAATGCTTTCACGTTGTATTACTATAGATAATAACCACCAAAACAGCTCCATACCTGTTTTCCTTTGCAGCCAAGTTGTTCTATAATAAACCCTACTTTGTTTATTTACAAATACGGATCATTCAGTGTCGTTTCACACTAATGTGCCCCAAGGGATCTAGTAACAAGAACCTGGGTTACCCCCACCTTCTGTCCTAACAAAATGCCCTTCAGCCTCCGGAGAGTCTTTCCTTAAACACCTCCAGGGAGCAACGGTCCCTGGAGTTGTTTAAGGAAAAACTGGACATGATACCCAGTGCCGTGGTCTGGTTGACATGGGGGTGCCCACTCACAGGTTGATTCCAGAGGTCTTTTCCAACTTAATTGGTTCTGTGATTCTGTGAGTCTGTCATTCTTTCCATACTGGACAAAAAGCACGGCTAAACCCAAAAGACAAAAAGCAATTCCTGAATTGAGGGGTCCAGAACCGGACACACAGTACCTGAGGCGTGGCCTGTTTGGCACTGGTGAATCCACGCCTGGAATCCTGCATACATTTCGGGCCCCTCAGTTCGGGAAGGATATTAATGGCAGATCCAGAGAAGAGCGATAGAGCGGGTGTCCTATAGGGAGCGGCTGAGGGAGCTGGGGTTGTTCAGCCTGGAGAAGAGGAGGCTCAGGGGAGACCTTACCACCCGCTACAGTCACCTGAAAGGAGGCTGCAGCAGGCTCTTCTCCCAGGCAACCAGCGACAGGATGAGAGGACACAGTCTTAAACGGTATCAAGGGATTTTTAGGCTGGATATTAGGAAGAATTTCTTTACTCAGAGGGTAATTGGTTGTTGGAATGGGCTGCCCAGCAAGGTGGTGGAGTCACCGTCCCTGGAGGTGTTTAAGGAAAACTGGACATGGCCCCGAGCCCATGGTCTTGTTGACACGGTGGTGTTTGATCAAGTCGAGGATCCCAGAGGTCTTTTGCAGCCTAGTTTGTGACTTTGTGACTGTGTTTCTGCGACTCTGGAATTCTCTCCGCGCCGGACAAACGCCCTGCGCTCTCCCAGACACGGCCGGGCCCCCTGTGCGGCAGCGCCCCCTACCGGCGGGCGCGGGGGGCGGTGCGGCCCGGCCCCGCCCCCGTCCCCGCCGCCGCGGCCGCGGCACGTGACCCGGCCCCGCCTCCCGCCGCCGCCGCCGCCGCCATTGGCGGGGGGAGCCCGGCCCGGCCCCCCCGGCCCCGCGCCCGCCGTCCCGGAGGTGCCGAACGGTGAGTGCGGGCGCCCCGTCCCGCTCGCCCCCCGCTCCCGCCGGCCGGGCCCGGCGCGCTTCCCTCCCTCCCCCTGGGCATCGGGCCTGGGCCTTCCCCTTGTCCAGCCCCCGCCGCGCGGGGGGCGGCGGCGGCTGCCGGTGCCGGCGCGGGGGGAACAAAACCGGTGGGGCCGCGCACGGGAGGGAAGAGGGAGAGGGGAGGCGGCGAGGGAGAGCGCCCGCAGGGGCAGGATGAATGGGCGGGCGGCGTGGCCCCCGGCCCCGGGGGTGCGGCCCCCGGGAGGGCCGGGCAGCGGGGAGCCGGCGGCCCCGGGAGAGCCGAGCCCGCAGGCACCCCCTTCCCGCAGGAAAGTTAAAGTGATGCCGGCGGAGCGAGGAGCAGGAGGAGCACGCTGCCGGTCTGCTGTGCTGGGATAGCGAGTTCGGCACGGGACACGTCCCCGCCGGGACCGGGCCCTTCCCCGGTGACAGAAATAGCTGCCGGGAGCGGCTGCGTCGCACGTGGGAGCAGAGAAGCAGGTGCAGAGCCGAGGCTCACAGCAGTTCTGGAGAGCATGTCCAGCGAGGAGCGGCTGAGGAGCTGGGGTTGTTCCGCCTGGAGAGCAGGAGGCTCAGGGGGGACCTTATCACTCTACAGCCGCATGGAAGGAGGGTGTAGCCAGGTGGGGGTCGGCCTCTCCTCCCAGGCAACAAGTGACAGGACAAGAGGACATAATCTTAAATTGCACCAGCGGACGTTTAGATTGGACATTAGGAAGAATTTCTTCACTGTGAAAGTCATTAGACATTGGAATGGACTGTCCAGAGTGGCGTTGGAGTCACTGTCCCTGAAGCTGTTTAAGGAAAGACTGGACGTGGCACTGAGTGCCATGGTCTACTTGACAAGGTGGTGTTCAGTCATAGGTTGGAGCTCGATGATCTCAGGTCTTTTCCAACCTAAATGATTCTATGAATTTTTTGCAAGTGAGGAATACAGAAACTTTGGATTCCACATTTCTCTTCTGTAATCTTCCCTTGAACCCCTTATTCTTTCAGGGTAGTGTTAGTGGAATTCTTAGCATGTTACCAAGTTTCACGACCCTAATTCAGTTCTTGACTAGACTGTAATGCTCTTGTGGGTCTAGTGGCACTTCATTAGCTCAGGTACAGCACTGCAGCAATTAGGTTTTTGGGGCCATTTTTGGAAGCCAACTGGAAGTGGAATTGTGAACTTGGAGTTAGAAAGCTGTAGAAGCAGTACATGAAATTAATTTCTTCTGTCTTGAATCTGTCAAAGGTACATTGATTTTATTCTGCCATTTTGACTGTTGTTAGATCTTTTAATGAGAGTTAATGTTGTATAGACTTGTCATTCTCTTAACAAAGATTGAAATATTGCAAAATTGCTGCAGTTCTGGGTGCTTTGTTTTTCTTAAGTCATCTGTATGTGCATCAAGTATTGTCACTTTGTAGATCTTCCCTGATTTGAGCCTTTCCTGGAAACATGGAACTTCATAATGCAGCATTTCCTGCCTGGATCTGGTGCCTCCCATGTTCTTAGCATATCTTGCTGTTTCAGTGGCTGGTTGGGTCAGAGTGTTTGTGCCTTGTGTAGCTGTGTAATTTTAAAGACCTTGTTCAGCAATTGTTGCTGGTGGAACTTAGCCTGAGTAGACTGGCTGGTAGCTGGGAGTTCAGGTGTGAGGTTGTAGTCAGATACTGTGGACACTTCTGGACTAGCAGGAGCACAGGGCTGTCTGTCTTGTTCATGGTGAACAAGTGATGCCCTTACCTGCCTAGTGTGTTGTGAAGTGCCTGCTCTGCCCCACTGCGGGGTGTTTGTGTGCAGCTTCCTCTGGGAGCTAAACTTCTCTTTGTCAGTCACAACACAGGGATGTAGCTTCAAGAGAAGCATCATGCTGCCACCAGACTGCCATTTACTTTTTGGCACTGCAAGAACATGTAATTTTTCCTTTTGCTTAAACCCAGCAGAAGTCTGGATCTGTTCCTGCTAGCAGAGGCAATGATGCTGCTGTATCTCACTTACTCAGCTTTCTTTTGCTGGGAACAAATTTGCCATTGACCCTCCTCACTGACAGAGGTTATGACTGAGCTGTTAGTCTGCAAGAAACTTCCAAGTCTGATGAAAATCAACAGTGATCCGTCCTGTGCAGTGACTGGTATAGGGAATCTTATGTGTAGTTGTAGCACATTGCAGAAAATCACAGGACTTTCTTCTGGATCATTTTCCCAGCTGTGTTGGTGTCATTAAAGTATGTTGCATGTTCTCTATCTGCTTGTGTTTCACCAGGCTTGATTGTTCATTGAGAGGAAAAGAATTATAGATTCTTCTGCCGCTGAGAACCAAGACAGTCTGATTTTGAACGATGATGTGGCAGATTACTTGTTGCTGTGCTCTGAATTTCTTCATGTAATGTTAAAAGAAATCTAATTTTCTGTGCTCACAGGCAGTCTAGATCTTTAGCTTTGAGCCCTTTGTTGCTTCCCTTGGACAGTCACAGCTTATCTTCAGTAAAGGAAAAATGCAGTATATATAAAACCAGTATATATTAACTGTTGCAATGCTAAGTGTAGAATGTGTTTATTAAAAATTACCAGGAATGATTGGAAGACTTGTAGCTATGAAATTGGAATGAGTTAAAAAGTAGAGACATCTTGTTTGCTGCCAGAGTCATGTTGTGCCAACACTTGCATGGATTCCTTCTTATATGTAGGTATCTCCTCTGCATTTTTCCGCTTCTCTTCCACTGGGACGTTTTTGAGAGGCTGTAGAAAGTATGGCTTCACCTTAAGTGGGATCCTTGTGGAAGATGGAGTACGGAATCCAGGAACTATCTCTGGCATGGCTGTATGTGTTGGCTGGGAAGGCATCAGGAGGTCTCTCCTCTCTGTGCACTAGCATAGGATGCTCCTGTTGCTCAGTTTAACATGAGCTCAGCAGAGACTTCTGGTGCTGTTTGACTCCACTCTGTGGCTGCCTTGCAATACTCATAACCAACTTTTGGTTGAATTTGTGGTTATCTCACTGCCTCTGACTTCCTGGATACTTCTTCTTTCTGCCAAATCATGACTTTAGCCTCTTGGCTGCTAAGAACAAATCAAGAAAAGCAGTGATGGTGGTTCTTTTCTCAGGTAGGTCCATGCTCTCATTACCAATCCTTTCTCCATGCTGTTTTTCTGTTTTTCCTCTGGTGGAGGAGATTATGGCCAGAACGGCAATGTAGGGGACAGGAACTGGTGTAAGGATCTTCAGCATCTCAGTGGAGAGAGGAGAGTTGGTGGTAAGAACCTCTGGATGTAGGTTCTAAACATGCCTGAAAGAAGAGGGGTTGAGAGAAGTGGCTGATGGAGCAGCAGAAGGGACTGGTGGTCCACTGCTGATATTTGTGTCTCTTCAGGCAGCTTTAAACTGAGTGATGGACATGGATCTGTGTCACTTCAAGTCAGCTAAGAGCTGAGTTTGTACTGATGCTTTTACTGTGCTTGATATCTGAGGATATAGTGAGCTTTTAGCCAGATGCACTTACCTGCTCAGGTAGATTTCAGTGGGAAATGTCATGACTTAGGAAGACTCTGAATGAGTCTTGGCTGCCTTAAGTTAAAATTTAGTATTGCCAGCCCCAGAATCTTAGTTGAATCACAGTATTTTGTCTTCAAGGCAGGATGTGGATACAGGACAGTCATAAATGCTGGGCTTTGGGCTTCTGCTTTGGTTGTAGTGTGTTCTGTTTGGCTGCATGTGTATTTGTTTTCTCAGTGTTGCAGCCATGGAAAGTGAGAAAAGTAGGAGGGAATGCAGAAAGAGCAATTAAAGAATGTGTTGTGTTCTGTAGTGTTACAGTAGCATGCAGCACAGCCTCAGTTATAGCCACTGCTGCACATGCTGTTACCTGATAGTTTGAATAGGGGAATGCTCAAGTGTCCTTTTTACAAAGCAGTTATGGCCTGGCAGAGTGTTCAACTGAACAAAGTGGCCTGAGGCCTGCACAGCAGTTATTTGTACTTGCAGAGGTGGCAGCTTCTTTGTCTTCCTAGGAGTATTCAAGAAGTCTTGAGAGATACTCCAGTGGCCATCTGTCTTCTGCTTTGTTTAATGTAGAAGCTGTTGCTCATGACAATTTGATCTTTGTCTTGGAATTCATACTTTTCCTTAAAGAGCTTCAGAGGACTTGAATGATGTTGTGATTTAGTACTTGGTCTAGGTCTCTGCGGTGCACATGGAGCACCCTGACAAAATCACACCATTTTTTTAATAAAACCTTTTTATGGGTTCGATTTGCAGCAGCACAGAGCTAGTTCCCTTTAATGTCTGTAATAATGCATTTACACAGAAGGAGCATGGTCTGTCTCTCTCAGTGTTGCCAAAAAGATGCTGCTGAGCACAGATTACATCACACTTCATGCAGGACCAAGGCCATGGGGACCTGGTTACTGAGCATATGTTTCCTAGGCTGGCTGGTTCTGCTGGTGTGGGACTCTTTAGAAAACAGTGACATGTTGTTCCTTGCACTTTCACCCAACTAGGCAAGCCAGGATCCAGTGCAGAACAAGTTCTGATGCAGGAGCTGATGGTAAAGAGCAGTGTGAAGAAGAGTCATCTGTGTGATAAACCTGAGTACAGAGGAGGACAGCAACCAAAACCATGTAGAGACAGTGGCACTGGAGCTCAGTATTGAGAAGGAATCTGGAGGGATTGACAGGAAAATCTTTCAAACTAGCTGTTTAGATCTGTGCTAAGTGTCCCAGCAACATCTCAGAGTTTATTCTTCCAGAAGTGTTTCAACAAATTTAAATTGACAACATGAGTTAGTAGGGGCTCAGCGCTGTTTAAGTTTGTTACTGATCTCAGTAACTATTCTAAAACTAGATTTACTATTCCATGGGCTTGTGGCCTAAGGTGCTGCAATAATGAAGAGTTGTCTTGCTCAGTAGGATGCCTCAGTTAAGCAGAGATTTCAGCAGAAGAGGCAGTTACTTCAGTGACTGCCAGATACACTGGGTTGAGTTACAAAACTAAAAATGGTGAGTGATGGCAGTGTGAGACAAAGTGCCCTCAGCTCTTTAATGTTATTTCTTCTGCAAAAGGCTTGACTGTCAAGGCTTTTGGGTGTCCGGACTCTGCCTGTAACTTCTTTGGTTCCAAAATGATCTCATGGTCAAAAAAGCTTAGCAGCAATGTGGACAGTTTGTGGAATTTGGGAGCCACAGACTTTTTCTAACTGTTGTATTTGGAAAGAAAGTGGGAATTTTCATCATAATGTAAGGTAGAACTGAATGAAAGGATTCCTGGTTGGAAGGAAGGAAGAGGATGGGAGGTGGGGTGAAGTGTATTTCAGTGAATAACAAAAAACTGCAGCAAGGGCAACAGGTGATGTGTGAAGAGCTGGGAAATTATGAAGAGAGTAGAAAAGATTGTCTGGTAAACTTTGTTATAAACTGTGATATATTCAAATTAGAAAAGCCTTTTTTTTGGTTTTCTAGTGAAAAGAAAATGGATAATTCAGGATTACAGCCAATTTTGGAATTGACAAATTCCCTTTCAAGTCTAAAAACATGATTGCTGCAGTACGTTTTCATTGTCGTAATTATGTTCTGCTGTGATTTGATTAAAAAAAATCTTTTTATTTTGCTCATATCAGCAATTCAGAAATTTTTGCTTTCAAATTTAATTTTTTCTTTCCTCCCATTGTCCTGAGTCCTGCAAACAAAATATAAACTGTAGTTCATAAAGATTTGAAGGTCTTTTAGAGTACTAAGACATGATGTGCTGTGGGTTTTTACAATTGCCAAGTTATTTTCTGTTGCAGAGATACAGCCCACTGAACACTGCTGTCATCTTTCTGTTTTGTTTTCATCTTTTACAGACATAAAAAATTTGTTATAAGATATTGGGAAGTGTTTTGGGTCAACACTGAATGTGGTGTGGGCAACAGTTTGGGGTGTCTTTTGTATGGCTGCCAGCAGTGCTGGGAAACTGCAACTTATATCCCAAAGGCCCTTCCACGTCAGTGTTTGCAGAGCAGAGTAATTACTTCTCATTTGTAGCTAGGCTGTGGTCAGATGCTGTTCATTTGTCTCATGGTTGTAAAGCAGGATCCTTCTTCAAGCTCTATATGTGGTTCCACCATGCTTACCAATTGGAAATCTACCTGTTCCTGTGACTTAATGTGAAGTGTGTATGCACAGTGCACACAAAGGAGTTGCTCTGTAAGCAGCTGAGCTAGTGAACATCTATTTCTGAAGGATTTGTGCTCTCCTGCTCTCCACAGCCAATCCTTCCCTGTTTTTTTGCTGTATCTATCTCATCCTTTAGCAGCGCTGCTAATTTGCTTTCATTCTGTCCCTACCCCAAGCCCAAAGCAACTCACTGCTGTAGTGTTTTGAATTCCTTCCCCTTTTCCTTAATTACAAGCTGAATCAGATACTGCTTGCTCTGAATGTTTCAAGACTATTTGTAGAGAGGCTAAGGAGAAGTCGCTGCTAAGTGACATATTCTGCCTCAATGGAGACATTGCTTGCATTCTCTAGTTCCTGATTTTCATGAAAGGTGTAGAAATGCAAAGTAAGGCTGGATTGCTTTGTCCACCGTGATTGGCATTGACTGTAGGGCAATGTGTTTGTGTAAGCCTCATTTCCATAAGAAACCAGGGGGAAAGTGCTTTAGGAATAAATTAAGGAAACTTGCTTTGAATGCATATTTTTAGACTTGTTAGTCTAATATATATTTAGACAGGAAAATTAATGTTAAAATTAAACAACAGTTTGGAGTGTTTTGAAGCAGTGTGTTTTACAAGGCCCCCCAAAATTAGGTTGATAGCTCAGCATGATTAATAATGTAACAACTGTTTAATTTCAACCTACAAGAAAAAAGTGTGTGCATTTCACTTAAATGTCCTTTTTAACTTCCACTTTTATGTCAATATAACTTAAAGAATATGGCTAGACTTGGTTTTCTGCTTATTGTGGTAGCTAATCTGTTTAAATTCTGCTGGAAATAGGGGAATCTAGCCAAATCATTAAAAGCTATTTACATTTGGGGGCGTTTTAAGTTGTTTTTTGGGGTGTTCTTTTTCGTTTGGTTTTTTTTGTTGTTGTTATGTTGGGTTTTTTTAAGTCTTGCAAAAAACATTAATTTTGAGAAATTTCCATCTTTAGGGTGAAGAAAACAATGTTCTAGATACAGCAGACTGTTAACTACCAACTGGGAAAAAAACCCCTGCTGTTTTTCTTGAATAGTATTTTTGTTGTTATTGCGGCAACAGAGGAAATAATGGAACAGGAAAAGTCCTTTTCATAATAGATGAAGTTTTTATGATCAGCATTATCTTTTTTCAGTAATTAGTGAAAGGAAGTCAGTATTTGACAGATGAAAACAGCCTAGGCTTTAGGCTGCTGTTTTCTTGATTTTTTTTTTGTCTTTGTCAAAAACTGCTGATTTGTTTTGAAATTTAATGATGGAGATGCATTTTTTAAATGGCGTTATCTCAGTGGCAGTGTTTCAAGTACTTTCCAAAGTACTTTTTGTTTTCAGTTTATATATGTAATGTAAATAATACAATGCCAATAAAAGCACATTAAATATGAGAAGAGAAGACAATAGAGAAAACAAGTCACATTTATCAAATGAAATTCAAACTTTGCTCTTCATCACCTGAGTTCTTTTTTTATAATTTGTTTCCAGTTTTTTTTACATAGGTAGGAAGGCCTATTGTTAAATATAAGCTTTGTTTTTTCAAGTTTTACTGATGTAAAATTACTTTTAGGAGTTGGTGACACCTATGTTTGGATTTCTCTATGAAGTAGTCAGTATCTGTGCAAAACTTATGCTTTCTAAAAAGGGAGGGGGGATGAGCAGAGAAAAGTCCGTGTGGTTATTTAGGAATGACAGAGTTGAAATTAACATGGATGGATAACTATACAAATCTTTTTCCTTTATTGCAGGACCTGAAAAAATCATCTTTAAAAGGTGCACTGCTGTGGAAACTGTTACTGCCTATAGAAAAATGGACATGTTGCAGATACTACGTAAAACCACAGAGCGCTTGGAATGTGACTACTGCAGCTTCAGGGGAACTGACTATGAAAACATACAAATTCATATGGGTACTGTTCACCCAGAGTATTGCGATGAAATGGATGCTGCTGGTTTGGGTAAACTTATCTTTTATCAAAAAAGTGCAAAACTGTTTCACTGCCATAAATGTTTCTTTACCAGCAAGATGTATTGCAACGTATATTATCACATCAAAGCACAGCATGCAGCACCTGAGAAGTGGAACGAAGAGCAGAAAGAGCAACAGGTGGAAGGAGATTCAGATTCATCCAAGAAAAGTGTCACACTAGAGCCACAGAAACCTAGCCTTTCCCCTGAGTCACGTAAACCTGCCCTTTCTCCTGACCTCCCCAAATCTGAACCTGTTGTTTCCCCCAAGCTTCAGAAATCTTCTGTGTCTCCGGAGCCCCAGAAGTCTGCTCAGGTGACTTCCCCAGAGCCAGAGAAGTCAGTCCAGACTGTGTCCCCAGATCCAGAAAAGTCAGCCCAGGCCACGTCTCCTGATCCAGAGAAGTTAGCCTCATCTATGTCCCCTGAACCACAGAAGCCATCTCCTGCTGTGTCTCCTGACCCACAGAAGCCATCTCCTGTCATGTCTCCTGACTCACAGAAGCCATCTCCTGCTGTGTCCCCTGACCCACAGAAGCCAGCCCCAGCTGTGTCGCCAGAGCCCCGTCGGCACTCCCCAGCAACGTCTCCAGAGCCCCGTCGGCATTCCCCTGCCATATCACCTGAGCCCCGGCGCCATTCTCCTGCTGTGTCTCCAGAACCCCGCAGATACTCCCCAGCTGTGTCACCAGAGCCAAAGAAACCTCCTCCAGCAGTGTCCCCTGAACCACGGAGGTATGCCCCAGCTGGGTCTCCTGAGCCACGGAGGCATCCCTCTCAAATGCGTAGGCCCGCTTCTGCTTCTTCTCCTGAAAGCCGGAGGCCTGCTTCTGCAGTTTCACCAGAGTCATGGAGACCTGCTCCCACTGTTTCCCCTGAACCCTGGAGGTCTTCACCTCATGAAGTGCAGAAGTCTTCCACAGTTTCTCCCTGGGCTTCAAAGCCTGCCATGTCGGTGTCCGTAGAATCCCGGAGGTCTGCCCCTGAGTCCCGAAGGCCTGGTTCGGTTGTGTTGCCAGAACCTAGGAGGCTTGTTTCTGATTCGTGTAAGTCTACGTCCTTTTCTGAATCTCAGAAGTCTACTCTAGTTTCTTCTGAGCCCTGGAAACCCATCTCATCTGTTTACCCTGAAGGCTGGAAACCTGTTCTGTCCCCTGACACATGGAAGCATTCTCCCCCTGTTTCTCCTGAGCTTCGAAAGTCCAGTCACACTGTTTCCTCTGACTCTTGGAAGCCTTCTTTCTTTCCTGAGGTCCGTAAGCCTGGTGTTTCAGTATCTCCTGAATCTTGGAAACTCTCTGAGTCACGGAAATCTATATATTTTTCTGAAACTCAGAAATCCACCTCTGCTGCTTCATCTGAGATTCAGAAACGGGCTCATTTCCCTGAACCTCGGAAAAGAGTGTTGTTCCCAGAGACTCGTAAATCTAATCCTACTGCTTCTACTGATGTCCAGAAACGTGCTGTCTTTTCTGAGCCCCAGAACCAGACATCTGCTTCTGCTATTTCTACTGAAGGTCAAAAACAAGCTCTGTGTTCTGAAGCCCAAAAATCCGCTCTTGTTTCTTCTGAAGTCCAGAAGCATGCTCTGTTTTCTGAAGCCCAAAAACTCACTTCCATTTCTTCTGAAGTTCAGGAGTCTGCTTCCTTTCTAGAGTCTCAGAAATCCACATCTCCTGAAGTTCAGAAACATGGCCTCTTTATTGAGTCCCAGAAACCTACTCCTGTTTCTCCTGAGACACTTAAGCAAGCTGTTTTCACAGACTGTCAGAAATCTGCTGTTTCCCCTGATGTTCAAAAGCATGCTGTATTTTCTGAGATGCAGAAACCTGCTGCTGCTCTATCCTCTGATGTCCAGAGACATGCTGAAACTACTGTACCTTCTGAAATCCAGAAGAGCATCCTGTTTTCCGAGCCTCATAAGTCTGCTTTGGGATTTTTCTCTGAGCCCCAAACACCTAGTGAGTCTGGTGAGAGTGACTTTCTCTCACACAGTTTAGATGACCAGAAACCACTGGATGATTTATTCTCACAGGATGAACAATCAATATTAGCCAAAGAATCACCTGAACACATGTTATATTCATGCCCCAAAAAGAAGCCCAAGAAGGAAAACCAGGAGAACTCAGATTCTGAACTAAATAGCAGTGAGTGTGAAAAACCAGTGGTGGACTCAATGGAGATAAAGGAACAAGAATCCAACAGTGACCAAGAGCAGTATGATATGGAGTCATCTGATTACAGCAAAGAGAGCAAAATGGATGCAACTACACCTACGCAGCCACAGTGTGTGCTTCAGTTTACTGAAGAGAAAGAGGCTTTCATCTCTGAGGAAGAAATAGCAAAATACATGAAGCGTGGCAAGGGAAAGTATTACTGCAAAATTTGTTGCTGTCGTGCAATGAAAAAAGGTGCTGTCTTGCACCATTTAGTTAACAAGCATAATGTTCAAAGCCCATACAAATGTAAAATATGTGGCAAAGCTTTTCTCTTGGAGTCTCTTCTTAAAAATCATGTTGCTGCTCATGGTCAAAGTCTGTTGAAGTGTCCCCGTTGTAATTTTGAATCAAATTTTCCCCGAGGCTTTAAGAAACATTTAACCCATTGCCAAAGCCGTCATAGTGATGATACACCTAAAAAACACTTGGACAGCCTTGAACCACTTGAAGAACAAATTTAATCTGGTTTTTTTTCCCTTGTGCTAGAAAAGCTGAATTTACGAAGTGTTCAAAAGTGTTATTGTATGTTAACCGAGTAGTTTAGCTGATCTGACAAGTCAGAAGATGCATGGTTTATTGTACTATGTTTAACTTGTCTTATAGCTGTATTACTGAAAAGATTTACTTTTGAAAGTAATTTTAAATGCGTGTTCATGTCTTTGTATTACCCATCAGTAGAGTCATATTTTATTTTTCAGATGTACTATGTTTTTGAAACCAAAATGGATACAAATTAGTTTTGTAAAGATTTGTAAAACATATAGGCAATTAAGGACTGGAGTGGCAAGCAATCTGTATTTTCCTGTGAAGACAACTTCTTTTTTCACATTTGTTAAATGTTGTATTTTTTAAAATGTTTTTATCAAGTTCTCAAATCAAAATTCTCACTAAATTGAATGTGAATGAGCAAGAATATGAGGAACTACCAATATTCCTGGAATAATTCTGCCCTGAGGTTGTAATTGAGTGTATAGACATTTGCTGGAAATTTATTGCACTCAGTTCTCTGACTTGTCTCAGATTTAGAAGCATCAAGGTACTTATTTTGTGATTCTGTATTTTGGCCATGTTTTAATTATTTACTAATATTCATTAAATTGATAGATTAACATCAGACTATGTATAGCTCAACACTTTCTCTTGATGATCCAGATGTTTGTAATGTCAGACAACCCCTAAATTTCCTGTAATTGGTGAAATGTTATGCTTTAATGTTTTAACAATAAAAAGAAATCCAACCTGGCGTTGGCCATAATTTTTTTTTTTGTTCAAGTCAAGAACAAAACCTTAGTATTCAACGCAGTATCTTTTAAGTATCTTTGGCAACAAGAGATGCAACATTACCTGGGAGGTCTGCTTTGAAAGCTTCAACTTCGCAGTCATCAGCCTCAGTCATCACTAAGCAAGGTTAGTCTAAATTTCCTGTCTCTTTCAGAAGAACATGTCAGATGTAAATGAAGTAAAACAAGAATTTATGCACTGTTATTTAGGATGCTAGTCTTTGTGTGATTTGTGTATTATTTGTTAAAAACACGTAAGTACTTTATAATTCAGAAGGAATGTAGATTTTATGTGGACAGCACAAGGAAGAAGGAATTCCTCTCCAGCTGAATTATGCCTAGACAAGCTGTTTTAAATATGGGTTTAGGATATGAAGATGTTAAATTAATAATAAAAAAGTCTCCAGGTGTAATCTCCAATCAAAGAGCTTGAGATTGGTTTGACTGAAGCTTGTGTTTTTATCTTTGTCTTTCAAGAGGATTTCTCTAAGGAAGGGCAAAGATATTTAAAGCTCTGCACTCAGGTGACTTCTTAATGCTGTTTATTAAATGAAAGAGTTGCCTGCCTACCATGTCTATATGAATAATTCAAATGCATTGTGTGACTTACT
Source organism: Anomalospiza imberbis (assembly GCF_031753505.1). Taxonomy (NCBI): domain Eukaryota; kingdom Metazoa; phylum Chordata; class Aves; order Passeriformes; family Viduidae; genus Anomalospiza; species Anomalospiza imberbis. The sequence goes on from NC_089682.1 coordinate 26,963,197, forward strand.
CTGTATGTCCTATGGCTGCAGTTCAGTGTAGAATTAGTGGCATTATTTAAAAGCCAGTAAAAGTGACTCACTCAGGACAGCACAGAATTACACAGTCATTCTTTACTTCCCAGGTGTTAGAAAATATTATTTCTTGCAATGGCAAATATTTAATAATGAAGGTCAGCATAGTGAAATAATTTCCTGACTTTGCAGCATGTCTTCATTACACTTGGGTGTAATACAATATTAAACTTTCAGGTTCTCTAACTTTTTAAAGGCTGTTACATTAATATGTCGGAAAAAAATACTTCTATATGGACTTTCAGGCAGCTCTTTTTTATCATCCCTGTCCTTGGAGAGGAACCTCTTCTGTGTACTCTTGGAAGGACACTGGTTTCAATCCTTCTTGTGAAGAATGCTCAACGGAAAGTACAAAAGGGAAACAATAAACAAACATCAGAGGAGGATGTTATAGAAGAATGTTAGCTGTGGCCATATGTGCAATACAAACTTGACTTCATCTTTTTATGGCAAAAAGCGATTGGTTGTATGGAATGCTCAGTCATGTTTTTAAAGTGCATTTTCATAAGCTTTCATTCAATCAAACTAAAAGTAGTCTTCTGCAGAGAACTTGGAGGTGTTTGTCAGAAAAGGCCATTTTTGTGACCGGTTACAACTTCATTTCATTTGATATTTGGGGAGAGATTCCTGCAAGAATTACTAGTTTCAGTAATATTTTATCTTCAGCATAGCTTAGAGTATCTAAGTAGCTGTCTTGGTATATCAGTATGTTGCTTATCTCTAGATCAGAGAAATATGGAATGTAAACACTAGACTATGAACACATATAACATTAGTGGTACTGTTTGGTCTTACATTAATGAGTAAATTAATTGTGTAAAAACACCCCTGAAGACCATTTAGGATTCAGTGTTTAAGAATTCTGTGCTTCACAATTGTCTGTTCTGAGAAAGATTCTATAAAAGAAGTATTAAATTTTAGTATTAAAATTTAGTGGAAGTCACGTCAAAGGAATTCTTGCTAATTTGTATTGTCTGGCATACTTGACCAGGTATTTCTTCTGAGCTGTACAATCAAAAGTGTAGGCTTGCTTTCTTACTTTCTTTGGGCAGAACGGACAGTGAGTTCATATGGGCTTACAGTAACTCTAAAACTGCACCCTCAATCACAGACATGCTGGCTGAGTTGCTTATCAATGATGTCCTGACAACTCAGTTGCATTATTTCCTCACATCTGCCTCTTATCTGTCAGTTGTCTGCTGGGTTGTTATTTTTTTTTCCACTGCCTGTCTACCTTTCTACTCTTTTACTGAATGCTCAGGCAAGATTTTTCTTATACCCTGTGAAAGTGTGCCCAAGCCACAAGTGCTACCCCCTAACAAAATGGATAAACTCTGTTTGTTTGTGCTTAGTGTTTCATTAGCTGAGCTAAGCTTTGGTGTTGTAATTGAGACTTGCTGTTCTGTTGATGCTGCAGAGTAGCCCTCATTGTACCTAGACACTCCATGACTGCAGCAGAGGTTTGTGCAGGTATCAAAACCAGATGTTCTGATTCCTTGTCTCAAATGCTTATACTAATATTGACTCATCAAAGTGTACAACCTTCTGAAACCCAAAACCTCAAACTCCAAAGTTTAAGTGAAACTCAGTGGAAAAGCAGGCATTTATTCCCAGAGGCTTCTTCCAGTGCTGCAAGAGAAAATATTAAAAGCAGTTGTTCTGCTCTTTGTACACTCAGTGTTTTGTTTTATTCCTTATTCTTCCTCCATGCACAACATTAAAACTTGAAACATTTTGAGGAAAAACAACTTCTAAATACCTCCCAAACATCCTGCATTTTAAAAGTGAAAATAAAAATAAATTCTTTACACTCCATGGGGAAAATTAAATGCTTGCATTAAGAAAAAGGTACCTAACATAGGTATAAGTCATCCTGACTTTGTAGAAGACTGAAAGTTTTACCAGTTACAGCATCCATGCTATGTACTTCTAGCTAGCAGTGGTCAGATGTTCACAGACACAAGAGGGTGAAGTTTCTGGCAGCTTCTCACAGAAACCCCCCCTCTCCCCATAGCTCCCCGCTACCCAAGCCTGGCAATGCAAAGCCAGTACTTACTGCTGCATTAGTGGAAAAAGTCTGAGCAAAGAAGGTCTGTAACCTTTCTTTATAAGGGTTAACCCCTCTTAACTTAACCCCTCTTTAAGTGGGGTGGGTGGATCGGTGGTTGCAGGCACATAGAAGTCTGATGTATCCAGTGCCACCTTTGTCTTTTCTTCACCAGCAAGGTCTTCCATGCCTCTTTGTTCAGTCAAAGGGTGGAAGTAGTGGAAGAACTACCATTGGAGAGGGTTGAGTCAGGAGTGACTCAAGAGAACTCCACTCATGCACATCCCTGGCACCCTAGGGGTGGTGTCCAGGGTGCTGTGAGAATTGGCTGACGCCCATGGCTATTGTACATAATCTTTGATGGAGTTTGGGAAAAGTTCCCTGTCATTGGAGAAGAACAAATGCTTCACTCATGTTCAAAAAAGTACAGAAAAATGGTCCAGATTTCCCTGCTGGCAAATATTTAATTTCTGTAATTCTGATAAAAAATGATGAAAACATATTAAAGGTGAATACTTTGATTATCACTGGTGTTCTATAAATGTTAATACTTATGCTGACTCTAAGGACAGAATCTTTCTGAAAATTAAAGGAAAGCAGAGGGGTGTGCATTGAAGAAATCTTAAAGCTACTTCTGTTTTCCCTCATTCTGCAGTTTCCAAATATGTAATATTATAAGGACTCATCAATGCAGTCGCTACAGACCTGAATTGGCTCAGTGGTACCCCATGCTGTTTTATTTTGGAGGAGAGCTGGTAATGACCAAATGAAGAGTTTGGAGAAAATCAGCTCTGCAGTTGAAATGATGTCTCAGCATGTCATTAATACATATTGGTAGAGCAACCTCACAGATGGGACAGAAGCTTTTTACATGAGGACCATATGTGCACTAAAGAGATAATGTAATGACCTTTCTGCTGTGGCTTTGGCTTTAGGGGTTACTGCTCTCAGCTGCCTGATTCCTTTTGTCTGTGCTCTGTTCCTTAGCCCCTTTTTGTTGAACTGTTCACCTGTGTGATTTCTAAAGCAGAAATTAGTCTCTTAAAATGTCTTGACTATAAATATTTATTTTTTTCAAAACTAGAATGATTTTTAACTGACTACATTTATGGTCAAACAAAGCATCCCACTATGGTGCAAATGGGGTGTTAACACCCAAAAGGGGCAAAAAAAGTCACCTGGGGGTGAATGGTAAGTAGTACTTGCATATTTATTAGCAAAAGAGCATGCACATAGTAGGGAAAATTTCTTCACCAAAAGGAGTGTCAGGCCAGACAGGCTAGAGTAGGCAGCTCAGGGAGGCACCATCATGGAGGTGTTTGAAAGACACATAGATGTGGCACCTGGGGATATGGTTTAGTGGTGGAGCTTGCAGTTCTACATTAACAGTTGGACTTGATGAACTAACAAACCTTTCCAACCTAAAGAGTTCAATGATTCTGTGATTCTACATGTAGCCAATGTGGACCAAAATATTCCTATTTGAATGAGTCCTTCACTACATGTCACTTCAGGTTCCTTCCAAGGCCCTGCTGCTGAGCACTCTGGGACTTGTATCAGCTGAGCCACAAACCTCCCTGTTAAATGGAATGCTTTCTGCCTCACTGTGAGGCACATCAATGTGTACTAGAATGTTAAATGGTTTTCTTAAAGTATTTTGCTGCATAAATCAATTATTTATGTGGGAATTATACCAAATGATCTATGAAATACTGTTTCCCTCTAGTTTCCAGATGCTGTTCTGCTCTGTACCCAACCTGTTATTCATTAAGACTTTTCTTCTGTACTCTGAAGCAAGTGTTTTTGTTTCAAAGTCAGCATTAAAAATAACTGACAGTATGGAATATTATTTTTTCCTAAAAAAATAATTTCTGTGGCTAAAGGCAGGTTGGAGTTGACACAAACAAACCCTTAAACAAACTAAATGTTCCTGAGATGCATATGAGAGAAATACCCATTGGACAGAAAGGGGTATGTGTGTGCAAATACAGCATGGCTTTTACTACTATCACTTGTTCATATGTAAGAGATTGTTTTGTTACAGCTTTCTCTCATATCTAACTTCCCAAAGATTTCACAACTAAAATAATTTTCAGAACTGGAAACCAAACACACTTTACCCCCTTTGGGCTGTGCTGATCTCCAGGGTGTTCACAGTGACTACAGGAGTGCAAAGTGTCAGAAAATACTAGTGTGGAAATTCTCACTGACGTGTTACAAGATTTGGTGTACATTTTAATCTACACAAGAGGAATTATGGCTTCTCATTGAATTGTAATATATGGACTTCTATAATTAATTTTCAACTAATTCAGTATGGATGTTATATTTTAAATGATACTATCCTCTGACGTTGCTGTTTGTGCATTGCTAGATCATGTCATTATTTTTTTAGTCTCCCTATTATCCAATTCTTTTAATTTGCTATGGAATCAGCAACACGTTTCTTGATTAGGCAGTACCTCTCTTGTAGCTGCAAAGAAATCTGCCCGAGGATTGACTGTATCAGCCATTTTTTATTTTTTGCTCCCTTGCCCAGAGAAGTTGTAGGTGCCCCATCCCTGGAAGTGTTCAAGGCCAGCTGTCTCGTGGAAGGTGTCCCTGCCCATGGCAGAAGGGTTGTAACTAGGGGATTTTTAAGGCCCCTTCCAACCCAAACCATTCAGTGATTGTACGATACTGTGCTACATCAAGAGCACAGAAGTTTTATAGATCTCTGCCTCCCGGAGCCCAGTTTCGGTGAAGTTGTCATTAGAGGGAGCTACAGAGCAATTTATGAGCAGATCAGCTTTAAACATGCTAAATACACACATAATAATGATAATAATAATAATAATAATAACAATAGTAATAATAATAATAAAACACCAACGATTTGTTCAGAAATGGCTCTGGGCTTTTGTCCTTGTTCTGGTGAATTAATTTTGGCCCTCCTATGACTGATTTCCTCGCCACTGTATTCCGAGTCTTTTGTTTTAAAGCCCTTGCTTGTTTTCTTTGACACCCCTCTCTGCTGTGCAGTATTCCCACTCCCTCAGTATGTGCATTATTTACAAAGGTGCTCCAAACATCTATGTAATCACCAAGGAATGACCTCTCTTTTGTTCTTTAGACCACTCCTCATCTCGGTAAGAAAAAGCTCTAAGGGAGTTTCGGAGGAGTTCTGCGCTTCCCATGGAGGCACTGGAGTGCTGGGCTGCGCTCGAGGCCCCCCAGTGCCAGCTGCCGTGCCCAGGACCCGTGCTGGGCGTAAGCTCTGAAAGCGCAAAGAGGATTTCAGTGCAGTGCACAGCAGCTGCTGCACACAAGTGAGAGATAGCCTGTGCCTGACCAGGGGGTTTAAAAATCCCTGACCTGTTGACTGCCAGAAGATGAGGGGATGAAGCAGGGCCATGAGCGCTCCCCTCAAGTCTTGCTCACAGCAGTTGCAGCTCCCACTGCTTTTGTGGAAGACCCCAGCAGAGTTTCTCACCCAAGGTTTGCACTGAGAAGGACACACAGAAATCACACAATGATTCAGAGTCACACAGAAATGCACTGGAGGGAACTAGTGAGACGGAAAAGAGAAGAAATGTGAGAAACCACATTTAGATCCAGGTTAAACTCTTCCAGTTTTGGGCAGAGAGAGGACAATCTCCAAGTAAGAAATCTGAACATATGAATCCAGGTGTAGCTGGTGGTGTCATAGGAAGTCTGCCTGCAAAGCAGTGGTAGCACTGGCTGGGTTTAGTATGTTTCCACTTCCACTGACAGCACTTATTTGTTATTGATGCACAGCAAGATAGTGACTGTCTTGCTTTCACCGTGTTGGTGACAATTTATTTATTCTTTATATCTTATCTAATATTAAATTAGATATAAAGAAGAAGTTGGTTACTGTGCAGGTGGCAAGGCACTGGAACAGGTTGCCCAGAAAATTTGTGGATGGTCCATCCCTGGATTAGTTCCAGGCCAGGTTGGATGGATCTTTGAGCAACCTGGTCTAGTGGAACGTGTCTATGGCAGGGGGCATGAGATCATCCTTGAGGCCTTTCCAAACCATTCTATGATTCTCTGTTATATCTGTGCTTTGGGACATTACCTTCAGATGCAGCCTGCCCATCTGCAGTCATATTTCCCCTTGAAATGCAAGGGAATTTTGCCTGAGTAAGGCTAGGCACAACTTGTCTTATAGAGGCAAAAGCAGTTTGCAGATACAAAATAAAAATGAGGCCTGAAATGTCTGTCCTTCATCATTTTGCATTGGCTTGCTGTGGTCTGGGCCATCTCCAGCATTTTTTCCTCTCTGCTCTCATTACTCCAGGCAATAATGAAACTGACTAAGTGAAATGACAAATTTAGCCTTGATATGGTCAAAATGTTGTTGTAATGGGGAAAAATACAAACGTGCTGCCTTGGCCATGGGAACCTTCCTGCTTCTTTTATAGTAAAAAAAATACCAGAAATCCTTAATTCCCTCAATTTCATAGTCAATTTCAGAATTCTTTGGCACACATCCACTCTTAGGTGTTGCAAAAAGCATCAGAGACAAAAAAGTCAGAAGACTTTCATAATTTGATCTTTCCATCCTGTCAGTGAGATTTTTTTTTTTTAATTTTAACTTCCTACTAATGCAACAGGAGTAAAGTTGTAGGGATGTCTTAATAGTATTGAAATGATCAGCAGGAATGGTCACATCTCTTGGAAGCAAATGCCTCTTTTGAGTAATGATCTCTCACTTCAAGATGAACTGACAAAATAAGATAAATGGTCTTAGGCAGGATTGTTGGCATAGCCTTCACTGTGGTTTTGAAGCAGCAGGGAAAGATTCAAATACCTATGTGTTTACAATGGAATCAGAGCTATTTATCTAAACTGGTTTATGTCGGCACATTTATGTGCGAACAGCTGAAGTGAAGATTCCAGTTCTGCTGATAAATAACAGAAAATTAACCCACCACCCCTGGCTTGCACAGCATAGTTCACATTGCTTTGCAGCAGCTGCAGGATGGGTTTTTTACATTTTGTATAAACAAACAGATATGATCCCAGCAAAGGGCAGGGCTCCTGCCAGGCTCTGGCGCAGCAGCTCCACGACCTCCTGGCCAAGAGAAAGCAGGCACTGGAGCCTTTGATGGCTGTTGGCCTGGGCTGTGTCCTATCCAGATTTCTTAAAATGGGCTATTTTATTGTTTGGCTGTGAACTCATTGCTGATTAGATGGAAGTGGGTTTGTTTAATTAAAAAAAGAAAAAAAGGGGGAAGAAAAAGGCCAACAAATTGAGTTAAAACTATGTGGTTTACAGCAGAAAATGCAAAAGTTAATTATGGTTACCATCTGTTTCATCAAAACCTTTATTTGCTTTGGATACCTCTATTTTCAGGTCAGGACTGGTTTTAATATCTTTCTCAAATTTATTCCAGTGATGAGGCACTTTAAAATTAAATTACCTTATTCTCCGTAACCCTGAGCAGAGTGGTGATGTCTGCAATGACCTTGTGGTGCTATTTCTTGTAAAAGAAAATATTGCTGTGGCTTTAATCACTACAAGCTTAGCTCTGCAAGCAGAAATCTTGCATGGCTTTTTCCAGGGATTTATTAAAGGAGATATGTGTGTTTCTGTGGGAGGCATATTGCAAACATGAATGGCATTCTTTTCCCCAGCATCTCCTTTCCACTACCTGACCGTGATTTAATTTCTGATATATCAATTCTCAAAAAACCCATGAAGAATTCACCTCCCCCCATGGTAGTTCTGCATACACCTCGTTGCTAAGAGCAATGTCACAATATATGAGTCAGCTACCTTGAGAGTCTTGCAATACACTTGTAAGGCAGAGTCTGGAGGAGCTGACTGGACATTGCATGAGCTTCTCCCCCATGAACTTGATTGCAACACGAGGCCATTTATAGCGGGCTCCTGCTGTACTGCTGAGCTGCCTGCAGTCCCTAGGGGATGCTAGCATGTACACCACTTCTTGACTGTTTTCCAGGAGGCTTGTAAGGTATTTGGAATCAGTGTTACATATTACTATTAGCAAATAGAAGAGGCCAGACTATTGCTTAGGTGGTAGAAGAAAGATGCCTGTGAAGAAAGAAAAATAGCAAAGTAAAATAACTTCTTTTAACAGTACATCTGTCTTATTATATACACATTCCCCAAAATATTCATTTCTCTGGCAAAGGTATCACTGACCAAACATTTGTCATTTCTAAGGCTCAAAGGAACGCGTGGACTCGTGTACTAAATCCTATGAATTCAAGGAAAATTCAATGGAGATTTGATCTGCTTCTAGAAGGAAAAAATCTTTACCCTGCCTCCTTAAAAGAGAAACAAAAAGATCCTTTATTATTCTTAGTGAGAGGACTGTGCTGCTGCTACCACTCTACATAGTGAAATGGGGATTCCTTGAAAATTTTGCTCCTTTTGCATCTTAAATAAATACTAACCTAATGGGAGTGATAGAGTATTAGGCAACAAGATTAGAAAGAGAGATTGTTCCTGATTCAGTCCATTAGGATTAACCAGGCTTTGTTCCATGGCAACTTAGCTAAGAATAATCATGACTGCAAATAATGCTGTTCCCAGTTTCTTGGGTGGAGTGCAAAGTAAAATTGCTGGTTTCCAACTGCAATTGTTAATGTGTTTGGCGGTTCTTAAATGTCACTGTGGCTGTACTTCAGCAATTCAGTTAGAATTGGTTTTGCCATCACATGTGATGCATAAGGAATTCAAACCCCTGCGGGCAAGCTGAGTTCACAAGGTCCTTGTATTTTCAGATTATTTCTGGTTGGACATGATTTCTTTCTGGCGTTAACAGTTGAGGTTGACAGCATTGACTCTGCCAAAAGTCACTGGTTGTACATGAAGTGTGAAAGGAGTATGTGAGAGATGTGGGCTGGGGCAGTCAGGCTGGCACATTGGTGGGTCCTGATGATAAACCAGTTCTCAAGAATGTGGATCTCAGGTGGAGGAGAAATTCAGAACACCTCTGTTCATCCATGCTGCAGGACACACATAGCCAAACCCTGTTGTGGGAGCAGCTAAGCTGAACCCGAGGAAAGGCAGTGTCACCTATGAGCAGTTTGATTACATTGATTGTGTCCAGGAAGAATCTTGAGAATTTTTTAAGAATTGTATGTCTTGAATTGCTTTATATTACTTGTTTTTATTTTTCTACTGTATAGTCCTCTACCTCACATTGCGACATATTTTTATTTTAAAAGCATCAGCCTGTCTCTTTCACGCTTGGAAACTATGGTGCTTTCTTAATACACCAATTTAAATTAGCATGAATCATTTCTACATATTTGATTAGGGTGTCACAATCATTTAAACAAAGATGATGTGAGTGAATTTAATCACTTCACTGCAGGCAACACCAAACTTACTCAGGGTTCAGGTAGCATTTATTTGTGTACTCAAAACCACTGCAAGATACTCTAGCAGGAAAAACCCACCATATTTATTGGCTTATGATTTAAGGTGTACTTCCAAACAGTCAGTTATTTCTCCTAAAACCAGCCAAGGCCCTGGAAAAAGGTGTGTTCAGGGACATCCCTGCTTCACAAGTGCCTCTCTTTAAGGGTGCTCAGTGGGGTAAATCTGTGCCTTTGGGGCACTCTCCAGCCTCTCCTGCCCACAGCCATTACCAAGTCTGTTGATCGAAGAGTCTCAGCTCTTCTGGGCACCCCACAGCCTCTGTCTACGGTGAGTGTGGCTGATGCCAAGAGCAGATGACATCTCGTTTACCTTTAATTTTCTGGCCTGAGCCAGCTGCCCAGGTTCCTCCACCAGCTGGTGGCATGTGGTGGGTACCACCAGGGAATGGCTCAGGGGCTCTTGTGACACCTTGGGGATGGAGGGGCTGCCTCCCACAGACTCTACCTCCCCTCCCCTGGCTGCAGACAGGACACAGGTGTCCAGCCAAGACATGACCCAAATGTGTAAGAAAGGAAGGGAGATGATTGACAGTCAAGTCATCCAAACACAAATTCACTGAAATAAAACACTGTTGATTCCTTTTAAGGGAGGTGAAGAGCAGAAGCTGGGATGAAGAGAGTGAAGCCCATGCATACATTTCCCCATTAATTGTAGGTTTTAGTTGGGCTGCTCTCATTCTTCAGTTCAAGGTCACCCTTTATTATGGGTGTTTCACCCAGGTGGTGCTGACTGTTCCCTTTACACACACACACACACAGATGCACACACCTTCCACCTGGCTTCTTGGGTAGATCAACACCTTTCTACTTTTGGTCTCCTCTTTTGTCCTAGCTCCAGATCTGGGTTCTCTCCATCCAGACACTCACCAGGGCATTCTCCATCTCATTGCTGTTTTGCAATAGGCTTATAGTATTGGCTGAACCCCACCTTGCCTTGCCATCATTGCCTTTCCCAATTTTCCCCCTCTCCAATTACCTGCTTCTGATTTAACTCCTTACAACCAAATGAATAATGGCAAACTCATAAAAATTACAGCATCTTTACAGCATAATATTCATCCCTGTTACATTTACAACATGGTGCTCAAACTCTTCATCACACAGTTTCATTGAAGGTAATTCTGGAGTCTGCTTACTCTTAAAATAGACACAAAAAATGTACATATGATTTGTGCTTGTGGTTATGTACAGCCCTGTGTGCCTTTGGAAGAAAACACCTACAAATCTTGTGGAGACATGACAGATAGACTTTCTGGGGTATATAATTTGGAAACTCATATGCAAGATTGCAGAAAGCCCATCCCACTGATGGCAGGCTTCAGACTAGAGGAGATTATCCATGCAATGCATCGGGCACAGGCATGATTTACAACAAAGGGCCCATCCCATCTGAGCCATGTCATGGGCAGTGTGGCTTGCTGAAAGAGTTGTGCATGTGTGGTCACGCTACTGAAATTCCCATCTGCCATCCAGTTTTCTTGTCCTGGTAGAAGCCTCGTTGTGTGTCATACTTTTGCCATGAGGAGGAGTACACATTGCTTACCAGCTGTGCTTTGGTTCCACTTGCTGCCCCTACTCTGTGTCCTTGCATATGTGCACCTCTTAGGTTGTCTGCCAAATCACTCAGTTGAGGCTGAAATACTCTTCAAGATACTAGGTTAGGAAATATTTATGCAGGAACACCAAACAAGAACACGTGGCCTCTGTGTTATCCTTTGGCTTGAAGCTAAAATTAAGTTGGTCAGCAGGAGAGGGGAGCAGATGCTCTGCAGGCCAGTGCTGGTGCACAGGCTCCAGGGCCAGCTGAAACCATGAGAGGGCTGCACCTCCAACACACAGCCCTGGGCAGCTCACACTCACAGCACCGGGGTAAAGCTGCAGCGTGCGTGACAAAGTACCCTCCCTGCTCTTCATCTGCCCTGAGCAGGAGGTAGGACAGTCCTTGTGCCACTTACCAAGTGCATTTTTTGATCTTCAATTCCATCTAAAAAGAGAAAAAATTAGAGAAAAATAACACCCCCCTTCCCTGAATTACAATAATTTATTCAATGCTTTGTGCTTTTTTGCCAAGTTCATAAAGAACATCTCCTTTTTAACGCTCTACTGGAAAATGCTGATGTGTTTTCCAGAACTGATTTAATCTGTATATATTGTTGTTTAATATCCTGTGGATGTTTGGCTAAATTTTAATAAAGCAGCTAGAGTGTGTCACCATGGGAATTTTAACAAAATCCTCCTGAGGAAAATAGTATTCATCCCAAGGGATGTGTCATAGGTCAAACAAAAGCTGTCATACCTCCTCCTTATTTTGAAAGCACCCATCCTCTCAAATTTTATTTGCAATCAATAGAAAACCTTTTTGTCAGCAATTTGTCTTTTTATTTATATGCTGGTGTGCTAACTAATTATTACAATTCCACACAGTGCTAATCTTACCATAATGGTGTTTCTAGTATGACAACTTTCATCTGCTGACTAAACAAGCACAGTCTTGCCTTTTCTCAGCATGGCCATGAGTCAAAAACAAGTCACTGGGAATTGAGGATCCTAGGGCTCGCCTGTACATGGCTTTTCCATGGGTGCAATTAGACAAGTTCAAGTCAAAGACATGCATCCCCCAAGCATGGGTGAAACTGCATTCCTGTTAAAGTCAGCACAGCTTATCTGAATCAATTCAGTGCAACAAGCAGTCCATGTTAGAATAACTGCTCTGGAGAACATGAACTGGCTGAGACAGTATCACAACATCCACCACCATGTCAGCGTTCCCAGAACATTTTTTTCAGACAATAGAAGTGTGATATTTTAGAAAGAGTTCTTAGGACAAGAAATTGGGCATCATGCCATTCACCAAAAACATGAGATTTTCCCCTCTGCCTCCTTTCTGGGAATTAAGAGCCTGGACTCTGAGGCTACCATTGGTTATAGGGAGCAGCACAACACAGGGAACTTTTGTTAATCTCACACTAAATGACTGGGTGCAGGAAACACACCCTTTGCCACTTACCTCAGGGCAGCAAACATTCTTCTGACACAGAAGCTCATGCAAGGGGCTCACCATGAAGAAACCTCACCACAGGACCAGACTGAGGGTAGTTGTCCTTTACCACATGTTGTACTGTGCATGACACATCTTCTGTATCGTGGGAGTTTTCTTTGTTCCTTTTTTCCTTTTCTTTTCTTTTTTTTTTTTTTTTTAAGCCTGACTACCATGTGCTGATGGTGCAGGTACACAATGTGTTTGCTTTGGCAATGAAAGCAGCTGAATAATTTCCCACTTCTTCCCCCAGCCCAGCTGTTCACCCTGTTCCTCTTGGTTTGCATATGGGTAGGACAAGCCAGGACAGAGAAATAACAATATTAAAAAGTAACTTTCAACAAAAAATCCCCAACATTCACAGTTGCAAGGAGGACACTGACTTGTGATTGGGACAGGAATGCACTGCAGAGGACAAGTAACTTCAAAATACATAATTAAAAAAGTATTTCATACAGTCTGCAAAAGAAGTAGGAAGCAGCTTGTGTTAGGGACAAGGATGTTAAAGCTACAAAACATGTGAAAAACAAGTGTTGAAATAAATAGACTAAACAACTAAGATGACATTTGGAATTACACAAGTGTGTTGTCATCTGCTGTGAGCATCACGTGTATTTCTTCAATCTGTCTAATCTAATATAAACATAGAGCAGCAGGTAGATCTAAAAAAAGCCTCTTCAGAAACAACACAGATACCCATCTTGCCTTGGGGAGATGATAAGGAAGACAGCAAACCAGGTATGACAGCAACTGCAGGCATCATTTAATGTGTGGTTAGAGGGCATTCACATTCCACTCTGATGAGAGCAGTGAACACGGAGAGGAGAGGAGAGGAGAGGAGAGGAGAGGAGAGGAGAGGAGAGGAGAGGAGAGGAGAGGAGAGGAGAGGAGAGGAGAGGAGAGGAGAGGAGAGGAGAGGAGAGGAGAGGAGAGGAGAGGAGAGGAGAGGAGAGGAGAGGAGAGGAGAGGAGAGGAGAGGAGAGGAGAGGAGAGGAGAGGAGAGGAGAGGAGAGAGGAGAGGGACCATGCAAGTTCAGCATAAAAAAAAAGAGATAGCCTTAAATCTTCTTTTTTGGATGCTAAATTTATTGGAGCATATGAAATGTTTTTATTGCCACTGACATATTCAAAAACAAGTTTTCCTTCAAAATATTTTTTCTTTTTTTTGTCTTACAGTAAGCTGTTATGATTAAAAAATCCCACATGTTTCCAAACACACAGCATTAAGACAAAAGACTCCCTGCATGAATTTTGGTTTGTAGGAGTAACTTTGACTCAATTGAATCTCTTTTGGGACACTCCTAGAGCCTGTGTTTTGTAGAACTTCAGACTCACTGATTACACAATTTTTTCTTGACTGGTAGTTGATGAACCTACACTGGTTTGTCCTTCCACCCTAAAGTGTTATTGGCAAGTACAGTGAGGTGACAAGATTTGATGTGTTTTGCAGTGAGGATAGGAATGAAGCTGCCGTTTGATTTTAATGGTGACTTTCTGGGCCCTGGTTTGCCCACAGATGACCTTGCTCAAGAAAGAGGAGAGAGAACTTCAGGCTCTGCAGATGAGAAAAACTTCCTTCTGCGAGTAGAAACAACACTGCCTGATATGTGACCCTTGAATGTCTTTTCACTGTGATTTTAAGTTAAGCCAACAGATACTTATTAAAACTTCTGCCATATTTTAAGTGTTGTTTGGATCTAATCAGTAACAACTGATTACAGTTGTTCAACAGTAACAACTTCCAAAATGTCTTCACTCTAAACAGGAGAGGATTTACCATGCGTTTTTATCTCATGCTAAGAAAAGATTTTTGATCAGGATTAGTTGAGGAGAAAGTATTTGCATTTGAATTACTTTTCTGCCTTAAATTTAAATTCTTCTATAATAACACTGTCTTTCCAAAAAAACTTTTCAGTGTAATTGTCCCTGACAATGCTGGAAATCCCATTAAATCCCTGGTGATCATATTTCATAGGTTTGTGGATTTTGAAGGAGTTCCTGAGATATTTTGGCTGCGCATAGTCAAAAATCAGAAAACTGTCCCTTCATTCCTTGGTTTTGATGCAGAACAGCTCCTCCCGTAGTGATACAGTGTTTGCTCCTGTCCATGGTGCTCTGGCTGGAACCTGCACCAGCAGTTTCCTTCCCTTGCTGCTCTTCCCCCTCACTGCCACACTGCTCAGATCCTGCAGTGCTGGTTCTGCAGAGCTGGGCTTTGGTACCCAATGTGCTGCTCCCTTAAAATGTTCTCGCATCAATCTGTCTTGGCAACTTTTGTCTGGGGCCTGGAGGGAAATACTTTAAAACCCAACAAAGAACAGATTTCAGCTGTTGACCTCAGCAGTTCTTGCAGCTACATCATTTCCCTGATGCTTGCTATCTGGTTACCAGAGAGGATGCAAGTTGGCTGGCTTTTGGCCAGGGAGCTGGTTGCTCTGCACATTTCTGCAATCACTCCAGTCCATTGCCACAAGCACCACAGGGAGCTGTAAAAAAAACCCCCAAAGATGTGTTACAGATGCCTCAGTCTTTGCAACTGTATATGAAAGAGTACAGTTCGCTGCTTTGGGGACTTACAGTACTGGGATATAAACAAGACCATTTTTTTGTATTCATTTCTGCACAGGCATTGTTGGAAACAGTGCTAAAACAACACTTTTTTTAAAATTTGAAATCAAGCCCATATTCCTGGGAGTGCCCCATTCTTCCCCCATCAAGCAGATTGGCACTTATGTGAACTGATGGTCAGAGAGAGTGAAAATTTAGGTAGAATGAGATACTAGCTTACCCAGGCAGGAGACATGCTCCCCTGGCCATGGGAATGATGGGTATTTTTGTGGATCCTGTTCTCTTCTTCTTGTATGTTTACTCACACAACAAACAATGTATTTATTAATATTTCAACCACATATATGCTGACAACTTTCTTTCACATTGCATCTCCCAGTAGATTTTAGATAGATCTTTACATTTAATTCCAGCTATTGCAACACAATTAGTACTAAATAGCTAGCCTTGTTGCTTTTGATGTTTTGGGGGTTAGTTTGGGGGCTTTTTCTTTGTTCTGTTTTGTTTTGTTTTTGTGTTGGGACAAGCACTTGTATTTCTTCAGTTATTAAATCAGGCTCCTTCCCCACTGCAGTGGTAGGCACTGGAATCACTGCTGTTACACAGGAGTATATCAAGGGGATGTCATCTCTGCAAGGTGCCTGATTCTCTTCTATCCATCACTGCCAAGGGTCACCACTGGGAGAGTCAGACCAGATCCTGCTGCAGAGAAGGCAGAAACAGGTAAGGGAGCACACCAGGCATGCTGTACACGAGGCTGACACTTCCTGATGCTGTAACTTAAAACTACCAAAGCAAATGGTACTTAGACCCTTTGAAATTTTTATCACAAATTTCTAGTGCAATTTTGGATACTGGACCAAAATCTGAGTTTGCTTGGATTGTTTTGGGGCATTATTCAGTATAACCCAAGGCAAGCCTGGTGGAAAGGATTCATTCTCAAATTCCTTCTGGGACTGAATGTACAGAAGAGAAAGGCTTCTTAAAAAAAAAAAAAAATAGAAAACCAAAACCAAGCAAAAAAGTGATAAAGCATTGGAATTGTCTGCCTGGAGAGGTGGTGGTCACCATCCCTGGATGTGTGATGTGTTTGAAAAAAGATTGGATGTGGCACTTGGTGCCATGGTTTAGTTGAGGTGTTAGGGCATGGGTTGGACTCGATGATCTTGAAGGTCTCTTCCAACCTTGTGATTCTGTGATTCTGTGATTCCTAGTCTCAGCTTCTCTGTCTAGCCCCAGAACAGTCAAGAGAGTAGGGAAAATGCATTTAAAGAGAAGAGCCTATGCAACTCTAAACTTGACCATATTTTCAGAAAATAAATGTAGAAATTGTTACCTTGTCTCTACTGAGCATATGCAACTCATTTTTTTCTCACATTTGTAACCTGGAAACAGGAAAAAGCACATTTCATGCCAGACTGCAATTTTTTCCTCACGAGGATGGTGATATCGCAACCTTTACAAAATTTTCTATGTGAAAAACCCCACTTCGGTGTTATTCTGCAGTGCCTTATCTCCCTCAGCTGACTTGGAAAGAAACAAGCTTTGCCCTGCCCAAAGCCCTTGATTAAATCAAACTGAAGTCAGAAAATGGAAAATTTCAGACCATATGTTCAAAATTATAAACAATTGAAACCAAGGTATTTTTCTAGCCAGAACTATTAACCATACCTACAATGATTAGTTCTAGTTATGTTTCTTTAAACCATGTTCCTTTTTATCCCCATACAAATACATCTGTGATCTAGAGCTCCAAATACCCTGGAAAAGGCAAAACAAACAAACACAAAAATCCTCTTCCTGAGAAGATGAACAGACAAAAAATAGAATTCGAGTCAGAAACAAGGATACTGTTCACAGAAAAAAAAAAAAAAAAAAAAAAAGAAAATAACCCATGGCTACATCTGCTTAGAGAAATGGCTTACACTCAGATGGCATATGGGTTTGTTGCCACCCTTGGCAGCAAATTACTTTCATCCCCCATCCACAGCTCTTTGACATGACCATCCACACCTTTATCATGGTTTCAGATGAGTTAACAGCACACAGTCTCCAAACTTTCCTAAGGGGGAAAATAATGTTGTATTTTTAATCTCTTGCGGTTTTTTTACATTTTTGACATATTTGTGGCTATTGCTGCATAGCAGGTAACCTGCAGAGGAGTATGGACACTTAAATGCTTCTGTGACTACCTACTCAGCAGCTTCACCCTCAGCAGTCAGCAAACCTCAAAACCCATTTCCATTTGAGAAAATCTGCCAGGGTTAGGATGATTCCCTAATTAGCCACATCCTCTGTGTTTCACCATTAGATAACACAAGGAAATGTGTTCACGGCTTGCTGCTTCATCAAGCTGCTGTAGTGATTCATTCCACATCGACTGGCACTGGGAGAGCAGAAAAGCCCAGGCTGACAGTAGGGATGTGAAGGAGAGCACCATTCCTGTATGAGACTTCAGACAGTGTCTCTCCCTTAGTTTTTTCACAAATGAAAGTCTTCCCTGTGCTGCCCCAAGGACCTTGCCCTCCATTTAGCTCCCAGAGTAGGAGATGTTTTTGGTTGGGTCAGTTCAAAATGTGTGTGTCAAAATGTGTTTTTCTTGAATGTGTGTTACTTATAGGAGTATCAGCTGGATGCCAGTGTCTCTTCAGAGCAGTAAAATACTCAGTTCCCATGAAATCCTGCTCCTGGAGACAGGACATCTCTTGATGGCATTCTTGTAGTCACAGGACTATTTGCCTACAAGAAGAAATGGAGCATGATGCCCTGCTCTGAGCACTGCAAACACAACAATTAATCATTTTCTGTGGGATCCCCCTTCAGCTGTGGCTGTCTGAGCACTGGTGCATCCTCCCAGCACAGGGCCTGGACTCCTTCTGTGGCCAGGGAACAACAGCTACGTGTATGCATCTCCAGCATTTTTTTTTTTTGGTCTTGTTTCAGACACTCACAACTGTACAGGAAACCTAAGCAACCATTTTTGGATCAAGATCATAGAATGCTGTACTTCAGAAACATGCATGCAGCCCTCTATCTGCAGCAATAGGCATCTCTGCATTTTCACTTGATTCCATCTGTCCCAGCACCATTCCTTGTCACCCAGATGTAACTTGCCTATGCTTGTGATTGAATACTCTGTGTATGTGTAGTCTCAGGGTCTGTCATCAGACTGTTGAGAAATGTGATGGGTGCAAGAATTACTGTACAGCCTGGAGCTCTGAGTTATTTCAGGGCCTGAGAGTTATTTTTGAAGGGTGCACTGTATTTTATATTACATCTGCAAGACTGTTACTTACAGCTGCAGAAAGTCACTTGTTTCTATTGCAAAGAAGAGCCTCTTCCAGGTGCCTTCACTGGGCCTGTCATGTCTGCAAGCACATTCCCTGAAGAGGTGAAGCAACACTCAAGTATACCATAAACTTGATGACTACTCTCCCAGGAGTTATGCCAGTCTTAAATATTAGACTCAGTTCATGGAAAAGGGCTGGGAGTTTCCCTCAGGAACAGTCTGTTTGGTTCAATGAAGGTTAGCATTCATCCCAGCAGGAAATAGAGTTTTATGGTTTAGCCCTGGTAGCAGCACACCAAAAAGGACCAGTTAAGTCCTTATTAAAACATGGCTCAAGTGTACTTTGTCAGTGTTTGTGGCCAGATGGCAAGGCCTTATGCTGACCTGCATCAAGGGAAATATTTTGCTTTGATCTCCAGACTGGCCAGCCCAGGCTCCTCCCAAGCTTCTCACCCCCAGCCTCTTTATCTACCACTGAGCAGGCTGACCAGTTGGGCATTTGAATTCTCAGTCCTGCTTTGTGTGTCCCCATTCACTTTGCTGAGGCTTCCTTTCCCTCCAAAAGGCGTCTCCTCTAATGCATTGGCATTGCAGCCCAATCTGCTCCAGAAATCTGCCTGAAGATGGCTGGTATCTGTCAAATAAACAAAATGTTTAATGATATTCTAAGTGCTTTGATATTAACCATGTGTACAATGTAGGGAAGGTGGGTTTTGGTTGTAATTATTGTCCCACCAAAAAAAAATTCTGAGTCCTTTTTCTACCATTAATGACCATTAATACACATCTTATTTTCCTGCAGCATCTATTGCACTAATTTAGTCTCTGCTGAGGACACAGACAAGGATGAGAAAGAAAGATGTAGCTAGAAGGAAAACATATCCTTAGGAAGACACCATCAACCATTATCTCCATCAAATGGGAAATGATCTATTACTTCTCATCAAAGGTCTTCACCTTCACTGAAAGCGGGTTCTTTATGTTATGACATACCACAGAATATTGTACTGCAGCATTAATTACTGCATATACTTTTTATAATACTCCAGGACTGTAGAATTTTATGGTTTTTACCAAAAGTACATACTGGGTCTTTTCATTCTGAAAGTTTCTTTCCCCAGTTTTAGAGAGGAAAGCTTCTTTAAAAATGGTAATGAATTAAAAGTTGCAAAATTTTACTTATTTGTAGACTTAAGGATCAAAAAGTGGAAAATAAAAAGCTTTATTTCTACCCTGCTATATTTGAACTAAAATAAGATTTTTGTCCAAATAATAACAACCAAAGAAACAAACCAAATCTAATTTTTAAGAGATGTTTTAGGGGGTCTGATTCAATGTATTTTGCACTCTTTGAGGCTATGAGACTGAAACTTCTTCCTGTTTGCCTGTGGGCTCATGCTGAGAAGACTGAAGTTGGGTTTCAATTTTTTGTAAGTGGAAGTGAGAGGAGTTAAAGCAAGAACTTGAGTCTCTGTCCTGCAACCATGTTCAAAGTAAAATGCTCTGGTGTTTCTGCATATGAAACTTTTGTCAGTGTTGAAATCTCTAAAATGTGCATACCTCTTAAAGAAGGAGAGAAGTGTTTTCTCATTGTGTCTGGTCAGTAATATTAATATGATTATTTTTGTAGCTTTGAAGTGTTGTGGAAGTTCCTTAGCTTACATTAGCTTTTCAAGCAGGGCATTTGTCTGGTGTCAAAGTAGTCTGGCATGCCAGCCTGACCTTTAAGAAGACAATGTCCTTAGTATTAGTTATATTTCTCTTGGGATGCCTTTTTTTTCTTTACTTATGAATAAGATAAGCCTGTTAAATAATGTTAATTTTCAAACTTTCCATTCTTAGGAAAGGAGGGGCCTTTTTCCTCTTTAAGGGTGTTTGTTCTACTTCTGCTTCTACTTCTGAGGATTACTCATTTCCAGTACACTGGCAGGTAGCATAGACAGCAGGGTTTAGCAACAGATTTTCTATACCTGAGTCACAGGATGTACTATACAATGTTATTTAGAAGGAATTACTGTCTCCAGTGTAGGGCATACACAATATAAAAACTAGCAAAATAAAAAAGTGGTGATGTCTCACCATTTTCTTCCCAAAGAAAATGTGGTCAAACCAAAATGTGGTCAGCCAGAAAGATAGGTAAAATCAGTGTTCTGCAGTCTGTGATCACTCCATGAAACATAAGAATTTGATCCAGGAAAAGACTGCAGAATGGTATTTGTAAACAACTGTCCACACAGTCACTCACTGATATGACTGAAGAACAGCAAGAAGAAGTATTGGTGAGAGAGAAACCTTCAGACTTTGGCCCCTTTTCATGGTTGGAAGTGCAAATCTCTGTGACACCGCTGTACAAATGGTCTCATGTCCTTCTTTGACAAAAAATGTTGAGGAACACTGGAACTGACACCTCTCAGTTTCTATGATTTTCTCCTACGCAAAGGGTAACTTACACAGCATTTCACAAAGGCAGTTGTGTCTCTTCTGCACTCCTCAGCCCTTGATTACTCTCTTGTCTTGTACTGCAATCAAACTGTAAAATCTGGGGTGATGACTATCTCCTCCTTTTCTCTGGACCTCTTAGCCCAACAGGATCAGGCTCATGATAAGGATATTGAGGAGCTAAAGCAAAAGTAGTAAAATAAAAAAAAAATTGCAATTAATTAAGATAATGAAGAGTTAACAACGGAAGTAATAAGTACCTGTATTTAGCATATTATACGTATTTTTAAACAGTTAGTAATGGAAAAGATCACCATAGGAATAATAATAATTGTTACTATTTTTGTCTTGTGTAGATTTTTTAATCTATGACTCTCTGAATATGCTAATTAAAGACTTTGCACATATCCAAATACAAATAATTCCCATCTGGAAGGGATGGGATGTGAGAGTGAAGCAATTTAATGCCAATAATATCCTCATCTGACATTATCACTGCAGATCTGGGGTTGAGTTTCCATTTTTAATTAGTTAGCAATCTTAGTGTGACACAGATGGATTAAGTGCATCCCCCTCTACATGGGCCAGTAGTCACCATCAGATTATGGATGGTTGCAATGGACAGGTACCAGCAAACCTCTGACCTCTGAAGTGACTCGGTTATTGCCCAGAAAAATTTGTGTGCCAGTCTGCAGCTGTAAAACTGGGACTCAGCTTCAGACCTGAAGGTGGCAAGTTCCTTTTCATTTTACCACTCACTATATGTGGTAAAAGAATTCCTTCCTCCAATTTCTTACTGATGGCATTAAGATTTCAGCTTTTCCTTTGTGGGATGGCAACCACCTCTTTTCTGCAGTAAACAGCCGGGGTGTCAGTATCAACCACAGACTTTTTCCTTGGAGCCAGGCAGCCACAGCCCCAGAAGACAGTCTGCTCAGTAGAAAGCAGCAAGCTTTTAAACTTTCACCATAGCCTTATTTATTAAAACTTCTGCAGGTGGTTACATGACATTTCACTTTGCTCTGTGCCCACGGGGAGGGATAAAGGCAATCACTTTTTCCCCTAGCTGTCCCGTTTGACACCAAGGTGAGTGATTCCCATCTCTGTTTCAGAGGTCGGCTGCCCATTTGCAAAACTTGCAGGGTCCAACTCTCCTCGCTTTTCACAACTAACAAATCCCCAGTATTTCTTGGAGCAGCTCTGAGTCAGGTTTGGGTAGGTGCCACAAACCCGTCACGAGGAGCCAGACAGCCAAGTAGGCAAAAGGCACCGCAGTCACATTTAGCTGTATCCTTCAGTGGCTGTTTCAGTTGTAATTCTTCTTTTGTTCAGCCTGCAGCAGATGGTGAATCAGAGCACATTTGGGCAGGTGGAAAATCTTCCAGCAGCAATGTCTGGAGCTCTGAACTTGGCTCCTTGCTTGTCCTCCCCCCTGCCTGGTTGTGCTGGCCCAGGGTGCTGTGTCTGCTCAGATGGCTCCAGACAGAGAAGAGGGCTAGGGAGGAAAAGTGGCAGATGGCAGCTGAAGCTGGATCAAAGAAGGAGGCCTCAACTCCATACAACAAGCACTGGTAGGAGCTGGATTTGTTTCCAGCTGTCTTTTGGGTGGCTATATTTAAAAAGTGCCCCTTTACAGAGAATTTTGATTTTAGAAGTCCACAACCTTTTGCTGTTTTCCCCATCTCACCCTGCCTGTGGGCATGTAGGGACAGATCCAGACCTAAATTAAAGTATCTGCAAATGTGAACCTCAGGTGGCAGGACCCCATGGCTCTGTGTTGACCAGATCTAATGCTTCAACTGTGGGGAATTTTTTTCAAGGGGTGATCCATCTTTATTGCCATGTTTTCTGTGTGAACATGTCTGTACAAGATGTGTAATTAAAGTGAGGTAGTTTTTTCTATGGCTTTCCTGAGTTAACAGAAAGCTGGCAAAGCTTTCATAGCCCTTCCCAGGTGCCCTTCTTGTAGCCATGCCAACATGTTTTGCAAACACTGAATTGGCCAAAATAGCTGCCTTCACATAATCTAAAATTTGTCCACATAAAGTGCTGGGAGGGGATGAGTAAGAGGGGTGAGCAGGCCTGTAGGAACTGGTATATGCCCCTGCAGTGCTGTTCTCTGTGCAGCTCAGGATACAATAATGCTCTTGTGCAAGTCTGGGGGCATTTAGCAGAGATGCTTGGTATCTGCTGCTCTTTCTTTTCACTTCTCCCACTTTGACAGAAAAAAAAGAACGGATTTTTGCCACCAGGATGATGCCAAGTCCTTGAATAAAGCAAGTATCAGACATTTAAAATTTAATTTTGTAATCTCACAATATAGAAAACCTAAAGAGAGACCAACACATTATAAGAAAACTTGTTAGCAGTACAAGAAAATGTGCCAGAGGTATCAGGACAGGCCTAAGACTTAGGTTTTCACTACTCACATTGATTAGGCAGTGCTGCTGAGATCCATAAGCCTGTGTTTGCTGCCCCACCAGAAGTGCTGGTGCCAGTAGCTGCAGTCTTGCCACAGGACAGAAATGTCTCAGCCACTCTGCCATGACATTCCTAAAGCAAAGGAGATCTAGCTATGAAGTTTGCCAGTCTGAAATCCAAGCTAATCTGATCACAAAATCACAGAAAAATTTAGACTGGAAAAGACCCTTGAGGTCATTGAGTCCAACTGTTAGTCCAACTCTGGTGGTGACTCACCACCTCCCTGGGCAGCCGGATTCAATGCTTGACAACACTTCAGTGAAGAAATGTTTCCTAGAATCCAGTCTAAACCTTCCCTGGCATAACTTGAGGCCATTAATTATGTTGATAGTAGACAGGGGACAATCTGTTTCTCCTGGCTTTCATCCTGATGATTAGGACCATTTCAAGCATTTTCTGTCTTCTCAATCTATTTTTATCTGGAGGCAGTTTCACAGAACATGCAGTATCTCAAGGAGAGCAATACTCAAGTGAATTGAACTGTGTGACTTACTCCAAGCAGGAAGTGGTCTTGATGAGCTTTCCTAGTACTCTGTTTACAGCTTCAAAAGCAATTTGCCAACCTAGGAGCCGCCTTGTTAGATGACCTAGGGGAGGATGTGCTGGCAAGGGTCCCTGGTCCATCAGCAGGAGGCTGGGCTGGAGCAGCTGGGCTCTACTTGCAAACTGTGTCCTGCAACACTACATGGTTGGTAAATGGTTATCCTCTGTGTCTTTTTTTTTGAGCATCACATCAACACCTGCAGATGGAAGGAGTTACAGGGAATCCCCTGCCTGATTGCATGGCAGTAACTCTGTACTGCTTCAGGTACCCTCTAAAATAAGCTCAAGGGAAAGAGCTTTGGTCTATTTTAATATCTGCACTAATTGCTTCTTTTCATTTCACAGACATGAGGTGAAATGACAAAGATTTCACCAGAAATTGTGGGGCATTGTCATGCCTGTAACTGAAAAGGAAATCATCTGGGTTTCTCAAGGCAGTTTTGCAGGAAAAAGCCAGGGATCTACCAAAAGTTTGCTAAAATTAAAAATATTAACTAAGCCTTGGAAAAAAGCTTGAGATGGTACTTCCACAACTGCAGTTTTGAGTGAAGACCAGGGAGGACAGCAACCCCCCCTCAAGACAGATTCCTTCCAGAGGGGAAGGTGGCGGGAGAAGGGGACGCAGAATGAGCCCTGCAGTTTGGCAGGGGGTCAGCTTGCAGCACCCAGGCCCTGGTGTGCTGGTGAAGGAGTCCATGGGCTCCAAGGCTGAGGGAGTACTAAAGAAGGATAACACTTTCAAAGTACCTCTGGAAGATCTGGCAGTGCCCAAAGCACTTACTGCAGTTCTGAAGAGCAGTTGTGTTATTTTCCTTTTTGTTGGGGTATCAAACGGAGTGCCAGATTCTCTATCTTATTTGCAGAAATGGAAAAACCAGAAATAATCTCAACAAAAAGCTGTCTTCCAGGATGTAGATCTACAGTATAGGCTCTTGCATCACCATGGAAATTAAGAAATCTCTGACAGCTTAAATGTCACTGAGAAGGAAATAAAATAGAAAAATGTCACAACATGGCAGGATGAAATCTGTCCTTCCTGGATACCTAGTGACATAAACAGTTCTGGACCAGGGTCAGAGAGAGCATTGGAACTGTAATAGGCTCCTGTCAGAGGGCTCCTCTGGCAGAGAGGAGTAATGTTTGAGTGGTTAAAATGCATTGAAAATTTCTATCCTGCCTTTTGGAAAAACATGTTAGTTAAACATTAACATGGTTCCTTTGCCAGTGGCACAGGTCACAGGACGGGGACAAGCATGGACAAATGACCATAAACTTGTTTCTCTCACCTTTTACCGATCCAATGTTACATCCTGGGTTTGGGCTTCATAGGTCATATTTGCCTTATAGTGTTTCTGACATAGTGATTTTAGGAAATAGTATTGCTGGTTAGCCAGCACAGACTAAAGTCTGCTGAAGAAGGTGCTGCTGTGCCAGTGCCACCACTGCCTTCTTTCTCAGTCTCTCAAATATTTCCTACTGCCATGTCATTTGGCTGGACACTGGTGCTTCTCTGACCCTTCTGTGAGCCAAGGAGCTGAGTAGGTTCTCTGCTAGTTTAAAGGACCTTTATTTTGTCCAGAAGAGTTTGTAGATGCAACTTTTCGTGTCAATGTGTATATTGTAGGCACTGGGGCTACTTACCTGAGAGGACTGGCAGAGCATTCTTATTCTGGAGTATGGCACACTTTAAAAAAGAAGAGTTTATGGACAAGACAATGGTTAAAAAAATCATTTCACCAATACCCATTACACCCAAATATCTAACGTGAAAGAATTAAAAAGGGATTGGTATCTAAAAGAATTTTATATGTGGAAGTGATTTTGAAAACAAGCACACATCACAGACTTAAAAAGAGGCTAAAAAACAGTAGACAGATGGTCAGATACCAAATTAGATGCAATTAGGATATGGAAAGATAATTTATCATATTCCTTATTCCCAACTTTTCATATAGACACTGGACTTGGCAAGCTCTTTATCTGCTCTGATGAGTGCTTACAATAGAGCTGAGAGGTCTGAACACTGCCAGACCCAGCAGATCTAGTTTTTTGCAGGCTTAGTCCTACCAGCTGCTATCCCTGAGGTGCTGGGTGCTTTGGCCTCACTTGTTCATTTGCCCTTCCTGTGCCCATGATTTCACAGTGCAATAAATCCAGCATTAGGGCTCTGAGGTCAAAATCACTGCAGCCACACAATGTACAGTGCTGACATACAACAAACCCTTGTTGCTGAGTCAAGTTTTTGCTGTTAATCTGTTGTGCTGGCAGGGTTGGGTTTTTTTTATAGGAGCTTTAGTATCATCTGTTTGTGCTGCTCGAGCTTTATGCTGGATCAACCACCATCTCCTGTGGCCAGCCTAGGGACAGCACAAATCCTGTGTCTCTATGAACTTTATGAGAGAAAGGAACCATGTGAGGAAGATATGTTGTCTCTGATTAACAGACTTTTTTTGAAATAGCTGGAAGGACTGGAGTATCAGACCTGCATAGTGACAAGGACTGAGTTCATAGAAAAAAATGAAATAAGCTAAACATTAAATCGACATGGAATACCATGAATTTGGATGTCTAAAATTTGTCTGCTAAGGATTTTTGAAAGGCAAATTCCAATACTCTTTAACAGACAGAGAAAATGCTCTGAAGCCAGATCTGAAATGAATGTATTTATCAAGATACCTCATCTCCTCTCATGTCCTTTTGCTTTCTGGCTCAGCTTCAGATAATATGTAGGAGCCATAGTTTCTACAGAACTTATCACAGGCAGTATGTTCTGGCTATTATTAAGATGAGGGATCTCAAATATTTCCATTTCTTTTATGAGAAAGTTAAGAATTCTGCATAAAATTGCCAATAAGGAAAATATCTTTCTCTGAAACCAGGTCCTGATTATTCATGTTACCTAGAAATAGGATAATGAAGATAATGGCTATTTTGAATCACAACTAGTTCTGAAAGAAATTACAGGGAAAAATAATTTTGAATTGCATCAAAACAGAAACCTTTCAGAAATGGCCGGTGAAATTAAAAGGTTTGAGAAAAATAATTTCAGGATAAATTAAATACCTGATTTGAGTAAAAGGCATTATTCTTTCTGCTTTGAGCACTTCCACACATATGAAACATAGTAGAAAGTAACTTCAAGGAACTACCAAGGCAGAAAGTTCAAAAGAAATCAATTTCATTTTGAAAAAAGCAGAAGTGAAACAAACAATTTCCTTAAAAAGAATTTTATTTTTTTCTCTTAACAGACAATTATAGCCCAGCATCAAATCACAAAAGCTCACAGCATTACTGAAACTTCTGAGAAGTAATCCCACATTGCGTGTAAGATGCTTTCCAGGTGGGGAGAACAGGAGGGGGATGCAAACAGCCATAGGGAGACAGGAGGTGCAGGCCCTGCTGCCCATCTCCTCTGCTGAGTGTCCTGAGGGCCCCAGTCCTGGTTTGCTGGCAGGACTCAGAGAAAACGAATCTGCCAGGGACTCCCAGCCTACACTCTGCACAGATGGAGAAGTCTTGAGCCAATGGAAGAAAATCAAAACCTCTTGTTCTGAAACGTCTTTAATCTGGTGAGAGATCTCCATATGGATGCTAAAATAAGCAGAAATTCTTACTGACAGTGTAACCCATTCAGATTTCCTGTATATATGGATTTGAGGAAGACACTAGAACACTGATCTTTGTGACCCCCTTCCCTGTTTGTGTGTGGCACCTGAGATGCCACCCTGACTCAGAGGAGATTGCAGAGGGAGGAGCCCTCCTCTCTCCCTCCCTCTGGGTCAGCTGTTGATGCACCAGCCTCTCGCTTCTAAGAGCAAAGGCAGTAGGACAAAGGGACACCCCGAGTTCATGCTTTGAGTGATTCTGCTGGGAAAACATGAATATTGCCTTGGTATTGGTAGCCCAGTGCAGCTCTGTTGTTTGCCCTTCAATTTCACCCCAAATTTTCAAATCACTTTCTGTCTGATTTTCAATTTAGATTTTCTTGATCTTCCTAAAAGCTGTATTTGCTGTATTTGCAAAGGCATTATCAAACAGCTATTTTCTGCTGCTAATTCAGAGAAGGGAAAAAACATTTCTGCCAAAAATATGAGAGAGATTCCTACTCCTAAGGGCAGGATGTCTCAGCTCTAAAACCTAATCTGCACATGAACTGTACTGCCTTGTAATGGCTTAACCATCTTGAGGTGGAAGTGCTTATTTCTAGGAAGAAAAATCCCTCTGCAGAGGCATATTTATATTAATCTGATGGAAGATGGGACTGTAAGGTATGTGAGGCATAAGTGAACCTGTAAGGATAAAGCCTCAACTTCATATATAACTCAGGGAAACTTCCCAACTGGACTATTTTGGCTGTATGTCATTATTTGAAAGGACATATTGCTGCAATGTAGTGTTTGTGTGCTTTCTGCATACACTATGTACTCCATGGATTAAAAAAAAAAAAAAAAAAAGTATTTTGGCACAAGACAAAGCAAAGTATACAGTAACTATAAAACACAGTACAGAAACTCTGATGGCAATCACCCTGCACAGCAGGGGGCTTGTATTCAGCTAAACCAGTCTTCTGGTACAGCAGGTTCTGGCTAGTGAGACTCCATTGTCATGTACAAGCAAGCATATTTAAGTGGTTAGGATATCTTCATTCCATTTTGCTCTGATTTGGCTGGTCTCCTTGTACTCATTCTCTCTTAGCACACTTAAGGGACCAACCCCTTCATCTGCATATTCAGTTGCACAATAATTTTTTCATCAGGTCACTCCTCTGTGAGTTGCCATTTGCCAAGTACTGCATTTGGAAGCATTTGCTGGTCTCAGGAGAGGTGATGCTTCGTTTGCGTTGGGAAGAAGAAGACAGAAGTCCTCACAGGCAGGAAAAGCTGGGCTAGATGAGAAATGCATTAGCATAAGTAAGATAAAAATTTAAGGTGCAGAAACTGTAATTGCAAAATACATCTCTGTGAATTCTGGCATTAAGGGAACCCTGGAAAGCACAAATAAAATAACTGCCATTAGCCTGGGAATGACAGTAAAGCAGGTTTAAACTAAACTACATGATGTGGTGTTTAGGATGCACCGAGGACATGTGCAATCATCGGGGTGTACCCCCACAGCACATCTGAGGGTTACCAGCAGTTTGCCACTGCCAGAAGGGGTAGCCCAGCCATTCTACACTAGACTTAGCCTTGCCCCATCTCTGTCCCTCAGATGAGAACCTGTGAACCAATTCTCACCTGGCAGGAACTGCTCACCTTTTACTTTTGGTAGGGTTATTTTTGGTCAGGACAAGCAGTTTCAGTTGGTGCTTCATTCCAGCACTTGGAAGAGATCAAGGTCTCTCACCAAGTTGAGCAGGACAGAGCTCAGATTGCAGCACCTGGGAGCTCATGTACTTCAACTGTACTCTGTATAAATCTAAGGAGTCTGTTCCTGGGCTATAAGAGCCCACTACCTTTCTCCAGGATTCACAGCGCTGCAATATCTTTTTCTCTGTGTAGAGCTTCTGAGCTTAGATGAAAAACCAGTTTTTTGGGGGGCATGCAGTATGTACCACTTACTCTAAGAAGCAGAGGCCTTGACTAGTTAGTAGGCATGTTCTAAACAGTGCCAGAGAAAGCTATGGCTTTAGACTTAGGATTGCTCAAAGTTTGTCTTTTTTCTCCCCTCCTAGTTCCTGTGAATTTACAGCATCATTGTTTCTCATCATATCAACAAACCAGGCTCAAATACCCAGGGTTTGTCCCTACCAACAAAGTCCAAAAAGATAAATAATGTGAAGAGAGCTGAAAGCATCATTCAGATGCAATCACGTCAGTACAGGTTATTGCTGGCATAATTTCTTTTTCTCTGTGTAAGTGTTTTTGGTTTTGAGTTGGTTTCAGTACACAGCCTATTCCTAAGAACACTACAACACCAGTTGCAGTTCCTGCCCCTTGTGCTGCTATCCCAACTTGACAGCCAGTGCTGCTAAACAGCAGCAGAACTGAAATGCTGAGGAATGTGGATGGGAAGGCGCTTTCTGGAGTCCAAGTAAAGCTTGTAAGGAGAACAGCTTAAACTGCAAATGTATTTGGGAGGTCGAGATTCTGTAGAAAAGATTAATTTGAGACTCTTAGAACAGGAAAGGAGATTTAACCACATCACCACTATTTCATTAAATAGTATGAGGAAATCCCCATGTCCAGCTTGGAAAATTTTGATATAAATTACTTAGTTGCAGAATGACAGAGTCTTCCTGAGCAGTACTAGTTCCAGCTCTGACCCTTTATAAGTACCAAACTCAGAGAATATAATGACAGAAAACAAACACAGAGAAGCTGTTACACATACAAAAATACTGAAAAATTGAATACTTTCCATGATGATTAAAAAAAAAACCTCCAAAACCCAACAAGTTCTTAAATTCAAGCTGGCATTTAGGGGCTACAACAATCTAGGAAGCTTGGCAGGAAAAGGAGCACTAACCAAAGGTTATTGTTATTATTCTTTTTCTGGTAAAGCAGGAGCCAGTTGTGCCAGAGTTTATTCCATTTATTTAAATGGAGCTCTTATTATGTTGTTCTCTTAAACTACTGACTACTTCTGGTTTCATTTTTTTTTGTCAAACCCACAAAAATTTGTTAAGGAGGACTTTGTTAGTTCAGTGCAAATTTCCATTGCTCGCTTTCTGGCCATTGTTTCTTTTAAATCTTACATAAGCAGAGGTAGCTTGATGGGTTTGGAGCTTAAGTTCCCATTCTTTGACAATCCAAAAATGGGAGAACTGCAGCTTGATATAACACTAAGACTAAAAACTAGGGAGGTGGTAGGTTTCTTCTTAAGTCATCTCTTCTGTTTGTTAATGTTCCTTTTTTCCCCCCACATTAATGACTGCTGAATAGCTTGCAAAGAACACTGCAGATGACCAGTCTCGTGTGCTGCAAAATGTTCTATTCCTCTGCCCCTGGAAGCTCCCTGGTGTGAATACCATTACCTATCTGTACAGAGAGCCTAACAGGTTATACTGTAATAGGAGGTGAGGAAGCAAACCTGTAGAACTCTTAAAAGAGGAAATAGGAATTGATTTGAAAAGAGATCCAATAAGAATTGTTGCAGAGTTACATAGAAAATTAATTTAGCTAGTCATACAAGAGCCATCAATCAGCCTGTTGCTCCCCTGAAAGAACAGGCTCTATATCCTTGCCTGCAACCTTCCCAATATCTTTTGAGGAAATGAGTACGAACCAAGTCCCTTTGAGAAAACAAGTAAGAACCAATTACCTTTGTAGCTTTTGGTTTTGAAATATTTCTCACTGTCCAAATCAAAAAGTTCTTTCATAAAATCCTTCTTCACCTGGTTTTCACCCTGAGGCAAAACTAAAATCCCCAAGCATCAAAGTCCTCAGGTAGAACGTAATTAATTCTAATGGCAATGGCAGCTCAGCTTTCAGCTGCAGTAGAGGCTAAAGGACCTCTCCCTCCATGGTCCCTTCTAAGAGGCTGTGGGTGCACATATCTGGGAGTGGGATGGGGATAGAACAGGGGGAATCGATGTCTTTCCTGTGTAAGCCAGGTGGGTCTGCAGAGGTATAACATCAAACCACAGTATAGGATCAAGAATTGTGCATAAAGTCACCTCCAGGTGCTGGTTTGCTACTTCAGAGCTTTTCTGATGGCCAGGATTCCAAACCACCAAACTTGCTTATTGACTATTTTAGCATTTCCAAAATGAGGAAACACTTTTTTACCCCAGAGCAGCAGTTCTTAAGCTTTGAAGCACAGAGCATTCTGTGGCAGAGCTCAGAGAAGCAGCTGGTTATTCACACAGTGTACATTAATGTGGCTTGTACATTAATGTGGCTTTTTTGAAGCTAATTACCAGAACGTAACGAAAGAAATAAAAGTTGGATGGAGTAACTCCTTGAACTTACTCTAATCTGTGGACTTACAATTGGTTTGCAATGCCATAATTTGCTGTAACATAGCTTGTGGTATTCAAATAATGGAGAACTCTGGCTCTCTATTGCATAATTACCATAACAATTTATTTTGGCTTAAAAGTACTTATCCTCAGAAAGTCCTTGTTCCCTCCTTTGACTTTGCAGAGATTAAAAAGAGTAACTGACACTGTAATTTAACTTCTTGATGACCGTATCAGTCCTGTAGATCTTGCTCAATCAAAATGCTGATACTGCTGCTGATAAAATACAAGTTGTCTGATAGACACCTGCCCCAAATTTATTCCTGCACTTGACATGAACAAAGTGTAGCTAAGGTCAAATATAAGGAAGTTCTAGTTAATCACAGTTCTGGAGTGAAGTAAAAGCAATGGACGTAAATTAGTGTAATGCAGAGCAATTCTCAGGAAAAGAAACCCTAAGATTTTATTATTATCTCCCTGTGAGACTGCAATTTGCAATTTGCACTATAATTCCATCAGCTGTCTTTTCTGCTTCTGTGCATAATCAGATATAACATCACATGTCATTAAAGAAACAATTATTCTAAGAACAGACTAATAAATGCCTTCTGTTAGATGCAGGATTTAGCTAGCAAACATAAATAGACCTTTTGCATCAATACCAGTAAGGATTAACAGTGACATTTTTATGTCACCCACTCATTTGTGAATTGCCACATTGTCACAGCAAGCCACAGGGTGGAGGGAAAAAAAGGAGACAACCAGCAAATGCAAAGTTATCATTTGTGGGCGTGAAGAAACTGTGACTAAAGATGCTAGTCAAAAAGTCTAAAATAAGGAAATATTTGAATCCCACAAAAATGCCATATTTAAGATTGTAGGATTGAACATTTAATGAGAATTGGTGAAAGAGGGTTTTTTTTTGGGTACAGTACTTATTCACAGTCTTCCTGTGTTAACTTGGACAACTTATACAGTATTTGTGTGACTCATATTTTCTCAGGCTTTTAATTTTTGGGGTATATTTTAGGCAGTATTTCCCGTTCTTATTGGAAGCAGTTTAGTAGTATCTGCAGAGAATCTACAGATGCTCTGTATGGGTAGGGAAATTCTGCTGTTTGGATGAAACATGGGAACCTGAAGATCCTGTAATAACAATTGGCTTCTATTTCTTCACACTCCACAAATCAAAAAAAAACAGATTGCAAGGAGCAGCAGGGTTAGTTTGATTGTTAACTGGTGGATAGTTAAAATTACACTGAAAATTTAGACAAAATTTCAAAAACCAATTTTTCAACAGAGGTATTTTTTCAGCAATTAGTTTCTTAGACACACAGAGTAGGTTTCTGTAGCACTCATCATTAGGGCAGTTAGCTATCCATGCCAGGATATAAATGCAAGTTGTCAGCTAAAGCCTTGCAGCCAGTCTTGCAGTCATACACTGATTTCCACATACATTCATTGACAAGGTTGGGCTTAAGTTTCTTCCTTAGAAAATTTTACCAGTTAAGCCTGAATGCAATTGTGTCCTTTAAACTGAGTTTGAAGGATAAAGATTTGAAGATTTAATGATATCCCTTTGGTGTTACTTGAAATTTCATGAATGTCAAATGTTCTAGAAATGTTCTCATTTTGAAATGAGTTGACTGGCTCCCAGGAAAGTTGTAGTGAGGTGCTAGAGATAAGCAGGAAAACATCTAGCCAAAAGCATTATGACTTTTTTTTTTTTTTTAATGTGTCTACATACATTTGATCTATTTTGCAGGCATGATCCCTGCCTGGCTGCCACCATTTAAGCTGGCTACAAAAATTCTAGGGACTGTAGGTGAGGAGCTACATCCTTTCCTGTATTTGAACAACATCTGATATTTTGGGATACTGACTGTACAACATCATCAGCACAAGTTTTGGCAGCTTAATGCATTTCCTCCTCCTCCTCTCCCAGTCAATCCATTTTCACTTCTTCAGAATAATTTTCCTGTTGTTTCATTCAATCTCAAGTCAAACAAGCAGGCAAACTTTCACAAACCCGCAAAGGACCATTAAAAAAAAAACACATTGGCAACAAGAACTCCACAGCTTACGGCAACAGTTCCTTTCCAAAAAGAACACTGGTGAAAAAGCAGTATTCTGAGAGTAGGTAATTCTTCATTACTGACCTACTACTGTAACAGGTCAGAGGGGTTTAAACCAGAAAAGCACTAGTGTGGAATGTGGAATATTAAAATCATTCAGCAGTTACAAAGACAGGAGCTGTTGCCCTGTACTGCTTTCTCACTGTGTGTACTGGCACGTCTGAGTTAGGCTGCTTTTTTTTCCATTGTCTTCACAATAGGCATTTCAGTTTGAAGGGTGTGTAGGAAAGTGAACTTTCAAAATGTTAGTCATCAGAAAAGTTACAGTATTCTACTTTCAACAGGATGTGAAGAAAAGTTTTCCAGAATGTAGATTCAGTTACACAAGGATCAAAAGGGACTCATCTGTAAGAGAATGATGTGGGCATTCCAGTTAGCCAGAAATCCCATTAAGGACCTCTGTAAAAGATACTACTTTTGACATGATTAATTAAATAATCACTGGAAATCCTGTGAACTATGCGCAGTGTTTCTTATTCAAAGTAGAGTATGATTCACAGTGCTGACTTTAAGGTACACAACACTAAAACCTCGAGGAGAAAGTGAGGTCTTTTTCTGCATTTGCCCACCAACTTTTAGTTTTGTCTTGGTTATAATTAAAATGATGCATGTGGAGACCTTTATCATCAACACAATTTTTGTTCCTTCCACTCCTAAAATTTCAAGTGGAAAAGGAAATCTTATATTTACTTTTTCAATTTAATTCTTAATATAGAGATTTCTTTATTTGAAGCATCCCCATTTTCTGAGCTTTATAGATCCATTAATCAGTATTTACAGAATTCAAGCCACTAAAAAATAGAGAGAGAGGAAAAAAAAGGGGACGTATGGGAAGTAGCTAGGAAAGAAGGGGATAAAGATGCACAGCACTGTGATCCCAAGAGCTCTGTGCTTTGCCAAGCACCATCAGCAGACTTTTTCATAGCAGGACTTTGCTACCTAGTGGAAAATCAGTTGCTTTTTTTTAGCCAAGGTTCCAGTCTAGAAGGAATCACATTTTAATTTAGAATTCTCTGATTTGTTATCTCTTCTGAGCTAAAACATAAACTTTGCAACGATGTAAAAAATTATAACTGCTATTCTGTACCACTGATATATCAGAGAGAAAAAAGCAGTCCCTCAGTGCATATAGGAGAAGTCTCTGCTCAAATGTTTGCCTGTTTGCAAACATTGCTTCAGATAAATTTACTCCAGATCCGGGAAAAGGTTTGGGATCTCATTTTGTTTAAGCCCCACAAATATAAACACTGGGTAAAGGCCACTACCACATTTCTCTTGCATACACTAACTTCAAGAACTGCCCAGCTCTTTAATTATCCCAGGAAAAAAATTTGGCTACAAAGAAGTTGAGATTACTGCAGGAACTTGAAGCAGACTTTCAAAGTTGAGAAAATTTCAAGTTAATACCCAAAAGCCTAACACTGCCTAGCAAGCTGACAGCTGTCAGTGACTTACTATACAGCCCTTAAAAGACATACTAGGGACGTAGTATTGCAAGCTCTTACCCATGATACAAGTAACTTATTTTGCAAAGGAAAAATATCCTTAATAAGATATCTTTAAGAACAATGATGCGTCTTATGAGCAGATAGGATAATCTTGCAGCAACTCTTTAGTTTCCTGTAGCTACTGTTCAGTGTTGATAGAGTTGATTTCTGTCAGTAGCTAAAGATAAATAACAGACTGTTAATTAGCTATGTCAGCTATATGAGGTACTTGGCACCATTTAACACCAAAAGTCTTCTCAGCCCTCCAGTTTCACCCATAGCTCAGTTCATGTCATTTATTCACATGTGAAAGCATAATACCTGTGTTAATGTTGAAATGATGTAGCATCTCTGCTTCCATCCCCATCCAAAGAACTGCCAGTAGCTTCAAAATGCCTCAGACTTAGCAGTGCTGGAGCCCACACCGTGCAGCTGTAGACTGCAGGGGTGGCATCTACAACACCCACAGTCTGTTTCACCCAGCCCAGCTGTGGCAGAAGGGGATGTTTCAAGATGCAGAAGACAAGTGTGAGGCTGGTAGCTAATGGTCCTGCTGCGGGAAGTAGCTGAACCAGCAGGACATACCTGCATTTCTTTAATTATACTGTTCCAAACTGTCACAGACATTTCCGTAAGATAGATCCATAGTAAGATACTATGCCACAGGTAACAAGGAAAAGAAATAGCAAATATAGATGTCCTTATATATTCAAGTGTTACAAACATGTTTTCTGGTACTTGGATGCTGTATATCATCCAAGTGTACAGAGACACCTTCTTAGTCTGTACAGTTAATTTTGTCTTTCTGTATTTAAAGCAGTAAAAGGGACAGCACCTCTTTAGTATAAAATGTCCCAAGGGATTTCTATGCCTCAACATATATTGCAGACATATTTTATCTCTCTTTTAAAAGGAAACCCCCAACACACTTCCAGAATAGTCAACCACTCCACCCAGCTTTAAAAAAGACATGTTATTTATGCCCACCCTACCACCAGTTTCTCAGGCACTCTTAAGGAACTGCAAAGTGAAATAACTGTGAGAGCTCAACAGCTAGCCAGAAAAAGTGAAAGGTTTCTGGCTTCAGCAGAGAAGTACTGAGGAAATGCCCAGATACAGCCCACATGACTGAATTATTCTGGTAGTTAGTAGCATTTGAGATTAGGTTCACAAAGTCTCTTTTCATGGCCAAGGGTTGATGCAAGGATACATTCTACAGATAGAATGCTTTAGACTGATAGCAGTTAGCTTCAAGCATTTTCCAGCACTGATGCAGAGCCATGCATGGACACGGATCTGTTCACTTCCGTCACTCTTGCCGGTCCCACTGTGGGTTTGCCAAGTGCCCCTTAATGAAACAAGGGCAGGTTAAAATCGATTAATGTGACTTGCCCCCAGCAACCCAGGGGAGGGGACAGTTTACAGCTGTCTATACAGAAGGGCAGGTGCACCTAAATACACTACAATGGTTCATTTGGCATGGCTGCTCTAGCTGAAAGAACATGGAATGCTTTTGCACCTTGACCAAAGTATTACCTGCTCTAAGGGCATCTCATGCGCCACTTGCAGCTTCATTCCTTGTGAAAGTCTCAGAATATGGCTTCTTCAAGGTTTTACCACAGGAGATGAACTACCTAACTTGTAACACAGTTTTATTAAAAGCAGACACAAAACCTGGTAGGTTGGGTCAGTTTTTCCAATAATGAGTGCACATTAGGACACATCAACACTAAATTTGGCTAAACTGAAAAATCACAGAAGATAAATTGTGGAACAGCTGTAAAATGATGTTTCATTATAACAAAACTAGGAATTCAAAATCACGTTTCATTTTTTCTGTCAAACTGTTCACAGTTTAGCCCAAACCAAAAAGCTAGCCCCTCTCCTAATCCCTTCTATTAATCTCAGACTTCTTCCTCCTTTGCACACTCAGATGAGGACATGAAAAAATGAAAGTACGTATCTTTTTTTATCTTCAATGCCAACAAGGAGACAAAATGCATAACTCAACTACTTTTTTTCTAGATGAAGTGTCTGAAGTTTAGCCTATTACCTTCAGGTTCACATGCATTCCATGTAACTCAAGGTGTATTAAGTCAGGACAGTAATCTCCTTAGCCCTTCTTTCTAGCTAATGGAAAAATAAGTTAGCAATGCAATGCTGAACAGCTTCGTTTCCAGTGAGAAGCCTGAAGTTAAGCTGGGCTATTCTGATGTAACAGGACTGTGCTGCAACAGCTGTAGCTACACTCAACACAAGAGTTGTTTGTGCTTTTACAAACAGTACTAGCCACACAAAGAAATGTTGGTAAGAGGTCCAACTAAAATACTTAGCATCAGACATTAATTTATGTTAAGAGCTCTCAGCAAGCTGTCTCTGTCAACTATTACTCTTTAGGAGAAAGGATGTATGTTGAGATACAACTTTCTAAAGAACTAGTCAAGCCATTGCATGATCAGCAAGCCTCATGGAGACTGCTCTTCTACCAAGTTCTCCACTTCCCCCATAACCTCAGCTGCTTTCACATGCCTCTGTTCTCTCCTAAGTTTCCAAGAACACTTACTCCTCCCTTCTTCTCTCACTTGTGTCACCTTACTACTGATTTAGGGTTGCTTGGCTTGGAGCTGCATGCATCCTGATCCACAAGCATGGTAACAGCTGAGACTTTTTTCAGTTTAAGCAAAAAATCTGGATGCCTGTCAGGAGCTACTGGCCACATGAGGTTCTAACATATCTTCTGGTAAGGCAACAGCTTCAAAGAATTTTTAGATACACCAAAATCCCACAGTCTAGCTTGCTGATGAAACTTCCCTTTACAGTAGCCACCAGCTGTAGTTAACACGCATTACAAAATACCTTAATCCTAAACCCTTTTTAATTAGGTGTTGACCTTTACACAGTGACTAGTATTAGTCTTTCCAGAGTCAGAGATATTAAGCTGCACAGAAGTAAGGTCAGTATACTATTTTAAGTTAAGCAATGCCACTTTCCCAGGCCGTTATTTAGACATATTTGTCTACAATAAAAATTGTTGTGTCTTCATTTAAATTGACATGAATTATGAGAAAGTAGCTGCCAAAGAAAAATGTTACTGTCTTGCAAACAACTTTACTATATTTTTGCCATGTCTTGCTGCTTGAGTGCTAGACAGCATCAAACCAGTAGATAGTTTTAACAGCCAATATGCACCTAAGTATGTAGCATAGAGA
The DNA here is from genome assembly GCF_031753505.1 of Anomalospiza imberbis. Lineage (NCBI taxonomy): Eukaryota > Metazoa > Chordata > Aves > Passeriformes > Viduidae > Anomalospiza > Anomalospiza imberbis. The sequence goes on from NC_089682.1 coordinate 27,001,817, forward strand.
AGCCAATTCAGAGCATTCATGGGCTCTTTTTATTTCATAAAACTAAAGTTTACAGATTCTCAACTCATAACCATTCAGAGAGACAACCACAAAAAGTGTATTAATAAAACCCAACAGGCTTCCAGGCCTCTAAAATTCTTTGAACATAAAGTACAAAAAAAAAAATATACCATATGTTACATTACAGTCTTGCTGCCTTACACACCATCATAAAAAGTGAACAAACACATTCAGTAACTTCAGGCGTACCATTAAAAAGATACCAGTAAGTGCTCCAGTTTTCTGTACCATACAACTTTATTTCAGTCACATTTCAGTCACATCTTTCTAGGCAACGTATCCAAAATACTTGACTCAAGCATACCTTTAGACTGCAAATATACTGAAATAGGGCATCAAGTCTTTCCTACCTCAAAAAAAAACCCATAAGTTTTAGGTCATATTATAAAAAGTAACCATGTGGAATGTGACAAGTGATAATGTGAAATCAAAGTGCTTTATTCCCATAGCACAGAGACACAAGTGGTTATCCAGCCATTCTTTTGTATAGCTCAAACACCAAAAGACATATTTGCTCTGTTGCACCCCACCTTGCAAAGACCTTTGGACCATTATGGTGAATTTCATTAACTGACAGCTAAACAGTATCAGTGGACCAGCAATTTCACTTTGATACTTCAAATAATGAGTTATAAATGAGGCATCTTTTCATCATTTTTCAAATTCCCTTAATAATTTGCAAAGTTCTACTGTATTATGTAACATTATATTCCAGTTAATCTCTTAAAATCCAAGGTATGCTCTATTCAAAACCCTAAAATTATTTCCCTGGAACCCAGTAGCTGTCTAAGACTCAGTATTTTTCTGCAATTCTTTGCTACTTGCATGTGAAGAGAGAAACACTTCACCCAACAGCCTGTATGAAAGAACTGTATACTCTCAAAGCAGAAACCAACTTTTATAAGGTTTGGACATCAGTAGTCACATGGAATATGTGCTCAATTCAGATGTGCCAATACTGAAGAATACTCACGTTTTAAGTGTTCAGTCAGAAAACTTCCCTCCTACAGAAGTCTAAAAACCTATTTATCTTGCAGAGAAAAGTTTAAGACTTAGGCATCTAATTATCTTTTCCATTACAACAGAATTAGCTCTACATCATAATATGTATGATTAATCCTCCCTGTTTTAGATACCCCTCTGTACAGGTGTACAGTTTAAACAGGGAGGACTGAGGGAAAATTTCTGGTCCTGTCCCACAGACATACAGAAAAAATGCTTTGCAAGACTGATTTTATCCATTGCATTTGCGGCAACCAACCCAAAAGGAAGGCACATGAAATCTATAATATTATAGCTTATAAATTGTAAACTAAAGCTGAATCTCTCTATAATTTCTAGTCTTTTTGCACAGAAGTAATGACCAGCACCTATGCAGAGGTTCTATATTATTTTTAATGCAGCTTTTTCCAGAAACAGTTAAGTGCCACTTGCATGCCTGTGAAAACACTGTCATTTATTAGGTTTTGACATGAAGTGCAGAAACTGGTTGTTTATCTGCGTGGAAAGTCTGATGCCAATGCATCAGTAGCACTTCCTTCCCGTCGCTACAAGAAATAAAAGTCACTAGCAACAGCCACAGAGACCTGGCTGTTACCTCAAAAGTGCACACTCCCAGCAGCAGTTTTCCTGTGAAGTGTTCTACAGCTTGTGGCATGCATTTAATCAGTGTCTCAAATTTGGGTTTTAACATGTCAAAGCCTATCTACTTTTGGTTAGCTACAGGCCAGGCACGCACATGCATCTTAAGGAAGCCAACTCGAAACAGGCTTTGACAGATGCTGCATTGAAACTGGCCATACTTTAACAACTAAACACAGATGAGCTGCTACACTGAGCAGCGTTCGGGATCCAGGGTCAGCTCAATACCTCAGCTCTTAAGGAAAGCTGAATATGGATATAAATCTGCCTCCTAGATTTGACTGGAACTGCTACCTTTAAAGCAGAGAAACAAGATTCAAGGTTCCCGAAAGCTTTAGCAGACGGATAGGCTCATCAATCAGATTAAGAATTACTAGGCTGTCAAACAACAGCTCAAAGCCTTAGCTATCACTTCTCTAGAAATATAGGTTTAAAAGAACTCAAACACCACTGCCACCACTTAACTAGAATATGCAATTATGCTGCTTCATTCAGAATGATAAACAGGGGTTGAGTTTTGGAGTTCTGGTTTTTCACTCTACGTATGAATTCACAAACCTGCCTTTTTTTTTCTTCCCCTTTTATTTTTTCTCTATTTCCATACAGTGTAAGTTGAAGGGATTGGCACAAGTTAATAGTGAACACAGACCTGTAGCTATTACATTACAGAACCATATTAGAGTTTCATGAAGATTTCATGCAATGGTGTCTGTGCTCTTTTATTCTAAAATAGAACAACTTTCACAGGTAACATACAACACAATTTTCTGATTTTAAATGCAGTGAGTTACACAAAGAACATTAACAAGAATTGACCAGACTTAATAAACTGGAACTGCGCTAGGTCTGGCACTTGAGAATTCACAGTGATTAAAATAAAATTGCTTTGCCTAAGACAAAACATAGGATACCAAATATATATAAAAACCTCTTTGCTTCTATTATCTTGTATTAGTATTCCAACAGCGATAAGCAAGCTCAGTAGTACCTCAGGCAGCAAAGACTTCTGCACATGGTTAACTTTATTCATTGCTTGCAGTGCAATGGATTATTATTTATTTTAATAATATATTCATGTTGTCAAATCAAGCAATTTTCAATGCATAAAGTCAACACAGGCTCAACTCTTTGATGGATTGAAGCTTGGATTCTGACAGGAAACCATTCTGTACCAATTCTGTGTACCCAACTCCATATTGTGCCAGGTGGTATTGCTGTTAAAGAGAAACTTAAGGTATACTTGTATATTACTGAGGTGTTCTTCTGACATAGCAAGTTGTTTGCTGATAGTTTATAGTACCAGTTGATAATAAAAGAGTTAAGCATTTGCACTTTTCTTTCCCCCACTCACCTCACTAATCCTAGCAGATCCACTAACACAGGTTTACGATCCCAAAGCCTGCTTTTACAGAGAAAGAAGCACAGCTTTTAACCACCCCAGTGCTTCTCAACCCACACACTGCCTCCCATTTCAGCACTGAGGGCCCGGCTGAAGCAGCTGCTCCCAGGAGCTGTGAGCTCCCAGAGCCCTGCTGACCTGCTGGGCTCACTGACCACACCGAGCTGGGAGTTAAAGCAAGATACTCAGGACCCTTCTGGCCAGAGTCCACGAGTGTAGATGAGCACCCACTCGTACCTGCCTCACCTTCCGTGCTACACCTGAGGGCACTTTGGTCCATGCATCCACCTCCCAGACCTCCTGCTCCGTGGCCTTATCCAAACACGTTGGACTTCGGCCTGAGCTTGAATGATGATTTCAGGGATTTCTCCTCATGCTCTTCCTCCTCAGCGTCACCACGAAAGGAGGGCGTGTTGTGGATGATCTGAGTCCTGAAGCGGATCTTATTAAGCCGAGGCTTCATCCGTCCGCTGCCAGATGCTTTCCTGGTCATGTCCTTGCCTTTGCCTGGCACCGCTGCCCCATCGGTACCTTCAGCTTCCTCCCCAGTGCCGTGATGGTGGTGGGAGAGCCGGTAGTTCATGAGATTTGATGGCAACACCTTGGAGAACCTCCAGCGCCCGCTCCCACTGCCAGCATGCCCTTCCTCCTCCTCCTCCTCCTCCAGGGCCCCCACGAGGTTCCGCATGTCCCCCGAGGTGCCCTGTTGCAGGTACTGCGCAGCCTTGCGCCCGCTGTAGTCGCGGATGTCCACGTCGGCGTCGTAGGCTCCCACCAGCAGCTTCACGACCTCGGCGTGGCCGTGCATGGCGGCGATGTGCAGCGCCGTGTGCCCGCCGCTCGTGCGGGCGTTGATGTCCACGGGCAGCCCGTGCCGCTGGGCGAAGTTGACCAGCGTGGCCAGCAGCTCCTGCCGCCCGTGCTTGGCGGCCCAGTGCAGCACTGTGAAGCCGGTGATAAAGTCCCGCTTGCAGAGCAGCGCCGGCTCGCAGCTCAGCAGCCCCTCCAGGCTCTCCCACCGCCCGTCCGAGGCCGATAGCATCCAGGCGTGCTCCAGGGGGTCCAGTGCCACGGAGCCGGTGGTGCTCCCCTCCTCCTCGGCGGAGGACGAGGCCACCGAGGCGCTGTCCGAGTCGCGGCCGCGGCCCCCGCCGGGGAGGGCGCCGCGCTTCAGCTGGGGGGAGCTGCCCCGCGCCGCCTCCCGCAGGCTCCGCCGGCCACCGCCCTGCGCCGCCGCCCCGGGCGCTCCCTCCGCCGCCCCCGCCTCGTCCGTCGCCGGGGGCCGCCCCGGGCCCGTCGCTATCGCGGTCTCCTCGCCTCCGCCACCGCTTTCGCCGCGCCCGGGCGGTGGCCCCCGCCGGGAGCCCCTCCGCTGGCCTCCAGCCACCGCCGGGCTCGGCCGGGGCGGCTCGCCCCGCTGCCCCGGGGGCTGCGGGCGGCTGCCGGCATCCTCGCCTGTTGCCGGCGGCGTCTCCTCAGCGCCTGCCCGTGGGGAGGGCGGCGGGCTCAGCTGCTTCGCGCTGTTCTCCGCCGCCGGCTCCTGCTCCCCGGGGGTCAGGGGGGCGGCGGCGGGGGGCTCGGGGGCGCAGTACCGGCGGCGGAGGTGCACGTACTTGACGCCGGTGCCGGGCTCCTGGCGCACGGTGGCCACTGCATTGACCAGCTCCTTGAAGCGATGCCGGGCGGCGGCGCGGCGGGAGGGCTCCGCGGGGTTCAGCCAGTCCCGGAAATGCTCCAGCAGCTCCGCGTTGCGCGCCCGCCCGCCCCGCGCCGCCAGGAACCGCACCACTGACTCCTGCTGCAGCTCCGCCGGCTCCGCCATCGCCGCCGCTACCCCATCGCGCCGCCGGCGCTACTGCCGCTGCTGGTGATAGTGGTGGCAGTGGTGGTGCGGGCGCGGTAGAGCCGCCGCTGCCCGAGCCCCTCCTCCCGGCGGCGGCATGCCCAGCAATCACTGCCGCGGCGGCGGCACCGCGCCGCCCTCCGGCCGGGAGGTGCCCGCCAACAGTGCCCGCCCCGGCGGCGGAGCCGCGGCCGCGTCCCCTCCCCGCGCTCCTCCCCGCCGCGTGACTCTCCCCTTCGGCGGCAGTTTTGGTTGCGTCCTTCTCTCCCGGCTCTCCTCCATCCTTCTGTGTCTCTCTGGCGGGGCTATGGCCGCTTCCGATGCCGACGGGCACCTGGTAAGTCCCCTCCGCGGTGCGGGAAGCGGCTGGTGAGCAGCCCCCTGTGCCTGAGGCGCGGCTGAGGGGACGGAGGGGCCCGGCAGCGCCGGCACCGGGAGGGGAAGGAGGGTGGCGTTTGCACCGTGCAAAGGGGTGGGAGTGCCGCCTGTACCTCGCTGCCGTCGCTGCGGGGCACCGGGCGCTGCCCCTGGTCCGTGCCGGGCGCCGGCGAGGGCCGCGTCAGGGTGCGGTCGGATTAGCGGGGGAGATGAAGGCTCCTTCCTCACGCCGTCTGGTTCCCAGAGCTGCCAGGCTTTTAGAACTTGTTAAAGGAACATGTTTTCAGATGTCACTCTTCCTAGCGCTCCCTTGGCGTATCGCGTTTTTCAGGTAATAAGTTGAATCTTATCTACTGAAGAATTACTTCTGTGTAATGGCAAAGCTGTCAGCTTTATATTCTGAAGACATTGAACCCATCCACAGGACGGTGCTGGGCGTAGATAGTAGTGGAAAACTCGGGGCTCAGGAAGAGTCAGATGTGGGGTGCCCATGGGCGCGTTAATGGGATGCCCAGCCTCGCGGCTGGGGGCGCGGCATCCTTCCCAGGACCTCCGCGTAGCCGCCTGGGCTGGCGGGACCCTCACTCCCTGCATAATCACACACTGGTTACGGTTTTCTTCGAGTTTTGGAGGGCAAATTTCAGTCACGTCTGCAAATCCAGCAGCCAGCTAGTTTCTTGCTTTAGACTGCTAGTCTCGTTCTGCCGAGGTTTATGCAAAGTAATGCATGTAGTCTGAGACTTAGCTTTTGCTTTGGTATAGCATGGCGTTGTGCAGTTTTGGTCAAAAATATGTGGTAAGTTTAAAAGATTACTATTTTTTCAAGTTTCTTTCTGAAAGAAATAATAATTTTTAAATGTTACACCATCTCAGGCTACGTTTTTTTCCATGCTGTTTTTAATGGTCAAGACAACTTTATATAAACCAAAATATTTGATTAAATAATAGAATCTTAGAATGGTTTGTGTTGGAAGGGATCTCAAAAAGATTGGTTCCAACCCTCTTGCTCTGGGCAGGGACAGTTTTCATTAGACCGTGTTGCTCAGAGCCACATCCAGTGTAACGAATCTGGAGAAATACAGACACATTAGTTGTGCCACCAACCTTTAAAAATGGGGTTGAGGGAAGGAATGAGCTGTGAGTTAGGTGATATTTAGGTGATAACAATTAGGTAATCAACGAGGTGATACTTCTTTTAGAAGTAGTAAGAATGCAGATACAATATGGTCAGTTTTGTGGACTTAATTTCTCTGCTTATTTGTTAGACAGTAGCAGAGGGACAAACACATGATATCCTTGGAAAATTTCAGAAGGAAAAATGTGGGCTACTGCTTTTCTATTAAGAGAATGCTTCAGCTGCTGTCAGGTGGAATAGGTTTAGACAGTGATTCTTCTGTAAGGAAGGAAGGTGTTGTCCTGAAAGAGGGCTCGCTGCTTGGTAGGCAGCAGCAATTTACACACTGAGACAAGCTACCTCTTATTTCTTTATTCTAGTTTGTGCAAAGTGGGGTGCTAGGTGATAACCCACACAATGCTAGCTGCCCAGTCATCAAAACTACATTTATAGATTTTAGCAAACAAGGAGATCAAGGGTCATTGGCTACTAGTTGCATAATTTTCTTAATTAGTGTTCTACCTTCTGTTGGTTAGAGATTCTCTCATTTGTCATGCTAATTAGTCCACATTCACGGTTTTTCTCTTCTCTTGAGTTGGTGGTCTGTGACTTGGTGGTCACAATCTCCTCCTGCTAAAATCTCCTTGGAGCTGAGTCAGTTGATTTCAGCACAGTTGCTGAGTTGGCTTTGTTAGTTTCTTCCTTATATTGGGTGTTCTGCCAAATGTCCTTGTGGCCTGTAAATTTTAATTTTTTTGTGTCCACTGTCATTAGCACATCCTTCTCCCCAGGCTTTGTTAACCTCCTCCAGGTCTGAGATCATCGAGGCAAGTCAAGCCCTAAGCCTTAACAAGGCAATTCTGCTGACAAAATAATTTATCTTTCTACCATCTGGACATCAGAAGGAAATACATTTATTCCTGTGAGGGTTTTTTTTGGTTGGAGAGTTACAAATGGCAGTGCAGAGGTTGGGATTTAGGCTGGTGACATGAAGGTGAAAGGCCTCCCTTCTTCAGTCACTCTGAGCCGCTTGCACTGGCTTTTGGTGTGGAGGCTGAATGGTTTGTGTTAGAGAACTGTCTTATCCTAGTGGCAATAGAGGTGCTTTGAGTATCAGACTGAGCAGCTAGAGTTCTTAGATGTGCTGCAGCCACTCTGCAGCCACTTGTCTTTAAATGGACAGGAAACTGACAGGTCTCAATGTTTCTCAACACTTTTTAATAGTAATTTTCTTCTGTTAGAATGCCTTGAGAAATTTTATTTTCTGATGTGCTTTGAATGTGCATTTTTTTTAACAGCCCAAAGATGTCATATTTTCTCTTTAAATTGTTCACTTTGCATATGCATTTTCCCTCATATTAGTCTAAAATGGAATTATCTAATTAGAGGAATGTAAAATGAGATTTGGTGCAGTTAGTGCAGTGCAGTCTGTAAGTCCATACAAGGAAGTCCTGTGCAAATAAAGAAGAGGATGAGTATATGCCATAAGGAATATCCATATCCTTCTAGCTACAAGAATTCTGAGACTTGCTATACATCCCTATTAGAAAAGGTGTCACTTTAATGAGCTTTTAAGTGTTAAATTAAAAAATGTCCTGCTGTTGACCATATGCATGTTCACAGGAAATAATGGTTTCCAATTCTGTATGGATTGGAAATATAAGAGAAAGAATAGCATGGATCTGTCACCATTTCTACTTCTGATATGTAATGTTTGTTTAAAAATACAGTTCATTTGTATGGATCAAGATATTTCCTTTTAGCCTTATGCATTTTAGTGTGCTCACTGCCTTGATGCCATGATTCTAGACTGCTAGCTGATGTTTGAAAAGGAATGTGCACCTTTAGATATTTCTAATGAAATGTAATGCTGTCTCAGAGTTCTGGTGCATAAAATGAGTGTAGATAATGTTTTAGTTGACATAAATAGCAATTTCAGTTCCTGCTCCGCAGAATGAGTTCCGTTTGGTAATGCACACCTTCCTCTAATTATGCTTTCTATTTTGAATTCTGATGCTTAGATCTTTTTTTAATACTTTTTCCTATTTTCTAAGAGCAAACCAACTGTGATCTTTTTTTTTCCCATACACTTTTCAGTTGGACTTGTCTACTTTATTTCATTCACATTTTATAAGGTTGTTTGGTTTGGGGCTTTTTTTTTTTTTCTCAAATCATGGAATAAAGCTCATTTGACAAGTCTTTTTCTTTCAGACTTTGGCTTTTCCTCATTGTGTGTGAAATCATAAGGAATGAGTTCTAGCTTTCTAGTAGAATTTTTATTGCCATTGTTAACTGATACTTTGAAATTATTTTTCTGTAGCAAAATGTTGGCTGTCGAACTTTGTCCTTGTCTGCGCATGTTGGGTTGGATAGCTTACCTGACCAACTGGTTAGGAAATCCATCAAGCATGGCTTCTGTTTCAACATTCTTTGCATTGGTGAGTAGTATCTGGATGCCTAAAGGCTTTAGTGGTATACCCATCTTAGGAAGTGACTGGAATTTAAATCCAGTTGTAATGTTAAACAGTTTCTTTAATGTTAAGCATGAACTGTAATTCCACCCCTTCTCCCAGCTTTATTTGGGTTTGTATGTAGCATCTTCATAAACAATGTGAAGACCAAAAAATGTTGAAAATGTATGCCAGTCATTTACTCATTTATCAGCAGCCTTTTGGATTTTTTTGAGTAATTTGGGCTTAACACCTGTAACAAAGAGCATCAGATTAAAGCAATTCTAAAATTCCAAGTTGGTATTACTGAAGTGTTTCTATACTTATCAAATGTTTTGCTCAATTTTTTACCCTTATTCTTAAAAGATGTTTGTTGAATCTCTGGTTTCACAGCTAGCCGCTTAACTTAAAAATCTGTAGGAAGTTAATTCAGACTTTTAAAGATACCAAAGTGTCAAGACACTGTTCTGCTCATTACTCATTAGCTGATAATTTACCCTTATATTTAGGATGAAAAAAGTAATGAAAATATATTTAGTGTTCACTAAAAGAATGCACAAATGCGCAATTTTACGCAGAAAAATCAGTTGAGTTTTTGTGTACACTTTCTGTGATTATTATGTATTTATTTGATGTGAAAAGTGTCTTCTCCAACCCTTCTGTTTAACTTTAGGGGAAACTGGAATTGGGAAATCAGCCTTGGTGAGCAGTTTGTTTAACACTGATTTTGAGGACACTCCATCAACACATTTTCTGTCAAGTGTGCGACTTAGAGCCCAGACTTTTGAACTCCAGGAAAGTAATGTTCATTTGAAGCTGACAGTTGTAAAAACAGTGGGATTTGGTGACCAGGTGAACAAAGCAGATAGGTAAGTGCCCTCTTGTCACTATGTTATGCTGAAGCTTTGATCTTAAGTTGATTTTTCTTTGGGCTTTGTAGTAAGTGATTGTCTTACATGTATTCCAAATAGATGGTTAACTGTTTTCCCTGTGTGCCAAAGTAAACACATTGTTCTTCTCTTGTAAGAAATTATTTTATAATTCAGATGAGCTCTGCTCCTTTCTTTATGAAATCTTTTCTTTCTTAATCTTTTATAAATGTGTGTACATGCAGTAGTTTCTTTTGGGGTGGAGAAAAGCAGGGAGTTCAATGGGCAGGTTTTTAAACAGTCAACCACATTATAAAGTACTCTAGATTGTATAGATTAGATCTACAGGGTTTTTAACAATTTGATTGTAACTTGTTGAAGACCTTAAACTGGAAGTAACATCATGTGGATTACTGAAACCTTTGTTTTTTGTGTTAGTCAGCCTAGTCAGAAGATGTAGAGGCAGCACACTGGTGTCTTTGAGAACTTTTTTTGAGTCTCTGCTTTCATAAAATTTTACAGGACTGAACTGTCTCAGCAGATTTTGTTTTTTTCAACTTAATTGTAAAGAATTTATGCAATGCAAGTACCTAAATGGTGGTACTCATATAATAAAAGGTTAGAGAATCACATTAAGATTATCTTGACAGCTGTGGCTTATGATATGAGCGGATAATAGCCGCTGCTGGTGAATTGGATGAAGGAGATGCAAGTAGATACTATTATAGCTATTAGAGGTTTTGATGTGTGGTATGGGAGGTGCCTTTTGTTCTTTTGATTTTGTGTGTAACACCTGCTTCTGGATTTCGATAGCATTTGATCTGGTTTGTAAACTTTGTGGAGCAGGAGAAATGCAAGGGTCCTCCCTAAGCACTGCTTCTACATCTAGCAAAACTTTCTTTTTGAAAGCACATTAGAATTTGGTTTTAAGTAGGATAAAGCATACTTCAACTGTACTTAGTATAAATTGGATTTTTATTCTCTAACATTTCTCGTTTTAGTTTTTGTCAATTGTTTAAGAGCTCTCTCGCATAGAGTACAGTACAGAACAGAAGATAAAATTTATCCTGTTTCTTGGTACTATTAGTTGCATATTCTTTCTTTTCCCATATTGTACCTAAGAGGTTGTTGTATCTTCCTTATATTTAAGAGTTCTGCATTTGCACAACTTAATTGCAAAAATTTAAAAACATTACTTGGGTAGTTTGGTTATAATAATAATTAACTTTATGTAGCTTTTTTCACTAATGGTAGCTAAGAAATATTTTGTTTGTATTAGATGCACAATTCTTTTTTGAGTTGCTTTTCAGAAATTAGGATTAGGGCAGCCTTTTGACATGTAAAGCAAAAATCTGCAGAACAATACAAGAGAATTCCCTTCTTAGTCTGTCTCTGTTTAGGAGTAGCTAATATCTGGTTGTTAAATTTTATTTCCTACAGCTATCAGCCAATAGTGGATTATGTAGATGCACAATTTGAAGCCTATCTCAAGGAAGAACTGAAAGTTATACGTTCTTTATTTAGCTACCATGATACTCGCATCCATGTCTGCCTCTATTTCATTTCACCTACAGGCCGTTCTCTAAAAACCATAGATTTGTTAACTATGAGAAGCCTAGACAGTAAGGTAAGACTTGGAAACAGTTCCAAGAATTTGTCTTACTTTCTAAAGCATCTTGTAGCTTTTAGGTCCACTACCATCTTTCAGTTCTATATTGATGCATTTGGTTTTGTAATTTTTTTTTGGTACTGATATACTTTAAGATCAAAATAAATGAGCTCTGCAAGTAGCTTGCAGTTCATCACTTGTTTATTTACAAATCAAAAAGAGAGAGACATATAGGAAGAACATTGAAAAAAGAAGCACAACAAAGTTAAAAAAAATAATAAAAAAAGTAGAACCACACCAACTTTACTTTTATTAAACCCTAAACATTGTAGTGAGATTGGATAGGGTAACCTTCCATAAGTGCTGTACTATTTTTAATTAAGATTGTTTCTAGTTTTGGGACTGCTGGAAAGTTGGCATATAAAAAGCTCTGGAACACTGTGAAGATCTTTGTTATAGCTAACTGAAGAAGCATGAAGAATCATGAGCAGAACACCCTGCCAATGTGGCTTTTTCTGTGATAGGCTGCAGTAGTGTTTTAACATAGTGATTTTTTTAGAAAGCTTTAAAATAACAGTTTCTAGTGAAATTACTTGCATTTTCTAAATCCTTAACTTTCTTCCTGTAATAGGGCTGTGTGAAGCTAAATTTTTAAGAAACCTTATATTATTTGGATTTAATTTGTTGAAATGTTGAACATTTTGAAAACTTAAATGCATTTGCTGTGCTTTTCGCCTTATTCTTTGTGCTGTACTAGAGCCCCTCCTGCTAAATTTTCTTCCTGCGTTTTCTTGTTTCTGAGAAGTTTTTCCAAGATAGCAAGGATCAAATCGGCTGTCTAGTCCACATTTGTGGTTGGGATTTTTGTCATTTTGTGGATGTATTTTGCATTCTGAACTTCTCAATAGCAGAGAAGGGAAGGTATGGTGGTACAAAGGTAGGGGAGAGCACATTTCTGTGTGCTATGTTGTTGGTTTCTGGGTTGTGCCTGCTCTTTACTGAACTTCCTTTAAAACAGTGTTTCTTTCAAAAGAAAAGGATATAGATCTTCAAATTCCAGCATCCTAAGAAAATACTTCCATCATGATAAACCAAAAGTAATTCTGCTTTGGGGAATTTTGGCTTCTAGCCACCTACTGCAAAAATTTTTAATTCTGCTTTGGCAAAGAGAGAGCATAAACCACATGTAACTCTGGTGTTTTATCCCTTTGCAATGGATTCTTTCTGATCTTACTATAGAAATATCCATGTACACACAGAAAGAGTTATACGCTTTAACTGTAGTTTTGTTTCCATCTTGTTGTGGAGCATGTTTGTGGTGCTTTTAGTAGTACTGCATTCTCCTAGTGGCAATTAAGAACTTGAAATTTCCCTGGATGGGATGTGGGAGTCCCTGGGTGTATTCCCTGAGTACAGGATTCCATAAAGAGAAGATGGTAACAGCCACATGCATCCATCAAATGTGTAAATCTATGTCAAAAGCTGTCTTGAGTTTCTTCCTAAATCCACTGGCGTGTACGCTGTGTGCTCTTGTTACAGTCTGCTGCTACAAAACAATAGCAGATTATACAGCTCAGAGGTAGAGAAGGTTCTTGGAATAGATAAGGTTCATCCTGTACTCTGCAGGCCTTGAAGAAAAAAACAGAGTATCTATGGTCAATTTATTTTTTTCTATTATGAACTGGATGACCAGCTAAGAATTTGGACTCTAGCATTTAGACACTGGAAAATCCTCTAGTTTTGCTTAGGATGGCATTACTACAGGCCAGCCAGGTTTCATTCACAGACAAAGGGGATGTTTTCCTGTACTCTTCGTTGCTGGAAATAGTGATTATTCAACTAAGAGCTCTGCAGTTCTAATTCCTTCTCACAGAATTGTATGCAGGTTATGGTTAGTCGGTAAAGTATCATGGGGTTTTACTTTGGGTTTTTTCCCGTCAGAAAGACTCTTCAGAAATTTTTATACTGATTCACAGAGGTACACTTAAATCAGCCTGCTCTTGCAACCAACGGTGATTTCAATTACATGTATTTCTATTCCTTCTTTGTTGCTTATCTAAAGCCAGAGTTAATTTTGTTTTTCAATTTTTATGCCATTGCGGTGATTTAATGTCATTGTTGATAGCTGTAATCTCAGTTTCTGATGATTTTACATTTTGCTCTTGTTCTTGGTAGACTTTCTCTGCTATTTGTTTTCTAAGAAATTCTCTCCTAATTAGTGAGTGCTTGAAAAACGTTCATGTTGAAAAGACAACTTTCATGTTGAAAAAGAGTAGAGGCTAATTTAATTGTGAGGACTCTGTTCCATCCATTTTTAGATCTATATTGGAGAAAACCTACGTTGTTGTCCCTCAGCTCATTTGATTGAAGGTGTGAATTACTCCTAGTGCAACAGATTGTTTATACAATTCTAAATTAGTTCAATTATTAGAAAAATATATTCCATAATTTTATTTGATTTTAGATATTTTACTCCATATATGCTTAGATCATGTATGCTGCGTAATTAAGGACTACCATCAGGTAATCTTGGAAGTCATACTTCAGAGCTGGCTTGCTTCTTTTTATTTGGGACATTTTGTTTAAGACAGAAGTCTTATTTGAAAAATATCCATTTTGAATCTGTTCTTGACATTTAGGCATTTCCATTCAGGCAGAATATTCAGAAGAATAGAAAGTGTGTATGTAGTTTTTTTTTTTTTTTTTTTTTTTTTTCTTTTTTTTTTCTTTTCCTCTCCTTCCTTTTTTTCATCTGTGAACAAGGAACTCTGTAAAACACTTCATCTTCTGAAATCTGGAAGAGTTATTTATGTTGTTCTTTCAAAATATTTGGATATTCATTATTTCCATTTAGTTCCATTTGGGCATTCATTATTTCCATTTAGTTCTGGAAAATGTGTATTTTGGGAGTGGTGATAGTATTGGTAAGAAAAAATTGGCATCTATTGCTTCCAAGTTACTGCCATAACTATTTTAGGAAATAGGGCAGTTTAATAGAACTGAATTCTGTGTTCTGAATAATTAGTGTAAAGACTGGTAAGCAAGAAGCTTTAGCCTTTGTTATTTCTCTGCTCATGTCAGATACTGGAGAAACTGTGCTGCAGTGGTTAGGTGAAGAAGATGTATCTGAAAGGAACCCAAGGAAGAGGCTCAGGGGTAGGCAGGGTTTGGTAGCCAGCTTCCTTTTCTTTCTGTATTTAGACTGACAGCTTTCATTTAACACCTGAGCCATGTCCCCTGCTGCTATAACCTAAACAATCTATTTTTTTTAACCAATATATAAATACTTAATGGCATTTATTTAATAAGTAGGCATTGCTTGCGTTTGAGTACGTTGCTCTATACGACCTCCTTCCTTGTTCTTAGAATCAATTACTTTTAAGGGAGTATATTAAATAATTGGTTGTTAGTTAGTTAAATGATGCCCATGAGAATATTTTTCGTTGTTTGTCAAAAATTGATATTAATTGATGGAAAGTTTTGGTCTGCGGAGGAAGTTTTAAAGCAGCTAATTAAAAACCAATTCTGTTTACAAAAGTTGCCACCTCAAAATTGAAGTCTCACACATTTCATATAATTTATGTCATTCACAGGTGAACATTATACCAGTTATAGGCAAAGCGGACAGCATTTCTAAATCTGAGCTACAAGAGTTCAAGAAGAAAATAATGAGTGAATTAGTTAGCAACGGCATCCGGTTATACCAGTTTCCTACTGATGATGAAACTGTTTCTGAGATTAATACCATCACAAATGTAAGTAAATGACAAAAATATTGATACTTCGGTACTAAAGCATCATTCTATAATGCTGATTAATGTCACTGCTGCCGCCATTGTCTTTAAGTTTGTATGTCATGAGGTTGTTTATTCTTCTCCTTAAAAAGCTCTTATGTGTTGGGGTTTTTTTCCCTACTTGTAAATCTTCCTGCCCTCTGCTGTTGATACCTGTTGATACCATAAAAGAGGTTGTCATGCATAAATGGTTTTTCTAATACCTGGTTAATTAATACAAAATTACTGTTATAGATGGAGAGATTGACTTTGCTCTTTTCCTCAGCAGATACAATTTTACATCTGGTAGCGAAGCTATTTAGGTGCCTTCTGTCTACAACTTTCTACAATAGCAAGTCTTACACCTGCTTTTTTTCTTTTATTTAGTACTTTCTTTTGAAATTAGGACAGATTTTCTCTGGGGATGAAGAAGTCAGATGTAACTCTGGCTTATTTTCTGTTGTCCTTGCCGACTGTCCCAGGGGTAGCTGCCAGCTCTCAGCTAAGGCTGTGAAGCTAGATGGCTTTGCCTTGAGCACTCTGTATTTGCTGCTCTCGTGCACGTGTTTGTAGGTGCACGTGACCATGTTTGTGTGTACGGGGGTTTGAAAGTAGGGAACAGAAGCCAGGATGCTGGAGCCCATGGCTGTGCATTCCCAACCTGTGTTACCTGGCCAGGGAGTGAGAATGTACAGCTGTCCATCAGTAGCAGGACCTTTTGATGTGGGGAAATGTGGTTTGTTACTTACCACTTCCATGCTCTGCTAGTGATTTATTTTCCAGGTAATGGTGTTTCTTTATTTGGTCAGCTGTTGTGGGTCAGCACACAGGCATTCAGTGCCCAGCCTGTCTTTGTGCCAAGCCCACAGCAGTAATCACAGCACAGGTTCCAACATGTGATTGTCATGTGTTACTGGGATATGAGCGCTGATTGAATGTTAGTCATATGTTCTAGAGCGGTTTTCTGTTTAGGGCTGGCATTTCCTAGTGCAACTCAGGACGTAGTTGGCTGCCTTTGCCATTGGGACAGACCTGCTGAATCAGGAACAACCTGCTGTTCACCAAGTCGTTGGCCCCATGTCTTATTCTGCAAGGTGCCTTTCCAGACAGCTGGCCCCCAGCATGTGCTGGAGCATGGGCTTATTCCTTCTGACATGCAGGACTTAGCATTACTCTAATTTCTATTTCATGAAGGGCCTATTGGCCCATTTCCCTAGCCTGTTGAGGTTCCTCTGAGTTGTCAACACACCCATCTGGATCTATCAACTGCTCCTTCTGCTTCTATTGTAGAGTTTTTTATCAGTAGATACTACCTAGCTGCTGATCTCCTAGGGGTGATATCTGGTTTTAAACTGCCTGTTGGCTTTTTCTGAAATGGTGTTTTCTTCCCTAATTTATTTCTGAAGTGTTTTTATGTTTTTACATAAGAGTGCTGACACATAAGACTTAACTGGTACCACTCCTACAGGGTTATTTGCCATTTGCTGTGGTAGGAAGTAAGGAGAAGGTGAAAATTGGAAACAAAATGGTGAGAGCTCGTCAATACCCTTGGGGCATTGTAAAAGGTAAAAGAATTCTTAAAAGTATTTTTATGAGATTTTTGCAGTTGTTGAAGTATAAAATTCACCAATAATAAAAGGGGCTATTTCACTGATGCTAGGCTGATTATATTTTGGATCAACAGTATAAGGAATTTAGCAATTAATACTTGAGGCATGCACTAACCTGTAGTATCATCCACACTGATGCATTCTTGGGATCAAGGTATGACATGGTGTGTGTAGTATTTGGGCAGGTTAGGATAGTGGCAGTATCTCTAGCACTACCAAATTTCAAACATTTGTGATTGTCAAAGAGGGTTAAAAAGGAGAGAAATGTGGTCGTTTTCAGCTCAATCAGGAAATCAGGACAGTTGAAATATGTTCACCAGTACTTACAGGTCTTCAGTACTTCCGTGTGTATATTAGAAATTATAAGGAAGTATAAGAGGTATAATAAACAACAAGATACCTTTTCCTAGAAGTATATTTAGTGAACAAAGTAGGTGATGATGTTTAAAAAGTATTTTGACTATTTTGCTACTTCTGCATAATAATAAAATCTTCTTTTTACTGATTAGTGGAAAATGAGAACCACTGTGACACTATAAAGCTTCGCAGGATGCTTTGCACAAATATGGAAGACTTAAAGGAGAAGACTCATGCATATTATGAGTCATACAGACGCTGCAGGCTCGAAAAGTTGGGTCGCAGAGACATTGGCCCTGAAAACAAACCGGTCAGGTAATGGACTTGGTGTGCAGTGCTTGCTTTTAGCATCCATTCACTTCACATCATCCCAGTGCAGAGCAGCTTTGATACATAAAATAAATTTTCTAAGAAGGAAAGAAAATTTTTTTTAATTGAAGGAGGTAGCTGTTCATTCAGTTACCTTCATGGAGAAGTCTATGGGTTTAAATGAGCATTCTTTTTAAAAACATGAAAGCCAGTTGTATTTCTGAAATCTTTCTCTTCTATAATACACCTAAGGATTTAAATTTTTCTCAGGAAGCATGTCTGTTTTCTTTAGATACTTGTGCTTTATGAACTTCTAAATTATTTTCATATTATATTAGTATTATGTTTTACTTTCTTTCTTGAGAATATCTGATTCTAAATAATAGTTTGGTTGGACTCCAGGTTCAGAAGGAACTGAAGCAAAAACTTTTACAAAATAAGTGATTACACTGTTGACTTCCCACATTATCTGCCATAATAACAAATGTCTTAGCATTTTCAGGTTAAGAAATCTCTTGCTGGACTGTAGGGAGTTAAAAGAGGATTCCAAAGGAAAGTTAAGCTGAAGGTTATAGACATGCAGTTGTTTCATGTAGCGAAGCTGCTTTCTACAGGAAGCATTTTAAAATTTTATATCTATTTTGTTTAATCATTTATTTCCAGTTCTCTTATCTCCCTCTTCCAGCTTCCCTTTTTTTTTTTTTTCCTTTTTTTTTTCTTTTTTTTTTTTTTTAATGCATGGGTCTGTACTTTTAACTGGTCAGAATCCTGCTGGGGGAGACCTGAGCTTTGTGAATTGTTCAAGCCTTCATGGTTTAGTGAAGCAGCATTACTGCATAGTCATGGTGGGAAATACTGACTTAAACCAGGCATGAAAACAGAATAAGACTTTTCATTAAAACCAGTTTATCATTGTTTGAACCGAGGCACATTTGCAGATTAGTTCTTTGAGATTATGTTGAGCTGACCTTGAATCAGTGGTCTCTTGACATTTCTCTTCACTTAACAAGAATGTTATCCATTCTTTTCATAAAAATAGAACCAAAGGTGGAAGTGGTTTAAAACCAACTGAAATTAACCACAGCATTTTCATTTGGTTTACGTTTAAGTTTAAGAACGTGTTTTAATAGCTGATGTCTTGTTATCCTTGTCTAGGGAAGATTTTTTTTTAGAGATTTGTTCATGATAATATTGACTCCAGTTCCTTCAGTTTTTCTGAAGCTCTGTTTCATGTTGTGCAGCCATCTCAGGATAAGAGTTAAATTATAAAAACCATCATCCATAGAAGTGTTTTCTTCTACAAACAAAGGAATTATCTTTGTAAAACCCCTACACTGTTTGTGTTTTGTAAACAGCCTGAAGTGGCAGGTTCACATCAGAATGTCCCAGTATTTTACACTTCAGAGCTCATTTAGAAGTTGTCTGCTTCTTGGATATACAGAAGAGCTGAGTTCTCTCTGGTGTGTAGATTTTACGTATGGCCCACTAGATGTCAGTTTTATTGAGAGAGTTTTGGCAAGAAAGTACACTTAGTAATTCGTTTCGGTAAAATCAGTTTTATTGAAAATGTCTTTGTTTTGGAAGGATAAGAATAGATATCCTGTAAGAATCTAGAAAAATGAACTTTTTTCCCAGATTTACTGCAACAGGAAGAGAAAAGCAAGACTAGGATAGATGTGGTTGTCCCGTGGTAATGTGGCATAGTGAAAGATGCTGATGTCCGAGAGAGAAGGTGTTTGGTGTTTTGAGAGGCATTTTATGATACTATAAAAAAAGAAGAGAATTTAGAGGATGTGTATGCAGTGTAATTAGCAGACTAATGCAGCCTTACCCATAAGATGTTTTATCAAGTTACTGAGGAAACAATAAAACGTGTCATCCTCAGCAATGTGATAGAAAATGTCTTTTTACATAGAGGAAGTTCAATGCTTCCCAGTTTGCTTGTACATTTAAATAATTTTTAGAATAGGGACTATACAGTTGTTTTGGGCAAAAATGTGTTATTAAATTGTCATCCTCTTTGTCCTTAAAGACGTTTACAATATATTCATGCGGATTCTAAGAGCTGTAGTTTTAGACTATAATTAATATTGCATAGCAGTAATTGCCTGAAGATTAAAATTTCATGCTAGTTGTATAAATAATGATCAAAATGCATGTTGAGAATTCATATTTTGTGCCTGTGATGTACCTGTCTACATATTAAATTTGATAATAATGTAAATTTAGAAAACCTTTGCTAGACTTGAGTAATTGGCTGTTTGTAGCATTTGAACACTGACACTTGAGTAGCAAAGTGCCCTGCCTTTTGGCATATTGGGAAGAAGCTGCTTGTGAAATTCCTGTACTACCCTTTTGGATTTAGAAGTAGGACAGTAGTTTATTCATCCAAAATTGTATGCCACTGCAAGGCAAAACCAGTAATTCTTGGATGTCCAGCTACCTTAGGTTGTGGGCAGACATCTGTAAAGCCTTTCACTCTTCCATGTGTGTAAAACACGCTTTTACATGTGTGTAAAAACCTGTTGGCAAGTTTTACTTTTTTTATAGGAGATGTGGAAAGAGATGGTTTCAGCATACAACAGAAAAATATATTTGCATCTTTATTACTGGGGCTGAGAAGGGAAAAGAAGTCTGAAGTGACTGTCTTGTGCACACTTTTAAAAACACCTATTTCTGTATTTTTGGTGAAGCTATTTCATAATTTTTTAATTTGTTAGTTTGCAATTGCATTCTAAGAATGAAGCAATGAAGTCAATGGATAGCAGAGTATTTAGAGTGTGGTTTATGCATTTTATGCAGTATGTGTTGGATATAAAATTCAGAAGTGAATTTTTTATAATTTTATAGTTTTTTGCTGCTTAAAATTGGCATTTGCATTTCTTTGTTGTTGAAAAGTAAATATAAGTTTTTGTGTGTGTCTCTGCAGATGGTCTGGTCCTGCCTTTTTTATGGTCCAATTACGTTCGTTAGGAACATTAATTCCTAGTCTCAGGTCATTCTCAGCAAGAGATAATTGATGAGATGTTTTGAATGGTAAAATTTGGAATAGTTGAAAACAGAAATCTAGACATGAAGAGTGCTTCCAGGAAAACAAACTTATAAATATACACACACACACACACACCTAGTTAGCCTAGGCGTTTGCAAGGGAGGAGAGGATTGCTAGTGTTTTGAAGCTGGACATTTTCTTAAGTCCATTTTTCAATTTAAGTTGTTGCCTATGGGCAGATACTTATTTTGAAAGAAGAAAACTGAAAGACCAGGGTCTGTTGAAAAAAGCTGAGGATTGATATCCAGGCCATATGCTTGTGTGTTTACATTTGCTGACGTTAATAATTCTCTGGGTTAGTTGTTTTTCTGTCATTGCAATTACAGTTTGTTCTCCATTATAATTGCAATTAAACATTGTTGTAGCATAAGCATCTTGGTTTCTCAGTATGTGGGGAGTAATTCCTTGCTTTTTTCTTCCCTGAAACTGGGATATTCAGACCTTGCAGTTCTTGAACTTGCTGATTTTTCAGTCTGTTTTGAAGATGATGACAGAAAACCAGGAAGGATTCAGTGACATGAAGAAGTTTATATGTAGAGGAAGGTTGATGTGACTCTTGTCATGTCTAAGAAAAGAAACCTAACATTTGAAAATGTTAGGCCTTTTCCTTAAGAAGTCCTTGGCAATGGAGTTCATCTGACCAGCTGCAGACTTTTGCACTTGAGCTAAATATTTTAAACATCTTAGAATGAGATTGGCCCACACCCAAAATACCTGGTTTTCTTGCCCCTACTGAAAAAATTGGTAATTCTTTAGGTCTACCACATCCTTAGTGTTGCTCAGTATCAACTGAGCTAGTTGACTGAGTCGATGCACAGTGCCAGAAATACCTGCCACTAATTAATTTTTTTTTTTATTTTTTCTGATATACCTTAATTAATAGTCAAATATTCTGCAAAAAGTTACAAGTGTTACTTTCAAATTTGAAAGCTTTTAAAAGTGTAATTCAATGAACTTTAAATACCTGTGTTGTTCAAAGTGCACATTGTGTCCCACTGAGAGTTAAATTTACTTCAGAGTGAATTTAACTAAAGAGTCTTTATTTATGAACATAATGTGTCTAATTTGCAATTTTAGGCTTCCATGCTTTCAGTCTCATGCAGACAGAAAATACTGTCACAGCTATGCTTCTGTAGAAAGGCAGGTGGTAGTGTTGGTATGCATGATTAGTTTAGACTTTCTTCACAATCCCTTACTACAAAACCTCAGTGAGAATACATTATTTAAATAATTAGTTATGACATTTAAATTTTGTGTCTTTGT
This sequence comes from Anomalospiza imberbis, assembly GCF_031753505.1. NCBI lineage: Eukaryota > Metazoa > Chordata > Aves > Passeriformes > Viduidae > Anomalospiza > Anomalospiza imberbis. The sequence goes on from NC_089682.1 coordinate 27,023,544, forward strand.
ACAGAGTATTACATTCTGGATGTCTAAGCCAGAAGAATGAGAGTACCTGCGAACTTGATTTGCATAATGTGCTAAAAGAATAGCAGCGAAACCAGTCTTCAGATAAACCAAAAAATATTTTACTATGAGCAGTGGATGAAGTAATGTTGAAAGGACTGTCTTAAGATGTGGTGAACTGTTTTTCCTTCCTCCCCAAATCTCCTAACACTTAAGAGTGTTTGGGTTATTGTGTTGCTGGTATGCCACACGCAGAAAAGGAAATTTTGGTTTAGTTCTGTCTTGGTGATTCCCAGAACAATTCAGTCCAGAGGGAGGGGGTTTTCATGGAGTCATAGAATGGCTGGGATTGAAAGAGACCTTAAAGACCATCTAGTTCCAACCCACTTTCCATGGACAGGAACACCTTCCACCAGACCAGGTTGTTCAAAGCTCCATCCAGCCTGGCCTTGAACACTTCAACACTTCCACTTGAACATGTACTGGCATCCACAACCACCTGCAAAGTAAATTTAAAAAATACACTTCTATTTATCCTCTTCTTTTTATGTGTAATATGATTATTTACTGAGTTGAGTGTTTTCAGAGTTAATATTTTACTAATTTCAACACAAAATTGCTTTTGCCTGATAAAGTAACCTAGTCTGGGTCTAAAGATGTCCGCATAAAGAGATGAAGGTGTGATTGTAGCATGTTAACTTAGTCTAGCATTTGCTGTAGCAGCTTTATCATTCCCAAAGGCAACATTTTCTCTATCAGAGCTGGCTGTGTGCATAAGCGTGTATAGTGTGAGATTGCCAGCACTTGAAAACCTGTGCTGTAGCATTATTGTCTTAACTTAGAGACAGTGTGTATTAATACATCTGTGTGAAAATCATGCCCCTGTTTCTTGTGGATTTAGGGATTTACAATTTCAGGGTGACCTAAATTATTTCACAGCTGATTAAAAGCCCCCAAAACAAGCCCAAACAAAAAAGGGTAATTGTTCTGAATTAATTTTGTTGCCATGTAGTGCTTGAAAAAGAATAAGAGGAGTGTTCTGACCTTGGTATCTTAAGAACATTGTCTGCATGTGCAATTTCAAGATGCTTCTTCTCTCTTTAGATGATATTTTGAATACAAATAAGAAACTTTAGGATTGAGAAACTGCACAGTCACCATAAATTTAAAGATAGAGCTGTTTAAGCTTAGTGTTGGTCTAAATAATTAACTCTTTAGGTTTTTTGTTAAGTTTTTCCATTTATGAATGGTTTAAATAGAAACAGTAAAAGATAGGACAAAAACATAAGTGTGTATATATATTAAAAATATAAATCAAAATGAAATACTTAATATACATACCTATTTATTTTACATGAGAGTGGAAGGCATGAGTTACCTGGCAAAGGACAGTAACTCATGTTAGCTGGGAAAGGCTGACCAGTCAGCACTCAGCAAATACTAGAAGAGATGAAAAGTGTAAAGAACGGCCCCAGAAAAAAGGCTAGAATATTATTCATGGTTTCATCTGTTCTTAAGCCAAATGTTGTAGAAGACAATGCTTTTGAGTTTCCAATAACCATTAAAACAGCTGTGGTCCTCCAGGTGTGCTCTCTGAAATCATGTGACTTAGAGAGGTTTATGGTGAATGTTTTGACAGAAGAATTTGTGTCATTAATCAGGTTTTCTTTTCAAAAGAAGTTTGGTGTATGAGGTATGTCTTTGTACAAGCTCCATTTGTATTTCTTGAAAAGCACAACATTTCCCACCAGCACTGCCTGGCAGTGGTAGTATAGGCTCTGAAAATGTCAAACCTGTAGTAGTTTATTCATATGAATAAATTACTAGCATCTTTTAATTTGCTGTGATATGCTTTGGCATGAAAGAAGCATTTCAATTTCAAGTACCTGTTGTTTGGAGGGAAAAAAATTATCTTGTGTACTGAAAAGAGAAGGGAGGCATAGATTTAAAAATAATGTTTGATTTACCTGCTGACGTGGTTTTTTTGCCAGAGATTTGCTCAGTGATCTGATTTACTCTTCCTATATAGTTTCAAATATAAGATAGTATATATGTGGTTTATTTACTTCTGGAAGAGAGGGTTCAGGAAAAAACAAGCAGTCTTGAGGTTTTGGTTGTTGCATGTTGGAAAGTAACCCTGTGTTTTGGATGTTGAACTATTTAGGAAATTGAATTAATTCTATATTAATATAATTCTGCTCTATTTAAATTTTGACATTAAAAAAGAGTGCTATATGTTTTGAAGATCCTGTTATTTTCTTCCATTTTCATATGGGAATAATCAGTTTTTTGTTACATTAGTGCTCCAGATTAATTGTTTTTGTATGGTCCTACTTGAAGACTGAGGTTTCACAATGTGGAAATTTTATGAGATTTTTCTGGCAATTTCAGTGTATTTGTAGTAAGCAACTTAAAGAAGAAGCTTATGCATGTTGGAGTCAGAAAGGTATAAACCAAGTCTTTAGAATGTGAGATGCCTAAAGTGTTGTATTTACTTTGAAATGTAAATTGCCCGGGAGCTGTTAGCATAAGTAATTTTACTCAGGGTTATTTATGTAAATAAAAAAATAGAAAGATAAGATGCTTGCTTCTGTTTAGGTTTCTTCTTGAATTTTTGTGTGGGAAGCTGTAGAAATTAATATTTCAAATGAGTATTAATTGTTTAAATAATTTTCTAGATTGTTGGTTTTCCACACTGAATAAAGCAGTGTGCTGCAGTGTTGCTTACATTTTTGGACTTCAGTCTACAGGAAGTCATTGAGGCAAAGCGGCGAGTTCTGCCTTGAAGTGGAAAGAAAAGAAGAAAAGATTAAGCAACGATTTGTGCAGAGAGTGAAGGAGAAAGCAGCAGTGTTGGAAGAGACAGAGCAACAGGCAAACATGCCTGTCTGTCTTGAGTTTGTTTTCTGAGCTAAGTTCTTAACAAAATCACTGGTTGATATTTATAATTTCTTAATATTTCAAGGAAAGTAATGCTTTAAATCAAAAGCAGTTTGATTACACAAGTTGATTGGATTAGCAGATTAATTAGACACCAGCAAACAAGAGAATATGTCTTATGAGGAGCAGCTGAGGGAGCTGGGGTTGTTCAGCCTGAAGTAAAGAAGACTCAGGGGAGAGAGACTTTATTGCTCTCTACAACTACCTGAAAGTTGTATAGTGAGTTTGGGGTTTGTATTTTCTCCCAAGTGCAAAGTGACAGCATGAGAGGAAGTGGACTTAAAGTTGTGTCATGGGAAGTTTACACTGGATATTAGAAAAACATCTTCACTGAAAGGGTTGTTAAGTGTTGGAGAACAGGCTGCCCTGGAAAGTGGTGAGTCACCATGCCTGGAGGTATTTAAAATATGTGTAGATGTGGCACTTGGGCACATAGTTTAGTGGTGGACTTTGCAGTGCTGGATTCATGCTTGGACTTGATGATCTTAAAGGTCTTTCCCAGCATACATGATTCTGTGATTCTATAAGTGGATCTTGTTTTGGGAATGCAGGAGCTTATGGTCTAAAGGCTTAAGTGGGTGGCTGGCTGTTGCGTAGGAGTTGATATGGTGAAGTAAGAGAGTGATGAATATAATGGTTGTGTTTCTTTGTCTTCTCTAGCAGTGTGCTGAGAAACATTGGCATGCCATAACAACACAGCAGGTGCTTTTCGTGCATAGATTGTGCTGTAAAAACCAAGATTTTAGGAAAAAGTCTTTCCTGAGGCTTTTCAGAGTGGGCCATGTGGCCTGACTTCCAGATTCAATTATTAAATCTAAACTTAGCCCTCATGCTAAGAGGTTTGAAAGTGTGTATGTCTAGTATTCTGTTGGTTTGTTTCGGTTCTGGTTTCAAAATCTCATCTATTCCCAGCTGCCTTAAGACTGTTTGAAAATATACACTGTATCTTGGCTCTGTTTTTGAAGATTTAGTCCTGTCAAGCTGGACTAGCAAGATAGGATCTTCTCATCTACCTTCTGCCAGACTCTTATCATGGTCATGCGTATTTGTATTCAAACACTGGTTTATTTGAAATTGGAAACCTTTATGAATTTTTATGAATGTTCTTTTCTGTATGTCAGTCCCCCAGCAAAGCTGTAGCAGGTTTTTTGAGGTATTCAGGTGCATGTTTTAAATAAGAAGGCAGCTTAATATTTGTTTTCTGAATCTGTTAAGACCCCCATGCTACTTGTAGAGAAAAAAAATCAAATTTAGTCCTTCTCAATATGAGGCTGTCCAATTGGGAGAATGCTTAGCCATGTTCAGAGCAGGTTCAGCAAGGTCTTACACAGTATCTGTGCTAACCCTTTGATATTTTCCTTGTATAATTTATACCAAGTGGTTTGTTAACTCTGCATATTGCAGAATTACGGATATTAGTTTTCCAAGCTCCTGATGTGGGAAAGTGATCATGCAATCACTCTTAAAGAACGTTTGTCATGTACTCTTACTGGTGTATTTGTATCTGGAAACTAAAAAAAACCAGGAATTTCTGTTGAACTTCAGATTTCTTTCACATCCTTCATTTAGGGGAGACTTGCAGGTGCACCTGTAAAATTTGTCAGGTCTGCTGTGTACAGCAGGCATATTGTTACATTTAGTTAGTTTCTTCTTTGCAAAAGCAGGATTCTAGAAGAATTTGTGTGTGGGGAAATGGGAGATGAGGAAGGATGAAGTACCCCCTTTGTTGTCACATACAACTTTACAGTAGGTTTAAACGGGTTAAAATAGATCTGGAAACTAAAGTGCATTAATATGTCAAAAAAACCCAGTCAAAGAGCTAAAAAATAGGTAGTTTCTTGCAGCCCACCAGTAACTCCCCAACCAGACTAACTCTGTGTACTTACTCATATTAAATATGGTCAATGTACACTTCCCCATTATAATCTGCTTGAGTCATCTTGATTTAATCTGTCTGTTGATAATTGGTTCATCTCTAAAGGCCTCCTTTTTTGATACAATAAAGATACAGAAAAATGTAGTAGGGAATCTAGTATTCACTTAGTGCCTTCCATGTTTCCCACCTGTACTTTGAGTGTAGTAGCCAGGATCATGAGAACAGTCCGATAAAAGTTATTATTTTTCTGTATTGCTGATTATTAATCTTAACAGTTTAGGGAAATAACTGCAGTTTTTAATGACCATTAACACAAGCTGACATGCGTTTTAGTGTTATTTTGCTGAGGGTTTTATATTGTAATATCACCACCTTGTGTTGCCAGTTGGAAATGTTAGTTTTTGTGCTTTCTTTAAATAGGTACTGACTAAATTTGAACATCTTATGCATCAAGAAGAGGAGCTGAAATTAGGGGAAAAGAAAAAACTTCTAGAAGATGAAATAGCTCAGTTTATTGAGAAGAAAGCTGTCACTGAATCGATTCAGTCACAAGTGTCTGTCTCTACCCCTGGTGTTAGCTTGAAGACACAAGGTCTGCAAAAAGTAAGTGCTGATACCAATCATCAGAGAGCAGTGAGAAAGTTCTTCACATTCACTTTTATAACTCAAATTTCAGTAATCTTTTAGAAAAGACAGTTGTTCCTATTCTGTGATAAGAAGACAGAAGTGTATAAAATACCCTCATGCTTGGATTTATTTTTAGAGTAATTGCTGTATGTTCTATGAGCATTGTTTTATCTTTCTTTTCTTTTTTCCATGAAAGAACCAAGATTTTCAACTTGAAATCCTATGCTTTCGTATCAGAGATGAAGGAACTATGAATGTTGGAGAGCAGAGGGAGAGTGAGAAGGAGAGTTAGAGAGAGAAATTCACCCAGGGAATTTCAGCAATAGTATTTGATTGCAGCACTCAGGATTTGAATGCTAGGGTATGTTAGTAGTTTTATGAAGTGGTCTAACTGCTATTGGCCCATATTAGATGTGTCCTCCTAGTACAGGTTTTTGAGAGAAGAGATCGATAAAATTGGCTGTAAAAACATGAAGTGCAGAATATGACCCAATAAAGATTTCACTTTCTTCCCACCCACACACTTCTTTCTTTCACTATTCTCAAAATAAAAACTTGAATAAATAGTGAAAATTCAAAAATACTTTCAAAAGTAGTGTCCAGAATAACATGCTCAACTGATTTATATTAAAAATATTGAATTATATACTCATATATTAAATTAAATTGACTTAAATGTTTTTCTCCTCCAAAACCAGAAGTCAACTTACTAATTTTCTTTCCTGATAATGTACAAGTTTACTGCAGATAACATTTTGTTAATTAATAACTTCCTGCAGTTGAAAACAGATTTCTTGGTTCTGAATTTATTTATAACTGCTGTATTCTGAAGAACTTTAGAAGCTACGTTGGTGCACATACTTCTACAGATATCATCAAGCTTTGACATTTTTGGGGTGTATGCTAGAAGCCTAATTTGGCCAAAGTTTATTGCATTTTAACTACTGTTACCAAATTCCATTTCCTAAATTTCTTTCTTTCTGGATTTGCATATGAAAGTGGAATTATTTGTAACAGAAGTCATTATCTGCATTACTACGAGCAACTCCTCTGGTTTAGTTTTATTTCTTCAGAGTATGCTAAGTTTATATCCTTGCTGTGGTTTTTCAGTTCCAGCTTTATGTAGTACTGGTGACAGAAGACACAATATTGGTAATTTCTCATGAGGAAGCAGTGATTCGTGGTGTACTCTTGAAGGTATAGGAGTTCCAGTTTCTTACTAAAATGTTTGGCTAGTATCTCTTGTTGCTGCATTCTGCAAAAGAATAATTTTTAAGCATGATCTGTACACGCACACAGTGTGGTGGTTACTGTCATTGTCATCACAGCGTTTTTGTTACAGCTCTGCCTCAATACATACTTGCCTTACATAAGTGTGGTCAGCTTGCTTTAATTTTAAATGCATTGTGCCAAAGAAGGTGTCTCTGCCATAAACAGTTCTATTCAGACTATGAACAGTGTAGTACAAAGGTATTCCGTGAATATATCCACGGCAAGCTTCCTGAAGAATTTTTTTCAAAAGGTATTGTTTATTAGTCCACTAAGTGCTATTTAATACAACTATTGATATATTTGAACCATTTACTGATTTTGCTAATAGATTTTTGCTTATAGGCTTTTATGTACAAGCAGTGTTCTAAAGTTCAGATACAGTCTTTTTAATCAAAATTTACTGAGATATTTTTGCAATGCAGGATAGTTAATCTGATATTACTAACTCAGTATGAAAAGTACCTATATTTGATGGTTTTGAGTGTGGTATTTAGTTACAGTTGAAGATTTACAAAAACTCCAGGTTGTTTAAAACAAGTTCTAAGTGCTTTGTATGTTTTCAGTAGTCATGATAACCAATGGGAAGCTATAAGAGGTACAGTTCTCTGGAGTTGTGTTGTTTGACTGTTTAAAAATTAAATACTAACTTGACAGAAATAAAATAGATTGGTTTTGCTTAAGTATTACTCTTGTTCTGCTTCTTGTCTCTCATGTGTTATTAAAAAGGAGTAAGATTTCACATTTAACTGAAAAATATAAGGTTTTACATCTGTTGGAAAAAATAGTTGATTTGTGTGAGCTGTACCAGAAGGGCAGTGTGACTTGTGATAAACTTGTCATATACCACTGTACTTACCATATAGTCATGGAATATCTTAAGTTGGAAGAAGACCATAAGGAGTTGGAAGAGACCCTTAAGGTTCATTGACTCCAGCTCTCTGCTCCTTGCAGGACTACCATAAAATCCAAACTGTGACTAAGAACATAGTCCAGACACTCCTTGAACTCTGATGGACTTGGTGTCATGACCACTGCCCTGGGGAGCTGTTCCATCACCAACCTCACCTTCTATTTAACTCACACAGTTATACATACCATATGATTTTAGAGGGGTGGAATAGACCTTAAAGATCATCTAGTCCCAAGCCCCTGACATGGACAAGGACACCTCCTACTACACCAGGCTGCTCAATGTTTCATCCAACCTGGCTTCGAACACTGCCAGGGATGGGACATCCACAACCTCCCTGGGGGCAACCTCTTCCAGTCCTCACCACCCACACAGTAAAGAATTTCTTCTTAATATCTAACCTACATTTCCCCTCTTTTAATTTGTACCCATTGCTCCTTGTCCTATCTCTGCAGTTCTTGACAGAGTCCTTCTCTGGCTTCCCTGTAGACCTCCTCCAAATACTGGAAGGTTTGTTCCACACAACCTTCTCTTCTCTGGACTGAACTGCCCCAACTTTCTCAGCCTGTCTTTGTAGGGTAGGTGCTCCAGTCCCCTTATCAACTTTGTGGCCCTCCTCTGGACTTGTTCCAGCAGTTCCATGTTCCATCCAGAGCTGGATACAGGACTCCAGATGGGGTCTTACAAGAGCAGAGTAGAGGGGCAGAGTCCCCTCCCTTGCCCTGCTTGGGATGCAGCCCAGGATGTGGTTGGCTTTCTGAACTGCAAGTGCACATTGCCTGCTCATGTTGAGTTTTCCATGTACCATCACCCCCAAGTCTTCTGCAGGGCTTCTCTTAATCAATTCTCTGCCCAACCTGTACATAAAAGATTGTTTTCCTTCAGTAGCAGTGAGAAGGAATAGATAATGAGACATAAACCCTTCATTGACCAGGAAAGAGCCAAACTGCTAATTCAGTCGTCTCTACAGACAGAACAGGCTGTTACATAGGAGGAAAGGGTTAAGAGGAGACACTCATTTAGCACACACACTCAGGCAACATATGACTTTGTTCAAGAGAAGAAAATGGGACAGGGCCAGGCTCTGTGATTGCTCCTTCTTGACCAAAATGTAGCTTGATGAAAGACTATTTTTTGTTTGACTTTGTACCATTGGCTGGGCCGTTTGCATTTGTTGGATTAGAAAGCAGGGATATGTTTTTATTAAAGGAGGTAATAGCAAAATGAAAAGAAAAAGATATTTTTAAAGTGATTTGGAAGTGTTATGAAGTGATCTTGAACAGAGTGTAGTAATAATTGAATGATGCATGTTGTCAGCACTCAGTTATCTCCCCAGTGTCCTATCCCAGCTGCTGATGTTAGTTAGCTCAAGCACAGCTCTTGATGAGTGTTACAAGACTGCATCAAAAGACAGATTTAGCTGTCTGTAGTCTGGCCACTTTGCTGAGGACAAAGACTGAGAATAGTTACGTACTGTTTGACCTAGATAGCTCTGTGCCTGGCTAGTGCTAGAGGATGTGCTGTGCTTTGACAGCTGGAAACCATGAATAGGGACATGTGGTACCACATGTCTTTGTCAGATGAGTTTCTGTGCACTTGCATGTGCTGGCCCTGCAGAACTCAGCAGCAAAACAAAACTGGTGCAGGCACTTGTGCAGGTCTTTGGAGCAGGTGACAGTCAAAGGAGGATTGTTCAGTTGTAGCACAAAAACAACACAGCACAAAGTAAGAGAGCGGGTGGGTTTTCCTTTTTGTTTCTTTATATTCGTTTAAGCAGTGGAGAATCATCTGTAAGTGGGGAAGATTCCACTGCTATTTTGTTTAAGATTGCTCAAAGATGAGATACCAGCTAAGAGCACAAGTGCACATCATCATACCCTGACAGTCAAATGTAATTCAAAGAATTATAAAGGAGCAACTAACAATATTGTCTGGAAGTGGAGAACTAATAGAGGTGGTAAATAAAAACGTGTATGTCTCCTTGGTGTTTACCTTAGCCATGTGCTTTTCAGTTGGACACTTCAGAGAGGTTTATCCTACATGTGTAATGGTTTCAGGATCACTTATTAAGGTCTTTTTATTGTTACGGTACTTTCTGCAAGTGGCTGCTGCAAGATTACTTACGCTCTGTACAAATCTGAAGGCTTTGTGGTTTTTTTTAATCCTTTTCATAAGGATATTTTGAATATTTATCCACAACTGTATATTTGAAGTTACTTTGTCAGTAACAAGACACAGCCAGCAAGGAGTTTTATCTTAAATCTGGCTGACAGGTTGGGCTCAAAGAGTTGCAGTGAATGGGGTTACATCAAACTGGCAGTCAGTCACCCCAAGGCTCACTTTTAGGGTCAGTGCTCTTTAATATTTTTATAAATGAACTGTACAAAGGAGTTGAATGCACATTAAGGAAGTTTACTGATGATATTAAATTTGGGAAGCTGTGGACTCCCTCTAGGATAGAGAGGCCTTACAGAGACATCTGGATACGCTACAGAGCTGTGCAGTCCGCAGCTGATGGAAATTAACAGGAGCAAGTGCCAGAAATTCAGAGGAAGTTCAGATTGAATATTAGGAAAAGACTTTTCACTGGGAGCATGGTTGGAACAGGCTCCCCAGGACAGTGGTAACAGCACCAAGCCTGTCAGAGTTCAAGAAGCATCTGGAATATGCTCTTAGTCATATGGTTTAATTTTAGGTAGACCTGCAAGGAGCAGAGACTTGGGCTCAGTCCTTATGGATCCCTTCCAACTTGAGATATTCTGTGATTCTATGATTTTAACTTATGGAAACACAAGCCTCTTGTAACAGCAGCAACATAATATTTATATAGAAAGAAGAATACTCAAAAGAAAAATGAGTACTTTTTCAAGACCTTTGTGAAGACTTCTGTAATTCACATTCAGTGAATCACTGCAAAAAGTATTTTAGTGTAATTCATGGATGGGTAAAATACTCAGCTGCATTTTTATGAAGTACTGAGGCATCTACGTCTCCACATTTTCTTTAATAAATGTATTTTTAAAAATCCAGACCCCAGCATCAAGGCAGCAAAGCCCTGATAGTTAAATATAGAAACGTGCAGGATTTTAAAGCAGACAGAAAAAGCTGCAGCAGGATGTTCGCTAGGGCGCGCTCGAAGCACGTGGCTTTTGCTTTTGGGGACAGGACCGTGGCACGGAGCAGCTGTCACTGGCCCTGAACAGCCCCGTCTAGTTAAACTTGGTTTTGTCGAGGGGTTGGTGTAGGTGGGCTCCAGAGGCCCCTTCCAACATCAGTAGTTCCATAAGTCTGTAGCTCTTTTGTCACAAACAATTTTTTTCTTCAAATATTATGAAAATACTAACTTATTTTCTGTAGAAACAAAGGTGTAAGCACAGAAGGCAGCATTAAAAGTAAGTGCAGTGAGAGCTCTAAGCTGATGTGGTTGCTTATGTGCTAGGACATTAAAATGCTGAAATCAGTCTTTATAATTTGAAAACCTGAGAATACAATTGCACCTCATTCTGAGCCAAAATCTTTTTAAATTACTTCCTGGAAAGGTGTGAGAAAATAGCATATTTTTCTTGTTGAGAACTACAAGTGAGATGTGTCAGGATGATTTCTGGGTGACCATTATGTGAGCTTTAGACTTTCTGAAAAAGAGTATTTATGGAGCTACACAAATGTCTTTTGGCAACAGATCTCTAAGTATCTCTTTATTTTGAGGGTACCCATACTCTCAATCATTAAGGAATAATCTGTCTGGGCACTTCAGTGTATCACAGTTTATAAGTGCAATTTTCATAAATGAGAAGCCTACCAAACCAATTATTTCAAAATTAAATTCTGGCTTCTGGCAGACATTTGCCTTTCTCTGATTTTCATATCCAAGTGTGAAGGATTTTGATATATTCCTACTCATATATACAAATCCATGCTTTTTTTGTAAGTGTAGAGAGATGTGTCTCACACCTGCTGATGCCTATGGATATATAGATCACTCACAGCAAGTGACAGAGGTTAGCTAAGAGTGGGCCTTGGGCTGTGTGGTTCCTGATCAGTTCAGGAGACTATTTCAGTGCTTATCACTTGGTCTGGGTGCCTGCCTGCAATGTCTGCATTGTGCTGGGAGTCAGAAATCTTTACTACCCCATTAGTCCACATACTTCTGGGGGGATGACTGTTCCCGCTGAGAAGAGACAGCAGGGCAGAGCTCTCTGCAGATTTTACACCTGTGTCCTCGCAGAGTGGAGATGTGGACCTACTCCTTTCTTTGGAAGATGTTAACTCCTTCACCCGAGGCTTAAAAGCAGCAGACTGGTAGTCGTCACCCCTTTGGAGAGAAGAGAGAATAATTGGCGTGTTTAGAAAGAGGATGAGAAAGTGCTGGTGTCTGCACAGCTGTTTTTCATGGCTTCTACTTCGGTTTCATTGGTAAGTCTGGGGAAAGTCAGACTGACTTCCATTCCCACTTGTGTTGGCAGTGTGAAGGTGATTAGTCCTTTGAGCTTCAATCCTTGTGCATTTTGGCCAGTCCTGCTGACAAGATGTGCAGGCAGACAGGACACACAGAACTCTGTCACAGGCTTTCCTCAAGTGTTTGTTACCCCCATCATATCATGGGGTGTGACAGGACTCATTTGACTTGCAGGCTCTGGTGAAGAATGCATGCCAGGTTAGAAACACAGCAGGCAGTACTGATGCACTGTGCAGAGGAGTGCAAAGTACCAGTGCTGGTTTATGGCTGTGTTCACAGCAGATGAATGACATCCAAGCTTTGCCCCAAGGTCAAATCAATATATACCCCTAATAATTTAAAATATACAGATATGCAGTGTGAATACCTACACGTGAGAAATAATTCCATTGCCTGTCCTGGTGGGGTTTAAGATTGGCATGTGTATTTTGTCTCCAAAGTTACAGGAGTTCTTTTTGCCTATGCTTACTTCTCAAGGGAAAAAATCTCTTAGGCAAGTCAGAATATCTTCTGACTGCTTCTCAATCTTCATTGTATTTATTCTTACAAAATACACTAAGAAGTTAAAAGATACTGCATTGGAAAATAAGATCCACAGTAGGTAGGGCTCAGATTTTTAAGCATATTTAGATTTTTCTTTTAATTTGGACCCACTCAGTGAAGATGAGCCATGAAAGTAAATACATCATAGTTTTTAATGTGTAATTACAGTCCTGCAGGAAATCTATGATGGACTAGGTACTTGGGCTAACATCCTTTGCTGGTGAAAAGCACAGGCCTCTGCTCACCAAACTTGTACATGGATCTCAGTCCTACTGTGTTGACTGATAAAAGAGTTTTTGTGGAAAGTGATCTACATGAGGAAGAGAATGCATTCTGAATTCTGACTACTTTGGGTTGGGTTTATATGAGACCTTGGTTTCCCTAAATGCAAAATTTTAATGCTTTATGCTGTAGCATCTTGATTTCCCAGCCATTTGGGTTTTAGAGAGGAGCTCACATACATGTTTAACATCTTCAAAACCTGAAGTATATGGGTGTGTCCTCATCAGAGGAGAGGCTTCCCTGATAAGTAATTTGTCCCGAGTTGTCAGTCCATCTTGCTGGCCTTCTCCAGCTTTATTGAGATGGTAAAGAAAAAAAAGATTGTTAAAGAAAAAAAAAATTCCAAGTTTAAGTTTATGTCAGATTTTGCTCCATTGCTCCAGTATGAATATAGTTCCTCAAAAATTCCTTAGTCTGGTGGACAAGTTCATTGTCTGAAATGTGAGAAAACTCATTTCAAATTGCTTCTCCAAGTTTGGCAGAGCAAGGGGCTGGGTTTAAAACTCTTCACATTCTGAAATAATTTGTGATAATATTTCCTGTAGCTTCCTGCAGGGCAGGGCTTTCTCTGGTTGCTGAGTGACAGTGATCTTTGGGAAGGCAATTGTTTTATGTGTGACTTCTTGGAGGCTCTGGAGTAGCCAGAATTAAAAAAAAAAAAAAAAAAAAAAGAAAAAAACACTTTTAACAAACTCCACCCCAAACTTCTGTTTCTGGGAAGGCAGAACTCTGGCCCTGGAAACTGGTTCTTGCCAGAAAGCCCTTTGTAACCTCCTGTCTTAATCAGACCTTAGGCTCGTCCTTGATCTCACTGGTCTGGTTTTGGTAGGGCTAAAAATAGTTCAGTTTATTATCTAGTCATTGAAAATATGATCACAGAAACTAAAGGGCACTGCTGGTAACATTCTTGGTAAGTGAAATGTAATTATGGTGGGTGGCACAACAGATTGCCCCAGTAAGGGCTTGCATGTCTGTTGTGTGTTTTGAATGTGCCATTCTGTGCCTGCAAGGTCAGGAGTGTTCCTTGAGAGTTTATGGGATGATGTAGTGAAGTTTGTATATTGGCAGAACTTAATGGATCAAAAAGTAAAGATAGTGCATTGCAAGCTGTGAATTAACAATTGCTGCAAACAGTTGGCTGGGGTTGCTGTCACTTTAAGTAGGCAAATAAAGGAAATACAGCCTAATATGCCTGTTGCTGAAAGCCTTATTTGGAAATTTGCCTGGATAGGATGTTTTAAAAAAAAGCCCATAGAATCCCTATGTACTTTTAAAAGATTATTTATAGCTTTAAAATTTTTATAAGGTGCAATAATACAAATGTCATATCTCAGAATGTAATACCTGAAGCAATAAATTCTCTGCTCTCTTAACAGAAAGACAAAACCCACATGCAGAAGTTTCTGGGACCTGCCTTGTGCAGCCTCGGAGGTTGCAGATGCATTGGTGAGTTTAACTGGATAGGAAAAGGAAAGTATTTCGTGTTTGTTATGAAATGAAGTTGAAATTACTGAAAATGGCAAGCAGGCCATCCAGAACTGCAGAGGAATTTACAGATGTGTGTGATTTCAAATAAATTAATTTTACTCTGGCCAGCATTTAGTCAAGACTGCACAAAGACTACAAAATTATCCCTAATCTTGTAAATATGGCAAATGTAAGAGACACATCAACTAAAGTGTCTTCTGGATGTGTATTTTTGTATCATCCTTAATCTGCTCACCTTTGATAGTTGAAACCCAGTTAATGATTTACCAAAAAGATTATTTAAATAAAATGTTTTCACGTAGCTTCATAGAAAAAAAGTAGATATGAGATTCAGGACTTCTGTGTTTTGAAAAACCAGATCTGTTCGCTGGAAAGACTGGTTTTTAAAAACGATTACAATTGTCTTAGAAATGTAATTTCTTAAAATTAGGAGGGAAAGGTATATTGTGGTTGCTGTCAGTCTGGGTTTCTCTGGATCTTCTATTTGGTACGTTTTTGGTTGTTTGTGTTTTTTTTTTTTTTCCTCTTTGTATTTTAAAGGCTCTTTTATGGAGGCTGCCAGTGAGGGGTGCTACATGATCACCCCAGAGATGATGGAGCTCCTGAATCTGTGTCCTGCTGCCAGCCAAAAATTATGTTTAAGCATAAAGACAAACCCCCAAGCAAAGAAAAGCCGTGAAAGCCTCACTTTATAAAGTGAACATTAAAGGATTGTCAGGATTTTACTCCTCAGAAGCAGCTAGAATGGAAATCCTCAGGCAGTTTGTTCTCTGTGAGAGTGGAGTGGCAGGAAGGATTCAGCAGCGTGGGATGTAAAAGCTGTCTGGCAGGGTTGAGGTTTTCAGCATGAGCAGCCCAGGGGCGGAGAGGAGAGCAGCTGGGGTGGGCGTGGAAAACCCTGACCTTCCCAAGGTGGGGAGTTTGATACAGTATGCTCTAATGCTTGGATGTGAAAGACTCTTGAGATTTTTCTGTCTCATCTTAGTTGTCAAACACACGAGAGATTATTTAGATTTAAACCAGTTTAACAGTGTATTTTATTGTTGCACATTTTTGTTTTCTTTTAATTCTAGACATAACAGTATATCCTTCCTCTTTCATCTTAGCCGCTTGCTCACTAAATCTGGTGAAGGTTCTCAGCCTTAAAGCTGAAAATGTGCATTACCTAGGTTCAAAAGAATGCTCTTTGGTAATATACTCAGTGGTTTACATCCAAAAAGTACCCTTCAAAGTAAAAAGTGCACAGCTGATGTCCCTGTCCTGCTGTGTTGACACTGGAGCTGGAAGGCACCTTGGCTCTGTCAGGCACTGTGCAGATGCTCGCTGCTTCCTGTGGTGTCTGAGGATGGGTTTGGAAGTAGATCAAAGTAGAGATTAAAAGTGCAGCTATAACCAGGTAAGACAACAAGAAACTCCCTATCTAAAAGAAAGAACTTCCATCTGGGATTTCTGATGTGATTTCTTTTGGTGTTGGAGTGGGTGATGTCTGATCCTCTTAAGGAGGGACAGTGGAACAAGAGTAGTTCTGTTGCAGTGAATATTAGAGTCAATGGAAGAAAAAAGTTCACCAGCTGAGATTCAGCAGTGGCAGGAGTAGTATTTTCTCTCTCTGTCAAAGGCAAGACTTGAGTCCTGGCTCCTACAGAACCCTGAAGAGAAAGCTTTTTTTTTTTCTTTTCTCCTTTCTGAAGAAAACACAGTGACATAAAACATGTAATTTCATTTCATTCTGCACAAACTGCTCCTCTGGACACAATGAAACATTTTGTTCTCTGGCACAAGAGGGTCAGTGTGATCTCAACGCTCATCTGCTGTGTGAAGTTTATCCTTCAAACTGCTGGGGAGGATTTGTTCAGGGCTTGTGTGTTAATGCCTGGGGCATCCTGATGATGCTCTGGGCTGAACAGGATCTGGGCTTACCAGCAAGGGATCCTGCTCATGCCAAGTGGTCTGCAGGATGTCTGAACCTCAGCTGTGCTTTGTGGCTGGAGGAACCTCTTCAGAGCCTGATGGAGCTGGTCCGTCTTCACACAGAAAGAAATGAGGGCTGTCACTACCTCTCTGCCCTTCAGATAAATGCCCCAATTGCTCAGCTGGTGGTAGCAGGGAACGGGCTGATTTTCAAAGGATGCTTTTACTTTGGGGCTGATTTTCAAAGAACTTGGGGATTAAACCTGAGCCTTTTAGCAAAGAGAAAAATAACCTATGTCTCTTTCTCTGTTGGTTCCCATTCCAGCACCAGCTTGCTTTTTCTTTCCATGCTTCTCTGTGATTTCTTTTGTAGGTCATAAGGGTCTTATCCCCTGGCCTTAGTGTCTGCAGCCTGCCAGGGAGCTGCTGGCAGCAGGGCTGATGCAGCTGTGCAGTCTGCCCTGGAGGGGTGGGCCTCTTCCCTGGGAATGCAGTGCAGGCTCATGGTGATTAACTGCAAGCTTTTGGTTCACGTAATGCAAATGCAGCCTGGACAAGAAGTAACATCTGCCATCCTTTTGCAAAAGTTTTGAACATAAGAGTTTGCTGAGTCCTGCTTGGGAGGGTTTGCTCATTATTTATCAAATCACCACTTTTTTAGGCACTGCTGCACAGTCTGTCACATCTGCAGCACAGGACTGTGTGCCATGGCACCCAAAGGAAAGCAGCAGGAGGGTGGAAGCTCTGCAGTGCTGGTGGCACCTTTCTGGGGGCACGTGGCTGCGATGAGGCTGCCTGTGGCCCCCTGCACCGTGGTCCTTAGCAAGGCAGAGGCTGTTGCCCGGGGGCAGGGAGGGATTTCTTCATCCTTCCCCGAAGACAGTGCTATCCTAGGATCAACTGTGAGGAAATTAAATATGGCTCTCAATGTCCTTAAAACTGCAATATGACCCCATGCTTTTAGTGCTGTGTAATTCCCACTGAGAAAAGCTCTTCCAGGCTTCTGTTTGTCCTCTTTCACACATGCACATGCTCATTCTTCATCTCTTGCTTTGTAGGCCCTTGCTTTCTGTTGGCCTCTTCCATGAAATGTCTTGAGGTTTGATTTTTTTCCTCAGGAATATTGGCTTGCACTTTCTCCATGTTATTCTTATCTTTTGACTGTGCAGGATTTGTAAACTTTTCAGGCCGCATTGTATCATTTCTCTGTGCTCGTGGCTGTAACACCTCCTGGCTCCATATTGCCTCCAAATGCAGCATGCTATTTCCTACAAAGACTAATGAGAAGACATCAGCTTGACATCAGCTCGGATGTGTGCCAGGGCACGTGCTCCCCACTAGACTGCTCCTCTGCTGTGTGCCCTGAAGGAATGAAGCAGTGACAAGTGGCGGGTGCTTGTCTGACAGCCAAGGGTGTGAGGTTGTGCTTTGTGATCCTGCTGGTGAGCGTGGCACAGCTGGCTCATTCTGCATGCCACCGGTGTGAACAGCTGGATTAGCCCGATGAACGTCTGAGGAGTGGGGGCTCTCCAATCCCTCCTTACCCAGCCTGGAACCCTGATGCAATGGGTAGACAGCTCTACTGGAGCTGTTGATGTCAGAGAGACCTTTTAGCCTTTGCTGGTGCTTGGAGATTCCAGACTATCTGTATGGCAGTGTATTTATTTAGTGGCATGGTAACAGCCCAGCCAGGGGCACTTACAAAAAAAGCTCAGTGATTAAAACTTTAAAGTGGAAGAAACTGTAGTATGGAGAGAGAGGGGATGAACTTGGGGTTCAAACCTTCTTCCCTGCTCTTCCCTGGCTGAGGTCACTTGGTTTGTTCAGCCTACTGAAGAGGAGACTGAGGGGAGACCTCATAGCTTCCTGCAGCATGTTCACAAGGGGAAGCAGAGGGGCAGGCATTGATCTTTTCTCTGGTGATCAGTGACAGAACCTGAGAGAATGGCCTGAAATTATGTCGGGGGAGGTTTAGGTTGGATATTAGAAAAAGGTTCTTCACCCAGAGGGTGGTTGGGCGCTGGAATAGGCTTCCCAGGGAAGTGGTTACAGCACCTAGCCTGACAGAGTTACTGGACAAGACTTTCAAGGACAGGGTGTCATTCTTGGGCTATCCTATGTGAGGCCAGGAGGTGGATTTGATGATTCCTATGGGTGTCTTCCAACTCAGGATATTTTATGGTTCTATGAGCCACATAGACCCTGGGATCTCTGTTCATGGTTTAGATCTGAAACAAGAAACAAGGACATTTCCCTGTGGCCAGGAGTGCTAGAAAATAATCTTTCTGGGCACCTATCAAAGACTCAATTTCTGTAATTTTGTAAGCCATGGGAAAAGTGTGGTAATTGCTGTCTCAGGGCTCGAGCTCCCTTTAGGCTTGCACAAAAATTGAGTAGGTGATAAGAACCAGGGCTGTGGGCAATTTTACATGGGTGAGTCTGTGCATACATATCCATTGCTTCAGAGGTAAAGCACTTCGCAATGGACGCATAAAATATGGTAATTCCCCAAATGGCAAATTAGAGCAGGAACAGTACTTATGTAATGTTTTTCTACCCTTATATTTTCACAAGGGCTGGGTAAAAACATTAGCAGCCAGGAGTTCTTCTGTCCTTGTTTCTGGTGGATGTGCTGGTCTGCTTTGTGTCTGTACAGGCTTCACAGGTCCCATGGTCTTCAATAAGGGTTGGAGTTGCAGTAACTTTGGGACCACAAGGGGTGGGGATAGAAATGTGCTGAACAGGAGGAAGGAAAAATCCAATGGTGCAGAAGCAGACCACAGCAGGACCCACCAGTGGATGAAGAATAACCATGGGCTTACTTGCAGACCTTGTTGAGGCTCTGGGTCTGGTGGCAGAGGGGTGCCCTCTGCCCTCCCCATGGCTGGCACTCATGGTTCTGTGGTCGCCAGTGTGTTGGCCTTGGGCCAGAGCTGCACCCTCACTGGGCATCCCCCAGGTGCTGGAGCAGCCCTGCCAGCCAATCCATTTCTCTCTGTGTCCCTCAGCTCCCGCTGAGCCCAGACTAAAACCCAAGAAAAGCATGCAAAAGCATGGGGTGGCCTCAGCCAGGGTCAGGCATAGCAGAGGCAGAGGCTGATCTGAGCTCACATCTCTCTCTCCCTGTGTTGAAAAGACTTTATAAATATTTGGGAAAAGGAAAAGAGAAGGAGAAAATATGAATTTGACACACTTAAAAAAATGATCTATATAGAACTAGGTTGCAGAATGTATTAATTTAAAAACATAAGAAATACTTTAATAAATGCACAGCAATGTTGTAACTGATCTGCTTCTGAAAACCTGAGGTAAAAACTGAGTTATACTTATTAGTGTACAGTGGAGGTTTAAGTGAGACATGAAAGAGATACATTCTGACTAATATATTTGATTTGCTGTAATTTTATTAAGTCTGGGGCATGCCTGGCACTGTGGCTTCCTTCACTTTACTGCTGCATCATACGAGCACTTGATGCTGTCAACAGAGGGAAAGGAGCAGGCACCAAGAGTGGATTTTCAAATGCATATTTATCACAGTTTGGCCCAAGGAAAAGCGATGGCTTAAAGGAGCTAAAATCAAAGCTGCAGTCCTCTTAAAAACATCATTTTGGGGTCTCCTGGACCCACCTCTGGTTGTGCTCAAGCCTCTAGAAAAACCCGTACTGCCACACTACCTCTTGTACGATGACAGAGGGACTCAATGAGAAAACAAAGAAAAAACTGTAATCGGCGTCAAGCCGTAATGAAACTAAATTTTGCCTTAACTGTGTTCAGTTCTTCTGCTGCTGCTGCTGTCACATGCCAGAGGCTTTTGTTCCTAATTGAAAATGATAGCTCCCCGGGTGCTGGGGAGGCATGTGGCAGCCTTTTATTGCCGTGTGGATTATGTGCCCGCTATATTTTACACACTGCCTGGAGAAATGCGGCAGATTTTATTGATATGAGGGACCGTCCCTCATCGTGTTTTTTTCTGGCTCCCTTGCATTCTTGGTGCAGCTCATTTCCAATTTTATTAACATCTGGGATGTGGTAGGAAGGCTTCAGTATAAAAATTAGCGGAGGCCTCAGAAAAAAAAAATCCCCAGTGCTTGGGTTACAGAGACACACACAAGTATAATTCTGATATTTCAGTAAAATATAACTGAGGGGAAAAAATCCTCTGAATTTGTTTGACCACAAAAAATTTAAATTTGATTTGTCCTCAGAAAGGTTAATTTAGACTATCAAACCAAGGAGATTAATGGAAGTGCAAAAATGAATATAGTTTAGAAACTAAGCTTTAGAAAGTAAGATAAGGCTAATGACAAAATAAATCACTTTATAACCATCTACCAAGAGTGGCTCATGACTAATGAGGTACTAGGTGGGTGTCCCTTTCTGAGCTGTGCCCCTGCTCCTGCAAGGGTGGAGCAGCAGCTCCCTTGTCCCACCATCATCCAGCGAGTTTGCATCTTTGCATCCTGCTAGGGCTGTGCTGAACAGGGGGGATGCAGTGCTGGGCATCATCAGCTGCAGGGCTGTGAGACCAGCCTGCACTCCTGCAGGACCAGTCTGCACTGCTGCCAGCCTCACCAGCACTGAAATCAGCAGGACACTTCAGTAGAGGGGTTCCAGAGTGCAGTTTCCTCTCCTCACTGCTGAGAAGAGCAGCACGATAAAAGCTTCTCTGCATCTATGTGAACCTGAAGCAGTGGCCCTTGCTCACACCCACTCTAAAGCCCAGAGGGGGTTTGGATGCCCACATTTAGCAGTCCTAATTTTGGCCTGAGCCCCCCAGGGATCGCGTGGTTCCGTAGCAGTGGCAGCTGTGCCTGGGCTGGCGGGTGCCAGCAGGTTGGTGTCTGACCCAGCACTGCCCAGGGGTCTCAAACACTGACCTGACCTGACCTGCACCCTACTCTGCCCCAGCTGGCACAGGGAAGGGGTCATATTATTGATAGATGAGCACCATCCCAGCAGTCCTGGGGCTGGGCCAAAGTGCTGTGGGTTGCTTCATCCCTTCCTGCTTGTGCTGAACCTCAGGAGTTGCCTGGCAGTGCACGAGGGGAGGTGGGAGATGCTGCCCCACCTGCTGCTGGAGTATCCAGCCTTGTCTAAGGTGGCTTTGCTTCAGGCACCAGCCAGTATTGAGGCCATTATGTGATTTTCCATATCCTTAGGACAACCTCTGGAGCTGCTGGCTCCCCTCCCAGCACAGTGTCTGAACCCTGTGTTCAACTTGTGGAGCAGTAATCACCATCTGGAGCAATAACCCTCATCTCGGCCGCTCCCAAGAGCTGCAGGTTGTCAGCCACGTCATCAAAGCCTTTGGAAAATCACCTGCTGTCTTTTCTAACAGCAGTAAGTTAAACAGGTGTTCTAAAATTGGTTGAATATGCTAAACTGCCCATGGTTCTTCTTCTCCTGTGCTTCAGTGCATCCCTTTCAAGGGATGCCCTGGCTGGTCCCTAAAGGTCTCCATCACAGAGGCAGTGAGTGAAACCAAAATCCCCCTCCTAAATGGGGCTACAATCACTACTCACTGATTTCCCTTTCTACAAATCCAGATTATCGTGGCCTTTCCAGTGGTATCCATTTATATTCAAATGTCCTTTTATTCATAGATTTGTGTGAGTTATTTGGTTGGTCTACACCAAGTGGTCTACAGGCCCAACAATTTATACACACACAACTTGTGTCACATTCACAGATCTATTGCTTTTTTCCTGTCTTGCAGAGATTCATGTTCATTTTTCTGTATGAGACATATTTAAATGGGAAAATAAAAATGACACATTAATCCTTTCCTTCCTTTGCCTCCCAGATGAGCAAAACTCTTGGAGTAAACTCAAGCTTGCTTCTTAAT
Source organism: Anomalospiza imberbis (assembly GCF_031753505.1). Lineage (NCBI taxonomy): Eukaryota > Metazoa > Chordata > Aves > Passeriformes > Viduidae > Anomalospiza > Anomalospiza imberbis. The sequence goes on from NC_089682.1 coordinate 27,045,691, forward strand.
TTATGGAGAAATGCAGAAGTCTAAATCAAGCTCCGAGAAGATTAGATTACAAACTTGGAGTGGAAAAACTTCAAGGAGACCAGTTCCATAAGCTGCTGAAAGCTTTGAGTTATTGAATCCCCTGAGCTGCTGTGGACACCTCCTCCCTCCCAGGACAAGACTAAAGAAAACTATTTCCCTGTGGAAAATGCCACAGGGCACAGATTCCAGCAGGGGCACTGCTGCAGATGCCAGCCTGGCGTGCTGCCTGCGTGGCACAGTGCTCTGGTAGTGCAGAGCATTGTGCAGGAGTGCTGTGCTGAGCAGGTCTGAAGGTTTTGACTTTTGCAGTGACTTTTTGTCACAGCCAACTGGCACAAAAGCTGCTGCACATCCAGCGTGGGGCATCCAGCATGAGAAGTGTGTCCCCAGGTGTGTCTTGGGAAGCAGCTGGACATGGTTGCATTTCATGTTTTCAGCTCTGTCCTGTAACCGTTCCTGTGTAGGAGCGTTGGACATAGCTGGGCAGTGCTGGTGTGTATAAACCTGGTAATCTAACAAGAGAAACAGGCCATGAGTGCAGCAAATGTTTTCCTGTCTCTTTGAGGCACAGCAGTGTGTTTCATCAAAGGAGAACAAGCTGGGAGCAATAGACATAACAGGATTAAAATGATGGCTGCTCTGTCATTTTCCACGCTAACCTGGGTGCCTGAGAATTGCTGAAATGTGGTTGAAATGCTGCCGTGATGCATCTTGTTTAAAAAGTGATTTGTTAAAAGAAAATTCATGCCAAATAACTGAATCTGCTCCATTTAAAAAAAAAAATTGTAAACACTAGCCCCACGGTTTAACCATCATGCTTTTTGATGGCCTTTAGGAATTGAAAGGCAATTCTCTCCCCCCTCTGCATTATTATATAACCTCATCAGAAGATAAACAGCCCCCTTACCCCCAAACACTTTGCAATTTGCATTTAGATTGTTTGATGCCAATGTTCAGGATAAGATACTTCCTAGCTCTGTCAAACAAAACCTGATTGTCATTTAGCAGAGTGGCAGTCAATTTATGTTTCCATTAACGCAGATCCCAGACAATTATCTGGGGAGGGGAGAGGGAAAAACCTTAACAAATTGCCCTCCTGTCTTCAAGGATGATTTTCCACTGGGCAGCTGTTGGGCAAATTTGACATACCCGTGAGGAGGAGAAAGGGAATGCCTTTCTGCTGTTGCTGGGGGGAAAGGTGTGGGGTAGCTCCCTTGGCTGTGCAGCATCACACATGAGAGCCAAGTGCCTCATGGAGGCAGCAGTGATCTGGGGCAGGGTCACCAGCCCTGGGCCAGGGATGTGTTGTACTTTGACTCCCAGCCTGATTCAGTGGCAAAGCCAGGGGTCCCTGTGGGTTTCCTTGGGCATGTGTCTGCTTAGCAGCTGGAGATGCGCTGTCAGACGCTGCCGTGGCTCCAGAGTCCTGTGCCAGTGCCATCCTTGGAGACCCTGGCCCTTAAGCACTCATTGTGGTCCTCCCAGGTGAGATGGCAGAGGACATGCTCTCCTGGCGATGGGATCGCCCTGCACTCCTGCCACTCACACCCCACAGCTGCACTCCTGGGGTCAGTGGGGAGTTGCACACACTGGCATGACTGACAGCAGCTCCACCAAGCCCTTGTGCAGATGCAGAAGACAAATGTAATATGTTTTCCTTCTCTGACAGTAAGTTAAAGACGCTTCTCCCTTCCCTCCTGTCTTAATGACTTCATTTTTCCTCTGCCTCTTTACTTAGCTGTGCCCCCATCACTCCTGTGTTCCCCATGAGGATTCCTTGCATGACAGCAGCCGCTCCACCAGGCAGCTGCCCCATGGCTCACCCCTGTCGTTGGCTGGAGTGCAGCATGCATGGCATTGACCAACCCAAGGTTTCCCCAGTCCAGGCATTTCCCCCAAGGACGCTCGCCCTTACTTAAGAAGCCAGTCCTCTCCTTTCCAGTGCCCTTTCTCAGAGGGGTAGGCAGGTAGCACTGGTGCAGCCCCACTGCCTGGCAGCACTCCTTGCTCATGGGCTTTTCTTCACACACACGTGTGTGTGTCACACAGGAGGTCACAAGCTCAGAATCCTGTGCACAAGATTTTTCCTGTTGCCTTTGCAAAAACACTGCATTGCATCTTGCCTGGTGCAAAAGAGCCATTTGTGTTGGGAACAGCTTTCAGTGACTCCCTGGCCAAGTCAGCAGGATGCTGGCTGTCCTTCCCTGGGGCTGCTGGGGTCTCCATAGGGAGCAAAGAAGAGACCCAAGTAGAGGTGGGCTCACCTGCAACTGAGATGTACTGTAAATGTGGGGGACTCACACAGGCTGGCAGGAACATGCTGCAAGGGGACCACCTTGGTACAAGCTCTTCGGTGTTCTGGCTCGTGGCCCCTTTGTGGCACCGTGGGACAGGTGGTGCTGCTTGGTGGCTGAGAAAAATCAAGTGGTTTTCTGAAGGGAGGATAGACACCCATGCCCCAGTGACTGGAAATACATCTGTGACCACTAAGAAAGTTATTTTTGCTACATGAAAGGCTGGGGCATGAGGACAGGGCCTTCTCCAGACTGTAGCACCTCTTGGCTTTCCTTCCAGTACAGCTCATTTATTTGGTTTGGCACTAACTAACCAAGCCATGTAGCTGCCAGGTTCACCATGTATAAGGAGCTGCTGATGTCAGGAAGAGCTTTTGGCTGCAGGAAAGCCCTGCAGATGTTGTCCAGGTGGTTCTGCTCTCCATGAGCATTTAGAAACAGTCAAACTGTGTAACAATTTTACAATGATTATTTTTCTTTCAGAACGTGGCCAAAATTTCTATCAGGCAGTGGAGCAGAAGCACAGGGTGACATGCAGTATGAAGGCAGTGTGAGGTATGTGGTATGTGCTGGCAGCAGGGCAGAGAGAAATGCCAGAGGAGCAGGACCTGGCAAAGTGTGGAGGGGACTGGCAAGCCAGACCAGCTTGGAAGTAGCTGGCAGGCTCCTCTGTGCAGCATTTTGCACCATGCTGCTTGTCAGACAGCCAGCAAGGCTCAGCAGAGGGAGAGGTGTTGCCTGCCCACATTTAAATTCTAGTGTATTCCACATTTCAGAATTTTGACTCAGGGTCCAGGTGGGACTCATGTCACCTCCCATGGAGATGACCTGGTGAGTTAGCTGTGCCTCAATCATCCCTGCCCTATGTGCTCCCTAACTGTGCAAAGAATTACCACCTGTGGGTGCCTTTTCCAGAGGTGTCTCTCAGCCAAATCAAGGCAGATACATCCAGATCCACTCATGGACTCATGTTCCCCCTCCAGATGCTCTGCACTGTACTGCTGAATGGGAAGCTCAGGCCTTGTCCAAAACTGGGCTTACCCCCCTCACCTGAGTTAAAGGGCATTCAGTTGCCCAGGGTACAACCTGCTCCTTCCCTCTCTGGCAGTTCCTTGGCTGTATGCTGCCTGGAGGACACATGGACCCTGCTAACACCACGCCCAAGCCTACCCACGGCATGAGGAAAGGGGTTTTCCTCTGCCTACAAACGTGCTGGACCCACCAGATGACCTCAGAGCACCCCTGAAGCCCATTAACACTATTAGAGGCTGCTCTTTTCCTTGCCTTTTTTTGCTTCCACATCTCCTCCCACCCTCTCTGCCACAGCCTTACCCTTGCCACTTTGCTGCCTCTTTCTGGCCTATACCCACTCTTTTCCATTGGACCGACACACCTCGTCTCCACAGGTAAGTTGTTAACTTCTCAAGATTTTGAAGAAATCCCAGACGTGCCAAAAGAGCCAGAGGTTCTGACTCCTGTTCAGGTATTTCTTACCCCTAACAGGTTTTTATTTATGTGGGAATTACTGCAGCATTTGCAGACCAGTCTTCCCTATTTTCTTTGCAAACCTCAGAGCTGCCTACGCTGCTTGTTCACCTTGTTGTCTAATAGAGAGAGAAATCTCAGTCAAGTTGCCTTAATGCTTATTTTATTTAAAGAATCAGAAACACAGTCATTGTAGTTCATTTGTACTCTTATCTGCCAACATTTCCTAAACCACATTAACATTTATATATAACAAAAACATTTTCTGAGCTGTGCAAAGTTCAAAGGAACTGTTCAATTACTTGAACCCATTTCTAGAAGAACAAACCTGGCATTTTACAAACTGAGGCCACCAGAAGGAATCTTTTCCTCGCCCTGTTGCAGGAGATGGAGATGCCCTCTCCTCCCTCTTTTCCTGGCATGACAGGTAAAAACTAGACCACAGTACTAGTCAAACCTCTCTCAGTCTAGGACTTTCTGAATGGCACTGGGTCATGTTTCTGTATCACTGGGCTGTATTAAGTTCACCTTAATACTTGTGCTCCTGGCATGGAAGTGATTTGTCCAAGAAGATTACTCAGTAACCCAAACTGCGATAAGCAATAAAGCAGGCCCAAAAGCAGCTGCTATCAAAATAGAACACCTCCTCCCCCTTCCCCCCGCAATATTTTTCCTAGAAGAAAAAAATGACTGGAAGGGTTGTTGACCATTCAAAAAACCATCATCCTCCTTGCAAAATATATTTTAAAGCACTGATTTAATGATATGACATCTGCACATTTTTCTTGATACTCTCACACACCAACTTTTGTCCTCTTAGAGTTAAGCATAAAACGGTGGAAATCTGGAACCATTTTAGATCTGGCTAAACAGAATAGGCATCATGCAAGTCGTCATCCTGTTTTGTTTTTCTGAGTGTAGTAAATACACCACGGAACAGAATTTTAAGAGCGTTTTAACCACTGTAAGTTGTCAGAAAAAAATGTCATCTCTGACAGATCTCACCCAGAATTTTTATTGGAATCAATAACACACATTTTGGCATTGCTGACTGCCTAACTGTGCAGTTTACTGTTTGAGGTGCAGTGACACCAGTTCTGACCTGGACCAAATAAGTGGAACAGATATGGCTCTAATCTCAAGCAAGTCTTTCCAGAAGACATTTCTTCAGTCTCTTATTGGTTATAAAAAGGCAATTTCCTCCTGACAGTAACTAAATTTTTAGTGACTGACTCATTACAATCTGGAATATCAACAAATGCGGCAACATCAAGTATAAAAAGAAACACCCTGAAAGTGATGCCTCCTGGTTTGAAGGTGCTATACTTGGCCATGAACTGTGTTTCTGGAATTTGTTTGTTAACAAGTGACAGCAAGAAGAACTTATTTTACAGAGAACAAAGTCACAGAGCTGAACTTAAACATGAATGCTCACTTACATGGGTTTGATATGTACTAGTACACACGACTTGAATGAAAACAAAACTTACACCTTCGCATATGAAATACTGGTAACGCAGTGATGATGTTCACCCACCAGGCCTCTTTGTTTTAATAAGATCATCTCCAGGTAACAGTGCCTCTGACACACTTCTAAACACCCACCACATGTGGGCTTTGGCAAACAGCCAGCTGCTGTCAGAGGCAAGGTATGGATAGAGCTATGAAAGGCCTTTCAACACAATTCACTCCTCAAGAACCGATGTCTTTTTAAATACTCTCAACAATTGCATTATGACTTTTTTTCTCATTCTTTTTCATACAAATTACTGGCTAAACTCACATTTATTGCACCTTAAAGTCCCTGGTAGATGGAAGCTTATATTGCCTGATACAGTTTGTATTGTAGCTTGACGACGTTAAGAAATCCAACAGTCTCCAGAGCTGTACATTTCTACAGTAAGAAATCACATTTCCATAGCACTAATTACTGCTGTCGCAGATCAGCTCTTGTCTCCGTCATGCAACAACAGAGGAAAACTCCACGGTCCCTGTGTGTGCTAGAACCTGCAGTGTTCTTCTTATTGCCATGAAAAAATAAATTAAAATGACTCCTCTGGGAATTACTTCCAATTCTGGAGTCATTATAACTCTCCAGACAGAAGGCTGGAAGCTTCAGCATGGGTCTTCAGCCACTCTAAATATGTAGGAGAGAGCAAGCATGTGTGTGTTCCACAGGCAGCACCCCCAGGTATATTTATCGGTGACCACGCAGCTTTTTCTCTTTTCCTCTATGATGCAAGAACAAGCAGTCTGATCTCAATCTTCAGGTACGTTTCTAATTTCATATGTTGAATGCAAATCTTGTTGCAGCCTCTCTGTTTAACCAAATCTGTAACAATTAAAAAAAAATAGCACCAGATGTATGAAAAAGAGGAAATGTCTGATCTAGTAGGAATATATATAAAGTAGAGCAATTCTTACAGTAAAAAGGTACGTTGTACAAAAAAGCAATGGAAAGTGATACCGAAGGACAAAAATCCATGCTGCATATAATACGGGCAGAAGACAGGCAAAAGGGATTCTGCTCAAATAACCACAGTTTTATGGTGGAGCCGTGCTTCCTCCAGGACCTCCCTGGCAGCAGTGCCAGGACACGGGGTGCTGTGGCACTCTGAGTACTGAACACCGACACGCACCAACAAACCTGCGCAGCATATCTTTGAGGTATATAGAAAGCATGACATTAACATTTTGACTCCTCATTCTTACTTGCACAATGATGCACTGATCTTTAGCTGGGGTTTTCTCCACCCTCCCCTCTTCTTCCCTTGGTAAAAACAAAATCCCAGTTTAAGAGCTTCCTAGCACACCTCCTTGAACTCTCAAATCCATCTTGCATAGGCCAGTAATAAGAACACTGCAGCTCTGACAAATAAGTTACAGCAATATAACAGCTTTCCTCTTAATTTTTTTAAAGATATCTTCTCTATAATTTACACAAAAGGTTAACAGCCAGAGTTTAGGTTACTACAGTCCAGATGGGCGTCCTTTCAGTCTGTGATTCCAGGTGGAAGGCACTACTTCAACATACCACCGTATGCACTGCACGTGGTCTCAGGAGCACAGCAGGACACTGTGTCTCCGGAGCTGCAGACTGAAGGGCCTGGGGGAAGTCTTTGGAAATAAAAATGGCAGTGGTTATCAGTCCAGTTTCTCTTTGCTGTCTCTTCTTGTGCTATGCAGTTTCCCCTGAAAGCTCCTCAGTTGAGAGAGCAGCGATTCATCCTCAGAAGCTTTCGACAAAGCTCCCGGGGAAGAGGCCCGTCCTGCCGTTCCTCTGCAATGTCCCTTTGTACCAGCCGTCCTCCCGTTTCTTGTGCACAAACACAATGTCACCTTCCTTCAGTTCGATCTCCGCCTCGCTCTGCGGTGGGTATGGGACCACAACGCGGTACCTTTGGAGAGAAAAATGTGCGAAGACTTGGTTAATCTGCACTTGATGGCAGCAGCTGGGCACCAGTACCAGAGATCTTGGGAAAAAAAACTTTTGGGAATATCAATAAGTTACAATTCACACACCAATTGTATGAAAATGTAGTAGCTCCACAATGCAGCTACATTTTCTGCTAAAACTGAGTAAGACAGAAATTTCTGGCCAGCATGGCTGGACAATTGACCAGGATGTACTCTGGAGTCAGTCCAACAAAGCAGAAACGTGTTGTCCAATGGATGGACCACTCATGTTATCTCTGCTCCCAGCTGTGTGCTGAGCCTGTGCTAGGACTTGGCTGCTTTATGCTAGTGCTGCATCTCTGCTGTAACATGTCTTATTCAGCTCTGCATTTGCTCCATCCAAAAATCATAGCATCATAAAGTGATGGAACAGTTTGGGCTGCAAGGGACTTTAAAGGTCATCTAGTTTAACTCCTCTACCAGAAGCAGGGACATTTTTAACTCAAGCAGGTTGCTCAGAGCCCATGTGTCAACTGCATAAATCAGCTTGGTGTCATCTGCAAATTTCCTGAGGGTGCCCTCAATCCCACCATCTGTGTTATTGATGAAGATATTGATGAAGCACTGGTCCCAGTGTGGACCATGAGGGACACCACTTGTCACCAGTGTCCAATAGGACATTGAGCGATTGACCACTACCCTCTGGATCAATTCCTGATCCACCAAACAGTCCACCCATGAAATCCATCCTTCTCCAGTTTAAAGAGAGATGTTGTGAGGGACCATGTCAAAAACCTTACAGAAGTCCAGATATATGATATGCTCTCTTTCCTTGCCCACTGATGATGAAAAATGGGGTTTGCAATGCTCCCACTGCCTGTGACACCAGCAGATGTTAGCTAAAGCAGTTCACATTTTTCTTCTTATAATATGTCTTGAGAATGTACTTTGAGTCCCTCAAACCTGGAAGAGAAGCTAAAATGGAGAGGTGTCGAGTGACTTTCAAAGCACTCTCCAAACCAACGGGGAGCCCCAGTCCTGAACCATTCCCAGGGCTCTCTGGGAACTTAGTTGTCAAGTGTCACTTCATTTCAATGAAGTAATGATGTGTCTGAGCCTGATACAGCTATTCTGCACTCAGAGCTTATCAGCAGGCGTCCTTCTGAGAGCACAGACTGGGCCATTTTATATCAATGCACTTGTGTGCAGAGCAGGGAATATATTTCTACTGCACGCTTGGTTTTTCCTTCAGCACTTCTGCAGTCATCTGGCATTTGGTTAACAGTCAATAACTGTCTTGCTAATTGCAAAGTAATGAATATAGTAAGATAGTTAAAAGTTGCCAATTGATTACCTAAAGCCCATCTCCTGAGAATATATTCACAACTGCTGCCTGGCCACCAATGCCTGAGTCCTGTTTGTAACAAGGTGAGTACTTATCTAAGATAATATCCAGTCCCTGGGGACTTTAACATGCCCCGGAGGCTGTGGACCATGCCCTGAGGCCACCCCAGTGACACAGTACTAAAGCCAGGGGGTCTCCAGTGGCAGTCACCCATTTTCTTTGCAGATTTTGCTCAGGTGCCTAGTGACTTCAGCTCTGAAACTAGGCACTCCATTTTGGCATGACACTGGAAATATCAGCTTTGACTCTATGTCTGGACATCTCCACAGCCAAACAACCCATTGCTTGGAAAAGCATTAAACTCAATTTGAAGCAGGGGTTCTGTTCTAATACCTGACTATGGCTTTCTTATCTTGACAGAGCAACACGGTCATGGAAAATATATGTGTTCAAGTGCCATCAAAAATTTGCTGATCCTCTCTGTACCTTGGTTAATAAATCTAGTTGTCACTTCCTTCCTCTGTGGAAAAGCAAATAACAGGGGTTGAAACGTGTGCAGGAAAACGGTCTATCAAGCTATCATCTGTGGAACTGCTACACTTATCATATGAAGCTTTGCCAATTACACTCATTATGTAAATGAATGCACACATTATTTCAAACACTCTGCTGCAGTGTTGATTAATTAAATTATCAGAGTGGAACAATTTCAGCTAAGATGATGCCAAGTTTCAGATCTCACTACTCTTATGCACAATCACAACACATTGGAGCTCTGCATCAGGAACTCAAGAGGCCTTGAGAAATAAAAAAAGGTTCAACTTCAACATTAGTTGAGTCCTGTGGAGGAACAGACAGTTCTAGCAAGTCAGGAAACAGAAACTCAGAAAAAGGTGGTGTCTTGGGCAGGGTCACTCTGAAGACCCAGCTGGGAGTGCCAGCACCTCATGTTACACCAAAAGCACAGAGATATCCTTTTAGAGCAAAACTACATTCTCAGAGTGATGAGCTGCTAGTCCCTAAATGGTTCACATGAGGAGGCAGGTGATCACACTCAATAGGAATGCACCCACTGTCATAAAAGGGGTTCTACACAGCATCTTCTTAGCAATTTAGAGAAATAAATCTCAGTCATTGCATTACAAAATGAGGCACTTTTCCCCATTCGGGAAACCCCAAATGCTATGGTTTAAATTTAATTAACTACAGTACCTCACAAGATAGTACCAAAGAGGTTTTTGATAGAATAACAAAATACTAGCTACGAAAGACCTTGCAAATCAGTTAAGAACTCCTCTGTGAGAGATGGAAAAAGATGCGATGCCTTTTCCCACGGGAGGTTTGAAGCAGGGAGAGGCAGCCCGGTGGGGGCTGCAGGGGCAGCATCCCGGCACTGCGCTGGCACAGGGAGCTGTGCCGCCCCTCCACACCTCCAGGTGGCATCTCAGCCTCGCTTATCCTCTGGAATGGAATTGTAAGGACAGCTATTAGCCGTATTCTGTTGGCAGAAAAGGTCTCTTCTCCCAGACATGCTCCCTCACTCCCAAAAAGGCAGTCCGGGATACTCCTATTTATATCTCCACTTTTAATTTCCCCTTTTGTCCTCTTTTCGAGAAGATGCTATAAAATTGTAGGTTTTCCTACACCAAACTGTTGCTTGGCATTTTAGATGGATCTCAGTCTTCTCAATTTTGTCTGTGCCACATTACACCTCTAAATTACCAACTTTCAAAAATGCTAATTAGCTGGGCAATAATTATGATGACAAGCGTGGCAGCCACCTCTGACCAACATTAACAATATTTGGTATTTTCTGTTGTAAATTGTGTAAATCTGTTTTATATAGTTACAATTCTGACAAATTTTAATCATTTTGGCCCAAATTCTCCACAGCAGTTGGCTGTATCAGGCTGAGGGTCCAACATACAGCCCAATGGCCTCATCACTTCCAAGAATAACATGAGGAGTTTTGCAGCACCAGCAGGACCCATATGAGCACTTCCACAAACTGCTCTCAGGTCCTATATTTGGGAGCAAAGATCTGTCCTGTGGTCCCACTGCTCTGTAAGGGATGGTGTTCCTTCAGAAAATCATCCACTCACAGCCAGGTTTAAAAACATTTAAACCACCCCAAAATGGCACATGTCTAGGCTTGTATGAGCACTGAAAGTAAAATCTCTGCTGATTCATGCTCCAAGCTGTCCTAGCTCTGTGGGACCTCAGAGGCTGCATTTCTCTTCCTTTCTTAGTACTGGGCCCCTCTTGTATTTTTCTCTTAGAGGACAGACTTGATGTTGGACATCCCCACTGCTGGCTGCCGTGGCATCTTTGCATTGGGCACTTCATCCCTGAGGCTACTGTCCAGGATGGGCAGTGGCCTGGGAAGGGTCCTTGGTGCACAAGAGATAATACATGAGGAGAGGCTCCAAGTAGTATCAGCAAGGACAGGGAATGGGGTTTTCCTGGGCAGGGAAACCCCAGGGAGCTGGAGACTGGGGTAAAGTAAGGGACGAGGTGGAGGAAGAGGGAAGCTGATGGGAGAAAAACTGGGAGCAGAGGAAGAAATGTGACTGTGATGAAAACTGGAAGCCCTGATAGAAGTTGTGGGTATGGCTGCTGAGGGGGAAAGCTCTGCTGAGCTGAGTCTGGGAGAGCAAAAAGCCTTGGTAGGAGGGAGCCTGGGGCAGGGACATGGCATCCCAAGAAGTAGGAGACTGCATCGGTAGAGGCTGGCACTGGGCCTGAGGGTGGGATGGGCACCCTGGCAGCAATTATCTCACTGAGCTGGGAATAGGTCCATCCTCTGCTGTCAGCAAAGACCTTGCAATCCCCCTGTCCCCTGTCTTCATAGCACTTGTTTTCACAGCCAAAAGGAACACCTCTCCCACCCAGCCCTCCCTTTGCTTCTCCTACTGAAATCTGGAAGGTGCAAGTAAGACTCCTAACCTCAAACAGATGTCACATGATGGAAGTTCTGGTCTTGTTTCTTTTAAAGAAGCAAAATTATTAAAAATATCATGTGTACATACATAAAGACATCTACAACCTTAAAAGAACACACATGTTTCACACCTATGCATCTGAGATGAAGAAAAAGGCAAATAAAATTGTCCATGACTTTAATTCTGCTGTCTTGCAATATAATCTTTCATTATATGATTGCATACTATTTTTCCCATAGGATGCCTGCCTTATTTAGTGCACAAGATTCTGCTCTGGATGTGAGTCAAGGCTCTGACATGGGAGCCACCCCACCTTTCGCAGAGATTGGAATATTTCTAGCAACTGACCATGATGAAATGATCTGAGTAGTGCAGATGTAGGGAAAGTGGCTTCTCTGACTCCTTCAGCTGTAAAGCCTCATGCCACACTTTCCACAGAGAGAGACTCATCTCACTCCCACTGGCTGTGTAGGAGTCCTGCCTGGTCTGAATGACTCATACAGGCCCCTCTGTCAGTGTGCAGGCAGACACTGAACAGTATTGACCAGAACTGATCAGTAATTAATGGCTGAACTCAGCCATGGACACTCTAAAAAAGCCCCAAAATACTCACTGAGTAAATATGTGTATCCAGGACACTGATGGAACTAGAGCAATTTAAGAAAATGTGCAATGAGGCAAATTAGGTCTGCAGGGCTAACCTCCAATCTGATCCCATTTAGAGTGCTTGAATTTTGATGCTTAATGCAAGTTCCTGTTTCTCAAAGTATCATGCACTAGGGACAGGTTGCAGTCCTGTGACTCCAACAGGTCTCTTACGCATTAGGGATACACAGTTTTGGAGGCAATGGATAATCAGTGTCAATGGACCATCTAGCCCAGTTAACCATTGCTCTTGTTTACCAGTGGAGCTCTGTTTTTTCATCCTTTCACTGGCAAATTGCAGGAAAAGGCAAGGCACCTTTGCACACTACAAGCCAAAACCTGCTTCTCCATAGTATGGGGACTGAATCAGCGGCCTTAGAAGAACAAGTCTCAGTAGGGTCTTTTACCTTTCTGCTGGAAATACCTCAGGATTCTATTTCTGAGATGGTTGATGGCTGGTTCTCAGTCTTCAGGCAGGTATCCCTGCTCAAAGAAGCACTTAACCATGTGAATACATGTCACTGTTCAGTCAGAAATTACTCCTTGGGCCATTTCTCTAGTATCACTTTCCAGGAATGAAAAGAACCCTTCTTCTGCTTCCCTTTTTGGCAAAGAAGACATATGAGCACAGCAAAATTGAAGTCAATGGGCGTTAAGCACATGCTTGAATGCTTCCTTGAATTGGGAGCTCAATTTCTAATGTGGCGGTGATTCGTAGAAAGATACATGGAAACATGGAGGGATCTATTTTAAAGGTCAAACTTACTGCTCCCATCTTATTCTGCGGCACTGTTGTGGTTATAACTTGGTTGAAGGCTGCACGAATACCATAGAAATGTAGTACAGATATGCCAGTTGTGACAATAAGTCTGGCCACAGCTGCTTTATCACAATATAACATAGCAGAGTTAGTGCCAGCTACTATAAAAGAGTCAACAACGCGTGACATGTTTTACTCAGGTTCGCCTCTGGGAACAGTGCCAGGCAGCGAGGGGAACATGACTCACGCACACACATGCACACTCAACTCTCCTGTTTTGCTTAATGTACAGTCACTTTTTCTTGAAGGGGGTGGCAAGGGAAGTGTTTTGTTTTTGTGCTGCCAGGCACACAGCACACCCCTCCTGTAAGCCAACAGCGTGGTGGGATGTGGGCAAGGCTCTGGCCCAGTGCCTGCTTCACCACAGCATGTCCCTGTACTGGTCCTGTTCATCGTACCAGCAGAAAGTGGATGGAGCAGTAGGTGGAAAAATGTGTGTGGGGCACACACAGCCTGATGGGGTATCTACTTGGCAGTCAATCACTGCCACATGAAGTGACAAGGACACCACCTGGGAAATTTCTCTGCTCTGCTGCTTGGATTGCTGGATGCTTTATGGCAAAGGGCATCTGAGAGGAATATGGTTTTATAAACTGGTAGTGGAAACTACACCCAGGAGGCAGAGATGGGCTCTGACTATCCTAGTAAACTAGTCAAATATGAAGGCTAAATACAGGAGAGCTAAAAGCAATTTCCTTCCTAATCCAGTCATCCATAGCCAGGCTTTGGAATATCAAGAAGAAAATAATTGTTTTCCTCTCTATGTAAAAAAAAAAAACAACAAAAAAAAAACAAAAACAAAAACAAACAAAAAAAACCCACAAAAACAAACAAACAAACAAACAAAAAAACCCCACTAAGAGTATAAACATTAACAGTACCTCCAAGAGGGTGAAGCTTGCTTCACCTTTCTGTCTACTTGTTGTCAGGCTGCAACTCCCAGAAAGGTCTGCACTGTCAGGTAGCAGAATAGGCAATTCATCCCTTAAATAGTGAGTGAGCTGCAAGCAATCAGAGCCCTTTAATGCACCTCTTGGTGCACTGGGTTTGATTGGTAACCTAGATGTGGTGAGTGCTGGAGCTGCAAGCCAACCTCTATAGGAAAAGTAGCGGTGCTTTGCTGCCTGCATGAGCCTCTTTTTGAATGCCGTAAATATTAAGGAATGTGCTACTTCTTCCAACCTTTCAGTGCTCTGTTTCTGTGTGCACAGATGGGCGTTGGGAGACAGAAAGCCAAGTACAGCTAAGTGTACTGAAATGCTTTGCAGCTTTTTAAAATTTCTTCCAGCATCTGAATCTGTTTATCTAACCTTTTTTTCCCTCTCCTCCCTTTTCTTTCTCAGAGAATTGCTCCTACTGTGCATATGAAATGCACCAAAATGCAAACAAGCAAAATATGGAGCTGAGTGACGTTGAATGCAAGTTGCTCCATTGCCAGATGTGAAAAGAACAAGTGGTTTGAAAACTGTAATTTGTTTAAAAAAAATAATTTGGTACTTCTGAGAAATTTGATGATTTAATGAGCACAGATGGATGTGGGATGAATTTCTAGCAGACAAGTGTTTAATGTATCTGCTCAGATTATTCCAGGACTAAGCATTATTCTTCCTAGTGCATGAAGGTAATTAATATTTCCCATTATGGACATGAAAAAACCCTTATGATCAGTTAAGGAATGCAGATACACCAATGACATGGAAGTTAATTCATAAATCAATTAAAGAATCTTGCCTGCTGTGTATAATTATGGTTACTTCAATTATAGCTTATTTTCAGATTTAAGACTCAGGAATTAAAATACGTAAAATCAGAGGAAGTTCCTTATCACCATATACTGCAGCTGGAATTATTTACTCAGTTTTAGTGCTCTAAATCTATTTGCTCCTGATTCCAGCACAGCTAAGAGGATCCAGGTAATCTTTGTCTCTCTGGTTCTATTCTGCCACTTAAAATAGTCATCAGTTAAATGTTTTCCTACCTAGACCACCCTGAAGTTGACTGAGAAATTTTAGGGTACGGGACTAGCCCTGGCATATTACATAATGTGTCTGGAGTTCTCTGTAGTAAAGCTTTGAGAGCAGCACATTAACATCCAGCTCTGGAGACATCAGGGGCTGTACTCCCTAGCTTCTCTTCATGGTTACATTTAACTAAAGGTGCAGCAGCCCACTGATTCAGTTACACTGGTGCTAAATCTGATTTATATTGATTTAACTTTTCTTATAGCATTAATCTGAACTGATGTAGACCAAATTAAGTGTGCCTAAATAGGGATTGGTTTTTCACTCCTTTTACTAAATTACTTTTTCATGGATTTTAAGGGCAAGAGACTACTGTGATAGTCCGCTCCCACTGCCTTCATTACAATGCTGAAGGACTTGCCTGTATTTATTTCTGCTTCAAGTCTAACAGCTGCACCTGAATGAAAGCATCTCTCTTAGAAAAAATGCCAAATTTAGTGTAAAAATATTCCCATGTCTGTCCTGACTGCAGTCTCTTACAAACTGTTGCCAAGCCATCCCTACACCCTTTAGCAGGTGTGCCAGAGCTCCCTGTGTCTCTCATTGCAAGTGTATAGTTTTAAATCTTCCACTTTTCTTATGATGTTTCTCTGAGTCCACTTCACTTTGCGTCAGATTTGCCCTTTCTGAAATATATTGTTACTGTTTTCACCTGACCAGGAGCTGATTTAGCTCTGTACCAACAGATTTGCCCTAGCCATCAGCCACTTCCCACTTCAGTCCTCATTCTGCAACAGAAAAGGTTTTATGTAAACAGTTTAGGTTCAAGACCACACTCCTGTTGGGCTGCACTACATATATCAGCCCCCATTTTCTAGTGATTTCTTATGTAGAGTTAGATTTTATGCCAGTTTTCAGTCCACTTAGTATCTGCTGGGTTGGTTATGAACAGTTTACTCAGCAAGGGGTTTTATAGTAACAAAACAGATGCCTTAGAAAAGTTTAAGTATGTTATGGTGTCACTGTCACCTTCTCAACTGAATTCCAACCTGCGCTCAGTAAAACACTGTATAAGGTATGGACGGTCCTGTAGTGTCCCTTACTACACATCTGCTTCATGATCCCAACAGAATTCAGGGTCAGGTGCCTTGCCCAATCCATTCCCTTCAGCCTCTTTCATACACTCAGATAAAACTAGTTTCTTTCCAACTTCTGATTTTAATATTATTTCAAAATTGTTTTAAATACCAATTCAAGAGTGTTTGTCCCTGAACAGCTTTTTGAAAATTCTTCAATGCTTTTGTAAAAAACCTGTTTTTCTCAATCATCTTATGAGTGGAAAGCATTTCAACAGCACTGTAGCTGTGTATTATTTATTCCTTTCCCAGTTCTCAAGCTGCAGACTTGTAGAAAACATTTACCTGAAGCCAGTGTGACTCTGCACATGGAGATCTATCTCTTTTCTGCAACCCCCAGCTCTTTTCTGGTCAGTTATCTCCCTCTCCACCTGCTTTTGTATTTTGGCATTCCTATTCTTCTTTTTTCGGGTTTGTGAAGTCAGTTACTCTGAGGTACCAAGGTGGAGACCAGGCTGCTGAAATGAACTCCAGAATCACTGGTACATCCCTCTCTAGAAACAAGCTACATTTTTGGTAACAGGTCACTGAAGATGGCTGTATCTGTATGTATTCTAAACAAGAAGAATTTGCAATAATCTTTGGTATTGCAGAAGAGGACATGTCCAGATGGGACATAATATGCCAATTCCTTTAACTTATTACTTAAGTTAAAATACTAGAATCTCATTTAAAATGTGGCATTTGCCAACAGCATTTATACCAATTGGGCTGAGAAAGCACTGCCGTTCTCCACATTTAGACTAGAGCTGTGGAGTGTCATGGACAGGTGCTCTTTAACACTTTAAACCTACACGGTGTACCAAATGATTTTCAATGGGCAGATGCATGTAAGCCCTGTTTTCCTAAAAGACAGCTGAGCCATGTACAGTCAATCCACAGAACACCAAAACTGCAACAACTCTTGAACAAGCTAAACTTTCATCCCTCCTCCAATTGCTCCCTGTGGATGCAGGCAACCTCAGGAGAAACACAGCTTACCTTTCCCGGGGCAAAGGCTTGGGCTCTGGCCGAATAGCTGCCATGGAAGAGAGGGGTGGCCTGGCAGGTGAAGGGATGGAAAAATTCAAATCCAAGGAGCCCGTTTTCCTGTGCAGAGGCTCCAGCCCCATGGCTCCTTGCATTTCACTCTCGATGGGGCATGAGCCGGCTCTGCCGTGACTGGAGAGGGAGGACAGCTCAGGCCCCACTGCCCCTTGCAGAACTCCTTCAATGGCTGTCTGGGGGTCGTGCGTGGGGGACACAGATGGTGGGGAGCGTGACTTCTTTTTTGTTGATGCTCCTGCTAGAAGTTTCAACAGCCCGCTCTTCTTCTCCTTCTGCAAAGGAACCAAACAAAACATGGGCAGTGAGCAGACATACCAAGTCCCTTTGCTTTTGTTTCAGAAAACCTCAATGTGTGAGGCAGAAAAACTCTCAAAACTGCCACAGAGGTGGATCCAGGTAGAACTTGAACTTTCTATAATAAAGATCCTATGAAAATCTCTCTCCATTGAAAAGGGCTTCAACTAATTCAGTAGAGTAAGGACCAAACATACGGCAAAGATTATCCCCATTTTCAAATCTATCCAGGCAGTGATCATGTGCCTTTTCAAAGAAAGAGTGCAGCTACACTGGTACAGCAAAGATACAAACTTTCCGTGCAGAGAAGACAGCAAGCAGAGTGCTGCCCTCTCTATTCAAGGAGAATCCTGTCCCTCAACAGCGATACATCCCACAAGTAAGAAATCAGGACCTGTGGCTAAAAACCTCTGCTGGGAAGCACAATGGGCTTAGGAGAGGTTTCAGATCCCAGCCCACTGCAAGAGAAGCATTCATCATTACTGCCTCTTTTACTACCTGATGCAGATTTACAACAGGGAGAATGGAGGCATGAGAATCTGGTTTAACAGCTCTTTTCAGAACATGCTCCCCTTCATATCCTGCATCACACAGCAATAACTATTTGTGTGTCCCTCCCAGAAGGGGGTCACTTCCCCTCATGTGTTAAGGTAAAGGTATCACCTTGATGTTTGAAGATAGACCACAAAATTCACAATTGGCAATTGCAGTGGTAGTGCATGGGAGGTTTCAAAGATCTACAAGGGTTTCTGACACAGAGAAATGAAAAGATGATAATAGCACCCTTTCAATTAATTGGAAGAAAAAAGTTTAGTCTGTGTTCCTGAGGAAATACATCTGACCTTTTGGATTTTATAACAGTGTGAGAAATCCTGCTGCACATTTACCTCAAGCACACACAAATACCAAATACTATATCCTTCATCTTCAAAGTTTCTTGGCTAGAGGTTTATATGTAGAAACTGGCCATCCTCTGGCACATGCTCCACAATGCTAGGTTAGAGTTGCAACCAGCAATGCTGTGCAGTAAATTTTACCATTTTTAAAAAATGATACAAGAAGTTTTGCAAAGGTCTATTAAGATTTCTTCCTCTTTTGTCAGAAGTGCAAGCCATTACCCAAACTATCTTCAGAGGCTCAGGGCTGTGAAGTTTAGCTGTATTTGATAATTTGTTCAATAATAGGATCCCAGGGGATAAAATCAAACCCAGAAACAGCAAGACTTATGGAACAGAAACTCTCTCTATATATTCAAGTAGGAACACTTATTGGAAGTACAAGCCAGTAATTTACTTATTCTCTGCAGACAAAATGTCCCATGCAGGGTTTAAAATGATGCTCTTTTATGTTCTGACTGCTGAAGTAATTTCTCAAAGCAGCTTTAAAGAATAGAAAGGCTACAATAAAATAAATATAAGAATTTAGAAGATGCTTGGGTTTACTACAGTAAATGTACTTGGAGTATCTGGTATCTCTGCTTCCAAAGTTCTTGTTTGCACACTAATTGTCATGGACTGGTAAGAAAACAGAAATTCCTTAGATGTCAAGACACAGAAGACTTAAAACGAAGCACAGTTGCTGTCATAGAGCCAATGTCCACTGATTTTTGAAGAGCAGAGTCTGAACTGTTGCCCTAGGGTGATCTGTGCATCCAGATCCTGGTCTCCTGCATACCACTAGTCATGTTTTAAAAAAGTGTTTTGCACTTACAGGATGAAAGGATCCATCCTGTCAAGATGTTCACCCAGGCAGAACCCATGGAAGCTAAGGGAGGCTGGCCATATGGCTCCACCAGGTCAAAAAAATTAAATCAATTCCCCTGGAAACAATAAAAAAGCAGACCAAATGCCCCATATAAATATCTTTTTTTCCTGATGGGAAGGGACTGTATGGAAAGTGTGCATTTTGGAATTCACCCAAAACACCAGGAAAAAATGCTTCCGTTTTTCTCTTGCTGTCTAATTAGGAAATATTGTTGCTGTCATCATTATATAAAATTTTAAAGCTCTTCGTGAAATTGCAAAACTCTTCTTTCCCTGTGGCACACTGAAACAATAGCTCTAATGATCCCAGCATCCTGTGTCAATATGCATTTGAAGGTGTCCAAAGGTCAGTGACAGAATACAATAGCCATTGTGGGGCTCTGGAGAAACGGCTATTGTGCAGCAGTGAGCACTTTGAGCCTCTTTAATTGGCAGTCTTGCAAATGCAAAGTAACTATGTGAACTAAAGCCCTCTGTAACAAACAATTAATATTCCTATGTGGCAGCAGCGTTTCTAATTTTTGCTTCTAATTTAAATACCTTGGCAAAATTTCATTAGAAAAACCTTGTGCAACTTAGACCATTTGAGACACAGAAGCAAAAGTATTTGGAATGAAGGAGGTGCATATACTCACACCCATCTACACATTAAAAAGCAGATGAGTCTGACAGTCATTCAGTTTTGTTTTCAAGAACAGCTTCCACTCTACAGGGTTAGCCCTGCCATAAATTTCTACTCTTAAGCTACTATCCCTTAGAAAACAGAAGGCTATAATGAACTTGCTGATCTATCCTTTGTTATACTTTAATAAAAGGAAAAATAAAGAATTGATTTTTAGCCCCTGCTGAGCATTTAACTAAACTTTTGAAACTAAGATCTGTGGTCTTGGAAGAGAGAAGATGACTTAATTCAATTGCTAAGCCTAGTCAAAACCTGAGCAGTACCATCCTTCAAGTAGTGGCCTTGGGCAAGATACCTAGAGGTGACCTTACACCAACCACTTTGTGTCTGTGTGGAGATTAGACAATATGTCCAGCTCTTTCTCCCTTTGAGTCTGGCTCTCAGCCTTCTGGTATCACATGGCCAGATCCTCTGCTGACGCTGCTCACAGCATTTCAAGCAGAAGAAGCACTGTCAGGAACTGGTAATTTACTGTGATGTCACCCATGAGAAACAGATTTGGTTTGAACCGTCTGTGATCAGCAGTTCAACCTAAACCATTACATGCCTCCCTCTGTCTGCAAAATGGGACTAAGTTGAAACTCCTCCTTGTGCTGTGGGAATTCATTCATGATTCTAGTGTTACAAAGCTCTACATTTCTTTGGGAGCAACCAGATCTTTTCCATGGCTTTAATATTAAAAAAAGGGAATGGGATGTTAGTATGCAGTCCCAGCAGTGATTTATTGCAAATGTCCAAGTATTATGAATTCATTTAATATTTAGTGTAATAGCAGCCATCCTTCACAAGAAATTAATATTTATATGTCTATTCAAGACAGTCCTTCAGCAGTTTCACTGTAAATCAATGAAGCATTAATGGACATAAATGCTGTAGAGAAATCTACACCGATTGGTTATAGACTGTGTCGCTTTTGAAAAGAGATAAGAAGTTTACAGGGGAGATATCTGATGACTTTCAGAAATGTTTTTGAATTAAATAAAAATAGTTTACTTTATTTTCCATTCACATATGGTTGTTTTATTGTTTTCTAGGAGATCTGTAATCTACTGAAACAGCTGTGCAATTATTGAGTTTTCTTTGTCTAGTAGCTACATTTCCAATTGACTGCAAACTGTGTTTGACATACCTACCCCCTGAATCTGCCAAGGTCAGACCCTCACATCTGTGTTGATAGATGGATTCACAGTGTGGACAGCACTTCTCCCATCTCCTGGTTACTCCCCACATGTTTTTATGAATTTAAATCATCACCTTTGTGTTGCCCAGGTTTTATTCTAGGACGTTCAGAGTCAAAACTTCCAAACCATTCATCTCAAAAGGATTCAAAGGAAAGCAAATGAACAAAATTAGACCTTACAAATAAATTCCAGGCTGTTTCTAGTTAAGGAAAAAAACCTGACTGGGAACACAGACAGTATAAGACAACTCAGATTTTTTTCTCTGGCACAGCTGACAATGGAGGCTCTGTTCCTATGGTGTAGCATGAAGGAATCTCAGAGGATATCAGTCTCTAGCAGCACAAGGATGGGATGGGCAGCACTTCTGTGACCCTGGAGCATACTCTTAGGGAAGCCAGCACTTGGACAGGTGTAAGTTCCTCTTGATATGCCAGTGTGAGAATGTTTGGGAAAGTGAATACTGTCTGAGCTTAAGAACTCATGAAGGATTAGATCAAAATTAAAGTCTGAGATATGTAAATGTTGAAATATTTTGCTTCACAGTAATTGGGGATGATTTTTCCCCTCATTAATAACTCACTTGAAGATAATAACTAGCTCTTCTTTCAGCTTCAGAGATGAGATGAGCACAGAATGCAGCTACCTCACTGATGACTGAGTGATAACATAGTCTCCTGTCTGCAAAGCAATAATCATGCCATAATCTAAATACCAATTACATGTACTGGCTATATCAATACAGATATATTTTTTAAAGCCACCCAAATACACAGAACATTCTGGCTTAGTTTTCTTCCTCTGCAGCTCCTGATACTTAATTTTCTGCCTATCCAGGTTCATTAAGCAAATGAGGAAACCTTACTGCAGCTGATAGAAAAGCTGTCTCTGGCCATTGAAATGAGGTAATTTCTCATGCAACACCAGTTACATCAATAGATAAGACAGCCAGAGGGAGAAGAAGAGGTTTCATTTAAAAATGAAGAAAAAAGAAACAAAACTGCTTAAATGCTGCCCTGAGCCCTGTGAGGGCTCAAAAGCCCTCACAAATCAGGAACTCATCTATCAGTCAGTACCCCCAAAACACCATATTTATTGCTTGTTTAACTTGGTCAGTGCCTATTGAGTAAATGTAAGTTAGTGGCTGGAGAACAATGCATTTTTATTC
The DNA here is from genome assembly GCF_031753505.1 of Anomalospiza imberbis. NCBI lineage: Eukaryota > Metazoa > Chordata > Aves > Passeriformes > Viduidae > Anomalospiza > Anomalospiza imberbis. The sequence goes on from NC_089682.1 coordinate 27,067,868, forward strand.
TGATTCCAATGTGGCTTCTGGTGATTGATGCTTGCATTGAAACAGTAGGTCATATTTTGGATTATGTCTCTGAGGAAAAAAGCCACCTGGGTTTTTAAAATCTGTAAAACTATTTGAGTTGAGATTTTGATAATCATTCAAAAAGCCCTGCCAAAATCCCCAAACCAATATAATCTCAAAGGGAAGCTTCAGGTCTGAAATATCTTTGGATATGTATTTATCATGTGCAATTTGCCACTATTTCTCATGAGGCATTGATGACATACTGAACAAGACAACAGCAATTACTTACTACACACTTTCTTCTGATTTTAGGGAAAGACTAGTCTGGTATCATATATTGTATGGAAATACTTGCCAAAGATTTAGTTTTGAATGGAGACAACTGCTCCTGGCCACAAGTCTTTTATTATAATCTCAGTATACATGTTACATGCCGAGAAGCAAAAAAGATTTTAGGATCATAGTATCTTTAGTTTTTAAATTCCAGTGACAGTAACATGCATACAGATGTGCACAAAATATTATATTTATTTATTATTAATGTGAAGATAGATACTATTAAAAACAGGGGAAAATAAGTAAAATGTCTTGCTAGACCTGACTGGGAATTTGAAATGTTTTGAAAACAGAACTGAGAATATGAAATTAATGTTCAGGTCCCAGTACAGCAAAACACATAGGCACTTCATCGTGTGCTTCTGTGGAACTGAGGCAGATGCAAGGCTCTAGAGACTATAAAAAGAGATAAAGAGGGAATCTAAAAATATATTTCAATATTCAATTTAGATGGAATATTAGATATTTCAAACACTGAAGCAAAGTCTCAGCCATTGTTAAGCTTCCTGGAGGCTGCCAAATTCAGAAGAGGTACAAGGTAAAAGAGACTCTGACAGGATAAAGGGTGAATGAGGGATAGATGACCTGCTCCACTGATACTGTAGCAGTTTTAGTGCTACTTTTTCATGGGAAACACAGCACAGGGAGTTGAAAACTACTGCTGTGATAAGGTAACTCAAAATTGTGTACAGATAAACTGAAATGCAAGAACACCATCAAAGAAGTGATGAAACATGGTTCTCAAGAAGACTGTGTGACACTTCCACTTACTTCCAAGCAGCCATCCTCTCTAGAACTGAGGTCAGATGGATGTGTTTTAGACCTAGTTTTAGTCCACCTCTTCCTTTGAAGTGTGAGCAACCTCTTTGGTAAACAAAATAAAGGAGTAGGCCTGATATCCTTCTACATTTGACATTCAGCTTCTTTCTTTGCTCAGCAATCTACTGGATTTCAATTATCCTAAAACAAGTAAAGGAAATTCAGCTCAAAGCATGGAGATCTCCCCTCTCTGTTCCAGTCTCCTGCTCACCACACTCCCTACATAGAGAGGCGTTAAGTATATACTTTGGGCATGCTTGGAAAGCAGAAAACTGACAGGAAATACTGACCTACAAAATCCCTTCCTGTGGAGATGGCACTCGGGAAATGGATTGGTTTTTTTCCCACAGTATAGGAATTAGGGGGAACCTAAATGAGATTATCAGGCAAATGGTTGAAACGAAAAAAATAGGAAGCACTTTTTCACACAACACATAATTAAATGGAGACTTCATGCACATAGTATTATGGAAGCCAAAAGTATGAAGAGGTTCAAAGGGGATTAGACAAATTAATGGAGAACAGACCTTGCAAGGGCTACTAAAAAGTGGTATGAATCCAAACTCTGCTTCAGTAAATCCCAACAGGTAAATGAAACAGTACTTAGAGCATACAAAGGGTAACTCCACCTCGCTATAAAGAGACTGTAAAAACAGTAACATTCTCAGAATTATTGCTATGGTAAAAAAATTAGGTATTTTGGCAAAAGCTTAGGAAACAGGACAAAACCAGGAATGAGCCCTCCCCTGTGCCCTCTCAGCTTTGGGAAATCAGCTGTTTCAGGGACTTCCTCAGCTGCAAGGGTCTGAGAGAGGGCAAAAGGCAGACATCAGGATGCAGTGTCAGCCAAGGAAGAGACACAGAGGGTTGGGAACCACAGCCCCAGAGCACTTTCACAGCCCTGCATCTGCTATTTGGATTCCTCAGCTCCATCTCTGCTATGCAAACCAAAGATCAAGGGATGTTGCACTCACACTGCACCAAGGAGCCACAAAAGGACCGGTGACAGGGCTGACAAGGTCCTATTCCTTCTTGGATAACAGTTTGCTTCCTAATCTGACATCGCACAGTCTTTGTACATGCCAAGGGCTTCCTTGCAGCTACCCTGGGGGTCTCCTACACTATGATACACTGTGTCTTGAGGACCTAACCTAATCTGAAGCCTAGAAATGTTACACCTTTGTTTTAATACAAATCAGGGTGCCTAAATGATTTAGGCAACTGTGGTGGACTAACTGTACTTTCTAGAGAATTGACGCAAAACAGCTGGACAGAGCATGAGTGTTCTTGTGAAACTTTAGGTTCATTTATTCAAGCTAGAGGATAATCTATCACAGCTTGACTGACAGCACAGGATTCTTAAATGAGAAAAAGATGTACAATTAAACTAACTGCTAGATGAACTACTTAAAATTAATGTTTCTAAATAAGATGATTTAGACTGACTGGTTAGTTTGCTGCTCCTTGGAAGGAAGTGAAAACGATTTATTGGTCCTGGGAAGCACTGGGAGCAACACTCCGATTCTGCAGTAAGCCAGAGCAACCTCACTCACTGAACACCTGAATGAAAGAGAATCAAGGACAGAAGTCACAATGTGCTTCAACGTACTTTAGTCTTACACGTAGTTGGCTCTGGCTCTACCCATTCATAAGGGATAGATTTTGTTTCAGAAGCAAACAGTTAAAATTGCTTGGCCTTCCTTTGTAATCTTGTTAAATGACAGGCAAGTGACACTTGTACTTTTATGGAAAGCAAAAACATGAGGGTAAATGGTTTGGATTAGTGGAGGCCATCTTATGCTTTATCCCTGATGTATCTATTCCTGCTTGGTTGATCTTGTTCCAGCAGCTGTGCCACCTCAGGCTGTAATTTCAGCACTTCCAATAAACCACAGGGTATTGGGCTGGCCTGCACTCAGTGAGAAGAAGACTGCTTGTGGAAAAATCAGGTATCACAGGAGGTACATTCTCCTCTCAAAATCAATTCCTCATTGGAAGAAAAAAAAGGCCTGTCAGTGGACAGTACAAAATTGCCAGAATGTATGTGTATACTCATTATAGTGAAATACTTCCTTCCAAGGATTAAACAGCTCCTAAAGGATGCATTTAGCTAGAGACAGAGGAGTCAGCTGAGACTGACAGAATACATCACACTTGCATGGACTGTGGCCTAGAGGAGATCAAAGCAGAAGCTCCTCTTGCCCGTATTTCTGAAAATTATCTGGGCTTTGCACTGCTGCTTGGGCATCCTGGACTGAGTTAGGAACAGGAATGAGAGGGGCCCAGATGGTCCAGAGAGGGTCTGACATTTTAGAAGCAGGTCCCTGACACCATCAAAGCCACAACCATAAAAATTTTGCTCTCTCTGAAGGCTGACCTCCAGTTTTGTCAGCTACCACAGCATCAAATCTAACCATTCCCCAAACATTTCTGATTTATTTCATGCATTAAAAACATCAGGCCTTGTCCCTACTCCCTCCTACCATTATGACAGGATCTTTCAAACAAAGCAAGTGATACTACTAACACACTCAAGCCGATGGCTTCTGTTCCTGGTGTAAGAGAAGCTCAGCCTCTGAGCACACAGGGCCATGCAGAGAGTCACAGGTGCTACTTTTCCATGGGCATCACAGGCCCTGCTGGGATGTCTGTTGCACAGGGACAGAACTGCACATTGATGTCTGATCAATTACTGAAGTGCATAAGCTTTGCAGGCAAAGCAGCTGAGGTTTCTGTAACCTCCCCTGTCAGCTGTGTTACAGGCATTTTCACTCTTACTGTATTTCCAAGCAGCCCTGTGAATTATGCCTTGCACACACTAAGATGGTTGAAGTAGTTTTCTCTCATCAAGATCAATTGATCAGGTATATTCTTTAAAAAAATGAAGAAAAAAACAGAATAATTTTAAAGTATTGCAAAGAAAGTGTCTGTCAGTGTCAGGGAATGACCAGGCATGCAAATGACAATTTCTTTGGTAAAGTCACCAAGGAACTGTTACTTTCCAAATGCCACAACACTTGGGTTTTAATTACTAGAGAACTTTGCCATAGCAAAAACTTGCTTTCTCAAGTCTTGGCAGCACATGTCATAAGAGCATCCTCTCTTCAGCAAAAATATTTCATAATATTTCATTTTTTTACTAGTTTCATCTTTTTTCTGCTTAAAAAATACACCCTCCCCCATTTGCTTAAAATACCCTATGCTAAAGACTGGTCTTTAGGAATATAAAATTCCTCTTTGTTAAATTAAAGTACAGAGCAAGAAGGATCAGCAATAAGAAACAGGGCTAACTGAAGGGAATAACTAGGGCATAAGCAGGGAAGGGGAGCCAATAGCGCTGTGGCATTTTTTTCCCTGCTTTTGTACTAACCCTGGTTTTACTTTGCTATCCTGTCCCTCCATTTACCTTCCCTTCATTTGTCTGTTTAGCCCTCTTCTTTTTCCCTGCCACATGACCTGCAGATATGACCAGGTAATGAAATGCAACTGAGTTACACTGATTTAACTAATTACCACTTGTCACGTGTGCTACCCAAGCCAATGTTCTCCATTGTGTCATTCTATCCCAACTGTGAGATAAAACATGTTAGCTCAAATGTCAGCCTTAAACTGATCTGGGTAACCCAAGATGTGTAAGGATATGCTTTATGCCAGAGCTGAAATTGGGTAATATCAGTGATGCAGCCAGTGAGAAGCATCTCACACAGACTGCACACAGACTCACATCTGTAACCTCAAGTGCTCTCTGAACACAAATTTGCTGCATGTCTGGATTGTGCTATGCAATAAGGCAGTGACATCTGGTTGGTGTTTTCATTTGCAACTACTGCAGAAATAATTACCAATGACAGCACAAATACAGCATATTCCTTTTCACTCTGCCAGCTAGTTGACTGATGCAGAGGAGGCCAGTGTGACCTGAAATAAATGGTGAATCCTGCCAACCAATAGAAAGAAATGGTCAAATTTAACGTGTAAGTTAAAAATGCTTCGGTGAAGATGTTGGGCAAATATATCTCACATCTGAAAATGATGGAAACTATATAAAGATAAAATCACTACTGCACTGGAGCAGAAATGACAGCTTTGTCATTCCATCTCTGAGTCTGCCTACCTCAGATGAAGATGAAAAACCCTTTACACAAGTCAGATAACGGTGCAAAACTGCAGGGGTTGATCGACAGACTGGTAGGCTTTCTGATTTTCATTTTAGCAAAACAGAGTGGGCAAACATCAACTTATAATTGTCCCATTCTCAATTTGATCCTGGTTGATTGGAATGTCTCTGCCTATAAAGATAACAGAATTAGTAGCCCATCAGTTAAGCAATCACGACTTCTATTCAAGGTCCTGTACTATGATTACTTTGCTGTATCTGACAGTCTTCCCAGAGCAGTGTAGGCAATATGATGAATATCTTGCACTCCTCTTCCTGCCAGAACAGCAATGTGTTTGAAGACCCCCTTCCAGTCTCCCTCTTTTTAACTCAGCAGTATTCATGCTGCTTCAGAATTCCAACTACAGATAACCAGATGCTACCAGTTGCTTTGCAATGTTTTCCAGTAAATGATTTTCTGTCAAACCATGAGGACATTTCAAGTATGTACCATCAGGGCGTGTCTCAGTCCCAGTGCTAGTCAATCTTTCCATTAATTATTTGCTATGTGAGCTACTGAGTGTACTTCTAAAACCAGAAGCGGGCACTGGGATGATTGAGTCCACAAGCAGTGTCCTGGTTTTACCTGGGACAGAGTTAATTTCCTTCATAGTGGCTTGTATGGTGTTGTATTTCGGATTTGTGACCACACAATCATAATAGCACACCCTGTTTTAGTTAGCAAGCAGCCCTTGCACATTGTTAAGGCCTTTTCTGCCTCTCACTCACCCCATCAACAAGGGGACTTGGAGTGCATAAGGAGTTGGGAAGGGACACAGCCAGGACAGCTGACCCTAAGTGACCAAAGGGATACCCCAGACTATATGGTGTCATGATCAGCAATTAAAAGCCTGGGGAAGAGGTAGAAAGTGGGGCACGTTCAGGGTGATGGTGTTTGTCATCCCCAGTCACCATAACTGTAACAGAGCTGAAGATCTGCCTGGTAGTGGGAAATGGTGAGTGAATTCCCTGTTTTGCTTTGCTTGCGTGTGCAGTTTTTGCTTTTGCACCCATTGAAGTGTCTTTATCTCATTCCATGAGTTTTCTCACTTTTACTGATTCTTTCCCCCTTCCCACTGTGGCAGGGAGCAAGTGAGTGGCTCTGTAAGTCTAAGCTGCCTGCCAGGGTTCATCCACAACAACAGGATTAACAGGGTAAGAATTCAAAACAATTTTCCTAAAATGGAGAAATTATCCCAAATCACCATAATGAAATATGCAAAGACAAGCATGATATGCAACTGCTAGGAATAAGAAATCAAATGCACCCTGCAATATGAGGAGTGATTGGCCAGCCAGCAGCGCTGCAAAGGGACATAGCAGTTACACTGGGTCACAAAGTGGGAGTGAGTCAGGATGCTGTTGTGAAAAAGACAAGCTTTATCTGTATACAATGTATATATAAGTAATGGGAAGTGCTTATTCCACCCTAATTTGCACTAACTAGATCTCAGCACAACTCCACTCTGGGACACTACTCTTTAAGACTCCAGCAAGCTGAAGACTGCCCAGAGGAGAGAGGAAAGTGTAATCAGAAGTCTAGAAAACATTACTGTGAAGAAAGGGAAGGAACTGGACTCAGTGAGGTTGAAAGAAGAGAATTCTCAAGGACTAAACACATTATAAGTTCTCTAACATGTGAAAGGCTGTCAAGAGAAAGCTGCTCAGCAGTTCCACGTGAAGCAAGACATGAAGAAGCAAGATTGAATTATAACCATGAAAGATTTGTGAGGGATAATAGAGAATTTCCTGACGTGAGGAATATGAAAGGACAGGAATTGATTGTTCAGGTAAGTTGTGGAACTGTCTTAATGGAACAATTTCAAGAAAAGTTAGACATCTGTGGTGGGAAGTTGGCATCCACCTGACTTCCTCATGGCTGATGAATGGAAATCCATTCCAGGCTTCGGGGCCACAACCCTTACTACCTCTCCTGTGCCATTGTCTCTCCTGGCCAGTTGTATCTCTCAGCCAGGTTCACTCTAAGTCTGCCAATCAGGAGTATCTGGCTTAGATATAAAACCTGTCCAGAAAAATTTAAGAAGTTGGAAAATCAGCTCCCTCTTTTATGTCCTGGTCAAAACCTAGCTTATGCATTTCCCTTGCCACAGCAGGGACCATTGTGTTGATAGGATCTGCCTGCCTGACCCCTTCCCTTTTCTGTCTCAGAACTAAAGTTATGAAAAATAACATGACGTTGTACAGGAGGGAATAGAGATCTCTGTCATAAAAAAAGCCATCTAGTTCCATTTAAAAATATACTAGTTCTGGACTGATCATGAACTGGGACAAAAAAAATTAAAGCACAGGAAATCTACTTTACTGCAAAATAAGTTGGCCATGGATTTGCATTAAATTACTTCTTCTCTCCCTGAGGCATCTGGTGATGAAGCCCAATGCCAATCTGCTTCTAGTCTGCTGAATACGGTGATCTGAGACTGAAGGTTAGCATTACAGCTTCTGTAGTATTAACTTACAGAAGCATGTCAGTGAATATGAACCAAACAAAATATATGCAAAAAAAGGCAAAGCAACAGGTTGAGTTCTGCCTTTATAATAAATTGCTTTTTAGAAGGTTGACTGCTTGACACACTATATTAATCAATTACGGGCAGCCTGCAGATGTAGTGTCAGAAAAGTGACTTGTGCATGGTGTATTTTTTGAATTCCTGAGACTGATCTTTTCTCCAGAGGGCAAAATAGTAACGTTTTTTTTCAGTCCTTCAGAGAGGATCACTGACTCCACGTCTTCACTTGGTCCAAAGAGAATTACTAGATGCTTGAGACATTAGAGTCAGTCTGGGTTGTTATTTTTTTCGACTGAAAGTGGCTTTACCATTTGGCAAAAGAAAGGCCAAGGGGTTGTACATTTTTATGCTGCTTCTGCAATGTGAATAATAAACAAAACTGTACAAAATAAGATAAATATCCCTTTGCTATAACTTGGTTATGCCGTTGAGTTACATAACAAAAATAGAAACATGCCACAGATATTTGTTGACTGTTTCAACATGCTATTCCTACAGTATTGATGTTTTGTCAGAAACAGCAATTTCTTTCAGTTTACGTAATTCTTCTAGTAGAGCTGACTGAAAGATTTCTGCATTGATTATAGATATTTTAACCCACCTAGGAAACAGAAACATGGGCACTGAAAAGTTGATTAGAGACAATTTTCACAGGAAATTTCAGGCTTTGTCTCCATTAAAAAACTGCATTGGCACTTAAATTTCTTGTAGCTCAGTGAGTAATCTCTATTGCCTCTTGGTGATTTAAGACTTACTGGCTTGTGAATTCACAGTTGGAAAACCACTGAAGAAAACATCTGAGTCTTGAATGTGTGGGATGCCAAGATGCCACCAACTCTGATACACTGCAAGTTGTTTCATTGTTTTCAAGGCATCCAGCTTCCTACTCTGTTCTTCTGCTGCAATGGTTTAATCTTGCATGTCTTCCTTCCTGGGAGTGGTGGGGTAGTGTCACCTCATGCCAGCTCTGTGTGTTACTGCTTCAAGCAGAAAGGAGAACTATGGGGACAGGAAAAGCATTCACACTCTGGGCTTTTTAACCCATGCATGGGGACTGGGACCTTGATGCCATGAGGGAATGAGAGACCAAAACATGTTCTTCAGGAACAGGACAGGGAGAGCACAGAAGCCACGAGGGGAGGATCAGCTGAAGAGCTGTGTAGTCTGGGGTTGGCCCCTATGATCCCACAACCGGCAGAATGTGCCAATGTCTCCCACTTATAGCACAAGAGCACTTACATTTCACCCAACTAATCCAAGGACGTACTTGCCACCCCCACCCACAGCCTGGCCCCATCCAGCCATCTGGTCCTGCATGATTTCTTCTGCAGGCAGGGGAATGCCATGGGAACGCCAGTGCCGGGATGCTCACACGCAGACACACACTCGCGCGCACATACGCCTCCAGCCTTCTGCTTCCAGTGCTCCCTTGCATGCTCTTTCTTTTGTCAGTTCTACTTTCTTCCTTAGCCGTGCTAAGGATTTAGCAAAAGCTCATGGGTCCTCTGTGCTGTAAAATTAGGTCTCTACAGGTGCCAGGAGAATTTTGTGCCTTGGCATCCAAACAGCTTCATCTCCAGTTAGTAGATAAACTGAATTTCCTCTTGAAGTTAAAGCACTCTCCATCTTCTCTTCCCTGGGATCCACTTCCCCTTAAGGCCGTAGAATGCAGCACAGAACCACTCAAAAGAGAGTTAGAGAAATCCACTGCAGACACTTGAGAAATCCTGTGACAGCACTGTGAGGCAGATAAGCAGAGGCAGGGGGAGAGCAGAGAAAAAAGGAATAGCTTTCGGAGACTGCTTGGCAGCAAAGTCAGCGCCTGAAATATCTGTGGGGAGTTTGAAAGCATTTCCTAACATCAAAAATGTGAAGAAGAAAAAGAAATTTTGATCAATGACTTATTGCCCTTGATCTAAGCAAAAGAATCCTAGCCAGTCAGAAAGAACAGAAATCTGTTTTATTGTAAAGCTTAAGTTTTCTATGTTTTGACAGCTGCGGCTCATGCTTTTGGCTGGGTAATTTGCCAGCTTAAAAATATTCATCACTGAGTTGCCAGGTTTTTGTCCTTTCAAACTGAGCTCTAATGATGAAGGAGAAGGTGCTGGAGAGATTTTAAGCATGAGTTTTCTCCCTAAAACAGAACTTTGTGGCCTGAGTTCACATGACCAGAAAAAGAGGTTTCCACTCCCTGGCCAAGTTTCTGGTGAATCACTTGCTGGTCACTGAGCCAAGATTCACTTTCTGGAGCATGGGAAGCAGTGGTTCATTGTGATGAAGACAGTCCCCTTGCCTTTGTTGAGAGGAAATGGATTAACAGTACATATTCTGTGCACAAATCTTGAGAGAACTGAATGAAAATATTCCAGACTGGAACATGTTACACTGAAAAGTCATAGCTGATTCTGAAAATGATCAGTGAAATGCTGGGTGTTGGTGGCTCCTGGATCAACTCAGATGTCTGACAGAGTACTCAGGAAAATTAGTGTCACAGATTTTTTTTTTTTTTTTAATGCAAACCTTTAGATTACTATTCCAATGTTGCTCCCTCTTAATGCATCCTACATTTATTCTAAGAATTCAAGTCAGGCTCTTCTGGTCTTGTGCAATTTTTTTATTGCTATGTCTTGCACTGTTATAATTTAATCACTTGGTTGTTATTGTTCCATTTCATACCTGTGCAACTTAGTGGGCTTTCTTAGTTGAACATAAGGAAAATATTTTTCCCAAACTGAAAAATGTTAAATAATTTCATATCTGCTAGGAAGATGGAATTCCTCTTACAGAAACTCGGGGTCAGCCTTATAGACTTGATATCTAAAAAACCTGCTTGCATCAACTCTGTCCTTAGCTTCCTCTACTTGTCACAGGTGACCATTATTTTTGTCACACAATTTTATATCTACAAAGTCCTTGCAAGCGCTCAACACTTCACTTTTAGACAGATCTTTCATTTTCTGAATAAGGAATTAAAATGTCTTTGGGGATATGAAGTGATAACAAATCCCTTTCAGTCAGGGATAAGTTAATATGAGAAGTTGCAATGCAAAGACTAAGAGTAAGGAAAAACTGAAAGTGCATAACTGTGTGGGATCTGGTTCTTCAGGCAGTTTCAGGTTGACCATCTGATAGCTTAATTGGACAGCTGTAATAGGAACCAAGCTCAAAGAGCAACTCAAGAGTTTATGAAGCCAAATTTCTAAAGGGCCTTTGATTTAGTCTCCAATGCTTCATAAAGCCAGGGTGGACAACTAAGTGTGTAGGCAGGAGGCCTGTACTGAAGGATGCTGCCAGGTAGGACTGGGCACTGGGCTGCAATTTAGGAGAAGGATGAGAAAAGCACTGACAGGAAGGGAGAGTGGTGCAGAGGGAAGTCTCTCTGGTCACGTCTACTCTGGCATAAAAGACAACGTCAGGATTTAGCAACAAACCTATGTGTGCATCCATTAACCTTTGTGGCTTTGGCTTATATCGACTTCCTGCTTTATGCTCCACTGGGGCAGCCTCACCTGAAGTCCTGTGTGCAGTTTTGGGCCCACAATATAAGAAACATATAAAACTATTAGAGAGCATTCAAAGAAGGGCTATGAAGATGGTAAAGAGCCTTGAGGGGAAGTCATGTGAGGAGCTGCTCAAGTAACTTATCTCATCCTGGAGAATGAGAGGAGACCTCACAGCAATCTACAACTTCCTCATGAGGAGCAGTGCAGGGGCACTGATCTCTTCTCTCTGGTGCCCAGTGACAGGACCTGAGGCAATGGCCTGAAGTTGTGCCAGGGGAGGTCTAGGTTGCGTATCAGGAAAAAGTTCTTCATGACAGAGTTCAAGAAGCATTTGGACAATGCTCCCGAGTACATGGTGTGCATCTTGGGGTTGTCCTGTGCAGGGTCTGGAGTTGAACTTGATGATCCTTATGGGTCCCTTCCAACTCAGGATATTTTATGATTCTATGAACTAACACTCTTCCAGGACAACACAGGAGCATGGTGGTGCCACACCACTTACCAGGACTGTTCTTGATGAGCAGTCTGGATGTAGCCATCCTATTTTGGGCAGAAAAAAAAAGCTTAGAAGCAAGTCATGCAGGGACATTTGCAGGGCCAGAAAACAGGCCTTGGTTTGTTCTGTTTTGCAATGTAGTTCTCACACCAGCATCATGCCAAACATACTCTGTCATTTGAGGAATGCATTTATTTTGAGCAGACTGATACTTGAGAAAGTGAGTGACACTGGTGAAAACAGATAGATGTTTACTGATTTAGTCTTCACATGCAAAACTGTTGGTGTGTGTTCAAAGTAATTTTCTGAAGATGTATCTCTTCTTATCTTAACATCAGGAAACAGCAGCCTAGTGTATTTTTCCATTTCTTGTGACTTTTAATTTAGATCCACTACATATTCCAGGGACACAGTTCCTAAATTTAAAGCTGCAAACAGACTTGTTCTCTCAGCATACTTGTAAGAAATGTTTGATTTTACATTGCCAATTTTCAAATATTTCAATATACTCTGGCTAGGTAAAACAGTAAGGAATTGCTGTAACACAGTGACGAATTAATGACTTGCTTGATAGTGCAAGCTCTTATTTTCCTCTCTGTGAGCTCTTGGGCCAGACATTTTGGAAGAGTTTAATCAAAATCCTCATCAAAAGCCAAATGACTGGATTTTAAAGAAAGTTTAATTACAGTGGTCAAACCACCCAGCATGATTTGCTTGATTTGATTAACATAATGAGGAGCTCATTTAATGAGAAATGCATTAATTCATTCAAACAAGTGGTTTTATCAGTGGTATTAAGCATCAACCCAGATTATGTACAGCAGAAACTATTATAGCAAAAATTGAGCAAGGTCAAAGCAGTAGTCATACCATAATTACAAGCACTCAGCTGTAATCTACCAGTTGAACTGGGTAGTATTCCTGCCCAAAAAAGCAGGATCCCTATTTTTAAAAGCCCCCAAACCAAACAGTTTTGCTCCAATTCAACAGCTGAGATCTCCATCTCTTTCTTTCAGATGTTTGGAAGATTTGGGAAGTGGGTCTGAATTTTTTGACTTTCAGATCTGCACTACATGTGCAGATGTTAGTAACAAATGACAAATAGCCCAAAGGAACTCTGCTACCACTCCACACCCCTAGAGGAAATGGATGTTGTCCATTTGCTCTTTGTTTTATCTCTCTCCCAACTCTGTGATGTCTTAGGGATGCTCCCATCCCTAACCTGGCATACAGCGACTCTGGGGAAAAAATAGTATTTTACTTCTGGGGAAAGGAAGCTCCTTTTTGAAAAAAAAAAATCCTCAATTGGGAAGTATTTGAGAAAAAGAAGAAAGAGTTTCCTTCACACTTCCCTCTCTTCCACTGCCTTCTTTAGATACATTTCACACCCTATATTTCAACTTCCTTGTTTCAAGACCCTTTCCTCTGGGCTTTGCACAGCACCCTTCACCTGGATCCCCCACTGGCACCCCTTCTCTGGTGCTCCCTGCTCTATCTCCCAGCAGCTGCCAATGCTCTTCTCTCTCCTATGCTGCCCTGACCACCTTTACCTCTTTGACTTCTGCTGTGCTCCCTCACCTTTACTCAGGCTACTTGTCATTCCTGCAGTGTCTGTGCTGCCCCTGTGGGAGCCACCTTTCCTGCTGCTTCCTACTGCGCCCGTACAGCACTGAAACTTCTTTGATTTTCAAGTGCTCTACTTTTCAGCTTGCTTGGCTACCAGTGCTTTCCAAGTACTGTTACACAGTGGACTTCAGCACTGTCTATGGCACAGTTTTTCATCAGCTACTATCAGCAGCTGGCAAAGGAGACCATGCTCAAAACTGTTCCTTAAGCAGACAGGAGGCTGGTCAAGGAGCTGAGATGTGGAGCCCAAGCCCAGTTGCAGATGGCATCCTCCAGGATTAGATGCATACCAATAAGTGAAGACTGGCACAGAGGCAGAATTTTACCTTCTGATTAAGTCAGCAGGAATATGACAATAAGACACCACTATTAGGGTACCTAAATGAATATAAGTACCAAGGTTCACCCGCAGCTTTGGAAATTTGGATCAAGATCTTCAAGAAATAAGCTGAAGCAAAGAACTAGAGATGTCAAAAAATAGACCTAAGGATTTCTTTGCTATATAAAGTGAGCAAGAAAATCATTCATGCTCATCTAATAACCATAATCCTTAGGATTATTTCTGCCAGTTGCCTTTAAACCGCAAGGAAATGAGTGAAAGTTGGAATCGGAGTCCCTTGATTTTAGAGAAATCTTGGGATTTGCCTGTATGTGACTGCTGCACACCAACAGGAACCTGTGATATTGGCATATAAACGTTTGCACAGAGGAAAGCATTAACAGTGATGACTGCAACATACACTCAGCTAGGCTATTCCTAAGGTGAAGTTGAGCCCATCTTGGAACAAGCTACACAAATAGCATACATGGACTCACTGCAGAAGCTGCCCCTTGGTGTCACATTTAGTATCCCTGAGTGGAATTGAAATGGGAAATCATAAAACATAAATTTTTTAGAAGATCATATCTTAAAACACTTTTCCTCACTATCTCCCAACCCAGCCTTCAAGCAGACAATCAACATTATTAAAGTTATAATCTGGAGAAAATTCCCCAAGGATCAATATATCTCACTATACTAGAGTGATAAATGCAAAAAATGCAATTTATCTCCACAGTCCTCAAAAGAACCATGAAAAACAATGGATCCTCGTCATGTCCATGCCTGAATGCAAACTACTTCTTATGAACTATGTGCCCTCTGTACCATAGTGAACTCACACTGACAATTCCTGAATGAAAGAAAACCATGGCTAATAACAAGAAAATGTCTCTTTAAATTGTTATTCTCTGATCATTCAGCCTTTTTCCTCAATGGTATCCTACAAAAGACACCGGAAAGACTAAGCCAGGATTAAAGTTAACAATTTCATGGAACATCAAAAATTGTTGATTCTAACAATGCTAATTTTATGACACACTAAAACTTACATCACATATGACTTGTTAATCTCAGTTTCTCAGGAGATAATTACCTGTGCATTTCTTCCATCCTGTGCTCAATAGAGCTGAAGACCTTATTACCTCTCTTCTTACTAACTTCCCCTCTGTTCCTTTCATCTCAAAATACCTGATTGATCAATATAATGAAACTGAACTCAGAAAAATTGCTTCTGATCTTTGCTTATCTGGCAGCTTGCTATGTCCCTCCTGTTTTTTGCTCCTTGATTTTGTCTGATTTTTTCCTACTATGTGTGCTGATAACAGATACTGCCTTTCTCCACTGATATTTCCTCTGACTGTTATGACACTTTCCTATTTACCAAAAAAACTGCCCAAAGAGCATTCACTCTGAAAATATCAAGCTCTGTTACAGATATGGTTCCAGTTCTGACTCACAGATGCCTTTCTGAATAGTTATATGGCTTTCATTCTGGCATTATCTAAGATCTCAATTGCTTCAAAGAAATATTTGGGCTTAGCAAAGAGTAAAAACACAACTTATCTGTCCAAACATCAGTTACTATTCTAAAAGGAAGGGAAACATTGCTAATTCAGATCTTTCTAAAATGAAAGTGAACTGTAACATGGATAAGATTCAGGAATATGTTGCTCAGCCTGGGCATTTATGTATTACCCAATCGAGTCAGAAATGACAATTTTTACTGTCACTTCTTTCTGATACTTCTCTGAAAATGAACTGGTCTTTGGCAATGCCCATTGCAATGATGTATATTATTTCCTTCTCCCCTTCATGCATGGAGATCAAAAACCTCTTAACTTTACTTCTTTGCATCCCAATTCAGTAACTTTAAGCTGTAACAGCTTGGGAAAGATTAACCAGTATCTTAGGACTGTACTCAATATAATTTTGCCTACAGACTTTCAGTGTGCAGTATCACATGAACTAAAATATATGGACCTATCACTTAATGTGTTTTAGGAAGTAAAAAATAAGCTAGTACACAATGCTCCGAGGCAATGCGCAGCTCTACCACCTCCTGCCTAATGCCATTCCCTCCCTTGGACTTCCAGAACTAGTATGTGTTGTTCTGCTTCCACCACATGCAGACCTTGATGAGCACCTGAGAGCTGTTCTTTGTAATCAAGTACTTAAATGTCACATCCAGGGCAGAATTTCTGCGCTCTTTTTCTTTCACCAAAATGCATTCAGAGAAAATTCAAGACAGGATTAAGGAAAGCATTTTAAAACTTGTATTCCTCATTTTGTGCAACTGGGGGTTGTCTGTGGCCCTGAGGACACACGAGTCCTGCCACCTCAGTATTACCATGTACAAAGAAACTGTTTCCTCCATATGTGTCTGTCACCATGGGAACATATGGAAAGGATTTTTTCCAGGTTCAAAGGAAAAGCAGGCCTCCACATCTCTTCCTCCTACTCAGATACAAACCAGGATCTTGCTCTGCTAGCCAGTACAGCGATAATCTTCAGCACTGATATATGGGAACTGCTGACAAAATGTAAACATTTGGTAAAAGCAAAATATCTGCCAAGAACCTAAAAGGCTGGGTGCTTAAAGCAGCTCTCCTCACTGGCTTTCCTTAGCAAGGTGTGCCAGGGAACATGTACCCAGCTATCAGTCCCACTGCTGGCTCCTAAAAAATTGACCCTACAGTACACTGTACCTACATCCCATTGAGCAGTATCCACTGCCTTCTTCTCTTTTGGCTGTGACACTGCAGTGAACGCTTCTTGAAGAAATTGAGATGTTTCTGGAAGAGCAAAACAGCTCCTACCACTCAGGAGCCAGTGTTTTACTGTGCCCGAGGCACCTGCTGTGTGGCTGGTGCCACCATCAGCCTCTCTGACGTGGGGAGGCAGACGGATTCTGACTTGGCCATCCGGCTCTGATGGCCAAGAGCCCTCTACAACATCTCACCTCACCACTGCAAATTTGCAGATCTCGGCGCTGATCATTGGCAGAAACACACAAATTCAGCCCATCCAGCCTTGTTTCCCATCCGCGAGCAGGTGACACGACAGCAGCCTTGAGTATGGTGGTGGGGGGAAAGATGAAGTGTGGAAAGAGTGTGAGATGAGGATGCCCAAGCTGTCTGGCGATGGAAACCAGTTTTCGCAGGGTGCCTCCTCAACAGCCCTGCGGGAGGGCGAGGCTGCAGCAGCAGAGGCACAGCAGAGGCACAGCAGAGGCACAGCAGAGGCACAGCAGAGGCACAGCAGAGGCACAGCAGAGGCACGGCGGCCCTTACCTTCTCGCTCTTCCTCTCCTCGGGCTTGCCGGCAGGCCCGGGCGCGGCGGGGCCGCCCAGGGGCCCGCCGCCCACGTCGCCGTTGAGGTGCGCGGCGCTGACGTTGGGCGGGGTGATGGCGGCGGCGGCGGAGGTGAGCGGGATGAGGGGCCGGGCCCCCGGGGCGGGCGGCTGGTGGCCGTGCTGCGGGGACACGGCGGGGTGAGGCCGAATGGCCGCGGCGGGCAGGCGGGAGGGCGAGCTGGGCGTCCGCAGAGGCGAGACCGTGGCCGTGGGTCGCTCCGGGGCCGGCACTGCCGGGTGCGCTGCGGGGGGAGCACAGAGCACGGTTAAATTGCCCTCGCACTGCCTGGATGGGCCCCTCAGTGGCCATGGCTCACTTGGGCAGAGCACGGCGTCTACAACACCGTGGGTTCGATCCCCTTAGGGACCGTTCACTTGGAGGGTTGGCGTCGACGATCCTCGTGGGTCCCTTTCAAGTCCGATTGTTCTGTGATTCTGTCTGTGAAAGTGCCAAGGGCCCCATGGGATATAAGCTCTGAGCCTTTGCTCAGGCTATGTCACCCTGCAAGTGTTTTTGGCTAATTCCCCTCCTGGCTGCAAAGCCCTGTCCAAAGTCACCAAAATTGGCTTGTTCCCCTCAGTGATGCCACTGGGGAATGGAATTCACTATCCCTGCCCATGCCTGAAAATAAATACTTAACCTGCTGCCTCTTAAAAATACATTATGTCGTTCCAGCTGAGCTGTTTTCTGCACCCCCGGGCCCTCCTCCTAGAATGATCGGTTCTGGAGCAATGCAACACGGGACCTAAGGGGTTAGCCCAGATGATCCACGCTGACCCTGCAGACAGCAATTACAAAAGGAGGTGTCTTGTTTCAGCCCTAACAAAATGATCATCACATCACTGTGCTGCACAGGATAAACTAAGCAGAAATTCACCGGAGAATTTCTGAGCTCAGCCTCCTCTCTGCCAGCAAAGTCCCTAAGGGACTATGTAGCGCCTTTTAAGTCTGGCTGCTCCTGCTAAGCAAGCCCTGCCTGCAAGCAGTGGGAACCAGGAATTAGAGCTCGCCCATTTAACGGTGACTTTGACGCACCGATGAGGTCAGCTCCCCCGGGATTCCAGAGCATGTTGCATGCTTCAGGATGCAAAACATGTGACAAAGCTCTGGGTCCATTTCCACAATGATGTTGTCTATGACTTCCAGTTTGGTGATTGCTTAGGTGTTACCTAGATACAGCCCCACTTCAAGTATGTGCAGCCTAAAAGCAGAGTCCATACTCAGACATTCCCTCACATAAATGATTCAGTAATAGGACTGGCTGGAAAGTGCCCATTTCATAAATGATTTCAAGGTTTCATGATCTTGTTTAGTTCTGTCTCAGTGCAAAATTTGAACCTCTGAACATTTTTCTGAGCATAACATGCTCACTCACCCCACAGTAGACTCTGTTTTGGTCAGGTTATTCACCTGGGAGGTGAAAACATAGAATGTGATCATTGCACTGTTCTCTTATGTGGAGAACAGCTCTGGAAAGCCATCAATTTCCTTAGCAACGTGAGCCAGTACAGCTTCATGGTTGGTCTGGTTGAAGTACATCCACTCCTGACAAAAAAACTTTGAGTCCAGCAAATCAACTTTTCTTTGACCAAGTGGCATTTTTCTGGAAAATTTCTGACTGACTTTGATCTGTCATTTTCTGACAAATTCATCTGAAGGACAAACTTTTATGCAGCTGGAGTTCACTCAATCTATAACTAAAGAACAATGCTAGAACAACTCAAACCACTAGTTTCTATTCCTGTGGTTATCAGTGGCACCCATTATAGGGATTAGATTGATAGAGTGTCATTAGTCACACTCACTACACCAGCTGAGCACTCCTGCCAGGAGGGGATTTCATCTCCCAGCCTTCCATCCTATTGTCTGATGTGATACTAAACATGATGGGCCAGCCATCATCAGATTAGCACCTCCAAAGTTTATATGATTCTCCCTTACAGAAGCTCCTTGACTCTATAACATCTTTTTTAACTAATGTTTATAGCAAATCAGCTACACTATCTTTAGCCAGTCTGTGACTTGATACCACTTTACCACGTAGCATGAGGATGGCCCTAAAAGTTGTTATTACAGACGCCTTCAAGACTATTTTTACTATTAGTTATCATCATCCCCTCCCAGGACTACCAAGAACATGCATTGAAAGTGCAATTCACTTCCAGAAAGCCAGGCAAGGTACCCATTAGTTATCTGGAAATTAGTCCCTCCTGATTTTCCCATTTGGAACCTGAGTGGTAAGCAATTTTGCTATGAGAAATCTAATTTTTGGGGATGGTTAAGATTGTAGGATCTGGGTTTTGAACTACTGTAGGGAGCAATGGCTTTCCTAAATTTAGAGAGAAAGCATACTAATGGAATTTCTCTGCATGTACTTGGATGCAGAACACTGATTTGATAATCATACTAGGTACATCACCTCTTTCATGTAGGACTTGGTGTTTCCAGACACAAAGGAAACATAAAACATGAGAAACAGTAAAAGAAATGGCCTGGGAAAAATCAACTCTGAGCAGAGCTCTCACATTTTATTCTGTAGTTTCATCTGCTTACTGTTACAATGTATGCCTTTGCTCTGGGATCTCTGGATCTGGACTGTGCTGCATCAAACATGCTATTAATTAGCAATGCTCACTGAAGGCTATTTTTGTTTTACACTACTCGTATTTCGTTTTGGGTGTATTCCTACATTAGTGGCCTTGTAGAAAATTGATTTGTTACTCATGTATATTGCAAGCCAACAGAAACGTGATTTGAATACTGTGCCAGCTTGCCTCTCTTGGAAAGCTTTTTCAAAAGTCAGTGCATTGACCTGTCCTGCATGGGCTCTGGTCCACAGGAAGCTGGTGAGGACAGCCATTATGGAGATAATTACTGATAATTGTGAAAACTTACTTTATTTATCCTGGCAAAGATTTATTAAATTAAAACAACAATCTCATGAACCTTCTGGAAAGGTTGGAAAACCCTCTGCTTTGGAGGTTTTGGAACCGCTCTGTGGTCCCTGGATCATCCTGCCTGCCAATGCTTTGGCACTTTAGAGATGTCAGAGTGACCTAGAGGAGCAATCTTAAATCAGGGAAGCTGCTGGAGGTGTGGAAAGAAGGTGTGCCAGGCCTGTGGGGCAGAGCAATCTGCCACAGTAGGGCAGAGCAATCTGTCACCTTAGTTTCAGGAGAGTCACCTGCCTGTTGACATGGGCACAGGAAGCACCAGGATCACCTGAACACTTCCGGAGCACTGCACCCAAAAGGGGACATTTTTGCCTTTGCACTGTGGGAGCAGGAGACCTTTTGGAAGAGTGTGACTTGAGAGGAAAGCAGGACTTTGTGAAGTAGAGAAAAAGAGGATAAATCGATTATTCCCCAGTGTGACGTGGATGCCATGTAAAGCCCTGCATTGTTTGTTGAGCAGAGGAGTCTCCACTGTTTGAGACTGAGATTCCCAAGTATTTGATTACATCTTCTCCCCTTTGGTCTGGACTGTGTAGGAGGTGAGATTAGATGGTCATCATTGTGCCTTCTGGCTTCAGAAGGTATGAATTCATGACTTACTCTGCAGGCTATTTCTCCTTTGTGTTTGCTCTGTTTTGTACCTAAGACCTCAGTTTTCAGCAGTCACAATCATTACTGAACTTTGTAAATACAATAGCTTACATCCCTATAAAATATCAGAAACAAAATGTTTTAAATTTTGCTCTATAAAGTTCCACCACAAGGATTTACTTTTACTTTATTCAACATCAGAAGCTGTTTAACATCAGGGAAAGGGGAATAAATTGTACTCTAGAAAATTGTGCTGTACATCAGAAAGGGAACCTAGAAAGAACAGAGGCCCCCTGGTGCAAGAAGCTCTTATTCTCACTTCAAAAAGGTGGCAGCATTTTTCAGATCTTTTGCTTTACCACTAACACGGGGTCCCATTCTGCCTAATAAATACCTTTCATCCCTGAAGCCCAATGAAATGCTTCTTAATTTCAAGGCATGTATTACTTGCTCTGCAATAAGAACAGTATTTTTTTATGAGGAAGCCAACCGGACTCAGAACTGTTAATCTCCTTAGTATATAGAGTGCTTGCTTTCACTCAGATAAATTGTATAAATATTTGTAAACACTACAATCTATTTCAACTGTAGCAACAGAACAATCTGATAAACACAACATGGTTCCCAGAGATCAATAGAAACCCATAAATATTACAAGCAAAGAAAGCATACTCTATCACCAATGGACAAACTCCACAATGACTGGGTTAAAGTGAGAAAGAAAGCTGTGGGGATGGGCACATTCTAGAGGGCTGCACTGGAGGGGTACCCCATCAATCCTGCCGGTGCAGGAGGCCCAGGGTGAGCACTTACCCATCTGCATGGCGCTGCGGGGCTGGCTGGCTGGCTGCTGAGCCGAGTACCGCAGGCAGTTACTCAGCTGTGGAGAGGCCGCCTGCAGCTGGGGATGTGTCGGGGGAGCAGTGATGGGAACAACTGGTCTGACAGCCGTGGTGGCATTGCTGTGGCCAGCCACAATGGGGTGGATGGCTCCTGGGGCTACTTTTGTTGTTGGAGCTCCTACAGCTCCGCTGTTCCTGGGCTGCCCAGCTCCCACTGGCACCCTGCATGGAGACAGACAAGTGCAGTGTAAGCATGCTGCAGAGACCCCAATACCCAACCACAGTGCTGATAAGTACCCCCAGTTACTTCGAGGGTTTAACATGATACCCTATCAGTTATTAAAGTAAACTGAGGTATTGATATATACCTATCTTTATAGGACCCATTTATAAGCACGCTGGGGGATATTTTCACCCCTTTATTCTACAGGAAGAAGTGCAGGGTAAAAATAGAAAAGAATTTTTCTCATCATGTCTTTTATTACTCTATATTTCTGTCTGAATAGTTTCTAGTAAAATCACAAATCTTAATTCAGAGAAAATGGGTATCTCCCAGATGTCACTTTGTGTGCCAGAGGCTATTTCACATGGAGTGATAATTAAAACAGACTCAGAGATCTTTTCTTTGAACCGAACCTGCATACAGCCCTACGGGGAGAAACAAAGATAGGTAACACTAAATCTGTGTGTGGCTATGGAAGGTGACTGAAAATCTGCAGACTTGACTGGGCTTGGCTTAGCTGAGCACTCATTCTATGATATAACCAGCTTAGGCTTGCTAAGGGAATGCAACAGGGACAGGAGTGCAGCTAACCTGAATGAAAAAGAAGTCCAAACAGTTGTTGACATCTCTCTCACTCCTCACTTTTAAGTGCACGCATAATTTGTATTTCATCTGAGTGGCCAAGTAGACCTCAGAGGGAAGGGACAAGGCTTTTTCTCCTATGAATTCAGACTACAGCATGTCTTGATCCTCTTACCACTCAGGTAAAAACTCTGACTAGGACAGAAGGACACTTAGGAAGACAGAAAGACATCAATGGACAAACTCAGCTGCTGCTGAGCAGCCTTTCTCTGTGTTTCTTACTCAATTTCCTGAATAATTTCTTTCCCTAGCTGTAGATGCCATGAAACAGATGGATCATTTTGTGCTGTTTTCTTCTCCTGGGCTGCTTCTTGCACTAAGGTCCTCTTCCAGGAAAGAACAGCACAGGGCATATGTGGCAGAACAAAGTAAGGTGGAGGAAATGGAAATGAGACAGTGCAAGAGTTTAGCAAGAGAGGAGAGAATAACAGAAAAAGTGTAAGAGTCAGCTATGGGATATGGAACTGGGAAAAACTCTGGGCCCCCAAGATTGCATGGGAAGACAGAGAGGAGAAGAGCAGAAAGGAGCGTGAACAGTCTGGTCTGGTTCAAAGGACATGGGTGACAGAAGAAATAACCCTAAGAAAAGAGTGAAAAGCCAAAAGAGTGGAATTCTGATGGAAAAAGACCAAAGCACAGGCTGGAGGATATGGTCCAAAAGGGTAAAAAATAGCTACTCCTTCTGCACAATCCTCCCTCCCCCTAAAGTCACAAGGGGAAAGACAGCACTGTGGTGTCATTGACTTGACTCATCTCATGGTGCAAGGTTTGCCTGGATTACATTTTGCCAAATAAATCTGATTTTTTTTTTTGATTTTCTTCATTTTTTCAAGTCCCCAGGTTGGGAAAAGCTGGGAATCCCACCAGATGGAAATCTTGCCTGTCTGTCATCTGTGAAGAGCTGGCAGGGTGGCAGGAAGGTTCAGCTGGAGCTGGCTTGGCCATCTGCACTAGATTCAATTTGCCAGAAAAGCACATCTAACAGTCCACTGAGAGCTGTGTTCAGGCAAACATGCACACCAACAAGTACAGCAACTATCTGTGACTCCAACAGAGATGCATAGATGTTGGATGTGGCAAATATTCTCTGCTGCCCTGTGCCTGCCTGCCCATCTAAAGAGTTTTGTTCTTTTTCCATAATGCTCCACTCACACATGTGTTTTGGTAGCATATAAATCTAGTTCAGTGTTATTAAATTCACGATTTCTTTTTCTTGGGTTTTGTAGGGTGTGGCAGAAAAACATGTATGAATCTAATCCTCTGCTTTTCTGTCAAAGGGGAACAAAGTATGTTGAATGTAGTGCAAATAGGAGATTTTGTTGTTATCAGATTTTTATTGCTATTCTCACTGAGTGTGATTTATACAGGAACTTAATTAGCCCACAGGATCATAAATATAATCATAATGCTGCTTTCAGGTTTTGTGGAAAGAACTTTTGCCCTTTAGCACTTCTGTGTCTTGTTCTAGCTGTGACATGCTGCATTTAATAAAGTCTTGCTGATTCAGATAACCGACCCTTCAGCACAAACCTCCTTACTAATTAAGAGCTGAAGAGGCAAGGAGTGAAGGCAGCCAAGGGGCTCTATAAAATAAAGTAAATACATTTAGGTTGATGAACAGTGAAGAACCAGTGAATTAATATTTGAGGTTTCCTTACTGAAATGCAATATTAGGACAGTCAGCAGGCTTAGTTGTTGCCTTCTGATCTGTTCTTAACTTTTGGTGCTACTCAGAACACATGCTACAGACTTGACATAAACTTTAGATGCAACAAAGCTGGATCAATTTTTCAAGATCAACAGTGTCTGAGTTGTGAGGTGCCATTTTCTGGAGAGGAGTCAAAGATGATGGAGACAGTGTGCATGTGGGAGGAGAGACTGCGACCACATGAGAAGGAATGAATTCAGTTTGTAAATCCACAGTTGCTCTAAAGGAGATATGGGCATACATATGCCACCATTCACCTGCAAGGAACATGTAGGGCAAACAGTCTGGGACACAGAGATGGACTTTCTTCTCCGCTTCTCAGCTTTGATTTGGTATTGTCCAATACTGAACTCTGACAAATGGCATTCCTCTCCCCAAAATGCCTTTTTTTCTTTTTCTGCTGCAACTGAGGCGAGGGTAGGTAAAATCAGACAATTTACTTAACTCTCCTACCACTTCAGAATTTTAACTATTCAAACATTAGTCCAGATCCAAAACATCCCAGATCTCTGCTTTAAGAAGAACAAAATTGACATGAGGAGCTAAAAAGCAAGACACAAGCATTTCTTAATTTGTTACATGTCCAGTAGTTTTATAGCAATAAAATCATTAGCCAACATATTCTTTACAATTGTAAAACCTGTGCCTATCAGAGGTTATAAAAGTCATCATCTCATACAGCTACTGCAATCTCCTGAGGACATGGTTAACTCAAATGCTGCAACCAGCAAGTCTCATTACTGAAGTCCACAGTGCTACCAGAGAATTTCTGGAAGGGGAATGTGATTTAAAAGCAGAGCCACATTGTTTCCAGTGCCATCCCCTCAGCCCCAGTACAGACCAGTGGTCCTCACCTTGAAACAGGTGTCACGTAGTTGCCTGGGAAGACACCGGACATCCCACTCCTCAGAGACGTGCCCTTGAACCAGCCGTCCTGGCACTTCTCAGTGACCCGGTACATCTCCCCTTTGCGCAGCTCCAGCTCGTCGTTCTTCTGAGGCTTGTAGGCATACAGGGCTAGGTAGCTGTGGGCAGAGGTTACACAGGAGAAAGCACACAGATGACATCAACCATCACCTGTCCTGCTCCAACTTCAGCCCCACAGAGCAGAAAGCAACCAGAAGCACTGTTCAGAAGTTGTAGTTGAAAAGGGACATCATTACAGGCTGCTTCACAAACAAGGAATGGCAGAGACTGGATTCTAAGACAATAACGGGACAACTAATCAGAGTAAAAGGCAATTTAGAAGTTGATGAGACATGCTTCTCACTTAGGGCATAACCAAAGCAAAACAGTACCCCAAAGCAGCACTGAAGTTAAGGACGTAGCAACAGTTTAAGAAAAACATGACAATTACAGTGACAGCCAGAGTAACAAGGGCTCTAGTAAGAGGGATTTGCAAATCCTGACATCTGGAAGAAGTATACATTCATATGCTTCAGGGTGGGATCCACCTCTGTTGTGGTGTTTAAGAAGAAAATTTTCTTGCGGGTAGGCTATTTCAAGAGCTTTTCTTACAGCTTTCTCAATGCTATTAAAACAACACACCAAACTGATCTGGTACAGTAACTCTTGTACTATGTTGGTAAAACAAAAAGTGAGAAAGGGCCACATCCTGCAAGGGGTTTTTTACTTAAGTAAGTGAAGTGGTAGAATTTGGTTTGCATGCGAGTATTCTAATGTTTTGCATGCATGTATGTTTTGCATGCAAGTATTCTAATAAATCTTTAATACAGGATCCAATATGTAGAACATTTTATTTATTTAATTACAGCTTTATTTATTCCCTTTGTTTAGAATCTTTCTATTTATCTCTCTTTTGTTCTTCTGTTACTACTTTAGGGATGTGTCTAGTGTTGTGAAATGACTACAGCTTATAATCCCTACAGAGACCCTCTCTGTTTAGAGAGATTCTTGTTGAAAATTAAGAATGATTGCTTGCACTTTGGGAAATAATGGAAAGTCAGGATAGAATAGCAAGAGTGCACACACAGAACAACACTTTGTAAAACACCAGATTTTTTTTGTATTGTCGCTTTTCTCCAGATATAAAAAGGGATTTCTGGTAATTCTTGATCAAGGTTGTGTCTTCTTGCATTTTTTTAATTTATTTGTGATTTACAGGTAGTGAACATAGACTGAGAGAAATGGGAAAACAGAGAAAGTGCATTTACACTACAAAATGCAGCAGAATGCTCTTAGGCTCAGGGGTGAGTGAGAAGAGGCTTGCTGCCCACCTTATAGCAGTGAACCAGAGAAAAACCCAAAACTATAGCAGCTGTAATTGTAGATTTTCAGCCAATAAAAATGATACATGACTTTTTACTTCTGCTCTCCAGGAAATATAATTGAGGAATAAATCCTGTTATTTTTCTTGATTCTATTTCTTTATTGTACCGTAGATTTCCTTATTTTTGTTCTGAAGGTAGTAAATAAACAGCAGTAATGAGCAGAATATGAAATATTTGGTAACAGCCCCTTGGGGAATCTTAGGCTGATGTGCCTGGCTCTGTTTACCACGTGCATGGGGTACAAAGACCTAATCAGAAACTATATTTCATTAGTCAACAGATGGGAGAAACCAGCCTGCGCATCCTTTTTTTAGCCTATATAATCGTGTGGTCTTGAGTAGGTCTGTAGCTGTTCACCTGACAGAAAACATGAGGCTACATATGATCTGAAGAACATTAAAATGCGTCACCCTGACAAGAAATAAGGTTTCATGCTTCAGTGCTAATCCTTCAGCACTGTGCACTGCAAGGACATATCAGAAAGTGCCAGACTGTGCTCACTCGAGGGAGCAGAAAGTGTGGCTTTGGCTGTCCCTTTTGAAATTGCTGCTTACACAGGGTTCAGATTCAGAAGCTATGGGTAAAACAGGGGGTCAGGGATAGAGCATTTTAGATAGACTCACTTAGCCTTTTCCCCCAATGGGCTACATGTAATAATGTAACTTACAGGTGGAAATTCTGGAAGCAGGTGCAAGGAAAATTACCCTAAGTGGATCTTAGGCTGTTGTGCCTTGCATCTATCTCCAGATTTTCTATTAGTTTCTTTTTGTTCTCTCCTACTAGCTTCACCCAGCAAATTCCCCCAAATCAGCTACCAGTAAGTCTGAATATCCTATATCACAATGAGCCTAAACATCCTCTGGATAGAGTATTGAAATCCATGCAGAGGCTAAAAGGTGTACAACAGCCCAGCACAGACGCCACACTGAAAATACCAATCTCTGTATGGCTAAAGTGATGAAAGCTTGTGTGTGACAACTGTGTAGGGTGACTCTGGCAAAACACGTCATCAGCACTTTCTTTGGGGACCAGCAATCCCACCTCCTGTGCGGGAGGGTAGTGAGGATGCCCATCCCTGGGGGTCTCCTCTTTCGTTCCAGAGGCACAGGGTTCTCCAAACCCAGTGACAGGCCCAGCCTGGGTCTGCAGCCCAACCTGTGGGCAGGCATAACCTCCATTCTTGGCAGGGAGGCGGTTGTGGGAGAGCTGGGGGGGATGCCTGCTCTCATCCATGGCAGAAAACAATTTGATTGCAGGCAGCTTCCCTCCCCAGAATTTGTTTCTTGGTTTTTCCTCTGGCAGAAAATCAGGTCTAGTGGTCCCATTTGCTGAGGATGATTTTGCCTTAAGGCAAAGTCTTTGGATTTGGACACATTTCACTGTTCTCTAGATTTTAGGTGTGAAACTTCACCAGCTAACTCTGTACAGCCTAGAAGAAAGTGTTAAAGCAACAATCTGAAATCTTGCAAAATGTAGTATCAGATTATTCTGGGCTATGTGAAACAGTGAGGCTAAGGCTTGGAAGTGGGACCTAGAAGAACCCAAAATGTTTATTAGAAGTTCCCTGAAAAAACGTTGAAGTGTGAAGTGTTCTTGGCCTTGGGTAGCTGCCCGTGACTCTGCTTACAACGCAGAAGCCCCAGGGCTTTGTCTAGAGTTGCACCTCCCCACTACTGCTACAGCTTTCAAATAATGCATCCTCTTTGAATGGAACTTGGCTCGCAAATGCAGAATGACAGACCGGATTACAAGGCTGCTTCACAAGGGAGATGACAGGAGAAGCATGGGAGGGAGAAGGGGAGGCTTGCTGAGGCATGGAGTCAGGGGCATTGCCAGAGAGGTGGAAAATGTCCTGATTCAACAACCAGGTACTTCAAATATTGCCAGTTACCACTTCCTAATCAGGGCAAGGCTTGAAATAAACATGTGCCCCACGATGTGCCACACAAGCCATGCAGAGTGAGCACAGGTTGATGATGAGACCTCTCTGTGGGGCACTCAGTGATGTGTGGCATCCCTCAGGTATAAAGATCTCAAATAAATAGCTAAGAAGAAATTTGTTTGGTTCTGATCCAACGCCCCTATTGTTCTTAAAGAAGATCTCTTTAAGGTCTCTTTGGGATTTTGTGAATTCAAACTTTGTTTTAGCCATATCATAAAACCCAAAAGTATGGATGTGCATGTGTGTGTATGTGTGTGTGTAGTTGTCCTGCTTTTATGAGTTATATATGTTAAGAGGAAAGGATTCAGTACTTAATTAGACAAATATCAGATAAACCAACCAGGCTAGAAGAGACTTGCTAAAATGAAGTATATTCTTTTTGTTCTGTGAACCTTCTGTTATTCTATGCACTGTTCAACAAGACCATATGCCAAAGACGTGAAGTTCATTCATTGCCTTGTTCATTCATTGTTGATGGCACCAAAAAAGTGTGACTGGGCCATTTTTTGGTGCAACTGGTGAATATATCAGGTGTTTGATTGCGTGGGACTTCACCTTTTAAGGGCTTTAAATGAAAGAAGATTTTCTCAGAGGTACTCAGTTTGCTTCACAGTGATCCATACAGCTATCATAAACAAAGTCTAAAAGGGCTCACAAAGAAAGGGGGAAGTCTTGCCCTTCTCCATTATTTTTTCAATTTCAGGAGGGGCTGCCTCATGTTTGAAATTGCAATATCTCTCTCTCAGAATGCTCCTGAACTGAGATTTTGGCATTCAGGTTTCAAGCACACACATGCAAGTACACACACAATTGGAAACAAAGAGTACACAGTGACTGAAATGAACTGCTTACATATTGAGGGGGAGCTGGACCTTCGATGGTGTTCCCTGATCTCCAATTATTGCACTTGTCCTGGGACCAGCCACTGTGGCTGTTCCAATCAAAGAGGAATCCTGAAAATACACAAAGAAGAACATACAAGGATTTAAGATGAAACCCATCATTTCCTAAATTGGTATGGGGTGAAGGCATAGAAGAATTAACCACGTATTTTTAAAATTCTTAGATTTTCTTACTTCATTATATTCATAATAAGCATTAAAAAGGGCTTATTCTAGCCTTACACATACCAAAAATACATTTCTGACACAAAGGATTAGCAGAATTTCCATGTACCTGTCAGAGAAATTTTAGTTGTATGCAGCTAAAAGTTTTACAATGTACAACTACTTAACTGCTTTGTAAAGTCAGCTCAGCATGTGCATCTGCAATAGTACCTTCTCTGAATAAAGTAACCTTTTCCCCTCAAAAACTTGTTTTTAAATTGGTACTCTTTTGGTAGTGGTTATGGATCTCTGGAGAAGAAGATACTATTCAATTTCCAAAATGCAGTCTCATTTCTATGTACTCTTTTTATCATCAGGAATATTCTTCTCCTTCAAAAGAAGGTGACTACCCAACCCAAAACTTTCTCTGAATGGAGAAAGTAGTTCACTCCACTTTTACCCCAGAGAATAAATCTCCACTCTCATATATAGACAGCTGGACAGATCTTCTCCAGCTATTCATGTGAAAGGCAATTCTAAATGTAATCATTCATTTCTCAAAGCCTAATGCTCAGCCAAATTATATAGGGCAATCTCTTTTTGAGTTGTCTCACCAAAGTCCTCATTCATCTATGTCAAAAATGAATCCTGACTGGAAACGTCTCCTGAAATAATGCCAAGGCCTGTAGCAACAGATCTTTATTGCAGACAGGGCAGAGCTGGGCTGATGGGACTTGTAGTGGTTTACTTGAACAAAAAAAAGTTTTTTAATAAGTCCAACCATATGCTGTATGCACGTCCATATGCAGAATGGCTCTACAAAATAGGAACCAATACCCACAAATTGCAGGTTCAGGCAGGGTGTGTTATACTCAGCAAAGATTCTGAGCAATTCACAGGCCTCCACTACAGCTTTTCTGTTTCAAAATTCCATCTAACAAACAGTAAATATTGATTTTTGGAACACAAACATGGGGACAATTTTTGCACTTAAAAATGACACTGAATTAAACTAAGACACAAAGTTAAACCAAGACACACATTGTTACCTAATTACTGGATTTCAAGGTTACCTCATTCCAAAGAAGCCACATAATTATTAGTGTTCTGTCTTGACAGTGCATTGCTGAGCTGTATTGCTTTGCTGTGTATGAACACATTATCATTAGGAAATCATGCAGCAAAACATGGAAACACTGCACTGTGATTCCATAGCTTTTGGCAACAAGCAGCAAGATGTCTCATCTCTCACCAACATCTACACTCAATTGTGAAATTGTATTGACAAGTACATCTCCTTTTTCTCATTATTTCCTCAAACTTTCTGGCTGCTTGCTCAAACAAAGAAGGATCCAGGCAGCTCTTGGTCCTATGTGTAAAAAGAATTCTTTTCAGCTCTGTGACTAAGGCTTTATTAATACTGCCTGTCACGTCAGTGAGCTAGTATCAACTTACAGGAAAACACACCAGCTCACTAAAAAATTTAGGGATAGCTGGAGAATGATCCTTCATTTGTTATGTTGAGCTGGTTAATGGGGCTAGGGATTGCGGAAGATATTGGGCTGAGACACCTGGCAGCTGCCTTGTCCAAGAGGTAAATGAGAAATCAACCAGTTCAAACTTCATGTTGTTCTACCACTGTATGCCTGCTCTGGACTAGAGAAACTGTCTCTAAGAAAACAGAAAATGCATCAGTCCCCACCCTTCCTTGCTAGGAAAAAAAGTTAGATATAATCACATGAAAAAACAGACCTTAATGAACAGCCTCAGGGTGCAACTGTAAAGGCAGAGAAGATCACAGCAGGAAAGGATAGAATAGGACAGAATGGAGTAGAGTAGAATAGAATATTTGTATTGGAAACGACCTGCAACAAGTATCTAATCCTACTGCCTGACCACTTCAAGGTTGACCAATTAAGGACATTGTCCAAATGCCTCTTAAACACTGACAGGTTTGGGGCATCAACCACTTTTCTATGAAGCCTGTTCCAGAGTTCGACCACCCTCTCAGTAAAGAAATGCTTCCTAATGTCCAGTCTGAATGTCCTGTGGGGCATTCCCACAGGACCACTCCCATGCATCCTGTCAATGGACACCATGGAGAAGAGCTCAGCACCTCCCTCTCAGTTTCCCCTCCTCAGGAAGCTATAGAGAGCAATGAGGTCACCCGTCAGCCTCCTTCTCTCCAAACTAGAGAAGCAGTGTCCTCAGCTGCTCCTCTTAGGACATTCCTTGCAGTCCTTTCACAAGATTTGTTGTCCTCCTCTGGATGCATTCAAGGGCCTTCACATCCTCCTTCCACGGTGGGGCCCAGAACTGCACACTGTGCTCCAGGAGAGGCCATACCAACACGGAATACAGCAGGATAATTTTGAGTGACTAGTGATGCTCTGTTTGATGCACCCCAGGATGGGGTTTGCCCTATGGTGTCCCACACTGAGCCTGCTGTCCACCAGCACCCCCAGATCCTTCTCTGCAGGGCTACTCTTCAGCCACTCCTCTCCTAATCCATACTTGGCATTACCCCATCCCGGGATCAGAATCCAGCATTTTGAATTCTCACATTTCTTCCTGCTACTCATTGGCCAATACTCCAGTGTATCTAATGCTCTGCAAGGCATCTTGTCCCACCTCAAAAGAGTCAAAACCACCTCCCACTTTGGTATCATCAGCAAACTTGCCAGTGGTGCATTCAACTCCTGCATCCTGATTATTGATATATATGCATATGTGTAATATATACACACACACACATATATATATATATATATATATATATGACAGAACTGGCCTTAAAACTGAGCCCCAAAGAACATCACTGGTGACCTGTCAACAGCCAGCTGTAGCCCCATTCACTGCAATCCTTTGAGATCTGGCCTTCAGCCAGCTCTTCACCCAGTGCATCACAAGTCTACTCATTCCATGGCTGAGCAACCTGTCCAGAAAGATGCTGAGGTACAGTATCAAAAGCCTACTAAAATCCTGAAAAAACTGTATCCACTTCTTTCCCTTCATCCACTAGGCAGATGACCTTATTATAGAAGGATATCAAATCAGTTAAATGGGACTTCCCTTTTATGAACCTATATTGACTGTTCCTTATGACTGTATAATTTTTTAAATGCCTTTCAGTAGTACCCAGTATAATAATCTCCATAATTTTTCCAGCAACTGAGGCTAAATTAACAGGTCTGTAATTCCTTGGGTCTTTCCTCATGCCTGTTTTTTTGGAGACTAGAGTAACATTGTCAAGCTTCCAATCAGCAGGATCTCCCCAAACCTGCAAGATCTTTGGCAGATGTTTGAGAGAGGTCCTGCCATAACATTCATTGACTGCTTCAGAACACTTGGATGAATCCCATGAGGCCCCATGGGCTTGTGAACATTTAGCTGATACAGCTGGTCCCTTACAATTCCAGTGTCCACAAATAGAAAGTCACTGTTCCCAAATTGGTGGTCCTCCAACTCAGGGGACTGGGAAGCTGAAGGTCTACTAAAGACTGAGACAAAAAGTGCATAGAATGCATCTGCTTTTTCTTCATTCCTGTTAGTCAGATTGACCAAGTACTATCAAGTATTCACCACCTTCACCAAGTATCAGCCCAATACTTTCTTTAGACCTCATCTGAAAAAAAGAGCCCTTCTTGTTATTTGAAACAACACTGGTCAGTTTCAACTCTAACTGAGCTTTGGCTTTTCACGTCTTCTCCCTGTGTAAATGAACCACAGCTCTGTATTCAGGCTCCTGAGAAGCCTCACCTTGCTTCCAGAGGTCATACAGTTTCTTTTTCCTCCTGACCTACACAAGGAGTTCCCTGTTCAGACAAGCTGGTCTTCTGCTCTGCTTGTTTGACTCACAGCATGGTGAAGTTGTCTATTCCTGTGCTTTTGAAAGGTGAATCTTAAATTCTGACAAGCACATGTGGACTCCAAAGTCCTTAAAAGCAGATCCCCAGGGCACTCTGATAAGTAACGCCCTGAACAGCATAAAGGTTGCTCTCATGAAGTCCAGAGAAGCAACTCTGCCATCCTTTTTTGTCTTTACAGTGAAAATCCTAAACTCAGCCATTTCATGAACACTGTATCCAAGACAGCCACCTACTGTCACATCCCTCATGAGTCCTTCTCTATTCACAAATAGCAAGTCCAGGAGGGTATCTTTCGTAGTTGGTTCACTAAGTATGAATGACAAGCAGTTTTCTGCTAAAAGCCTCAAGAATTTCCAAGACTTGTCACAGAAGTATGATATTTCCAGTTGATGTCTGGGAAGTTGAAATCTCCCATAAGGACAAGGGCTACTGATCCAGAGAGTTCTCCTAATTGCCTACAGAATAACTCACTGGTGCTTACATCCCGACTGGGCAATCAGTAATAAACACCCTCTACAATATCTGCTTTGTTTTCCTTCCCCCAACCTTCACCCAGAGGCTTTTCACCACATCATCATTACCTCTAAGAGCTGTGCAATTGAACTTCTCCCTTACTTACAGTGCCACACCTCCCCCTCACCTGTCCTGCCTACTCCTGAAGTCTGTAGCCCTTGGTGCCAGCACTCAAATCACAGGACTCATTCCACTAGTAGCAATGATATCCAGCTCTGGGAGCTGACCAATGCTTCATCTTTCTTGTAAGACACATGCTAAGCCTTCATTAGCTCCTATGATCCTCCCTCTGCACGCTGCAGCAAAGTCAGTTTGCAGAGGTGCAGCTACCCCAGCCTGAAGTGGCCACTGCAGGCACCCTGGGCTGAGCCTGACTGACTGCAGAGTGATGAGTTCAAGCCAAGAGAGCAGAGCAGCAGTCAAAGCATCATCTATTTGCCTGTTTGCACTGACAATGGAGCCTTCTGTGTTTTCTGTATTACTGAAAGCGTGATCTCAAGTGCTTTCTATTAGGCTTGTACTAACATACAGTCCAAGGGATTAAGAAATCATGTAACCGCCATTCACCATTGCTGGATGACAATTTTGCTTTCTTCCCTTGAATAATCCCAAAGATTTCTCCACAGTTCTGTATATATATATCTATCTGACATGCAGTTTCTTGCCTGTATCTGGTTACTCCAATATTACTGCATCTGGTGCCAGCCTGGCACCTATAAACCATTCATTTTTGCCACTTTGTACAGCCTAGTATCCTATACATCCAAACTCTAAATCAGTGACTGCTTCCTGATTGTGCTCTGGTTATTCTTTAGCTGCTCTCCTTACAGGCTTTGACATGACTTGTACTTTCCAGTCTATCTATGACCCTGCTTTTCATCATCAGGTTTTACTTCACAGGACCTGCTGGTCTTCCACACATTGAATTCAGCTCCTCTGTTCAGATCTTGACATTTACTGTCACAGAAGTTTTCTGCTCTTCAGCTTCGTGTGTCTCTGTGCTCCTTGCTGTATTCTCTTGGTGGCTGCTTGATTGCTACTATGCATCTGAATGTTTACCAGCTTTGCATTTAAACTACAGTCCCTGACACAGCTGGTGAACTCTTTCTAAGCTGACTCTTTCAAGGTCCTGTTGTCTCCTGTATGTATCACTAATTAGCTCATATTATAAAATACAGTATTGCTAGATTATTTTGCAAGATAGTATTTGCAATAAGATTTTGAAGAGACTGGTTTTTGCAAAAGAATAATCTCCTATTTCTTTATACTTCTGATTACCTGTGTTGGAAGTTTACCTTTCTACTCTTCGCGCAATTTTATGTGCATCTCTCCCATTATCAGTAATACCAATAATCCTCCTGGAGAACACAGCAGGCCTTTCTCCATCACAGCTGGCAGCAGGACTTAGTACATTTTCCTTCTTTATTTAACCCTGGAGCCAGGTTGTACTTTTGCTACTGTGATCTAAGGAACAAGGTACTAAACATGTCCTCCTTTCCTCTTCATCTGCTCAGGGGAATGGGATCCAAGACAATGCTCTGATTTTCTTGTTCTCTGCTTTGATACCTTTTAGGAAGTCTGTGTGCCACATCTTGCTTTTTGATGGCACATCCCTACATGATCCATCTTCCTTGTGTGGCACCAGACACACAAATAGAGCCATGCACAGACATTACACAGGGAGGGCTCAAACACTGCAGCATTTGTGTCTTAATCATTCTTCAATCTCTGCTACTCAGCATTGCTAAAGCCTTACGGGTAGGAGATGTCTCTGACAGGCAGGATTTTAAGAGGCACATAGGCACTTACTGATAAAAACAGGCACCTTGCAGAGTTTTCTCAGGGTGGCATTAAGTACTTCACTGCCTGATTCCCACAGATTTTATTGCAATTTAAGTAACAGGAGTCACTTTTGAAAATACCATTTGGTGCTCCTCTCTATCCTTGTGAGCCTCTAATGCCTTTAAACATTTGGCCATTGAATTTCCAGACATGATCTCCTGGGTGATCACATGTGCACACCCTTTGATGAGGAGGCTGTTTAATGGTGGCATGCACTTTTCTGAACCAGGCACTGCCAATTCTGATCCCATTTACTTAGGCCTGTGAACTGCCAAATCCGACTTCTTCATGCTCCCACTTCAATCTGGCATTCTCCAAGCACCACTTACCACTGTTTCAGCTCAACAGCACCAGCTCTTTTCCTCTGGACACTACAGACCCAGATGCCAGCCAGCAGGGAAAAGCAGCTGCACAAAGGCGTGCTGAAAGCCACCTCCAGATCTTTCTGCACTGATTTCTGCTTCTTTGTGACCATTGGTAGCACAGCAGCACCACCTGTACAGTGCAAGGCTAAATCTTGAGTAAAACTCCCAGACTATACACACAGGCACAACAGTGCTGCATGACAGGTATTTCACTCCCAGCTCATGCTGTGCCCTCTGTTTTTATCACCAGCTACTCGGGTGTAGTAGGTGATTATGTACTCATGGACTGGAGAATAATATTAAAAGGACTTTTTGCTTTTTTTTTTTTTCCTGTAAACACAACAGCTTCCTTATGACCACTGAAACACTACTTCCCCCTCAAATATTACTGACAAGCCCAGAGACATTAGGCAATTAAAGGTAACCACTACTCAGCTGTGCTGAAACATCTTCTTAAATTCATTCCCTTTCTCTTTTCCCATCCACATCTTTATGGAAGCATAAGAATTACTTGTTTAGACTTCCAGCATAAATTACATTTTTCTTTCCCTTGAAGATTTACTTTAGATTTTCACCAGTACTTTAAGGCCATGTTTGTGGTTTAATTTGAAAAGACATGGTGCCTGTAGGGATTAGTGAAGTGCCTTGCAAAAGCAAGGGACTCAGTCTTCGAGCAGAATAGAAGTCTAGAAGACAGTGATAAAACTAGGAACAGAGTACAATGATATTGCAGGTTGCAGTAGCCTTCACTGAAAAATAATTGTTGCTATCAGATGAATGTTCTTATCATCTAGAAAATCACCAACCAGAATTCTCAGTTTTGACTTCAAAGAAAATCCTCTCTCACCACAGGGCACTTATCACATTCATTAATTCTCAGGAAAAAATTCTTTTAATGTCTTGAATGCATATTTACAGCTTACTTTAAATTTCTCTTTAATATTATTTTAAAATAAGAGAAAAACACGCATTCAACTCACATAAGTTGACGTATCATCCTCTGGAAATATCATAAAAACAGGCTAATGGTCTTTAAGATGCCTGTGACTCGTTTCTCTAATTTGCTGACTCCATAAAACAATGACTGTGGCAATCATTCTGAACCTTTAATGTTCCTAGAAATAATGTATTAGCACTTAATGCATGGTAGTGACACCAAGTATTGATGAAAAGTGTTACATGCAAGATCAAGTAGCCTCATCAAATGCTAATTATCAAAGTGGGGACTGAAATGGACTTATCAATTCTAGAGGAAGAATTTTTTTTTTTCCGTAATGGTGTATGGGAAAAACAAACGAATGTGCAGGATAACAGCTGCAGCTGCATAAATAGCTGCATAAATATCCAGTTCCTTCCTGCAAGGACTGGAGCTAAATTTATATGATTTACTGAGGGGTTCTTACAACCTGGAAGTATCTGTGGCTGTGGATGAGGCTGAGGCAGAGTATTATGCCAGCTTTTTCTAGGACCAGGTTGGCCCCGATTATTTTTGGTTTGTAATAGACAAAAAACTCTAGACCATGTCTTCTCTCAGTAGCTGATAGAGCTATGCAGAGAGCTGAAGTCAAGTAAATTAATTTTCTGAGCTTCTATTTCCCTTATCCTGCAATCTAATGATGCCTGAAAGGTAGAAGAAAAAAAAACCCAAATATTTTTGTCATTTTCTTCTGAAGATTCATCTGACATTACCATCCATAAAAGCGCTGATTATTCTGGCTCACAGCTTCTCAGCTCTCCCAGATGAGGACTAATTAAGCATCATGTGGATGAGCATCATGAGAATTATATTTTATTCAGCCTTGTTTCTCTCAGACTATACTCAGGGTATAGCTCTCCATCACAAGGTTTTAAATAGGTTTGTAGTAAATAGTTTCTTGAAATTCTGGGATCAAAGAACATGAAAAATCAAACACAGAAACACAAGAAAGCTTCAAGTGAAAGACCTGTAAAAAATGTTAATTTAATCCCACACTCATAATTGTCCTTTTGATAACTACAACAAACTCATCAGGATCCTGTGCAATGCCTCCTGTAGGAAGTCCCCCTCCAGGGAGAAAATAGTGGTAAACAAATAAACAAACCCTCCAAGCAAAAAAAAAAAAGATGAAAATATACACTTTAGTAATTTCTGCTCAAATGTCATACATGTACACATAGTATGTGCTGGATGAACGGGATTTTACAGTACGGGGCAAATACCAAGACAGTGTCTCACTTGCTCCTGAGACTTCCAAACCAGTAGTTGACTGGCAGGTACTGTAAAGCCTCAAGATTAGCTGTGTGCAAAAATTATTTTAGTGGCAAAATGTTTTCAGGTTACTACCCTGAGGAGCACCTGAAAAAAAATATATTGTTTTTCTTTTACTGGCAATGGGATTTCATGCACAGTTGAACAACCCTTTTAAAGCACAACTTTCTCTTCCTAGATCCTGTAAAACATTAGGTTTCATGTGGTTCTTGAAAAATCTTTCAAAATATATTTGTGATAAGGCATATTGTAGGAAAAAGAGAAGACACTGTCTCTAACCTGGTAGTTCCCTGAAGACAGTTTTGCCTTGACCTGGATTCCTGGTAGCTTATGTAATCAGTCCACAGACTGAGTCAGCTCATGAGCCTCATTTGCAACAGTTTTGACAAATAATGTAATACATCCCAATATGCACAGAGTATATTCAAAGACCTATTGGTAGCCCCCCCAAACAAAGCTGCTTAGATTCCTGCCTAAAGCTTTCTGTTTAAAAGAAGT
Source organism: Anomalospiza imberbis (assembly GCF_031753505.1). NCBI lineage: Eukaryota > Metazoa > Chordata > Aves > Passeriformes > Viduidae > Anomalospiza > Anomalospiza imberbis. The sequence goes on from NC_089682.1 coordinate 27,106,585, forward strand.
TAACTCCTTCCCACCTACAACCACCCCACCACCAACAAGGTAAAGTTATTTAGAATAGACAATGTCTGGAATCAATTATAAATAACTATGAAGAGAACCGGAAATGTACAAAGAAAAATAATTCATTTAGACCTTAGCAAAAGCTCTTATGCATTTTTTGTGACATATTTTGATCTAAATTACAGAAAGACAGGTTGGATGAGTATTTCTTCTCTTTTGCCATTTTGACTGGTGCCACCTCCTGAAATAGCTGCCCTTGGTTTCACCTGTCTCACACTTATATCCAGTCAGTTGTCATTCACAGTCAGCAACAGGGCAGGTTGGATAGAATTTGGAATCCCAGCCAAAGCTGAAAAATACCTGAATTTGACTTATTTTCTCAGAGCTTGCTGTGCACTTGAAAATTCAAGGTTCATTTTTAGTCTCTGCATTTTAGGTATAATCTGTACGCCTCTTATGGTCAGCACATTTAGGTTATCAGCCAAGGCTCAACTGGAGTTCTGCTATTACATTTTCTTAGCTAAAATTCAGCACTTCTAAATAACTGATAAGGACACACTTCCAAATGATTTATATAGCAAGACACTTCAAGGAACATTTTTCATTTCAAATACTGTCACTCTTTGGGATTGGGAGCGTGCAGGACATTGTTCTCAGCTTTTCCTGAACATGTGACCTCTGGTTAGGAGCTTGAACTAATACTTACAGATACAAATTGACTTCTTGTGCATGGTGATGAGTTGTTCAAAACACACACAGAAGTTCCTTCTGTGGGGAGGGTCCTTTCTTCCTCACTCAGCTGTTACTCTGGTGTGCACAAAGCCATGCTTCATTATTCATGAGATGCTTTTTCTGTCAAAATCCAGGGGATTTGGAGCAGTACTGACCCATGACCTTTTCAACTAGCAGGGACAAATAATTCATAAGGGGTGAAAATGGAAGCAAGACAAGCCATCTGAGGCCTGGGCATGATTACTTTCCAGGGGGACATTCCCCACTCCCCAAGGAGTGTCAGTTACGAACCACTCCTCTGCACCCGTAATCTAATTCAGCTTCAGCTCCATCACAGGCCTGAAGCACTACTTACATCTTCAATAAAAATCCATTTTGCCAGTATGATAGGACATTCTGCATGATGGAAAGACACTATTACCTTTCAGATGGACATCTTACATTTAATGAGTGATGCTCAGCATGAAACAAAAAGCATGCAAGCAAGTTTAGTTGCAGGCAAAATTAGGATTCCAGCATTGCCTCTTTTAAATTAAATGCTTTATATCCTGTCAGTTGTGGATTTCCAGTCACTATATTTTATCTAGCTGAGGTGACGTCAAGTTGATTCTTCTACCTTTCAAGCATCCCAAAGTTTGTAGTCAGTGAAGATATTTTTTAAGACCATCATTCATTTCAAAATACATCTTGGCTTTTGGAAAACAGCTGAGTTGGTTCTGCTTAAAGAACAATGAACACACTATGGAAGGCCAGCAGTCTTCGATTATTAAATCAATGATATGCAGAGCTGCTTTCAAAACATGTGATTTCATAGTCTGGTCTGCATCTCAGTGCACAATATGTTGAAATCTGTGCCCTCCTGGAGGCTCATAATATTCTAACGACTCATAAAAACAAAAAAAAAAAAAATGTCAGCTCAGTGTGAAAGTCTGGTTTCAATTCACAAAAATTGACAAAAGCTACAAGAGTAAAGCACTACGCATGAAGTAACTTCTAAGGGGTGGAATATATGCTACATTTACTGAAACATGTAAAATTTTCACCTAAATGTTAAGTTCCTGCAGTAACTTAGGCAGTAAGCTCTAGATGTCTCTGTTTCTTCCCATGTCAGCAGAGAGAAAGCAGGTGCTCCAGATGTAGGTGCCTCAGGTCTACAGGGAAAACTGATGCTTGCTTAGAGGAGACTGTTTTGCTGGGCAACAGCCGGTTGCCTTGAGGTAGGGGACTGGATGCCATTCAAGAACTCCTGTAATTGAATTCTGCTTGTTCAAAGGACAGGCTATATGAAAAACTCTGTTGAACTTTTTCAAAATGTAGAATCCCCCTCCAAGCTAAATACCAATCCTGATACATTCCAGAGAAACTCATACCTACTAAACTGAACAAAATTACTTTATTTCTTTTTACAAAGAGATCTGTTTAATAAGCAACGAAAAAGTGCCTGGAAATTTCAAGGACAGGATATAATGACACAATAAACCAAATTTACATTCTAGTTAAAAAAATGGCATAAATTTGCTAGATACTGAAACTGTAAATTTGTTGTTTCCCTTATAAGAAATAAGTTTTCACTGAATTAGCTGTTGCAAACCAGTAAGGGCCTGAGATGGTTACAGAGACAACCACTCAAGGGCTATGACAATGACATGCAGGACAGAGAGGTTCCTCTTCAAGTGAGGAAAGAAAAGGTGAGGCATTTTCCTGCAGCAGAGCTCACTGGTGAGTTCAGCAGCTACATGCACAGCCTTCCCACAAACTGCCCATGCTCTCAGCAACGCCTCTGAGCAGCAGTAGAATCAGTTTGCAGATTTGCCAAGATGTCAAACACTGAACAAGACATACAGGGAATTTACCTTAGAAATGCCAAATGCATTTTAGAGCAAAAAAATCTGAAGGCAAGAATCTCACTGCCCTGAATGCCTTGATGTAAGAGCTCATGGGGCCCATTGTTTATGCTACTCTGGCTGGCATTCAGCCATGTGAATAAAAGAAAAGTGCTGAACTGATATTCTGTCTAAGGCTGAAGCATTATTAATTGCTTCAGAGCCATGTCAGGTCTTAGCAGATGGCAGAGAAGAGACTGAATTTCTGACATTTTTAATTAACATGTAACCTGTATTATTATGGGATTAATAGTTATATATCTGTGCAATTTTAATGGACATTTGGTAAGAGCCAAATTCTGTACTTTTTGTAGACCTAAGAAGGCTTAAAAACAGGTGAATGCATGTTTGTAGCTCTTGTGATTTCATTGCTAATCTTACAAGCATTTTTCTGAAGGTTGCTCCTACAGTCAAGAGAATGTAGTGAAAAGATCAGCCCTGCTTTTTTCCCCTGTAGATCCACACTCATTGCAAAGTTTTCAAAGGAAAATGTTTAAATCCCTCAAATTAGAAAGCAAGGTTCCCAAAAGCAGAGATACATATTAATACATGTAAATGCCACACTTGGGGTGACAGTGTGCAATGACACTTTTTGACAGAGGGAAGCCTCTTTTCACTTAGGTTGATCTGAGCCACCAAGACTCTACTTCCCTGCCCGGATTTTGGCCAAGACACTTTTGACCAGCAGTGATAGAGGCATGTGCTCAGCTGCCTTCTCTCCAAACTGGCTCTATGCCCTGGGGTAGAACCACTCCTCAAACCTGTTCCCACCATGGGCTTCATTACACCCCAGCCTTGGATGAGCTCTTTGACCATGGCACCAAGTACATGTCTTCCCATCTGTTGCAAAGGACCCAACCAATCTTCCTGTGGGCTGGATTTCGATAATCATAACTTGCCATCGGGAACATCAAGCCCTTATTGTCCTCTACTACTGGTGTGCAAATGACAAAATTGTTTGAGAAATCAGTGGGGTCTCACATACCAGTTGTTCTGTTAAAACAGGGGAGAATTATCAAGGCACTTTTTGTTTCATAGTATAACTTTTGTGGTTTACTAGGTCAGAATGATTCTTCAACATGACTCTAACAAAAAAGGGTGTGCGCTGTGTTTCTCTTGAATAGCACAGGACTAGAAAAGGCACTATCACGTCTCTATAAAGTCCAAATGTGTCACTCTCAGTGCCAAAAACCTGGGTTGACAGGTTACTTGACAAGTTATTTACTTGACAAGTTTGAGACCCTCCCTCATGTGTAGTGCTTGTGCTGCTTCACAGATGTCCCAGTACATCTTGACACACTGCTGCTTTGTGTGGGGGCCATATCCTCACCTTCACCCTCCTGCTGGGGACTGAAAGAGGGGGAAGACCTTACAGCACAGAAACCCTTCCTGGAAAAGGCATGTGGAAGAAACAGAGTGCTATTGCAGCTGTCTCTCTGGCTCCTACATGTGGATGGGCAGTGGAGGGAGGTGACCAGCGGAGGCAGGAGCAGAGAGTACTGCTGCACTGTGGCAGTGTCTTCTCAGGACAGTTTTGGCTTGCCCTGCATTACACATGGTGTACATTCAGGCCCCTTGCCTTCCCCAGAGTCTTCACAAACCTGAGCTGCAGGGGCCTGGGGCTCATATCATGGGTCACAGCAGGGCACAGCTATCAGAGTGACCCCATGGTGCAGCACACTGGCCTCACAGGGGAGACCCACCAGCACTACAGATGGACATAAACCGGCATTTCTGCCCAAAGCAGCCCCTACAGTTTGCTGCTTGTCCCTCTCCCAGCCATCTACATGCATACCAGCATGGGCAGTGGCTGTAACATGGATTGCTCCCTGCTCTGGGCTACCACAAGGTTGGCAAGTGATCCATGTTTGTCCCTGTATGGGGACGTGGACGTGAGGGGCAAGAAGGCATGTCCAGGGAGAGGGAAAGGGCAAGGATGGCTTTTTTCAGCAGAGACATGATGTGTGGGAAGACCCTGTCATGCTGAGGTTATCTTGGCACTAAGAAGCAGTGCAGACTATGAGGAACTGGTCTATAAACCACCAGTGGGTGCTAATCTGCACACACACTGTGTAGATGACTGGGCAGGAAGGCTGAGGCAGAAGAGCTTAGGGACTGTGACTATTCTCCTGTCTCTTCTACACCTTCAAACTTCAAATTACCAGTTGGATTTCATTATCCATAGAAACAGTGGGCAATTACAAAGGGTTTCAGTGTACCCCTGGTGAGTTTGGCTCCTGTTTCTGCCAGGGCTCCAGAAGCAGCCTCTTGGAAGCCCTTTTGGGACCTCTGGGGATGTCTGGGAGGATGCTTTTCTGCATCCTCCTTTGAGAGGGGGAAGGATGGAGAGGGATGCACCCTCATCATGTGTCATGGTTTAAAAACTCCTTAGGTTTTTCTGAACCCAGCAGCTACTTGCTGGGTACAACACTTGTCAAAGTGCAGTACATTTGCTCATCCTCCAGTGATCTGAACAGAAATAATTATTCAAATAATCTTTTTTTATCCCCAGTGTGTGAATTTCATACTGACATTGCTACCCTGCAGAGTAACAGATGCGTTCAGGGTAATGGGATCACTCAAAATTATTCCTTTCTACAACAGAAACTGGTGCAATACTTGCATTGCTTCTAACAAATTGTAGGATTACTTTTTGTTTTTTAAAGTGTTGCAGTATTGTGAATCTAATTTAGCCTTATCCTCTGGCTTCTCATGCCTGCCCAGTGATTAATGCAAGGATAGGAATGGCAGATGCCAAGTACTGTCACACCAGGATGACAGCACCGTGTGACTGCTTCATGTGAGAGTGAGCCATTTTGGAAGAGGTGACCCAAGGGCATGCCACCTGCTAAGGATGCCCAACCCCCCCCTGCACCCCACCTTACCTGGGCCGGGGCACTGGAGGAAAGGTGGGTCAGGTCCCCAATCCTGGCAGCTGCCCGTGGGTCACTGGAGCTGATGAGCACAGGGGCACTGATCTCCATGGAGTGCCGGTTGCTGGCGGCCTGGGAGGACTTGTGTGTCATGCTGAGGGCGGTGAAGGAGTGGCGCTTCTTGGCGTTCTTCTTGCCTTCCACCTGCCTCTGGGCTGCTCCGGCAGCCCCCGCACCGGCCAGCGTGGAGCACGGAGCCAGACCCACCGCTGCTGCCGCAGCCACTGCCACCGTCTCCGTTGCCAGCGGCATGTCACAGCCAGAGGCGGCAGCCGAGCACGTCTTGTCCATCTCCATGAGCTGCTTGGCAGATTCATTCAGCTGTGTGGGGAGGAAAAGGGAAAAATAAAAATGTTGTAGAGAGTGATGAGATTCCCTCTACTGCAGAAAAGGAGGCTCAGTGGGACCTCATCTCTCTCTACAACCACCTGAAAGGAGGTTGTAGCATGATGAGGGTTGGCCTCTCCTGCCAGGTAACAACTGACAGGACAAGAGGAAATGGCCTCATGTTGTGCCAGGGGAGGTTTAGAATAGGATATAAGGAAAAATTTATTCACTGAAGGGATTGTCAAGCACTGGAACAGGAATGTGGTGGAATCACTGCCCCTGGAGGTATTTCGAAGACTTAAAAGACATGGCACTTCAAGGCCATGGTTTAGGGGTGGGCTTGGAAGTGCTGAATTAACAGTTGGACTGGGTGTCCTTAGAGGTATTTTCCAACCTAAATGATTCTATGATTCTATGATTTTTTTGATTTATGAGGCCAGATGAATTATTTCCATCCACTTGTTAATGCCAGGAAAATCAAAAGAGGCAAAGTAATCATCCAGAAGAGTTAAGCTAGAACCAGGCACCATTAATTGGTCCACATGAAGCTACAACATTTAAAACACAGCATTCCCCAAAACAGCTTGCTCCAGCCTGCGGAGTCGGAGCCTGGGGAAGGAGGGAGGGGCCTCTTCATCAATGTTTTGCTATTCTCAGTTCCATCACAGGCCTGTGCTTGATGTTTGCCAGACAGGGTTTTGATCCAAGGGTACAGCTTCCAAATTCTCCCAGTTTCATCTCCCTGCTTCCCACCTAACACAGGTTATCCAAATGCAGATGCAAACTGAATGTATTTTCCCTAGCTGTATCACCTAAACTTTGGAAGAGCTTGATGGCCACTGGAAGATTTGCTCAGGGTCCAGTTTAAAAACATGGTTTCATCAGTTCTTTTGAAGGGTTTAACACTTGACCTACCGCCCATGAACACTGCACTAGAAGGCTCAGGCCAGCTTTCAGCCCGCTGTTCCTCATCCAATCCACTTTCACAGATAACCTCATGTCTATGCCTGCCAGAGGCATGCTGGGTGGCACAACACTGTCACTGAAATCTCTTACCTCCCAGCCTTCATAACTCATCCAGGAAAGCTACACTGTACGCGGCTGGAGAGATTTCAGGCACACAGGGATGCTACCGTCACTAATGATACATGAAGTGCACTCTGAAGCCAGCAGGGCTTTCTGCACAGCACTCATTGCCAATACATCTTCCCTCAAGGGATGTTAACAGCTGATGGAAAATGCCACATTTTCCCAACAGACCTTTATATTAAACGAGGATGCACCGCAATATGTTTGCATTTAATGAATGAAAACAACATATAAAAAAGGGAGCCACAGGTAATGCACACGTGCTTTTGCATTCACTGCTATTCTGAGACCCACATAGACCAGAGGTGTATGTAATACTATTCTGGACCAAAACAAGGCCATTTTTTAAATATAACTACTTTTATGAATTATGGCAGCATCCAAGAAACAGTTGAGGACAAGGTCTTCCAAGGCTCTAAATTAAAATAAAAAGAATTATTTCTGATCCAAGTCAAGCCAGTTTTGAAACCTAGCACAAGTGGAAATAAAAGGGGAAAAGAGGGGGAAGGGAAAGATAACAACAGAAACATGCAGTTAAACAAATGTGTAATTGTATAGCTTTTATAACACCCAACCATTGTCACCATGCTGTAAATAAAAGAGTAGATGTTGCTAGCCTTAGGCCAGTCCTCCTAAGTTTGAAAGCACTCCTGACTCCACAAGGACTCATTCAGTGTAACAGGCAAAAACCACACTAACACCTACGAAGTAAACTTCAACTTGCAGGATCCTTCTGTCTGTGACAGCTTCCACTAAGTCAACCAAGAGCCTCCAATTAATGATGCTCCACTACTTTTAGAGCTGCTGGGAGCCCTGCAACCATTCAATTAACAAGTCATTTTCCCAGCTGCACTGTCCAACTTGAGACCACGCTTACAGCCAGCGTAGTGCACTGCACCTGCCAATTTTCGCCGATAACAGCTGATCCTATTTCAGATTCTTCAGAAATGTCCATTATTTCCCACTTCATCATGCTCTAAATTGGTACAACCTAATATTTGCCAGCAGGCTCCAAGTTGCAAGGAAACCAGATGGCTCCCCTCCCTTAAGTAGGTGTTACAGCTCTGCTTACCCCATTGATGAAGATAGTCTAGCTGAATTACTTGAAATATTAAGGAGAAAAGGATAAAGCTATCAAATATGTATGACTCTGACAGCAGAGGGTGAGGAAATTTTTGCTAATCAACAGCAAGAAGAAAAAGAATATATTTTAACTCTTTGAGATAGGAAAAAATAGAGTTAAAAAGCCAGAATTTAGAACTTCTGATTTTACAACATACTACATGTGGACAATGAAGCGCTCCAGCCCTTGATATCAAGCTCTGAATCTCTTATAAGAATTAGATTATAAATCCCACTGTCTGGAATCCAATTTAACACTGAAGTTGTTCTTTTTAAAACAACAAAATCCCTTACTTTTTTGTTCAAAGTGGCACCTAGTTGAAATGTCAATAAGAAAGCAAGCATCTCAACATGAAGTGATAAAAAATAACCCTGTATTGATATAAACAAAGTAAATCTCTATATCAGTAGAAGATTGAAGACAGAAAGAAAACTTCTCCCCAAACAGTCAAGCTAATGAACTTTCGAGAATGTCAGAGGCTTCTTGAAATACTGGGGAAAAACTATTTTGGTTTGCCAAGAAAAAAAATGCTTTACAGCCTTACAACTTTATTTTTGTAGAGAACTGTTTTTAAACAGCTTTGCCCACAGATGCTGGAAAGTACTTCCCAAATAGGCTACGAATGCCAGAGAAAAGTCTGCTTACTACTTTGTAAAAGCAAACAGCTCTTCCTCTTCACAAAAAAACTTTTAGAAACCCTTTTTTAAACATAAACATGATTGCAAATTTCTTATTTTAAACTCTGAATATGTAAACAAGCATTGCTTTCTGGTGTCTGTCATCTGATCTTCAGGCAGATTTGCTTCCAGATGCTAAGTTTAATGGAAAGTTCTGACCCACAGTCAGTGTCAGGAATTTGACATTTCTGGAAGCCTGTAGCTCTTATGACAATCTCTAATACCAGAACTCAATTTTCTCACTCAGTTTTGATCCCTTCTCTAGAAAGATCCTATATTTGAATATGTGGTCCTGCTAAGCCCAAAGGGACATGAGACTTATGCCTTTGAGACTGCAGAGACTGATTTTACCCCAAATCCATTCTTTATTAAGGGGATGTCCTAGAAAACTTGACATAGGATTTAGAGGGATAAGGCTTGGATTTGAATGCCAAACTAGTCAAACATTTCCAGCAGCCCTGAAATCCTGTCTAGAAATGCAAAATCTTGCAACGGCAAGCCTTAATCTGAGGGACTTTATCATGCAGGAGATGTGATGAGATGGTGCAGTAAAACTGTTCACAGTGTCTCAGTGACTATTGGCTGTGAGGTTCTGCATGCTGAGATAAGGATGCACCAGTCTCAGTTCATGGAGCTACTGTGTCTATTGCTCAGGAAGACTTTCCTCAGCTGTGAGTAATCATACTGGAGTCAGCTCCAGCTCGTCTGGTTTCGGGAGTGAAGAAGGGTGGGAGTGGAATACCTCTGTGCACAGAGCCTTGTTCACCTCCAAACAACCTTTTCCTACAATAGGAGCAGTAATCAAGTGCTCTTCATTAAAAATTTGGTGGCCTTGATCAGGAAGCCATACTCTCCACCCTGCCACAATGCAAGCTGTCCAAGCAGAGAGCCCATGCGATATGAACTAAGGGAGAGGTTTTTTCTTCTCGCTTTTAGATATGACTGTCTTAGATACTCTACTTGTAACTTTACCACATAGGTGACAAATATTAAGCTACATCATACAGGACTTCTCCACTGGCAAAATTATTTTTTATTAGTCTCCACATAAATCTCTTTTTTTTTCTGCAGAATGCATTATGGTGATTTTCTCTCAGTCTCTGTTGCATGTGCTTGCATGCACAGATATACACACACACACTTATAATTTCTAATACATGTGGGTTTAAAGGGGATCACCTGTAAATGCTTTCAACACTATTCTCTTTTAAGAATGAGCGAGTACAGGAGAGAAACTGTCATCTACATTGACCATCCCATGGTCAATGGGACCAAATATATTCTTTATATCCCAATATGACTTAATGAACTACAGTTTCAATGGGCAACGTTACGCACCTACTTACATACCCCAGATGGAATGAAGAGTAAGGAAAATCTACTTCTTGTCCAGTGTGGGTGACAATTAACTCTAGGTTTAATTCAAATAGCAAATTATTACTTTGGAATTTATTGTTGTTATTATTATGGAACAAGAGAGAAACAAGGGAAATTTAGGTCAGATTTAAATAATTAATCCTTACTACATGTCCCTTGACAAATATGCCAGTGCATTTACTAATCCATGCTAGTGGCAAAATTATTCTATCCCAGTTTAGACTTCCAAGGGACACTTTGATACACCGTGGTCACAACAGCAGCTCCTGGGTTGAGGTGTTTCCCTGACAGTGCTGTCTTCTGTAAAAATGAGGACTATTCTGCTATTGAATACTCTCACTTTCTAGTCATTTAGGTCTGGGTAAGGGATTAATTTCTGACTGGCATCTGCCCTACCAAAGACAGGACCTCACTGCATGGCTTACAAATATACTTCAGTATGTACTTGATGCTGTGCAGACCAAAGTGTTACTAATGTGTGACTAAAATGTCATTCTTCTCTAAATAAGAAAAGATTGCTTAAATTCTCAGTTTTACACATGTGATTCAGTATTTTGTTAAATTGGAGCCAATTTGGACCAGAAAGTACACTTTATCAAGACTTTCACTTCCTACAAAATCTTTTTTTTTCTGTCTTTATGGAAATAATTAGCTAAAGAATGATGCTGTTCAAATACAGGTATAAGACTCAAACCAGTTTTAAAAGCAAAAATCCCCTCAAATCTCTACATATCTAATACAAAAGAACAAATTGGAAAGAAAAAATATCATGCTTAATTTTTTAGAAAGGAACCATGAAGCAGAGCAGAAAACAAAATTAAAATTATTAATAAAACATCTTCACAATGTCCCCCTGAAAGACTGAAAATATTTTCACCTAGGGACTGCTGATTTTTATGGTTCATAAATATTGAGACAATCACGCACATCCCTATTTTATGCCTTGCGGAGATTTTGGCAACTTGCAGTTCCATATCTGATTTTGTGATTAAAATAAACAGTATGAATTTATTACTGTGTTTTTGCTTCAGAGTAGGTACTTTCAGGAAATATTAAGTTCATATGTCCTCATTAAACTAGTTTGCTAGTATTGTAATTTATGTTCTGAAGCACAGTGAGATTATTAAGTAACTAAGGGCATATCTATACAAGATTCTTCTCTCTCTGCTGGGTTCCTGAGAGGACTGCATCTGTAAAAGCATTTTCAGACCCAAAAAGTAGTCTTTCAGAAAGCTAAACCAGCTTTTTCTTACTGTTATCCCTATTGGCAAATGCAGGATACAATTTTCTTCTGCTGTAGCCAAGTAACAAAACAGCCTTTGACTCAAATGGACATCAGGAGGAAATACGTAATACTTTCTTTGCCTAATACTTTACATGTTCTTTGGTAGGTTAGTACAGAGGACACACAGCAATTCCTAGAGCTTACTAGTGGGATATTAGCAGACAAATTTGTGTCAAAGGCTCTTCAACCAAGTCATATTGAATGTATCTAGAATTTTAATCTTTGATATGTTTTGTTAATTCAGATATAAAAGTGTGTAGAGAAAGCCTCCAAAATTCTCCATGGACAATTTAAATTCATTCAGCAAAACCTACAAAATTTTACCTCAATTATTCATTTAGGCACCATCTTATGAAGAGTAATTACTAAGGCACAGTTTAGGAGAAAATATTATAGACAAACCAAAGCAGTACTTGATGGTTTTGTGTTAATCTCTAACAATCCACTATTGCCTCTTCTAATTTATTGCCAGAGAGGAACAAGCAAATTTGGAACAGATTTTCTGCAAGTGGTTTATCCATCATGGAAGATAGATTTCTGAAATCCACACTGTGATTGAGAGCAGAGTTGTTCCATGCACCCAGAAAATATAAGAAGCGCAGTACATGTGCTTGTTTGAACAGATTCAAATGAAATGATAGCTGCAGAAATACTTTCCTAGCACACATCTCACACTTCAAGTGTTCTGTTCCTCCAGCCATAGGTTGAGGCATATGTGTCATTCTTTTTTCCAAAAGCCTGCTAAATATGTCAGCATGTTTTCAAGGAACAAAGTCCCTAAAACCCTACAGCAGATATCCTTCCTAACCAGGGTCATCAACATACACAACAATGTATAGTCTGGAAAAAGCAAGCCAATAATTTTTGTCTACAACATGGGTCTTTGAAAGGCAGCAGTACTTAGCAATTTATTTGCCTGTCCTACAAGATCTTTCTCATTTAGCAGCAATGTCGCTTCTAACACACTGAGGGGCTGAAGGAATGTAGCATATTAGAACAGCATGTGCTTGGACGAGCGTGTCATCATGATCTTGCAGAATGAAAATAAATGATGCGTGCAGCAGAAGTAAACACTAAGCCCTGGGTGGTGAACTGGGATTTTTTTTTCTTTCCCCTTTTTTCCAAATAGTTTTAAGAAGGAAAATGGCTTGCAGTGGTGGAGAACAAATTTGGTGTATCCCAGAGAAATGCATTATCTGCTGCCAAGTCTGTTCAGGAGTTAAGCACAGCAAGAAACCTTATGGAAACTAATGTCTAAAGAACTGAGAAGAAAGAAAATAAAACTAAATGCAATATCATTAAAAATAGATTACCATGCCAAAAAGAAGTATGCCTTCTTGATCTCCCTCCACTTCCTGAAACAATGCTAACTATTTAGCCTTCAGCTCCAAGTATGAGGACTCTCTTGTTCTGATCTGTCAACTCTGAATCTCTGATCTGCTGTGTGCCTTCAGTATGCCTAAGGATTTCCTTTTTCCTTCTATCTGTCCCCTATGGACAACCTTTTCCATAATGAGACACTCATGACTACACCAAAGCTACTTTGAAAGCAAGGAATGTAACCAAATACAGCTTTACTCAACATCAGAAAGAGTGGGAGACTACAGCCTATTTTTACTTATAAATTATTCAGAATGCTAAAAAAAAAGTGCAGTCATGAATTCATGGGCTTGATCCTAATTCCTTTGAAGTCAGTGGCAAAACTCCAGCTGCCTTCAACAGTGGAAGGACTGGTGCCCATCTGGCACCAATTTCAGTACCAGAAAAGTCCCTGTTGAAGCTTGTGTAGATTTTACTGACAAATTATTTTTTCATCAAAAAATGAAACTCATTGGAACTTAAGTATTTCCCAGGAACTCGCTTGTTTTGACAAGATGTCCATCAGGAAATTATTTTGCAGATGATGTTTCTCAGCTAAGACAAGAAATTACCAAAGCCACCGTGGTTTAGGAGTTCAGCAGGGTACTTGGACTCCTGGCTGAACGTCCCTGTGTGGGGGAATAGCCATGGGAGACCTGAAACAACACTAACACAGTTTGGAAACTAACACACTTTCCAAATAGAAAGCCACTATCTGCTTTCTGGCTATGCTGAGTATCCTTCACTCTTGTTCTTGTAAACTGGAAAACCTTTGTGACTTGTCCGCCTGCACCATGAGGAAAGAGGTTGGTGCTAGCAGAAGTGTGAGCAGCCTTATGCTGGGCAGCAGCCTTGGCTAGGGACCTGGATGAATCAGGAGGCTTTCAGAAGCAGTTCAGATGATGGCTTCATTCCTCACCAAAAAACGGCAGCTGTATGAGCCCTGTATCATTACGGCCAGTTACTGCAAGGAAGGGATGCCCTCTGAAGGAGCTTTGTGCTGAATCTAACAAAGCCCTTCACTTGTGAAAACTTCCACTGTGAGCCAGCTGTACCTAGAAACTTCAGCACAGGCTAGGAAAGATTGTTTAGATCCTGGAGCAGACCTGTACAGATCACATGTAAACTCTACGCAGTATCTCTAAAAACAGACAAGTTTTGTGTTTTCAGAGTTTTCAGGCAACTTTCTACCTCCTTCCTTCCTTAATATTTCACAAGGCTCCTGGTGCTATTGCTTACTCAAGTGTTCAACAATACCCATAAAATTATGAATTAACTGAAAACTGACAAGTTAAATACCACCAACTAAGGAAGTTAAATACCACCAGCTGAGGGCAGAGGATGATTTCAGAGTTAATGCATACATCAAGCCTAGGAGTCTTAAAGCAAATGGCTTCCAAATTACAGTGTGTGGCCCCAGGTAATTATAATGGGACCATAAACCAGGAACATCATGCTCATGTTGTTGCAGAGACCCTTCTCTTCCTGATAGCTGCACTGTGCACACATGCTACCAGACAACACATTGTACCCTTTTGCTCATACTCTCAGATTTGTTCCTGGAAATATAGTTCTTGAAAAGGCTAGTTTTGGAATGACCAGTTTTGGAATGATTTTTCTTGTGTGAAAGAAGCAACAATACCACATCATTTTTTTAGGGAAAACACTTGCTCCCAGCTTAATGAGACATAAGGAGGAAAGAAAAAAAACCCCATGTATTTGCTAAAGTCCTTTATAAATTTGGTAAGAAGAGTGTTCTGGTGGGTAATGAGAAAAAGACCTACACCATCACTTCATATCATCAATGCTACCTACAGAAAGCATGAAGTTGGATAAATCTTTGGAGGTCTTGGAAGCTCTTGGAATTGCAGCACAAGGAGCCCATGGGAAAGCCAAAGTAATTTTTCAAGTAATGCAAGGCTTTTCCTACACTGAGCAAGCAAGGAGGCTTTGTTGCAGTGATTTACAACTTTGTGTAGAATAAGAAATCTTGTGCAATGAGGGAAAATTAAGTTTTATGTTCTGCAACTGAAGATTACCTGTGGGGAATCACATACAAATAAATGCACTGTACCCTCTATCTCTGATAAAGCCGAAATGAAGAATGAAAGCAAATGCCAAGAAAATGTTTTGGTTCAATTGCTTGTAAAAGGAACTAAGGCATACACAATTCAAGCAGATATTAGCACTACAGGGTTGTGAGAAACAGCCTTTGCCCTGTGTGTACTGTATTTAGCGACCTTTTCTCTACACAGTGTTCTGGCTTCTACTTCCCAAATACAAGACAGAAAAAGACTGCTGGATGTGGTACAGGGCATTTGCAATAGTGTGACATCCCATGGGGCTGTATAGTTAGATTCTGTGTGCATGGAGCTCCTGCTACAGCTGGCTATAAAGCAGGGTTGCTGGTTGTGGTAGAAGGTTCCTGCTCCAGCTCCAGGGTCACACTACATGTTTCTCTGGAAGCAGTCAAAGGATGTCAGCCATCTGTCACAAAACTGCTGCGTCTTTGGAGAGATGTATCCAGCCTTTGGGTTTGCTATTTGCCAGTTGGGGTGAAAGTATGAGTCAGGACAGATTGTGCTGGTGTTTCACCAAACTATGGGATGAGACCCTAGAGGGAGAGTTCTGAGAGTTTCTCTGAAATGGGAGATGAATTATATGTGTTTGAAAAGGGCAGCTGCACCAGGATACATGAATCGTTTATGTGACAGGGAGACTGCTCCTCTTAACTATGCACACAGATGAAAAAAAAGGAATTGGGCTGAGGGAGACTTGACAGACTGAGTTTGTGTCCCCTGTGGTTATTACAGTGCAAACTCTGCTTTGAATCATCTACACATTTAAAGTACCTTCTTCCCTCATAGATGTGCTGATGTCTGGTACAGCAGCATGGCTCTTTGTCCTCAGTGAGAACATTAATTTGCATCCTTTTTTGCTCTATGCAGTGACCAGTTAGTTAAAAATTATTTTTACATAGCCCTGTCTCACCTTGGAGACCTCTATACTTCTGTCATACTGCTAAAAGGCAGACAATGGATTGGGATGGCATTATGGGGCAGGGGCCGTTGCACATGGCATATTGCACACTGCACAACAGGCACATCTCAGTTTCTTTGGAAGCCTGACCAGTAACTGAAAGCCAGTTTGTAAGACGTGAAAATAAGCTTTCTGTGCTATATGATGATGCAATTGGGTTCATAAACCTCCCCCCTCACCTTATGGAAGAAAAATCTGACAAGGGTGAACTGCGATAAATTCCCTAAACTCTGCAAATTCTTGACTGAAAATGACAGCACTCAACCTCACACTCATGGCATGACTCACTGCCCCTCACCTCAAAGAACCATTTATAGACTTCTTTGGAGAATCTGAGATGTTAAAATATGATTGGGGGCAAGGTTGAGTTCAGAGTGGGAGGTCTCTTCATTGACTTGCCAACAGCTGCAGTCAAAAGTACACTGAACTCTCTGGCTTTCAAACTGGAAATGTTACTTGTTCAACTTTTTGAGTTTAATTTCTGGTTTAGGGTAAAGGATGCATACCCAGTGCAATGGAATAATCCAGTGAAGCAGCTAGTGCCTTTGCCTCTTGTACACTCATCTGGTGCTGGATCAATGTTCTGGTTTCTGTCCAAGCCTGCTCTGCCACAGGTGTCACTGCTAGATAAGAGCTGTGCCATTTCTTCAGCCCCAATGAGCTTGGAGCAGATAATTTAGGATGCTCAGGCACATGTGTCACATTACTGCAATAAAGTACGATGATTGCCAGCATTAGTCACTTTTATGACATCCATATGCAAATACTGTTTATGCTAGTATGCTACAAATGGAAGGAATTTGGAAAACCACTACTCTAGGCCATGCTGTTTGAGCTCTGAGATGGCAAAAGGAATGGGCTAGCAAAAAATCTGCACAGTAGGAAATCTTTCTGAAACTGCAGAACACTGGGGTTTTTTTCCTGTTTGTGGAATTACTCAAGCACAAACATTTTCCTAACACATTCCTTTCTGAAAACAGTCTTCCCTGCATTGCACCTACATTCCGTAGGCAGAGAGACAAGTTGTCCCAAGGAAACTGAAATTTTGTAAACTGTGACCACATTGTGTGATGCAGTCACACAGAGACATTTATTCATACTTATTTTTGCTATTAAATGCTGAAAAGCTCCTACCACACAGAATTCCATTGTGAGAAGCATCATGTAAACATAAAGCAACAAGACAGCTCTTGGCCCAAAGAAAGTACAGTTTAGGATGGGGACAAGAGACAGTGTATAGTTATAGACAAAATATTCAATGCAATAGTCTAATCAGCAAAATGGACAGAGGATTTTGCCCAACATACATCTTCTCTAGCCATCACAGCCAAGAGCAATTTTATAGAAGAATCTGGAGGATCAATTCTGATGCAGGTGTTTGAAGCATTCATCTCAACAGTGAAGAACAGAGCACTATGGAAGAAAACTGGAATTTAAAAAACTGACAAAGTGATTGTCATAGCTAGCATTCAGTAATAAATAAAAGACAATAGGCAGAGAGAGTAATGAGTAAGCAAAGGGCTGCAGGTAAGAGTGAGTTGTATGGGCTCTAGAGGACAGAAAAAGACTCCAGAGAGAAAGAAAGGAGTAGCAACAGATGTCATCAGACACAGCAGCAGACTGTCAAGAATAAGGCAAGTCTGCATTTGCTAAGGATGCAAAAAGGATGTAGCCATAATCAGGGTATGACCTGATGAGAGTTTGATCTTTGTGAAGGTTCAGCAATCAGGTTGGACAAAGACTGGTAGAAATGCCAGCCACATGAATGAATGAAACCACTCATGGGGATGTGATTCCCACCAGCAATGTCTTTATTACTTGCCAAGAAAGTTCATTCTTCTGTCTTGAACCAGTGGCCAAAGAGAAAGTAACACACTTAACTGTGTACTGTGTACTGCACTGAAAACTCAGGTATGTGTTTAGTGAGAGTTCCTCCAGCAAAGGCAGACCTGTGTGTCACTGGAATGATGTGGAGCTGCCTTTGCTTTGACCTTAAACTCATCCCTCAGGAGTGCTTTTGTGCCTTCAAGGGGCCCCATAGGACAAAACCTTGTGCCTGACACAGAGCATGACCCTAAGCAGTAACTGGCCAGGGTTAAACCATGACAGCCTCCCAGGTGCTTTAAGGCACAGAAGCTCAGTGCCAGGAGCTCTCAGATCTCATTTGGCCTGGGAGATTTTCAGGAATTCAGTATTAATCATCTCTATAGCTCTTCTTCCACTCCCATAGTCCATATATTGACAGATAGTAAAATCTTGCATCCACCAAATCAATATAATCACACACATCTCTTTCCTAAGCCATGCATCTATGGAAGTGAAAGGCTTTGGCTGGGAACAGACAAATCTAAGCACTAGACTGGAGCAAGGAGGGAAGATGCTGAGGATATTATTTCTCAAAGGTTACAGTCATAGTCCTTCCTCCCGGGCTAGGAAAAGAAAAGAAAAAGGATACAAGAGGAAGTCTTGACTGTAAATTCCTTACTATGTTGTTGGGGCTGAAGCAGATCAGAGAAAGGGATCAAGGAGATGACCATCAGGGAGTGCCCTCCCTCCTGCATGGCTGCTTTCTTCTTGAGAAAAACAGCTGCCTCTTCCCTCAGTGCTATCCCTTTAGCCATGTGGTAAGAGAAGAATATCTCCGGCATGAGTCTATCACTGTCTGAATGCTCTGGCAGCTCTCCTGCTTTGTCCCAAGGTTTCCAGAAAAATTCTATTATAGAAAACTCTCTCATGAAATTTCCTGTCAATTTGATTCAATTGTGTCTAAACAGATCGGAAGACTTCAAAGTCAGATTTAGAGCAGGACACTCCCTCCAGCCTCACTTAAGCAGCAACTAATACTATTAACCTGGTTTATGTAGTAGCTAGTATGCTTGTCATAAAATTATAACTTAATAAAATAATTAGATAAGTCAAGGGACAACCAGGAGGTGGAAGAGGTTGCTTGTACAAAGTCCCACATTCCTCATCTCACCATTTTTGTGTGCTGGCTTACAGCACACTGCAATGGCAGCAATTGCTGCAGGATAACTGTGGGTGGGAGTTGCTGCCCTCATAGATGTGTTTTCCTGCAGTGTGAGGTACCACATGGCCTCTTTTCCCATCTTCCCTCTTTCTGCCCTACATCATGTGACTATGCAGTAAAAGTAACAGATATGACTGGAAATTAAAACAAATCAATAGCTTTCAATGGGGTGACTTCCCTGATTCATCTCATCACGTAGATATATCTGGTAGTCCTGGAACATGGAGGGCAGAAGGAAAGAATTGTCACACATGAGGTAAAAGCAGGACAATCCCTTTGGCAACAGCCCTTGCTTTTGTCAGATTAAAATAATGCCAGTATTACACTCAAAAAATGATGCAGCAGGAGGTAAACTAAACAATGGCTGGTCTACTATGTAAAGGAATAAAGTAAGAAAAACCAATGCAATTTCTTCTACAGGATAGACTAAACACAAAAGGGTCAGCCTTCAAGAGTCCTGTGTGTTCTAGAGAAAATCTGGAAAAGATATAGATTCCCAAATTAATTCCAACTATCCTCCCCTGTTTCTGATTTTTGTTTTTAATTTGCAGATTCTTCCTCTAGTCTTTTGAATTTGGTTTTTTCAATGTTCAGCCCTAACACCTAACAAAATGTCAGAGGATTTCAGATTTCAGCATCTGGTTTTGGCACAGTTAATGACATTTTTAGGCAAAAAACCAACTTCATCTGTTATTTTTATTATTTGAAGCATGCTTTCAACATACACACACACTAACAGATCTTTTTGTGCCTAGAATAAAAACAGTTTGACCATTCCAGCATGTGTGACAGTAAGAAGTAAAAAAAGAGGTAAAACCAATTCATTGCTACATTCTGTCAGGAAACTGTTATTCTTCACACTACTCTTCTTTAAAAGTTCAAAAGGCCAAGCTCAGACATATTTGTTACTATTTACCATGGTAGAATAAGCATAAAAGCACGGAATGGTTTGGGTTAGAAAGGACCTTAAACATGATTTAGTTCCAGCCCGCCTGTCACAGGAGAGGTGTTCCAGCCCTCTGATCAACTTCGTGGCCCTTCTGTGGACTTGTTCTGTCAGGTCCACATCTTCCTTATGTTCGGGTCCCCAGAGCTGGATGCAGCACTGCAGGTGGGGTCTCACAAGAGCAGAGTAGAGGGGGAGACTCATCTTCCTTGCCCCACCTGCCATGCTGCTTTGGATGCAGCCCAGGATGTGTCTGGATTTCTGGGCTACCGAGTCATGTTGAGCTTCTCACCCAACAGCACCTCCAAGACTTTCTTTTAAGGGCTGCTCTCAATCCATTCTTCATGCAATCTGTACCTGTGCTTGGGATTGCCCTGGCCCAGGTGCAGGCCCTTGGCACTTGGCCTTGTTGAAATTCCTGAGGTTTGCATGATCCCACCGCTCAGACCTTTCCAGGCCCCTCTGGATGCCATCCCTTCCCTCCAGCGTGTTGACCACACCACAGAGCTTGGTGTCACCAGCAAACTTACAGAGGGTGAACTTGATCCCACTCTTCATGTCACCAACAAACATTTTAAACAGCACTGGTCCCAATACTGACCCCTAAGGAATGCCACTGCTCTCCACTTGGACATCAAGATGTTGACTGTCACTCTGTGAATGTGACCACCCAGGCCATTCCTTATCCACCAAAGCGTTCATCTGTCAAATCTATTCTTATGCAATATGCTATCTTCTGAAAACAAAGATCAGAGGGTGCTCTAACATGCACTCCTTGGTAATTCCTTTTTGGTGTCACTCTCATCAACTGTCCCTCCTCTCCCTCTGATGGAGAGCATCTTACCCACCACTGGCACAAAGGATAACATGTGCTTCCACCTGTGCCAGGTCCTTTCACAGTCTGGGATTTTAATAGAGGACCCACATTTCTTCATCACTCCCAGCATCAGTGCTGTGGCAGACACATAGAACCATTTTGCTCTTTGCTCATGGGGGCTGTGGCCACCAGCAAAGGGGCAGAGAAGGCAGCCAGTTTGCCAGGGGCATCTCCCAAAACCCTCCTACTGACTCTCCATGTCTATATTTGGATTTAAGATCCCCACTCAGAGCTTTAAGGCATTAGGAAAGCTCTCCAAGAAGGGAGCTAATTTCCCAAGAAGGAAGTTAATTAAGATGTGCAACACGCACTAAGGACACTAGGAAAAAAGATGAAGAATGCTTGTGTGAGAAATAATGAAATCCTCTAGGATTTTATGTTTAACTAACTTCTAGGCAGTGTATATGTTGACATATAGCTTCTTAATATACATTCATACATTAGCTCTAGGTAAGTGGGACTGAGATATACTTTCTTTTCAAAAGGAAAAAGGATCCCAGGAAGTCATTAGTGCAGATACAATCTTTAGAAACTTTCAGAGGTGATCAATGGCTGGAAAAGACAAAAGATCTCTTCAGTATGTTCTCTAGAGAGCATGGACTACTGATGATATGCTCTAGACCCCACTCAGCGCCCCGTGGGACAGTGGGTATGTTCAATTGGGAATACTAATTTCTAGTGCCTGGAAACCTGCACCATTGCTGGAGTTTGTCCAACATGGTTGTGTGCTGTGAGGCTTTTGAGCACCGCTGGCAAGTCCAGCACATTTGTTGCACAGGCAGAAGTTCTCTCTAAGAGATGTGCTATCTATTTACTTTGTCCTTTAAGAGATCATCAATAGTGATTATTTTGTAACACAAGCAACCCTGCAACTGTAACAGAAGAACAAAAGCTTTGCGGCACAACCCAAAACTCAGTGTAGAAATAACAGAAATGAGACAGAATTGCACCCAGGACCAGAAAACATGTATTAAAGCACAAGCATGGTTCAGTTGATCTGGAGGTGAAGGGAAGGGCTGATGTGCTAAGAGCATGGGGAAGTGGCAGCAGATGCAAAACAAAGTAGGCCAGACCCCATTCAGTTTGCACCAGGCAGGATGACAAACAGGATTCTGCAGGGGAAGTGCCAGAAGTCCTTCAGTGGATTGTGGCTATAGACCAAAGTCTTGTTATCAGATCAGCTTAGATACCTAAGGAACCTAATTTTTGGCATCTAGGAAGCAGCACTTCAAAAATGCCATGTACAGATATAGAATTGATATATATGACTGTGAAAGACTCAGGAAATGGGCTTATTTGCAAAGGTTGTGTGCTTAAGTTTGTTGTGCTGGAAACCTTTTTTTTTTTTGCTATAAATTGCTCCAGAGAGTTATTTTTACAAAACAGTCTAGGAAATTCAGATGTTACTCATAATTAGGAAGGGTGGGTGGGAAAGATATTTTTGGATATGACAGCTGACAAATTTCTGGTTTAACAAGCCCTGAAACAATAAGAGGTGATAACAACACAGATCTGGTTTTGATGAATAGAAATATTGGTCATAACATATAAATCCAAATAATTTTGAGTTAATTCAAATGAAAGCAGGCAAGAGTAAAATCAAGAGAAGACCTGTAACTAAAACTGTCAGTTCTCAAAAGGCAAATTTTCACAACCTACAGCTGTGTCTAAATTTACATGCTGGCTCTCACCAAGGCTCACACAGATCTCATAATTGTCTGGGCTGGAGGATGACTCAAATATGACAGTACTCCTACCTATTTCTTTCTATGCAGGCTTCCCCTCTGTGGCACCCACCTGAGATGAAATTCAGTGTAAACGTGGTGTTCCCTGACAAAGAAACCAGAAACCAGCCCTGCTTTGACTTGTCCAGACACAGCCTGAGGGGACTGAGTGACACGAAAAGGTCTACAGAGCTGAGGTGCTCAGCTAGTCCAGGGGAAACCTGACATTTAAGTCAAAAGGTGAGAGTGCAACTCAGTTTTGTATCCTGAAGATGGAGGAAAGTGTTAGAGAATCTGTATGAATGATCACTTTATGAAGGGTGCTAGAAATCAAGAGAACTTAAAAGAAACCAGTCAAATTTAAAGAAAACAAATTTTCTGCCCAATGTCATGCTAATTTACATTTTACATGGAAAATTAAATCAAAGAGCACAAGGTTCTTTATTTATAGAGGCAAAAGGGAACATAAGAAATCAAGCTGTTATGCAGAAAAATGGGCCACAGATTAAAAATAATGTGTATATATATATATATAAATAATATATACATAATAGACAAATACATATTTATATATTGTAATATGTTGTATATTTAATCTTTTTCTCACCTCTGACAGCTAATACTCTTAGATTTCCCAACTAACATAATTTTTATTTGAACTTCCATGGATTATTTTATTTTGTTTGCATGTACTCTTACATGCATACAAAGCAAAATCAATGAGTTTTATTCATGGATTGATGTGAAAATAGAGGGCCCTCTTGCAGCCTACAATACAAATTCTGAATGTTTCAGTTTGAATGTGAAACATGAGAACTGTATTTTGTACTCCATTCACATAGAAATCTGATACCAAGAAGTATCTTGGAATATTCTATAATATTCTATCCAAGCTAAAAACAAGTGGCACCAACTTTTTAGAAGCTATGAAGGTGCAGGAATGAAATTCTTAAAACAATATGTGCACAAAACTTGAAAATGCATATCAATAAAGCTTTTCTACAGAAATTGGCTGAACGTGTCTTAGAGCTTACATTATTGTCAGCTTTACAAGGTTCTTATTCCATTTTTATCTGACATACAAAAGGAGAGAGAATAGAAAAAAATCAATTGTGATGGTAATGGGTATAATTCTTAACTCATTAGTGTTACACCTACTTACTACTGGGATGAATTTGCTCCTCTGAGATTTAGTAAGTCAGCTTTTCTAAAATAATCTACATTTCCATCTACCCACCTTTCAAAAGCTTGCATTTTAATTCACATTAAATGATACTTGCAAGGCTAAAATGAACCATTTTGACAGTCCTTAAAACAGAGATTGCACATTCTTTTTGAAAAGGGCACCAAACAAACGTTAGTATTTAATGAACATCTAATGCTTCAGGTTTTTTGGAAGGCTTTCATAAAAGATACTCAGAAAGATTCAGAGTGTGCTGCCACCAAGATCACACAAAAATAAATGATGGGTCAGACATCAAGGTTGAATTAATTATGAGAGTCCCATAGGGACCCATCTGTCCTGCAGCTGAAAGGAGAAACCAAACAGACTGAGGAAAGGAAAAAACATAGACAAGAAGTGGACAGGGCAACAATTATGTGTTGAAAATGGTCAAAAAATAGATAAAATGGCTATTAGAGCTAGAAATACACACACAGATACATCTGAGTTTTCAACAGTGTAACTGTGATGACTGCCACTGGGGACACCGGCATAGTGGGAAATGGCTGATGGGAATCTGCATACAGAGAAAAAAAGGACACAATCTGCCATCCAGACTGAAAGGGTAAACCATCTGCATTCATCTGCAGCCAGCTAAAGGCTACCCTCAGCACAGTGCATGGTTACACAGCTAAGGGCCTTCTTCTGCTGGGAAGATGGGCCTGTGTGACACTACTCAACAACTTCAGCTGGGATCCTGGTAAATGTGCACAGGTTCCCTTGTATGGGTTAAGCTGTTTTAGGATGACTGCTAGATCCTACAGTACAGCACAAAACTTAAATGGATAGTCTGCTCTGCAAAGATAATTTTGGAATGAAAAATAATTGTTTTCTTTAAGAAATGCATTTGCTTTTGGATTTTGTTTTATTTTCACTTCTTGAACTCTTTTTAAACACTGGCTTGCAAGAATTATTTTCCCTGGGGAGTCTTCTGGACCTGTGCTGCAGGACATTGAAAGCATCGACTCTGCCCATTCCCCTCCTCCCTCTTTCTCCTAGACCTCCTTTCTACTTTTTTCTTTCCTTTTTGACTGTGAAGAACAGGAGAAGATCCTCATTACCCTGCTTCGCTGCTCTGTAAAAAGAATTTTAAAGCTCCTAATATTACTTAATCACAGCTTTCAGTGCTCCTGCTGCCATAAAACATTATAACAATGGGTTGGCACTTCATCAATTGTAATTTGCTGATATTACAGTCACAGTAGCACCCAACATAATTGCCATGCTCTACCACTGACTCATAAGGCTTCTTGATCTTGGTCAATCTTCTTCTTTGCTCTGGGGGTTGCAAGCAGAAATTTTGCTCTAACAGCTCAGATTTTTGAATTTCTAGTCCCTGCCCATCCAAGGAGGATGCCTCTCTCCAAATGCTCGGCACACCATCGCCCTCAAATTTCACTCCCAGATATTTAAATCTATTAAGACACACTTTATTCTTCATTATTATCAATTTTACACATAGCAGCAGAACACAACTTTCAATCAGAGACAGTAACAGCAGTTATTAAGAATGAAGGAGCTAGCTTGAAGACAGTAAAATAAAATAAATTTTGTAAGGGTTTTGAATTCCTTAGAGATCCAAAACTCCTCATAGCAAGAATATGACTTCAAACCATACAGATTATTAATAAGATGTTTATTTCAGGACAGAAGGTACATTGAGGGTCAATTTCATTATGTTGTGGGGCTTTTTTTTGTAGACAAATTAAAACATAAGTTATCAGCCCAAGTGCCTTCTACTGAAGATGAAGGACAGCAACAAAGTAAGAAGAAACAATAGTCCCAACTCTCCCTGACAGAACATATTGTTTGTGACTCGTGCTGTAAAAGTAATCATTGTGAGCTGTGAATATTTGTTCCTTATCCACTTGTAGCTGCTCTGAGGTTGGGACAGAGATGATACTACAGAGGCAGGAAAAAGCCTCTCTGCAGATGTGCAAGCACTCTTGTTAAACACTTGTAAGGAATCAAGAATAAGATCCATGCACATTACACTCATATGGCTGTACAGACAACCAAACACAATGCTGAGATAGAGACTTTCTAAAACACTGCAGGGGCAAGGTATATTTTGATGTCTGCTGGTTTTTGTGGCTCTTTCTGCCACCAGGGTCTGGCTCTAAAAGCTGTCTTTCTGGGCTTCCTTTACAGAAAGGAGGTGATCCTGATGAGGAATTTGCTAACCACCCCTCTTCACCATCCACTGCAAAAGATTTGTAAGCCCTGCAAAAGCCTTTTGTGCAAGCACCTGTGTGAAGGGTATGGCAGCACATTGCCAGGACAAAGTGTTGCCACAGGGAGCCACAACAAGGATTATAAGCACTGTTTGTAGCCCTGGCATGCTAAACCCTGAGATCCTCAAAGTGACCGGCTTGTTTTCCAAAGCTCTGGCTTGCATAGCAAGGGTAAGAGCTCTTGTCTGGGCCGTGGGAGCAACTGGGGACATCAGAGCCTGCCAAGCTGGAATTCACTCTGTCCAGAGTGCAGGGCTTAGGATGCCATGTGAAATCCCACACACTTCAGCCAATCAACTGACACAAATGGAAGGCTACTGTGAGAATTAAACTTTGCTTATTCTACATATTTTGCCAAGATTTTGAAAACCACTTAATGGATTTAGACAGACTTGAGGAGTGTTTTTAGATTCAAGTACTACTTGTTTAATGGATTTATTTTAAAATATCAGCACTGAGATTTTCAAAACTTCTTTGGGACTTGACCTGCTGTTTCCTTTTAATTTTTAATGCAAAGTAACATCTGAAGCTGGCAAGAGCAACATAATTGTGTGACTTGAATACTTGCATAAGCTCATCTCATATTCAGAACAAGGCCTTCATCCACTATGTGGTTGAAATAGGTGTCCAATATTGTAGTCTGGAGGATCACTTCCCTTTGGTTTTACAAACCACTGCACAAATATTATGGCCATGGCACCCAAACATCTCATTTGAATAGGCCTTTCAAGTCTCCAGATTTCAAATTTATACAGATAGAATACATGTATGTGTATACACATGAATATACACATAAGTCTATACAATTGTACTTATTTTACCTACTCTGTGTGTGTGTCTGGTATGAATGTATATGCATGCAGACCTTCCTACACGTGTTCTTGGCCCCTGGTGCTGGCTCCCTGGCTGCTTGCATCTCTTTAGAATCTGCAAGCATCGCTGTTCTGACCCTGTACAGCTCTACCTCCTGCTCCTCCATGGCCACTCAGGATGTTCTAGTGCTTGGAGAACCTCAGCAAGTCTTCAGCAAGACTTCTCTACAGGCTGTTCTTCTGAGGTTATGAGCTCTTCATCCTTCAAGAGCAGTAATTATGGAGAACAGATAGCTAGGAGTGGGAGAAGGATCAGGATGCTGCGCAGTGTGTAGGCAGTGCCAGCCTACAGGTGGAACTAGAGGGGAGAAAGGTGGTGAGGTGCAATGGTGCCTGGCTGTGCAGAGATCCCCAGTTCACTCCTTCTGCAGCAAAATTCAGGACAGTAACATTGCACTTTCCCAGACAAAAAAAAAGAAGGGGGAAAGGATGAAATCTGGGAGAAATCCAGCTTTCTCATTTAATCACAACAAACTGAACATGTCTCACACATTCAGAATAAAAGAAAACTAGTCATTAACTTATGTGAGGCAGCTGGTTTCCCAATAACAGCTCCTACACATTCTGGTGTTAATATTATTGTTCTTGTCAACTGTGGGAATGCAATGTATATTAATGACGGTTTATTCCAAATTGGTCATTGTCGGAGTTAATAATTAGGTAGTCAGGCACTAATTATCTCTATTTTGTCGCCAGTCACTAACTAAGAAAACTGGAGAAGTAATTTCAGAGGCAGGCACCAGAACCACACACAGTAAAGCAGGCTCTGCTGTGGGCACAAGAGATTCTTCACTGAAGAGAGGCACTAGACAACGTCTGGAAGCAGAGTTAGGGTGATACTGCTCTGAGTACTGGGTGCAAAGTGGCAGCACCTTGGAAAAATACACATCCATGGGGTGCCCATCTGCTCCTTGCACCCCTGGTTCACCCATGAGGGAGGAAAGAGCCTTGAAGACACTGCCTGGCACCTGGACAACAGAGTTGCACCAGGAGGGCCACCACTGCTGGCTGCAGCCCTGGTCCCAAGCAACGTCTGACTGGAAGGGCACCACCAGCAGGAGGAGGGCAGCAGTGGGAAGAGGTGGAACCACAGGTGTGCACAGAGGAAGTGAAGTCTCAGCATTTACTCTGAAATAAGAATCCTGTGGAAATTACAACAGGGAAGAGCTCAAGATAAAGATGGGTCTGGCACACATGGAATGAGAGCCCTTTGGCACATGGGTGGAGGTGCCTGAGCCCTTGCTGAGGCAGAGGACACTCTCAGCACCACTCTGAAGGTCTGTCCATTTAGATCACAGCTGAACCTGCACTGCTTCTCTCCACCAGCCCAAAACTCACATCTCTCCTCAGGTGTGTGCAAGGTATCCCAACTACAATCATCCTCCCATATTTCCCCTGTGCACTGTGGAGATTACACCAAAGGGGAAGCCTTGGCAAGGAGTTAATGGAGCATATTTTGCTGACCACTTTAAATTGAATTGGGTGTACCCCCATAGTGCCTTAGCAGACAGCAACCAAAAAACTCCCTTTTCAGTAATTGTGTTTTAGTTTATCCTTCTCAAATAAGAATATTTGAGGTTATCCTGCCCTTGTAGGCACAAAACCCCCACAAGATTTCAAGACCAGCATCCACCACCATGTGTTATAAACTTACCTCAACATAGAGGATAGGGAAAATGCCAATCTTGTCACCCAGCATTCCTTCTGCCCAATTGTCATCCACCCTCCTGATGACTGTCAAAATTTCATCCTAAAATCAGAGAGAGAGAAAATACATAATCAAATATTTTCAATAGAAAGATGCCAATTTTTGTATACCCACACAATAGCTTAGAAAGTGAGTAGACAGAGGAGGTCATAAGCCAGGTAAAAGTGTTTCCTGTATCCTGGGCTAGCAGCATCCCTGGCCCAGCATCTTATCCCAGGTATCCCATTCAAAGTGCACTGAAGCACCCTGCAGACTGGTGCAGCTCATGCTGGCTGTCAGCAGCTGCAAGGGTCTGGGCACAGCAGGTGGGAATAGGTAACTCTTGGCTTCATTAGGGGAGAGAAGAATGTCTGACCCAAGAGGTCATCTAAAAATCATAGGTGAAAACTCCTCAGCATGAAGTTGTCCCTGTGCATCCAAGGGTCTATTGTGATGCTTGTCTCCTCTGGAACACAATTCAAAGGGAAGCACCAGTACAGCACAGGTAGTCCTGGAAACACTTCCATCAAGGAATAGTACAAGGTGCTCAGCAACAAGCCTACACTGCTGGCACACCGAATGTCAGTTTTTCTTTAAAAAAATATTATAAGGTAAAACTGCAAAGCAGATAAAAAGCCAAAGATAACAGGTCAAAAAACTAAATTGCATTCACCTGTTGGATCAGCTTCAGTTTAGATACAAGTTAATCTTCTAAAACCAATGGCATTTTGATATTATATTTAATCTAGGGGACCTTATAAGAATTTCAGCAGATGATAAACTTCTCTGTGATTATAAAACAAGAGATAAAGCAAAGTACAGACCAGATTCATAGTGCTCAAATTTTCATTCGTTATAGTTCACACTCAGAATGTACAAGTCATTAGGAAAGCTCCAGTGAGTAGAACAAAACCCTGACTTTTCCCAGTTTGAACTACTCAGTTTGTCAATGGATTTCTGCTACCATCCCTTTCTTCTGGGGTCATCATACTAAACCCAGGCTTAAACCAGCACCGCTTTCTACAACAGCTGTGGAAGGTGACCCTCTCAACGGGGCTCTGTGTGGATGCTCAGATCTCCTATAAGAAAAGGAAGGAGTGGGCTGAGAGAAGCTGGGAAGTCAGCTTTCTTTCCTCATGGCA
Organism: Anomalospiza imberbis; assembly: GCF_031753505.1. Lineage (NCBI taxonomy): Eukaryota > Metazoa > Chordata > Aves > Passeriformes > Viduidae > Anomalospiza > Anomalospiza imberbis. The sequence continues at coordinate 27,136,141 of NC_089682.1, forward strand.
TCCATTCTTCCTCTGCTCCTGTGCAGAAATTTACAAAAAAGAAGGAAATCTCTTCCTCCAGAAAGCTGAGACAGAGTTCCCTGCTGATCTTGCTTTATTTCCGCTATTCACTCTGTGAGAAGAAGAGCTATGTATGGTCTACCATACTCCATGTAACAAGACACTGATTTAAAATGGCCAGGCAATGGGCAGCTGTTTTTTCTTGCAGCTACTTCTCACATAGAAAAACCTCCCACAAATTCCTGATCCAGGATGTTCAGACCATGGATTTGCCTTGATAGAAAAATGACAGAACTGAGATGTGATGCGATGTACTTTGTAGTTTTTGAACATGTGCATTTTGAATACATGCACTCTGAAATAGTTTAAATGTTTCCTTTGCATTATTCATCTGAATGATCCATTAGGGGAAAGCTCATAGAAATGGCTACAAACTGAGTCCTTCAGCTATTTATTACAGCTGGAAGGATGCAAAAAGAATTTGTGCATTTAATTTCCTGAAGAAACAGATAGCATTCCCTTCCAAAGCCCTGTCTGCACAGACTATTTTTGATCTGTTTAAAGAACTGACAGTAATTCATCTCTGCAAAGCTTCCACACACTCTTACAAAAGACCGATTAGCATAAATTTAGAATCTAGGTAAAGGGTGCAAACAAGGAAAAGACTGCATCACTTCAGGGACCTGCTATGAATGTTCCTACTTTTTATATTTGCTCAGCTATTTCCCTAAAAGAGCTTTTGAAGAACACAAAATGTGATGTAGTCTACACTTCATGCACATATATAATCTTATGTGTGTGTAAGTGCATACACATGGGTATGAATAGAGTCATAGATTGCTCGGGTTACAAAGGACCTCTAAGACAACTGAGACCAACTGTTAACCCAGCACTGCATATAAATGTATATATATTTGCAACTATTTACACATGTAAGAAATTAAGGAAAAAAAAATTAAATTGTAAAACTCCAGAAGCTTTTGACCAGATTTTGCTAGAGGCACTGTGCAATCCCATCTCTGGAGCAGGCTGTACAGACACCTGGAAGGAAAGGTTTATCCTATGTTGACTTTGCTCAAGGATGGGGTGAGGAATGTCTGACCTTTGAAGATCCCTTTCAACTTTACCTTCCATGGATGTATGAAATCTGGAAGCATTTCCATACACTGGACTTCGTTCAGCTCAGCCAAGTCTGGCTGCTGAATATGGTCATATATGAGAAATGCATCCTGAGATATGCTGACATTCAAAATTAGTATCTTTGTGGGAGAGCAAAGTGCAAATTCTTGAGAATTCCATTACATAATTAGTTTTAAGAAGGGTGTTGAAAATCTTCAGAATTACAGCAAATCCCAAAAAATCTTTTGAATTTTTTTTTAATACTAGAAAGTTTCTTTGAATTTGCAGCCAACAACATTTCTATACTGTGAACTGGTGAAAGCTTCAGCATGAACTGTTTTAGAACCTTATATTAGTTCGATAGCCGTGCTACTTATAAATTCCTAGAAAGGTTCCCAAAAGGATCATGAATAGCAAAACGTCACAGATCTCTTGGCATACCACTTCACTATTTCACATTGACTAAATTGATTTCCAGGCAGCATAAAGGAATCCAAGCCTCAAATCTCATTTCAAAAGCCAATGGTATCCACTGTAGTTTGGACAAAGATATGTCGTGCTCCTTTTATGCCTGTTGCTAGACCCTTTAATTATTTGCTCTCTCCTTTTTGCTTGAGCTTCTCTCTATTCATCAGGGCTGGATCAGCCGTGTGACAGGCATGTGGGACCTGCAGTTCCAGTTTATAATCATTATCAGAAAAGAAGTCAAAGATAATTCACATAGAAAGCTGTCTGATGGACAGAGAAATGAAACCTTTTGCTGAGAAAACAGCACAAAATTGTGTCCAATAACAGTCATGATTCACAGCCTGATTTTTATTCCAGTCATTAATGGTCATTAACGAAGCAATACAGAGCAGCTGTGCCTGCTATTCTGCAGAGATAACTACTCCATCTAGAGCACTGGGGAGATCGCAGCGATGGCAGGATGGCACCACGTGGTGCTTGTTGAGTCCTGCGACAGCGCTTGCCAGCTGGCATAAGAATCCCTGTCACCAGCTATTGCTGGGATGGTCCCTCTGTGAACAGCAAATGCTACTGGAACTGAGTGCTAAGGGGCTGCTCCACAGCCAGGAACAAGTATTGGACGTGATGGTTCTAAGATTGGCACGGTTCTTGTTAGAAATCACTGTGGGCTGTGAACGAAAGTAGTGGAAAATGAGGGAAACAGTTGATGTTATTAAAAATGTGATGAGCAATGAAGCATGGGGAACAATTGATGCTACCTTGACAGGTTTGAGACTCATCGACCAGCATCGCTCAGCCTTCTGATGGGCATGTGAAGATGCATGCAAAGGGCAGTCAAACACCAAAACAAACGTGTGGGCTAAAACTGGACTCAGTGTAAGTCTGGAGCAGCTACACAGACAACCATGCAACTACTTAAAATAGAACACAACAACTTCAGATTTGCACTGCTATACCTGAGAGCAGAATCCTCTTGCACGGTTTGTACCAGCATTCACAGCCCAGAGAAGGATAGATTATTTTTTAAAACAGAGACAGCAGGATCCCATGTCCATACTGTGATACCACGTTAGGAGAGATTAGAAAGCTGAACCAGTAAGTATATCCCAAGAGCATGGAATTAGGCTCTGTAGGCCACAGCATGATCCCAAGCACACTAGAGAACATCAGGAGTAGAACTTCTGAAACTTCTAGCATTAAATTGGTCCATAGTTGACGCAAGGCTGGAACAAGTTGTTACAGAGAAAAAATAACTGCCTGGTTTGGCTAATCACTACCAAACACTGAGGGAAAACATATTAAGTAGGAAATCTGGGTAAGTTCTATCATCTTACAGACAGCACAGAGGAGAGAACAGAGGTGAGACCCTATGCCTGTATGTATGGCTTCTCTGGGAACAGGACTTGAGGGAGCAGTCCAAGTGGTGTAAAAGAATGCGGGAGCTTTCTTTTTTGCACTGGATACTCAAGACGGATTTTTCTCTGCCTCTCCTGATTTTATTCTTACACATAAAAATTATTACATTTACATCTTTGGCCTTTTATTTGGAGAGTGTTGTACCTACAGGAGATGAAAATACATAAATGGCAGAAACACCCTGCAGCACTCCTCATGAAGATCTGTGTAAAGTAGACTTCATTTCCTTGCAATACACATCTGGAACAACGAAACATTTTCATTTTGAAAAATGTAACAAAACAAATTAGTAAGAGGAAACACCAAATATCCTTCCTTTGTTTTCTTTTACTGTACCAGTACATATTCTGAGTGCATAGTAACAAGGGGGATGGGAAAAAGCAAAGCCCAGCAATCGAACGACAAACCAAAATGATACAGAATATCCCTAAGTTTGAGTTTCCTTCTTATAGCTTCTCTTTGGAGGAAAACTCTTCTTTATTATATGTTTATAGGTAAAATCCAATCACAAGTGTCTGGTAGCCTTAAATGAGTTGCAGTACACAAATAGGTTATATTAATTTGTATAAATGTTATGCCAATATAACCTCTCTGCCAGAGGAAGGAACAAATAGTGTAAATGAAACTGAGACCTGGTCCAGCATCTTCAGATGCAAACTGAGACATTCAGGTGATGCATATTGCTCAAAGTGACAAATCACATCTACAGCACTGCAGTGCTCAGGACTCTGTGCAGAGGAACTGACTGCATCAGCAGATGATCTATAATCTGGGCTAAACAGGAACCTTCATCAGCACAGGTGACAGCTAAAATTAGCATTGAGAAAACTGATGAAAACATGACGGTGAAGTCCCAAGATGAAAAATAGATTATTCACTGTCAGGGAGAACAATAGGCAGGACATAAAAACTGTTACAAGGTGACAGTGTGTGTAGTGGAAGGAGCTAAGGAAGAAAATAGCAATAGAAGAGAAACCAAACCCCCTAGGGGAAAACACAGTCATCAGGGATAAAAGGATGCCAACAGTAACATGAGAGGTGAAAACAAGGAAAATTGAGAGATTGAGAGTAGAGCTGTACAGCAGGAAGAAATGCTCCATGTGAGAATGACATTGGACAGCTGAGAAAATGAGAACTATCACTATACAAAGTCAGTTATTGTAAAGGAGGTTTTCTAATATATGGCACCAAATATATCAAATAAAAAAGTGTCTAGGAAAGAACCTGCTGTAACAAAAAAGACCACAACTGCCTGGCATACCTATTAAATTTCTTAAGACTGAGCAAGCAAGGAATATTTTTAGCAGTCAAGGAAGACTGCATCTCAGAGAAGTCACCAGTGTACCTCTGGGCAGGCAGCGAGAAAAACAACGCACCAGAAAATATATATTTACTGATAAGGTCTCAGAGGTAACTTGTGGCTAACTTTCTGTTAGTGCAGGGCTGTTACTTCTCACTAAGCAGCCCACTTTCTTGCAGAGATTCATGGCTCCAGGGAGGCTGGCTAGTCGCAGGGTTTGCAGTGTTTGCAATCAAACACTTCACTTGCTACGGAACAAAAGTGCTTACAAATCCTTTGTTAAATAAATATGAGAAAGTATACAGTCTAGGAAATTGCATTCTGCTGAGAAACACTGCATGAGGGAAAAAGATGTTACATTCGGTGAGAAAATTATATGCTGCAAATAATTCATTCAGCTATAATAAGTAGCTTCAAAAGAGGAGGTCAGTAAAATCCTGGTGAAGGATATTTTTATCGTCTATTTCATATTCATTTTCAGCATAACTGTTATTACTTTATGTGATACTGTAACAGCCACAGACAGCTGAAATAAAACAGAAAATGACAATGAACAGGTTCTCCATGGCATTCACTGCCATAAATTAACAATAGGGCTTTATTTTACTGTGAGTTTCTTGATATCCATGAAACCCATCTAAGGTCAACACAAATTGCTAGGGAGGGGAGTGGGAGGCAAAAAGCAGGTGGGGAGGTGGGGGTGAAAGGAAAAACGTGACATTTTAAATCCAAAGGAAATTACAATATCTTGGTTTTCTGTCATTCCAATGGGAATTTATTAAACATTTTGGTTAAAAAAAAATCCACCAAAGACTGTTTTTAAAATGTCTGCTTTTTACTGTCTTTATGGTCTTAAAATAGGAAATACTATTATGATGATAGTGTATTTCAATTGCTAATTGGTATATGGTATGATGCAATACACATTTTGAAGCTGAATGCAACTTTAAAACACTGGAACATCTGATTCAATAAGGAACATTAAAAGACACATTTCCATTAGGGTTTTTTTTCCTGAAATGTGAGTAATTCTTGGGGAACATTTAAATGCAGATGAAATGCATGCTTTTTAGAGGGAAAAATATTCTCAGAGAGCATGTAGCCAGTTCTACTTGTTGAGCTTCACTAGCTTTACACCAGCCTTGCTATTCATGGCACAATCTCACAGGGTGCAGGATAGGCCAGGGAGGCCAGGAAGACCAGGAAGGTGTCCCAGCAGTCCTAGTACCCCTGCGCTCCTGGCTCAGCTGCCAGCACCACACGTGCCCCATCACTCCCTACCAAAGCAGACTTCTGAACATTTTTAAAAAAACTATTCCCCTACCTTGGTGAAGGTCAGACAATCCTTGTCTTGATCTTTATCCTTTATTTCAAAGTCGTAAAGTGCTTTGCCCTGAGGTGGAGCTTGTGGGAGGGGCTTGATGCACTGGATATAGCTGGCGGGGAAGAAGCCGTGGTTGCCATTGAGCTCCCCATGGTACCAGTTCTCGTCCACCTTGCGCCGCAGGATGATGATGTCCCCCTTGTTAAACTTGAGGTCACCAGGCTCCTTTCCCTCATACGTGTACAGGGCTTTTCCATAGGGAAGCTGAGAAACACTCTGGGGAAACAAAACAAACACCTTTAAGCAATCTCCAGCCAGCACCAATATCATTCTTAGAGTCACTATTGAGCTAGAAGCAAACTGATCACCATGATCATTTACCAAATTACCCCAATGACTGCCACACAATGCTATACCCTGGATCTCAGGAAACCTAGGATGCACGTGATGATAAGCCTGAGAAGGTAGGTGTGTTACATCAGAGTAGGCACTGTCCAGCTCATGTAGCTCAGCTGAAACCTGCAGTACTTCTTACACCACCAATCAGCCTCGCTTAATTTGCAAAATATTCTATGCAAGCAGAACTATATGTTTAAGCAACTAAACTTGGACATGTCAAAAAGTAAAATATTAGGCATTTTGACCTTCAGGGTTGCTTTGGTTTCTGAAGCTCAGAAGAGAGACAAAACAATACATGCTTGATCATTCACAGGGTTATAAAAGCTGGCAAATTGGTAATTTTTCATCGCATTTGTTTGAGCAACTCCAAACATTTTTGAGTTTGTAGCCTTTTGTTTAGCTTTTGATTCTGTAACCAAATACTCTTTATTTCTTTCAAAATCCCCCAGTCTCATGCTACTCACTGAGGACTACTGTAAACAGTTATAATATTCTTTGTTGCTTATGAATTAATGTCCTTGTGGAAAAGTGGAATAGGCAGAAGGCCCCAAATCTTTCTTTTAGAACTAAAAAGAACTCTGAAGCTTTCACTGTCATTAAAAAAATTAAACAAACTTAAGAAAAAATCATGGCCCATGAAAAAAAAAGCCTAAGAAGGTCATTGTTTGGTATGATAAAAGAGTGAAACCTATTTGATGGAAGCCACTTGAGTGTGAAGAATTCTTCCCAGAGTTCATTTTGTCCCAGTGAAAGATAGGTTATCTCACCCAGGCTAGGACTGTGTGTGGAACAGCTGGACAACGTTTTGGTGGAAGTACTGGTTTATGCAGCCCCTGTCCTCCCCATCTACTTGCTGAGTGAGGGTATTTGTGTTGGACACAACTTCCTGCTGCTTTGGTCCTATAACAGTTCTTTAACCCATACTGGAGTGGAGTGGAAAAGGTGTATTGCTGTGGAGTGGAAAAGGTGTATTGCTGTATTATCCTATACCATTTTTCATTTTATTTAACTTGAACTAAGAATCAGCTTGCAAATATATAGCAGCACATAATACAAGGGGTGTTAGAGAAGCCCTTTAAAATTAACTTTCTGTAAGAATCTTTTTTTTTTCAGATTTGTAGTTACGAAAATGACACATTTTTCTTTGCATACACATGCCTTTGAGTAGTCTGTTCCCTGCTGTGAATCATGCTTGTCAATGGGGTGTCCTATACAGACAATGAAAAAGTAAAGCTATATTTAATAAAACACCTTGGTATTCCCCCAGGTGCTCCTTATGTCTGTACTTCTGGATGACATTCCTGTGCCTAAAATAACACTCAGATGCTTTCCCCAGGGGGGAAGGTGGAGTGGCCCGACAGAAACACTGCACTTCCAGAAAATGAGATGCTGGGATGACTTTTCATGGTATTTGTTAAAGCCACAAGCAGAGGCATTTTTCAATTCCGATGGGTGCATTAAATGGACCTGCTCTGGTGGGGTGGGTTTCATGCTCTTACACCAGCATCTTTTGGCAGGAGGTGAAGCACAGCCCACTGCCTGCACTGCCTGCCGGCGCCTCCGCCCGCTTCTGGGCGCCAGATGGTCACTGCGGCAGGCACACTCCACACTGATCAAAGAGTAACTTTCTTCAATGCACCTTCACACACAGGCGTTAACTTACTCATTTTTATTAGGAAAGGCTTTAGTAGCTGTGCAGGTCTTGGAATGCTGTGTGACAGATCTTCTTGCCTACAGCCCACAGTGAAGGAGACAGGCAAAGAGGCACAGCTCTTCAGAGCACTATCCGTGTTGTCTGGAGGGGGATTTAATTTCATTCAGATGTGTCCCGAGTTCTAACTTTTCTCATTAGCAATTTGCAGTTCCTCTGCAAATCCTCTGTATTCTTCTGGATTGTGCTGTATCTAAATGGAGCTACCCACTTAAAGACCAGTTATTTTGGAAACTCCTTCAAACATAACTAAAAAAGCATACAATCAACAGCCAGCTAACAAATCCTCAAACAGTCTCTGCCAAATCAGTGGCAGCATCCAACAGATATTTTTCTCTCTGCCAGGATGGTTATTTTCCTTGAAAGCAAAGCTTTGCCCCCCTACACAGCATTTTAAAGATTAAGCATACAGTACCATCAAACTCCTTAGGTAAGGCATAGATTGCATTACTCATTTGAAACTAGAAAAAAACCCCACACTAAGCTGAAAGACTACAGAGCCTTGTAGTAATTTAGAAATAAAAGAACCATTACTTTAATTCATGCTGGGAGAAGACAATTTATCAAAGTAAGAGTAAGACTTCTGCCAGGTGCACACTGCTGATCCAGAAACATGCCTGGCATACACGCTCTGCATCACTTTACCCTAGATGGGACCTTCGTATTCCCAAGATCTTTGTAGAAATTCAAGGGCAGATCACTTTCTTTACTTTTTAGCCGCTTTCTCTTCCCAAGCTTCATTTTACTGTGTAAAAAGGCAACAGCCCCCAGTGCTACAGAAAAGAAAGTGGATTTTACTCCATTGCACACTTCATCAATGTAATTCTTCTGCAATACATGCTGGTTTTTTATTGATAATTAGTTGGTCTGGCTAGAAGATGATTCAGGTCCCTGTTTTTACCTTCACCTGATGCAAATGAATATTTTTGAGAAAAACAAACTAACTGCCAGACATAAATTTGAAATGTGGCATTGTTTTATCTGGAGGCCTTAATGCGGGAATTTGCAGTTTAAGTGCTTGTGTTCCGATTCTCTTTCATGGGCTTATCTGCGGACCATCTAGGAGTTGTCCTACACAGAGAAGATCTGGGCAACTGACAGTGGGAAGAACGTCTAAAACAAACTATTCCAATTATCAGCTACAGCTTTTCTAATTCTGAATCACAGCTTTTCAACTAAAAACTCTGTAGAGGCATTTTTAAGGTGAACATGCTGTTTACTGGAAAAGATAACCTCCTACTGAAAAATTGAGACATTTGCCAGCCTTTCACTAAGGCTCTCAAATCATTTTGATTTGAGCATCCCATGTAAACCTTGCATTTACTGTGGCCCAGGTATCAGTGTACTCTAATAATTTTCAAATAAAGCTACTTGTTCAGTTCTAAAGCTTTAACTGTGTGCTCAAATCAACCAAAGAGAGACATTTAATATCACAATTACCATTAAAAAAACCCAACAAAACAAAACACAAAGAAACCAAAATATCCCCAACCACCCAACCAACCCCAAACACTCAAGATAAACTCTTGAAGCTTCTTTCATTATATATTCTGGCCAAAAGATCCAGCTTTCAGTGGACTTTTCATGGTCACATTATATTAATGGTTCCTAAGAAGCATATTTTTGTAAGTTTCCCTTTAGTATTCCTATTTTTGGTTAGTTCATAAGTGAGAAGCAGATCAGATTCACAAAGTTCCTCTGAACTACATCTGAAAGGAGAGATCATTAAGCATCTTTCAGAAATAGAATAAAAACAATCTCTGCTGCTGTTGCTAATTGTAATGTGGTTCTTAGAAATCTTCCTCTGATCCTGATTATCTTCCTCACTGTCAATCTTTGTGCAGACAATTCTGGCCTATCCACTCTCCTCTTCTTCACTTGACTTTCTGATATCCGACTGACATTCAAACTCCCCAAGCCCTGCTGGTGAGCACGTCCTTCCCATTTTATGTTCAAAACCTCGGCTCATGCCCTGTCCTATTTCCCCTCAGGTCTTTGTTCCACGCAGCAGCATTTCAGTCAGAAATCACCACCTTCAGAATGCCCAGGTGGTCCTTCCTACAAAACCTTCTAATCTAAACCAGGATACAAAGTATCATCCCAGAGATCAGACTACAGCAAAGCAGAGCCAGGAAAGGTTCAGGCGAGGCAAAGCACTTAGAGGTGTTTCTCTAACAACTGCAGGAGGCTCACGCTTCTTCTTGCTTCCTGCTTGAGAAGAGCAAAACCTCCTTACCCTTCCTGTGCCCCTGCCATGGATGAGCACTGCTACAGCAACTGCTGGTGGACAACACTGAGCCTCTGCACTACACCCTCAGCATGTACTTCATCCCCTGCTCCACCACCTAAGTCCCTGCTCATCCATGGGGCCCCATCTTGGCATCTTCTGCCTCACTACATCCATGGAGGGGAACTAACTCCCCTTCCAAGCCTGGCCCCAGCAGCATCATGCTGCTTCTCTCCCCATGCCACTCAGCTTCACAATGGCCATTCCTGCATCCAGGGACCAATGTGGTGGCAGCCTGGCTGTCCCATGAGGAGCTCAGCAGAGACCATCACCCCATTGCCTTCCTCCAAGTCAGCTCTTGACCTGTGCTTCATTGTGAGGAACCCCTGCCATCAACCCCCTCCCCAGCTGCCATGAAATCTGGTCATGCATAATGCAGGTGGCTGCAAAATTAAACAGCTTCGACATCTGATGGCATCAAGTAGTTGATTTGCCCTGCTGGTTTATTGTGAGGCTAACTGGCATTTGCCTATGATGTGTACTAAATTTTAAAACTCTGTGTGGATGTGTACAGAAATAAAAAAATTAAGAAAGGAAGAAAGGAAGGGATGAAGTCACAGTCAATGGCAACAGCCAGTTTCTTTTTCCTGCTACTAAATCCATGCTGGCACGATGCTGAATACTGCCAAAGGTTTCTTTTCTATTTCAGCAATCAATACTGACGTGAAAGCCTGAAGCGTTAATATGCTGAAAATCCCCCTTGCAGAAGACTCAATGATATGTTGGCAACTCAATCATTCTGCATTTGTGTTTCAGCAATGTCAAATAGCAGCAGTTAAGCAGAAACCTGCTGGCAAATTGACAAATAACAGCCATGAAGCAATTAACTGGCAAAGCTGGAGCATTCTTCATTATGTATCCTGAAGAACAAAAGGAATGGGAAAAAACCCAAACATGCTTGCTTCCAATAAATTCTCCCTGTAGAAAGCTTAGTAGAATGTGAGCTGTCCAGATAGAGTAGGTCTTCAGTTTTCAAAAGTTACAGAAAATAAACACTTTCCCAATGTGCTCAAAAGCAACACAGGCTCCAAGAGGGGTCAGAGCCTGTCCACTTTTGCATGCAGGACTTGGTGGAGGAGGTCACTACTTAAAAAAAAAAAGTCTAATGCTTGCCCAAAGTACCATGCAGGTACCTATAAAACGAGAAATCAAAAATAAAATAAATAGGCAAGGCATACATCTACTAAACACAGACAGAAATGCTATGATCCAACCCTTCTCTCAAACTAAGTTTGTGTTTAGATCCTTGAAAGCCAAGAAACCTCTTGAGGCTCCAGCCACAACTCCTCTCTACAACAGCAAAGCCGAAGATTGTTTTTCTGCAGTGTGAAAGCCACGTTAATGCTGAAGGGCAATTTCTCTTGCCCAAGCTCTTGCCTTGTGCAGCTCAAGCTGTGCAAAAACCTCAACCTCATTGCTTCAAGGGGTTCCCTTGCACATGGAAATCCCCCACAAAAGGCAGGTGTGATGCTGCCTGCCCCATGGGGCGGCAGCAGTGTCACCTGACCCCTAAGCCAGGGGGATGAAAGAATCAAAGAATTGGAGAAATGCAAAAGGTGGAGGAGTATTTAACTCCTCTTTCCCTTTGCTCCGTGAGTCTTGATCATCATCTGAGCTAGAGGTGAAGCAGGAGGGGATAAAGCCAAACAACCTCAGAACACACCGCTGGAACAGCCTGATAAAACCACTGCTAGGGACAATAATTTTTTATTTCTTTTAAGTCTGTAATAAGTTACTAGCAAAACACACTGGCATGTTGCTTGTTGCAGTCCTTCAAAATTCTCCAAGATCTATCTCCATATCCCCTATACTCTAAATATATTTCTGAGGAGCCTGTTCCTCAGCATGAATGTATATACATTTATCTCTTTCATCAAACACTATCAAGTGTAAACATCCAAATAAATTAAAAGTCGATAAAGAAGAAAAGGAAAAAGTAATGAAAAGTAATTAGAAAAATGCACATCTCAGTGGTAAAATACAGTTAAACACAAGCTATTACTATAGAGCATAAATAATAATTAAAACACATACTGCTAGTTTTTTGCTCCATTACTCTGAAGCATCACACATTACTCTGAATTTCCCAGTCTACACAAGCAAAGATTCAGCAGCGACAGTTTGGACTGAATTTACGTTTTCCAACTGGTAGGAAACTCCCCACAAGCAGGCTGGGTAGCACTTCAGCATATGGTTTCCTGACATCCATAAGAGCTCTGCAGAAATCCCAGCAGCTGTGCTGGAGAGGACAAGGGCTGCGTGATGGAGCATCCATCAGCAGGACTGCTGAGGAGGAGACGGGCTACTCCCTATAACTACCTTATTACTGGGATCATGGCATCTAAAACTCCCATTCAAATCGGCTGAGAGCAATTTAAATCACGAGCCTGCTTGGATCCCTTTAGGACAGAAAAGTGGAAGGCAGTCTGGCACAACAAACTACTCCACTGTGGTGGCAGTGACAGCCATGTCTGCCGGACTTGGCAGGGCAGCAGGGACTGTGCACTGCCCGCTTGCTCCTCGCCACCCTGCCCGCTGCGCTCGCTCTCAGTTTAACACCTTCCCAGAGCAAAATTAAACCTAAATTAAAACATGTTGCTTAGTCAGCCCTAGGAAGCAGGAGAGAGCACTTGCACATATTTCTTCAGCAGAAGGGGTCGAGGTAAACTTTAGCTGTTGCATTTAAAACAAAAAATGTATACTACCACTAGATCTGTCACCTGCAGAGTTTTTAGTCGCTTTTGTCCTCACGAGGAACTTTCAGGGTGACAGATCATAAATCATCATCATATCTCACAGCAAAATCTCTCAAAAGTGCTTTGTCTTCTGTGTAAGATGGTTTGTCTTATGTGCAGTGATTCAGAAGTACAGGTCACCTGTCCAGCATATCTCAACGGTGACACTGCAGCATTTGCTTTCACAGAAAGTTGATTACAGGAAAATTAATCAAAGAGAATCCAAATTTGCACAAAGAAGTAAAGACAAAACCTGGTTATATGCCATTAGTCAGCTCTATGTGACAGATCAGTAAAAGCCTGAGAAGTCATGCTTTGCATGTACAACCTTTTTGAAATCAACTTTAAGAAGAAAAGTATTTGAGATGACAATAGGAACAGCAGCATGGAGTATGAAATCTGAATGCAATCGTTTATATACTTTGGAAAGTGGCATGTTTATTGATAGTGCCATATAGGTATTGATTAATCACAATAAAAATGAAGGTTCTTAACTAAAGCTTTCCTGTTTTATTTGATGAAATGATTACCTAATATTTAGGCCCTGACCCTCGCTGATGGTGCTGCAGACAGGCTGCAGTCCTTGTGACACCTAAAGACACATGCAGACAATGCACACTTGAGGTGCACATGGCTTCCACCTGGAGTAGAAGGGAAAATGCTTCTCCAAAACTAAAAGGTTTTGGGAATGTCTCCACACATTTGAAAGAGGTAGCCTTTATACATGGAGAGGAAGTGCCCAAACAGATTAGGAGCCTATCTACAATTTCCAGAAATGACTTCTGCAATTAGCATGAAGATACCAGGGGAATTGCTCAACAGATGGAGCACGAAGGCAGGCAGGTACAACATCATTCTGGCACACTGACACTGCTCTCCAATGAACAGGGAACAACAGTGCTCACCACCCCAGAATAGCACAGGATGGTGTTCGTCCTCTTCAGCAATGGGCCAATGGAGCACAAACTGATCTTCCAAGAGAACAGTGTCTGCCAAAGTTATTTTGTAGTTTATCTGGCAAACAGTCACACCTTGCATTTCACCTTATAAGGTCCATTTTTGTACATAGCAATATTAAGAATGATTCAAAGTTTCTCCTAGCAAATACAGTTGATGCATGCAGCACAACTGAGAAAAATACAGCAGGCTTTCCACTGCACAGCTTTTCACATAGTTCTGTCTGGGATTCTGCACTTTACCAATATTAGAGCTGAGTTAGTTTTACAGTCCAATGCCATTTCTCTTAGAAAGGAAGAGCGCATCTGATCTCATAACTGCAGCTAATAGCTTCATGTCCTCTGCACAGCTCACATTGCTTCGAGCTCCTCACTCACTATCATCTATCAATATTTATACATTCAAAGATCTCTGTTTCTTAGTAACCTGTTGTTGAGGTGAAGTATTTTCAAACTACATGCTCTCCTATTAAACAACATGTGATACTCAGGGTCAGGTGGGATTTCCAGCAGTGAGTTCACGGCTACGGCTGCCCAGAGAATGAGTGGGTAGCACCAGCCAGCTGTTTAACCATGTCAGTGCAAAGTCCTTGCAGTTCTGCAAAACCCGAATGCTTCCAAACTCTCTGCTCTTTAATGTGTGGTACCATGAACACACTGCTTAAATTGTACATCAGTTTCTGGTTTCAGTTGAACCACTTTAATTCCATTGATCTTGATGAAGTGGTGTGGATGTATAGAAAATTCCTACCTGGTATAAAGCTTTACCTTACAAGTAATCTTCTCTGTAACAAAGCTGAATGTCTGGCAGCCTCTATCGAGGAAAATATTTAGTGATGTATTGTGCTGGCCATAGCCTTTACGAAAGCTAGTTATGTTCTAAGAGTCTGTCCTTCACCTTTCAGGCAGAAAACATTCACTGGATCCTAAGTGCCAAATATGACCCTTATAATCCTGTACAGGGATCTCAGTGAAGGATTTGGCTGTTGTGCACAGACACTTCAGAGCAGAAGCTGGTCTACAAAACATCCCAACAAATAGCCGACACAAGTTCTAACCCAAGTATGCAGTGTGGCTTCCTGAGAAACCATCAGACAAAATATGCCTCAGCTGACTGCCTCACAAGGGCAAGAGCAACCAAACACTTCCTGAGCTTCAGAAACTGTTGGTGGGTTAACACAGAAAAAAACACAAATAGTAAAAAAATTTTCCAGTGCAACTCTACTAAGCAAACTGACAGCCATGTGCTATTTGAGCAGTTCAAAGAGGAAAGACAGCACAGCTGGCTACATTTAGCCTGCCAGAGCCACCAATAGAGACAAATCAAACAGCAGCTCCCTTGAAGCTGCAGAGAAACACAAAAAAAACCTACTTATATTCGAGGCACTACAACATTATATCTTTAAGGTTGCCTTGTGTTCTCGATTCAAAGTGTCTTAAAACCTTTAAATAAACATGAAATCTCTCATTGATTACTCCCCAGATGACACCACTTTGGTTGAAAGCATGACCCAGTTTTCCCAGCCACCTTACAGAAACAGTCCTTGCTTGCTTTTAAATAAAAGAGATGAGTTAAAAGTCAGTTCCCTGTGCAATTTTGAGAGCCTGAAGTTTTTTCAGGTTTCTTCATTTCCACAATGGCAGCATTTACAGCTCTGGAATTTTCCACAATTCCTTATGCTGTAGGTCACAGCAAGAAAAAAAAGAACACTTTGGGGAAAATACAAGAAGTATTGCATAAAAGCCCATAACATGAATCTCTGCTGTAACTGCTTCATTTGATCTTTCCTGGTGGAAGCTGACAAAGCACGAGGTAGCTTACATTTTCCAGCAGTGTCTTTGTAACTCTGCTAGCCAGCCCAGTACCTCTGGTTTACTTTCCAGCCTTTCCACATCTTTCTTTTTGGCTCTTTGCCTTGTGACTCAAGTGTTTCCTAAGCAGAAACCCTCTCCCACTCCAGAAAGGACTTTTTGATCCAGTCCTGCTACAACTCATCAGAGCTGGGTTTCCTCCTGACAGAGACCAGGCAGGTCACAGCTCAGAGGTCCTACTCCCAGACCCTGCTTTTTTGGGACTTTTCTATTGCAATTTTTTTTTTCTCTCAGCTGGACCACAAGCAGGGGCGAGGGCTAAGGAAGGGCCTGGAGATGAAGCTGCCCCAAAAATGGAGTGGGCAGCTGTTATTTATCATCTGGCAAAGCTCCCATAGCTCAACAGAGGGAGCCCCACTCCGGTGAATCTTGCCGGGATTGCTACCAGTAGAGAAGAGACTTCATTATTTCTTTTTTTTTTTCTCCTTTCTTTTTTTTTCTAACATAAATAAATTCACACCAGGAAAATATTTCTCCTCTCTTTCTCCCTCCCTTCCCACAAATGTTAATTTAAAGGTTACACAAAAGCTTCTTCCATAATTTCAACCACTGAGAATCAAGAAAACTGGCGCCTCAAACAAAAGCCAATTTGGCAGCCTCAGCTCACAGGCTGCGGCACCCAAAGAAAACAATCTAGAAAAATTTAAAAATTAAGGATTTTTAAAAATTGGCTTTCTGAGGTGACATAGGTGGGGGTTACTCCTCCATATGGACACCTGCATTTACTGAGGAGTCTCTGAGGCAGTCAGAGTATTGCAAGGCCTAAAGGGTGAAACAGGGATGGTTTTTTGCAGGGGATTGAGAAGGGTCACAGCCAGGGTTTCCAAGGAGTATGGGAGAGGCAGTATAAGATAAAAGATCATTAAGGCCCTCTGATATGGGAATGGAATGAAAAGTGCACACCCAAAAACCTGCCTCTAAACTGAAATGGATAAACGGGTGAAGGATGAGAAGCCAGCCTTGATTTTTATTTCTGATGAAGGGGAGGATCTGAAATTCCTATTGAAACACCAACTTTGCAAAAAATCACATTTTATTTACTTATGCAGCTTTTACTTTTTGCTTTATGAAAAATAACTGTGGTGCCTAGGAAGCACCTCTTTCTGTTGTATCTTTTTCACTGCATGTGACCACAGAGCAGATTTTTGCACTATAAAACTGAAAATATATCCTCTGCTTTCCACTTGTCCAAAGTCTTCATAAGACAGCTTTAAAAAATGTACTCTAAGAGAACTTTCTGAGGTGGTATTCATAGTTTCATAAATACTGTATTACCTGAACTGTGCCTTCCCTGAACTGACAGGGTGTTTGATAAATGCACCGTGGACTGCATACACAGTGGAGCTAAAGAACATGTTTCCTTGGTAGCTCAGCTGTAAACTTCAATAGGTGGATAAATTCCCATGTCACTAGAGAATATTTACAACTGAACCTTATTTGTCAGCAGCGTGCCCTTACCAACAGCCCACACAAATCCTGTTATACAAAAATGGCTATGGCTCTTTTCTCATAGTTAAATGAAAATCACTGAGGTTTCTTTTGCACCAGGACAGGTTTTATAGCCAGTGAGAAGAAACTGCATTAGGCGATGCTAATGTTGAAATATTCTTGGCTCGAAATGTCAGTGTGAGAGGAGCTAGCTCATCCACATCTGCACTGTGTGAGTAGCCTCCTCGTCCCCTTGCTGTTGGAGAACTTCTCAAGTGAGAGCCCATCGGGAGTGTCCATCCTCTCATTGTCTGAAGAAACCTACATGATGACTAACTGCCAGGAATTTAGAGAGATTATTTCCCCTCTGTTTGCTGTGATTAGCAAGATGAAAATATCTGCTATGCAGTAAAAATGAAAAATTTGTGCTTTTTAAATCACAGCCTTTTATCCCTGTTTATCAGAAATATCCCCGTGGTTGTTATTCTCCCTCAAAGAAGACCTTATTTTTCAGAATCCCTGCCCACTCTTTGGTGGGACTGCAGGCTCCCTGACATCCCACACCCTGCCTCCACTTTGTTCTCCTACCCAGATCCCGTGCCCTGAAATGATTCATTAGCTGCAATTTACTGACACACGCTTTCTTCATGCAGATGATTAGGAATTGCTTTCAGGCCTCAGTCCCGCTGACAGGACAGGCTGGCACCTTGCTGCACATCAGCCAGCTGACTGCCAGGAGGGCTTTAATCAGCTCTGACTTTGACGTGTGCTGGGCACTCTGGGCAGGGGTGCCCACTGTGCTGAAGAGGTCAAAGAGCACTTTGCACTCTAGTGCTGCCAGTCCTCATCTCCTCTGGTGTGGAAAAGGCCCCTCCACTGCTGTGCTGGCTCCCATTAGGAACAGTTCAGCTTCTCCCCTGCATGGAGCAAACCTCTGTGCAGTTTGATGTTTGGAAGCAATAGCAGTTGGAGCAGACAAGGAAAACATCAAGGAAGATACAAGGCTTCGTAATGCAAATCATGCTTTTATATCATTCTCCCATATCCCCTTTGGGGAGAGGAAAGTTGATTATCTACAGAATATGGGTCAAATTTATGCCTTAAGGATCTTTCAGTGCTTTGGCTGCTTGCTGACAGAGTATGGGGCTCCTCGCTGCCTTTTCAGGTTAATGCTTTCAAAGTGCTGTCCCTAGGCATCATCATCATCATCCTCAATTTCATAATATTACTAAAAAAATTAATTTCCTGCACCCACTCCCAGGAGTTTCTCTCATGCTGAACTTAATTGATGCTTTCTCCTGCACTCTGAGGAATGATTAAAATGAATGCTGCACATGTTAGGAAGCACCTCGGATTTCAATCTCTGCATGGTTTCTAATTAAAGAGACACACACAGGATGCTTGTGCTACATTTCACTCCTCTCTAAGGCTATTATTATTACATACTTTTCAGCAGTAGTCAAAAGAGTCTCCTCTACCTCACATAATAGGATCCTGATTTAGACTGGATAATCACCAGTCGTTGATCTGGGTGAAAAATGTCTTTAGGAAAGGGAAAAGAAAAGGCTTGTGCTATAACCAGCCCTCTGGCAGAGAGATTGATATTAATGACAGAAGTGTTTGAATTTCTGGCTAACCTAGAGTAATCCAGTGTTAAGCACTGGCACTAATGAAGTACAAAAAATAAAAAAGAAAAACCAGCTGGAAAACCCCCATCATAATCAGGGGTGCCTGATGCTCAGAGATTTTTGAGGAAAAAGGCACAGGTACATGAGTGTCAGCACTATCCCCACACTTCCTTACTCACCATTTCCCTCCCAGTTTTCTGGTCTCTCTGTGTCTTGGTGACAAATACTTGGTTCCTGGATAAAACTGTTTCACTTCAGGTACAATTTTTGAGACATTGGCCACCTTTACCTACCTCAGGAAATCTCGGGACCCAAGCACCAGGGGGGAGACAACCAGTGCTGAAATCTCACCCCAGTTAGTTAGACATCTGCATCATCAGCACCTGCATTTGACATCAACAAGCCTGCACAACAAAGCTAATAGCCCTGCTTTTCCGTGAGAAGATATGGGGCTGTAAAGCTCAGAGGGGAAAATATTTCACATAGATGTGTTATTGATACAAAGTCAGCTCATAAACCCGATCTTGCCAAGCTGTGCAGTCATTTTGAAAACTGCAGCTACACCTTGCTAGATGCAATGACCTTACTTTTTTCCAAGGCCAGCTTTTGACTTTGCTTACATGAATGTAAATAAATCAAGTGCTCTCCCACTGCTCATAATGACAGTATTCCTGGTTGTCACTGTTGTGGCAGCACACTCAGGTTCTGTGGCAAATGACACCAGGGGAAATGCCATGATAGCAATCCTATACTGTATTGCATGCATGTTTTACCACCAAGTAATACTTAAAATATGGGATCAATTTGCTTTTCTAGTGTCTTGTGAAATGCTACAGGTTATAAATAATTCAAACCAATAATAACAGGATGTCTGGGCATTTCTTTTTCAGGTTTAAGAAGGTAACTGTCTAACTTGGTGAAGTAAACTGCTTTTACTGAAATAGTTTTCTCTACTGATATGGAAATGATTTTCAATTAGACACACTGCATATTAGCAATAGAAAAAGACTTAACAAACTTAACAACAAAGTAAAATAGTGCAGTGTATACATTTTTATTACTTATTCATGTCTGTATGGTTTCAAATCCCTTCAGAATAGAATTGAACCCCTGTGCCTCTACCTTGGGTTAATGCTACAATCGCAGGGTTATTGTATGAAACAGGCTTCTTCTCTGTCTGTGTTATAAAACTGAAAAGTATTTTGCTTTTCAAAGACAGGTTTTAGACACAACTTTGGGAAAGGATTAGGGTATATCTCACAAAAGGAAGAAGAGATTTTGGCCCCTGAGAGGGACAGAAGTAAGACATACAATCCTCAACACTTCCCTAGAAATTAAATCAGCACACTAGCTTTACCTCACCCCACCTTCAGCTAGCACCTCAGGCTCCCAGCCTGCCCTAACTCTTCTCACTGGGATTAGGTCCCTATTTCAGGACAGTGACTCTGGTATGGAAGCAAGACATCTCCAAAACACAGGTGAAGTATGGAGTTCAGTGTTGCTTGGAAAAAATATAAAGATACTCTGAAAAAGACTACAGCTTGTATTTCCATGACATCAAAACCAATTCAGTTTTGTTTCTCTGCTCATTATGCCTAATTATTCAATCATACTGCCTTTAAAAAGCTATCCATAGTTATGTGTGACATATGACCACAGCACATCTGAAGACCAAGTGAAGAATCTGAAGACCAAGTGAAGACCAAGACTCTACGGTCCAGTTGTCTCTCTCTGAACTGCTGGAGAAAGCTGCAACTCCCTGGACTCTCTCAGCAGTGGGACCTAGAAGAAAGACTTTGAGAAAGAAGTGGCCAAGGGTGCAATTTTATGATACATGAGCCCATCTTCAGGCAAATCCTTGCTGGTTAGTGTGCCTGGATTTAGCTCCCTGAGCTGCCTCCTCCAGCTGTGAGATGAGGACAATGTGCTGCTGCACAAGGAGTGCAACAGGACTTCACATCTAATGGGAGGGCTCAGAAGGGAACCAGAACCTCCTTTTAGAGCAGCAGCCCCCGGATGGGCTCCATAGGCTCATTGCTACCCTAAACACACAGTTTCAGTATGATAGTAAGTGATAGCTCCAAGTCTGAGAAAGTGCACTGGATCTTTCACTTGGGCAGATGGGAATTACCATGCTGTATTTCAAAGGATGGGAATTTAATTTCCATATCATGCAGTGCTTTCTTTTCACCACCTTATCCCCTTGCCTGCCAGAATCTCAACTAAGGAATTGTCCATATCCTCGCTTGAATGTTTCTATGGATTTAGAACTTGAAAGATTATATCTGTGCTCAGAAATTATGCATAAGTCCATTACAGCACAACAATAACTCAGTTGTAATTGCCTAGTTGTAATTGCCTAGCAGTGCAGGCTGGAACAAAGTAAGTATGAGCAAATCTAGAATCTGAGCAAATATGAGAAAAGTCAAGAAATAATGGACAGAGACCCCTTTGAGACTGCTGGACTCCCACATGGTCTCTGAGTCTAGTCCTCTTCAATCAAAAAGAAATGTTGTAATAGATTTATTTCTCAGGTTCTTAGCCATTTTTTTTCTACATGCTGCACTTCACCACAGGCAGCAAAGCACCTTCAAATCCCTCTCGTGAACTAAACACCAAGCAGGAATTACCAGAACCTGCAACTTTCACATGGTAAATGAAGACAGCAGGACATAGCAGAAGCAATGTCAATGTCCCACTCCTGATAAAGAAGAGATCTCAGCAAATTTTAGTCAGAGTGCTGGGTCACCACAAGATGATAAGTACCAAGAAGAAGTGAAAAACTTATCACCAATGTACCTTGTAAGGTAAGTGGAAGAAAAAACTTCTTTCTGTCCACAGATGTAAAGAATGATGCAGGCCTGAGCAGACACTTGGCATGACTCTGTGCCCCAGTGCACCCTGACCTGCGTCCTGGCTCCGGATATGGACAACACCCAAATCCTTGCAAGAATGCCAACCCCAATTAAGCTTTTTCACGCAACCTGCAAAAGTTCTACAGCATGAGATGAAGGCAATGTAAGCATGATGCAGTGTGACAGTAGCTTTAAAAGCCCTTTGGGCATATCAGTGTAGCACATACCTAGTGATTCATACTTATAGAGTACTAAACATGCCATTACTCCTGCAAGAACCTGATAACTGTAAAAATTCTCAGATTTATAGAAGGACTGTTCAGCCAATATGATCCTGTAGCTACTAGATCAATGTCTTCTCACACCGGTAGGAAATGAGAAATTATGTGTTCAATAGTTCAAAGACACAAATTTCTCCATAGAACAAAAAGGGGGAAAAAATCAAACCCAGTTCCAAAACATTCTACTGTGAAGCTGTCATCCCCTCAATTTGGTCTCTATTATAACAATTGTTGGCTATTTTAACACAAAAAATTGCACAGAACTTGCAAACTTGCTGTCTCACAGGGTTATTTCAGTAGAAGTTGAAAAGTGCTGATGCCTGTGGAAAGATCCTGTAGACTGAACTCTAGAAAATAATTTATCTGCACTAACAATGTCCAGCAGAAGTGACTGAAAATGCTCCTTAAGGGAGATCACGCCCATTTTACCTTTGAGTAGATACTACATGAAAGGACAACAAAAGTTTAAGATTTTCCCTTCCATGTTTGCCAGTATCAACCTTGTTCAGGCAAATTATCAGTCTGCATCTCCTCTGAACTTCCATCATTATGAGTGCACACACACCCTCAATGTCTGATGCGCATACATTATCTACATGAATTAAACCAATTTGCATTTGTACACTGAGCAGCTGGCCTGAAATTTACTCCAGAATAATTTTTTTTTTTAACGTCCAAAAACCATATATGCAGCTGGGATTGCTTATGAGTGAAAAAATGTGGTATCTTTATAGCCAACAGCATATGTATTCAGTATGCAGATCCACAAATATTGGATTCACTGCCAAAAATCATTGTTAAGCAAACTGGCTGACTCGCTGCATTTTCCTGATGAACCAGAAGGAACTTGCTGAAGAGAGGTAGAGTACTTGCAAAAATTTCAGATCATGGATTTATAGTGTGCACAATGCAGTGTGATCCAGCTAGTCCCAGATGAGCAGGTATGTCCCTGCAGCAGAGCAATTTCTGACTAGGATATGAGCATGGATCCTGGGGAAGTGTAAGCAACATTCTGATGAGACCGGGTAGTGCGGCCGTGTTCTTGCAAAGCAACCTGTGTGGAGCAAGATCAGGGACCTCTGCACATAACTGAGGTGAGTGTTGTAGACCCACCTAACTGCATCCACAAGTGACACTGGATGAAGTTCTTGTTTCCAAAGGGGTTTAGTGGCCTCTTGAGGTGCAGAAGATGGCACGTGCATCAACCTCTTCATTTGTAGCACTTAACCAGAACAGCTATTGCTTAGTTTGCAAAAATTTAAAGTAAATAATAAATAAAAAAAAAAACAGTCTTCATTTATGTCTCTCTTCAGAACATTAACAAACACTAAATTCCCCCCTACTTATTTCAGATAATGGAATCTACATAATGAGAATCATTTTTAATAGACGTTCTCTGTGTTTCTACCATGGGCATATTTTTACCCACTGTGTGGAGCTGACTTTGCACATATTCATTCTGCTATTTTAGCAGTAGGAGACTAGGTTAACACACCAGTCATTCACTCCTGGAGATCTGGATTCAGTTCCTGGCCTGCATGACAAGTGATAATGAGTTTGGTTATTGAATCTCCAGGGGATATTTGTTCGCATTACTAAGCAACCGCATAATTTGGCAAGATGTGTTAAGTATGTGCTAAGGATAAGACCAGGGGCCAATTGCTCAAATGACTGACACAATGCAGCCTCCCGCACATCACTGCACCAAGTCCCTCCTTCGTGCAGCTCTGCTGGAGGTCAGGAGAACCGTGCAGGTTTTCAGCCTGTCCATTCCACTGTCTGTACTGACACAGCCCAGTGCACAGCCATGCAGGTGCAATCTGAACCTGCAGACACACAAAGAAACACAACCTATGTCCCTGCTCTCAAACTCAGCACATAATTCAAGGCTACTTTAATCAGTTATGCATACTTTTTCAACACTTGTTGTACCCAAGAAATAATAAAACAAAGTTAAAGCTGGGGCAAAAAAGGGGCATAAAAATAATTACATAGTAGTAACTTTTGCTTACCTATTGACATGAAACACTGCAGGGTTGGCATTGCTAAGGCTTTCTCTGCAAATGCAATGCTTACAAAGTCTCATTTTAAAAAAATGACAATTGAAACTTATATGTTCACAAAACTCCATAAAATGTATGTTATCCATTGCAAGTACCAGTAATACTGGTATGTCACACTGGCTAAAAAATTTCAGGCTTGAAATTTTTTGCAACCGGTGGATTTGGCAAAAATAGTCACTTATCCTAAGGCTACTTCCAGCTGATCTTCTTTTGACCCTAATCTTTTGACTGTGCCTCAGATTCAACAGGAGGCACAGGCAAGATTCTACAGATGTCCTCTAGACTGGTGGCACAACCATGTGGAGAGCAGATTGGGTCTTTCATGGATGATACCTGTATCAGGTGAGTATATAATTGCTATGATATTTTTAACAAGACTGGCAATCTCCTTTCCCTGGGCCTCTGTTTAATAGATCTGTGAACTCTGAACACAGTGTGCATCCCAGGATTTGGGAAAAGAAAAGCAGACTTTGCCTTGTCTCTTCATTAGGATAGCACGTGTGGGTGCTATGCACCCAGAGCCCAAGCAGGCAG
Organism: Anomalospiza imberbis; assembly: GCF_031753505.1. Classification (NCBI taxonomy): domain Eukaryota; kingdom Metazoa; phylum Chordata; class Aves; order Passeriformes; family Viduidae; genus Anomalospiza; species Anomalospiza imberbis. Next base: position 27,160,517 of record NC_089682.1, read on the forward strand.
GATTGGTTTTGTGCTCCTGCACCTATGGATCTTGGAAACTTTGGTGCCAAAACACTGAGGTGTATCAGGAGATTTAGATACTTAAGGACAAAAGGTGTTCTTCATTATTTTCTGGGCTGAGGTGTCTACATCATTTAGGTAAGGGATAGAAAGCAATCTGGATTCTTTCCTTGATATACTTAAGTAGAAATAAATCTGATTCATGGGCCATAGCCATCTGGTACAGATTGAGGTTCAAAAGGGGTTAACACTTCTAGAAAATGGGAAATCCAGATGTCTCTTCATCACCCAGTTGTATGACAAAAGTCAGAATTCACTGATAGCCTTTGCAGGAATTAAGGTTCAGCACCTGGAAGGTTTAAACCTGTAGAACAGAAGAATAAAAAAAAACCACAAAAGAAATAACTCTGCTGCCATTCCAACAGGAACAACTCTCATCATGGGGGTGACTGGTAGCTGAGTAAATCTGGAATGGCTGCGAATCAGGAAATTACTTGTCAGCCAATTCCAAGTCTTTTTTTGGCACACAAACCTCTTGTGGGGGATAGTGGCAGGAATGAGGCATTTCTGTGTGATCATTTGGGAATTTTATGAATAAAAAGATGAAGTTCACTTGCTATGAATCACAGAAAACCAGAAAATGCTCCCTGCCACAACCAAGAAAGCTTATGAATAAAACTTCATTGAAGAGAACCCACAGTAGAGCATGATGTTACTCATAAACAAACACCAGTCAGTTTATGTTCACCATGCCCTGGAACACGCAGCCAACAATTAAAGAGCTCCCATTTACATTGGAAATAATGCAATGGCACTCTTACAGCTTTCAGGGAAGGTCTGGACAGTGACAACATCTGAGCTATCATGGAAGGTGGATGTGAGAGTGATGTTTCATCTCATGGTGGTGAGAACATGGGGCTCCCCCACGCCGCCCCCACCTTCTGGCAGTGCCTCTGAAACACGGGCAGCCACCACACCAGCAGGAACCTCAGTACAGCACTGCGGGTGAGAAAGATGGTTACAGCCCACCTGATTTGCCAGCCCACCCAAGAAAACATTGAGTTGTGTCAGAAATGGCAGATAAAACATTTGCTTTGATTTAGAGTGCCTGCCTTCTATTTAGGGGATGCCAGAGACTCCCAAAGTGTGAGTAAGCAGCAAAGAGAGGATGGCATCTAATCTAGTGCTTGAATTTATTTTATATTTATTTTTCTCTCTTCTCTCATAACACTCCACCTTCCCCAGATTTTCTCTAAATCAAGTTCTGCTCCAGTCTGATGCACTTCTTCATAGTTGTATAAACCTGTCTGCTCAAATGTTCCACCTGCAGAAAAGCTGTGCCAGGTTTAACTTCATCAAACCAGCCATAAATCCCACATGTGCCAGAAAGTGCTGCTGAAATGCCAAAGAAAGCCACATTTTCTAGGTCTCCTGCTGGGAAAATGAAGCACCTTTAACCCCAAATGAAGAATTGCAAAAATCAAGGACAACTACAATTGCTTTTTGCTAATTGGAAGACCATTAATATAAACACCACTTTCCTTATGTATAAAGCTGTCCTCCCTCCTGCCAGATTCTAAGGATAGTATCTTCATTTATTACAGCATTAAGGTGCATTCATCTCCTGCTAAAAAGCCCAAAATTATAATGATGGGAGAAAAGTGAATATTCATCTGAGATGGGGGGGGGGCTGTGAGGCCACATTGGCCAGTGTCTTCTCCTGGGCACTGTGAATAAGGCATCACTGAAAGAATTCTTCTGTCTTGCCACAGCCTCAGGCAAGTGTCCCCAGAATAAGCATGTTAGTCACTATAGTGTCAACCACAGACACTTGACCAAGAACAGAGCTGGCAATTGTCTCCAAAAATAACAGCACCCTGAAACTCCAGGTAGATGGGCCTTGTGATCCACTGACAGTACTGTAAATCAAGGTTAAGCCATTGCTGAAAAGGCAGCTCAGAGGAAATAATTGTCAAGAGCCACTTTACTTTTGGCACATCAGATACTGAGAAATGCAGGAGTGTGTTAACAAAGGGCCTCTTGACTCAAAATCTGCCTCTGTGTCACACGAAACATGAGCCGTGGCAAATTCAGATAATTAGGGCCTGATCTTATTTATGGCATGATTCAGTATAATGCTGGTGGTGTCACTAGAGCTGGGGCTACTAACAGCAGCAGAGAAAGTGGCCCTATATGTTGAATATACCATGCCTGGACATCTCTGACTCCTGGAAGCTGCTGAGACAGCATCTGCTGCAGGTCAGCTTTCAGCTGGGGGGATTAAGCAGCTCAGGAACTCGGTAACAGGATAGGGGCACTTCCATCCCCACTCCTGCCTACAGTTCAGCCCAGGTTTACACTGGTCTTTGTGAATGAATGGCTGTGCCAAGAGGGAGACACAGCTGATGTGCTCTCCTTGTGCTCCCAGCAGACGTGCTTCTGCACCATGGAAGTAAAGCCCAGCACAGCTTGGTTATCTTACCAGGGAGAAACTGCTGGGAACACAGTTAAATGGTCTCATCTGTCCCTCAGAATGAGGTCAAGGCATACTGGTGGGACAGGCATGGCGTTCTTCTAACTAGATGGGGCTTTAGAGATTATTTATGAAAATTACTAGTTCAGCATAGTCTGCCCAAATGAAAGCTGGCATTTTCAAGCAATTTGTGAGAAACAGAAATCTTCAGAAATATTTTGTTCTGACAGTAAAGTAAAATTAATTTTGTTCAAACAATAGCTTAGCTATTCTAAGCTCCAGATTTCCAAGGTAAAAACTTGTTTATACTGTGTCTGAAAGTCAAAATAACCTGGTTAATCCAACAGAAAAAGCAATCCCCTAACTTTTCCTCCAAAATCAAGAAAAATTTAATAGGAAAACACACCAAACATTAGGGATCAGCAGACTGCTTTGGGTGCGGGTTGTCTCACTGCATCAGTAGTGACAGGTTAATGGGTCCAGGTTCCCCCTGAACCCACTGAGAGCCAAGGACCAGCCATGTCCCCATGACCCCTCTTCGCTGTAGGGTTTCCAGAGATGCTGAAGAGTGCCTGTAGCCCTGCTGCTGCCCCCACGATGCTGAGTTTGCTGCGAGAGGGAGGAGCAGTTCCCTCACCCCGTGGGCTGTGCAGGCTCCCAGGGAGGGCAGCTGGAGCCTCCCAGGGCAGCTGGCAGAGACCCTCTGCAGCTGCAGAAGCAGGACTTGCCCCGGCAGGGTGAGGTAATGACACAGTTGTGGTCTGTTGAGTTGTGTAGCTGGAACAGGAATTTCTCTGGAATCGCTTGCTGCTTATAAATGTAAAAAAGTAGTGTGCTTATACAATGCCGAGACTGAAGGCTTGAGCAGTGGGACAGATAATATAATACTCCTTCTGTGGCAGTGTCATTAAATAGAACTTTGCATAGAAGCCAAAGCACAGCACTACAAATCTCTCTCCCTGGCAAAATCCTCACTGCCTGCATTTTTCTGTATTGCTCATTACCACCAGAGAATGATTTATTTTGAAATAGGAGGGAGAGGAGACACTTGGCACTGCAGCTTTGAAGAGTTCCAGTCTTCAGTTCTGCAAAAAGTATTCCAGTATTAAGGAAAAAAGATAAAGGACTGCACATTGAAAGGAAGAAAAATAAAAGATTTTGTGCAGTGTGAATGCCTAGATGATTCACATCCTTTCCCCACTTCCTCAACATACACCCTTACAGTAATGTGACATCTGTAGGAGTCTTTCCTTGATGGAGAAATTCTCCAAGGAAGGTCAGCACAAGGTGTTTATGCAAAACAAAATCTCCCCCTGCTCTAGTGTTAATAGTGCTAATGGGAAAGTCTGGTAATATGAGGCAGCAAATAACAATGGCCTATCACATGCCTAGAGGATGGAGGCACTCAGTGAGATGGCAAATGTTGACATAAATTCTGAGTACATGACACATATGACATCTGCAGAGGGGAGGGCATGAGACAGCTGGACACTCTGTGTTTGAGAAATGAGAAACTCTAATTAATTAAGCTGCGGTGACCCCTTGGCATAGCAGAAAATACTCTATCTTCTTGCAATGTCTTGTCTCTATTTTAATGCAGTTCCCCAAGGGGATTCTAAGCACATGGGGCACCTGTCAGTTCCCCAGTCTCTTTTAAAAAGGGTTCAAAGGAATTATATCTTTGGTTGGCCCAACACAGTAATGATTTGTTCCTCCTGAAAAAATAAATACATAACGATATTAAAACTCCCTTCTGCATTTCGTTTTAATTTATTATGAATTCCTCCAGAATGAGAGGAAATGACCTCAAGTTGTGCCAAGGGAGGTTTAGATTAGATATTAGGAAAAATGTCTTCATTGAAAGGGTGGTCAAATATTAGAATTAGCTGCCCAGGGAAACACCACACCTGGAAGTGTTCAAAAGTATATGGATGTGGCACTGGGGAATATGGTTTTGTGGTGAACATGGTAGTACTATGAAAATGGTTGGACTTGATAATCTTAGAGGTCTTTCCCTATCTGAATGATTCTGTGATTCTGTCATCATCTAGTCATAAACCAGAGATGCCTTTGAGACTAAACTCCCTAAAAATGCAGTAACTCAAGGTAACCTGCTCTAGATTTCTGATGGCTACCAAATTATTCCCAATGTCTATAGTTACAGCTTCACCTTCCCTCTTTTTTAAATGTCTCAGGAAGCCAAGTCTGGAAGATGATTTGAAAAGTGCATTGGAGATGCTGAAGATGAGCAAGTTTTTGTTCTCATCCTCCACAATATGGTGGCCAAGGCTCAGTTATGCAGGAAGCATTTGCTGTTTTTTGGACTTCCTGAACAATCCCCCATCTCAGCTGCAGAATTTTGCCTACCCCTCCCAGGCAGCATTTCTGCCATCATTAGCTGTACAGGTTTCCATTGAGTTTTTCCCACTGTTATCTGTGTGATGGGCAGTTGTCACTTTGCTGCTTCCCCTTCACTGGCTAAGCAGCCCTGGGAGGCAGCTGAGTTGGGTAAACTGGGTAGTGGGGCTGTGCTGACCCATTTGCCAGGAATGAATCACTGGCTGCACAGCTCAGGGTTTATTAAAGGATTCCATCATTTGATCATGTACATGTAGGACTCACAGTTGAATCGGATTGACAACCCGTTGCCAGCTCAGTACAAGGGGAAATACCAGTGCTGACAATACGACAGCTTTCAGTCAGGCACCTGTGGGAATGGGACAATGTGACAGGGAAAAGGCTATTAGAGCATGCCATGTCACAGCCCCAGAAAATCCCAGAGCAGAGCAGTTTAACTACTACAAACTCGTTAGGTACTTGTCTTCTTCCATTAGATCTTGTCTAATCTCATTAAGCTAACAACCTAACCAATAGTAATAAACCCCTCCCTCAGCAAACACTGTGTGGCTCTAATTGGCATTAAGAGGAGATACCCTCTGGCCCCTCTGTGTGTCAGAAAGGTGCTGTCCTCCAGCCCCGGCTCCTTTGTGGCAGCCAGCACTGCCTATACCTGCTACCTTCAAGGCCAGGCAGTTCCCACCTTCTCCAGGAGCAAAGACAGAGGGAGAGGCACTTGTACAAACAACAGCTCTTCCACAGGGCTGGGAAAGGGAATTTAGGTACAATTTTGCTATGCCCTGCTAATACTGAATGCTAATAAGGCTCTCCAGCAGCAGAGTGTAGACCACTGCATGCCCTGTGAGACTCTGCCTGGAGGACTGGCACTGTCAAGGATGCTCCTACAACTGGGAGAGCACTTGGCCCTCATGTACTGAGTTTTTACATTCTTTAAATACTGCATAAAATTATATTTCCACATCCAGCTATGATAAAAATTGGCAATACACAGCAGATTTACTCACTCAGATTTATTCTTGTACCAGCAGCAGTGAAAATCGGCCTCATTGGTTTACGCCATGTAGTTCCATTTGTGGAATTATTCATTAGCACTTCATTTATAAATCAGACTTTAGAAAAAATATTGGCAGCATCTCCCACTTTCAAATTCCAAACTTTAATAAAAATAGATTTCCTTTTCAAAGTTCTGTGTACACAGTATCTAGCAATAATTTTTTAATAATGTTTGTAAAAATCGGTTATAAATCTTTGCCACCGTCTTTTGTTTATGCCACGGGTGTGCCATTGAACACAAGTTTTATTTTAAAAGGGAAATGCATAGAGGACAAGTCCTTTTCGACCCTGACTGTTTCCCTAAATTGTTGCCCAAGGAAGAAGGACTATTTTGCTTCACCTTTCATAACTGGTTAGACATCAGCTTTCTGACTTGCTTCAGAAAATTTGCTGCTCTTGGCTCCTTGAGGTACAGCTATGGGACTGGACCAGGTGCTGCCAGGGCCTGGTGCTGAAGAGTTGATTGGGTTGGTGAAGCCTCCTTGGTCCTCCCTGCCAGCTCCAAGCCCACCCAGTCATGGGATTAAGGCACCATTTGACATCTCAAGGAAGGGCAATCATTTGCTGAGATGATGTGATTTGACCACATGCCAAGCCCCCATGCCTCCTTATCCACTTAGAAACAGATTAGCACAGTGTGTGTTTTGCTCAGACATATCTGAAAAGATTAATAAATGATGAGATTGATAGTGCAAACTATTCCTCACATAAATGCTACCCTCTTCCCAGCTAGTGCCGTGTCTCATAAATCCATCAGAAGTCTCCAGGTTTTCAACTTCCATGAAAGACTAAGCTCTTGGAGGCTAGTGCAGCCTTCTGCTCCTGCTCTGGTGAAGAGGAAATTCCATTGCAGGCCATGACATAGGTATGTCCATTGGCCGTTTTTTCTCCACAGGCACAGGCAAAAGCCAGTGGCATATTCCCTCTTTAATCAAATTTAGTTTTGTAAGTGTAATTTTAAAAATACAAATGTAGTTTTACAAATCAAGAAGGTTTTAACTCACATCTTCAGTGATATGGGTAGACAAAGCTTGTCTGCTTTAGTGGTGAAACACTACCAGGTTATTTTCCTGTCTAACAAGAAGGCAAATTTTGCTGAAAAATAAATTATATCGCAGTGCATGCATTAATGGTAAAAATGTATTTGGTTAACAGAAATAGTTAAAAACCCCAGCTACTCATCTTATGCTCTAATCAAGAAAATACTGGCAGATAAATATTGCTGTTTACTATTTATAAGTGCTAATAAGTCTCATCCCATGAAGTAAACAATTTTAATTTTCAGTCCAAGAGATTCTCTTTACTGAAAGAAAAAAGCACAGTCTGATTTTTCAAAACACACCAAAAAAGGTCAGTATTAGAGAGGCCAGTATTTACTTATAGAATTTCCTTCTCTTGTGATAATCCCCATCATTTCTCATCCTGTATGACTCTCCTGCATATTTCAATTTACATGGCACATTTCCTCTGATGATTTATTAAATTAAATGGCAAAAGAGGAGGATGGGGAAGAGAGCCCTTATGTGGGAAGAGAGGCTTAGAATAGTTCCAAAAGAAAGCACATTGTGAGACAGATGATAATCATAACTGGGGCACTTCTGTAATCTCTTTTTCAAGTAACATGAATTTAAAGTTTAGACTTTTTTCCCCTTTGATCTAATTATACTGTGGTGTGGTGATGGCTTTTTGTTTGTTTTGGGCAATTTGTTTTTGTTCTTTGTTAATTTGGGGTGTGTGTGGCTTTGTTTTTGTTTTTGCTTTTTTTTTAAGGAATACTTTAAGTACAACAGCAGTGAGCAAAAATGTGGTGGATGTAAGGAGCACTTGATACCAGGGCTTCAGCACTTCACAGAGAGAATACTGAGGGCAAGGCCTGTGGTTTACAGATCAACAACTCCTATTAGTGGCACTTTTCAGGAAGCCTCTTCATGCTATAAAAATGGCCTAAAATTATCAGGCTTGGGTCTGCGTTTCCTTGAAAGTAAAACAAGATTTTGTACCCAGCGAAGAAATGTTACCCACCTTCTGCTTCCACATACTTAATGCCCTGTATTATTATTCATCTGTGGTTATTTTACTAGCAGGAAGATGGAAAGGAAAAATGTACAAATTCAAAAATGTGTCCATAGATGGAATGGAGTCATGTACCTACTACATTAGAGACTCTGTTGTCTGCTGTGATAACAAACACGTACGGCAGCAAGAAACTCAAGAAACCCCGCAGACCCCTGAGCAGATCACCCTGTGCACGAAATGTGATCAGGCTATTGTTTAAGACCTGTTTTAGGCGATGAAAATATTTCTCTGTCAACACTATGAAGGTAAAACCAGCTCGAATTATCTGCTGTGTAAGCACCACTCACAAGAATGAAATATGCCCAGGGACTATGAATCCTGCGACAGACCTTTCCTTGCTGTATTATCCATAGCAGACTCTACATTTCCAGATAGGAAACACATTTCTTTGCTCCTTTGTGTTTGTTTACCTTGGTCTTCTCATTTCTACTTCACATTACTGATATCTGCGAGGCGGCTGGCTCTGTCGGGATGATAAAACTGACAACTTCAGAGCCACACATCCTTTTTCTAAAAAGAAAGCAGTTTGCCTGTACCACTCACAAGAAATTCAAGCTTAAAGGCTCACTTGTGAACATGGTCAAACCTCTTTCCGGGAAGCAGTGAGGACAGGCATTGTCAGTTGCTGGTTGGAATTGTCCATTGCAAGGGCTCTCAGAAGAGTGCACCTGAGGGGACGTGCTAATGCCCAGCCAGAGCCTTGTGAGATGCCACATGTGATATGGCGAGGCTGTGGAGCTTTTTAACGACATTGGCAAGAGTGCTGCACATTCTGTAGTGTGCATCACCACTTCTCCTAAACACAAAACCAGCAGCAGTGACAAAAAAAAGAGCTATGAGGTACAAGTTGGAACAATTTAAGAATTTGGTATGTGTACAGAGTGGAGAACATCACAAAACCAAATTAACCACTTCAGAGCCCCCAGATTACATGAACTGTCTGAAAAGAGTTAAAATGACTACAGCAAGAAATACTCTCATTAAAATTCTTTAAATTTTGAATGTAAAGAATTTTAAAATTCCATCTCCTAGAATTTTTAAAATTTAAGATTTTCTCTCTCCTAAAATTAATGTTAATATTTAACCTGCAGCATTGAAGGCACTTATAAATAAAGCAGCCATCAATAAGTACTTTTAACTGCTACTTCTCTATGGAGATTTGCTGGCTTACCTTTGCCATCTCTACATGCAAGCTGAGATAGTAGGAGCATCCCAAGGAGGACAACAGGCTGGCTTCTGCTTTGGTGGAGCAGGTGCTCCCCAGAACTGCCAGCCCTGCACTGCCATAGGCACAGCACATCCCACGAGCAGCAGCACGAAAAAAATCTCAAATGCAGTACAAAAAATACAAATAGCTGAACAAAGGAGCACTCTGCAGTCAAGCAAAAAGAAAGTCAAGTCCTTGTTCCTTTCCTAGAAATACTTGTACCAGTCTAAGATGACAGTAGAGACATTTTCCCAGGGAATAAAGTAATCTTGTTTTTCTGAAGATAACAGTACAAGCCTAAAACAAAAACGGTATGGAATTATTGTATCCATTCCAAGAATTTAATCTACTGAATACACTTCCGCACAAAACCAACACACTAATATGAAATCAACTCCTCTTTATCCATCTGACTTGTTCTTATGAGTCATACTAAAAGAATAGCAAATGCTTTTCAGATTCAAAATCTGAAAAATTTCAACATATCTCAAAGCACAAACTTTTTAATGGTTCAATGACATACTAAACCAAGCATAGTTCCTTTTATTCCAGTTTAACATCAAATTCCAAACTCTCCTGGCAGATCCTACATAGAGGATCTTTGCCCTGTTAAGTCTCATTTCTGCTAATCATCTGCTGAAAGCTGAATAAATATGCTTTCAGGGCAGCCAATGTGCTTTGAGGGCTTTGGCTGTCTCTTGATATGTAGGATCCAAATTTTCCTCATTCCTGGTTCTTTTGGTTGTTGCTGTAGTTTTGAGAAAGATTATATTAATTCCTTGAGAGTATTCCAAGATTTTTTTTTTTTTACTTCAGTAATTATTTCCACATCTTTGAGTGCTTCCAACTTTAGAAATATTTCCAGAATTCCTCCTGGTGGTCACTTTCCCCGTCACATAAAAGGTGGTAAGCATACTACATTTGTTTTTTGGTAACTGGAAGGCCTATAGCTAGCTTTGGAATAAAATTACTCCAAAGACAGCCTGGGCTCTGTTTCAGTTTCAAAGTTGCTTCTTACTTCCACACAGCATTATTTTGGGGATACAGCAAACACATTTGTCCTAATTTTGAAATCTGACTCAAGGTTTTAAGTGTTGTTTTCACTCACACTGCAGTAGATCTCTCGACTTTAAGGAAACATTTACAACATATTTTCAATCAATTTGAGGTTTAAAATCTCCTTAAGGTGATGACCTTCACAATGATCCATTTCCATCAAAGCTGAATTTAAAATACTTCTTTGAGAGTACACTCAATTTTCCATGCTGAATGAGACTTGGTTTAGAAAGCCACTCTTTTGGACAGGATGGATTTCCAATGTAAGTTTTGAAGTGTATCACGAAAGTTAGGGAAAGGTAGGGAAAATCAAAACAGTAAAGAGACTTTCAGAGTGATGGATATCTCCTGACAAAGAGGACTAGCTGGTGATCTGCTCAACACAGCAGGGTTGACTTGGCTGTCCTCATGGAAGTAGGCCACAGCACTCAAAGGGAGCTTTACTGAGGAAGTGAGGTGAAGCTCGTGTGACGGTGACAAGAATTAGCTCTTCAGCTGGACAAAAAAGCCAATCTCTCTTGTTCAGTCATCTCCTAAAAGCTGTGCCTTAACCCATACAACCAACTGCGGTTTTATTTGCATTTCCATTTGGAAGTCTGAAAGACAGGGTGATCTAGGGCTCTGTGATGCTTTAATTGGTTCACTTGGGAGCCACCCAGATCTGAATTCCTGATTTATGTTAATCACAGGCTGAAAATTCTCTTTCTGCCAGAGAAGTTCTTCCTATTCCGCCCTCACTTAATGTCATAGCAGGGAAACATACATGAATGCAATTAACATTTATGTTCTTGACTTGACTTGGACAGAAAAAAGATAGTCTCTGTCAGCTAGTGTAAAATTTGCCACTTCTATTTTTATTTTAAGAAGAATTAAATAGCTCAGGCTTTTGAAAAGTAACAGACAAGGGCTATGTACCCATCAATTCTACTTCGTAGTTTCAAATGTTACATGTATATATTTGGGTGATTAAAAAAATTCAACAGGAGAAACCAAAGGGTTTTGAAAAATGCAGATCAACTTCCCCATTCCTGGGTTTATAAATCTTTGACTCTTCAAGAAGTTGGAAGGAACTAATTTTCACCCCTTGGAAAAGCAAGACTCAGCCTACTCTGTTGCATCCTCCAAAACTACATGGGGACACTTTGGAAGAGGAAGTGTTTGCCTACATCAGCACATGGCTTGGAGTCACAGAAGTGGATTGTCAGAGTGGAAGAGCAGGTGCTGAGGACCTAAGGACCATGCTGTAGGAGCTTTGTGACCTTTACCTCACACAAGTCTCTACTCCACAGCCATGTACTAAATGTCCGTTACCAGCTGGGGGGCATGACACGTGGTGGGCTGCATCTTCCCACTGAGTTTCCTCTGAAAAGTACCAAATTTGTGTGCTTCAAGACCACCCTGTGACAGAGCCAAAGCACAGTCAAACAGGATGCTTGGATGAAACACTTCAAACACATGCTCCTGGTCCAAACAATACCTATGAAGACAAATGGACAGTGACCAGACAAAGCCGATGAGTGGCATCTCCTTCTGCCCCAGAAATGTGACAGAACAAAGCACCACCTCTCCTCAGCCCCATTGCAACTTCCTACCCTTGTGTAGCGGAAGGAGGCTGTCACACCTCTTCTTTCCCTGACGTTCATTCTTCTGTACTTGCATCAGTTGGCTTAAAAAGAGGAAGTATGGGTCCACTATATGAAAGAACTAGTCATTCACGAAGCTCATAGTCTTTAAATTTTGGTAACTTGCACTGGACATAGGTGAAACAGGATTGTTAGATTTACAACAGTGTGAACGAGGGGTGTGTTAGCCTCCAGCCCAAGCAGCAGCAGTGACCCATTGATGAGAGACCTTCTGGAGTCGGCTGGGGTTGCCCCATATCAAGTCCAGCATTTCCCCCACCAGCACTCATTCTGCCACCCCCACACCCCTTGTAACATGAGCAGTAGTTCATCATGCTTTCCTCACCGTTTATGCTGCCCCATGAAATAACTACCCTGATGCAGAACAGTGTAGAGAAGAACCAGGGGACTGACTCATCTGACTCACTTATCTGACTGCCTTTGACAAACGGAGATGAGGAACCTGGTCCTTTTTGGAGAGCCATGGAGATTTGGTTACTTTAGGGGAAGCCGCAAGCCAAGATGATTTTTCCTGCAGGGGGAGTCAGAGCTATTGCAAGATGGGGAGGACAGCAGTCCCTGAAGCACCTCCTACCTAGGGAACAGAAGCACTGCAGTAACGTCTGTTCAGACCAGACATCTTCCTGCCATGTGCTTCCTTATCTCCAGCAGAAAAGCTGCATATATAGCCTCCAGCACAATAGCCTCTCTGCCCCAAACTCGTGAATGAATGAATGAATGAATGAATGCACAACCCTCTGGCTTGTTTATCCTTCAGCTGCTTGAATTCCATTCCCCTTTTAACCGCAATCCACTTAAAGCAGTGCTTTTTTATCAGCCCTTCCTCCTCCTGTCCAGTTTCTCTCCCAAAAAGACTGCTCCAGTTAATGTAAGTCTACATCTTCCAGTTTTGCCAATATTATGTTTTGAATTTATCTGTGTCTTTTATATAACAAATATTTATTAGCCTCTTGTGTCCTAAGGAACTAAGAGAGGGAACTTGATCTTTAAAAACTCATGTTTTTTAAAAACCTTCTGTTTTGTGTGTCATTCATTTGAGATACCAAAGACCAATTTTCCCTTAATAAGGTCTCAGGGACCTGGAGAACCTGGACAGGACAGACGAAGTGGAATTGCTTCATTTCTAAGAAACCACAGGCATAGTGCAAAGTGCTCTGAGAGTATTTCATTCAGCACTTATTTATTGTTCATAAGTCACCTCCTTCTGACAGAGAAGGGCATGATAGAGCTAATTTAATATTTCCATGGTTAGATTCCATTCATATTTGAGTGAAATATCAGTAAATAAAACTGAAGCACCATTTATTAGGCTTCTGAAATTGTCACAGGTTAGGTTATCAAACATTGTGAGCTGACAGCATGAAAATTAACTTACTATCCTGCTCACCAGACAGTGCCCAAAGAATCATTCAATCCGGGTGACCAATACTTTTGAGAAGACCTGAGTTCTTCCAAATATATGGCCCAAATAAAAAACTCCAGCTGAGATAAATGAAAAGTGTGTCAATATGGCAATTTATAATGAATTGTTTAATGGAGCTGAGCAAAACTCTTTGGTTGGGGTGGAGAGAAAAGAAGGTGTGTTTGGTGTATGGGAATTGTGGAATGGATTTGTGCCAGATTGCTCCAGGCCACAAAAGATTAAATCCTTCTCATCCCCAAAAGGAAAATGTTCCATTTCAAGACTTATCAACCGAAGCAGATTTGAGGTTTCTCCCCCCAGAGACTTATCTATTTCAGTCAGCATCTAATGACTGGCCATTGCCAAGTCCTGGCTCTGCTGGGAGAAGCCTGGAGATATCAAGAATATTGGCGTGGATTGGTGTTTGCAAGTCCTGCAGCCATACCTTTCAGCAATTTCCCTTGGATTTATTGAGATCCAGAAACTTGAAAGATCTAAATAAGAAAGGTCTAAATAAGAAAGGTTAGGAAAAATAAAGATTTCTTCAGCCACTGCTAGATTCAAAGTAGATCTGAACTAATGCTGAGTTTCAGAAATATTGAAAGAAATATTTCCTTCTCTTTTCCCCCAATAGATAAATTTCTCTAGGTTACTGCAAGGTAAGGTGAAAAAAAGGAAAATATGGAAATTGCATAAAAGAAAGCTTGATCTCACAATATTTCCAGCTGCCTTTGGCAGCTTAAAGAATATTGCGTTGGTTGCTGAACTACTAGTTGTACATCCAGCTTGACCCTTTGAAGTGCACACATCTTAAGTTCAAAGTAAGTCAGAGTTTAATAAAGTGATTTACTTAAATTGCCCATATTTTGAATTCTCAAGGGCCAAACGCCCCATTTAATTTGAATGCCACCAACGAACAGCAATATACTGAAAGACTGGAAGAGACCAGAAATCTACTAAGGCTGAAAGCAAGGACTTACATAACCCAAGAAGAACTACATCAACATTTCCTACTTTTAACCCATTACAAAATAAAAGGATTTTGCAGGCAAGGCAATTAATGTAAAGAAATGTAAGAAAGACAGAAAATATCAGAACTAGTCAACTGGGTTTTTTAGCTCAACTTATGCTTCTGGGCTATGATTTATTCTAGTGGATGTGCCACTCGTTGGACTGTCGTAGTCCACCCACAATCAGTGGTATTTGCCAAATCAAGTCATGCAAAGACCAGGCAGGGAAGGATCACTCACTGTAATACAGTACATCTATCAAAAGGGTTATTTTCATGGACTTGGTCCCTAATCATGCAGCAAATCATTCTCCAGTTTTGCTATCAAGGACCATTACTTTTAGGAAGTGCTTAATCTGAAAAAAATTCATCTATTTGAAACTACAGGGCATCTGGTAAGATATACTGAAGACAGAGGAAATTAAATATGTGCCACACAATTTACCCTCCCGGCAGCATTTTATGAATAGTTTATTTGTGGAGAGAGAGGTGAGTTGCCAGCAAGACAGGAGTTTTAGCTTTCTATTTGTCTCGTTTGCTGAGTTATTGCAAAGGTCACTTCTGCGCTTCAATTGCCTAAGTGCCACTTTTGATGGGGGAATTTTCAGATTATATCCCAGGTGCCTCAAATATTTGCAAAAGGCTTCAGGGTACATGTGCCTTTTTAATTTAAGTGCTCAGATAAAATTACAGTTACATCTTCATGTTAAAGCATTTTCCCATCAAAGTCAGGGTAAAAGCCTGTAAAGCATCAATGTTGCCCCATCCAAACACAATTGTTCTCCTGCAGGTAAAAATCCCTACCAGGACATGTTGTGCCACCTGAATGTACTTCCTGGGCCATTTACTGCATCCCTGTGGCCTGACAAGCATCACTTGGGAAATCCCAGGGGACTGTATACACGTACAACACAGAGGAAAAGGGAGCAATACCAAGCTTGACTCCCAAAACAAGTTTGTCCTTTCTTTCACATGACACAGACATTGCAGACCTAATAACTGAAACAAACCCATTGTGAAGAGAGAGGGATACAGAACCCTCTACCAGCTTTCAGAAACCAGCAGTGATGGCGGCACAGGGCTTGCACCATCTGAAGAATTACTGTTCTTGTCTTCTGTGAGTTTGCTCTCAAGGACAGTTTTTCTCAGTGGTCAAAACAGGCCAAAGTGCCCCCACCCCTGCACCACAGGTCAACTTCCTGATGCCTTCTGTAATAGGAAAAAAAGATTAATAGACATGACAGGCCTGATAAAATTTCATGCTTGGATGGTTGAATTCTGCTGGACATCATTCACCATAATACTTTGCTCCAGGAGTGATTCCACTGAAATTCATGGGGGACAATTATTTTTTGAGCAAGGAAAAAATGAGATAAAAACAAGCACTAAATAGATATAAGTAACACAATGCCTTCTTGCACATCTCTTCCTTATCTCTGCAGATCTCTTCCAGATTTTTAGGGGAAATATTCTATTAAAATTTTTCTTAACTGTTTTCACAAAGGAAGAAATTTTGTTGCTCCTTAATGAATCCCATTAGTAGCCATTTTTTGTTATCCACAATGCACAGACCATACAGAATTACTTTGTAATGGCCTTTCAAAATGTGATCTAGATAATGAAATACATTAGATCAATGTGCCTTGGTGCATACCCTCTGCTGCCACCCACTCACTCTGCCTGCATGTGTCTGCTG
This sequence comes from Anomalospiza imberbis, assembly GCF_031753505.1. NCBI lineage: Eukaryota > Metazoa > Chordata > Aves > Passeriformes > Viduidae > Anomalospiza > Anomalospiza imberbis. The sequence continues at coordinate 27,176,490 of NC_089682.1, forward strand.
ATTCCTGACAGCAAAAGGAAATTCCTCTACTAAGCCACCATCAGGTGAGCACATACATCCAGAAATGTCCAGAGGAAAACAAGGTTTTGGATCCATCTCTAAGTAAAGATAATCAACAAAGCATATTTTTTATTTTTCACATATTTGTTTCAATTACAGCTTATTGAATTCTCTGCAGCCACAGAGAGGGCTCAAGCAACCATAAGTGCTGCTCAGAAGGTAATTCAGGATGCTGTCTGGAATATTTGTCCTTTTTAATCATCTGCCACACATTGCTTTTTCAGGATGTTGTCACTCAGAGACAGAAGAACAAAAAGGAACATTAAAATGAAAGGGTGTCTGTTTGAATGTGGCAATTCCCTGCATAAAAATGAGTCCCATTAACAGGAAAGCCCAACCGATCTCCAGGCAATATTTCAAATCCTTGTCTGCCTGTAACCTCAGAGGAATTTAATTCCTTTATATTATTCAAATTATACACTAGAGGAAGAAATTATGAGATCCTGGTCATTTAAAATGCTTTCTTTAAAATATATAATTAAAAGAGCTAGCAGACCTACTAACAGCAATTCTATCATGACAGTCTAAAAAAAAAATCTGAGTTTATGGCATTTACAAAGTATCATTTTCTCCTACAGGATTTGGTAAGTAAACCACAATTTAAACAATTTCCCTAGCAGTCTTATTCACTAATATCTGAGCATGTAAAAACAGTAAATGAAATAGTAGTGGACCAAAACAGGTAAAAATGTAGTCCTAAAAGAAGATATACAGTGCTCATACACTCCTTAGCTCAAAACTTAAACTGTGCTCAATGTTTTCCCTCTTCCTAAAGTAGTTGACTGCATGGTTACTATCTGGTTTGTAAAGTCCTGGGGGACTGAGTATTTGAGCCAGACTCGGTTGTCTGATTGTAAATCTAAAGAAGCTTGCTGATCTCAAAGGCATTATTCCAGTTTATGGGTTAGGAGAAGTTCTGCCAGAGCAGTGCACATTTAAAAGAACAACAACAACCTTTCTAAACACAGCAGTTGTTCAAACAAGTGAGCTGAAAATTAACTGCACTCTTAGGAACTGTCCCAAAAAGGGTAGGACCACAGCTGATAACATCCTATTGAAGACAGGCTGAAAAAACTGGCGTTGTTCTGCTGGGAGGAAAAAGGCTCCATAGGCACCTTATAACACCTTCCATACCTACAAGGGGGCTACAGGAAATCTGGAGAGGAACTTCTCACAAGGGCATGGCGGGACAAGGGACTAATGGCTTTAAACTGAAACAGGGTAGGTCTCGAATAGATAGCAAGAAAAATTTATTTACTGTGAGGTAGGTGAGGTACTGGAACAAGTTGCCCAGAGAAGCTGTGATGCCCCAACCCTCTCAGGGTTCAAGGGCCAGGATGAATGAGGCTCTGAGCAACCTGGTCTGGGGGAAATATCCCTGCTGTGGCAGGGGAGTTGGAATTAGGTGGTCTTTAAAGTCCCTTCCAACTCAAACCATTGTTTGATTCTGTGATTCAATGCCTAATAGCTACATATTGGCTTCACCACTACTTTTTTTTTTTTTTTTTTTTTTTTTTTTTTTTGCACTTTGGTCTTGTGCAAATCACTTCTGAAATCCAGAGCGTGTTCAGTAATGTATTAACATTGTATGCACCATTATGAAACTTGAAAGCAATTAATGCTAACATTGAAAAATTTCTTTCTTCTCAAAACAGCAGGGAAAAATGTGTCCTGAAATGGTATATAATAACTATGTAACAACTTGGTTCAAAAGGATTTTAAAAGAAAGAAAACCCACCAAAATCAAGGAGGCTTTTTGGCTTGCTTTTATATGTGTATATGTATATATATATATGTGTGTATATATATATATATATATGCATAAAAAATACATTCTTCTCTGAGAGTGAGGCTGTGGAGAAATTCCAGCAAGTGCACGTACCATTTTTAGGATCAAATACATTGTTTGTAATTTTATTTGTGGCATACTTAAGCAAAAGGCCATATTCAGGGGGGAAATTGGGCATCACTTCCAGAATGAAAAGAGACGGAGGGTTAAATTGCTCCAGAGCAGAACATATGTTTGAAAATCAGATGACCCAAGTTCACATCTCCCCTGTCTCTGGAAAGCTGTGAGCACACAGAGGTGGATGCTATTTATTTATTTGCTTATGTACTGGAACAGTTCCACTTTTCTATAAAACACATGCTCACTGGAGCAGGAATCCACATTGCTCCCTTCCCAGCTCTACTACTGGCAGGATGAATACTGTTTCTGCTCTGGTGAGTACATTTAGTACTTCATATAAAAACACCTTCAGGACTAATGGCTGAAAGCAACCATGCTGATGCTTAAGCCATAGTCCTAGTTGGGGTGTAAACTTGCCTTAAATTGAGCAGACATGGATGTCTTCCTGTTCCTGCTGTCACGCTCGCTGCCTTCTCCACTGAGTTGGCAAACAGTGCTTAAGTCCCACAAAGCACCCACTCCCAGGAAGAAAAATCCAAACAGGAACTATTCCCAATATTTCACCAGCCCAATCTGGTTGGAGCTTTTTTTCAGTTTTTAGCCTGATTTTCTAAGATTGTGTGATACTACAATTGCCTGCTTCTCCAGCTGTCCTAGGGACTTGGAGCCTGCTGGGCACTTTCAGCCAAACCTGAGGCAGCAGAGTAGAGTTCCAAGGTAGCACGATGGCCATGCAGAGGAGATGGTGGTGAATCCACACCAGCCAGGAGAGCCGGAGAGAGGAAGGAGAAGAGAGCAACAGTCTGGGCTCTTGCATAGTGGAAAAGCTACAGTTGGACAATGTATTTCTAAACAACAGAGCAACCTCATGGGGGAACAACTTTGGCTGGAGAGCCTACCAAGGGATGTACACACATTGCAGCTGCAGCTTAATTCAGTTAAAAGTCAACCAAGAGAGAGCCATCCACCGGAAAGCAGGCATTGTTACTTTGGCTGCTCATGGAGCAATTTACTTATTAGCTGAGACAGCACCTGTCTCAATGGTACACTGAGGGAAAAATGAATCCAACTTGAAAAAGAATATGGGGGCACTTAGGGTTAGTAGGCAAGCATAACCTGAGAAGCAAATATAATGAGTAGAAGACTACAAATTTAGTATATCTTTTCCACAATTAAAACTGAAATGAAACAATAGTGGGAAGAGTTGACTTCACAAGCCAAAAATTGAACTCATCTAGTTCACTGTGCCAAAAAAAAAACAACCCAAATATAAGGCATCTGCATCTTCCTTTTCCATGCAAAAATGTATTTTTCCTCTTTTGCAGGATTCTAAATACCATCTGATTTCTGAAAAAATCACTATTAAAAGCTTAATTTAATGTCTCAGTGTAAATTATGGGATTTTATCTGCTAATGCTTTATAATACAATGTTAAAGGCCTTTTAAGAATTTCTTAAAAATAAAAATAAAGTATTTTCTGTTCTGCTTCTAATACTGATGCACAGGCAATTGCAGGAGTTATGTGAACTGGATTTTAATTGCTAACTTTAAAGATATTAGTATGTTGATTTATGTTTAAAACACCTTTTTTTTATGCAAGGGAAATTTATACTCCAGCATCTCATTTTGTTTAACCTTTCTCTGTTCTAAGGTTCACAGACAGACTGTGCTTCTGGTGAAGCTTCTGGTGAAGTTAACTGAAGTTAACTTCAGTCCTTTATATTTTCAAACTTCTTAGCAGAAGTAAAGAACTCTAAAAATTTGCAAAGAATAGGGATCTGGTCCTTTCAGACTAAAAATTGATAGAGCACTCTCTACACAAATATGCATGCAGGAAGGTATTTTAAGAAAGTAAAATCTACCCTTAAAATCAATGGGGGAGATGACTTTAAACATTAGATAGAGAAATTAGCATAGCTGTGAGAAACATGGGAGATCTGTTTCCAGAAATGAATCATAACTTTATTAAAGTCTGAAAGCATCAACAAACATTATAAGGCAACCTAAATATCCACAGCAATACTTTCTGTGTAAATAATACAGTGTTCCTTGATAACTGGTTACCCAGTGCAACCATAAACAAGCCTCTTTGTTTCCCCAGCTTTGTTCTCTAAGAGTGTAGCAAAAACTCATGATAAAACAATGGTTTTCTCCTCCTGGAGCACACTGTATGCCTAGCACTCTCCTCCAAGTTGCCAAAGTTTTTAATTTAGAAATTACAGAGGTTTACCCTGAAAAACTCAGATATTCAGCTATACATTGTTGAGGGAAATCTCCTTTCCTCTTGGCAAAATATGACTTGCATATATGCAAGCACGTAGATCAATCTGAATTTCTCATACTTCAGGAATTTGAAATCATCAAGACCAAGCTGTACTTTGGGTTGTGACAGAAAAGCTCATGCACAAGTTCATGTCTCGCTGAGACATTAGTTTTGTTTTCACATTACTAAGCTTAAAAACCCTGAAAATGGAGGGGAGGGGGGAAAGCCAGAATGATAGAAACATTTTGGAAGGTAAAAAACTGAAAGCAAGATAAAAAACAAACAAACAAAAAACAACAACAACCAAAAAAAAAAAGCCTTTTTTATTCCTAGCACTACAAACAGCTGATCAAACTGGAATGACTGAAGGAAGGTCCCACATTCCTTTCACAGTTAAGAATGGATAAGTCTCAAGTACTGCCTTGGGCTCTACTTGGATGGAGCACCAAAAGGGTAAATGTTTATTTAAATCTATGTAAAACACTTTGAATTTTTTCAGTATACAAAGCTGAGCTAGAATGTCATGAGTCAGTGAATACTGGGACATTATGGTATTTCCTCCTCTGCTGTAAAGGTATTTCATCTTAGAAACATGGATTTGGTTCTGATTAAATTTGGGCACAAATTCAGGCCAGTGCTTTATTTATTAATATGGATATTTCCACTCCCTGAAATTAATTCCTGGACCTTTAAAAAAAACCACCTTCCACTGGACCAGGTTGCTCTGAGCCCCATCCAGCCTGGCCTTGAACACTTCCAGGGATGCGGCATCCACAGCTTCTCTAGGCACCCTGCTCCTGTGCCTCACCACCCTCACAGTAAAGAATTTCTTCCTAGTATCTAATCTAAACCTGCCCTTTTTCAGTTTAAAGCCATTAGTCCTTTGTCCTGTCACTACATGCCCTTGGAAAAAATCCCCAAAAAGCCCAAGCTTTTCTGTGGGGTCCCTTCAGGTACAGGAAGTTGCTATAAGGTCTCCCTGGAGCCTTCTCCAGTCTGAGCACCCTCAACTCTCTCAACCTGTCCTGGTAGGAGAGGTGTTCCACCCTTCTGATCACCTTCATGGCCCTCCTCTGGACTCACTTCAACAGTTCCATGTCCACATCCTTATGTCAGGGCTCCCAGAGCTGCATGCAGCACTCAGGTGTAGTCTCATGAGAGTGAGTAGAGGGGGAGAATCACCCCACTCAACCTGCTGGTCACGCTATGTCTCACTGTTGTGGCCAGACACAGTCTCCTTCCTCCTCAGCTGCTCTACCTCTCTTCTAACCCTTGCCTCCTCTGTACCCATCTTAGTATGGGACTGGGAGCTTGAATCCCACTGGAAAACTACTGGCTGTGCTTTGGGTGAGTGTTCAGAGGAGTGCACTGGCTCAGCTGTGTCATGTAACCACAACCCAAAAGTGAGCAGCAAAGCCAGTCTGGTGTCAGCAGAGCAAAAGGTCCAGCTGGAGGGAGAGAGGCACTCTTAGGTGATAGCCCTCCATGCCAAAGGTTCTGCAAAGCCCTATGTCCTTCCAAGAAGCAGGTGAAGACAGCTCCCAAGCACCAGGAGATTCAGGAGAAAGGTGATGGACAGAAAGTGGAACACTAAGTTTACTGTCTTCTTGCCATGGGGAAACCGGACAGCCTGGACAACATGACCAAGCAGAGAGCTATATGATAGAGGGCAAGGAATGAACATTCAGTGGAAGACCTCCAGGAGAGGTAAATAAATGTCTGTTGGTCAACGAAAACACCAAATAAAATCCCAGGAACCTTTTCAAAAATCCCTGAAGGGCAACCAGAGGAAGATGACCATAAAAAAGGATAAGGCTGGACATCATAACTTTCTATTCATCCTGCCAATTGGGTCCCTTTTGTTTATCACATGGGACAGAGGCTGATTGTGTCCATTCTCTAAATCCCTCAGAAGCTACACTGGTTCAGGACTGGTGGTGCTGAGCACCACCAGTGTGTTTGCAGTGACGGCAATGAAGCACTCCAGCAGAAACTAACATTGAGGGTGGGGGCAGGGGGAAAGGAGAGACAATGATTGTTTCTAAGAGGATCTTTTCTCAGTCTATGAAGACAAGACAAGAGCAGTGTGCCATGTGTGTCAGCTCAGAGTGCACTCACTGGGTATGTTCTCTCCGTGATATTAAATTGACTCAGTAATTTTAGTTTTCACATTTCCACTTTTTACGATGGTTCAGAAAATCCCCTGCAACCTTATGAAAGTTATTTTGCTACAATGCAATTTAACAGCAATTCAATGAGCTTTCCATGAGCCAGGATGGCATTGACACAAACAATAACACCAGCATTTGCCAGTCAGAATAATTTTCTTTATGCCATTGGTAAATCCATGGCAAGTTCATCAATGTATCCAAAGACAAAGTTGAGGGGAAAAAATTACATATCCCAAACTTTGCATGCAGAAGTGCCAGTCACTTGTACAGTGCCACCATCTGTTTTGCCATGTACAGGCATTACAGCTTCCAGAAGGCCAGTAAAGCACTTAGCCATTAAACTTCCTTAGAGCTTTGGACCATCTGCTTCTTCATCCCAAAGGTTTCTCTACCTATTTACCTACCTTATATAGTGTTTACCTAAGCTAAGGACCAGAAGAAAAAAAACAAAACCTCTTGAGCAAGGACTGTGCACCTTCCAGCACATGCTGGTTCAATGGTACAATTACAACAGTCCAAATTTTCTTGGACAAACTGTGTTTAAATTCCACATTTTCACAACTACACATAAGGGTAATGTGATACGTGATGCTTCCAGGAATGCATGCAAAGGCTCAAAACAGAATTATAATGAATCCCCGGGGAATTTATCAACAAAGACTTTTTCTCTTATTCATTCCTTTAGCAATGATCCATCTTAAAGGATAGCACAAGAATGTGTAGAGCCCACAGCAACTAGAGAGAAATGAGATTTTTGTTTGTATACTTTCTAATATAATTTAGATCCCTAGAGATAAATATCTTTTGGATTACCACTTTTTATGCCTGAGTTCACTGCACTTTCCCACTGAGAAAATATTCTGTCAATCAACGTGGGTCCTGCTTCCTCTTTGTTGTATGCCAGTTTTCCTCCACAGTGCCAAATCCAGAACTGACAACTTACAGCAGGCAGAACAGATGGAAACACAACTGCCTTGAGCTATGGAGATGCTGCAAACTACTTTTAACAAATACCAAAAAATTTATGAATGGTTTATAAGCAGCCTCATTTAAAAGGTGAAGCAGTCACCACAGCATCTTCCAACCATACAATTTATGCCTGCAGTTAAGAGGGTACCTTCAGGGGTAGCTCAGTTTGACTTATATTTAAATATAACAGAAGAGCCAGTTATTGGCACCCTGCCGAGTGCCCAAAAGTGCTGCACACAAAAAAACTTGCAGGATCTAGGGACTTGCAGGATCCAGGGACTCCATGTAAGTCAGTCACAGAGCCTCCCTCCTGCCCTGCAGCACCAGCACCACCACAGCCCTGCTCCACTTGCCTGCTTACAGAGGAGCCTGGATCTTTTTTAGTCCCTTGCTAAATTCTCATGACACCTTGGCTGGAGAGGCAGAGGCAGTGGTTAGACAATGCCTATCTCAAGAATAACCCAGTTTTTCTCCAGCAGATATCAGCTCTGAAACAGCTGACCCAAATGTTGACGCTGTGCATGTACTGGCTTAGTTTTCAAGCTTTGAATGTTGTATACATAAGTTGGTATGACATGCATGTTTATCTCCAGTACTTGTTTTTTAGTGTCATCTTAGCCTCCTGAAACAACGGAGTTTCCCCACTTGATAAACCGTGTAACATGAAAATAAGAATAATTTGCTATCAACAGACAAATCAAACAGTTGGGAAGGGGAAAACGAAGACATAAAAAACACAGGGAGCATATTCCTGAGAACAAAAACCAGGCAAGCAATGGTACAAGTAAGATTATAGCAAGAAAAGATCCCACTACTCTCTGGGAAGTAAGATTTTCAGTGTACCACCTGAAGATACTCATATAAACATTGTCTGTGTAAATCAGATTAGAGAAAATGGTGCCCCTGTCTGGGCAGCCAGTGCGTTAAGACATAGACAGGACTTTATGGTAAAATTTGAAAGCTTCTCCAAATTTCTCATCAGTCTGGTATAAAGGTAATTAAAACTGGTGAGAGTTCTTATATATGTTTATGGGCTTCCAGCTTCCCAATACCTTTTTGCTTTATATTGCTAGGCCATTTCTTTTTCTTGTGCAAGATATATATCAAGTCCTTTAAAAAAGAAAGGCTAAGAAAGGCAATTCAATTCCCCAGATAAGTAGTTTAACACATGCTTTGCTTAATTGATTGGAAAACCCTAGTAATTTTTTGACTTAGGCAACATAGCTTCCCTAATGTCTGTGCTGTTTATTATACAGTGAGACAGAAGAATGGATAGGAGCCACTGGAGAACACACTATCTTTGGGACAGTGCTGGCTGCAGAAGCTCACTCTGCTGGATCCACAACCTCACTCTGTGACCCACAACCACCACTGCCCCCTTGCACTGCCAATTGCTGCCCCTCCAGGTTTTGCAGTGCTGCCAAGCTGCACTGATCACCCAAGAGATCAAACTTGAAAACAGCCATCTCAAAGTACATCATAAAAATGGCAGCTGCAGAGGATTGCAGCCGTCCTTTTGCACACCAGCTCCCTCCTGGGAATGGTCCCCCAGGCTGAGCAGAGGACCAGACCCAGGATACTGGTGCCAGCTGGGCAGACCTGGTGCACCTGGCCAGGTTCATGCTTGCCAAAAGCCATCTATGTCTGTGCTGCTGCCAAAGGAGATGGTCCCCACCTTCCTGATGGACCCTCTCTCTTTCTTCCAGCCTTGTCTCTTTCATAAACACACACACACACCACACACACACAGACACACAGACACACACACACACACGCAGAATATTCTGAGTCGGAAGGGACCCACAAGGATCATCGAGTCCAACCCTTAAGTGAATGTCCCATATGGGGACACAAATGCAATCAGTCCATTCAAGGGTTTCGGTGGACTGAAAACATAACCCTTTTTCTCCCCTCAGTTTTGTTTTGTTGCAGTGATTAACCTGATCATCCGAGTGCAAGTGCCTCACAGGGATGTGATAACCCAGTTATCAGGTGCTTGTTCTTATTGTAAGAGTAAGTAGCATGAGCAAATAAGCGCAAAGCATTATTCACTACTGCAGACAAGAAACTGTTTCCTCTAGACACATCAGAATAGGAAAAGTGTTTCCATGTGCAAATGTGTTAGCTAACTTGTTTTAACTAATGTGATTTTAAGCCTGACTTAACATTAAATGTGGACAAGCCACAGGCTTCCCCAGTGATCTAACCACAGCCAACCTACATGTTTTCAAATAAAGCTTGCCCTTGCTTGTATCCTACACTCCTAGAGTTTTCCTGATTGACACATTTAAATTTAACTGGTGGCTTGAGCATACCAACCCAGTGATCATGTTAGGAGGATGTACACAGGATTCACTGGTGTGCAGCCATCCCAAATTGGGACCCAGTTTTGCTGGTGGGCTCAGGCTGCAGAGCTGCAGAGCATAGCCACTGCAGACATCACCGCACCACAGGGGAAGAACACCCTGCAGTCTCAACAGAGACCTAAATGCAATACATTTAGCTCAAATACCATCTTCCAAATGGTGCAGAAGTCTAATATAGGCCTAATCCTATGTGTCCACAGAATGGTCTCTACTGGGAGGTTCTCAAATACTTCATGGATCCTACATCATATATCTCACAGAGAGGAGAGGCATAATTAAATGGGGACCACAATAGAATTTTTCAAATGTGGACATGTGGGAAACTGGGGAAAATGTGTCCCTCTTTCCTGTTCTTCAGTCTTTCAGTGTGTCCTATATTCCTGCTTTGACCCCCTCTTTCAGTATTACTTCCAGAGGGAACACAACAGGAGCCGAATTACTGGAAGTTGTGTTCATATCCCCTGCATTGAGTGTAGCCTCCTAAATTTCTTCAGAAGTTCAAGCTACCTCAGCACTCTGACCCGTTCATCACTTAGAGGCAGATCTCTCCACAACTCCTCTTGCAAACCTTTCTTTTCCCCCAAGAGAATCAAAGACCTAATTTCAAAATGTCAGCTGCTGAGTAAAGGCAAGATTTTATCTTATTTTTGACATACATTATTTTCTAAGCAAGGTAAATTTGGTGAGTTTTTCCTTTACCAGGTGAAGAACCTATTTCACCAGCCACTGGAGTTCCTCCAATCCTCTGGAGCATCTTAATGTACCCATTGACATTTGGGCACACTTTGCCTATGGCTTTGAGGGCTAGGATTTGGAAACTGGGGCTAAGCCTTGGACACTTTTGCTGTACGAGGCCCTCTGAGTTACACCCCAAACCTTGTCAGGCTGCCACCTGAGAATTGATACTCTAGGTTTAGTTAGTGGCATCTCCAAAGCCAGGGGAGCAAGAAACATCTGCCACAGGGCTGAGACCTCAAGTTGCTGCATTTCTTACGCTGTGGCAGCAGGCAACATCTCTGGTAGTGTGAAAAAAACGCAAGAAAAGCTAAAACTCAGGGTTCTGCACTCCATGGTAGGCAGCCCCACACAGGGAATATGCATCAGGCGATATATTCCTGTGTAGAAGACCTCAGCCCTGTTTCCCCACAGCCAGCAGGAAATCCACACCTAATTTCAGAAGTGAGGCCTGAGTCTGTTACCTCAGGCAGGCTGCAGACACAAAGGTCTGTCACCTAAGAGTAAGGAGACATGACTTTTGATCTCCACAATTTAAGCGGGTTTGTCTTTTTCACAACAGACAAATGTTGCTTGACAAATCTAGTAATAAAACCTTCATGAATTCTAACGTGTTCTTCTGTAAAGCACAGCTCTGAGAGGCTGCAGAGAAAAGCTAAATGAGCTCCAAGTCCCCATTCATGCTGCATGATAACATTCTCTGTGAATAAAAAAGTTTTCATCACCCTTCTCCTCCTCCATGAAAATGAAACCTTGTGACCTATTACTCCAGCTGATTATAGCTTTACATTTCTAAGGGAAAAAGAAAAAAGCAAGCCACCAAAATGAAACTTTGAAGACCATCAGCTGCATGTGGTTTAATTCCAAAGAAAACATTTGTATGCCTGTCTTCCCCAGATGTGATATGGAACAAAAAGACTATTTAATACACATACTAACTGTTTATTTTAGCCACCCTCACATAAAACTCAATTTGCACTCGGTAGCAAGGTGCGACATGGGAAATTTGCATCCACATTTGAGAGACCTCATCAGTCCACAGAAGGACCAAGAGGCATGCCAAGTCCAGAAGGCTTTGCTCCATGTATCTACTTTCCATGCTTTGCCATCCCTTCCCCCAGCTCAGACCTTGTCCATCAGTGGAGAGGAGTTACTTGTGTACCTTGCTTTTTTCTTGTTCCAATTATGGGATGAGTGAATTCTGACTGCATTTTGATGCTACTTGTAAAGTCCAAGAACAATATGCATTGAGTCTTGTAGCTGCTTTCTATATTATGCTCATTTTTAATACTGCAAAGCCAGAATTCCCAGGGTATTAAAGAAGCCAGAAGGGAAAACAAAAAGACCAAAGCCATGGCTGCAGTGCAATTTATCAGAAACCACAGGAGCACATGCTTCATATTGAGGTTTTCTTCTCAGTACTCAGAATGATGTGGCAGACATATACAATGGGACTCCTTCAAACTGTCCCCAAAACCAAGTAGGATTACACAGATGAAAAACATATTAGATTTGGCACAGACACACTTCTCGTGTAACCATTTTAGCAAAGAGAAAAGGTGCTCCTATTACTGTAATACTATCTTACACTCTCTATAGATTCCACTTATTTAATTGCATTAGGTATTAAATCTGCCCTTCAACCATAACATAAAGTTTCCACATAAGTACTCCACCTATGCTATGAACAAATAACATTTCCTCTTTCTGTGTGTGACTATGCATGTACAAACAAAACCAGCATGTATTATGTTAACAGTGCCTCTTCTCCCCCTCCTGAAAATGTTCTTTGCTACTTATAAATTTTGTATGTGCATATGTTCTCCCAGTCATTTTCTGAAAATGCTTCACAAAAGAAGTTGAAGCCTATCGGCAAAAAGAAACGTGAGAAGGATCCCCAAAGAAAAATCAACAGCAAAAGGGGTGTACTGCATCACTCTTCCTATCCCTTGGAGTCCCTTTCATGTTTTCTGTGACATTGAACACAGTGCCATCCCTCTGAACTGGAGCCCAAAGATAGTTCAAGGGTTAGGACATCTCATTTAACTCCCACACAAAAGCTTCAACATAAAATCCTACCCTGATTATTTATAGCATAAATCAAGACACTGTCCAAAAAGAATTAGGCACCCACGCCTGCCTCAACGAGCCTTATCAATAGGTTGTTGTTTTGCCTTATGTCAGGTTTATATTTGCTGCAATAATCATGCAAATTGAGGGCAAGTCATGCATATATATCTGCAATTTATGTGCTCAGTGTTTAGCCAGCCTCTTTGGTGAAACTGTGGTAGAAGAACTCTAGCAAAGCAGGATGAAATCAAAGGACATACATAGTGAAAGAAATACCCCTGTAAAGAAATACACTCAGAAGCAGATTTTAAAAATACTCAGTTATCAGTAAATGGATTAAGCTTTATGCGACATGCCCCATCATTTCAATTATTTATTTCACCCTTTTTTGTAATTTAAGTCTTTTATGTTGATTTAAGGTATCTTACTCTATATTTTAACAGAGAATCTGTATTTTTATGAAGAAAGATACATATTTGTCATTTTTATTAGTGTCTGTAACAAGCCCTATTCAGATTTTAAAACATCTGAGAGAAGAACCTGGTGTTGTTAAAGGGCTGGCTGGACAACATGATGCAATGCTTAAGCTGTGCATAGTTTTTAACTGTAAGCTATCTATTGAAATAAAATGAAGACTCATCATCACATAAATATTTCATGAATTCGTATCAAATTTGCTGAATTGTTAGCTTCAGACAAAAGAAATCAGTGAAAAAAGGAAAGGCTTCATTTTGACATTTTGAAAATGAAAGGTTTTGATTTTCTCATTTGAAGTTACTTCCATATACAAATTTTCCTTATTTCATAGAATATTTGAATTTGTTTGAAACCAAAATAAAATATTCCATTCCACGTCAAACAAAATGTTTCACTCAACTCAAAGCATTTCAGAATCTGTGGGGTACAGTGGTTATTAGCTCTCAATTCACTGAAATTTTCATCTAATTCACTCTCACTCTGACATGAAACCATCCTTTTTTCCTCACTGGCACTGTCAAACAGAAATGCCTATTGTTCTCCATCCTCTGCTCAGTGGGCATTTTTCATATTCAGCATCCACTATTCTACAAAATGTTTTTAATACGGGGAAGGTGTACTCAGTACTTCAAATACTTTTTTACTGGTAAGTAAAAAACCCCAGTGTAATAGCAACAGAAATACCCAGATCATGTTTTCTTCCAATTTAGAAAAGCTTCCTTAGAAACCCTTACTCTAAGGCCTAGGAACTCAGCCTTTATCGTGTTAATTCATGAATGCCAACGGGATTCAACGAGCGAGAGTTTAAAATCACCCAACTTCAGAGTTGTAGCAGCTGTGGTATCATCACATAGGGTGACTTTTCAGCATAATGCAGATTCTGAACACCAGAAGTATCTCATCCACCCTGAAAAGCAGGCATCTGGCTTTTCTGGCATTGCAGGGGCTTCCACTCTAGGCAACGGAGAGAAAGAGGCGTTTCAAATAAGGAGGAGAACAGACCTCTGGAAGTTCTACCACTAACAAGTGACTAAAAGGGAGTGTTTGCTGACTGCATTTCAGGGTAGATGTCTAGTTTTAAAATGAGTCTGGCCCTGGCAGCCAGCACAGACCAAAAACTCTCATAGCCCTTAACTCGGAAACACTGGCCATATCTGCACTGTACTTTGCCAGCTCTGTGCATCATCCTCAAGTCCCCATGGAGAAGCAGCTCCCATTTCATGGCCAAGTGAACATCACCATGGAAATGCTGATTTACTATAGCTCTTCACCCTTGTCTCCATCATGAACACCAGAAGAACCCAGACAAGGAAAAATGCATTTATTTTTGTGTATCTGAGTCCAAAAGCCTTAAACACAGTACTTGTTCCCAGCTGAAGCTCAGCAAAAGGAGCAGTTATCAAGCTCTCCGTGCTTCACCTCCAGTTTTCTACCTGAGGAGCAGGTGTTCCTGCAGCTATTGCTTGTTTTTCTTAGTCACCTTTCACAGAGCATTTAAAGGCTGTGCAATGAACTCTGTTAGTCTGTATAACAGAGTTTTCCCATCCCACACCCTCCATATTCACAGTATGCTCCTGCTGAACAGCCACCTTTCCTCCCCTCCCAAAACCTGAGCAAGAAATCCCAATAAACCTCCTCATCACCACTGTCTTCAAGAAGTAGAGCAGAAGCAACAGGAGAGAGGATATTTGTGTTTGCCTGCAAGCACACCTCTTCCAAGGGTGCTGGCCACTGTTGATGTCTGTGGGGGCAAGCCTGCCTGCCTGCTGCCCTGCCTGCCTGCGCCAAAATGCAGCAATAGGTCTTGCACCTGCCTGACAGGTACCCATGCTTGTTCTTGACAACCCACCTGAGTGTCTGCTCATGGTTAGAATCCCTTCCATTCCATCATCAAGCCTGGGGAAAAGAAACACCACCAGGGCCATCTAGAACCAGGCAAGGAGGTGCCATATTCCCAGACACTGACATGTTATCCACTGTCTCCCTCAGCACAGTTTTCCTAACAAATTATTACTTCTGAGATTTTTTTCCCTATTGGCTTATCTTTAGACATTCCAGTGATTTAAACCTTGGCACGAGGCAGAATAGTATCATCCAGTCTGACTGCAGTACACTTTAGTAAGAAAAAATGCATATATTACCTAGTGCTTTCTCACTGAGAGTGTGTCTGGGCACAATTCCATTTACTAAAAGAAATATAGAGAAAATTGTTTTTCTAGAGCCAAAGATGAGCAACAAATATGTTCTTCTGTAAATAAAAATCATCCTAATATGTCACTTAGAGAAGAATCTTAGTTTGTGGAAAACTTGAATAAAAAGACCATTACTGTGAAGTAAAGTACATTTTCTCTTTTCCTCTTATTTTCAGTAGTATTATTGTGGATTATTTGTGTCTAATTGCTCATTCTTCTGTGTTTTTACTTTAACCCAGAGTATATTCAGAATTCTACACAGAACTGCACTGGATCCAGTGCTCTCCAAGGAAATTGTGCTGTCACCCAACCACTACAATGACTTCTTTGTAAGTTGAAGCAAGAAAAATAACTGAAATGAAGGCACTGGGAAAGATCTCATCTAAGTGCTATCTTCTACTAGTAAACATATATTCTGTGTCATTTAAACGTGGTATATTCTAGAATTTTTTTATGATGTTTGAATTTCCTTTTAGGGAAGTACAATAAAATGCAGGGGTTTATTTTATTGAACAGATGTGCAATTTGCTGAGAAAAGTCAAGTCATTCTATGTTCTGCACTTTACATACATTCTGAGTAGTGAGTCAAAGAGGATAAGCTGCAGAAATCAGAACCGTCTCTTTTGGGACTAATTGTCAGCTAGCAGAATTCCGATGATTATTACCGAAACTATTCTCCTTACTTATGTGTCTAAGTAAGAATCACATCTAAAATGTTAGTTGCTAATTTAGTCTGAATACCTCTTCTGTCTGCTGGTGTTATGGGTGATTTACCAGATTTTAGATACACTTGCCAGATAATTAATGCACTGGCAGAGCTTTAGTGCCTTTCTCAAGCTCTGTTAATTTTCCACATGTTTGTATCCCAGGCATAAAATCACCTTTTAGCGGAGTTTACAATATAATATGAAAGAATGAAAAAAAAAAAAAAACCAACCCAGAAGATTTATAATTTGTGTCTAACTGTAAATTCATGGGCATGAAATTAGCAGGAGCACAAGCAGAGTCATTCTGATTTGTCAATCGATAGGTAATGCTTGTCTTATTTCAGATCACAGGTATTATTAGCTCTGTGCTCATTTTCTCTGCAGATGCTGTACATGCTGCAAAGGAATGGCATGTGTCTGTCCAGCCTCCTCAGAGTCACCCACAGCTGTCACACTGGCATTTCACCACTGCTCTCATTACTATCACCGCATGACGTGCAAATGAGAGAGCTCCACATGAAAAGTCTATCAATTTCTGAGATCTTGAGACTCATCAAGACTATACCCATTTTGAAGGGAAATAAAATGTTTTGAAAATGCATAAGAAGAAAACCCATATGGAGAGAAATTACTGAAATAACATGTCAATATGGGAAATAATCTTCCAGACCACCCATTTGTACAATTTGAAAATTACTCATTCACTGGTATGATACACTCAATTGTGGAGACATAAAAAGTAGCAATCCTTTTCATAATTACTTTAGCAATACATATGTAAATGGCATTACAATTGAATCTTGATCAGAAAATCTTTCTGTGTATTGGCAGAACATGGATTTATATAAGAAATGTCTACAAAAAGAAGAGTGAAAAATGACAGAAAAGGAAGCCAAGTTAAGGGGAAAGCCCCAACAATTTAAGCTACATATAGTTATAATGTGGGGTTTAAGGTTAATGAGAGCTACCTGAAATAACCACTTTACTTTAATTGCTCCCTTTATATACAATAAACAGCAGTTGTGGATAAAGAATCATATAAATTATTTTTTCGAAGCTGTCACTGAACAACAGAGCTTCAGAACATGTTGTAATTCCACATTAATATCCCCAAACCAGAAGACCAAAAAACCCCAAATCAGAAGACTTTACAACAAATCTTGCCATGATGGTGTCTTGACTCAAGAATTCACAAGTCAACTTGAGTTCCAAAGGGTGAGGTTAGCAAAAGCACAAGCCCTGCAAGGCAGGCATGCAACATGCAGTGTCCTTCTGGAATGAGGCTCTGCTGGAAACAGGTTCAGAAGAGAAAGCCATAAGGTTTTGGTGGCTGCAAAGCTGTATCAGAGAGAAGGAGGAGCTGGGAAGCCGGTGTTGGCTCTTCATGGTTTGCTGCAGGATATGAAAAGACCCAGCAAAAGAACAATTTTCTTCTCAAAAAATAATTCTTCTAACATGGAGCCCCTAGGAGGGTCATAAACTATAAATATTCATAGCTGTTAATTTACCTCAGCTGTTAACAGGTTTTTATTTTTGTCCTGACTTTATTTAATATGAAGCACAACAAAGGCAGCTGAGTTTTTTGTGTCACCTTCACAACCAGGAAAGAGAATTTCCCTCCGAGCTATGATATCAAGAGCTCTCTGGTGAAGTACAGATGATTATGAGAAAGTTAAGGGATCTATCACTGAAAAGGGATTGTTGCCAGTAGTTTTCATCTCTGTTACCACTATTGCACCTTCCTAAATGTTATCAAAACAAGAGCATTAGTACTGATGAGCTTATGCAATATTTTATATTCACTGCTGAAACCATTTATTCATGTGAAAACCAGTGGGCGAAAAATACAAAACCTGAGAACTTCTGATAATGCCATTTCAGAGTTTTATGTCATCTTATTCGTCACATAACTTCTCAGTATAATCTGGCCCCTTAACTATTCTGATGTGGCCATGTGTAAATCTCCCACACTCAGAGCAAAGCCCTTTTCTACCTCCACTCATATAACTCAACCAAGGTAAGGCTGTCAGAGGCTGTGCTCCTCCAGACTGGTCCTCAGGCACAGCATGTCCACTTCCCACTGCTCTTGCAATGCATAAAGGACACCTTCAAGAAGATACAAACACACTAAGCATGAGAACTCAGTATGGAGCCTGAAAGTCAGTCCTTTCCTAAATGTCTTGCAATCTAGTAACTATTACCTCCTACATTATCTAAAATATTGTTAATACCCTAAAATTCCACACATATAGGGAGTTCGCTACCTTAATTTACATCGTTTCTTTGGATTAGGAGGCTTTCCTAATGAATGGGCCAGTTCAGCAAGTCATAGTAATTGCTTTGAAATGTCTGCCCTAACCCAGAAGGTATGTCCTTTTTTGTCACCACTGAGCTGGAAAGTACTTTACCATCATCATCTGCTTCATACATGTAACCTTGCTTTTTTCCAGAAAAAAACAGAATGTGAATCGTTATTGATGAACTCTCTTTTCTGCATCATTAACAATTTTGCCATCTCCATCAAGTAACGCCTTATACTGTTGCTAGGATATCTTTTTTTATTCTAAAATACTTAAATAATCTTTACTGTCCCCAGCTCTGCTAACCATTGATTTTTCCCTGATATCTTTAGCTTCTCCCATCAATTATCTACACTTTGTAACTTCTAACTTATATTGATTACCATCTCCTAAGCTTTTTTTTAAATTTAGCTATAATATTGCTTCTTCATTTCTAATTACTGCCTTTTTCATAATCCTGAAACAGAATGGGCTTTTAGACAAAAAATGTCCCACTCTGTAAAAGAATCCATATCCCCTCATCCAATAAAATCCATTTTAAAAACTCTTTGCATTTTATAGCAAAAGATTTTCCCACAGTTTATTTTACTACTAGTTTTCCTCAGCTTTGTGTATTGATCCTTTTGAGGAGCAAAGCAGATATATTACTTGTTCTTTAGTGCGAGGCACCTTGTATGCCCATATTGAATGTAACCAGGCTGTGATCACAGGGTCCTCACCAGTCACTCAGGCAAAACTTCTTTATCTATTGTAAGAAAATTTTAGAAAGCAGTTGCTTCCTGAGCTAGGACATTCTCATCCATCTTTTATTCAAACTTTAATAATGTGTTAGCATTGTCTTCATTGTCTCCTACTGTGATGCCCTACATCCCTGCCATTCTTCCTTCCACCCATCACAGACAGAAATGTAAGCAGCACCTTACAGATTTTACCCCTTCTGTTAACGTTGTGAGCGATCTGAGGACATCCATCACCACACTGTTCACTGAGGCTCTGCTGATTAATATTGACCCACATGCTTTCAAGATCCCAATGTTATCCATATTCATACAACAGGCAGCACTGCCTTTATGCAGACTGTACTGTAGATTCACCCCCCTCTCTCCCCACCCTTCTTGCCTTCTCTGTCTTTTATAAGCAAGATAGAAACCAATGACCTTCATATTTCAGTGTTGCAAACCAACCTATTAGTTTTTAGAAATGGCATTTGTACCATAATTGCATGTTTTCTTCTGGGATAATGTTTCATTCCTATAGCTTATCTGAAGTATTAATGCAATTTCTAAGCACTAAGATTATCTCTTGATATGACATTCTATATCACATTGACTCATTTTGTTTTGCAAAAAAAATTCTAAGTTTGAACTCTTTACTGCTCTCTCTTGTTTCATGTCTCCTTTGATGAATTATCTAGTTCCTTTTCCTTGCACTTTGTATGTATAGGACTCTATGATTTGGGTGGAATGTGATGCATAATTTTCCATAGCACCTTAACTTCCAGTTTCACATCAGAAGGTCAGTCATCTATCCAAACCCTGGGTCTCCTAACTTCTGTGTTTTTTCTCTCCTTCACTTGAAATGATATCTAAGAAAATTAAACTGGCTTTTCTCCATGTCCTTGCCCAAAATCTTTTATAATTTGCCTAATTCTACATTTATTTAAATAATTTTCTCTATTGCTAGTAACCATTGGTGGAAACTTGCCAATCTTACAGTTTCATTCAACTTTTTTTCTGCTAGGGAGACAGCTGACAGATTTCTTGCTGAATTCTCTATTCATAGCCTAAACATAGCACTGCCTGTATTACTTGAATTTTAGGATGATTGAAGAACCTTGTAGCAGCAGACTAAATCCTCAATTCCACAAGCTGTAACCCCTCAAGTATCTCTCCAGTGGCTCTCTCTTCTGCTCTACAAGAGAAAGTTTCTCCCATAATTTTTTTTTCAGTGGGTATCTGAAAATTTCTAGCAAGGCTGCATGTCTTCTGGTTTGCTTCCATCATTTCATCATATTTCTTAAATTTCTAATTTTTCCTTTTCTCCTTTTCACACATTCCTCCCTTTGGTATTTCAACAACATCTGGTTGTCCAAGTGTGTTTCTCTCAAATACTGCTCATTGTCAGGACCCAAGCTTGTAAAGTCACATAGGTTCTCCTTTGCTGATGATTAGCTTGCACTCATATACCTGAAATCTCATTTTTATCAAGAAAAGTCAGTCCAAAGTAACTCCAAACTCTGAGTATCACCAGAGGGCCACTGAACCTGTCACTGCAAAAACATTCAGATGTCTTCAGCAGGCTCAAAAGAACCTTGCTTTGCCAATCACAGAGAGAACAGCAAGCCCTGTCCAATAGAAACAACTGAACAAAGAATAGGGAAAAGGTACAAATGCAAATGCTTTGGCAAAACACCAGACAGACCTTTTCACCTCTTCACTCAGAAGCAGCCTGCAATTCCTGCCATGCCCAGGTGAGCTCTCCTTTGCATAACCACTGCCATATCCCTGCCTGTATTTTACGTAGTCTTTGACCATTCTCATTTTATAAACTATATCACCCTGTGAGACCACAACTTGTTCATTTAGGACTGCTGGAGAATAAATGATACTTCATTTAGGTTATTATGTGAAGATTTATGCAGATTAGCACAGTGAATCCAAACTATGTCTGGATTCACAACTTCAGCAGTCAAAAGGGAAAAAACCACAAGGGGTCTAGCTACAGTTTTGCACATGGGCTTAGAATCATCCCTCCTGACTTCAGAAACCTACCTGAGGCTCCCAAACAGAAAGCACAGTCACCTTTGACTCCATATTTAGGCAATGAAGAATGATAGATGGATTGAGTTTCTCTTGAAATCAAACTGCCTTCCAGAAACTGATTATTCCTCTCCCCTCACTGTATGGAGGAGGCCTCTGCAACAAGGGTTAGGTGTGCTAGTCCCTTACAAAGGTCAGCGGCTAGCAAATACCAAACAAAATTGACAGTATTTGTTTCCTTTGAATTACAGTATTTTCCCAAAATAGATGGGTCAGCTTCCTTCCAAAGAGCTATTTTAGTTGTGAATTTTTCTAACAGGCAGCATTTCTGTTCCTTTTCAGACACAACCAGTGATACCATCTCAGAGATACATTAATAACATCTCAGTAGTACTGAAGTAAGTTAAGATTACAAAATGTTGTAATGTTGTACAAATGTTGAGGATGTGTGGTGTTCCCATCTCAATCTGCTCTTCCTGAGGAGCACTGCAATGAGGCCAGTTTTTAAGTGTCATTATGACAGACTCCTGGGCTTTCACTTTGACTTCTTTTCACATCTTGTTGAGCTTTCCAATGTCTGAAAAGGCTATTTTGATATGTGGAGATCACATGTTAAAAACCTGAAAGCAACGTCCCTTGCTAATGGTGAACTGGAAGCAATTGTTTGGCAGTTCACCACATAAATTGCTCTATACATTTTTGGGGATCGTAAAAGGAAAAATTGTACTTTGTCCTCTAAGGAGGGTACGTAAAGTTTATGTCCAGGAGACATTTTTCAGCCACTGAGAGCTGCAATGGGGATTAGAATAAGTGGGTGGGGAGAGAAAAGGCCACTCTTATCTGTGAGCAGCCACAAGGCAGGTGAGATGAGGTAAGAAGGAAGTCTGGGGAGTTATAAGTAGCAACAAAAAGAGATAATATTATTCCTAAATGCAAGTATGGAGGCAGAAAAGTCTACAAAGCGGACATCTACGAGGCTAACATCAGACTTTTGTTACACAGTCAAGTTAGAATATCTAAATTTAATACAGATTTGCATAACTTTCATTTAAAATTTGTGCTAATTCCTTTTTGGAAATGCACATTTTGTTTATATTTTATTCCAGTTTAGGTGGAACAAAGTGCTTAGCAATTTTACTGAAGCAAAGTAACGTTAATTAAAACCAATGAAGGAGACCTCCCACAGCCTGCTCTGGCACTTGAGGTACTCTGTCTTAAAGGCATACTGAAAGTAAACAGATGCAATTCATCTTTCTGATCTATCAGGAAAACTTTTTCTTCAAATGTCTCAGTGTTGAGAACAATATAAAAGGCTGGCTGCCTTGGTGGATTGCAGGAAGGAAGAGCTTTGGTCATTACAAAAAAAGGAATCACATGAATACATTAAATTCTGCCTCAAGTCCTTTTCTCCCCAAACTGAAAGAGCACCTGGAGAAACAATCCACAGAAATTTCCTCCCTGTATGAAGAGAGCTAGCATGCCATCAGTTCTTCCAGAAGCAATATTCCTTTGGGACTCAGTGAAGGTGTGACAAGTTTATTTGCAAGTTCTGAATCAGACCATCACACTTCTGCAATAGGTTTGGCTCTGTTAACAGGGCCCATCCCACCAAAATGGGCTGGACTACTCGTGGGGGCAGCAACACAGGTGGGACTTAAAAGACTGGGATCTGAACCAGGTATTACCATTTGATCATAATAATATTTACAGTACTTAACTATAGTGTAGTCCTTCTTTAGCACTCAGCTATCAAGTATCATAAAAGATACAATTAGACATATGCCCAGCAACATGCTATACAAATACTGGCCAGCAAAGCTGGAGGGAAAAATAAAAGGCTGGAGGGAAAAATAAAAGGGTTAAACAAAAAGATAGTCTGGGCTTCAAGAGCTCAGATGTGGTTGGAGCCTCTGTGGCTGGAGATGTGGTGTCAAAAGAAACCATGAAAAAGGTTGCACCAAAATTTACAGGGAAAGCAAAAACGGTTCAATTTGGTTATTTTTACAGTGATCATAGGAAAAATAGAAATGCTAGCAGCAGTAAGAGACGATTTTTGGTAAACATTTGTGTTGTTCTGTTTTGTTTCTAGTTTTCCATCTCTATTTTATCTACTGACATTGCAGACTCAGGCTTCCTTCAGGCTAGGATGGAGAGAGACAGATGCTTTAATATATATGAACTTGACTTGGTAAAGGCATGCTTACTATTGTCCAGTCAAGTATTGCCACTGACAGCAGCTTGTTGTGAAAGAAATGGGAAGCACCGTGAAGCTTTTTCAAGACCAGCAACTTGATCAGCAAAATCTCAGTAATGTCATGACCTCTGACTCTGGGTGTGTACTGTATTCTTCCCTTAATTAGCATGTCAATAGAGTACAAGTACCTCTAAATGATGGCATGAATTATTTTCATACACATTACTATTGATACCGTACACCAATTGTAAAATATTTTAATACTCTGTGCAGTTGGAGATGACGTCAGACCTTCTGAAATAGATCCTAAACCTCTGGATCACGATTCAAAGTGTATGTTCTGCCTGGTCTGCCGAGGACATAGCAGTACAAAACTAGGATGCCTTTAATGAATAAAACACTAGTCACTGATACCATGTGCGTTATACATACTTTCCACTTCACCAGCAAAGCAGTTACAGCTTTCACTGCCTGGAGCCATCCACATTGGACTGTGGCTGTATCACATCTGAGAACATAAGCACATTGAGGTGGTGCGGTCTTTGAACAGGAAACGTTGAAATGAAACCAAACGTGCTGCCCAAAATGTTCCTGGCACCTGTGCCTCTGAGTCAGCAGCAGACCCACACCTCAGCCTGTTCCTGGGGTCACCATGCAGCTCTGCCCAGAGGACCAAACCACATGTTTGCCTCTGCTCAGCTTCTGGTTGTTTGGCCAGATTTCAGTGCAAACAGTCAGACCCTGTCTGCTACCTCTACTTCTACAGCAGTTTCAACAGAGTATTGTAACTTCGTTACTTTTCTGCCCTAAACTATCATTTTATGTCCCTCCACACTGCTAAAATAACCACCATAATCCATGCCAAAAGCGTAAGACAGCAATACTCAAAACCACATGAAGGCTTTAACCTAAGCTTGCATTCAGCAAGACAAATTTAAAGTACCTCAGCACTAACTGCACAAAAAGACCCCAGCACCAGGATCCTACCTAGTTTGAAACTGGCAAAGAGTGTGACTTTGCTAATCCAGAACTGCCAAAGAAATTCAAACTGGAAATACGTGAGAAACTGGCCTAAATCCTGTCAACTGCAAGACAATAATGCTTCATCAATACATGCATTGATTTAACCATATTTATTCCAAATTGGTTTCAGGACAAATTTAATGCAATCTTATTAATGCAGCTTATTTTTGTGCAATGCCATCAGAGAGACTGGTGAATAGTGTTTGGGTTTTTCTTCAGGACCCAGCTACACCAAAACAAATGGCTCCTCCAGGAAAAGATGAATGTTGATGGAAAGACCCACGATGACCTAGATAAATCATTGTCTTAACCTGTCATTCAAGTCTCTCAGCTTCCTTCATGCATGGCATTCAAGTCCCTTCTGATGATGAGTGTCTGCATGTCCCATACATGGGACAATGTAATGACTATTTTTCTGATTGCACGAACCAAGAGGAGCAGGGGTACACTAAATGATCGGAATCTAGAGACAGCCCACACCCTGCCACTGGGTCCCCCTCTCCCCAGAACCTCAGTGTAAGGTGCACCTTGCCAGCACATCACAGCTCCAACCAGTCAGCAACAGCCAGACATCACAGGAGAGGATGGGAGCTGCAAAATGTCCATTTTCCGTGGAGTCTCCTAGTCCATTCACAAATGGTGCACAAGCTGTGTGCTGGATTTAGTGTCAATTAACTGAGCTTTTCTCAATTCCACCCACTCTTATTTCAAACTGAGAAAGACCCTAAACAACTTTTGCATAAAAATAAGTTGATTAGATTTGCTTTTTTACTATTTTTGTCTAAGAGTGCTTGAAGTTTACTCCCATTGTATACCAATCAATATAACAGTCACTATAAAAAGAATGTGAGTGGTTCAGTTGTCATTAGCATCAGGCCTAACTTAATTAAATAAATGTAATTACACCAATCAAAACAAAAGTTTAAACACCTTATTTCAAATACTTCTGACAGACTACAGTTAGTGCAATAAGATTTAAACTCATGACAATCTCAACTGTTATAGAAAAAAAAATGTTGACTTCCTGTTTTCAGTTAAACATTTCTCTTCCTCATCACACCTTTCCAGCAGAGCAAATATTTTTTTGATTAGGCCTAGGAACCAGTGTTTCCTAAGAGATCTATGATGAAGACTATTTCCAAAGCATTCAGCTTTCCATTTCCTGATTCTGGCATTTCATTCACTTCAGTGTAAACTTATCCAGTCAAAAAAGGCCCTCATATTTTTTTCCAGAGTCCTTATAATCCAGGTCCTTTTGCCTAGACATAATACATCCTACTTTACTTAATGTCTAAGGTAGATATTTTACAAATTCAAAGCAGATTGCTTTTTCCTTTCCTGCTCTCCAGACTATTCTTAGTTACCCATACAAGTCTCAATACATCCAGAAAAAAACTGCTTTTGCCTTTTGGCTTTGGGAAGTGGGAATTATTTCTGAAGTAATTTATAAATATTTGCTCTGAATGCCTGAACAAATGAGTTATTTCCTGTGACTTGCCTCTTGATACCTTAAATCTGTTAACATTTTGGCATCAGATCCTCTGTTCCCTCGGTGTCTCAGATCACAGTGTGAATTGATGGCTTATGAAAAAAGGACAAAGTAATCTCTGGAAACACTGAGAACCAAGAAAAAATAATTAAATAAAAATAGAAAGGAAAACAGCTTAGGCTCATCTGGAAGCAGAGGCTGGACTGAGCAAACATTAGCAGTTTCTGGTGGCTCTATTATTCTGGTGGTTTTCCTGTTGTCCCTCCTACATCTCCAAAGGACAGATTTAAAAGGCTTCATGTCAGTGGGTCCCTCATGGCCCTGGGGCTGCTGCTTAGGATTTATGAGAGACTCTGCAGAGACCTCAGAACATGCCCGGGAGGAGAACAAAGAATTTGGTGCATTTACAGCCACTTCTCCACCCTTCAGCCAGGGTTTTGCTCCAGCTACACTCACTTCACTCTGGAAAGAAGTAGGGCCAGTCAGTGCCTGTTAGCCCATGCTTCTAGTTTGAAGGGAAAAAATATTCTTATCAGACACTGAAAATTTGCTATAGGTGCATTTATTGCTCTTAGAAACTGGGCTTGGAGGATGCTACCCAGTTCTGGGAGTTGGAAGCAAGTTGGAAGTGTTATTTTCTAATGTCAGGACAGGGTTGGCCTTCAAAATCAGATCCACAGTTGCCAGTACTTCAAGGAAAACCCCAACAGTGAATCGTAGGGGCTGGACATCCCTCAGACAACAGGATCACATGCAAATCCTAATTCCTGCATTCTCTGCTCTGAAACAAACCAACTGCCCAGAACAAGATCACTTATGGAGGGGGGAATATATCTATATCAGCGAGTTTTAGTCTTTCCCAAAATTACTACACTCCAGTAGCACTAACAAAGAAGCAGATGTAAGATTTTTGTATGACTTATCTCGAAGGCAAGTATTTATAAATCTCCTCGATTCATTACGTGCCAAGCCTAAATTAACCCCCTAGTTTAATAACAGAAATGTATATGAAGCCTTGCAAATTGCAACCAATTGTGCATGCTAGGCATTTTGCTTTATGGATTATTTTTGATAGCAAGAAGCAATTTTATCCCTTTTGAATATTTTAGGCAGAAAAATAACTTTCTCAAAGAAAAGACCTTGGCTAAGGCCAGTTGCTGCTGTGGGACTTTTTATCTAGGTCCTTCTGGAGACTTCTGAAGGGTCAGGGAAAGCTGGCATTGTATCTGGTTGAGAACTGCACAGAAAAAGCACATAACCAGATGCTCGCTTGCACACACACACATAGAGTTACGTAGAAAACTTCAAAGTATGGTCTTCATCTCCTCCTTCCCATGATAAAATAAAATTAAATGGCATGAGTCCCTAAAGACTAACATTCCCCAGGCTTAGCTATTTTGCTTATCCAACAGGTATCATAGCCCTGGTGGCCAGAGGCAGTACAAACTGGGAAGGATGGGGCAGCTAGCATGCAATGGTGTAGTTGTGTCTGTGCTGTAATCTCTGCAGCATAAGCTACAGATTTGAAGGGACAATGCTATTTATGCAGTGTAAAAAGCATGGCAAAGTTCATGTTTGGAGGCTGATTTTATTTTTTTTTACTCCTCTCCTTCACCCAAACACCATTTGTTGTTGCTTTTTAATGAAAGTCAGCAAAGTAAAGGATTTTAATTTAGGCTGTCAGTCAAAAATAATGGAAGTACTAGAAGGTCTGACACTGCTTCTTTTCTGTGTGCTGACTAAAGCTGTGACAGGGGGGATGTTTCAGCAGGGGTGAGGAAGGATGGACCAGGGTCAGAATAATTAGCAACCAGACCTTATCTAGGACAAATATTACAAGGGAATAAAGCCATAAAAAAGCTGCATACTTGCTGATGCTAGAGCAGATGTGGCTTCTTTTGACAGGAATAAAAAATATAATCAAAGCAATAGGAATTGTGTTCTGTGTTGTTATAGTATCTGGCGGAAATTCCTCTTTCATCATGTGCAGGAAAGTTAAACTCAGAAGAGGAGCTCTTAAATAAATGTCCACAACCATACACAGCATGCTGCTGGCTATGGCCAGGAGCCTGACCAACTGAGCGAGCGATGAAAATCTGTGGGTGCTCGTGACTGGAGGCCAGCCTTGCAAACCATCCACGTGTCTGCACAGAGGCTGTCACCCATGGCACTGAGCCCCGTGGGGCAGTGGGGACTCCCCCTCTGTGCTCCTTAGGGCTCACATCTCCAAAGCAGCTCTAGAACAGCCCACTGCAATGCAGTAGACAGGTGAAAGTAAGCAAGGCAGATCCAAGGCAGACTTGTTCCCCTATGGACACCCACTGAATATGGGGTGAAGGAGCTGCTGGCTCAGATTGGGGTGGCAGGTCCCAGGGACAGTATTGTCCCCAAGTGCAAGAAGCCCAATGCAGAGGGGCTTATGTGTGCACCAAACAGAGAAGCTTCCTCATGACTCTTCTGTTCCTCATGACATTAATTTTCATAGAATCATTTGATTTGGAAAGGACCTTTCAGATCATCAAGTCTAACCATTAACCTGTCACTGCCGAGTTCAACACTAAACCATGTCCCCATGTCCACACATCTTTTGAATATCTCAAGGATGGTGACTTCACCACTTCTCTGGGCAGCCTGTCCAAATGCTTGACAATGCTTTCAGTGAAGAAATTTTTCCTAATATTCAATCTAAACCTCCTCTGGTGCAACTTGAGGGCATTTCCTCTTGTCCTATGTCCTGTCACTTGGGAGAAGAGACTGATACCCACCTAGATGCAACCTCCTTTATGACTGCTGTAAGAGAATCATAATGTCCCCACTGAGCCTCCTTTTGTCCAGGCTAAACAACCTCAGCGCCCTCACCCTCTTCTCATCAGGCTTGTGCTCCAGACCCTTCTCCAGGTCTGTTGCCCTTCTCTGGGCAGGCTCCAGCTCCTCAGTGTCTTTCTTGCAGTGAGGGCCCAGAACTGAACACAGGATTTGAGGTGTGGCCTCATTGGTGCTGAGTACAGAGGGACAATCACTGCCCTGCTCCTGCTGGCCACACTATTGCTGATACATGCCAGGATGCCATTGGCCTTCTTGGGCATCTGGGCACAGCTGGCTCATGTTCAGCTGCTGCCACCAGCACCCCCAGGTCCTTTTCCACTGGGCAGCTTTGCAGCCACTCTGATCCCAGCCTGTAGCAACGCTTGGGGTTATTGTGATCTAAAGGCAGGACCCAGAACTTTGCCTTGATGAACCTCATGCAATTGGTTTTGTCCCATCAACCAGCCTGTCCAGACCCCTCTGCAGACCCTTCCTGCCCTCCAGCAGATCAACACTCCTGCCCAGCCTGGCATCATCTGACTGAGAGTGGGCTCAATCCCCTCATCCAAATCATTGACAAATATATTAATCCAGACTGGCCCCAGTACTGAGCCCTGGGCAACTCCACTAGTGACTGGCTACCACCTGGATGCAACTGCATTCACCCATGTTCTCTGGGCCTGGCTATCCAGCCAGTTTGTAACCCAGTGAACAGTGTACCTGTCCAACCCATGTTCCACTCTCCAGTGCTGAATGTCTTTTCTCCCACCTGTCCCTCCTTTCATTATTTCAAGAGGAAGTGGTGTCTGGTTTTGTTAACTGCTTTGACATTAATTTTCTATATGGCATAGGAGTATAACATCAATAAAAAGCTATCTATCTATCTATCTATCTATCTATCTATCCATCCATCCATCTCTCACAAATGAAGAAATAACTCAGCCTCAAATGAGATGCAACTGCTGATTAAATTGCTACATTAGTTATATCTGACATGCTATAACCTTGAATATTAAAATACTGGAGAAAAAAATAAAGCTATAGGAAAATAGAAGGATGATATTTATGTACCAGACAGTTAGGCTTCAATCATTTTGGTTGAGATGCACAGTTTTACTCCTTTATTTGCTTTGTAAAAGGGCTACAAGTCCAACTCTCTTTTTACTTCCAGCATTCACGGACTCATTATTTGCCATTCACGATGTTATTAATTCTGGCTGCCTGAACATTTTCATTATCAGAGAAAAAGGAGGTAACCAAAGATAACTTGGCGGGCATTATTCCTGTTTAGGTGCTCCTCTGAGATTTCCTTTTGACTGCAATGTATTTCATTAATTCAGAGGACATTCTGGCATGGATGTCTAATTAGATCTGCTTAATGGATTTCATGTCACAGAGGCATGTAAATCTTGCCACAAAAGACAAGGTTTGTATTGAGAGATAATATCTTTTATTAGACTCCCAGACTGAATTGAAAAGGATGGATATAATTTTCACTTTAAAAAAAAATATATATATATTTTGCTATAGACTTTTTTACCTCCTTTCTTACCTCTTCAGAGAGCCAGAGCTACGAAGACCTGACCGAGGCAGTCTCTTCACGGCTTATTTTAACAATCACTTGCTTTTCAATAACCTTTTGCCACATCTGTATTTTTCTCATTTCTTTCAGAAATTTAGTCTTCTGACATTCATTTGTTTTACCAGCCACTGCATGTTATACACTATGAATGTTTATTCAATTTCACTTATTCAGAGAAGGATGGTCGCCCAGATGGGGTTTCCTTCCAGGTTTCTATATCCAAACATCACCCACTCCCAGAGATTACAAGATGCTATTGGAGTCATTACATTTTTTGTGTCACTGCTCACTTGACTTGAGTCAAGTAAATATTCATCAGTTGCATGCATTTGTTAGTTTGAATACCCAGGGCTACCCTTATAATATCCATTAATTCATCTTAAAATCTTTAGTAGAATCCTGCAATCTTTAGGGGGAGAGGAATTGCTGAGCCTGACTTGGTGGCTCACCTGTTCTCATGAGAGCAGTATAGGAAGTGCACATGTGGGCCACTTTCATCCTTCAGCTTAAGCTTAAATTTTTGATGCTGGAGATGTTTAATGTAACTGACAAAGCATATTCTGCCTAATATATTAGACACCACATAAAAATATGTACCTAATTTATGGTGGCTTTTTATGCCTGATACTGGTATATTCTGCAAATCATGCAAAACAGATTACTACAATTTTGAGAACTTTAGTACTTTTAACTAGTTTGGTATTATATTCCTTGAGGTCTTAGGATGCGGTTCAACAGGAACTTCAAATCTGTTTTGGCAGGTACTACAAAAATTCTGGATTGATCTTGCTGGATTTCTTATAAACTTCCAATCCCCTTTTTGATGTTGCTAAAGACATAGTTTCAATTATATCCCATGACAAATTGCACGGGTTTTTTCTTTGTGACACCAATCCTGTATCATAACCCACTGTGTATGACACTACCTTCAAAACAACCTGTACATGTATTTGTAAGTCACAAAAACTGCCACTTCTAAAAGCACAGTATTGTCATATTATTGGAAAAAATGGGCTTTCTGTTGTGAAAAAAAATCTCTTAGCTGTAGAAACTAGAAATCTCACATGTAGTTTTGGTTTGCAATGAATGGCGGAGGGGGGATGTATCAACTCCTACCTCTTCAAAATATAGCTTTATTTTCTAATGCATAATGAGTTATGTGTCAAAATTGGTTTTTAAAAGCCTCGGTTTTAGGGTATCTCAACACTGATTTTCAAAGATTAGGCAACAAGAAAACTCTAGAGATCAGACAATTTAAGATATTTGTAATTTGGCACCTGAAAACAAAAGTTGTAGAAATGTTATTCTTATGAAAAAATTAATTTCAGTTTTGATTAGCTAATGCTTATTAACACATAAAATTAGGCACATCTCATATCTAATACAGTAGTACCTTAAAATAATATTGCCTTTCTATTTTCCAAAATTACATCCTCCATCAAGTCCAAACAAGGACGTAAACTTCCCCTAGTGCACAGCAGGTTATGCCCTTTGCAATATTGGTAATAGCTATTCAAAATGATGTGTCTTTACAGTCTTCCTCATAGAGCTAAGTGAGAATGGGTCTTGGCAAACAGAAGCTCCACCAAGCAAGTTTGTAAAAAGCAAGCACATGCTGATATAGCAAGACCTTTAAATTGGGTAAGCTGTAAACTGGTTGCCACACTTATCCATTATCCCCAGACACAACACCCATAAAGGGCTCATTCCAGCCTACACCAGTAGCACAAAAAGCCATTAGCGCAGGTAATTGCTGCGCAGCGGCCTTTAGGCAACGATTGCATGGTCTCAACTCGGTTCACTCAGCACAGGTGGCCACATCACAGAAACCACTGAGTGCTGCATGGGCAGGAAGAGCCAGCTGCCCCCTTTTCCCCAGAAGCCCCTTCCTCCTGAGCACATCTGGGCCCTCCCCAGCAAGGGGACAGACAGACATTTTCCACCATCAATTAGCTGCTTCTCTCAAACATGAGGCTCTCTTCTAGGAGGGAAGAAAAAAAAGTCTGGGACCTCATGATAAGCCTGGGGTATTAATAAAAGCAGTTTGGTTTACAGGATAAAGTAGAGATTTTATCATCTGCAGTTCAATCTATCACCTTAAAAATATGTGAAATCACATATTTATGTAAAATCATTGGCTTCAACACACATGAAACAAAAAGCTTAAATAAAGACTACTTGGGGAAGTAATTCTAAAAGATAAAGAAAGAAGGACACATGTAAGACTGAAGGTCATACTAGACATTTCTCCTACCCTGTAATGTAGTGTTGTGGTAACACAGGACATAATAGCTGTCAAGAGATTTTCTTTAAGAACATAGATGAGGAGGGGGACAGATCCAGGAGAGAATCTCAGATGTGCAGAAGTAGAGGGAGTTATAAGCTTTCAAATTGTGTTTTATTTGCCTGCTGCTTTAGCCACTTTAATTTTTTCCTAAAACTTAAACCTCCTTCTAATCTTCTGGTTTCTTCAAGGTACAATTTATCACAGTCATATTTCATTTTGAAATGCACTAAAGCATGAAGGCAAAAAGGGAAGATGAAGTCTATTTAATCCCTCTGTTGCACTGCACTAAGAGCAAGCAAACAGGGAGTTGTAAGTTTATGAGGGAGGCAGAAGAAGAAATAGGAATGGAGTAATCTCATTGCAACTGGGTTTGGAGATCCTTAAAAAAGCAGTAATAAGCTTCCAGGGCTCAACTATTTGATTGTAGAGCGGAAAAGCACTTTCAGCCTAAACTTGACATCACTTGGCATCTCCTTAACTAGCGGGGCAAAGAACACACTGCTATTTTACATGGCTATGAAGTACATGCCACAAGAGATTCTAGTTGCAGTGAGGGCCAAATACAGACATCAAAGGCTGGCATTTGGATGCAAAGAAGTGAGAAACACACTTATTTCTCATAATGAGAAATGCGACTTATGCTTTATCAACCCCAAACTTCTAATAGGAGTTACATAACACAAAGCTCTGCTCCTCTCTGCTGACTGCCAAATAGCTATCAAATATTAAAGAGATGAGCACGGGCTCTGAAAGGGGGTTGTATGATCACTGCGCGGCAGCCTTAATGTGCACGTGTGCGTGCATGTGCCTCTGTGTACGTGAGCAAGAGACTCTTCACAGCAGGGTGCATCCTGAAGGTCAGTAAATAAACCCATAAACCTCCTCTCCCTGTGTTACATTCCCATCATTCCCAGTTGCCCCAGGAGTAAGAAGCCTGAAGCAGAAGGGGAAAGAATTGGGTCAAGCGCTGTTTGCAACCACTCTGCTGATGAAGTAAAGGAGCTGTCAGGGATGGGCTGTTCACAGAATGAAAAAATTATTTGGGTTTGGAAGGGACCTCAAAGACCATCTAGTTCCAATGCTATGGGCAGGGACATCTGCCACCAGCCCAGGTAGCTCAAAGCCACATCTGACCCAGCCTTCAACACTTCTTGGGATGGGACTTCCACAAATTGTCTGAGCAACATTTTCCTGTGCCTCACCACCCTCACAGTAAAGAATTTATTCCTAATATCTAATCTAAATCTACCTTCTTTTGGTTTAAAGCCATTCTTATCAGTACAAGCCCTTGCAAAAAGTCCCTCTTCACCTCTTCTCTAGACCTCCTTTTGGTACTAAAAGGCCTCAATGAGGTTCTCCCTGGAATCTTCTTCAGGCTGAACAGCTCCAGTTCTCCCAACCTGTCCTCATAGGAGGATATCCCTCTGATCACCCTTATGACCCTTCTCTGGACTTGCTCCAGAAGGAGTCCAAGCCCCTAAGTCCTACAAGCAACGTGACATGTTAGAAATAGCAGTGGCACCAACCCTCCCAATTATGGAGATTTTTTTGAGATCCAGTGATGGAGCGACATTGGTTGCTTGCTGACCCCTGTAATTTAAGTAAATATTGTAGGTTTTTCTAGAGAGGAGGAAGGAAAAAGGAAGCTGCATCATGGATTCACAAGATTTGAAGTTGGCAATATTAGGACCGTGACTAGAAGAACCAAATCAACCATTGGGAAAAAGGTGAAATGTGGGGAAAACTCTGTTGGGCATTTTCAATACCAACCTTCAGTTTCAATACACTTTCATGTAGTGCTGAGTATTCAGGGAGTTAAGCCATCCTGACAGTGGATGAGGATTTTCAAGTGGATCAAAGACCTGGAAGGCAAAGAGGAGTGGGATGTCTCCATTGGCTTCCAGGTGGTTTTCTAATAAGATGAAGTATAATTTGTTTCCTTTTGTACTCTCTGCTGACATAGCCATTTTCACAGAGGGAATAAAAACAACTTCAGGACTTGTGGGGAGCAAGACAGAACTGCTGACTGCTTGGTTCCAAGTAGTTCACCAATCAGTATAGTCTAGTCAAAAAGCATGCTGGACATGCAGGTATATAAAGAAATGGACTAACATCTACTGTACTTTTGAATTTTTGATCTAGAAGGAAAAGAATAAACTGGGGGGGGGAAGCAGGGAGGTGGGGAGAAGAAGGGAAGTGAAGCTGAAGAGTAGAAAAAATATTACTCTGATCCAAATACTATAAAAAATTTGGTGAGTGTCTCAATCAATGAAAATTAAATTCAAATGTGAACTTGAAAAATTTCACTGTCACGTAAGCTGAGATCTGAGCATGAAACATGTTGCTATAGGCTCTATCTATAAGGCACTTATTGAAGAGTTCAGGATATTTATGTCAGAGGTTATTGTTCTGTCAGTGAAATTAAGAAAAGCAGAGAGAATTTATCACAAAAATTGTTTAAATTGCACCTGCTTTGACAGAATATAGACATGTATTGAATTACCCAGGATGTGGTACATGTTTTATAAAGGTTGATAGCATTATTGTAGAAGAACCTTTTTATAAAATGTATTTTGATGTATCCTGTGTGTGAAGTTTCTTAATTTATCTGGAAGCCTTTGTGACAAGCAAATTTGCTGGTGAATTTCTGAAACTTTGCCTAGTAAAAAGATTTTCCATTATGAACTAAAGAAAGTAAGAAATGAATCTGTCAGTGGTTAACATCACCAACAATTTAGTGGGGAGCACTTAATGAACAAGAAAATATAAAATAGTCCCATATTCATGTTTTAAAGAAAACTAAAAATCAGAAAAAGCTTTTTCTAAAATAAAAATACATGAGCCTACTTTGCACGTGTCCTACTTTGGAAGGTAATTAATGAAAAACCAAAATCCAGCTAATCAAAGACTGCAATGTTCTTGGTAACAGGTGAAATTAACCCATGAGAGTCTCCCAACATGCTTAGCAATGTCTTCCACAGGTCTTTGCCATCCATTTGAGTTTTAACTGCTCATTTTTGCCCTATTGTCTAAAACCTACAAACAGACATTGAAACTTGTCTATCCTGTGATCTGCCTTTGAGGCAACCAGGCTGCAAAATACAGTGTCCTTCCCTAAAAATGAGTTTCTTCCCTTTTGTTTTTTGCCACACCCATGCAACATGACCTACCAAGAGGTACATCAATGCAGGCTGCTGGAACAAGGAGACCCAGCCCCACAGAGGACATGAAGCAGCATGGCCCAGGTCCAAGCTATGCTAGACATGATGGCTCCTACTTCCACAGCCCTCCTCCCTGCAGATCCACAGCTCACCCCAGATAATGCCCAGCACCCACTTGAGCAAACTAGACAGGTCATGCAGCAACATGTTCATTTATAAACTCACCTCCTTAGTGTATTAGTTAAACTTACATTAAACAGGTACTCCAAAGACAGAAGTTCAAGGATTAATGCCATGTAAACCATGACAAGCCTTTTGCAGTAAATGAAAGCCCACCAACCTACAGCTGAGTTTAAATTGGCAGTGCCTGCCATGAATAAATGCACTTCAATGCTAACTGCTGGCATCACAGCTACACTCATTTGGTTTTATGATTCAGCCAACGTTAGTCCTTTTTTGAAACAGTTCAGTATACTAGAGCCTTTTTTTTTTTTGCTTCCCCCAAAAAGATCATCTGTGCCTTTGGGATTTCTTTGGATTCATTTTCAGTACGAATATGTCATGCTATGAATGGGGTATTAAAGAACAGACTGGTGGAAGACTGAACTCTCCCTTTTAGGTTTATGGTCAACAGGCCCAAATAAAAAGAGTACAAAAGAAAGTGTTTTTTTTAAATTGCCACTTAAAAGTGTCAGCTATTCCTTGAAGCTCAGGTACTAGACTCAAATGAGTCAAATAAAAAGAAAACTCAAATGTTAACAGTGTGCTGATCGACAGCAGGCAACTCCACATCAGGCAACACACTGGGACCCTGATTACTGCAAAGGTCTGCAGACGATTCCCACATTGCTTTGCCCTTCTTGTGTTTGAGGGTGCCCTGCTCAACAGGAAGAGGCACTGTTGCTGTGGTTTCTCATGCCTCCCTGGAATATGACCAAAGACCCAACAAGTAATTTTTGTAGTCCCATACAGTCACAGTCTGAATATCAGCTTTTCTTTCAGGCACTACTATTTATACATGATTGTTTTCAACAGTGCATTAAAAGCCAGCTGGAGCAGGAAAGAAGGATAGTGCAGAGGATATATGTATTTTTCACTCCAGACACATTAAACCCACAGCCTTATTATGCTTTGTACTTCAGAGAAATTAAGTAAGCCTTTGATGAACATCTATTTTAAAAACGGACAGTTACGCTTCATTTGTACTATCCCTCTTTAGTTCCATGTGGTAAGGTATGTCTTTTACTGTAATAATGATACAAAAAATTAACAGACTCCCTAATTACTCAGCAGGGCAGAGAGCACAGGTCAGGCTGCAGCACTGGCAGTCACCATCCAATTGCTCTCCTGACATCCATGGTCTCTCTTCAGCTGTGCCCATTCCTTCCCTCTCTTTTTCACTTTATTTTCCTCTAGAACATATACTTCTTTTTCTAACTCATTGCTTCTCCTTTACCCACTCACAGCTATTGTGTGAACTTGGGCTGATAACTGGGTTTAATTAACCATACTTGTATAATGTAGCAATACAATTTCAATATGACTGCTATGTTAGGAATAGTGGACTAATCTAATGGTCTACTGAAGTGCAGCATTCTCCGTTAAATTGAAGGTGCAACTTCTCCTAAAACAGAGCAAGCAAAGCCAACCACATGCTTCATGTACTATTAAAACACCCTTATTCAAATTCACTATCAAATAGACTTCTGAGAAGAAAAACTGTATCTTGTAAAAACATAAGGTGGCCTGAAATTAAATGTGTATTCGTTTATGATGAAAAAATGCCCCTGTCACCAGCTGGAAACATTATCCACTCATCACTTAAAATGTATTGGGAGAAAGGACTGCAACAAAGAAATCCATGTCATGAGGCTTGGTGTGAGAAATTTTGCAGCTTATGTACATAGTCACTTTCTGCTTGATGCCTCTAGATCCTTTCTCATTTTGTTTATTTTCATGATCTCTAATGTTCTGTGCATATACACACACATGAAAAATCACTGTAGAGGTCTCAACTACTCCATGCTGATGAATACATTTCAAAACATTTCTCTGTTCTGTCCAAGGACACAGGTAACATTTTTTCTGCTATCGCCAAGAGAAAAGTCACGCTGCTAAAGCTGCATGTGTAGATGAAGTTAGGATGACAAGGGAAGGATTATGTTTAGGCAAATTTTGTTTATGCATAGTAAGGGATGTTTAAAATCTTCAGGGATCTGAGAACTGGAGCCAACTTGGAAGCAAATGTTCCCACCCTTGCCCACAGTAAGATCAGCAGAGTGCTGTTGGGAAAACTCTGCCTCTTTAGGAAAGCAGACCGCATCTACCTTTCCCTCCATTCTGTTTTAAAGTAAAACTGAGGAGCTTGGTGTTTTCCACAACAACTCAGTAGTCAGGGTGTTAAGTCAGAACAGGGACAGCCAGGTATAGTTGCCTGCTCTGACTAACTCAGCCCAGGCATTTGAGTATCAGTCGCCCAGGTGTGAGGGAAGGGTCCTAAACATAGTATCCTGCCAAAAATTTTCCAAACTGGTTCTTACCAAACTGTTTAGTGTTCTATAAAACATGATATTGGCTGTGCTAAGGTGAGTCCAGCATTACATTGTGGAGACAGGACCCACACAGGACCCTGGGAGATCAAATCTCGTGGTTCAGGCAAGGAGAATATAATACTTAGAAAGATGTGGAAGAGCTGCAGCAGGAGACACTGAAAAGACATCTGAAGAGGAACAGCATATTGATCGTGGGGGTAGAAAGTATGAATCAACAGACATCTGATTCTGATAATCCTATATGATTTGCCAATCCCTTAACCATTTTCCCATAGCAGCTGACTGTGCTGTCTCCTTTAACCATGCTGTTCCATCAGGATCCACCTGTCTGTATCCTCCAGCAGTGGTCATTACAGGCAAGCATGTGGTACCCTGTCACACAAAGAAGTGCTGATAGGGACCTTCAGGACTCCAGATCACACTGAAGTGTTTTGATATCTAGCAGTGTGTAGTCTGGGATGCCATTTGAAGGAGATCTAGATAGATGGATTAAGGAATGAAGGTCTTAAAAAGAGGGTGAAAAGTCAGGTCTTTCTAATCTCATTCATCAGACTATGGCATGTTGTTCCACCCCTTCCAACAGGTAGGTCTGGACATTGTCTCCTCAAGTCTCCACAAGTTCTCCCTTAGCATAATTACTGTGACACTCTCTCTCTCTCTTTGTAGTAAGATGTTTCAGTGACTAGCAGTACTTTTCCAGCTACAGGATTTCAGATTGGGAAAATTAAAGGGTTTGCTGGCCATTCTAGACATGGCCAGGATGCACAGCAGGGCCTCCCAGTACTCACTTTCTATTTCATTCACAAGCAGAACATGCCAGTCTGACTGTAAGGCAATCCTAAAGAAAAGTTTGATGCAACACTGAGTGCTGGGAGAAAAATGTTCTGCTTTCCCCTTGCTGATCTGTATAATGGTAATGACAGAATAAATGACAACATTTAATCACTTTGGTCAGATGGCTGCAGGGATTACAGAATACCCCTGAGAGCACCTGGTTGGCATGGGTCCAGGTGCTCTGACACAGACCACAGAGCATTTTGTGAAGTGCTTATCAAAGAGCAGGGCTGAGGTGCAACGGGGCTGAAGTGCAGCTGGGCTCACACTCACCTTTCAAACATCAAGGAAACCATAGATGGCTTTTGATTTTGTATCCAAAATATTTAAATTCAGGGATGTCTGAGCTTGCTGCTGTTGTTTCATGGCCCCTCAGCAGGTGTAACACAGACTCCTGTATGACAGTCTGTGACCAAGAGCTCACACTGGCAAGGCTGCCTAGTGGCACATCCTTTGTAAAGATGGGACATCTTCCAGTGTAGGGAGACATACAGCATCATGGATACAGGACATGACAGTACAACACAGTCAAAAAAAGCACTTAATAATGCCTAAGAGCCATCTAAGTTCAGCCTGCTGCAAGTCAACATTTAAAGGAAAAACTTCTCCCATCACAGGACTCCCCACGTTGCAAATGAACCTCCAATTAGTTTCATTAGGGCAGCTTGCAGCCAGAATGGGACTTGCCAAGCCACAAACCCTGTAGTTGGCAGAGCAGCATTATCTGTTTAGGAAATAGGCACCTTTGCTCAGAGATGCTGCCAAAATGTAATGGAGGAGCAAAATCCAGTGTGGAAATGCCTCTGAACTGCTGTAAAGTTGGGGTCAGGTTGGCAAGACCCCAAGAGTGTGAAAGTCCTTCTTCCCTAGCCTGGCAGCCAAAGAAGACATCTGGAAGGCGTGAAGCTGAGTTTTCAAGGTTGTTTATTTCTTCTTATCTAAAATATTTTCTTTCTGACCCGCCGAGGTCCAGCTAGTACAGAAGCCATGGCAGTTTGCCCTGGGCCCCGGGCATCTCCCACATTATATACTCAAAATTACGTGTACGATGTTTACAGTCCCCGTACCAATACCTAAAATCTATGTTGGACAGTGTGTCCCTATCCTAGACCAATAGAAAAATGTCACTATCACACCGAGACATGGAGGACAAGAAGAAGGAAGAAAAGGCTAGGGCACGCCCAGATTCCTCCATCTTGTACCCCTGAATTACATTCTAAAAAACCCCAAAATTCTACTTTTTCACCCTGTGTCAATTCCCTTGTTACACTACTCGAGCCCTTTTGGCTTTTAATTCCTCATATAAGGTTGGCAGACTCTCCCATGGGCAAAAATCGAAGCCACAGGTGTTTTTGACTTGCTGCCAAAGTCCCTGAGCCCCCTGCCAGGGTCTCAAGGCATCCAGAGCAGCCAAAGGGATGTTCTGGACTCCGACACTGTAATTGGAAAATTGTGCTTGCAAACCAGTTTACTTTTTTTTTTTTTTTTTTTTACCTGGCACAGGTGCTGGGAAGATTTTAGAAGGACATAAGCAAAGACTTTTCTGATTTGAGGTTTTCTTTGTCAAGCTCTCTTCCTCTATTCTACTTCTCCACAAGCTATTACATAGTAGCCTTTATTGTAGATAAGAGGCTGGACCATGACTAGGGTTGAGTCAGTACAGAGTAGATTAATTGTGCTCCAGCAAATGAAGTTTGTTCGGATTTACAGTGATGCAGGAGAAGAGATTTTCACCTGTTTCTGCTCTTC
The DNA here is from genome assembly GCF_031753505.1 of Anomalospiza imberbis. Lineage (NCBI taxonomy): Eukaryota > Metazoa > Chordata > Aves > Passeriformes > Viduidae > Anomalospiza > Anomalospiza imberbis. The sequence continues at coordinate 27,217,144 of NC_089682.1, forward strand.
CACTGAGGGAAATAGATAGGGAAGCATGATCATTTTGTGCCTGAGGAAAAAATATATGTTAGCACCCCATTCAGGAATAGTGATCATCCTTGCAGTATGGCTCAATAAAAGAGTAATTTGAATTGAAATTTTGTATTTTGTGGACAATAAGACCCAGTTTTCACTTATTAATATATGAGTTTGTTTCAAGGTATTCAGTGTTAGCTCTACAGCCAAGTTAAACATGATTTGTTCTATTCTGGAAGCCCAGAAGGTAGACAACTGAGAATTCTTTTAACACCAGGAAACTCTCATTTGGCATAGAACCAAAACAGACAGCTGTACACAGTGTATGGGACCTGTCAGGAACTCTGCTGAGACAAAAAAGCATGATAAACTGCAAATTACAACAACCAAGTTGTTAACGTTCCTGCCTCCACCTTAAGTATTGCACTTGGGGGTTGCACTAGCTAGTGCTGGTGATGTCTTAAAAGCGAGTATGATCAGGGAGGCCAGAACAGCCCATGATTTGATGTGATAAATTAAATATGACAGATCAGGGTCTGATCAGTACTGTGTGGAAAGCTGGGTGTAGAATGCACTGTTCTCCCAAACTAACAACCCCCTCTCCCAGATGTGGTCGGCAATGGGGCCAAGCTGCCTCAGTGCCCGGCAAGCTTCCTCCAACAGCAGGTTTGGCAGGGTTGCTGTACCCTCACCAGGAGCTCTGGCTGGCAAAGACCTGCAGCTACAAATTGTACCTTATCATGGCTCAGCTCAACAAAGTTATGCTGGCACAAAGTCCCAGGGTAGACTGGGCCAAGTCTTGTTAGGGAATTGTGCTATTAGACTGTATATCTTGGGTGCTTAAAAGCACTAAAACTTGTGAATTGACTAGTCTTTGTGGACTGAGAGCACCAAAACTCACCTCACACCATCATTATCACCTGGTATTCAAAAGAAGTCCTGTCCTTAAAAGAAGTGTAATCCTGCATATCATAAGAGTTGTGCTACCTCTTGGGAAATACAGCCCCACCGGAATACAGCTCACCAAGGGGTTGGGAACATGAAGCACCCAAACTACCGCTGCTCTGCAGCGTTGCAGGGCAGCTTTGGAGCAACTGGCTCCAATTTTCCAGTCTTCATTTTATTGTGAAACAGATGTTATCCTCATAAATTCCATTGTTTTCATTAAAATCATTCTGAAGGCACTTTTTTAGCCTTTTTCATTAAGTGCACACATTCACCTTGCAATACAACATTAAAGCAATACCAGCTGTCAACCATGTGATTCTTTACATTTGAGGTGACTTTAACCAGAGATAAAAGTAAAAGAACTAGCCTCATTAGCTCAGCAATTTTGACCAGACATGTTGATAGAAGAAACCTAAATTAATTTAACCTGTCACACATTTACTCCAACTTTTCCACTACCTGAACATGTAGATGTCAAACATCCTCTGCTCCTTGCACTCTCCTGCTTCCCTCTTTGTAGAGAGTAGAACTTACCTACATTTGCTTTGCTGTCCTTCAGAGCTGTCTGACTATACTTTTAAAGAAAATCAGTCCAGGGAGTGAGGCCAAGATCTGGCTCCTGATGGCTCACTCCCCTTTGCTGCCCGCTGTTTTGCCTCCGCAAGACAGTCTCTGGACATGGTCCTGGGATATGTTGCTTCATCCCCTAAGGCTGACATGATGAAGACTACCCCACATTTTTCTGTGTCTTTCTTATAGCATCCCCCCTCCAACATTATATCAGCACATCATCGTGGTAGGAGCTGCATGTGCTTTCCTCCCATGTCCCAAGGTACTGAACACAGGTCCTCCATTTCATGTTAGCAAAGCACCATTCTGATGCTTCCAGAAACCTGGAACTAAAAACATGCACAACAAATAATAATTGTGTTTCAGGACCACCACCAAGTATTTGGGGCTCAAGGAGATTTAGGGCTGAGGGCTGTGTGTTGTGGGTGTGGCCAGTCTGCTTCTAAAGGACAGCTCAGGTTTGGGGGACAGAGGACAGAGAGAGCCAGCACTCTCTAAACTGAACGCGTTTGGCTCATGCAGATGCTGCCACCGGTCCGTAAAGCTGAGCGTCCCCACACCACTGACCCAGCACTGCCTTGCCTGGCTTGACACTTGCAGAAACCCACATGTCTGGCAGCATGTGTGTGAAAGGAGAGGCTCTCCTGTGAGCAGAAATGTCACGGTCCAAGAACACACCTTGGCTTGTCCGTAAATCCTTCTGAAAACCTATCCACTCGTATAGATGCTTTTCCAAGCATGGATTTGTAAACATAGTAAATAGTACCTTACTATTAAAAACTACACATGAAAGCAGCATGCAGTAACAAGAACAAATAATTACATGTTCTAAAACTTTTATCAACTTTAATTCAAAAAGGTTCTGTAGATAATCATGTGCTTTCAACAAAAAACATTCAGAGAAACAAAACTGCATTATGTAATTGAAGAATAATTGCTCTACAGGAAATGTATAGTTAGACTCTGCTATCTCCTAATTATATTTTCAAAACTACCTCCTTTTTTAACAAATATGTTGAATCTTGATCTTTTATTGTTGTTACTGTTGTCTGCTATTCCCATAGCAGTAAAAAACGATTGTAACTAGTGCATGTGTGCGTTAAAAATAACCAACCACTTCAGCAAGTTATTCTTTTTTAAAATGTCTCCATTAATGTCCATTAAGATATCAACAAACTCAAATAGTTTGACATGGCCAAGAAACGCTCTTAAAATTAAGTTTCTTATTGATCTCCAATTTAATTTTAAAAAGCTCTGTATTAATGTGTGACAGCTTAAAAGACTATTTAATACTCATATTTCTGTGATTTTTGTGCATGACTGGGGAATAGAGGAGACAACAAAGAATCAGTATTTTTCTCTTTGAAGCTAAAAATAATCTCCATTAGATAATATTTGTCAAATTAGGACATTCAGTTATTTAAAACCAACAGGTCATCTTAAAGGCTGACAAAATACAGGTTTTTGAATGTAGATATTTTCAACTTGATACTTTCTTAAAGCATTTGATGGGAGGGGATTAAGAAATTTTAAGCAAATATATGCACTCTATTTGAAAAACCTTATATGGTAAATAAGCTTCAGTATGGACACTGGGACACATGAATTTTTGAAGACTTGCAATAAACTTATCATATTTACAGCATATCCAACTTCATGCTTTATTAGTGTGACCTCAGGTTTCATGAAGTGTGAAAATGGACATCCAACACGAAATCTCTTTGGCATTTCAGCTGCAATGTTACTGCTGAATGCAGAATGTAAATTGCTTCCCCGCTTTCATTCTCCTAATGAAGCACTTACAACTTATTATAATACCCATTTGAACTAATGTCTTTTAATATGCATAAATACCAGAATGTACTGTTTTTTTTTCTCCACCATGCAAAGGCCAGTTGAATTTATCTGCTGAAACTCAGATTCAAAATGTTTTCATGGAGGAGGATCCACACACAGACCATGCCTGAAGAAAACACTTCCATCAGCCCTTACAGTTCTATGAAAGAAGTTAAATAAAATTACATCAGAAGAACAAAAGTGAAGGTCCATAGTAGTGCTTCTGGGAACCAAGTGCCAAAATCTTTTGGGGGATAAGACTAGGGGCTCTGGATGTTTGTGCTTAAGAGAAGGCAGCAAGAAGTGAAGGACTGGGGCTCCTGGCGTGACTCAAAGACATGGGAACTTCACCAGCTTCAGAGGGCTGCAAACCAGCTCCTCATGAGGAAGAATGAAGGACTGGTAGGGCAGTGTTAAAAGAAAGGCAACCTGTTATTATGAAAGGCAACTGTCACTGAAAAAGGGTCACATTCAGAAGGCAGAGCTGTGCTAAGGCGTCACATGAAGCACACTGTGCTATCTCTCCCTCCTGGCAAAAAAAGCATCCACCCTAGTGAGTTTCATGCACAGAGTCCCCCCAGAAAATAGTTTTAATTGTGTGCATTCAGATAAGCAATTATACTAAAGGCTATTATGCCAGTTACCCCAAAACAATATAAATAGTCATCTCGCTGACAGATAAAACACATGGTGCCAACTCCTTATAACAACAGGACAGGCTATTAATCCCATTCAGTTTTGATGATATAATGCTATGGAATATATTTCTGCCCACATTACTGACAATTAATGCAGCTTGCATGCTGAGAGGAGAAGCTTTGTGATCAAGGGGAGTAAAATTTCCATGTAAATGTGGGACAAAGGTACCAAATGCATGGCAAGACTGAAAAGGAAAGATTTACTACTCAGTGTGCATTTTGCCAAAGAGATTTTTTTAATAGTAGTAATAGCAGAGAAATGTCCTGCCTGTTAACTAATTGGATTTGTGCAATTCAGGCACACTAATTTATACTGAAACCGCTTGCTTGCCTTCCCTCTTTTCAGCCTGGCAGATGGACTAGGCACAAATGTGAAATTCACTCAGTCATTGCTACTCATAGCCCACTTAATTCACAGGCCTTTGTCAAAACTTCTTAGTTGAGATTAAAAGAGAGGGTACCATATCTATCATAACCATCTGGACTGAAATCTGCCAATCTGGACCGATTGGACAGAAGCCTAAACTGTACTAAAGAGCAAAACCCTGTTGGGGCTCAGTGGAAAGAATTCAAGCACAATGGAGAGGAGGTGCTCCAGGAGGTGAGCACACTGAGCCCCGATCTCCACTCCTCAGCTCCTCTGCTGTTCATGCCACTAGAGATAGGTTAGTGAAAAATGCTAATCAAGGCATTAGCATTTTATAGCTTTCTCTTTCTCTTTTTTTTTTTTTTTTTTTTTTACAACTGACAGTATTTATGCAAAGTGGGAATCAACTAAGAACATTAAGAACATATCCTGCATGTTTTACTTTGAAAAACGAAAAAATTGATTAGGTGATGCGCTGTCAAAGCATCACACTTTTGGCTAAGAAAGCTCTTTCTAATGAAAATATAGTGCTGGTGGCTGAGCACAGTTAGTATATTGACTATGTATTTAGGATTCATCAAAGTCCCAAAGTGCTCAAATGCCTCTGGCACAGGATAGAGGAGCCAGTCTGAAGAGATGAAGGGCAGGACATCAGTCCGGGATGGCTGCTGGGTTGGTTTAGCTCTGATTTCATCTGCTGATAACCAGGAGTCTCTGTAGATCCCCAGATTCCTCATAAAAATAAGCAGCAACTATTTGTTCACATCAGTAATTGCAAAAAGCAGTTAAGGCTTTTTAAATCTACACTTATCTCTCCATGGCTATCCCCAACTTTTTAACCTCCAGAGTGAATTATCATGGCAATCTGCACACTCTGCAGAGCTGTTAGAACATTAACTTGGTTGGTTGGTTTTTGGTTTGGGTTTTTTTTTTTTTTTTTTTGGTTGTTTGTTTTCTTTAAGAGTGTCCTACCTGCAGCCAGGTATCAGGAAAAGCAATACAACTTATTTCTTAGTGAGTGAAATGCCTTCAGGTGTGACAGGTCCAGGTTTGTCTCAGTGCCATCCTTCACTGTCAAACTAAGTACTGCGTATAAAGGCCTTTGGCTGTGTAAGAGCCAGCTCCGAAAAGTGAGCAGTATGGGGGTGACAAAGCACAGCAGTAGGTATTACGTCCTTGAAGGTTGCATTTATAAAAATCCACTCTACCAGTAAATAAATTTTATTACAAAACATTATTTGCACTGCACACACATTTCTAATATACGAGCTTTTGAAAATTTGGGTTGTATATCTCATCAGATATTCAGGGTCAAATCTGTAGGTGGCTCTATTGACTTGAATAAATTGACTTCAGTTTCCAAAGATCCTAAATCTGATTTTGATGTATTTTATTTTAAATACAGCTGACTGAGAGGAGAGTGACTCTATTAAACTAAAATGTTTCACTTCACAGAGAAGAACTGTTAATTACTTATTTTATGAGCTGGTGCATTTAGTTTACATTCATCTGACTTGAATCCAGTATCAAACTTAAAGCATAATTGAATACAGTATGGATTGCAGTAGACTAGATTTTTGCTTCTGTACCAGGTTTTTGATTCTATGGGTTTCAAAAGAAGATAAAAAAGTTCTGTATGTAAACAGTACTTTTTGTTTGCAAAAAAATTGCAAAATGCTTTATAATAGTTATTTTTTTAACATCACCAAGACAGCAATGATAAAACAGAGGATAGGACACCTGGAAGTATACATAGTACTGATAGTACTATAAGAAACAGAAACATCCCCATGATATTTGCATGTAAATAATGAATTTACATAATTTATACTAGCAAAACTGCTTATGAACTTTGTTAATGCTTTCATTTTATCTATAAATGACATTAGCAGCCACAGTTATTTCCAGAGGGATTACAGATTGCATGTAAACACAAAGCTAAGAAACAACTCCCTGTGTTCTCAGAATAGAAAACATGAGAAAATATTTTTACTAATCTAACATCTGGAACTCCAAAGGAGGCATTGAGTTTCTCTTAGCTACAGAATCAGAGCAAGAAGCAAGATTAAAATATGTCAAGGAAAGCAGGAGGCAAATGGACAGAGATGAGGATAATGATATGGTGAGACAAGGTACCCATACAGAATTGCAGTCCCTGGAGCCAGAAGTGACCACCTGTCCAGACAGACAGAGAAGCCAGCGTTAATAATTTGCAGGTCTCACTCCCATTAAGGACTTACAAAGTAACAACATGCTATCTTTCACTGTTTTTTTTTTCCCAAGTAAAAGGGACTGTATAGATGGAAAGGGTGGTGTATTTGTGGGTAAAGCAGATAAGTTATTAAGAGCAGTGCAAAGATAAGGTTAGACTTCGATGATATAATGTGCTAATAAAGCTGGGAGAGATGTTTCCTACCCAGAGTGTTTTAAAGCCCTTGACCACTGCTGCAATATTAGCCAGTTAATTAGGGTTCGGACATGCAGCAATTTACTGAGAAATGAAGTTTCAAGGTGCCGTACATAAAATTATAAAAAAACCCACCCAAGTTTTCGCAGCACTGTTTCCAGAATGCTTTGATGTTCAGATCCATTTAATAAAAACAAAGACAGCAAAGATACAGATTCCTGAAATGCTGTGGGAAAAGGCTGGAGAGGGAAATGCACTTTCTGTACAAGAGCTGGGTTTCTCAGCAGCAATGACAAATTTTGTGCCTTTGAGCAGGACTTGGTCAGGACCTTCCATCTCCCTGCTGAAGGCCCTATGGCCTGGGAGCCCCAGCTTGGGCAGGGAGCAGACCTCAGCCTCCTCCATCTGCAGAGCCTGCGGCACGTCACCAAAGCACAGCTGCCCCTCTTGACAAGAAATGGGTGAATACATGACCACTACTCTTGCAGTATCCTTTCACAGGAATATGGCTGTGTGTTACAGACCACAGATTTTCTTGGATGGAATAGAGCAGTCTGTGGGCACAGAGAAGTGCATTACCTCCAGTCCCCAGAGCGGGACAGCTTTGGGGTCTGGGTGATGCTGCAGCCCCCATGGAATAGTGGTGGCTGTTTGGCAGCAGCTGGTGAGCCAAGGACCCCAGACTCCCTGAGCACCTCTCTACATCCACCTCTGCTGCAGAGAGCTTGCTTTTTTCCTCATTTAATGAATATTTAAGTAAGCTGTGCAAAGTGGGAACACCATTGGCAAAGCAAAAAGGGTATTCTGGGATCCGCCGCTCCCATTCATGTTTATAGGAACTGTTCCTGGAAATGGGTTCAAGTTCCCCCAGGCAGTAAAGGGAATTGAGCCTCTCATGTCTCGGGTTAGTGGTATAATTATCTTCAACTGAGTAAAAAGGCAATGGGTTCACCCTTCCTCTTTGGTTTTCTAATCCAGGCTTTTATCTCATTTGCTTTTATTTCAGAGCTTAAAGATGAAATGTGACACAGAAAAAGAGAAAACACTGGAACAAGATGCATGGGTTTTTTCTTTCTTTTGGGGCAAGAAAGAATTTCTTTGTCTTGATTTAAACCATTTTTTTCACAATTGATTGCTCTTTGTCAGAGAACTAAAGAATGAATAAATATGCTATTAATCGCAGTTTGGAATTTTATACCAAGCTCTCTTTGTTTTTTTTTTTTTTTTTCACAACTAAACAAGCAATGCACACACAAAACTTTTAGTATATTAACAAATAAATGTCACATAAAATAATTAGATTCTATTAAAAGCACAAGTTAAAAATGCTAAATATCTTCTTTTTAATGACACAATTTTTAATGGAGAAATCATATATCCATATATCTATGTATCCACTGACCACAGTTAGTTCAAGTGGTGTTTAAGGATATTATGATTCTTTTGGGGAACAAATAAAAAGTTGTAGTTGACCTTAAGTTGTTTTTTGAAAGTCCTTTAAGTAAAAGCACAAAGAGAAAAAAATCCCCAGAAAGAGGAATACTTGCTTTACCCTGGGCACCTTTCTCTCTTGAAAATTACTTATTAGCAAATGTCATTCAAGAGAGTTAATATGGCCCTATCTGTCTCAGCAAACTTCACGAGCAGAAAGTTGAAAGCACTGCTTCTAATTTGTCCCTGTATTTCAGTCACATTGCTGGTCTTGGTGAGTTACACCGGACTATTAAAATAAAGTAGCAAATAGGAAAGAGGAGAGGAAAAAGAAATGGAGAAGAAGAGAGCAGAGGACAGGGTCAGATGCAGCATCCATCTGGCAGGCAAAAAGGGAGTTAAGTGGCTATACAGCCCCACAAGCACCTGCAAAAGTAAAACCACCCCTCACTCTCCAGGAAATCTTTCTCTGAGAAAAAGGGGACTAAAACAACTGGCAGACAGAAAAACTGGCAACTGACTACATTTTTACTATCCAGTTGTCCAAACACTGTAATGGTATGGTGGTGGTTAAATGTGTTACAAAGGAGAAGGTCTCTGGTGTATTTGACGCAGATTAACAATCTTCATCTTCACGGATGGGACGGTGAAACTGTGGTTGTGTCAGGAGAGCAACTGCAGGGTAAAGGGCTCTACAGACAGAGCCTGGAACAGCTGGGAAAGAGGAAGGTATCCTGCACACGGATGAAGTTTGATCACACACATATTAGTCCAAAATCTCTAGGTCTCACTACCTCTCCCACAACTGATATGTGAATGAAAGATGTTCATCAAGGTCTAATATAGATATTTTCCCTAACTCCTTCACTCTGGGACCTGACAACAACAGCATGCAAAAATATTGGCAGGAAAACTCTTTTTCCTTGATCAGCAATAGCCACATCTTGCCTTATTCTTACCAGGATTCCAAAACATGTAAATGCACCAAACTTCCCATCTTGTTAATTAAATTTGTCATAGGAAAATGACACTATATGTCACAGGTCAGGCTATTGTCCCTCTTTCTATAAAAGAACTGTTCCCATATAGCTGATGATACATACAGCTAGAATGACACAGGAGGGACAGCGTGTACCTGACTACTTTGCACTGTGGATTTTAACTGCCTTGCCTATCTCAGCATTATTTCCCCCCAAAAATATGGCTTTGATGTCTTCAAAACACTATACAAAAATGTCTGGGAATTTCATACTTTTTAAAACAGTGGTTGTTTCACAGAGTGCCTATGATTTGTGTGGGACACAAATCGGAGAATCATTCATCATTAAGAGTTGAAAAGACCTCTAAGATCCATAAAGTCCAGCCATTAACCTAACACTGCCAAGTCCAGTAGTACACCATTTCTTAGTGCAGCTAGTGCCATCTACGTGCTTTTTGAACACTTCCAGGGACAGTGATTCCACCACTTCCCTGGGCAACCTGTCCCCTGTTCCAATGCCTGATCACCCCTTGCACAACATCTCTGTAAAGAAGCATTTAAAGCATTCTGCAGAGGGTTAAATCTTAGAACAGAAATGCCCACATCAGACAGTAAATCACTGGCAAAAATTCTAGATCTTTCTGTACCAGCAGTTAACCAAAAAGGCAAGGTACTGATGCTGTAGCACATTTCCACAGGTTCAAAGATTTTCTGCTAACTCCTTTCATACATGCCCTGTTCAACACCCTAAACTCAGACTGTTTAGGTGACAGAGGAACTCCATCAGCAGACTCGGCAAAATATCTTGAAAGAGACTTTTTTGTTGCTATTATACAGTGCTAGCATTTAACTCTGTGTTGTCATGGAAATCCTCTCTTCCCTAAGATGTTTAAAGTAAACAGCCATCTCTCTGCCTTTCTTCAGTTTTCATGAATGACAGCTTAACTACCACAGCCACCACTTATCCACAGGTGGTTTTGGCCATTTAAGGGGTGTTTCTCATATTTTTTCACTTAAGTCTGGAATAGAGGTCAAGGCATTCCTTTCTAATTGCTGACCTTTCTTCCCCTCAATTTCTTTTCTCTGCTAGCTGCTAGGGAAAAACCCACAGTGTTATCCATTCATTGATACCCATAGATGAAAAGGTATCAGTTCGAAATACCCCACCTTTTAAGACCATGCAAAAGTTTGTATTTAAAAAACATCCAGGTGGTACTTCATATACTTTTTCCAGTAAACGTGATGTGAAGAAAGGAGAGTCATCTGTGCATAAATGAGTAATATCAGCTTCTTCCTTAATCGAGAATGGTATTAACAACATTGCTGTATTTGCAGAAAACATGAAAAACACTGAACTCACCATGTCACTATATGGGAGCAGCTATCCTTAACACAAAAAAGATATTCTCTTCAGGGTATCCACTAAGACAAACATTAATGCAAATGATACTGCAAGTCACCTCTTCTTTGGGCACGCTTCCCTCAGTGTTGTTCAAGACAAAATACCTTGAAATTCTGCCTTAATAGATGCATTGTTTTAAGGGAATCTGTGTTCTTAACATTTTAAAAAGGAGATATGCACAGGAGGATTGTATATTGACACAAATTTACCTAATGTTCTCATTTTAGAATGAGAGCAAAAAATTTAGATACTAGTGTCACCATACCTCTTTTGTAGAGGCAAAGAAGAAACTGAACAAGTAAACTAGTCAGCAATGCACACTCAGATAAACTCGTTCCTGCTTTCCTGGGCTATCTGTGCATTACCACCATACTGAAAAGCAAGGGTGTCCCTAAGGCACCACAATATGCTTCCAGCAAGCATCAGCAGGGAGGATGCTTCCGCAGGGAGAAAGGCTTTTCAACAGGGCATGAAGCCACGTGCACAGCAAAACAAAACTGTAAAGCTCAGCAGGGAAAGATGTGGAGCTGGCAGAAATACTTCTGTATTGCTGAAATGAGTGCTGCTCCCACTCATACCAGGTCTACATTTGCCACATAACAGATCTCTTCCCTCTGTTTTGGGGTTGCATTAAGAAATGAGAGACACAGCACAAATTTGCTCTAAGGCTGAGTCGCAGCAGCACTGGCTGTAGGAAAATGCTGGTGCCTTGCTGTTGCTTACCTTCATCAATTCTGGGACAAGCCATGCTGCCCAATTATATCCTCCCCAAACCCCTGCCTTAGCAGAGCTTTAAAGGAAACTCACTCATTACAAGCACGTAGAACCCAAAAAATTAGCTTTTAGATAGTTTTGCACTGCCAAATGACCTTCTCATTTCTCTTCTCTATGAAAACTAAATCACAGGGTTCACATCCCAGACTGGTGGAGCGTTTTGCTACTGTAAGTTTAACAAAAATGTACAACTATTTAATTGTTTCAATATTCAGGTTCTTTATTGTCACCTGATTATGAGCCATCTGGGACTTCTCTACTAAACATCACTGACTGGCACTTTCAGTGTATTTGTGACTGTACAGTTCATTTCCCAAAACAGAACCTGTAAACTTAGGGAGAGAAAGGTGGCTGCCATTCCAATGTGTCCACAGTTTTCTTTGTCAAGTCCTCTGTTCTTCAGATGCTGGGAACACAAGTTTGGAACACTTCAAATATAAAACTGTTCTTTCTGTTGTGTTTTACTGTCAACTGAAGTCACAAAGCATACCACTCAATGACCAAAACACCATTTCAGCCTGCAGCAACATCCCTGATTTATTTTAGCTCAGGGAGTCATTCCTTCAGGTTGAAATGCATGCCATTGTACTGAATAAAGCACAGAAAATTCAACAGTTTAAATATTTTCTATGGTAAAAAATATATAAAGAATTATCTGACATGAGTGTGATGCAAGGTCTGTTCTCTCCAGCTCCTCTGTGCTAGGTCACAGACTTGGATAAGTAAGGTAAGAGCAAGGGTAATGAAACACTTTCCTCTGCTGCTGAGTCACATATCTATCCTATCTGTGCCTAATTTTCACTTGTGCTAGGATCAGGAAAACAATGTCTTCTCCATCCATGAGGAATGTCAGGAAAGTTCTTTCAGATCAGTGGATAGAAAGTACCATACCAATGCACTTTGTTAGCCTTTTAAAAAGAAAATATCTTTGGTAATCATAAAACTATCAAAGAAATAGAAACAATATATGTCTCAATCAATAAAATAAAATAGTCTGGAGCAGTATCAAATCCAGTGTTATTGTCACCACGTAAATGTTGGTCTCATTCAAGGTTTAATACAGCATAAACAAGGTGACAAAAATAAAAATTGCAGGGAATGGAATGGCATCTTCAATTGTTTATGAATTATAAAACTAAACAAAATGAGGAAGAACAGAAAAAAACAAGCATGTTGGAAAACAACTGTTGAGTTCACTATACATCAAACCAAATTTTGCTTCTGGGTTCTCAGAATGGAGCATTTCAATTTTTCACACTCTGAAACAAACCATACGAGAGCTTTAAATGATCCAGATGGGATGCCTTTTGTTAAAGCTTTTGAAATCAGCACTACAGTTCTGTTTCATGGATGAATTTTGGTTGGTGTGTTATTGCAATCAGTAATGCTAAAACAGTCTGTCAAGCTCTCAAGTAGAGAGATGACAGCAGAGAGAACTAAGGGGAACGAACACACACAAACACCCTTTTAAAACCCATAATGTAACATGATTTTTTTTTTTTTGAGGACATGAATCGAGTAATAAAGAAAAGGCAGACACTCAGGAATGGCCTGGCTGGTAAATCACAGCTCATCATTTCACACACTCTTGAATTTATGGATGAAAGCCTGTGAGAAACAAATAAACCGTATTTCCTATATATAATAAACTGCAGGCTGGACTCAGGATCCTAAGTATTTTGTTAAACAAATGAAACATTATTTTCTAAACACAGCAGTCCAAGTTCTATACGTAATAAAAAGATGATAGCAAAATTAATTAACCCTAATCAACATGGTTTTACAGGAAACAGGTCTGGTCAAGCAAACTTGCTGCTGTTTTCTGACAGAACAATGGGCAGAAGCAATCTACAATCCCAGGACAGACTTCTGTGCAGCACCCAGACTCATGCATAACTAACAACCCTGACCGTTTTTAAAAGCACTTACACAAAATCAATGCAGCTGATGCCAAATCGATTAAAAAGAAGCTGACAATGAGTTCATACACATGAATGAAACCCCTCTAATCATAAATGGGCTTCATCATCTGAGAGTAGCTTTTTTAATGGGGCCTACAGGGATCTGGTTACAAAACTGCTTCGTGTCTTCATGAATGATCTGAAAGAAAATACTAATCAATTTTCAGTAACAGCTGGAGAAGAATCAAAATTCGGGGTTGGGGGGGGCGGATAAACACAACAGTGGATCTGCCAATTATTTAAGTCATCTTGCCTGACAAGGAGGGTTCTTCTGAACTACAGTAAGCCCCTGCAGCCCTAAGAAAAATCACAGGTTTACTGGCAAGGATTAAGGAATAAAGGATGAGGGTCTGTGGCAGCAGTGAAGTCCTTAGGCAGGTACTGTACCCTGTCCCAACAGCTGCCCATCCATCAGGGGAAAACACTGACAGATTAGAGAGGGCTTGGATTCAGAAAAATGATAGAAAATTTATCTGAGATTGAGGAAATGAAACAATACCAAAAGACTTTCTTATTTGGCCAAGAGAGCTCGGAGGTGACTTGTTAAAAACATTTAGGTTGTTACAGAGGAAGGAGGTTTCCAGTCACAAAGATTACTTTAACCTAGGGGGAAAAGACATAGAAATATCTAATATCAAATCTAGATTCAGATTAAAAGGCTGTGTTTAACATATCAAGACCTTTTCCTAGGTAAAAGAATTTCTTGTTTGCTTTGCTGTTATCAACAAAAATGGGGGGGCTGCACCAATACTGGGGGCACGTATCTGTTAGACATGAAAAAACTGACATTAAAATTTAAAATAAACCAAATCCCCTTCTATAGACATACAAAGTTCTTTGAGGCTTTACTGAAGAGACAATGCTGACTAAACCATCCTGCTGAAAGATCAACTTCCTAAGAACAAGCAAGCACCCTATAGTAAGGCCTTGAAGGGGTACAGCAGAGATAAAAAAGGCATGCAGGGGGATGTCCTGCAGCCCTCAGCTGCTGCTCCTGCAAAACCTCATCAGTTGTAATACAAGACTTGCAGGTAAATTAAGTGCTTATTATCTTTTTGAGTATTAACATATCTGTTTGTAATCATGGCCATCTAAGGATATAGGGCAGGCAGGATTGGTAGAGAGATGCACCTTTGGGAAAAAAGCATGCACACTTTTGGGCACACACAACCCCCTTTCACAGGTGAAAGGTAAACTATGGAGTTGAACAGGATGAAAACCAGAGGAATAATGGTGAAAAAGGAGGTGGTGGTTGTGGTGGTGGTGAAAAAGAGATGGATGCTGGGGAATGGTCCTCACCGGCCTTGGTACAGCTTCCCCTTGCCCTGGCACACAACCCCAGCACCAGCTCCCCCTTCCCCACAGGCTCCTGAGGCCAGCATCAGGGTTGCAAGGCACCCTGCAAAGTCAGCACCATGCAGCTGCATTAATAAGTCACTTGACTTAATTCATTAACTCTCCAAGATTAGCAGAAGATGCATGCTATAGCCAAGACCAACAGAGCCAAATAAATTCAGAGTTTTCACAGCAAGTCACAGAGTTATACCTAGTTAACAGAATTCTTTTTTAAATGAGGAAAACATTCACTAAGTACTTTTCATTCTTCAGACCTCTGCAAAACCCTCTGCAGGATTTGCTTTAAACAAGGCTTCTCCCAGAGCAAGCACCAACAGAAAACATGATGAAGACTTTTTATTTTAATGGCATTATTTTTAATTGCATAAAAAAGTGGATTCTCAGCAAAAAGTCAGTTTCAAATTCATCTGTGAATAAAAGTAGCAAAGAGCTGCCAGACCTAGTGAAAAACTGCCAAGGTGGATGTGGGTGAAAAGGAGATTCTTCAAGAAAATCCTCTGATACCAACTGCCCTGGTTTGAGGGACCAGCCCTGCCTGCACCGGGCATAGCACGTACCCAAAAATGGCACTCCACTGAGCACTTGCAACCTCTTTACGTCCATTAACATTATGGTCACAGCAAGAGGGTTGTGTTTGACTGCAACTCCAAACAAATGCAGTCTTGTGTTAAAGATTTCATGCTCGCTTAATTTTGCTGCCAAGCAGCAGGCGGGTCAAGAGCCCTCTTCGTTCCCATGCATGCACTTTGCATCAACGAACTGCTGGTCAGGAAATAATAAGTTAGAGAGTTCCGTGAAACCAGTCTGGCTTTAAGGTGTGTGTGTACACAAACCCATGAGGAGATAGCACACACACAGATGGCAAGAGGACTTGCAAAGAGGCACCACCCATTAGAAGCAACAGGAGGCGGCCAACACAGTCCCTTCTCCTGGGGGTCCTCCTTCCACTCCAGCCCTGCCCACCAAATTGCTACACAAGCTCATTCCAGCTCCCTGCCCCACCAGCCATTGCATAAAACCATCCCCAGTTCAGTAGGCACTGGGACCTCTGATAGCCCTCTGCTGTCCTCCATTGCCCCAGGGTGATCATTTACCAGTGCTGGGGCTGGCAACCAGTCAAAACTAAAGAGTGCTGTGGGGCAGACCCCACATATCAGAGTGCTGGGTCCAGCACATACACCAGGCACAGCACCTCGTGCACATCGTATCCCTGGTGCTGAAACAAAACACCCTACTTTTTTGACAGGAATAAAAATAGCAAGCTAATCCCAAGAACTCAATATTATAGCTATTCCATAAGAAACTCCCCCAAAGTCTGTGCTTTGCAATTGGTAAATGTATTATTTACCTAAAGAAATCGTATAACTATTGCATATCCAATGTACATTAACATAATCTTTGTATGAAATTTGTATGAATGTATTCCTCTACCTGAGCTTAGACATAAAGATGCCAATAGTTTCTTCAAATAAAAAGGCAGAGGTATGAAGGTTGACAGCAAGCTCATCTTTTAAATATTCAAAAAGTCCCCGGGGAATTATAAAACTCAAGAACTACAGTGTGTTATTTCACAAAAAAAAGTAAGGAAAAAGTAGTTTTTCTTATAAAAGGTGACACACAGTAAAGTGCAATTCACACAATATAAGAACATAAAACCATGAATAAGAACCAAGTATTAAGTACATATAGAAGCTATTAATAGGGGAAATCACAGATGTTCTTTTTACTATGGATTTGAAAAATTCTGAAAAGTGACAGGACCTTATTAAGAAAAGTTTCTCCCATGTGCAACTCCTTCTAAAAATCCGTGAGAGTAAGAATTTATCTATACCTTCCATGACTCAAAAAACCAGAAATCAGTGAAAATTGGGAAGGAAGGTGATCATGGCAATCCTTGGTGAGGTAGGCTTGGACAGTGCCAGCCTTCTGTGAGTGGTTGCCACCTCTGTGTCTTGGGTATCCCAGTCCCTGGTGCAACATCCTAGTGACAAACACCCCTCCTGAGGTAGTTCTGTCCAACATGCTGTGACAGAGGAGCACAAAGCCCCAGTGTAAAGCAGCGTTGCTGCTGGAGAGGATGCTCTGGCCTTCTTCATCACCTGCACCTGCTCTTCCCTCTCCCGTCTCCTCCTGCCAGCATGAATATTTGGATGCTGTGCAGTGAGCTGGGTCAGGGAACTAACCCATATGAAAATTAACCCAAGATTAAGTATAATTAATTTCCCTTTGGTTTTGCTCCCTCATGCAGCTGGGCAAACCCCAGCAATGGCAGGAGGGGGAAAGGAGAGGGAGAAAAAGCTCTGAGAGCAATACATGGGGTAAGGATATCGGGACCCCCTGCCTAGAAGCAGTCTGGCAGGACAAGCATAAACATGTTTAAGCCAGAGGCAAAAAAATATTCAAGTCCTATGCCTCTAAATCCTTAGACAGAAATAAATTGGATGGGAAGTTTATATTTTACATCACTGCTCCAAGCTTAGTGGAAACAAATTCTGCTAGGTAGCAGGAGAAGGGAGGCTGGTGGTGAGAAGGACTAGACAAGCCATCTCTGTGGATCCAAAAAAATCCTGCTGACACAGAGGACACAGCAGCTCACCACCACAGCACTTGGGAGAGCCAGTGGCATGTGTCAACACCCAGGGGGACCCCAGAAGTTCAACTGTTGTTTGATCCCAAATGCTCAGCACACCTGCTCCACCTTGCTTGGGTGATGCTGCATTCATTGCAAAACAACCCATCCTGTAACAAGGACTGTCAAAACCATAATGCTACCACTGGATGGAAGTATCCCAGTATACTGCAGGTAAAGCTTTTTTCCTTCTCTCTCCTCTGCTTTTCAGTCACTTTCCACCACACACTTTTCCCAACCATATCCCTTGTGTGACAACATGATGTTTTAGTTTGTCAGCTTTTTTTGACACTTTGGCAAACAAGACACTCCTGATAAACATGACTTCCCTGCAGAAATTACAGCTCTGCACCCTGTGCCATTTATGGCTCTCATATGACTCTGAGAGTAAACTTTACAGCAAACCTTGAAAATCAAATCCTTCCATTCACTAGCTTTTAGGACTATAATCCTATCTATCCATTTATTTATTTTCTTGCTCTAAAATATTATTCCTTTCTTCTTAAAACCTCTGCATAAAAACTCTCCAGAGTTTGTAACCCATTATCCACAAAGAAAGGGTACATTTCAAAACACCAATACATTTGGGATAGAATTAGAGAGAAGTGGATTTTCATAGCTAACTTCCATATGGCACAGAATTTAGCTCCCTGACTTTGTCTGCCATTGAGATATGCAAGCTGCTGTCAGGTGTGCAGACTGATGAGGATTACAGTATTGGAGGCTCATTATAAACATACTAATTAGTACCATGAAGGTGGCAAATGCAGCACTTCTGACAATGTGAGTACTAGGTCACAAAAGACAAAAAGCTGCTACTTTAGAGTCCATAATAACGTTGCTTATGATTGCCAAACCAGTGAAGTAGAAAAAAGATTAAATTTTTTCACTGGATCACTGAACGCTTGCCAGAAAGATGGCACTAAAATCCAGGCAGTTAAGTTTTCTAATTCATAGCCAAGAAGTTCATAAACCAATAAAATACCAGCATATATCAAATAGACTATTTCATATTCAAGCAGCCCTTTCACTAACAGAAGTATTTTCCCAAAACTTACTTTCTTTCTTTCCACAGTAATTTAGAGTCACTCTAATGAGAGAAAGTTGTGATTCAAACCAGAAAAGTCTACATCTTAAGAACTGGCCAAAAATCAGTGAGTTTTTAGAAATATTTTCTAAAAACTCTAGCATGTGAAGAAGCCTTTTGTATATTTGTTTCTCCTACAGAAATGGCAAAAAGGAAGAAATGAAAGAGCTGGACTGTAGGGAGTAAAATTTTGTATGAGGTACTAAATAATCTCTCAGTTTGCAGACCATAAATTGCATAAAAATCATATTTTTGTCTTCGTATTTTTAAGCTGCGGAGTTTACATAAAATTGAAAAATGCTTCACATCAACATCAAAACATGAAATAAGATTATGTCTTCTGTTTGATAATGGACCTACAAAGCATGAAAATCACTCTTCTTTAATCTTTCAGTTAAGTCTACAATACAATACAGAAAAAGAATGGTAAGATTGTATGCATAGGCTGCTATGCAAATAGGGAGTCAAAATCTCGTCTGAACCCAAGGTGAAATTCACAGAATTGAGAATATTTTCTACTTTCAGCTACAACTAGCTGTTCTAACTTCCCACTGACAACTGTGGAGAATTTGACCTATATTTTCTAAAATAAATTTCTTCTTTTAATAAAACATATATTTTTAGATTTCATTCACTCTCTTTGAGCAGCCTAACAGTTTTAAAATAAAAATACTATAAAGGAACACCCCCCCTCCCAATACTCATATCAATGAACAGCCCTCAGGGAGCACCAGAGCATTAACCTGCTCGATAACTGCATTAACCTTTCCCCAAAGGACATTTTCTCTGAAACTGTGAAAATCTGCCAATGTGTGTCTTCCACCATATCACCCCATGCCCTTCTGTTGTGAAAGGGCAGTAATTACTGTAAAACAACAGTTCAAGGCAAGAGAGAACTGCACTGATGATTTAATCAGGGAATTTCCTCATAGGCTCTCCCAGTAGGAACGACTTAGAAACACTGCTATCCAGAGTCTTTTCAAAGTCAGGAATAACAAATATTAATTATCTTCCATGGACTACCTTCACGGCTGTGTCTGTAAACTGACATACAGGAACCGTGAGGATTAATTACAAGTAATGAAGCTCACTTCTGCATCGCACAGTTAAACACAACTCCCTGCAAATGAGTTTGACCTTTCCAGCACCACATGCTCTGGAATTCCTTGCTCAGAAGGGGATCACCTGCAGCCAGCATCTTTACATGGGAACCAGGATCATGTTTGAGACTGGCTAGGAATCTGACTCTATATTCAGGCTTTAAAAAAGACAAAATAGGTATTTGACAGGAGGCCATTTTTTAGTGCATGACAGCATGTGAGCCACTGACAACTCAAAAGGCTTCCTGTGTAAAATTCTCAATAACACATGTGCAGACTTGTGCATACATGTGAAAGCTATATCTGCACTAACACATATCTCACTACAGAGAGGGCTGGGCTGTGAAGCTTGAAGCTACCCCAACACCAGAATGTAACAAGATTAAAATCACTGCAATATTGAACTCAAGAGTGGATATATTATTGACAAACTATTCAGTCCTAGTAGCACACTGAGAAACATTCCCATATACTCAAGTGATGCCAATAAACAAGTAACAGGATGAAATTCTATCATGTATTCATGGTAGTATTTTGGAAAAGAAGCAAGGTCATAGGATTATACAGCAATATTTTGCAAAATGAACATGAAAAATTGTATCTAATGTAATTATTACTTTGGAGACACATGACTTTTGTAAGCCAGTCCTGTCAAAACACACCTGCATTTTTTTTTGAATCTGAGATGCTGCAGCCTGGAGTTTATGGACACAAAGAAAATAAAAGAAAGCATTAATCAAAAGATCTCATTGGCCTTAAACGTACTATTTTGTGTCACCATTTGAGCAAAGAAATGTGTTATGAAAGTGGTATGAAACTAGAAAAAAAAAAGCTTTAAAGTTTTCCACAGACATGCTGATTCAAAAAATCATGTCTTAAAAGTCACATTTGACATCAGAATTTAATGACCCTGATAAACTTAATCCTCACAAGCAGAGAAAGTCACTTCCCTGCCCTGGAGAATGTGGACTGCCTCCTCCTTTAATGTGCTCACTTCTAAGGCTGGGAACTGCCAGGTTGCTGACGAGTATTTGCAGGTCAGTTTGCATTTTCATAGACTTTAGTTGCTGCCTTAAGTCATCGCTCCCAGCAGAGAAGAAACAGTTTTGAATGCCACAAAATTGACAATCTCCACTCTAGCAGAGGAAAGCCACTAAATCTGACATCACTTCTCATCACCTACACTTTATAGGTCAGACGTGTCCAACTGCAAGTTAAGATTAAAAGTGGCTTGCTACTAATCTTAGCACAGACATTAGTTTCGCTCTAATACGCTGTCTGTGCAGCAGGGTGGGAGATGAAATAATCAGCTATCTGGCTGGCCTCTGACCTTGGCTTGGAAGTGTGCGGATGGGAGCAGCATTAAAAACATATTTAATGATCTCTTCCCCTTCCAGTTAAGTTTAGTAATAATTGCAACAAAAAATACAAGTAGTCTGACTCCAAGATCCTCCAGAAGATGCTGACAACTCTGACTTATGTCATTCTCAGTCAAATAAATGCCATTTATACAATACTTCTCGAAACTGGCATGTCTCCCGCTTTGTCTTGCAGCTGCTAGCATGTCTCGGGATTCAATGCTCACAGCAGCTTTAAAAATTTTTAATGAATAATTACATCAGCCAGTTTTCCATATCACTTTAACGTCATCAATATTATTACCTTTGAGGTATTCATGTAGACATCCCACTGGAGCATTTCAAGAAAGGCCAAGGATAACATATTTGGATCTATAAATGTAACATGGAACTGTTTCCGGTGATTTCCCTAAGGATCTGTTCCCTGTGTGCATTTTTTTTTTAACCAAACCAGAGATCTGTCACAAATAAAGAAGAAAGATGAAATAGTCTTTTTCCTTTTGTGCATCTAAATGAATGCAGATATCTGCAAATTATTAAGATTTCTTGGAAAATCAGTGACCATAACAAAACCTTTTTGCATCCCTTGATGAGTAAAAAAGCCATCACTGAGATGTGAACCAAATTTATAGAGCAGAAATACTTGTCGACTTCATCTGAGTCAAAAGGTGTGAGATGTAAGAAAAGCTCAAAGATAATGATTTGCATCATATAGAACCCCTCAGTCCCATTATCTTTCAATTATCTTCATCACTATGGAGACAATGGGATTTTTGTTTCATTCTTTCAACTTCTCGGACTGAGTCCTGATGCCCTATTAACCACAGTACTTCAAATAACAGTGATGGAATAACTAGCCTTATTAAGAATTACCTCAATTCACCATTTCTCTGCTCAAAGCATCGAATCTGAACTGTCCTGCCAAACCACATGCTGATAACAAACATGGAAGACCGTGTTAGTGGTAAAAATAAAAGGTGTGACGTTTTACCACTGTCCCAAACAACCACGGCAGAGCTCCTGGCCGCTCCTTGCTGCTGCTGAAAGGGGAAATGCTGCTGGGAGTCAGCTGAAGGTCGGCGGCTGCTGCTGCTGCTGCTGCTTCTTAGAATGCAGAGCTAGTTTAAGCACAGATGTGATTCAAAAAACCTCCACAGATGATTTTTGCTAGTGACTCTTCAATAAGTTACATTTATATTCACTTAAGCTTGGTGTAAAACAGCAGCATTATCGTTAAAATTAATGAATTCATGCTTTGGTTTTTTGTAATACTTATTTTGCTGTTGACTGACTTACCTACTTCTGTACTGTCTATTAGACAACAGAAGGCAAATTTTCACCATCCAGAGTATTCTCAGTTATCTAAAATTCTTCACTAAATAGGTGTGTTTATTACCATGAAGGAGTTGTGGTTAAAATAAAACAAACACAGATTTCCTGGGAGAAAGATGGCCAAAGTTTGAAGTGCAAGTACAGACATAATCCTAATAAGGTTATGTTTGGTTCAAACCAGTGACTCTAGCCTACACATGAACAAAACAGCCTAATCCCATGCTTGATGCCAATGCAGGCTTAGCAATATAAATAATTTACATATTCATCTTTAGGTAACCCAGAGCTCAGTTCATCATGGAAACTGTGACAAGCTCCCGCCTTAAGTCATTCAGCTAAATAAAAAGGTTCATTTTCTAAAGAGAAGCACACTGAAGGTATCCACATGCCATTTGTTTTCCATTTCCCTGAACTGCCAGGTGACAAAGAAATCAGTGTAGTCTTGTGGGATTTTTCCTGGTCCCCAGGCCTGGCTGGCTGGGAACACCACCTTGCACCCAATCAGCATTCCTGTAAACTGCTGGGGAGATCTCATCCCCGAATGCCTCATAAACCTCTTTCCCCTCCTCTGTTAAATCACACTGACAGTTCACCAGAAGGGCCAGGGCAGCATTCATCACTCCAAATAACGCCAGCCACAATGCACAACCCTGCAGTTGTCCCTTGCCCTAATCTCACCCCCTTGCCTTGCATTTGGACTATAACCATGCCTGAACATGTAACCTTTATGTAGCTAGGTTATCTAGGGATTCTTCCTTCAATATTTCTTGAATATTTTATTCTGTGAGCACCGTTCACAGTAATTGAATAATCCAATCATTCTCAGCAGTGACATACAGCTTAGTTTCTTTCTAATTTGAGCACGATGATGCCTCATAAAAGAACTGGGGCAAGCCAAAAGTAAAGGCGTTTCAGGCAGTAATGAAATCTAAAATGCTCACCTGCATCTATTTATTAATGTCACTGCAGAGCAAAAACGCAATAGAGCATCAAAATGAAACTGCATCTGTGGCTCGCCTGTCGCTGGTCACATGCACACAGCGTTAATTAAAGGCTGTAGTACAGGTTTCCTTTTTTGAGCCTTTCTGCATTATTTCATGTATAACCCAGACTAAGATGCTCTGATAAAAGCTCAGTAGAAAAATGTCCGAGCAGCCTGCCAAGAACCACACAGACTTGGCCTGTGGACAAAACACAAATACACAACTGTGGAAAGGAAAACAAAAATGAGGACAGAAAGCCAACTACTCTTTAATTTTGTGATATGGAAAATAGAAACTTGTTTTTCAGCAGCTGATTGCTTACATGAAATGTTTAAAACTTGCAGCACAACCAATTGTTCAGAATCAGAATCATGTTAGAGATCACTGGGCTCCTGACTCTGAACATCACTTGAGCAGAGAAAGGGTATACAAGGACCTCTGAAACAGCTCCTTACCTCAGAACTACTAACCTTTAGGGAGCAAAACATTTCCTAGGAGTAAAGCCTCCAAGAGATTGTCACAGACTTGTGCTACTCCTGTTTGAGTTTCTATTAGGAAAGAGCAGGCAGGTATTTTGACACTGAGCCAGATTTTTGAGAAGACTGCATACAAAGTACCTCTCTGCACAGCAAAATACCATATCTCTGTATCGCCATATCTCTGGTTAGCCATTTGTTAACAACTTTTTTTCTGATAACATCCAGATCAGACAGCTTCAGTCTAACACCGTGTCCCTCTAGTTTGCGCAGTCCTGAAGAACTTTCATGGTGTGTTACAGCACTCCACTGTTACAAAACAGTGTTTTCCGGAAATTTGTCTACATTTACTTATAGCTAGATTTATAGAATAAAATTTCATGTTGATCAGGTGGCAGTACTATACATGCAAAGCAACAGAATGTCTCAATTTTGATATTAGTATGATTTGAGAAATGCTATTTAAACTGAGAAAGAAAAGTCAGAAGACAGGCAGAAAGAATGAGATCATGAGCCCTTCCCTTAACAACAACGAAGTGCCAGAATGGAATAAGACTGATGGATCTGAGTACTACATTTGTAATACATTTGTGCTCATTGGTGTTTCCAGGTAGACAGGCTACCCAGCCTTCTCCTGAAAGGGAGAATAACTTGGAGGAAAAAGAAACCAAAACAGCTAATCAGCGCTTTAGTGTCTTTTCTGGCTGAACCTTCCCTACCCAAACAAACAGGCAAACCAAATCAAACTAAAACAAACAGAAAAAAAACAAAAAAACAAAAAACCAACCAAACCAACCAATCCACCAAAAAAAAAATTTCCATGCTATTCAAGTCCTTCATTTGAATTAAAAAATTATTCCATTTACTTTCTTTTTATATTTTTACATTTTTGCATCATTTTGTTTATAGCCACATAAAGAGTTTTGAAAACACTGAACCAATTCTGTAGCTCTGTCTTACCTTGAGCTGCAGGTTTTGGTAAATAATGAACTAAACCAATTTACTTTAGCTTGATGTCTAAACTTCTGTATGGTCATTGCAAACTAGACACATTTGGAAAATCCCCCAGAGTAAAAAGGCTAGCTGCCCTCTTTCCTGGCATTTATCTCTCCTGTCTCCTTGAAAGGCACTTTTTCATCAACCCTCTTCTCTCTGGTATGTTGTTGCTGTGTCTTCCCAGAGAACACAGCAGCTTGAGGAGCTCTAATTCCATCTGCTCACAGACGTAATTCAGCTTCTTCTGTTTCCTAATTGAAGGTACAAAATCCACCATATAACAGGAGCAAAAACTAATTACACCATACCTTACTGCATACAGGGCTCACACACTTAATATTGCGATGACCCAAGAGGCATTTATCCTACCATTGAAGTTCATTAAAATGCACCAACTAAGGAGGCAATGAACAGCAAAAAACCTTGACAATTTCAAATTAAATGACAGTAAGTAACTTTTCTATACCTTATTATGGTAACACCTAAAACTGCCTATCAAAAGCCAGAAATCTCACGCAAGGAACCACAAGAAAATTTGACCTTTTATTGTTCACTGCTAAAAAAAACCCCAAAAACAAACAAACAAACAAACAAAACCAAAACAAGAAACCCCCCCAAAACCCCAACCAAACCAAAACAAACAAACAAAATCCACAACAAAACCAAACCAAACCAAACCAAAATCAACAAAAAACCCAAAAAAACCCAAAAACCAAAGAACCAATACAAAAAAACCAAATCAAACAAAAAACCACAACAACAACAAAAAAAATCCATGCAACAAAAAATCCCACTAAAATGTAGTTCTGTCCTATGAAGACAGCGAGGATTAATTACACAGCTGTTTAGATAATTAGTAGGTACTTTACTAGTAGATCATCTTCTATTCCTGAAGTGGAATTACAAAGGTGGCAGGTCACCTTTGCTTAGTCTCCAAAGCCTTTGGAAAAGGGTCAAATAGGAGGACAGAAACAACTCTGAAAATCACTGACAGCCCTAAAGCTCACTGGCCCATGGTAAATACAATAACAAGCACTAAGGCATGTGTCTAGAAATCACTTATCTGGAGTCAAAAGTTCAGAAAAACGACAAGCAAAGCACAAGCTTTCTTCACAACTGTACAACACACAAGGGCTGGAGTACTGAGCATCTCAACTTTAACAAAAGGTCTGAAGCAGAAGCTCAGCATTAATGGCCCTGTTTAATGGCAGAAAAGTACACGAACTCTGTCAGTGCCATTCCTGTTAAAAAGACATACTGCCCAAAATACAAGGTCCACTTTGCCCTTTTTCTTGTTATCAACAGTATTGAAAAAATACAGCGAACATCTTACAGCCAAAACAGTTTCTCTACTGATGCTTAATGTAAAGGTTGTGCCTGTCATGCACAACATGTCACATGTCCCCTGCCATGTGACAAACACAGATCTGCTGACATGTATCCTCCAGAGACCCAGGAGAGAGGGAGGATTTTGCAACTTTAAAATGCAAAATCACTAGGCTAATTCTTCCATCTCTCAGTCTTTTTTCTTTTCTTTCATATTGTTTCCCTTCCATGAATTATCCCTGTTTTCTAAGCCTCATCCCACTTTTCTATATTCCAAGCAAAATTAGGATTCTTCTTTTTTTATACATTTTTGTAACATTATTGGTATATTTGTGATCACCCTCTTTGGTGCCTTGTTTCAGAGTAAGAATGTGTGGTCTGTTTTTAGACTGCTTCTATGTCTTATGCCAAAATGTCCCAGACATCAAACTTTGCTGAAATCCTAGTCTCTTCTCTTACAGCCTGTATGCTGCCCTTTCTATTCACCATTTCTGATGTTTCAGTAAATTTTCTAGCCATGTAATAATGGTCATGCATCTCTGATGCAAATATCTTTTCATGCAAGATTTCAGGAAACATGATATCAAATGTCCAGACACTTAAGCAGCTGAATATCTGTTATTTGTAAAGGGCCATTCAGTGATAAAGTGAAAAAGAACCTCCAGCAATATAAATATATATGCAAAGTGACCAGTCATCTTTACTGCAGCAGCTGCTGAGGAAACACAGGATTTCCTTGACTTAAAAGAATTGAAGTGATTCTACCAGGTAGAAAACAATTTCTGTAAAAGCTCTGTATTTTGCTCTGGTACACTGCATTAACCCTAACAAGGTGATCAGAACCAGGAAACATTTTCCTTTTTAATTTCTTTGACTGTTGTAAATAAAAACCCAACCCACTCCTCCCAGCCACAGTCACTTCATTCACCACAATTTTCCATTCCCATCCAAACAGCATCAGGGCGATGGCATGCCTTAAGCAAACAGACCTTCAGCAGCATGATGCCATCACTCTCGTGAGCCTTGCCATGCTCAGAAAAACCTGGGGAGCTGCTGAGGCCAAGCACCCCAACCCTGCTGCTCACAAATCACCTTGAGACTCTGAAAGCACCTCTGACCTTTGTGAGAACAAAAATCAGCACAGCTAAAGTATCGTAAATACAGCGCTACAGGTGATTTACCAAAATGCAATCTACAGGCAGCTAGCTGCTTGTAAACTGAGAGTTTTCCTTTTCATTTCCAGGTACTAGAATGAAAAAAAGAAAAAAAAACCCACAAAAAACCCCAAACAAACCAAAACCCAACATGTTTTTTCCCCAGGACTCCTTTCCCATGTTAGAGGGACATCTCTCAGGGCTGCCCCAACTATTAACATGAAATCAGAAGAAGTAACACCTGAAACTGTCACTTGGCACTCCTGGTGATGTCCTGTGATCCCACATGGAGTCCCATAAAAGCACTCCACAGTATGCTCCTTCCCTGGCCAGTCCTGACCCAGCAGCAGCACATCCAGGTTTGTAAACAGCAAATCTCAAAGCCTTGCCAGGAAAGGCGGTGGTCTAGTGCAGCTGAGGTTCACCTTGCAAGGACTTCTTCCTGAGATATTCTGAAGGAGGGAAAATAAACTTGCATTATTTCATCCTACCGCATTTTATCCCTGGGCTGGTCAGATTACCCACCCACTCCGGAATCAGGAAGGTAGTTAGAGCAGTGTCTTTGCCTCTTTCCAGGCCATCCTCATTGCTCATTCAAGGCTCAAGGCTTGTGAGTGCGTCAGAGAATCTCTTAAGCACAGTACAGCTTTTGCCTGCCTAGAATGACCATGGTGCAGATTCTGTATTTTGTTTGTTTTCTGATACTACAAAAGGGAAAAACACCCTTGAACTGTTTATGAGTCTGCAGGGACACAGGGATCTTCCAGCTGTGTGGCCACAACTCAATATTCATGTTATTGTTTATTAGTGGTGTAATCTCTTTCACAGACAGATGGTAAAGTAACACCAACAACTCAAAGACACATGGTGAAAACATATTAAATTAAGAGAACAATGGATTCCAGGTGGCGAAACATTCAATACAGAGTAAGTTACCCATCAGCTTTTTTATCCTAGAATGGTCTGGATTGGAAGGCATCTTGAAGATTATCTAGTTCCATACCACCTATTATATCTATTGGCTTGCTCTGACTCATGATTTTGTAGCTCACTGGCCACACAAAGAAAACTGAGGAAATGTTTCAGAAACTATTTTTACAGTATCATTTATTATCCTTCTTAGCTCGCTGTTTCAAACTGTATATACATGGATAAACCTACTTCCTCTAACTTCACTTAAAAATGCAATCTAAGCATCACACAATTCAAAATAATTTTTGGTTCCATTAATTCCTGCATGGTGAGTCAGAGTTTACTGAGCTTCCAAGCAATGACAGGACACAGTGGAATGAGAAAAGGGCTGAGAAGAATAAGGACAGGCTGGGGCTTGGAAAGCCTTCCACACGAGAAGACACAGAACAGATTCAGCCTGGGCAGCACGAATATTCAGTTTCTTTCTGCATAAAAATTGTTCAGTGAAAAATTATCAGTCAGCAGGCCTGATATAAATCAGAGGATTATCTTTTTACTGAAAGCATGATTATAACTGAATCTGAATGCTACAGGATGTGGTAATAGCCAAAATTGTATGTGAAAAGTAAAAAAAAAAAAAAAAATAATAAAAAAAGAGAATAAATAAGAGGTTTCTCAGAGGGTTTCAGAGAGAAATCCATTACTGACCTCCAAACTACACACGATACCCAGCTTGGGAAACTCCCAAGCTGCTGGCTGCCAGCAGCAGGCAGAATATACCACTGAGAAAAATTGCTTTAAAAACATCCTCCATTTTAGACTCATTCCCTGAGCACCCCACACAGGTCATGGTTAGAAACACGCCACTCAGTGAGATGTATTTCTGTAGGAAAACCCCTCCTGGTTTTGCATTACACTCAAAAACTGAACTGCACTCAAGGCAATGGTGCCAGAAGAAAAGCAGCAGCAGTGCCTGGTGTATACATGTATAACACATTTGCATTTTAAAAGCAGTATGTTTGCCACAGCTGAAATATTCTTACTTCCCTCAAGTAATTCAGCATTGCCTTTGAGAAAAAGTGGCAGGCAAAGAAGTGGAAGAAAAAAAAGTCCCAACAGACTTAATCTATGGGTATCTTGGTGAGGTCTAGGTGGCAGAGGCTTCCTCCCTACCTCTCCTAACAATGCAAAAATCAGTCCTATTCAGGCTGTTGCCAGAATTTGTAGTCCCCCAGCTCCTGCACCGAGCATCTCATGGACTGCATGAAGGACACGGCCTTTGGGCACTGAGAGATCCACTTCTACCCCTCTCTTCCCCCAGGAACACCAGCTGCTCCTTCCCTCCATCCCTCCATTGACCAGTCAGTTCAGGTACATTCCTGGAAGGATAACATTTCCACGGAGGAAAACATCTTTTGCTTTCTTATCTGCACAATACAATGTGGGGAGAAGAGTTACACCTGCTTCCCTCCAGACTGGGAAAAACCATGCCCAGATCATCCGGCTTCAGGGCAGCTCTGTGGGTGCTACTGGCACCTTCAGTTACAATAAAGTGCCAATCCTGAGCAGGGAAACACCGACTTTGTTCCTGCCAGGAAGTGCGTAGGTGTCAGTGCCAAATCCACAAGTTAATTAAAAATTGTATTTTCTATGGGAAAACAACACGGCCAGCATAATAGAGCTATAATTATAGCCAGGTTTCCACTGGCAACTTGTTAATTGATTCTTATTCTGTTTCTTAAAGGAGAGCAGGGCTGCTGTCACGCCCTCTTTCGTTCCTGCTGCTGTAATTTCTCCAGCAATATTCCCCGCAAAATGTCAATACATTTGTGTCTCTGCTCTAAAAGGAGATCAGCATGGTGTTGCATGATATGCAATGTCCTAAAAAGAAGTTGCTCTGCTGCATGGTAAATCAGTAAATGTGTAATTACCTACATAATTTTATATAGAGCATCAAAAATGAAAATATGATAAGTCTCATCTCTCCTCAGCCCTGCTCTGTTGTCATGGCAACTGGACACTTTCTCTCTTCCCCCCCTCCTTTTTCCCAAGGGACAAAGAAAACCACCAAGACTTCACCAATCAGCATACATTAAGCACAAATAGTTTGCCAAATGCATTTGTTCACTGACATCTCTTACTTCAGTAATTGTGTGCATTGTGCTCACTGAAGTGAGCTGCTGCAAATACACTGCCTGCTTTCTGCCCGGTACCATCCCTGCAAAACAACCCCCCTATCCTCTCCTCCACCTTCACTTCCCTACACATGCGCAGGCAAACTCTGTAAAGTCAAGCTGGGTGGTGCTTTTTGTTCCATTTAGCCATTATTTTCCTGTTTACATGTGCCCGGATGAGTGGAGGTGAGCTCAGTTTGAGTCCATCTGTACTGCTGAGTCCTAAATTTCTCGGGTGAGCAACAGGTTGAAGTAAATACCTATGTCCTGTAGGCAGCCTTTCATATGTGGCACACCACAGACAAGAGAAGCGAGGTCTGGGATTTGTGACCCAGGTAAGTGGAAACCTTCACAGAAGTTCTACTTGTCTTGCAAGCATCACCTTGGCTGGAGGAGGTTTGTGGACCAGGTCTGGCACAAGTCCTTCCTGGGAAAAGCAGCCGGGTGCTGCCTCCCACGCACCCTCAGTTGCTTAGTGCTGTGCCAAACTTAAATTGACAGGCTTTCAGTGTCCCTGCCAGGTGTTTGGCTTATACCAAGGAAGCACTTTGCTTTGGTTTCATTGGATGTGCTTGTTAAAATGATTCTTCTACTCCTGAAAACAAGGCTGAGGAAAATATCATTTTTGTGGGTACTAAACCCAAGATCTTAATAATGTTTCTTTGTTTCAG
Organism: Anomalospiza imberbis; assembly: GCF_031753505.1. NCBI lineage: Eukaryota > Metazoa > Chordata > Aves > Passeriformes > Viduidae > Anomalospiza > Anomalospiza imberbis. Next base: position 27,248,077 of record NC_089682.1, read on the forward strand.
AGTTGAAAACAGGAGTGGGGCATATGTGTTTGCATGAGTAAGATGTATCTCTCTCTGTTCCTGGGAACTTTCCACTGAGTATTCAAATCCCTCCAAGCCCCACCACCCACAAGGAATTAAGACCATCGCCCATACTGGTGGATGCTAACACGCGCATGACGTCTGTGACACTGGAATGAAAACCCAGGGAAAGGGGTACCATCAAGCCACTGCACACACCCCTAACAATGCTAAATGCTCCCTGGCCTCGTGCCTGTGCCTCCCTGATGCAGACAGCCAAGCAGCTACTGGCCACAGGCATGAAAAACAAGACCCTGGTCCCACAGGCAGTACGTGGGCAAGAGCCAGCCGCCCGTGAAAATGCCCTCCTCAAAAATAATAGGGCTTCTCAGTGCTTTCAATACAAATGGATACATAGTGCTGCAAAGGCAATGATGACCTTCTGTGCCAGCTGTCAGGAGGCAATGTGCGACGTGACATCAAGGATAAAGACTTGTTGGCACCCTGCACACCCTGCATCAGCTATGTCCACTTGCGCCAGCAGTCACCAGGCATTGTTCTCGCAGATGTACCAGGCATTCTCCCATTTCGGGTCATAATGAGCTGCAGATGTGACAGGCATTTCAGATTCTGAATCTGCAGCAATGAGACACTCCACATAGATGCTTCTGCCTCATTTTTACTTGCTAATTTTTAATAATGACAATTTAACTTCATTGTGCGTGTCGTGTACTGTAACGGCCAATTCAGAAATCATCCTAAAGGGCTCTGATTGCTTAAGAAATCTTGCAAAATATATTTCCAACTTTTTTTATAAAGTGTGTATTCTGAAAATTCAGAATTTCAGAATTTCAAAATATCACTTTGATAGTTCTCTAGAGGGAAGTAATAAATAATTAGGAGGCAGGATACTTTGGAGATACAGAGTCAATGCCTCAATTAGAGGCATCCCCATCTCACTTTAAAAGGACTTCAAAATCAGCATGAAAAAAAACTGATATTATACAGAATATATTTACACACATCAAAGAGTAAGTCACAAGTGAAAGCTTAATTAAACTGAAATTTGGGTTGACCAATTAATTCATGCATTTCAGAAGGGAAAACACCTTATATAACTCCAAGAAACTATGATAAATTTTGGAAAGGCTAGACTTTCCACAACGAGGCAAAAATCAAATCTCCCCAAAGTTTCATGTTTTACTCCATCTCAAATCTTCATGCTTTTCCTGTAACCCTTTCACATGATGATGCACTTAGCTCCAATTTTCTGGTTAATTTTGACACAGAGCTAAAGCCATGTACATGATCCAGTGTTACATGCTCCCACTGTGGTTAAGAGTACAATGAATGCTATATTAGAAACGACCTGAAGTTTCCTACAGTTACAACTCCTCCGTATCAAGCTCCAGAGCTCACTCTGAAAGCTGCTTTCCAGCACTGTTTATTTAACATTAACCATGGCAATGTTAAATGTCTCCTCATTTCAGGGAGGGGCTGCAATAATATAAGCTTTGCAGATGCCTGCAATTCACAGAGCAAGATTCTTGCAAGTTATGTCTGGATATCACTGCCTCTCAGCACTCATGAAGACAGATTATTTTCCAAAGCATGTGTTAAAATGCTGCAGAGGAACACTTTTTTGTTTCCAAACTCAAGAAGTTCAATTAAATGACACTGACTTCTATCTTATTCTGCTCTAACTGCAACACAATTTTACCTAGTTTTACATGTTTGTTTACTAGCTAAAGTAATAACCCTGAGGAAAGGTTTGCAGCAACACACTTCATGTAACAAAGATAACAGATCTTTAACAGATATGCACATCATATTCACAAAGGGAACATGTATACACTTATTTTGGTAGCATTCTTATACTTCACATATCCATGCCTTAAGCACATATTAACTGAATGCAAGTTTGGCAAGTGTATGGAAATGGCTTTTACTTACTAGAAATATCTAGGGTCAAGATTTATGGATTTCTAAAAAATGTGAATCTGTACTTCAGATTAAAAAAATATACAAATGTTCCTGAAAAAGTCTTTCTCACTTTTTTGAGTACTTCTTCCCATTCTAGGTGATTTGCCCACTTGTTACAGAAAATAATTAATTCTGTATTATGAAAGATTACGCTGTGTAAAGTCTCATCTCAATTAGTTAATATTGGTGTCCTTAAAAAGAGGGACAGGTAAACACAAAAGAAAAGACACACTCAGTGCAGAAAAGGGGTTTTGACTTCAGATTTGGAAGGACAAGCATTCCTCTGTAGCTCAGATCATCGCAGCAGGTTTCCAGGAATAAGTAAAACAAACCCAAACCAAAGCAGGAGGGGGAGTAAATCCTAAAATCTAGGTCAGAGGAAGAAACCAGAGAAATACAAAGCACCGTTTTTCATGAGCCTCACAACTGATTGTGTGAAGGTCTCAGCTCCTGCCACACTCGTGCCTATGTGCCACTACTTGGGAGAGGTGCCACAGGAATGTTCCACAAAGGGGCTCAAGTGGCATCTTTGGTGAAGCACGGGAGATCACATGGGGGTAACAACATACCTGGCTGTACTGAAGAAAGGTCACCTCAGGGAGAATTCACTCACAGTGCAGCCTACACAAAACTTAATTTTCTCGATAAAAAGAAGGGCTAAAGAGCAAAAGGGACTCCTGAGAAATTCTGTTCTCAAGGTAAAGCCTACAAATATAGAAACTCTTTGCTGCATTCTTTCATAAACAGACCAGATATACAAGTGGTTCTTACACCCCAAATTTTTATGATCCTCTATTTGCAATCTTCATTCTGCTGCTCAGCCACCTGGTTTTACATTTACAGATGGCTTTGAGATCACAGTTTGTTATCTTATTCAAACATAATTAACAAACACATTTCATCCTCTTGCATCAACAGGAATCTGATTTTCATGATAGAACAACAAAAATGGAAACTTCAGCAGATATAGCCAGTTATTGCTTTCTGTCATCCACTTAAGAGACATCTTTAATACCTTCTTCTATTCTTGCTGTCTTCTAAATAAGCCCTTTCCTATTGTAAAAGGGATACAACTCCTACTTAAAGTCACTATAATTTTTCTTCCCTTTGAATAGGAAAGCAAATCAACTGATAAATGCATCTGTTATTTTCTTATCTTTTATGTTCAATTAACCACTACCATTCTGAGTGACAAAAACTGTCTCTTACCATCTGCTCACTAGAAATCTGCTTTAAGGCTGTTTATAATTTATCGATCCCTGTTTTTTTTTTGTTTTGGGTTTTTTTTTTTTTTTTTTAATTTCTTAAGGTAGTGGATTTGCTTTCCTTCTGGCTTTTGCTTTTCTGCCATGAAGCTCACAGCACTGTATTTGAAGCAAAGAAGAAAGAAAATTGTTGGACATTGTACCTTCTCATTGCATTGCAACCATACCAAACCAGGGCAAATATAAATTTAAGAGCTGCATAGGAATGCACAAATAACTGGCATTCCATCAGAAATTTTATTTCTAGTATCTTGCAATCTCTTAATCCTCAAAGCCTGACTTGGGCACTGTGAAGAAGACAGAGAGGCCAGCTGGCTGTGTTGGCCCCACGGCCATTTATCTGCCTAGAGCAGGGGTGTTTTCCAAGTTGTCAGGAAGCAGCCCACAGGGATAATCCATGTCAGGCACCCAACAGCCATTTCTAGCCATTCCCTTTCCCAAAGCAGGTGTAGATGCAGGCCCAGGGTGAGACTGGGTGGTGAAGGCACGTGTTGGTGGACTGGGCTGACTCTGCCTCCCACTCGCACCCCCAGGGTGCCCCCCTTGCACCCCCGTGCTGCCTGTCCAAGGCTCATGTGCTCACACGTGTTTTCTCAGGTCTCAAGCTGAGAGCAGTACTCAGCCCTGGGGTGATGGCAGCCCCACTCTTTCCCTGCAAAACTAGCTGGGGCTGGGCTCTGAGGCTTGAGGCTGGGGCTGGTGTGGCACTGGTTATCCCTAGTACATATCAGATGCTTCCAGCCCAGCACTGAGTGATCCCAGCCTCCTCTGATGAGAAGCAGAAGCACTTCTTTACCACTTCTGTGGTAAAGAAGCAAATTATCTGATGAAGACAGCTGTTCTTTCCTGATCATATATGTTTAACTATTTACAGTCTCTTCCCCCTTTTTCTGGATTAACTTAGAGTGAAGTCAGTCATTAGAGTCTTTATCCCCAGAGCTTACTTTTTGCTCTGTCTGGTTCTGGCTTTGTTTGCTCCAGTGAGCTCTTCCTGAGCCAGTGTCTCATCACCCTCCTGGGAATAATTCACTCTGGGGAGTTCTCCCCGAAAGCATGGAGAAAACAACAGGCATGGATGTCTGTGCTCCATCCAGTTTTGTAATGTTATCCCAACAGTTTTATATGCTCAGTTTGGGTCTTACAGCCTCATGCCATGCCCCAGGTCATGCAACATGCACTTTCAGCTTCATGAAATAAAACCGTCGCTCCAACAGAAAAGAAAAAAAAATACAAACAGAAAAGAAAAACATAAAACCCACCATGCTTATACCTCAGGGCTACTAGAACACCACATGGGGCCCCAAAGAGATTCACGGTTAAGTTTTATGTGGACTAGATGCACTGGGTATGCTCTGGGTAGAGCTCACCATAAGCAATACAGGTGCAAACCAATCTGTGACTTGCCCCAGGGCTAAAGGTTAGTCCCTGTCTTTCTTCTACGTTAGTCCAGTGGGTTTGAGAGATAAAAGACTCCTTTGTTTTGTCTGCCAGCAAGACAGACATTCAGTGTTTCAAAGCACATTGTCCAGCTAGTAACTCCTAGCATTCTTTTTCATACTTCTTGGAAAGCATTGTTCCTTGCTGCTTGTCAGGAGTCCTGTAGCAACTCCAGACTGCATTGCCGCTCTTATCTGACCTCTTCTAGTATTTCTTTGTTGCTAACACTGAACTTTTAACAATACCAACCCTTACACAGCAATTGTAAAATCCTTTTCTCTGCAGAGAATGCAATGGTTAGCACAGCAGGCCAACTTTCAGGTTTTGTGAAAGCCTGTCTGTGCCTCAGTTCATTAGGTATGAAAGTGAAAAAAATACCTAAACAACTATTCTCTTAATATACTCCATTACTCACAAAGATTCTGAGGATGAAAACATCTGCATCCCTTCCCTTTTTATACATTATGATGAGAACACATACCAAAACTGGACACAGCTTTGTGAGCCTAACTTCATACACCCCTAGAACTGTCACCATGCAACCCAGTGACATGTCTCCACTCTTCAGTCCTTCCAACTGCAAAGTGGATAGTCCTAAGCCCTCAAGTGTGAGGGAAGAATTACAGATGGTAAAAGAGCTCAGTATGAATGAGAATCAGAAGTTTGTGCCAGAACAGTGAGGAACTAGTAACTGGAGCTTTGTTACTTCCTTCAATGATGTCTTCACTAGCCTCTGCAGGATTTTTATTCAAATTATGTAGGAAACCAGTTCTTCACTGTTTTTACAGAAAATAAACCTCCTTTTTTTTTTCTCAGTTATTTTCTTTAGTTGCTACCAGAATAATTAAAAACCTTTAATGTCCATGATTTGTCTGTATTCTTTGTTTTCAAATAAGCTTTTCTTATCTGTGAAGAGACTTTGTCATCTGTTTTCTCAAACTGCAAGAGATTTACAATAGCTAGGGATTACAGTAAGATTGGCTTGGTCTTCATTTCTTTTTAACAATCTCAGTGTCTTTTGCAGAATCCTTAAATCTGGTCATTCTGTAGATGAAAATTATCAACTATTATTTTTTATTATTGCTTTTCCTGTTTTATTTGTCCCATGAATCCTGATCTTTTCATTCCTTTTATAAAAGTATATAAAAGGATAAAATATGTGGAAGAGAGATATCTATATTATGCATTCCAGAGAAGATTTATCTATAATTTACTGAGTTCATTTCAAAATCACAGCATTTGTATCAATTTTGTTTCCATTTTCTATAGCAGTCCTCATCAAAACATCACTTCCTTCTTGCAAGGGAAAGCTGTTACCATGGTATTCCCATTATTCCTAACACAGAGACTGGGGGGAAAATTTGTACAGCTCCTTAGAAAATTTTCTTAATTCCAATGCAAAGGTTTGCTGGGGTAGTTGCAACTGCACTTGTCCTGTTTTGCAGGCTGAGGGCAAAGGGAGACTGGTCGGTCTGGACTGACAGCAGTGGATAGAGAGACTCCTGCACCCAGTATAGGTCCCATCTGTTTCCTTAAATTACAATCGTGTCTGGGCAAACACCACAAAAATTTCAGTGCGGTGTGGCACAAAAAAAGCTTTCCCATATCATGTCTGCTTGCATATGAATTTTAAATGCTCCTACTACTCAAAAATGGAAATTTTTGAGTGAGAAAAGGTATATTCTTTGACTCCTTGTTGTGCTGTGGCCTGGCTGAAACCACTATGGAAAAGCATGGAGAAGTATCTGCAGAAAGAATGGCATTAAGGAAAGATGATTGGCCACTGAAAATGTGATTAATGGATATGATCACATCTGGAGAGAGTGATCCTGTTCTCTGGGAAAGGCAGGAAAGGCAGGAGTACCCAGGGACAGGGCTTGGGAGGCTGGTGGGTTTGTTTCCAACTTTGAATGCTGCAGCAGCACTAGTGCTACAGTAAGATACCGGAAAAAAAGCTGCAAAATGCAGGAAGACACTGTCAGATGCAGCTCCCACCTGCCCAATCTGGCTCCAGGGGGAGAAAGGTGCTTCTAAGTCAGAACTTCTGAGGGCTCCTTTTGTGGTGGAACCTCTTCAAACCTCTTCCTCTTGAGCACCTGGGTGACATCGCCACCTACAGAGGCTTGCCCAGGTTGTGTGGGCACCCTCAGCACCCTCACCCTTATGTTTCCTCAGGAAACTGGAGGCTCCCTCTGCCTAAGTATGCTGGCTGAAAACACGAGCTCTGGTCCAGCTACGGGCTCGGGGCTTGTTTGACCCTTGCCCAGGGCCCACATATGACACCTGCCCCACCTGTCCACACTGATAAGGAGCAGCTGTGGCAACAGCAGCATCACCACGCCAGGAAGGGATATGCTGCCATCAGATGTCCCATCGAGACAGTAACAACCCTTCAGATTCCCCAGCCAGGGAGCAAGGATGGCTATCTTCCAGTTATAGAAATTTATCTGGGGTGTTGACTTGGCTTCAGTTTAAACTCACATTAATCAATTAGAATGGCATTTTCAAAATAAGAATTTAACTTGATCTTGTTTTGAAAATGTCAAAAGGAAATGTTTCAACCAATGCAAAACTATTACTTTTATATTTTATACTTTTATATTCAGCCAAAATGGTTCGGCAAGCAGATTCAGATGCCCTAAGACTTCTGGAGAATAACAAGCTGGTAGGACAGCAAATTTTTGCAGAGCTCTAGCCTGGATTTGGTTTTGTGCAGCTCTGTCCTTGCTGCAGATTTAACTTGAACTTATGTTCACTTCTGCTCCCCTCTCAAACTGAGCTGCCACTTTAGAAAATGGCAGAGTGCAAGTATCAGGATTAGTGAGTGGGATGATTTTGTTAGCAGTGCAAACATACTACAGTGCTAACAAGATGGTCAAGTGAAGTTTTTTGGATGAAGGGTTTATTTGTCAAACAAGCAGTTTCAGAAGCATTAGTAGGATTCACAACTTCCACTTGAATTTAAAAAAAATCTGGTAAATATTTGATATGTGTTACATTGCAAAATATTTCAGAGAACTCCAACTGCTCTGTTTCACCACTTTTTTAAAAAATAAAACCCCAAAGGTTTCTCATCTTCCATTTTGATACACCCTTCACAAGTGGCACTCAGCTCTTGCCAAATGTCTCAAAATATCATTTTGCATCAACATTGACAAAATCACCATCCACTGCCTGTTTCATTGGACAACCAGAACAAGTCTCACAATCAGAGATAGTTATCTGGTGTTGGCTACGGGACACAAGCATGACCTCCTGTCTGATGGGTGGTATACCTGGTGTCACAGCCCTCCCTGCGGTGGCAAGGGATCAGTGGCCATTAAGCCAGTTTCTCTCTTCCTGACCTGGAGCGTAACTGAGCAGCCTCAGCACTTCTGGGGGTGGAAAAAATAGATGTATCTGGCACAGTTCCACCATGAGCCATTTACTCACTAGTTAGTGAAGCAGATGCTTTGTTTTCTGGCTCTCCCCAGTCTAACCTCTGAAGGCTGTAGCAGCAGATGAGATAAGTGTGTGACAACAAACTGTTAGTGGCAATTTTGAAGCCTTGAAGTACTTCTGTGTCAGAGAAAGCTGGCTGAGCTGCTGGCCTCTGGTAAGGCAGCAAGGAGAGAAAACCCTAAGGGATGGCTGATCCGATGCTGCTGGTCCCCAGCAGCCTCTTGGAGTTGCCACAGGCTGTAGTACCCACCACTGCAGAGACACCATGGACAGTGAACTGTGAATTCCTCTGCAATGCCTATTGTCATATTTCAGTGAATCACCATTGCAATCCTCTTCTGTACTAGATATTCTACATCTACTCCAAAATAATGTTGAAAATAACTGATTTACTTCCGACAAGCAGATGGCTCCTAGATCCTTCTCCATTTTTCTGCACCCCATAAAACTTGGGCTTTTTTCTTCAATATATATACACTGTGATATTAAGACATGACAAGTATTGAAAATATAGCAGTTAAAAACCTGATGTGATTAAATATACCCTCTGAAGAAAAGCTCTAAGTAGTCGTTGAAACTTCCAGAGCTGTTACTCCAGCATCAGTGTCCCAGCATTCCATAGAAATTAAACAGCTGAGTAAAAGTAAAACTTCTTTCAGGCTCCTTCTGCATAGGAAGTAGTCAGATGGATAAACCTTTGGGGGACACAGCTGACTGGATTCTGCATCTCGTTCTCCCAACTCAGTTCCTGCATAGGAGTCTCCAAAGCACAGTAATGTCCACTTTGTCTCTGCTACATTTACCAGGAAAGTCAGCAAGGCTCAGCCAGGACTTGGGCTCACGGCAGGCTTCAAGAGCTGCAGGGAAAGGTGATGGCACAGCACAAAAAGGAGGATGCCAGAGCCCAAGTGTACAGCTGCCAGCAGGCAACAGCCTTGGGGGCCTGTACCCAGGCCATGTTAAAACTCTTTTCTCAAAGGAAGCCAGCTGGGTCAGTCAGGCAGCTTGGAAGAAGAACAGTACATATGGAGCAGCCCCTCTCTGTCTAGAGACAGAACCCAGAAGCAGTTTAGGGAGATAAGCTATGAGACAGTGCAGGTTCACCCATTTGCTCTATGGACCTAATAAATTCTGCTTTTCTTGTGGGGAAAAAAAAATCACCAACCTCTCAGCTTATTTATATATGAGCCTGTGACTCCAAGAAGAGCTTTTCAACCATCTTTAGGCATTAATCAGCATTGAGAAATCCCTGAGAACAACCTTATTTGTTCAGACTGGGCTGTGTATTTGCTTTTTTGAGTTTCTAAATACTTGCTAAGGAAAACATGGGGCAAATGGCCATCTTTAATTGGATCCTGAATTAACAGCTTGCAGCCCATCACCTGGCTAAATGGTCAGGACAACAGACTGCTGCTTGCCCACACAGCACCATGCACAGGCTCTCACACAGGTCTCTCACCATCAGGAAAGAAGCGTAAAGTTCCTTGAAATCAATAAGAGACTGTTTATAAAGCTGACTGGGTGATACCGCCCTTCGTCTCTGCTTCAGCACCAAGGACATCAAGGCCTTTAAGCCGTGTGCAAGGCAAGCATGCCTGCCCCCAGTCCCTTGCAGGCTGAGAAACTAATGGTGAATTCAGATATATCATCCTAAGTGACAATTAATTGACCTCAAAGTTGCAGCAGCTCCAGAGGCATCGTCGCTGGCTCTATTGTTCTTTAATATGTCATTCAGAGAAGGTTAGCAAGCTCCTGCAAGAGACATTTGAAGGACTTGCTGAAGCAGATTGCAGTCTCAAGAGAAGATTACATTATGATTCCTTAGACTCCAGTTTTATCTTAGGGTGGGTGATTTGTGTGCAGGGTACAAAAGAAAAGAGCAGACATTTCAACATTTCTCAAAAGCTTTTAGTTTTCAAGGGACTTACAAAAACCATCATAAACTTTGCAATAGGAGAGCAGTGGCTACAAAGACAGTGTCTCACCCTTGCCAGACAGCTTTGCTACACCCTGTTGATGTATTAATGTCACTGAAAAAAACAGCTGTAATTCAGAAATGGAGGTCTTGTAGCATAACCAAACACTGTTAAAGACTTGCTGAGTTTGGAAATGAGAAGTCCTACACTAATAAAAATTTAAAGAACTTCACTCCAGAAATGGAGGTAAAAAAAAGCAAGGAGATGCCCTTTCCCAGTATCCAAATCATCTAACTCACTTCTAGAGTGCCTTAAGAAAACAAACTATTTGTTTTGTGTCACAGCATTAAAACCCACAACCACCCTGTGCTGGTTTTTGGCAGGGATAGAGTTAATTTTTTTTTATTTGTGCTGGAAACTATGTGCATAACTCGGGGATGTTTTAGCTATCAGTGAGCAGGGCTTATTGAAGAGTCAAGACCTTTTGTGCCTCTCACCCCACCCCACCAGTGAGGGGGCTGGGGGTGCACAGAGAGTTGGGAGTAGACAGCCAGGACAGCTGGCCCCAACTGACCAGAGGGCTATTCCAGATAAGGGGGATGGGGGAAGAAAGAGGAAGCGAAAAGTGGGAGACTTCTTTTTAAATTTTTCCTAGGCATTTTAGCAGCCTTGAAACCTAAACCTGCATCCCACCCAGCTACTGGGAATGACAGGGCAAGGGTGGGTATCTAGGGTAGAGGGTTGTGCCAGTGTGCAGTATTGGTCACCACTCCAGCTCCAGTGTCCCTGAAAGCACCACCACCCACCAGAGACAGCTGCTGGTGGGAACTGCAATGGACATCAGCTCCAGACCCATGTTGCCTGCTCTGGTTACTTTCTTTGTGCATTTTGCAATCTGCTTTCATGACTTTTAAGCATCATCTTCTTAATTCATTTATTCTATCCCCTTCCAAAGTCATCTCTTCTTTCAGGCTTTATCAGCTTCTTTTAGATTTAGCAGTGTAAGTTCCTATCTTCCTTTCTCCACACACAGAGTAGTACATCTGTAAATGAGAGGCTGAGAGCTACATGAGCTCAGAAAAGGTGTTTCAAGAAAAGCAAAGATAGAGGAGGAAAAACAGCAATTTCAGTTAATGAGGGATGCAATGTATTTTGATGCAGAAGAAAAAGGGCCTGACATTTTTCTCTGATTTCTGTGCACATTTATGTGCGGCTGTGGGTACAAACCCCATTTTTTAATCATTTGTGTACTACAGCACACCAGTCTAGGCTGGTCAAAGTACAACACTGGGGACTATGCAGTCAAGACAAACAGGAATTTTGAACTGCATTTAACAAAACAGAAATTCTGAGTAACTTCCACAAAGGTTGAAAATAGCTTAATTCAACTGCTATTGTGTAAAGATGGAAATTATTAAACATATTTTTCTTTGGTTATGCAGGCTTCCTCAAAAAGCTATTATCAGGGGTTTTTTACAAGGAACATAAAGGAGCTATTTCAGAAAATGGCAAATTAGAATTATCTTTAAAATTATTATATTATGTTTAGACATAGGCAAGTGGATGTGATTTTGACACTCATGCCTGTTTCTGAGAGAGGACAAGCCTTTCTAGTACACCTTGGCTAACATGAAAGAATCATGAGAAAATTCCTGATACTTTCAGAGAACAAGGTGGAAGCTGTAAAGCATCTGTAAAAGTGAATAGTGGAGCTGGAATCTGACTTACAAGCATTGATATAACAGAAACAAAATCCATTGACTTACGTGGTCCTTTATACTAAAGGCTCTGCTATCCCACACATTATCTATCTGTGAGGTTCAAATGTACATAAGAAAATCAGGTAAGGCAGTGAAAACCCCCAGGGCAGGAAGACAAAAAGTGCCTTATGGGGTCTGAATCACTCTTTTATATAGCTCGGCTCCTCTTGCTGCTCCTGGGCTCACTCTGGCTGGGGAGCCACCCTTACCTCCCAGGCAGCACTGCAGGGGGACCTGCTAGGAGCATGGGCAGGGAGGGTCCCTCACTTGCCCAGCACAGTCTGCTCCAAGACAGATACCTTGTTACTTTTGGTGCAAATGTATCTTTAAAAACTGATGTAATTTTCTGTACTTGGGCACAAAAACCAAAATGAAAAAGGCAGCATAGGAGTCAAACTGTATATTGGCTAGTTTGATGAATATATCAAAGAGAAAACTATTTCAGAAATACAAAACCTTATTATAAAGCAATGATGAAAACATATTTACAACATCTGATTAAACAAAAGAAATCAAGTTTCTTGGATAGTACACCAGATCCTTGTTTGTTTTGGTTTATTAATAAATTGTGATAATTATCTTCCATTGCTTTGCTTGTAAGAACTTAGCATCAATATTGTATTTGTTTCCATTAAAATAGTGATTTATAGGCTACCTCTTACACTAAAACCATTACAGAAAGATCAATTTATCAGTAAACTTTAATGGACAAATAAACTGGAGACAACATGTTCAGTTCAAATCAGATTTAGCCTATTACTGGGTTTCAGGCTAAGGACACTGAGAATTGAACCTCTGAATATTAAACAATAATGTAAGCAAATGCAGTTTGCATCTTTGTTTGTTGGCTGGATTTCCAAAAGCAACCATAGCCTTCTTCACAGTTAACCCTTTATTTTGTGTTCAATTTCAAGCAGAAAAAAAGGAGTATGATGTGAGAGGGCAATTTTGGTATCATTTCTATCTTACCCACAGGAAAAGGAATCCAGCAGTATTCTGCAATGAGTTAACAAAAAGGTTTGCTTGAAGTTTAACCACTCCAGGAGATCTGCCCAAGCATCTCTGAGGCTGCAGGCAGGAGAGCAGGCAGGTTTCCAAGGAAGGGCAGCCTGTGCCTAGTGACTGGATCCAGGGTGGGCACTACCATTTTGTGGATGTAAGTCAAAGCAAGTGCTGTCCTCTCTGGGATGGACTCTGGGAAGGATGCTGGGATGACAAGAGGTCCAGCCTGAGGTGAGTTGTCCCAGTCCCTCACATGGAAGAGGACAGTGACCCAGGTTACTCCTGTACTGGCCCCACAGAAAGGCTATTGGACACTCAGTTCATTCAATGGATAAGAATAGGAATTTCATCTCAAATCCTTTGCGATGTACAAGTGGTGTTCAGCATGTCAGAAGCCACCAGAGATCAACAACACAGCACACCTTGTCTGCAGCAAGGGGACTTGGCCACTGGCAGCAAGTGCAACCATGGAGCTCCTCTGCACTGGGCTCCTCATGCTCTAGCAAGAGCCAGAGTTATCTGTGGGTAGTACCTGTATATCCTTACACAAATCTGTACATACTACACCTTTAAATGCATCTGTTTTCCATTTTCCTAATTCTCCTTTAAGGGCAAACAACAGTGCCTGTCGAATTCTTGACTTTTTTATTGTTTTTGAAGACATGACATATATTTGAAGCGAACTAATTTACTAATTTGGTCTAAGATGTCATTAAACATCCTTTATGGAATAGCTACTGAAAAATTGCACCATAAATACACAGGTACAGCATCTGGTTAGATGAGAAGCTTTAGTTCTCACTGAAAATACTTTGTGTTTTCCCATATGCTGATACATGATCCACATGATAGTAACAATGACACATGACTGAGGCAGCTCATCGAGTGTTTTGTCACATAAAGTAAGCATATGTGAAAAGCATTTAATCACTTATAGCCATGCAATGTCTACTTGTGCATCAAAATTATTAATTATTAAACAATGCATTACTAACACCAATGTCTGTAAAAATTCACTTACCCTCACTGCAACACAGTTCAAGCAATTTACTCTTTTACTGCTTATTTCTAACTGGTCTAAATAGGACACTGGCAATAATGAGCCACTTTCAGTCCAAAGCAATTGAGACATCTGCCGTGGCCCTGGGGCTGGGAGCTCGCATCCTGCCCAGAATGTGCTCCATACTGACAAAGTTGCACATCCAAATGAACACTCCCTCAGGCAAGGCATAGCGCTGATCGCCACAGCACACTGCTGACAGGCATGACGGCTAAGCACAATCTGGACAACCACAGAAATTATTTTTTAAACTAAAATAGCCAAAAAATAAAGGATAAAAACGGTGTGAGTAATTTGGTATCTCTGCAAGTAGCACATCTAAAGGAAAAGTGTGGTTAAGAAACTTAACTACAATGTAGGCTTTCATGGCAATTTTAGATATGAACCCTTACACGTGTACAAGAAAAATCTACCCTAAAGAGAGCAAAGACTTAGGTGATAGCTGGTCTGTGTTCTACCATAAATTCAAAATCATGGCAATGTCTTTGGTATTCTGTGTACCTGATCCACACATGCACAACAGCTCTGCCATGAATTGCACATGTCAGATTTATCATGTGGGTCAGGATCAAGTCATCCTGCAGATGCACGGAGCATGATGTGTCTGGAGCCTCTCAGACTGGCAGCCAGTGCCCAGCAGCTGTTGGCTCTGGGCTGTTGGATTTACAGTTTGTCAGTCTGAGCTACTGCTCACCCTACTTACAGGGCATCCAGAAATGTGGTGAGTAACAAAAAACAAAACAAGACAAAAACAACAACAAAAAAAGGTACAGTAACGTGTAAAAGCAATGTGTAAAGCAATAGTCTATCAAGAGTACAAGAAGCAGCAGAGCTGGCAGACATGTGCCTCTTTTGCCTACACCTTTTTACTAGGCAGATGCAATTGAAATAAAAACTGTGACATGAAAAATGCCAAAAAGCAAGAAAGAAGAAATTGGTCAAATTCTATTAACATGAGTGCAAATTAAGTGCCTATCAGCTGTACATGCCTTTGAAAATCTCTGACCTAAATTGAGAGAGAAATATCCTTTGCAGAACACACAGAATGCCAAATACAGATTTTGGATTCATCTATGAAAATAAAACAGATTATGTTACTATCAGAGAGAGTACAGTGAAGCATCAGCCCTCCCTTAAACCCAGTTACATATATACATACATAAATAAATCCCTGACCTGCCAAATTTCCTTAGCCCATGTAAACTGTTTTTAAAGATATTTCTATTACATGAATAAACATCACTTCCTATATTTTTGTCAACTGAGTGTAAGGATTTAAAGAAGACAGATCAAGTTTATTTTAGATTCCCTGAGGAAAAACAAAGCCATCTGTCCTCACTCCTTCCTCACTGTTTTACAGTGCTCACTATTAGTTATTTCCGTAACACACCTACATTTATCCTTATCTGCAGGAGGAACATTTATCTCACAAATATTCCTGTCAAATCATCCTAAAGTGCCAGCAGTTAAAACAAAAAAAGTGAATCCCCATAGAAATGAGATTTATGACATAGGAAAGGAGATAAGGTGAGCTCTAACCTGGTGACTCTAAAGCTGATGCTGTGACATCTCTCATGGAGCGTGACATGAGAACAGACAGAAGAAGTTCAGGAACAAGTATACTGGGCAAAAGAGAAGTGTGATAAAGTAAGGGTGATAAAGTACTGGAATGGACTGCCTGGGGAGGTGGTGGAATCACCGTCCCTGGATGTGTTTAAAAAAAGACTGGATATGGCACTCGATGCCATGATCTAGTTGAGGTGCTAGGGCATGGGTTGGACTCGATGATCTTGAAGGTCTCTTCCAAACCAGACATTCTGTGAATTCTGTGAATTCTGTGATGCCTGCTTTACTACATAATGGTGGGCTTGTTATCATAATGGCGCTTTTTAATAGTTTTCTGGTTGAAGACATCACAGTTGCTTGCTCTTTTCTTTCCCTCCACACAGGTGGCATATGCAAAAGGTGAAGCCTGGCACTACCTTTAACAGAGGTGAAGTCTCAGTACAGAAAGTCCCCAGCACTGAAAGTTTTGTCTATATTGTCACCAGTGCACCACAAGATCACAGTCCATGTTCCTTTTTGCAAGAAAATGCTTCTCTAAATTTGGAGAAATCTTAACATAATGTACTATCAAATCACAATTACTTAAGCCAGCAGAACTGATGGAAAGCCATGTTTGCTGACCTTCAAAATACACCTGTAGGGGATGATGCTCTGCAGAGTTCCATGGCAGCGAGACTTCAGCTTTCTACAACTGTCATGCAGGTCAGAAGAATACATGGAGGTGTTTCCAAGCTCCTTGCTATTTAAGCAGGGACTCAACCCAACATTTACAAATGATCCTGTATCAGGAACTTCTATTGACAAAGTAACATAATGCACTGTCATAACTACGGCTTTACACAGTTATTTCCAGGTCAACAGCAGTTTATAGCACTATTTCTGTTGTGCTTTTGCTTTCTGTGTTGGGACTTCAGTTTCACTCCCTCTCATCTCCACTGGCAGGGCTGCTGTTCCCATCCATGCTGAGATGTGAGTGTGGCATGTTGCCATCCTGATGAGGAAAGTTAGGACTGCAGCAACTGAACTGGAAATTTTATTTCTCAAAAGCTGCTTACTGCATGTCTCACCTCTGCTGCATGCAAGCCTCTGAGGCACATCTCTCTTAACACACATTTCCACGTCAGTGGAGCTGGTGAGTGTCTCAAGACAGTTCTGTTCAATGTAGCTCTGAGTTGCGCTGTTTCATTAGTCTCAATGGCAACATCTCACCTTACCTGAGCTGCAGGCTTATGTTTCTCTGCACTGACACTTTGAACACAATTTAGCTTGTGCTCCACATAATCACAAATCCCATCTGTCTTTGCTTTAAGAAAGACAGAGATCCTTCTGGGGAGGATCCTGTGCTGTCCTGTGTGCTAAAACTCAAGTCTTGTGGTACCCATTTAAGATGGATGGAATACAAGGGGACAGCTGGAAGAGGCAAGGAGCCCCACACTCTGGCTACATCACCCACAGTGTTCCCACCAGTGCCCTCCCAAGGAACAACAACATAGATGAGAGACAAGGTTGGCACTGGGCCCCTTTCCATGGCTGCTCACACAAAGCAGTGCATACACAACTGCAGACCTCAAGCTGATCCCCATGTCTTTCTGGTAAATAATCTGTCTGGTCGAGGCAGCTTTGGCATGACATAGCTGAGAGGTTGTCACTGGAGATCCCTACAAGAATGGTGTGAATGTGTTGGCATGATGTGTGCAGTGAAGAGAAACCCACAGCACACAAGTTAAGGGCACTGAAGAGAAGAAAAGCATCCTATCCCGTAACGGATATTGAAACATAAAGACTGTGGTAGGAAAAGCCGAGGCTTTTTACATAGCCTGAAGCAGACAGAGCTGTTTGCAAGAATTATTCTCATTACTTCTAATAGCCCACCTCCAAGAGATGTTGGACAGATGAGGTATGTTTAGATTCTGCTTCTGTGATTTTTATTTTTTTAATTCTATCTGAAGAAAAAGCATTTCCATAAGGTTTGACTGCATCATAAATTTCATTATAAGTACTCCTTCTGTTATAATGCCTACTGTAGTTGGAAAAGATAAGTTTAACTGAAGCTGAATGTACATTTGCTTTCTATATGGCTTTGTTCTAAAATCACAGCAGTCTTTTTCAAACCAGTTCCAAGCACAAAGACATAAATGGTTTACTTATTTTTTCTTTTATTTGCTTCCATTTATTTAAAAACAAAAAGCAAACACAAACAGCTTGCTTCAAACTTGAATTAAGTCCTATTTAAAGCACACCACAAGACTAATTTCTAGTCCTGGCAGCACAGTGATACTGATAACCACATTATGCTACAGAGCCCAACTGTGTCTTCCAGAGAAAACAGAACAGATGAGGAAAAGTGCATCTACTTCTAAACAGAAGAATTCCCACTATTCCTCAGGCTTATTTAACAAGGATCACAGTACATGGGTCAGTGAATGTACACATTGTTGGCATCAACATTATCCTTTCTATAGAAATTCCATCTATAACTCTGGAAAGATGAATGGTACAACAATTCACCTTACACTAAAAATTCCTTTTACACCAAACACACAAGAACTATATCAAATTTCATTAGCTTTACTTCTTTCTTCCATAATTCCTGCAGCCTTCAAGAACACAGGACAATTTTATCTAACCCTTAAAGTATTTTCCACCATCATGTAACATTACAAGGTAATGAGTAACCTTTGAGCAATCTTCTACCATTTAATCCAGCCTGCAGAGCACAAAAACCTGGCCAGCCTGTTCTGTAAGTCAGCAATGCAAGTTTCCACAACCAAAAAAACCACTTTGTAAACGTTTGCTCCTACTAACAGAGCAATCACTTAGACATGCCATTGCCAGTCTGTAATTGCTGAAGTGGTTTGAATGAACCATTCATTAAGCGTCTTACTGCTCCAGGTTTCATCAATGCAGTTTGAAATGGAAGGTACCTCAATGTACCCTTGCAAGACTTGAGGTCCCCATCAACAGCAGAAGTGTTCAACACCAGGCTGGATGAGTCTCTGAGAAACCTGGTCTAATTGAAGGTGTCCCTGGCACCCATGGCAGGGAATATGGAACTAGATGATCTTTGAGGCCACTTCCAAGGTCCCCACCAAACCATTCTGTGATTCTATGATCTCTCTGATACACCATTTCCATCTTTAAAACATCTGTTGAAACTACTGATGTCTCATATATTCTTTTTTCTGTTGAAACTGCACTTCAGGATTAACAAAGGCCATGACACAAAATAAAAAGCATGGTCCTTACCATGGTTTCATGCAGAACAGAAAACAAAATCTATGCCTTCTAACACTGCAAAGTAGCAGTTTCTAGTATCTGGCTCAAGTGCTGTTGTCACTGCCCAGGCAGGAGGGGACAGATTGTTGAATCATACAATCATTAAAACAGAAAAAGACCTTTAAGGTCATCAAGTCCAGTTGTCAGCCTACCAACACCACCATGTTAATCATTAATCCATGTCCTCAAGTGCCACATCCACAAGTTTTTTGAACACTTTCAGGAAGGGCAACTCCACCACTTCCCTGCTTACAATGCCTGGCAACCCTTTCAGTGAAGAAGTCTTTCCTAATATCTAAAAATTGTCTTCCCTGGCACATCTTGAGGCTGTTTCCTCTCGTCCTATCACTTGTTACTTGGGAGAAAAGATCAACCTCCACCTCACTACGCCTCCTTTCAAGTGATTGTAGAGACTGATAGGTCTCCCCTGAGCCTTCTTTTCTCCAGGCTAAACAATCCCAGCTCCCTCATCTCCTCCTCAGCAGACTCATGCTCCAAACCCTTCACCAGCTCCTTCTCTGGACACATCCCAGCACCTCAATGTCTTTCTTGTAGTGAAGGGCCCTAAACTGAACCTGGTATTTGAGGTGTGGCCTCATCAGTGCAGAGCAGTGCAGACAGGGGACCAACCACTTCTGTTGTCCTGCTGGCCACACTTCATCTAATGCAAGTCAAGATGCCACTGGCCTTCTTGGCTACCTGGGAATTTGGTGCCAAGGAACGAAATGCCAGGTCCCAGGGACCTGAAGACCTTTTCCTGCGTGTCTCTAATCACGGCATGCCCACTCCCACTGCAGGAGGTTGTGGGAATGCTAGACCCAAGCAGAGGTGCACTACAGTCAGGTCAGACTCCCAAAGACTGCAGCACCCCAGAACCCAACAGTGCACCTTTCTGTGGTGACACACATGGAAACCTGTTGATTCTGACTACAGCCTGCAAGTGTGCTGAGCACTGAGCTCCCCTGTACAGCTAATTTAAACACTCCACATTCCTTGAGTGTTAGCAACATAATGTGTTTTCCATAGGTGTCAAAGGGATTTAGCTCCAGATAACTGCAGCATACCCACAAGTCCCCAAAGAGTAGTGTTACCATCATTAAATTGCTGAGCATTTACAGTAGACAGTAAAAAACTATTCACCTTTAAAGCTCTAATTCAAGCTCCACCACTTCCCAGATTCATAGGTACCAGAAATTAAGAGCCCTGTTAAAGTATCATGGAAAATGAAGAGGGCTAGAGGACAAGCTGGAAAACAACTGCAGGACCTGGCAGTATTCAGTACACTTCCACTTCTCATATCCTTTTAAGACCTTAGGAACTCAACAGTATGTCATGGCTAGAAGAACAAAATCTCATCTTACAAACCTAAGAATAAGCATTTGAAAAAATCATGTTTTGTATCTACTGATGTAATCCTATTGATGCATCTTTGCAAAACAGTGTATTCCTTAACCCCCAGCATACCTGAAGCATGCATTGTGTTAGTGCAAGAGTGATTCCATTAGCCTTACCCAAAGTGTCATCAGTTTGCTGCAAAACTCTGGCTGCTGAAGTGCTCTGTGCACTGCAAACAGAGCAGGCAGGCCTGCTCCCTCGAGACTGTATGAACACCCATCTGCATATTTTCAACAATATACCTAACTTCACACCTGAATTTGTAACTATTCCCAGGGAATCCTATGAGCCTGTATGAAACAAAAGTGGCAAGAGTGAAAATCTGAAGTCTTTACTGCTTCCTAAAAACATCCTATGACAGGTTTCTGGAAAGCAGTGGTTACATAAGTAAAAGGAAAAAAAAAAAACACTGTCCCCATGCCTGCTGTTTTTCTGCTTTTTAAGCCAATTTCTGAACAAGAAATTTACCTAGAGAAAAAAAAAAACCCTCACACCACTAAAAAACCCAAATAAACAAACAAAAACAAAGCAAAGAAACAACAAAAAAAAATCCCAAAAAAACCCCAAACACTATTGCAGGAAAAGCTCCTTTAGAACCTTTTTTTTTTTTACAGACTTCTCAAAAAGCCCAACCCACAGGTAGCAAGACCATGCTAGAAAAATGTTATATGGAAAGCTGCAAACATGAAGGAATCTTCAGAGAATCTCCTCTTGATAAGAAAGCAAAGTAACATTAACTTCACAGCCAGAGAAACGGAGGTAAGGCGAGGTCACCTGAATGACCTGGCAGCACTGGGAAACAGCACTACTGCACTACAACTAGTTGTTGTTACTGGTAATACTTTTTTGCAAACAGCCTTCTAACAGGGGACATTGCAGGTTAAATCAGGAACCTGGCTTTCAGGAGCTTATGGTCTAAGTTGCAAGAAAAAATGGTATGTGTCCTGTAAACACTGGAAAGCTGATGAGCAGAGCCCTCAGTACAGCCAGCAAAGGACACACCATGTTCTGCTTCTGGAGAATCATCACTAGGTACATTTCTTAGTCATTCAAATGGACCAATTTTAAAACTCATTTCTCAGAAATACACTTCACATAATTGTGAAGTGCTCTTCATTTGGGTTTTTTACAAGAGCCCAAAAAAGGCAGTTAAAGCAAACTTTTAGAAACAGCACCACAAGACAATAAGATTTTGAGTGAGGATGCATCTCCCTTACTACTGTCCAAAGATGTTCAGAGAAAACAGAAGGTATTACAGGAGCTCTAATCAATAAACATTCAGGTAGGGTTCTCAAAGCTACAGTAATGCTATTGATCTCTCCTTTTTCCCAGCCTAACCAAAAGTTACAGAAGGGAAACAACAGAAGGCAGTTGCACCAGGTGGCCTTGGGGTCTCTTCTCATTCCTCCCTTTCCCCCAGACAACCTGCTCAATTCCTGCAATAAATTCTGCCTCTGTCTGAAGCTGTAGACATCCACTTTCAATTCACAATCTGAAGTGGGGAGAAGCAAACAGAGATGGCATGGGTCCCAGGAACAGGTATGGCCACAGCCCCACGTGATGGACAGCATGGTCCCACCTCGCATCTTCACCCACCCACCGAGACCATCAACTCCTAAGCAATGATGAGAGACAGCCATTTGCCACACAACTTCCCATGTTTTCTTTTGCCTGTTGGGTGCATGTAAAACCTACATGTAAAAGTAAATTCATAAAAGACATGTTAATAAAATCCAATATGTTATTCAAATCCAATGACCTCTCTAGCTTTACAGGGTGAAAATTAGTACAGAAGCTAAATGAAAATTTCTGTAAACACCACAGACAGATCACTGTCAGGATATTTTCATTAACCTTTGTTAAGCTAACTGAAGCACTCATATTATACCAGCATACATAAAGAATGAAACTTTGCCTTTAAAAACTGTCATTGTCAAGGTACATGAATTTAGAAAGAAAATTATTCAGTCTGTGCTTCTTTTGGACTCTCAGGCTAGTAAGACCTGGTACAATATTAGTTAAACACACAAATAACAAAATTTTTAAGAGTCTTTCACTTTCATTTAGTTCTACAGATCTAAGGTCCAGTTTGAGCCTAATTAAAAGAGCCTACCACTGGACGGGTTTATTTAGCACTTGTAAAAGGCTGCAAAAAGGTTGATTACTGTTTTAAGTCAAACAGAAATTTATAAAGAAATTGTTTGTAAGGTACTTAGAATTGAGTTCCATGGTTTGCAGCCATCCTGTTCGTGTGAACTGTATGACAAATAAGAATGCATTTCTTTGCTAAACATTAATATAATGAACATCAGCTTTCTAGTATTCACCATATTCACTATTCTTCCTCTTTCTGATTTAAGACTACATTCTGAACTGAATTAAACCTAGAGCTTTTATACAAATTAATTTGAAACTCAATAGTATAATTGGCTTTTGCTATCCATTAGCATGTTTCTGTTACACATGAAAAATACTCTCCAAATATCTATTAAGGAACCTGAGAATTTATTCTCCATACAGGGACTGAAATGTAGCACACCTATAACTGTGGACAAGTGGAAGCCCATTAGCAGTTACTGTCATCATCCATGGGATCAGCTGTGGGGAGAGCGCAAGAGAGCAGGGAAAAAAGCCACACGAAGGAGAAAAATATAATCGTTTGTACAATATTCCCTTTTATGTCATTCTATGCCCACTAAATAATTAATTACAAATACATCAGTTGCAGTTGAAAGAAAAAAAAAGGGTGGGGGAAATCAATGAAGAGCTCACAAGTGTAGCTAATAAAAAAGTACAAGAAGCACTGGTGTTGCACGCTGCCCAGGTTAAATGCTGAAGAAAGCACTGTCAGCAGCAGTCGCCTGCAGGCATCCCGCGTGTGATTAGCGACTTGATGCCACAGAAACCGCTCTGCTGAAGAAACCCTCTGACCTGAGGATCTTGACACTAGGAGCCAAATGCAAACTGTGTAATCACCCGTTCCAGATGGCCCCCAAAGCATAAAGCCACACTGCTTGCACCCAGTTTTCCACAGCAAGAGCACCACAGAGGTCAGAAGGAGTCTGTATTAATTAGTCCCCATTCATTGTTAGCATCACCTAAAATTCTATTCATTTTTGGATTCTATCTGTAAATAAAAATTTCCATTAAAATGCCTCAGAGGAAACACATTCCCATGAGTTAAAGATGTGAATCACAGATAAATACCCTGTCTGTTACCATGATTTTATGTGAATACAAAATGAGGCTTTCAAAAGCTACTGCACATAAAGCATGAATGTCTTTATTCTGGGAGTAAAAATCATTGCTGCAGAAGAATCTCTCTCCTTTCACCCCCTCCCTGGTTATAGCAGAGACAGACAATACATGTTTTTGAGATTTTACATTGCCACAGATTCATTTCTTTCACATTACAGGCGAGACAGCTGATAACTTGCTACCTGAAAGGCAAATGTATGGGTAGAAAACTACCCGAAAAAGGGAAACAGCTCAGACAAGAGAGTTCACAGTGGTTAACCTCCTGGAACACATTAGCTACACCAACTCCCAGTTGCCCAGACTAAACAACCCTGAAAAACTCTTGATTTTATTCACTAACAGGAAATGATTCAGATACAGTTCTGCAAAGGGAGTCAACAAGAAGAGGTAAATTACGCACACTCGCTGTAGTACATTTTACTGTGAAACAATCGAGTACAAAAATTATTCAGCTCTGATGTAATTTTTTCTTCCTTCCTTCTTTTTAATGTTTTTCCCCTTGGTTGATGCATCTGAAATATAACATGTGATGCTTTTACTGTAAAACTTCAATACATATAATTTTTTAAAACACACATATCCTACAGACTCCTGACAGCGTTGTGTTGCCAGGTGTGAGAGAAACTGGGATCTCTTACAGAGAATGGTGCCTGCAGATAAATAATAATGAAAACCCAAGTGCTGTCAGGTCTGAGGCTGCAAACAGTTAGACTTTTCTTTTTCCTTTAAAGCTTGCTTTTTGTAAGAGAGATTTACTTACCAGCATAAATGTTAAACACTCACCACTGCAGAAGCATATAGAAGGATCACAATCTTTTCTGGCTCCACAACTCATCCCAACTTCTCTATGAAGCATAGCTTTGGTCAGAAAATTAAAAGCCCTTTATCCCTTGTCAAACTACCTGGTAGTTTGACAAGCAACAGCAACAGCAACAGCAGAGTACCCCATTTACCTGAAAATAACATCAGCCTCCCTCACCTTAAATGTATCTGTACAAATGAAACAGCCAGACTCCAGGCTGAACTTTCATGGTAAGTCAGAGAATTCATACCTTTTAAAATTATTTTAACTATATTGTCCCTATATAGGCACATATATACTTAAAGCCACATCAAGCAGGCAGAAGAATGATATTTGGGATAAACCACCAGCATTCCTTCACATTTTGCTGATCAGACAACACTTAATTTGTTGACTGCTCCATTACCAGATGCCTGGAGCACTGCTGAGATAAAGGACAAATTAGAGATCCAGCAGTTTGTCCCCATCATCTGTTCCAGACTTTGTTGATGTAGACTACTGGCAATTATTTCCTATTGTCCTTGTCATAAAAAAAAATTCCAAAATCCCAAGAGGCCTAGTAAAAATCCCTTATGGTCCATCATCATCCAGGCTTTAATTAAGAGCTGTAACCAAGTGCTCTCATGCCATGCAGCCAGGCAGGACCCATGCTCAGGATTACTCTTTTGCTGAGACTACTTCTGCAGCCCTTCATGCCAGCAAGGACTTACCTAAAATGAGGCCTGGGGGAGGTGCAGGAGGAAGTGTCTGGTTGAGCAATTTGACCTCCAAGGGCTGCAAACGGGTAAGAAAGCAGCAATTTGCCTAGTGCTGAGGCTTGCTGGGAATCAGCTGCTCTTCCAAGTCATGGGAGGAGGCAGCTCTCAAAATGCCAGCTTGCGACAATTTTAAAACACGGGTTTTGCAGTGTCCAGAATTCCACAGCTGGAGTGATGGTGCTGGGCAGGGCACAGCTCAGCACACCCTGGCACTAAAACCCCCCACACGTTGGGCAGACATACTCTGTTCCCACGCTCACGTCAAATGGAGTCCCAGCCGGGGGAGATGTTTTCCTGGATATCTGGGTATATTGTACTGGATTTTCCATTCTCTCCTAGGAATCTAGAAACACTAGCAGGGCTCATCTTGCTGCTACTGTTTCCTTTGAGTTTTGATCTTATACTTAATAAAAAATGCTGGTAAGTGACTTGTAGGCTTTGCTGAATCAGGCCATCAGGAGACAGGTGCTTTGTGGATCTTTCCACAATGACTTCTTTGTTGCAGTTGTCTCCCATAAGAGAAGGCTGAAGGCAATGACCACATGGTTCCATTCATGTATACAGTGCTGGCAAGCATAGGCCAAGAGTGCTTTACTGCTTACCCCACTTTTAGGAGGGTCATGTGAATAAGCAGGAGGCACCAAAAGTGATCAGGGTCCTGCTGGGTCACAGTGTGTCACCCCTGAGGAAGGAGTGGCCTCTAAGACCATCCGAAGCACCACGTCCACCAAGGTACTTGCTGGTAAGACAACAGCAGCCACTAGGCAGAATTAGCAAACACCGGGCACCCTGCAAGTAAATTTCCAAGCAAGTAATCTGGTTAAAGCAAGGCTTAAGTTTGGGACCTTTTCCTAAAAATGACCATGAACTGGCTCAAAATACCAGTCAAGAGGGCCAAATGAGGCTTGGTATGACTGCAGCTAAATGTGTCTGTGAATAAGGGCACCTGCAGCGCACAACATAACTGAGCAGACAGGGAGGAAGCACTGCAGGGTCATATATAGCTGAGCCAGTGTCAGGGACAGAGAAACACATTAGCAACCTGCAGAGACAGCAGGACACAGGGCAGCAGTGGTTCAAACAAATGCTGTCATCGCTGAACCGCTAGTCTGCAGTGCAGAGAGGTTGTTCCCTGCTTGCATAAGAGATGAGAAACGAAATTCAGTGAAAGGCACTCCCCTTTGAGAGATGGGGGAGACTAGGATGACACTGCAGTCACCCTTCCTCCCCTTCCAGCACAGACGTGTGACCAGCAGAGTGAGGGGCTCGGAGTGGGACAGACATTCCAGCCGGTGGCAGTCTCAAGTGTGCAGAAATGACTGATGACTGCCCCTAGGGGGTTACTGCTGGGCCACACTTAAATGAGTTATGTTGTTAAAACAGCAGCACCCTTAAGTCCCACAATCTGCATCTTGCACATCCAGAACACAGTCCTTCTGTTCATCCTCCTCCACCTGTTGCCAGCTGTAAAAGTTCAGTGCTTCTGTTTCTAACACAATCCTAATGTAAGCACAGGCAGTAAAAAGCAAAGTGCTAAACCCATTCTTCTGGTTTTGCATTTGTTTCAGACTGGAACCCGCACAACTTGCTAACCATATGGTTTATGGGGCTCACCAGTCCTGCTGGGCTCACAGGACTCATCAAACCTAAAACTGAAGAGTATACTTGCTTCAGAATTCTGCAATGCTTATGTTGTCCTATAAATCACTGTCTTCACTCTCTGGCTCCTCATCAGGAGCCAGGATTTTTTCACACCTGAAGTGCTTAGGACTTTCAGACACATCTACACCAATCATTACTGTGGGATGGCAAAGAAGGCATGGGTGAAAGAAGATGCATAGGTGAAAGAACAGCTTTGACATTTTTTTCCTGTAAACACAGCAATTCAGTTATATTGCTAGATGGAGAACCTGGTAGGGGAAATCACCTTGTTGATACTTAAACATAACCTTTATACCTTCCAACCAGAACTGTCACTTTGTATCTCCATTCCTTATGAATATTTCAGGAAGTAGGCCATATATAATTAAAGATGCCTACGACACTTGCAATGCTCATTGTTCCTGCAACAGCTGACAAAGAGCAGTAACCCCAAAACTACATTTTATCGTCCTGCTTTTTGCATAGCTCCTTCAGTTCCTCTCTTATGAATTAATCAAGTGGAAGATTTCAGCTGTTCTCTTAAACAATTCTTGATAGGAGGATGCAAGTCACCGCCTTGCCTTGTGCTAAATAGATGCAGACAGGTACAGCCTGAACAGAGTTCAGTAGCTACTTAGAGGAAATTATCTCTAACCTCAAGTCAGCCCCTTATTTCTGCAGAGGACACATCAGAAACATGTTTAATTGAGAACACACTACTAGAGCTAACCACAGGCAAAACTGTAGTAACAGAGATTAACACAAGCATACTTTTAAAGCCTCTGTTGAACTGGGGCCTTAAGTGAATACCTCACTTGGGAATGGGGAATTATTGTCAGAATACCTGCATCTCTAACAGGCTACTGGGAACTCCTTTCAAAATTGGTTCTGACATACTCTTGTTTTCAACATTCTATTATCAACTCTACTTGGGAAGCAATGGAATTAATTTAGAGAAATGGTTCAGAAAAACAGATGGGTTGCATGTCACGTCTGGGCTCCTTCAAAACCTGTTTCCTTCCTGTATTTTCAGAAAACTCACCAATACCAAAGGGAACAGCAGTTATGAACCCCATATGCTTTGAATATATAAAACACCTATATTCTAGTCCTAAAGCTGTTTGGCAAGCCCTTCTGTTTCTTAGAAAAACTAGGCTGTAAGACTTGGTGACCTCTTTGTTTATAATATTCATCCATTCAATACTGCTGAAAAAGTGACTGCTTCCTTTGATGGCTTGTGATGAGCCTTGCCAAGTTAAACAAAGGACTGTCTGCTATTAATCTGCCCTTCTGATTTCTCTCTCATTAGGCAGAACCTGTTTATCAAACAACTATAATAATTATAAATACTTCAGATTACCTCACAGTAGCCACCAAAGCAAAGACAAACTATAAATTTTCAGGACAGGTGACAACTTCTAAAGTCTGAAGGAAAGAAAGACTGTCACATCTAAATAGCCAAAGCAGCTGCACCTTCCAGCTCTGCTTCCAATTGGTGATAGCACATATATGAACATTAAAACACACACCCAGTCAAGAAAGTAGCCAAAAGCATCCTTTAAAGATTAACAAAGAGGGAGCCTAACAATGCAAGAACAACAGGTCTAGTTTTAAGCACTGCTTACTTCCAAATCCACTATCCTCAGTGCCAGGACCTGGCACAGTCTCTGCATCACTCATGTGCTGTTCAGTACCTCTGTTCCTGTTCCTTGACAGCTAGTGGCAGGGGAGATGGGGAGTTGGATTAGATTCCCTGCAGAGGTCCCTGCCAAACACTCCGTGACTCGGTGATCTACCAGTAATGTGCAGGGACACACTCCTCATATTCAGACCCAGACTATTTTACACAGCCCGTAAGGCACGTCAGCCCTGTTTCAGTACTTTACAGGTACCTGTTAAGGACCCTTTGGGCTGTTTTCATCCTACCAGGTGTGCTTGTTCCTCAGTGCACCTGGGAGTCCTGGTCCCCTGGCCCACAGCCTGGGCTAAAAACCCAGGGCATGCTGCCTCCACCTGGTAAGAAGTATTGAGTGTGGATAACCTATCATTTATTCTGAAGTAATTTAGGAGGCTTTAGTGCATTAAATAAGTTCATAGTAGAAAATAATTTTAGAAATTTTATTAATATGCATTGCAGCTTATCAGAGGTATGTGTAGAAGTTACAGTCTGTGTATGCCCAAATCAACTTCACTCACTTCAGTAGGAAATGAGACAATCAAAATATGATTCACTAGAAAGAAATGAGCCAGGGCCTTTCCACTGACAAATAGCAGAAAAACAGATTGATCACAAACACCCAAGAGAAAGATATGTGTGTGTTGTACAGGAGAAACAGTGCTCTACAAGCTACAGATGAACATTTGTCTTAGCAAACCATTTTCAATCAGTAACATTTGTTATTTTTAAGGTAAAAATAGCAACGTTTATTTTGAAATAAAATAACAAAACAAAGGTTCACTGAGGCAGTGAGTTGAAGTGGGACCAAAGTTTCCTTCTTAATAGACTGACCCCTTGCTATCAACCTTCAAAGGAAAATACAACTCCTGAATCAAAACATTTATATTCTTCTTTATTTGGTTTTCTTGTTGTTCCAGGAGCTGCTTTGCCAGATGGTGGTTAGCAGTTGAGCAGTTTCCAGTGATGTGGTTCTCTGACCTGCATTGCTGATGTACATGATATTTAAGGGCTACTGGTTCAGCAAATAACATCTGGGTGATAAATCCTTTCAGGACAGGTGACAGGGTAACCCTGTCAAGAGCACCACCAAAGGAAACCTGTGACAGCTGCAGTAGGAGGGGCATTTATGACTCTCTCCTGACTTTTCTGGGAGAATTTCAACAGGAGAGGGCGGTGCAGGCACAAGTGAACATTTCCCAGTGAATGATTACAGCCTCTTGATCATAGGTTTCAAGGAGAGAAGCTACTCTTGGTGTCCCTTCTGGATTCTCTGGAGGGCTGTAGTACTCCATGGCTGGAGCTTGCTCTGGACAAGTACTGATTTACAGCAGTTGTAATTTTATTAGAACTGTCTTATAAACAACATCTGCTAATCTGCTAAGAGAAAATAAATTGATTTTTTTTTTAGGATTTCTCGTTTTCCATTGAAATTCATAGAAGTTTTCAGAAGAACTTTTAGGAACCTACAAGAAATAGACAGCTTTAACACAAACTCTTACCTTGCCTTTTTCCCCATCCTGCCCCCCTCCACCCCAGTTTATTAATCAATTCTCTAACATTAGCAACAATCTCCTATACCATGGCTAAATTAAATTTGCCAACTGATTCATATTTTACAATTTTACTGAACATATCCTATTTTCCCATGGAATATGTGTCTAAGAGCATCAGTTTACCAGTGTCCAGATGTACTGACAAACATTAGGAGAACTTCCCATATTTTATCTGTTGCAGCAGGCACCAAAAATGAGGATCATATTTCAAATTCTTAGACCTTCCTCAGAAAAACAGAGTTGTTTTTATTTCAAGCCTTTCAGGATGTCTGGGAGAGAAATAGTTAAAAATAAAATTATATTAAGGTCAGCAGAGGCAGCATCATGATTTCCATGTTTTCCATCTTCTCCAGATATGGAATGATTTCTTCTAACAATACAGAACAAAATACTATTTAGCATGAGAAGTAAATTGAGGCTGTGTTTCATCTTTTTCCTTTGCCAACACAATGGCACTGTCAGCAGTATAACCTTGAATGTCTTCATTTTCATACATTAACCCTTTGAGCCCTGTAAATTTAAGCAGTCTTTTTGACTCACAGAGGAGAAAGTGCATTCGAAACTCCTGAAACAACGGAGAACAGAAATTTTAATTAAAGTTCTCCTTGTACACATGCACATATAACCCTCCCTTTAGCAACAAAAAACCCTTTTAAAATTAAACTTATCATGCTGAAATAATTAACATAACTCCTGAGGAAAATGCATAATCTTTGCATACCAAATGCCAAAATGTCTAAATTAACTGTGTTTAATAAATATTACATTTCTCTTTGAGTACATACACTCAGATAATCATGCATTGATAGGCAGAAAATATCTTTAAAGCTTGAGTTATTGTAATTTAAGCATTTTAAATTTGACTGGTTTTCTGGTCTTTGCAGGTCCCTGATGGGCTCAAATCTTCGGTCCTCAGGACATAAGCCAGCTGGAATAACTTTGAAAAGACCAAGAACCTCACATCAGCAGTGATTTTCCACAGCTGCCAATCTTGATGCCATCCTGCTGCTCTTGGGTGAATGGCTGAGCCCCCCAGTGTGCAGCATCAAGCTCAGGGGTATGGACTGCTCCTCTCTTCTGGGCAGGGTGGCAGCTTTAGTGGGCATCCGAGCTGGCTCTATGCTCATGCTTCATGAGTCCCACCAAACTAAGTATTTGGTACTTGTTCTGTCCCCAGAGCTTGGCACACGGCTGATTCCTTATTTCAGGGTATCAGCAGGGAGTGAATTTACAGGTGGAAATATTGGAAGTGATAGACCCTATCTCTGTATTTTTGAGGCATTCCTTTTCAAGCCTGTCTGTTTATAATGCTCATTTAAAGTCAAATTTCAGCCTCTCTCAATACCCAAAAGGGTGCAGTAAAAAATTAACATAATTATTTGTTTTGTGTGCTTAGCAAGATTTAAATGTGACTCAAAAAAAAAAACCCCAACCTTGACTGCAAAATTACATGGGCGTATGACTCTGCTTAGGTGAAGAGCAACAGAATTCAAATGTAAGAGCAACAGAATTTCATTCAGTCTCCTATATTTATCACCACTCCTCCACCCTGGAATCGACTACATCCAACCCTTAGTTTACAAAATACAGCCAGAGGATGATTCAGTCCAGTTATGGGATGTGTTGATCCATAACATCTACTCGTTCCTAGCCTCTGCTTCCAAAATTCAAGGTGCACTTGCATCCTAGCTGCAATGGTCCTCAGCCATAACTGCAGCCCCTCCACAAGGTCTTTTAAATTGAGAGACCAGCCCTGGCTTAGCCAGTCACTTTAATAGATATATGT
Organism: Anomalospiza imberbis; assembly: GCF_031753505.1. Lineage (NCBI taxonomy): Eukaryota > Metazoa > Chordata > Aves > Passeriformes > Viduidae > Anomalospiza > Anomalospiza imberbis. Next base: position 27,279,654 of record NC_089682.1, read on the forward strand.
AATGTTTAGAATCATAAGAATAAAAGCAAGTTATGAGCATTGTTGTACCATTCAGCAGCTAAGTACATAGCAGCTGTATTTAAAAGTAGCCACTATCAGCCAGTGAAAGCAAATTAATTATTTAGATATATTTATCGGATTTATAGGTCAAATGAAGCTAAATCTAGTTAACTGAAATCCTGATAACAGATTGAAGCCTGTGCTCGATCCTATACTGTGAAATGCAAAGCCTTTATTAAATAAAGTCATTAAGCAGGATGATAATCCCTGTGGCCTTAAATATGAGTAAGGTGCAATGTAAATAATAAAAGGCAAAAATCCAATTTTCCTGCAGTGAACTTTCAAATACTCTGCTGTTTCCATTAAATCACCTTTTATTCAGCATATTGTAATGGCACTGAGGGCACATCAGGCTTCCTTGTAATACAGTTATTGTTCAGCATAAAAACTGTTTTTTAACTTGAAACAGAAAAAGGAAATATTTTATTTGGCTTCTCTCATATGTCAAATGACATGGAAATTGAGAACAAAAGCTTCACAGATGCAATAAAAGAGAAAATAAAGGAAAACTAAACATATGCGAACAAAAAAAAAAAAACAGAATGTGAAGACAAAAGAAAGAAACAGGGTACATAATAGTACTTTTCCAGTTAATTTTACAGCAATTTAATACTAGGAAATAGAACAGGAAAACAATTTCAGTAACTAAAGTAACTAAACTTGACTATAAGCCAAACAGAGCTGCAGCACACAGCAAAGGAGGTGGAACTCGTGTGAAATGTCTGTCACGCTCCTTCCAAACATGAGGATGATGACAAGAGCTTGAGTGAATCAAGTGCCACAACAGCACAGTGCTCAAGTCTGGGGGCGTGTGATCACTCCCTGGTTCTGCCGTGCTGGTCCCTTTGGTCGTGCTTTAACTTCTCATCCACAAAGGAAGCACTGATATTTACTGTTTTCTATGAAGGATTCTATGGAGGTAAGAAACGCTAACTAAAGATTTCTGTATTTATTGGAGATCTGGAAACTGTAACATAAGGTCAAGAATTTACTGTTATTGTTCAGGAAAAGAACACCCATTGCAAAATATAAACAATCCATTAAAGATGAGACTATATTTGTTATGAATGTCAAATGATTTTTCCACTATAATTTTTTTCTGCAAATCAAAGGAATTCCTCCAGCAAAGCTAAGATGGAATAAAGATAAGAGAATGACTCTATTTTTATTCAATTCTGTATTCAATTTGGAAGCATTACATCCAAAGAAACCTTTCAGCACAAAAATACAATTTTCCTTGTAGCATTTTCATACTACATCACGATGTTTAAAGAATCAATGGCAGAAATGTGAACTACTGTAACCTCATGAAACACATACACATGCATTTTACAATATTTACTTTTCACTGTCTATAGTTGTGTGTCGCTGCAACAGGCCCCTGGTCGGGTAATAATTAGCATTGACTCCATGATTCACAGAAGGCTGATCAGTCCTTATATTATATTATATTATATTATATTATATTATATTATTATTATATTATATTACATATTATATTATTATTATATTATATTATATTATATTATATTATATTATATTATATTATTAAGAAACCCATAGCTTTTATAGACAGTTACAATACACCTGGACCTAACTGGTCCTCCAACCCAAACACCATCACCATTATCTAATTAAGAAACCACCCTTTGGTAAACAAATCTCCAAAACACATTCCACATGTTCAAAATAAAAGGAGCAGCAAGTGAAGATAAGAATTGTTTCTCATTCTTTTCTCTGATCTTCTCACAGCCTTCCCAGAAAGGCCTGGGAAAGTTATGTGTTGCTCTCTGTGGCCAGAGAGTGGCTGTCACAGCTGTGTCTGCCATGTCCTATTTTCTGTGCTCATTTTCTGGGCATGGAGTCACAAAATCACAGAATGGTTTGAGATGGAAGAGACCTTAAACATCATCTACTTCCAACCCCCTTACCAGTGGCAGGGACATCTACTGACCATATTGCTCCAGGCCCCATCCAACCTGGCCTTGAACACTTCCAGGGATGGGGCATCCACAACTTCTCAGGGAAACCTGTTCCAGTGCCTTGTCAGCCCTCACAGCAAAGAATCTATTCCTTATATCTAATCTAAATCTACCCTCTTCCACTTAAAAGCTGTTGCCCCTTGTTCTGTAACTACAGGCCCTGGTGAAAAAAATCTCTATACATCTTTCTTATAAGCCCCTTTTAGGTACCGTAGGGCTGCAATAAGGTCTCCTTGGAATGTTCTCTTCTCCAGGCTGAACAAACCCAAGTCTCTCAGCCTGTCTTGCTAAGAGAAGTGCTCCAGCCTTCCTCTGGACCCACTCTAACAGGTCAACATCTGTCTTGTATGGGGCACCCCAGAGCTGGAGTACTCAAGGTGGGGTCTATTGAGACTGAAGTAGGGTAGAATGACCTCCCTTAATCTGCTGGCCATGCTGCTTTGGATGCAGGCCAGGACACATCTGAACTTCCAGGCTGCGAGCACACATGGTCAGCTCATGCCTAGCGTTCCATGCACCGGAATCCTGAAGTCCTTCTTGGCAGAGTGGTTCCCAGTCCATTTGTAACCTGGTCTGTAGTGACAGTGGTGTTTGCCAGAGGGGCAGCACCTTGCACCTGGCCTGGCTGAACCCCATGATGTTCACATGGAGCCAGTCCCTAAACCTGCCAAGGTTCCTCTGGATGGCATACCTTCTCTCAAGCATATCAATGGCACCACTTGACATGTGTCATCAGCACGTTTGCTGAGGGTGAACTCAAACCCCATGTCTATGTTATTAATAAAGATACTGAACAGTACTGGTCCCAGTAAAGAACCTAAGGAACACCACATGCTGTCCACATCTCCATTTGGACATCAGCCATTCATTTGGTCCATCTCTGCTCCAATGCTGCTCACATGCAAAATGAATAGGGAGTGTAAAGTTCAGAAACAGATCTGCTCCACAGGCTGCCTGCTGCCCCACACAGAGAGGATCCTGGGACAAAGGGGTGATGGCAATGGGGCAGAGATAATGTCAATGGGAGATGGCAATAGGGACATTGAGCTGCTGCTGCCCAGGCAGCTGTAAGCAGCAAGGGCCACTAGAAGCACGGGACGTGACAGGTGCACAGAGTGGGCCATGGGGGTTTCCTGAGCTGTCACTTCCCATCAAGCCTGAGTGAAAACATAATGCATCCTCCCACACCCCAACAGAAGCAAACCCTTCCATGGCCTGAACTCATGGGGAATATGGTGACAAGGACACAGCCTCCATATGAGACCTTTATTCCTGGAAAAATTGTTTCCTTTTGCTTCTTGCATGTGCAAAGAAAATACATTAAATAAGAGGGAAAAAGCAAATCTATTCATGGCATGCAGAGCAGAAAATAGTAACACCTGACAGACCTACAGTGAAGTAATACAGCAATTCCATCTGTGCAAACTATTATCTTGAATAATATTTTCACCAAGTCAATGAAGCAAAGCTATTTGAATGATGTTCCTCAAGCTTTTATTCCTAGGAAGGACATTATTGCCTTCCAGCAACACTCTCCAAAATGGTTCTACTGAGGTGCTACGATATTGCTACTTACTACGGTAGTGATTTCTCACACCTCCCACCAAACAGAGTCAGAGTCCTATAGAGCAGATCTGTCAAGTAGCAGATTACTCACATTCCTTCATTAATTACTGAAAAAAGCCACAAAAACCAGAAGAGTGTATATTTAAGCTCACTCAGACAAAGATACTGAACAGCTAGGATACTGAACATTACAAGGATCAGATCTCCTCATACTATTACTTTCTTGGGTCTGCAACTACATGACATCAAAAAATGAAGTACTGCTATAAAGGCATCATTTAATGTTCTTTTAAACTCTTCAGGGGAGGGAAAAAACCCACCAAAAAAAAACCCTGAAGTAACCTTTACTGTTTTAGCTGAGATTCATTTTGGTCTTTATCTGCTTGCTGCCAATTGCTCTGAGTTTACACACTAATGAGACAACTGCAGGCTGACCACAGTCTGAGCTCAGTGTTTAGCTTCTATTTATTTCACCAGCACTGAACAGGAATCACTGATTTGGGGAATCTGCATCACTACCCAAAACTCATGAATTGACTCAATCAAAGAAGCACATATTCATCAAAAGCATCAGACCAGCTGAGGAACCTCAAATCTATCCTATTTCCTGCTATCTATTAATTCAACTCAGAATGAGCTCAGAATTTTTTCACCCCTGCATCATTAACAAGAAGTCTCCCAAATGATAACTACAGAGAGTATAAAGGAAATACGCTTCTCCTACATCCAAGATCCTAAAAAAATCACCCCTCTTTCACCACAATTTTCATAACCAGATGAATTCTCAAATGATAAATAGGAAAACCCTCTCTGGCAGGGCAGCATCTTAGCGTACAAACTACTCACTACATGAAGAGTATTGCTGAGGGAATCACAGAATCATCAAGGTTAGAAGAGACCAAGATTATCCACCCAGCACCACCATAATCACCCCTAAACGATATTCCCAAGTGACACATTCAGATGCGTCTTGAACACTTCCAGAGACGCTGACTCCATTCACTCCAATGCCTAACCATGCCTTCAGTGAATTTTTTTTTCTAATATCTAATCTGAACTCTCCTAGTGCAACTTAAGGTAATTTCCTTTCATCTCTTCACTTGCGAAAGGAAGAATTTAAACTTCTATTTTGTATAAAATCAAACTAACAAAAAGCCAAAACACATGAATGAGGCTGGAACAAATGGAACACCTCCTGGAAGTTTTAAGCCTCATTTGATGAAGAACAAAGAACTACAAAGAATTGAAGAACATCAGCCATTGGGAACATCCCCTCTTTTCCTCGGTACCGTGCCCCTTTTATTGTCACCTCTGTGCACCCTGAATTCTCCTCCCATGTTCACTGGCCAGAGATAGCTGCCCCTGCCTCTGTTTTCTAAGTTGGTGGTGGCCTATGTGAAGAGTGGTCAAAGCAGGCTGAGTCTTGGGAGTGTTAATTTGATGACAAAGCACAAGCCCACCAACTCCTTTCTTGCTGTAGCAATGAGGAAGTTGCTCATCAGCAACAGCTGATCATGTCCCTGGTGCATCACAGGTTCTCTGAGCTCAGAGAAGAGGGTACAAAGACTTAAAAAGTTCAGTGTGGTCTCCAAATCTTATTATTGACTGCACTTGAAAACCAACCTACAATGCTGTCAGGGCAAACTCTCTCTAAATAGTCCCCTCATATTTTTTAAGATTAGGCTACTACACAAGCTCTACTCCCACAGGAAACAGAGCATCCAAAATGTTCCTCTCTCATTTTCTGCCCAGCCCTGTGCTGCCTTTCAGTATGACTCTACTTGGTACAGTCATTCTATCATTAGCTACCACCAGGCATCCCCCTGTCCCAGGGTCCCTGACCACTAGCACCACCAGTGACTCATGAAGCACTTAATCACCCATGTTGAAGGAGCTCATCTTCTGGGTCCTTCTCTGAGCTCATCACACAGAAAAAAAGGTGACGATGCTCATCCTGAAAGCTGGGTTCTGCAATATAGACTAGAGAGGATGTGCTAATTTGGGAAGTTAAAAATTCAACAAGCAGGAGTGAAGGCACAGGCAGGTGCTCTAGCCCACTGAAAAGTGAGGATTCATGTGGAGAAAGAGGACAGGAGAACCAGAGCCTAGCTCCTGGACAGACTGTTCCTGCACACTACTGACTGCTGGATGTCTTCAAATGTGATGAAGCACTGCAGGAAGGACACGACAACACAGATCCTTTGTTGGCTCTTCTGTTACCACTACCAACAAAGCACTTTGCTTCTGGTATTACTATGTTTTGTATCTTTTTAAAGGTGGGTGAAACAGTTGGCAGAGGAGATGCATTAAACAGCACAACAAACTCCCCCCCAGTCCCCTAGATAATCACAGTGCTTGAGGCACCAAACCTATTTCCTGCTCTCATTTATGGGGATAGACAGGGCTTGTTTCTCTGCTCTACACACTGCACAAGGCAGCAAATTAAATGCTATATCTTGTTGTTTTGTGGTTTTTTAATACAACAGGTAAAACCAATTAGCAACAGCGATTTCAACAGAATAAAACTCATATGAAATGAACATCACAAGGGGAGAAACGGGAAAGCAAACTGGCTCTTGAACACCTTGTGGCTCTGAACACCTCTGTACTTCTTGTAGTGTGCTGCTAACAAGACAAACGGAGGAAGACACCAACCTTCCCTTTAGCTACTTGCTTCCTGATTTTAGAAGCCAGGGATGAAGGGGAGATGGCCATTCAATCCTGGACATTGAGTTCTTGTTTATTAGGAAGCAGAAAATGACCTCTCCCTGGCTGAACAATATTATTACAGATGATGAAACCTCCAGTCCCTTCTTTAAAATGTGCTTAATTATTTTTAACAATAGCAACCATCATGGAAGTTTACACTCAGACAGAAGTGAGACTAACTGCACATAAAAGGAAGTCCTGTGTTTGTCAAAAGAACAGATAAAACTCTAGGAAAAAATGAATTTTCTCTTCTGCAATATAGATCAAAGGTAACGTGCTTTCCTTTTATAAAAAAATTACTAATTTTTAAAAAGGTGTAATTGGTTCAGATTTTACATTGCTGCATGACTGTGAAATACAAATAGTCAGATGTTTCCCTCTAAGATCTAACACCATGATTACCTACACAGAAGAAGAGAATAAGCAAAAAATTTCATCTCATGGTTGTCAGCCGCTATTTTACTGTATTTTATTACGTGTGGGTATGACTGTATTCTCCCTGGGGGGTTTATGCTTTGTTTTAGAAAGAGCATATGCAAAAGAATGAGGCTCTCCACACAAAAACTCTTGGCTGAAATGCAAGATGCTCTGGACTGAACACAAAGATGTCCTCGCCTGCCTCTTCCACAGCGCTGCACCCTCCCTACACAGAGCTGGCCAAGCAGCAGCAGCCCCGGCACTGATGCATCGTGCCCACTCAACATGCTACAGATCCCGCTTCTGTCAGGAAAGTCTGTGCTATTTCTGTGCCTCATCTCGGGACATTTTAGCATGAAATTACAAGGAGGATCACAATGAGCATCAGAAGAGCCCATCACAACTTGTCCCAGCATCCTCGAGGAACAGGCACCTTGCAGCACACCGGGACCCATTCCCCTTGCTCCTCTCCAGCCAACCCCTTGCTGGACATCCCTTCTCCCTCACACAACAAGCACAGGTCTGTGTTTTTGGGGTGCAACAGGAGGCTGTGTGTGTGCACTCCTATGACCCCTCGAGGACATGTACTCTGCTACAAGGGTTCCCCATAAGCACATGTCTAGAGATGTGGCCAGACCAGCCACTGAACTGTGACACAACACACACCTGTGTCTGACAATAATGCACACTTTACTACATATGGACATGAGAATGCATGGAACAGGCCAACCTGACAAGAAAATATACATTCAGGGAGACAGATATACAGATAGATATAGATATATATGGTATACATACCTATATTTGCATGTTTACAGACAACTAAATGAAAGTTGAAGTCAATCAAAATACAATCAAAACAAAATCTTCCTTCTACTTCCTTCTAATTCCTTCTACTTCATTGCATTAAAATAATTACAAATTCATAAATTATTGCTGTTATTGGAAATAAAAACATATTGATTTGTTTATAAGGACAACAATATTGTAAACCTGGTACAAGCTGAAATAAAAGCATTTCAAAACACATATGAAGGCAGCCAGTAAAGAGGCAGCCTACTAAAAGCTGTTAAAGCCATTTCAAAATTAATTTAGAAATTTAAAAGTAAATTTATAAAATCATGTCTTTTTATAGTAAGTCACAGAGGAGTTTTTTATCGGAATTGGCCTGAAAGTAATCCACAAATAAACATGTTCAATAATATTTACTGAAATGATCATTTAGGAAAGTAAATACAATAGTGCCTGTGTTTGGCTGACTCCTTGGCTATTGCAGAGAAGATAATCAGGAGGCAGCACATCAAACACAGCAGTGTCCCCTTCAGTTGGTTAGGGCTGTAATCTTAACCCAAAGGTCCACCCAGTACTGCACAGTCAACATTTTAGATCTCTCTTTCCCTCTACGCTTCTTGCACCTGAACCTACTTCAATGATACATCAACTGCAGCAATTAATGAATCTTTGTCCAGAAGGGGAAAGACTGTAACAGCTTAATGAGACAGTAATACATATTAAAATCAATATTATTCAGATTATGTATCTATTCTAGTCTTCCCTCTGAAAATAACTGAGACTGTAGGAGAAATGATCATTAGCATTTTGATAAAAATCTTGCCAGCCTTCTGGTAAAATACTTTCTCTTTAAAGTAAAACTGGGATTTGTTATCTTATACAAGCAGACCACTCTAAAATTAGCAATGGCAAATTCATATTGGTTTGCATCAGATTTTAAAAAAACTTGGAAAAAAAAAAGAATGCTAACTTGCCTGAATAATCAGACTCTTGTGCTGGTTGCTGTAGCAGTGGAAAGACACTCTAAGCATTGACTAAGAAGCAATCTCTTCCCATAAATACCATTTTTGTGCACAGAAAGGCACTCCTTAACCATATACAGCACTAGTTTCATTTGTCTGATAAATCATATTCCTGCTGACAGCCAACACAAGGGACAAATTCCTCCCTACCACAAATCCTTTATGTATCCTCAAAAAAAAAAAAAAAAAAAAAAAAAAAAAAAAAAAAAAAGAGGCTGAATGCTGCAAAGCGGGAAAGGGTTTTGCACCTTTGTCCCATTGCCACTGCAAGTGGACAAAAATTCCTCAGCATTCCTGAGTCAAATTATATTATGCAAACACCATGGTGAAAGAAAACAGTTCCATCTCTCCCTTTTTTAAATAAGCAAATCCCACAGCCTTCCTTCTCCTCCTGGCACCCAGTGCTGTGAACCAGCCAGCTAGCTAAGCCCTCCTGTTTCCAAAATGGGACAAGATGGAGACCTGCTGCAGAAACAGCTTTAAATTGTTCATGAGGATCTGTGTCCCTCAGAAACCCCTGCCCTCGGTCAACCACATGCAAACAGACCAGTCACGCCAAAAATCCCAACCACTCCGACAGGCCAAGAAGCCAAACTTCAGCAGGGGCAAACCCATGCTTTGAAAGTGCCAGAAACCAGTTGTAAGACAAAGCCAAGCAAGTTTTTCACTGTTTAACCCCTCAATAGCTGGCCAGCAGATGTGAAAGACTGAGCCCAATGCCAGGTGATGAGTCCTTCTGCTGACACCTGAAGAGCTCCATCAGCTCCTTTGGGCAGATATTCAGCTGCCCATCACCTGAGCTCGCAGGTCACCCCAGCTGATAGCAGTGAGCAGCAAGTTCTGTGGAATCAATGGAACTTACGCTCAAAAGACTGGTCAGAAAGTGATCTTGATTCCAGATGTTTTACATTTTTCTCTCTGCTTTTGAAAACAAAATGTCTTTTTAATACCAAAAGTAATACTCTCTCCTTCTGTTCTTCCCCTAAGAGCCATCTCATGTACATGCATCATTAAATTAATGTTTGTTCTGTCTAACGGAATAAAACCATTCAAATTACATACAAAGACAATTAGACTAAATTATTAGGTGCATGCTCTGGGTTTTTCTTTTTAAAGCTATTCAAATAATTTCAAAGTTTTTTCAGCAATCCTCTAGCAACATAAGCAAAACTTCCCACAAAGAGGAGGTAACAAGTTTAACATTACTGCTGAGGAAGACGGTAATGGAGCCAAGTGAGTAAAAGTAGCACATCAGCAACCCCCCCCACCCTGCCACCCCATACAGTCAGGAAAAGGCATGGCTCAAGCTGTCAGAGGAATCCAAATTAGCAAAAAAAAGAGGATATGGGGCTGGTATATGGGGAACCTGTTCCCAGGCCCCTCTGCATCATGCACTAGAAAGAAATTTTTCTCATTGTTTAATTATATCCTTTTTTTTTTTTTTTTTGTGGTGCATAATGGTCAGACCAGTAATTTTCCAGCCAAAGTACCAGGGTGCTCCAAGCAAGAGGCTTCTGTCATTAGGAGCAGTTTGTTTTGGTGCAAGACTGGCACTGTATTTCCCCATCACTCCCTCCCCAGCTGCAGAAGCACAGCTGCTGTGGGAGCTGGGCAATGCCAAGGTCATGCAACTTTCTCAAATCCTGTAGTTTATCTTTGTCCAGGCGCTCATGTCCTATTAGAACTAAGCTTGGGTTCTTCCCATGACAGCTCATGGCAGACTGGGAAAACCTGCTGTAAAATATCAGATTTTAACAGGACTGCATTGAACATGTTTGCAAAAATTTAGCTTGATACGTGATGAATGAATGCAGGAAAGCTGAAACCGTGTTCACCCCCAGCAGTTTTGGTCTGTAGAAGTCACAAAGTCCCTGAACACTGAATGAATCAAGTGCTCTAGAGGTCATCAATTACAACATTGCAATGCTAAAAGACATTAACCAGAGTGAAATATTAGTTTTAATGCCTCCTGAAGCTTAAGGAAAGGCTTCCAAGAAAGAATGATCTACAACTTTGAAAACAAGTGTCATCTCACAGCTGAAGATATTTCAGGTGGGTCACTGAAGTGCAGGAATAAACTATGGGTTTTAGCTGAAATTTAAGCACTGTTTCTTAAGAGAAACAATGTGAAATATTAAACAGAACAGTGAAATTAGAGGGGACAGTATAAAGACAACAGTGTAAAACTCAAGAACTACCCATCCTTTTCAAGATGAAATTGTAATGGGATTACTAAACCAAAATTATGAGACAGCAGAAAAAAATAAGTATAAGAAAATACCTTCTCAGAGAAAGAAATCCTCCATGGCATAAATAAAAAAAATGTAGCACTTTATGGGGCAGCTTATTGATCGTATGGACACAGCTTCATCTAAAAGGAGCATGTGTAGCCTCCCCCTGACCTGCAAGTACAGGCACCCAGCATTACCAGCCAGTGCCTGCAGCCTGTCTGACCTGTTGGGCACCCAGCCAGAACTAGGAGTCTGCCTGAACATGAAGTGATAAGATTAGAAACAAGGAATACAGTGTACTATTACAGTCCATGCGCAGCATACATCGCTGCATCCCTGCGCCGACGCTCCCTGCAAACCAAGTGCAGCATCTCTGCCAAACCCCACTCAACAGCAGAAAACAACCATCGTAGCTTCAGTGTATACAGCTAGCACTTTTCAATTTTCCCAAAACCCAGCTTCTCTAGTAATAATTCTGTGTTCATAGGGCAGCTTCCTTTGGAAGGCTAAGAAGCACATGAGGGTGGGCTAGTGCTACTGGGGCAGGTTTCCAGCTGGGAAATGTGAAGCCCAGAAAGGTCATGCAACTTGCTAGACACCAATGACCATGTTCTGCATATGACTTGAAACCACAGCAGAGCTTTAGGGCAGCTGGACAAAAATTGCCTGGGTTGAAATGTGCACAAGAACTTTAGGGCTGAGTCAAGCAAGCCTAACCATCTGTCTTTAGTAACCAGCTACCAAGCACAGAACCTTGTCATACGCTAAACGTTACCAGCATTCATCATGAATCATTCAGAAGGATGACGTGCAGGGATTAAACTTAGCATTCACATTTGACATCAAGAGGAGTCCTACAGAGGCATGTCACACTGACACAAACTAATAGGGAGGGTTTGGGGCTAATGACACAAAGCCCTCTCCACTGTCCCACAACTGTTTCAGGTATGACTGAGCCACTGCTGACCACCCCAGTTCAGAAGAAAAAGTCCACTGACAGCACTGGCACCCTTTGGTCACATCAGGTCCATCACACATTTTTCTAGCTTGCAAGTAAAATAACATCATCACACAGAAAAAAAATCACGAGTAGAAATACTCTGTTTCCGGAAAACATAATGGACATAAAGATGACACCTTCAAACAGCACACTTTCTGGAAATTCTAAAAGCTCAGTGAATGATTAATTTTTCTGACACAGCCCCTCAGCAATCCCTTCTCCTTTGCTCACTCATTTCTGTGGAGACAGCTTCAGCTGCTGGGGTTTTAAATACTTCTGGCTATATTCTTCACAATACCCCTTAGTATGGTAGTTAATCTCCTGTGTCAAAATACATTTTTAGCCATCTGCCAGACAAAAAGGAAATCCTCAAGATCAGAGCCTTTGACCCGCAGAACATCACTCCTTTTTGGATGGCTTTATGACAAAGTTCAAGTGCTGATCAGTGAAACTACAGCATCAGAAGCAAATCAATCAAAGAGAATGAACAAAAGTAAGGTAAGTCCCTGGGTTTATGTACATGGCACACTGCTGCACAGCACTCCAGTCTGTGCAAGCCTGATCATTAAAAAGCCAAGCTGAAGACTACCCTCTGCCCAAGACAAAGTGTGTCCCCTACACAATCCTCTCCTGCTGTAATATATACAAATGCATATCAACGCCAGACTCTGTCTGCTTCCTCTTGCGTAACCCAGGGTGGGATCTTCACCTGATAGACAACGTAACCAAAAAGGAAAGAAACAGGAGAGCGGAGAAATACTGTGAGGTCTACTCCTTTAATCTGCAGTACCCAGTCTAGGATGAGGTAGAACTCTTAAAAAAGTGACAGAACGTCTCTTTTGGAGAATTTCTACAGAGTAGCTGAAAAGCTTATTTAGCAAATTAGCGCTGTTCCCCTTGCCTGCAAAACTTGCGTGAAGCCAAGGGCTAGCAAATGGCAGCCTTCCTCCTGAAACAGGGAAATAGCTCTGCAAAGCTGACACACGAGATGCATCCCGTGCAACATGGGAGTGCAGCCCATCCGTCACTTGGCTCAGGCACGCTGACACATCATTTTCCTTATATGCACATCTTACTTTTCACCAGTACCTACAACCCATCTGGTAACACACCACATCCCTATCCATCACTTCAGCCACGTTCTCTCTTCTGGGAAAAAGAACATGTTTTGTTTTACTAGGTTGTTTCTTTTTCATGCAAATGTTGTTCTCAGTTTGTATTATGAGCAAACAAGCAATAAGCCTTGCACCTGGAGTGGAAGACGCCTGGTTTGGGAAGAAATTACTAAAGACTTCATGCACTTAGCTGGCTATTAGATCTTAAGAACTCCTGAAAAAAAATTAGGTGATAAACAGCAATAATTGTTAAAAAAAACCCCCAAACTCCACACTCAGTAAAGAAAGCAGATTTACCATAATGCCTCAACAATCTAAGGGAGCCATTTACTTTGACAGAACCTGAATTCCCCAAGCAATTCGTCAGTGGTAATGGAAACAGAGAAGCCAATAAATTATAACCTTGTGAGTAATGTGCCTACCATTATAAACCACTCTTAGCCTCCTGTCTATTCCCGGACCGGGAGGGCACACAGTTGTTGGATTTCCTTTCCTTCATTCTTCCAGTGTGCTCTTTCAGCAGTTGGACCCTTTTATAATGTCTAATACCATACTCTGCATTTAAACAGCTTTAATGTGAACATCTCAAAATATGCAATATCATTTAGAACAGGACTGGTTTTTTTTTTTTTTTGTTTTTGTTTTTTTATAGGCTGAAACAGAGGCATTGGGTTACACCATTATACATTGACAGAATCCCAAATATTGTTCAATCATATGTTAGTAGGTACACGCCACTTCCACATCTCTCATACTGAAGATGTGTACCACGTATCTCCAAACACCTACAGTATTTCAGGAATGTTTCTGAAGAATGGTCTTGGACAGCTATAGAAACAGCACCAGTGCCAGTTCACCCCCAGCTTGGCCCTTCTTACACTGGTTTTCAGCAGTCTGTACAGACCAAGTCTGTGACAAACTATGGAAACAGAAAGGCCAGAGACCCAATAAAGAAATACAAACCCCACAGAGTTTTGCCCAAGAGATAAACAACACGTGTTGATTTCAGAAAATAGCATCTATGCAAAGAAGATTTCTCCAAAGTATAAGGTGCAGAAGCAAAATACAGGCATGATAGGAACAAAGAGGCTGACCCTGCTCTGTCTTCTAAGGTTAATTAAAACTCTCACAGAAACAGATCCCTGGTGTGATTCTAACATATTGGTCCAAGGAACTGGGCAAGATTGAAGTCTGATAGAAGTGACCTTGGCTCTCTGCCATTACATTTCACAATCAGCAGTTTCCTTCCTAACCAAAAAGCCTGTAATGGTATGTCCTATTTTATATACTGCATTATCTAAAATGAAAGGTAATAATTAGTAAAATAGTGTAATTTGCATTTAAGCCCCAGGCAGCAAATCTACAGCAATTTCTGAAATATATATATCACAAAGAATCACTTCTGCTTTCTTCAAGGCAGCTGAGCTGTCAAAGACCAATGCAAGAGAGAAAGGGATGTAAGTCTTCTCTTCCGTATCAGCCTCAAAAAGCTTGATTCTAGCCTGGATTGTACCATCTATTGTTTAGTACAGAGAGAGGTTCTACACTCTTGTCTCCAGGACTGCTCAGCAATCAGCTGTATCAGCAGCTCCAAGGAGGATTATTCTCCCCTGCTGCTTTTTTAAAAGCAGATTAGTTCAGACTTTCGTTCACTGTAATGAACCTTGTAAGGATCAAGCACATTGCATTGATTTCCAGGATAAAATTGTGCCATCGGTCAAAAGGCCAAGCAAACACTTCCACAGACCCACTCTGTCCCAGCAGACCCACTGCCCCAGAATTACCCATTAACCCCAGCAAAGGGAAAAGAATTGCAGCTGTTAACCATAATAGCCAAAATGTGATTCTCAAGTCGTGTAATTTTGCCTTCTGTCAAATTCAGATGGGTAACAACCCTCACAGAAATGGACAACAGAACTGCCAATGTTCACCAAAGTGCTATGCAATCAAAGACAAAAAATGACAAAGTGCAATATGTTTTTATTTACTACATGATATCTGCAATAATGGCTAGGGAACCAACCTTTTAAAAGCCTGACAATTTATGGTAAAATGACGAAAATTCAATTTCCCTAAAAATTTGCAAATAGCTTTCCCCATCAAGCATTTTATTACATATGCACACCACTGTAATATGCAAGCTTGACTAGAACTTAAAGACTGGATAACCAGAGATTGTCTTCTTGTTGGATGGTCACAAAAGCCGAGTGAGGGTGCAAGACCCTGCCCCTCCAACACAAACACTGCAGGTGCAATCAGCAGACGCTGCCTCCCACAAGAGACTGCCCGCCTGGACTTCAAACCAGACCATGGGATATTGTACTTTACCTAATGAATGCAAACCTCTCTTTCTATAATGCTGAAACTAAGAAGACAGGGGTTGTCTGCTGTCACAAAGCTACAGCACTAAGCTTAGTTGAAAAACAAGGGAAAAAAAGCAGAATGCAGAAGGCAGAATTTCATTGCCTTTCTTCTTTAAATTGGACAAGTCATTATTAAGTACCTGAAGCTCATTGAAGACTACGGCTCAATAATAAAGGATCTACCCTTCCAGAAATACTGCCTAGCATATTTCAATTCCAACTCCAGGACAGAATTTTACAGAACAATGTATGGCATTTGCCATCATTTCCTGTATGGAAAACTTCAAAACAGCAGTACAGGTCGATTCCTTTTTTCCAGGAAAAAAAAAAAAAAAAAAAAAGTAGAAAATTAATTAATTGAAACTTTTACTATAGCAATACAACTTCACAAGGAATCTCTACACTGACCTTTTAAAATCAAAAGCCTGTACACTAAACTACAGCTCAAGTGGATTACAGCTCAAGTAAAAGATCAAAAACAATTAAACATATCCAGCATATATATGACATTAAAAGTGAGATCAAGTTCACAGTTTTAAGACTATCTCCATTTCCAAGTTTCCTGAAGAGGTCCAATAGTAAATTTTATCAGATTGCATGAAAGTGCAATACAGAACAGTGGAAGGAACTGATCTTGTCCCGTCTGAGCCAATGAAACCCGTGTCATGGATTTCAAAGGGCACAAGAAGGGGCACTCGATTGAAGAGTTCAATAAATAAATGCACACACTGCAGTACTCGCCCTCGATAAATCACACACCTTATACATAAAAATGAAATTACGTTCCCTTGAGAAGCTTCAGCTTCAAACCCCGCTCCATTCCGCCTGTCAGGAGGGCTCTGTGGGGTTGTAGCAGCACCGGCGGCGCCCGGAGAGCGGAGGGAGCATTCCAGGGTTGGAGGAACACGCCGGGCTCGGACCGGCCGAGCGCTCCCAGAGCCTTCCCTCCGCAGGCAGCGCGAGGGTGGGAGCCGGCTCCTGCCCGCACCTGACAGGCACCCGGCGCAGCCCGACACGCCGGCTAAGAGCGCTTTCGAGGCACTCTGTGCTTCGTAACTCCACGTCCGGCTCTCCTACACGGGGGCGGCCCCGGGTCCCGCCGGTGCAGCAGCTGCCCCACAGCCGGTATAAACCCACCCAAAGGGGGGTGTCCCGGGGCGGTCCCGGCCGTTCCCGCCGCCCGCGGCCG
Source organism: Anomalospiza imberbis (assembly GCF_031753505.1). NCBI lineage: Eukaryota > Metazoa > Chordata > Aves > Passeriformes > Viduidae > Anomalospiza > Anomalospiza imberbis. The sequence continues at coordinate 27,296,100 of NC_089682.1, forward strand.
ACCAGAGTACTTTGAGGACATCCCCGTCCGAACATCCCGTCGTTAGATCGGGGGAGCTACCACAACAGCGGGCCGCAAGCGCGGGGCAGGCTCACGCCGGTGCCCGCGGACGGACACCCTCCGCCGCCCGCGGGACGTCCCGCCGCCAAACCGGGGCCGCCCGGCGCTCCGCGGGGACGTGCGCTCGCCCGGCCGCGCTCCCGGCCCGCCCGCCCCCGGCCCGGCACCCACCTTTCCCAGCAGGGCGCTGCGGCTGGCGGCCGCCAGTTCCCGCAGGCTGGCGGCGGCCGAGGCGGCGGCGGCGGCGACGGCGCTGGGGGCGGCTGCGGGCTGGGGGTACGTGGGGGCCGCGGAGCTGGGGCTGCCGCTGGCGCCCCCGGCGGTTCGGGGCCGCTGCCGGATGCCGTCCAGGAGGCGGACGAGGAGGATGTTGGCGGGCAGCTCGTCCACGCCGCAGCCCACCAGGATGCGGCACTCGGGACAGCGCAGCTCGTGGCGGGAGCTGACGATGCTCTCCAGACAACGGCGGCAGAAGGTGTGCTGGCACGGCAGCACCTTGGCCGTGGTGTCCAGACGCTCCAGGCACACGGAGCACTCCAGAAGATCCAGCAGCGACGACTCGTCCATCGCCGCCGCCGGCTCCCGCTCCGCCGGCGTTCCGCCGCCGCTCCGCCGCCCCTTCGCCTCCGCCTCCGCCCCCGCCCCGCCGCCGCCGCCGCCTCCGCCTCCCCTCCGCGGGGCAGCGCAGGGCCCCGACGCCCCTAGGGCCGCCGCGGCCGGCGGCGGCGAGGGAGGGGCGGCGGTGGGGCGGCGGGGGCCATCGGGGCGGCGGGTCTGCCCCCGGCGGCGGGCGGCGGCGACCTCGGGGGCTGCCTGGGCGACGCTGCCCAGCGCCGTGCGGCGCGGCGGCGATGCCAGCGGCGGGGAGCGCAGCGGTTCGGGAGGAGGGCACCTGTCTGCCCGCGCCTCCTCCCGCCGCCCGGCACGGCTCGGCAGCTACGGCGGGGCCCGGCGAGGCGCCCGCCGCGCCTCCGCGCGGGGCGGGGAGCGGCGGGGAGCCCCGGGGGGGCGCCCGCAGCACGGCGGCCGCCCCGCAGGCGGTCCCCGCCCGCCTCGCCGCCGCTCCGTGGCTCCCTGTAACCCGACCCACCAGGGCTCGCCGCCCGCTTGCCGCCGCCGCTACTCCCTCCTCCTTGTCTTCCCGGCGGAGGCTCCTGGACAGGCGGGTACAGGCGGAGGAGACCCTTCGGGGAAGCCAAAGGCACCAGGGCGGGGGCGGAGGCGAGCTCCTCTGGTCCCGGCGCCCTGCGGAGAGCGTTCTCGGTGGTGGCGGCCGGGCGGGCAGGGCCGGCGGGCACGGCGTCCCCGCGGGGAGCAGCGCTCGGCCCGCGGGCCGCGCCATCCCTGGCGGCGCGGCGCCCCCTGGCGGGCGCGGCTGGAGGCGGCGCGGGGCCTCGGCCCGTCCCCCCCGGTGGCCCAGGGCTCCCCAGATAATTGTAATTTAATTAGCAACGTGTCGTGCCCGACCCCTGAGGGGTCCGAAAGGGTGAAAATAAGAGCGGGGGTCGCTCCTGCTCTTCCTGCCCGGTATCCTGTGCTCCAGCCAGCTGCCTGCCGCCCAGTCTGTCGTGGTACCCGTGTCCCGAAGGCTGCGGCAGGATGTGCCCGGGTCTTGTGTGAGCTGGTGGTCAATCCCTGCGGTAAGGGCAGAGACCCTGACATTTTGGCGTTAGACATCCGTGGTGTTTATTAGCCGCAGGAAGTTTAAAAATATGACATACAGCCGTTTCACGTGTGGACTATGCACAGAGTTTCTCCTAAGAGAAGCTGCCGACAAAGCTCTGTTCTTCATATAAATATTTCATTTGACAAGTCCCTTTTTTTTCTAACTTTCAGTTATTAATACGATTTAGGGCCCTGCTTAACCCAGACACTACAACTGAAATACGTTGTAGTCTTGCCAAAGAGATTTCTTCATTTGTGCTCCAACCCCTAACCGAGTTTTCTTCTATACCTGTGCCTGTGCTGCAACAGAGCACTTTTGGAATTGAGGATTGCAATCCAAGTGCTTGCAGAAGCCTTCCTATCCTTCTCTTAAGTGACACTTTTAAAATTGGGCTTTTGTGAGAGCCATGTCATAATGACTGCACAAAATCTTTCCGTCAGCTTCACGACTCTACACTTAACTTCCAATGCACACAGAGTTCAACCTGTTGTGATAAGTAGTCTAGACACTGTATAATAAAATTTACTAAATTTCAGTGTGTGAAAAGCCACTAATCTCTTGCTACTCTTTTGCTACTCTAGAAGGAATGTGTGTAAAGCCAAATAAAAGCAGAGCTCAGATCATTATTTGTTGCTGAGTAATGTCCAGTAAGGTTACAACCTATGCCCTTGCAGATAGAAATACCAAGCACAACTGTTTTAAACTATAAATAATACTGATTCCTGGAGAAATGTGGAACACAGTATCAAGGACTTTGACTTTCTCTGGAGTAAAACAGTTAATTTAAGAAAAAGAAGTAGTGGAGAACCTTTAATGATAAAAAGTGTTGTTTCAGCAAAGAGAGAGAAATACTGGAAAGTCTGCAATGAAATGCATAATTGTTTCAGCACCTCATATTGCTTCCTTCAGAGGTGAAAACTTAAATATCACCATCAAAACATAGAAGCCAAAAGTGCTGTGTTACACACCAGAATGCCTTCAGTGATTAGAGGGGCACTTTTCATCCCTCCATCCTTCTGGTTGCTCCAGAGTTACCACCGAACCACCCTGTCACCAGAGCTGCCTGGTTACACAGCCCCAGAGCAGGCAAAGCATTCTGGAGAGCCAGCACCCAAAGGTGATGAGAGAGCGCCTTGATATTGGGGTGGCTTAAAATAGGTGCAGGTGTGCAAAGCACTTATCATTCAATAGAAGAAATTGCTGATGCACTTAAAATGAGAATCTGCTGTAATCCACCTGGAAAATACCTCTTAAACAGGAGCTGCGTGCCATCACAGAAGCAAAATTACATCAGGTCCCTGCAACAGAGAGGAAGTCAGGGAGCTCTCCAACCACCCCAGAGGACTGCAAGTGAGGGAAGGAATTGCTGAGGGACACTGAGGAGGATGGAAGAAATGGGAACCAGAGAAGGAGAGAGAAAAGGAGACATGAGATGAAAAAGAGGTAAGGAAAAAGGAAGGGAGGCAAAGATTAGGAGAGTGAAAGGTTTATACAGAAATGCACAAAGGACAGGAGACAATAAAAGCACATGTTTATGAAAGGAGGAAGACACTTGCAAGTTGGGGTCCAACTAGAAAAAACACCTCTGTATTCTTTGATGTCAAGGGAAGCATTTTCAGACTTAATAAGTTTAGTGTGTGTTTGTGCACCTCCCTGTACCTGGGACGTAATGAAAGTTAGGCCAAGCCGAGCCTAAACGAAATGAAAGAAAAAAATATCATCACACATACTTTTTTCTTCTTGCCAAAGAGACCATGGGAAAAATTTCATTAGATATTAGGAAATTAAATACTCAGAGTATTAAGTTTGGAAATAGAAAAAATATTAAATTCTCAGAAGTCTGAGATAAAACACATGGAAAAAAGGAAAAAGATAAAAATGTAACAGGATTACTTTAAACAAATGTGGATTTTATTAATTTCCCTGTCTCAGCTGCCAAAACATCTAGCTACAGATTATAAGTGTGAAGTGATTATTTGTGAACTAATTAAGTAATGTGATTAACACAGTTCTCAAGCAGAGGTGCTGCTTTACACACAGAGGTGTAGCTGCACATTTTGCTGCACATTCCTTGGTGAATGTGTTTGACAAGGCAGTTGATAAGCAACTTCTGTTTCAGGCTGTGGAAGTGGATGGGAGTGAAGAAGTACCCAAAGACAAGAAGACATTCAAAAAAGCAAAATACTGTTACAGGAGAGTAGAGTGATGCTGAAGCATTCCAAGACTTCATTTGTAGTTGTCCTTAAATTACAATGTACTAGGTATTACTTGATGTCTCAATTCAAAATTTAAAAAGTTGTTCTGCTTTCCTGGTTCTTTTCCCTGCATGATCTCTCTTGCTATTTAGTTCAGATCAGGGGAGACTTGACAGATTTTCTGTCTGCAGCTATATCTATGTTGGTTTTGAAGGCATTTTCTCAGGACAGAAAATGAACGTTGCACTTTCAGCATTGCCTTCATGTATTTGCATGCTGCTCTTGAAAATGCCCAACTCTTTTGCAGTCTTCTGCCAAATGGGATTCGATTATACAGAAATCATTCTCAATTCTTGATTGTATGCTTTCTCTGCTTTTAAGAGTCTACAGCACAGTAACTATCAATTTGCATAGTAAGGGAACATTTGCCCACTAAATAACGAGTTGCTCTATTTTTATGGTTCTTCCCAAACCTGGAAAGCATTATATGAATGATAGACATTATTATTCTAGATTATTCAATGTGATTAAACTTATGGTAGAATTCACAGCAGTTCATTTTTACTACTACATTTTCTCTATATGTTTAAATGATCATTCAGTTATACTTACATTACTTAATTTATTTACACCTATATTAAAAAAATTAAAGCATTCTTGGATATCTGAAGTGAGTTCTATTAATACCAAGCAGGGGAAAGAAGGGGACCTGTCAGCTCTGCCTTTTCTTCCTTTTATTTGACCTAAAAAAATCAGGTATATCTAACAAAAAATACCAAATTTCAGACCATGGTAATAATACTGCCAAACAGACAAATTTGATTATGGGATCTTTTCTCTGCTCCTTTGACTGGAGATAATATTTTTGATCAAGATCAGCTGATCTTTCCATCCATCCATCCATCCATCCATCCATCCATCCATCCATCCATCCGTCCCTCCATGTGCATATACATATATATTGCCCTCCAATGTAGAAACCTAGCAATAAAAAGACTGTAAAGAGTTTTTTCTTAGATGTGGAGAGGGTAACTTGTCAAAAACCAGACTGTACAAAACTGGTGGCCGAAAATGCTTACAGAAGCTACACCAGGACCACTGCCCCAAAGTACATTGCCTGTTACAATACCTGTCCTGGTAGCATGTGTGTGACAGCCTGCCCTCGCATCAAGGTCTCGAGAAGGTAGCTGAGATTCCCCCCTATGAGACAGTCACAGAAAATTCACTCATTTGGGCTCTGGATAATTTTCAGTGCCATCTTAAAAGACTCCTTAAGGAGGACATGTTACTTTAATTGCTCTTGAAAGTATTTTAATAGTGAGGAGAAAATAGCTCCTCACCTTGTGTTTGACCACAACACTGACAGCAGGAAAGAGAATGATATCCATGTGCCTCTGCTGTCTCCTTACATGTATGTTGGTCATGTAGGCCACAGGTCACAAAGATACGTGTGTGGCAGTGCAGTGGAATGGCAGCAGATGTTCAGCAGACACATCAGCTCTCTTATCTTCCCCAACAGCCCAGAATGGCTCTTCTGTCCCCTCCCTGGCAGCTTGCCTGTATAATCAGTGTGTCTTTATGAAACTCCTACATGCAAAAAATAACCCAGAAAAACATGTAAATATTTTTGACCATAAAAATGACAAATAAATGTTAAAACTCTAGATATTAGGAAAATTACTGGATTATACTGTGGTTTTGTTTCAATGAACTTATGAATTAAAGTTGCATGTCCTCTGACAATACATGTCCATGGCCAGTCTCAGTAGGACAGCCTATCAAATCACTGAAGTTTTCTGACAAGTTTTATCTCATTCATGGTAGTTCAGGACTTTTTAAAGATATGGACAGAGGCATTGTCTGTTGTGTAGGTCTCACAACACATCCAGCCCTTCTGGAAGGCACTGCCCTTCCAATGTGATTGTAGAACCTTCCTTGGGCATGACTTTCAAGATGCATCCTGGGCTTTTATAAAGTGTAAACTTCAGCTGTTTCTGCAACTTTTTTTAGGGCCTCAAGCATTTATGATACTACCTTCTTTGCAGTGGATTTGACATGAATGCTGCAAGGATCTTTCAGTCTTTGTGGGAATGAGCTTGATGGCATTAAAGGCTGAAGAGGAATATTATCCTAGTCCTGAGGAACTTTTTCCAGTCATGAATACAGTATACAGAGCTATACTTCCTTGCCCTCTCTAGGAGTCAGTTACAGTTCTGTAAGATGATAAAACCCCACATTCTATTTCTTTTGTCTTTGTCAATCATGACTGAATTTTCTTCCTGTAACAAAACAGGAAGCAGGGAAGAATGTGAAGAGCCATCTCCCAGGGAAGGGAGAGGCAGAGACATGTAATGAACTGACCACAGACCCCATTCCCTGTCCCCCTGCATCATTTGAAGGGGGAAAGGAGAAAACTGGGGATGAAGTTAAGGCCAGGAAGAAGGGAGGGGTGGGGGGAAGATGGTTTTAAGATTTGATTTTATTTCTCATTATCTAACTCTGATTTGATTGGTAAGAAATCTATTTCCCTAGGTCAGGTCTGTTTTGTCCATGATGGTAACTGGGAAGTGATTTCCTTCTGTCCTTACCTCAAATCATGAGCCTTTCCTTGTATTTTCTCCCTGCTGCCCAGAGTTGGGCATTTTCAAGAGCAGCATGCAAATACATGAGGAGGGGAGTGACAGGCTGGCTTTGGTGTGAACCCATCACAGTCCTACTTGTGACACTTCACTGTGGATGCAGCACAGCTGCGAGGAGGACACGCCTCAGCTGGCAAAGCTGCATGGCTGCCGATGCCCAGGCACAACATCATGGTTAATCCTCTGTTACGTTTTACTTGTCATAACTGTGAGAGGATAAACTATTTCATCACTGTCCTGCCACTAATGAGGTGCCTGCACTGTTGCTTTAGAGAAATCCCTTGCAGGGAGTAAGAAGGGATTGCTGTGGTTAACCTACATGTTTCAAATTGCCAGGTTTTTAACACTTTAAAATTTGCTGTTTAATCTTCTTGTGTTGCATTTGCTTTGAAAGGCCAAGTTGAAGTAAACTTGCACTTGACACCTGAATTCCTTGAATTTGTGTGCCCTCATAGGGACTGGGTTGTGTTCAACTGGGGATGGTCAGTACTTCCAATTTTAGTCAAACACTACTCTATGAATATTTAATCAAGATTACTCCACTTGCAGCAACCAGCCAAGAAAACTTATTTGCCAGGAGTCCAGTTTTTTCTTGGAGGCCAATTTACCTATCTGCCCTGTGCTGTGTAGGCACAGCAGTTGTGTTCATGTCCTCGGGTGGCTGGTTCTCAGCTCTGCAAATGAAAAACCCAGGACTCCCCTCCCCGGCAGGAACTGAACCATTGTGTTGTCAGTGTTTTCCTTAAACTTTAACCAGCACATCCAGCCAGCAGAAACTGCTGCTTCACCATCAGCTAATCAATGTATGATCGACTTAACAAACCATCTGCAGTTAACACATGAAACAATACTGTGCACTGTAAAATTCTTCCTTTCTCTATCACAATTTTGACTTTGGAATTTTTTTAAAGGAGAATTAACTTTTCTTGCATGTGTTTTAGAAATAACTTTGACTTTTATTTGTAAAACTTTGGAAGAATAAGGATTAATTACCATATGTGAGAGAGGACACGTGTTCTTTCAATCAGCATTGACTTCTTTACATTGAAGAGGGGAAATAGCAACCAACTATGCTGCCAAAATAAACGTTTAATGGAGCACAAAGTTGTAATTTTCTTTATAGGGATGAAATGGGTACCATCTCCACAGACAGGCATGTACTTAGAAATGTAGAGATGTAATATACAGATAAATCTTCTCAGTTTCAAGCTACAGACAATACAGGCAAGGAATAGCTCAATAGACTATTAATATTCAAACAAGCAGCTGTCAACACTTAATCTCAGAACACACTGACACTCCTTACATAGTTTTTACTACTGTAATAGTTGCGTTCATTGGCAGTAGATTGGAAAACATGCAAGACTAATGAACCCTCCCTATTTTTCCTGGTCTGGCATTTAATCCATCCTAAAGTGAAAAACATTGACGACACATGCAACGCCACACTCACAAGAGGCTCCAGCAACAGTGAAACACTATACAAACTGTAATATGTTTGTGTTGTTTTAATCTATAATGCAGAACTTTGCCAGTGCCAAGGAAGTATGCTGCTACAGGATCTTTTCTATGTCACTTATAATTAGACGTACGCATTTTTGTTTTTCCATACTGGATTACCTGCTGCAGAATATATTTCTGAAGACACTCTAATGTAATCATGGATAATAAATAAATAGGTAAATTCTGCTATAATAAGGGCACGCTTGTCAGGATTATACTGTGGTCTATTACATAGGGAGACAGCTTTTGATGTTTCTATCATAGGAAGCATTTAGACACCTTGTGAGGACTTGATTTCTAGAATAAATATCAGCCAGCCTTCAATACAGGGCTTAAAGGATTTGTACAGCACTTATTTCTTGGAAGGACAGTAGGCATGGCTTAATATTTTCTTCTCCACAGTCCAATGTCTGTCTCCACAGTCCAATTTGATGTGACCCAAACTGGTTTTGTGGTGTCTTCCCTTTAATGTCACATCAAGGAAGAGAAGGAATCAGCTAGGTCTCCAAAGGCACATTATGTCCTACAGAGGAACTTTCAAAATTTGACTCACTGCAGCTATAACTCTTCCTCTCTGTCATTTAGCATAACTACTTCCCCAGTGCCAGAAAAGAGGAATAAGAAACGTGGTATTTAGTTTTTTCCTATGCTTTTTATGCTTCTCCTCTGTATATTTATCTTTAAAAGTCAGACTCCTCTCTCTAGAAAAGCTGTAGTATTTGCATTCTCTAAGTGCATGGTAATAACAGTTCTAGCACATCAATGCTAAGTTTATAGTAGGCAAATACTGAGAAGTTGTAAAAGAAAAAAATCAGTATATAAAGAAGTGCTGTTATTTAATGCATGATACAAGATTTTTTAAAATAACATAAATGGTATCCTTCAGTTTGGAAATACCAAGAAATGGCTCAAGAAATGCAGCAATGTTTCCAGCTCACACTAGGATTCAGGTTCCCAGGGAACCTTGTGCCCTAATCCTCCTGATGCCGATCTTATACATCTTGCTCCAACATTAGGCACTTCTACAGACTAACTCATATTTTCTAGCTGTGTGGACTGAAAAAGTCAGTCTGAAATATTCAAAGAAAACTGGTCTGAGGGGAGGCCTGTAAGTATCTTGCATAGATATAATATATGCAAGATATATTTAGATATATCTTATATATTTAGATATATCCTATTATATTCATAGATATAATTTATGAATTATTTAACATTGAGGGTAGCTAAGGAAAACAATACCACACAGAAACACCAGGTGGAACTAGGAGGAGAGGAAAGAAAGAAAGAAAGAAAGAAAGAAAGAAAGAAAGAAAGAAAGAAAGAAAGAAAGAAAGAAAGAAAGAAAGAAAGAAAGAAAGAAAGAAAGAAAGAAAGAAAGAAAGAAAGAAAGAAAGAAAGAAAGAAAGAAAGAGAGAAAGAGAAAGAAAGAAAGAAAGAAAGAAAGAAAGAAAGAAAGAAAGAAAGAAAGAAAGAAAGAAAGAAAGAAAGAAAGAAAGAGAAAGAAAAAGAAAGAAAGAAAGAGAACCCTTTTTATAGTTTGCCAAGTTTTCTGAAGAAACACCTTTTCCAAATTCGGTCTTGGTAGAAAATTAGTTATTTACTTCTATTTCACTAACTATCAGCTTCTCTGGATGCATACAAAATTGAACAGGCTGATTGGCTCTCTAAAGCAAAGCAGCAAAGATTCTACACAGAAATAATAAATATGATAACTCAGCCAGATATGATAACCCAGTTTGATACATCCCATTGCATGCAAAATGTGGTGGCAAGACATAATCTGTCCTCATAATGCCCTCTAATTACCTGCTTTGTATTTTTTTTTAGTAAAGCTGAACACTTCGTAGTTTTGCTGGGGTCTACTGAAATTTGTAAATGAGGTCACAGAAGCCAACAAACTCCACAAAAATGGCAGAGGAAATTAATCACATGGTGAAAGGACACAGTCTCTCTTGAGGAAATACTAAATTCAACCAACTTGATCCATCTCAATAACGTGGAAGAAGGAGGTTTTTCCCCCTAGCAGAGACCACTGCAATGAAATTCCCTGTAGAGCAATACCTATCCCCTAATACACACTTAGGCCATGAAGAGAAGGTCACCCTCATCAGCAGTGAGATGCTGCCTGCACGTTTTGCAGAAGGCTAGGAGCCAAAAATGATCCTGAAGTTCAGTTTTGGTGCAGCCTCCACTTCTTGCCTCATGAATAGCTGCCAGAGGAGGAGGTGCTTTGTTGTGGCAGCTCCAAATCACCTCTGGCCTCAGTAAATAGGAGGGGTGCACTTCTGCCTCTGTATAGAGAAAATGTATTAGGAAGCATTTCAGATTTTGTATCTTTGGCTTTTGCTTCTACAGAAAACAATTGCAGATTCTGAGATTTGTAGGATTCAACAAAAGAGGCAATAGAATTTTCCACTTCTGTTCATGTGACCTGTGCTTATTTTTATAACTTTAAATTAGTTTTGATATCAATTTAAACATCATTGTTAAGATTCAAGTGACTTGCCAAATTGAAATATTGCAATTTTTCACCATTAAACAATCCAGGATACATTTGAAGGGTTTGGGGTTTTGTCAGAGCAGTATGCTTCCAAAGGCACTAATAGCACAATCTTAAAAATGCTATTTCTCTTTCATCAGAAATGTTAGCTGGAGAAATTAAGTAAAAAATGCATTGCCTGGAAATCAGTAATTAATCAATTATTCAGTGCTCAATTATTCGGCCAGCATTCAGGGTGATTTTCCTATGGGCAATGTTTATGTGGAGACATTTGTGTATTTCTGGACAGAGAAGAGCAATCTCCACGCGGGGTTTTCTGTGTGAGTACCCCTCCACAAATCAGTTGCACTCTTCATACACTTCTCTGGGATTTACCTTCCTCATGAGCATTACAATCAGAGTGTTTGTTTGCTAGACCACTTATGGAAAGGAAACACAAAAGGTCTTGAATATAATCAAGGCATATTTCCTTTATTTGCAGAAATGCTTAGTATGTGCCCAGCTTCCTATTTACAATAAAAAAAAAAATACAAAAATTATGTATTTCTTTCTCCTGTGCTAATTTTCCTCTCTTTATTTCCCAGCTGAGAAACCAAATTTTAATAGCCTATAACTGGAAGGCCAGCTTATGGTGTCTTGACCCTTCTGTAATAATTCACCCTTGTGCAAAAATCATTAATGTGGCCCAGCAGAATAGCATTTATAACCCATTTGCAGAGCGTAAATTATATAGTCCAGGGTATTGCACATTAGGTTTTTCACCCCATAATTTAAAACTGAACATAATCAATAAAACTACAGACTCTACAGTGTTTCCCTTCCAGACTATTTTTGCATGATGTCAGAACTACTGTGTATTGTAAAAATCTGCACACAGAAGAAATGCTGATGCAAATAAATTTGAGATGAGATCTTCTTTTCCCCAGACAAAACATATCATAAACCCTTTTCTCAGAAAAAATTGTCTAGGAATTCACCTATCCTGGGCTAATGCAGGACAAAATAGAGGTTTTTATAACCAAATACTAGTTTACAATGGCCATGTAAGTAATAGCAACTAATAAATATTACTGGAAAATTATACATTTTGGCCAAAAGTCAGGCGGTTAAGAAGCAACACTATCAAATGCTTTTTTTAGTAAGTGATACAACAAAAAGTTGGGAAGGCAGTGTAATGTGACTTACATGACAATGGGGCCAAGACTGATTTAGTCACTTCCTGTTTGTGCAAATGGATCACCAAGACTTGTAATATTAATAACATGGACCAAACTACCATAATTATTTTTTAAAAATGAGCCAGGAAAAGATATAAAGCTTTACTGCTTCTTGATTTTCCTTTGACTTTAACATGCTAACAAATGTTAATATGCCAGAATGCAGATCTTTAAATATAAAGGTGTTCTATTAGCTCTCTAATAGACAGGAGAAGGACAGTTTTCTGTCAAAGACTGTGACTCTTGAAGATGCACTGTCTACATATGTGTATATTGAGATGCTGATGATCTCCAGGCCTGTGAGAGAAAATGCAAGGAGGCTTGGATGGGGCTTTGAGCAACCTGGTCTAGTGGAAGGTATCCCTGCCCATGGCAGTGGAGTTGGAACTAGATAGTCTTTAAGGTCCTTTTTAAACCAAACAATTCTGTGATTCATGAACTGCATCCTTCACCACTGCAGAGTCTGGAGGCAGGAGGCAGTAGCTAAAACAGATCTCAGGAGCTACTGGCACAAACCTTTAGAAGTAGAGATGAATAGGAGGCATTTTAAGCATGCAGCTATTCCAGCCTAGTTTATGTTCACACAGAAATCAGTATACATCTCTGAAATGCTGACTGGGCGCACCAGCGAGGCATTTCTCCCAAGCAGGCACTCGAACATGAATTCTTAGCTGTGGAGAGGTGTTGAATAACAGCATGGACTGACACTGCCACCAATACATCCTAAGTGTCTGAAGTAGACTGACAAATCAGCTTCCACCTGTCTTTGAAAAAGAGGTCTGAACAGCTGAAGTTTTTCCTGGCAAAGGCAGAACAAGGTATAGTGCATCCAGGGAAGGCTTTCCATGACAAGTGGGGTTCAATTTGTGTCCTTCTGTTACCTGTTTTAATTTCAGATACCTGGCAGCTTCAAATTTGAAGAAAGCATTGGTGTCTACTTTCATAGAACAGATTTGTGTTGGGATTTTTTCAAACTGTCTTTTGTGGTATTATGTAATAGAGAAAACTTATTAAGAGGACTTGGATGCCAAGAAAAATCAAAGATAACTAAGGCCTGCAGCAGTTCAATCTACTTTGGCTAAATCAACAGCTTAAGCAGCACGGTCTGACGCTCCTTTGGAAGCATATCCCTGCCAAAGATGCTATGGACACCTATGTAACCAGTTCCCACAACAGTGAGAAAGAGGGATGTTTTCCAACATGTACAACAACAACAACAACTTGAATAAATGCCTTGCTATGGAGAAGGAGATCCATCATTCAGCATGTTTCTGTATCCCTGTGAACAGCTGGTACAGGCAAAAGCCTAGTATTTTTTTCTTAATCAGAATCAAGTGCATTCTGCCTTAAAAAACAACTATGAGACTTTTGAAGGCTAGTAAGAGCTGTCTGTTGCTTGCTGAAAGAGACATCAATAAGGTTTTGGGGTAAACCCCCTGTACAGAAAGAGAAGCGAGGGTTATTTTAAAACCTCGCATAGGAAGGAATCACCATCACATGGAGAGACTAAAGCAGCTTTATTATTTGACTCCTCAAAGCTAATTTTGCCACATTTTTTAAATGGCAGACAAAAAGAGAAGAACATCTGCCAGAGAGGAGAAGAGCAGAACTCAGCTTAGGTGGGACCTCTTTCCACAGCCCAAAGAAAAGAGGCAGGGGCATGGTCAGAGACACCATTTTGTCAAAATCAATTTTGTATTAGCAAATCTCAGTGCAAAGATTGTGCCAGATGGGGAAGTAGGATCTCAGAGGTACCATAGGATGCAACCACCAGTGCAAAACCCAGCAGTGACAAAACTGTGATGTCTTAGGTGCGCTATGTAAACCTGGGTTTCAGGGCTGTCAGGGTAATTAGGTACAGTTGTCAGCACACCACAGGGCTAAATACAGGCAGGGTGGTACGGCTGCTGGCAATCTCCCATATGCTGAGGAATAAGGTCCCAGGGAGGATAAAAGTTTCCTTTAAGAACAGGTTAGACAAATAAATCCCAGGAACAACATGAGTATAGATCATCCTGCCTCAGGCAGAGTGATGGAGTAAATCACCTCCCAAGGCCTAGTCTGGGCTTGTTTTCTGTGTTAATACCCAGCTAAATAATGAAATTATAGAATTTTGAAAGTTTATAATATCCACAGGGCTGTGGAGAATAAAAGGAAAATAGATGGAGGTTTCCTAGAGAAATACTAAGGAAGCAAGAGTGGGGAGGCAAATAGAGAGAAGGGAACAATGTTCTGCCATTGCACTGCATTGAGGAGTCCTGTTTCTCACACCAGCAAGTGGACAGGATGGTCTGCTCTAGATGGGAGGAGCTGGTTTGCAGTCAGACTGGAGACTACCCCACTGCAGGACAAGCAAGATGCAACTATTGGATGACAATCAAGAATTTTGGAATGAAATCACCACAGGTCCACGTCTGAGGGGCAGACACACACATGCATGCTGCAAAAGCTGTGGGAGGAACTGAATGATGCAAAATTATCCTTGGGTTGCTGTCACCAGAAAGTTGTTGGAAATGGCCCATTTTCAATTCCCCAACTTGCAGGACTGGTTTGTAAAGGAAGATTTAACCTATTAGGTTGGATATACCCCAATTCAACTGGTGTCAGAGCCAGAACCAGCAGGCTCTGGGGCAGGGGTGTACCTGGGGACAAACTAAGTGGGATGGGTGGTTTCTGAGCCAGCTGGGCATCTCCAGAGATTCTCAAAGTATGGCTGAGTACCACCAGGGGCTCACAGGGACATCCCATAGCTGATTGGCACGTTCATAGCTGAGGGAATGTTCATGTTGAGAGAAATCTAATGTAATTTTTATCCTATAAAGTCAGATAGCTACAGAAGGGCTATGAAAGTTCCTAGCAATATTGTGTCATCACTTAAGATCCATCAATGTGTTTTGTCATGTTGCATAAAAATACAACTGTGCTTTGATGGAGAAATAAGGCTTTTTTTAAGGAAGAGCGAAATTAAGTCATTACAGTTAATGGAGACAGGGCTTTGTTTTTCACTTTCAAAAAGTGCAGGGGGAAAGCCATTTCATAACACTAGCAAATGCTACTCTCTTCAGGCAGCATTTTGTGGGGAGCTAAATTCCAGAAGTATCTTTGCTGGCTAAAAAAAAAATCTCTTTCTGATATATTATATGTACTGGTGAAAATCATGAGGCTGAAGACACTAAGAGTAACAACCCAGTAGCATTGAGTCAGAGTGACATTTTTTTAAAGACAAAATTCATAGAAATTGCAGAGCTACAAACTTGTTAATGCCCCAAGCACTAGGGAGATGGACTGATCGTGTCTCAAGATCAGCTTCCTTACAATGCCAGCAAAGTAGAGTTCATGTCAGCAGTGTCTGCTTTCTGAGGTAGCTGAAGACAACCATACAAAGAAATTTGTGAAAAAGGGTACTGAATTAACTGGGAATCCAGCACCCTGCATCAAGATTACTTCTTGATCTATGCTCCCAGAATGTTTTCATCTGCTCTTCTCTAACATTTGGCCAGGTGTAGGCGGAGAAGAACAGAGTTGGATGGGATCTGCAAGGTCATTGATTCCAGTCCCCGTTGTCTGCAACAGAGGCTTCAATCAAAGTGCCATTTCTCCTGCCGCAGAAAGACCAGCTGTGATATCTTTAATGCAGCAGAGGAAAAATTAGGAGAAATTGTCACCACAATATAAAAAAGATACTAAAGCTATTAGAGAGAATCCAAAGAAGGGCAGCAAAGATGGTGAAGAGCCTTAATGGGAAGCCTTTTGAGGAACAGCTGAGGTCACTTGGTCTGTTCAGCTTGGAGGAGACTGAGGAGAGACCTCATTGCGGTTACAACTTCCTCATGAGGGGAAAAGGAGGGGCAGACACTGATTCCTTCTCTGTGGTGACCAGTGACAGGACCCAAGGGAATGGCCTGAAGTTGTGTCAAGGGAGGTTTGGGTTGGATATTAGAAAAGGATTTTTCACCCCAGAGAAGTGGTCATAGCACCAGCCTGACAGAGTTTAAGGAGCATTTGGACAATGGTCTTGGGCACAGGGTGTAATTCTTGGGAATGGTGCTGTGCAGAGCCAGGTGTTGGACTCTATGATCTTCATGGGTTCTTTCCAACTCAGCCTATTCTGTGATTCTGTGATTTTCAATTCCCGCAGTCACAGGATATCCCACAGATGCTTCAAGGTAGATCACTGTATTGTGAATGAGGGTCACATTCTGCTCCTCCCTGCCAAACCATCCAGCAGGATAACATCTTTCTGACTGCAGATCACTAACTGCCTTAACTTTCAGTATGTGAACTGGACAGACTATGTCTACCTTAACAAGTAAGAAACTCAATAAATATGGATTTCTAGAGCAAAACCACTGATGTTGGAAACCTGCCATTGATGTTACACAATTTAGGGGTGATAATAGCTAGTCTGATCCCCAGGACCACACTGGGGCATGTTGGGTGTGCAACTGAGACACACTTGGTTTAATCTCTTTCAGGGAACCCCGTTCACATACCCAGTGGCATTGCTGTGACACAATCCACACTGCAGTGAGTGGGGACCACCAAGACCACCACTTCAAAACTACAGTCCTGGTCTGGATAAAAATGCTGATGTGGATGTACTTGCTAATGTTTTACCTGAGGATGTTACACCATCAAGAGCTGTCTGTAGGAAACCACTGGTGGCAAATTAGGGATTTAGATTTTAGAAAGGAGTTCCTCCTTATGCCTTACAGGTGATCAGTGGACACCCAGAAGGGAATAATATTAGGTGAAGTGATGGTGCAGAGAAGCTGCAGAAAAGCATCAGCTCCTCTTCCGCTATCAGTGTATCACAGACTTGTCTCCAGTCATTCTCCCTTTCTTTTTGCAGTTCTTGCTGTGAGAATTGGCTAGGAGGAATGTGGAGCTCTTTGAAGAAGAACAAACCTGAGAGCTCGGAGTAGTTCAAAAAAGCTCTCAATGCTTGTAATAGCTGAGCCTTGACAAACCCCTCTCCTTTCAGACTCAGAGGACTCCATCAGATGCCAGACTTCAGGGAAATGAACTTGTACAGGTCTCTTCCATCTTATTTTGAGAGAAGAGAAATTGGCCCTGCATCTTTCAGAGATGTGATTTAGGCTGAGGTAACCCACACCCAGCTTTCATGGGCTGTAACCTGTATATTGCAAAGCCCTCTCTACACATAGCTTTTAGACAGAAAAAAAAAAAAAAAAAAAAAGAATTCCTGACACACTTGATATGCCAAACAATAGAAAATAACTTAATGCTTCTTCTCCTTTGAAGTAGGAGACAGTACTTCGATTATTCCTTATATATGAAAATATATCCTCCAGTGGGATTAAACAGCATCTACAAGTGCAGACACAGTCTGTCTCACTGCTGGTGAAAAGAGTCCCTGAGTTTGCATGGGAGACCTGTGTTTGCCAGGAGACTTCAGACTTTCACATGCTCAAAGAACTAACATCTAAGAAAGAAAAAGAACACCATTTTTGGCCCCAAAAACTCAAAAGGAGAATTGATGGTTTCAGTTCCTGTTTTTACACCCAGTACTAGAAACCTTGCTATATCCACTCATTTAATCAGCACCCATTTATCACCACAGCTGACTGAAATGATCCTAATGATAAATGGCTTGTTACACAAAAAGCGATTGCAAGAGAATTAGTGACATTAAGAATTTTTCATAATTTAAATTATAATAAGTCTTCTTTCCTCTACAGTTATTTCTTTCAGTAATCCATTCCGACTTTAGTATCTCCTGAACTAGTATTAGTGACATTAATACATTTTTTATTGTTCAAATTATGGTCTGCCTTTCCATAGCTGGGTATTTCATTTAGTAAAGGAGACTAAATTAGCATCCTTCGAAGAAGATTATTTTATTTCACAAGAAATCTTTACATGGTTGGATGAGGTAATAAAAAAGCTGTATTATTGAAAATTACTGATATAGTTAAAAAAATCTTGATGAAATATATGCCTTTTATGAGAATCTGGAAGTTTCTCTACTTTTCTGTTTAAAAGCCTTCCACCCTTCTTTTCATACATATTTGATATTCTAAAAATCCTAGTTCATCAAGAAAAGAACAATCACAACATCATCTGAAGAATGTAGAATTTGTACCTCTAATTTCTTATTTTATCATTCACAGGCTCATACATGGCAAATTAATAAATACATCGACCTCTTTCTGAAAAACACTAATGATTTCAGAAGACTTGGATCTACTAGAATTATGGGAGACAATGAATATTTATTGAAGTAACCTAATTAAATCTTGTTATGCATAATAAACGCCTTTCCAGCAGCTAATATTGTAAGAGTAGGAATTGCAAGGTAAAAAGTCTAATCCAAGAGGGAACGGACTTCTGAGTGGCAGTCGTCGTGTATGGCTGCTGCTGTGCAGGCAGGGCTCTCTAGAGAGAGGGACAAATTCTTACTGAGGCTAGCTGTAGCAAATTATATTACAGTCTATCTCTCCATATCTGATATATAATGCTGGCTTTACAGGAAATGTAATGAGACTTGTAATATACTTTGCCTGCCTTTTAATAACTCTGTGCCTGGGAGAAAATCATTATGAAAGGCAAAATCATTATTGAGTCATTTCCATAGGCTAGACCTGAAATGCACTAATCTAGGTAATTCAGATATTTATTTAAGCAAAATCAACCTAAAATGTTAACCTGGAGAAAATGTTCTTTCAAGCCCTAATCTTGAAATTTTTTTCATCCTGCATGGAATCTGCTGAAGTCAAGTTATGAATGATTTATAGAAATAGGACATTAGGTAGTATTTTAGTCAAGCATCACAAAACCTACCTAAATACTATTAAAGAATATGGCTTGTTTGTTTTCACAGCCATCTTTTGCAGTGAAACTCAACAAATGACAGTAAACCCATTTTCTTCTCAAAAGAAATACTGAGAAGTGATCATGAGAAACTGGTATGGGCCAAAATCCTGCATTCCAGCATGACCCAGAAATAGAGTCCATCCCAGGCAGTCCATGGGTGCCATCAACGAACTTTGCAATAGCACATATTCCCTCTTTAGAATATGTTTAGAAACATAGAGATGTTTAGTTGGCCACGAAGCTGGTTGGCACTTTGTTACTGAAGTACTACACAATACTGTTGCCTTCTCCCGGAACAGATCTTTTCTTTATTTCATTTGGTTAAGGAGGGATAGCCTGAATCATGAGTATGAAAGCTAGAGCACTAATCAGCTTTCCTGTCACTCAGGGCATTGGATTTGGCAGAGTGGTTTTAGCCCATCTCCATACCTATGGAAGCAGTTTTTACAAAAAGTAATCCATGAAACTGGAGAAACACATTACTGTACCACAGTATTATGGTGTATTCTTGTTAAAAATAACAGCTAAAAGGCCACTGGAAATGCCCCAAAGAGGGAAGAAGTTGCATCTGAGCACCAGCCACACTTCTCTTTCCCCTTCTGAGCATGGAAGTGCCTTGACAACAGCAGGAGATGTATAGCTCAGGTCGTGCTTGTTTGACTCTCTGAACACAGGGCAATTTCCCATGGGATGAGGCTTAGAGAAATGGCACAGCATCCACAGTGAGTATCCACACTGTTTTCCCCTGAAGTAGTTCCTACCCCAGAACCATCTAGGTCAGAGTTTTGGACAGCTGGTCCAACCAAAAGCCTGCCCTTTATCCTGCCCCATATTTCTGCCCTTCCTGCAGGCACTGTGATGACATGTAAGGGCAGAGACCTACAAGGAGCCATCTAGTGTGGGTCCCACAGAACTTGTCACTGGTTAACACAGTGCATAACCACACACCAACACTATTTCTTTGTATTAATACAAGCCTTAGGCCACATGAACATATTATTCTCTGATTCTTAATTTCTAAGCCCACTAAATCCTTAAGAAGATGCAAACCTGAAGTGCACAAAATGCATATTTTATACTGCCAGAATCCTTAGCCTCTGGAAGGTATCAACAGACCAATTAAAACCAAACCAACCAAAATCAAAAGCCAGACTACTGAAACCAATTATCTAGCACATTAACTTCTCTTGATTTGTCTTGGATAAAAGGCCAAGAAAATGAATATAGATTACAGTGCTGGCTTACTTTTAATAGAAGAGTAGAATGAACTGGTTTAGAAATAGTTATTTAATTTGATTTCTAGTTTGAAGATTGATTATGCAACCTTCATCAATGATTTATTTATTTGAAGTTCTTTATCAGTCATTTTAGTGACTGATAATCTGCCTGTACCAGAGGCAAAGGCAGTCCTCCTGTGGGCAAACTCCAATGCAATGTGTACAATGTAAGACTCACTGAAGTATTTATGAAATTAGGTATTTGCTTCATTTCTGGAACATGTGGAAATTTGCTTTTCATGTTGGAAGACCAGCAGGTACTCCAAGTGCCTGATTTTGTCAAATGTACTGAACATTTACTGAATTCATACAGTTTGGTGTAGTGTATATGGTTATAGTTGCAATTAATAGATCTGTAGCATACTTATAGATATCACAAACTGTTTAGGATGAGAATGAAGTGAAAACACAGCTTCTTTAAAAATTGTTTATAATTACCATGTGCATTTTTGGCCTGTATTTACTGCTTTTGCAAATAAACTTGCCTTGCCCTTTGTGGTTTTCTTTGCCAGCTGCCATTTCCCACTCTAGTCTAGACATAACCATGCTTTGCTCAGCTACAGAAATAGCTCTTCTTCTCAGAAATAGGATCTTTTCCTTCAAACACAGAGAAGACAAAGGCTTCTGTGTTTTGCATTTTAAGAACAAAAAAGGGAAGAGGAGGTCTGAGGAAAAGTAGCCTGCAGAGGATCAGAGATGCCCAAAAGAGTGCAAAAATGGTATTCTTTTAAATAGAGAATTTTTTCCCCCAACATTGTCATTGTGTTATTGTAGTTCTGTATAAAGTAAAAAATTTATAGAAAGTGACAGATTTTAGTATCATTATTTGTCTTTCCAGAAGAAAGGAAAAATCAGAAAGGCAGCAAGAGGAGGACTCTCTAGTTTCACTTAAGAATTGTTGCAAATTAATTCAACCAGATCCAGTTTTAAAGGTTTTATTACACAGTTCTGTCACTCTTCATGAAAGAGGAGAGATAAGGGAGAAGACTAACTTGCAGACAGCTCCTGAGCATGTATGGGAATTCACAAGGCCACTGAATATTGATTTAACATGAACAGGTACAAAATAGACTCTGTGGAACAACAACACCAGGGCACAACAGTGCAAGGAAAAGTCCAATATCCCACCATATTAAGCAACTGTTCTCCTTATGTCTTATTCTATACAGATCTGTTGTGCTCTACACCAGAAGTAAATGGATTTTAGTGGACAGCCTTGAAAGTAAATAGTGTGAGCACTGCTGGGAAATGCCACAGCCCTGGCCGTGGCACTGTCCCTTGAGGATTTCATGTAGAGGGAAGGAGGAAGAGCTTGTGCTTTTGAATGATTTCTCTGCATAGGAGATGAGTAACACACATTTACTCCAGTTAAAGAATCCTACTGAGGCAATTTCTTCCTATCATGAAAAGTCATTTTATAAATACACTTAGAGTGTTCTTGAATGTGGAGAGGTAAGGAGAAACCAACATAGCTGGGGACAAGAAAGAAGATGGGATCTCCAATCATTGTTCAGAGAAAGCTACCTAACTTGATGTGCCAGCAGGAGAAATGCCATGTACTCATTGTTGCATGTGCTCTCACTCACTTTTACTGAAAGCCATTATTAACCTGGAGAGAGCAAGTGGTTTGGCTGCACATTTCAGAGTGAACTCCAGTCGATTAGGTTCTTGAAGCTGGCTTTCTAAGAGCCATATTGGTACTCCCTTTTCATCTTTTTGTGTCTGTACTTATTAACAAAATACATTAAAAAGCATATTGAGATGAAGAGAGAGGGAGCTGCAACAACCACTTGTAGAACATCACCAAGTTCAAACATCTTTATGACCTTCCTCAAAGTCAGTAGAGATGTGCCAAAACTGAAGGTGTATTGCAGGCTGTCCCAAAATCTCTGATATGTTCCAAGTCCAGTAGATATGTCTAAAGTTAATTCACAGATATGCACCTGGGCTAAGCCATACCAGGAGAGGGTTGCCCTGTGGAAGTCAACCCTCTCTGGCATTGCACAGGGAGGATGACTATCCATGTCGCCTCACAGGAATGTGCTGCATAAAGCACAGTGGAGTCCAGCTGGGGACAGGCAATTGGATAATACAGAGCAGTGCTAGGGCTTGAATGTTGAAATTATCGGTGTGCTGGTACCAGTCTCTTGCCTGCTGTATGTAAAGTAGTATAAAACTTCCTGAGCCCATCCTGCACAAAATGCAGCCACTATTTGGTCTCTGATGGGAAAATGTTGGCACAAGCAAAGGGCTCTAAGCCAAGGAAGACTGATAACACTTTCTCTAGTCTCCCCACCTCCATAATTAAAAGGAGGAATGAAAAAAAGATTTAGATTGTATTGAAAGAAAAGGCACCAGGGAGCAGATTCAATTTTTGAGTCATCACAGAAATTCTCTAAAATTCAATTGCAGTGATGTGGATCTGACATAGGATGTATCATTATAGTACCCTAGAGAAGGTCAATAAAGCATATTGTAAAGTTTCTACAAGATTTCATCAGGACTATAATATAGATAAGTCTCATTGTTTCACATGTTTTGCAGCTGCTCTAACTTAATTTTCAGGGGTGCCATCATGTAATTATCAAAGATGATTAAGTTTTATGCCCCCAGATCTTGCAGGTTAAGTCTGCAGGGAAAGAGTTCAAACTTATCATATAAAAGTGGAGATGTAATTAGGCTCTGGAGAGTGAATAAATAAATCACATCAAGCGAAAAAGGGCAACCTATCTACCAACAGACCGGCATATTTACAGATGAAGCTAATGTCATACAATAAAATACCAATTTAAAGTACTGGAAATTAGCAGGTATTTCACAGAACCTTGACTTTTAGCCACTCACCAGTAAAACATCTGCATTTCTTTAGAAATTAAATCTGCCCACACTGACTAATGTTTTCATCTTTACAAATAGAGATGGGTCGCAGTGACATAATATTGTATGTATGGCCCAGACTTTGCCTCCAGCACTCACCATGGAATTGCAAGTCTACGAAATGTATATATTTTTAAATTTACCACAAGTTCACAAGGAAAGAATGGGACTGATTGTGGGTTTATCTCATCTAACAATAGGTGGCTTACTGCCATCAGACATGCCCTCAGTATCTGGGGTTTCTGAGTGGGGCTGGCAGGAATGACACAAGACTTGTGAGAGGTCTGCTCCTCCATGAAATAGCAGCTGAAGGCAGGGGGCATAGCAGGGTCTGAAATTACTCTAGAATCTTTAGGATTTAGTAATTTGTTTTTTTTTCCCTACAGGGTTATTGAGCTGCACAGTTTGATCCAGTGCCTGCTAAAGGACCCAGGTGTTTTGGTCACTGGGAGAGGTCCCAAGAGTGTTTTAATCATCAGCCTATGTGGTTCAGGGACTTAATGTGGCTGTGTATTTATCAGTCTATATCTTTAGCGTGGTAAGGGAAGAAAATTAAGACTTGCTGTTTGTGGTAATTTCACCTTGAAAAAATGCGGTGGAAATAGTGTTTAAGAGATAAGAAGAACATGTAGAAATTTGCAAAGGCTAAAAAAGACCAACCCATCAGTGACCAGAGATCAAGAAACATGGGTGATGCTAGCTGTCCTTTCTGCCTGTGTGAAGATAAGAGCCTAGCTGATGTCAGTGAACAGCATGTACTGAAAACTGAGAAAAATACCTTGTGTTTGATAATATCAAGTTCTTTAAGCCATGTCTAAAGCATCAAGTATCTACCACTTGTCAGGTAGGAGAAGTCTCTTCACATTTCCAAGTGGCTATACATGTATGTCAAAACCTTACCATGCAGAAGCTGATTTACTGCCAGAATGTAGGGTCTGCCATCCCCCTTGTGAGTGCCTGGCAGAGCCCCAAGGTGTTAGGGCACCTTCACAGCTACACAGCCTGGCCCAGGCCCATGCAGCCCCAATAGCTGGTCCACATCAGTCTTGCTTTCACCAAATTCACTTTCTTGGACAATCCTCTAATGGTTCATGAATTTCATTGGAGTAGCTGTGTCTGCTGCATTTGTGATGTGAGGGAAGGGAGGATATTTAGAGCTCTGGGGGGAAATTCAGGAAGCTTTGTGGAAAATGCAGCTTTTTTTTAATGAAGAGTAGATTTTTTTGTGCATTTAATGGGAATACAGCTCGTGCTGTTTGGATGAGGCACTTCTGAGAAAATTACTAATTAATCATTGCTACTTGTATCCAGACTGTTTACATTTCAGCTTGTTGTACTACAGTATAACTCTGATAAAATAGAGATCTTAAGGGCAGTTCAAACTGCTCACAATATAAACTAGGACTTCTGGGGCTTTTCTGTGTCTTGTAACACCATTTTTGCTTTTGGTAATATGTAGATAAAACCTACAGAGCCAACCCAATTCTGCTGTGAACTCTACTGATGCTGGGCCAGCATTACAGTTCCCAGTGCCACCTCAGTTCTCCATCTTTTGGCAATGTCTGCAGTCATTATCTGAACGACTTACTTCATTGCAGTCTTCAGCACAGCCCTCTGCACCCCTTCCCAAGCCCCTACCCCCACCCCACAATGAGTACCTGCAGCCAATGTCTTGCCCCCATGTCCCCTCCACTGCAATCTTGTTCAGTTTTCATCTTGCTTCACAGATTCAGTTCCCAGTCTCGCTATCCAGCTCCCAGTCCCAGTTTTTATCTTCCTCCTTGGACTCCAAGGTGTCCTCACAAGGTTTCTCTCCTAATCTGCTTGGCATGCCTACCCCTTGCCCACTTTGAATTCAAATAATTCTTTTTCTAGTCTTCCCAAGCACTGGTAAAGTTGTTGAAATTGCTGAGTGTGGTCTTCTGGTGCTGGAACACTCTTATTCTTTTTACCCACCTGGAGAACAGGATTTGAAGTGTGTTGCCCTGGAGGGGATGGAAATGCCTACGGTAGCATAAAGAAAGAGGGTAAAAAATGTGCAGAAAGACCAAAAAAGCCAAGACCAAAGAAGGCTCCTAAGATTTTAAGAAAATTAACAGACTGGGAGTGATTTGTATAACTGCATTTAAAGAAGGAGCAATGTTCCAAATATTCCTAGGAATCAAGAATCTCAAAATATGCCAGTCAATAACTAAGCCTAACAGCACTGCTGGAAGGAAAGCACAGGCTCCATCAAACTAGCAGATCACAAGCTGCAGAGATAGATGCAGAAACCAAAGTTCGTATTTCACAGGGTACTCCAAGGGATTAACTCAGAATTATTATGGTACACTATTTAGTATTTTTATTCATGTGAAAGAGCAGAAAAAACTGCCTGCAGTGTTTACCTGGGTGCTTTTTTTTGCTTGTTCCCTTAGTGTGAATATAATATATAGATATGTTTAAATTAAATTCTGTATTTGTGCATGCAAATCATGTTTCTTACACGTAGGCAGAAGTCTCCTCAGATGTTGCATGTGCAATTTAAGAAGCAGCTTTGAACATTTGGTCCTGTATTTGCCTGAAGGAAAGGAATTCAGTACATTAAGATTACATTCTTCTGTGCCCAACCTTAACAGTTCATTGAGCATGTTGGGTCACTGACTCTGTAAGCATTTAAATTAACTTTTCTTAACAATTACAGTAATTAAGTCTCTCCTAAATTACAAATTAAGATCATCTGGATGCATTATAGGAGCAAAAGTGGTATTAGCAGGGGGGAGGGAAAAAAGGGTTTATAAAGTTTTCAATTATTTGTAATTTTAGAGACAAGTTTGTGTTTTTACAGACCAGGCTGTGCTGTTGCTGTGGGCGTGTAGGGTAAGGCACCTCTGCAGCACATCCTGGCCACTATCTCCACTCCTGCTGCTCTCCCTGCATTTTGCATAGTCTCTTCAGCTGTCTGAGGATCTTTGTTAGGTACACCAAAGTGCTGGTGTGAGTTTGCTGTGGCAAATGTATCTTCAGTGTGAGCGTACCTTTAAAGTCAATTCAAGCCGTGTGGCTCCTGTATCTTTCTTTGAAGGCACAAGTTCTTAAAACATCCATGCAAGCTGCCTGCACAGAGATGCTTTCCACTGTTGTTGAACAGGAGCTGCTCCAACAGTGGCTCATTGATTTCACAGACACTCTGTGCATGCTCACTGATGTTACTGAGGAGTCTTGCCAGCAGTCAATACCCTGGGCCAGAGAACGCACAGGAAAATGCATCAGTTTAAAACAAAATCTTTGGCGGTTGCCAACACCTGGATCCATTTTTCTCTGTCTTCACCCTTTAGTTTAAAAGAAAAGATGAAGAAGATGAAAGCCTTTAACCAGTAAGCAGTGAAAATTCTTGGTAGGGGTCTTGGTGTAAGCCACAAATTTAATTCAGGCCCAATGTGCCAGGGGAGTACTTTGACTACTGTGTTGCTAGCTGTGCTGGAAAGGGAAACAAACATACATGCCTCTCACACACCTACATATGCCTTCTATCCTGAGGGTATTTTCCCAGGAATTATAATTTTGAAATTATCTTGAAAAAAGCTTTGAATTTCTTTTGGGAAAGGATCCCAACCAGTTCAGCTGATATACTGTAGGAGCTGAGGGCAGGGTAGAGAAGGTGTGTTCTGGTCTGAGAGAGGTTATGAACTGCTTCAGCACAAACAGAACTGGGATTCTGCCTCTGAGCAAGTGCATGGCCTTACAGTTCACCTCTAAAATGGAAACAGGAATATTTGGAGAACAGCCCACCAGTGGACAGTAGATGATAGAGATGGTGGTGTCACCCATGACTCCTGACTACCTGCTCACCTGCATTTGGGTGGAAGTATTACCGTGAGGCTGGATTTGATCCATTTAACCAGCTGACAGTTTCAATTTATTATGTATTTTGAAGTTTAGTAATACTCCACAGTCATATATTTCAGGTGATACAAGACCATATTAAAATATTAATCAAATGTGCAAACCATCTGCATTCATGAAGGGAAGTAATCTGCAAAGGAAGAAGTTATAAACAAAATGGGAATTCATTGCACTGTGTTTGAAAAATGTGCTACTGGCATGTATTTGAAAATACCCTGAATAATTCCTCTTAATACAAGCTTCCTGGATTAAAGATTAATTACATATATTAAGAGTAATAAAAGTGCAATTGACCTTTAGGGATGTGAATTTAAACTCTCTTGTCACTCTGGAGAAAGTGCTGACTTGTAGTGAATGGAATGGTTTATTCTACTAGACATAGAAATTTGTTTTTGTCAGAATCATGACCTAAGCCTTTTTGATTTTTTTTTCACCACTTAAGTGACAAATTGTGACATCACTGTGGTTATTTCTACCCCTAATTTTATGGTCCAAATTTCAATTAGATTTTGGTTTGAACCGAAGGTAAAATCACCACTAATTTAAAAACCTCATTTTGGCAGATGTTTATAAACTCCATACCATTCATGCCCTGTTTATACTCTTCTATTAAACTGAAGTGATGATCATGTATTTTGCATCAAAAAACTTATGATGATCAACATTAAAACACATGCTTAAAACACTGCTCTAGTTACCCTTTCTAAGTGATTCCTCTAAGAATACTCCAGTTTTTTATACAATGTTTACACACAACAGAGGAAAACAGACTCCAAGCTGAAAGCCTCCAGTTCTATGTTAAAAGCAATGTGTTTACAGGCTCAGGACATGCTTGAAATATCTACAAATAATTCTTGCAAGTTAATTCACTTTTTAGGTGGTTAAACAGCTTTAGTATCCTGTAGCTATTTGAAGAGGAATCACTGCTGACTAAAGCATTCCCTTGCTTATATAGCCTGACTGTAACAGTGAAATATATGTTTTAATATGCTAGTGACTACTGCTCTTGCCAGGTGACAAAGCTTGCAGTGGTCAAGTTTCAAATAACTTCTAAGGGATGGAGCTTGATCCATGGAAAGTGATTTGTGTCCAAACCAAGCATACGGAGTCACCAGTTGAGTATGACAGGGCTGGAGACTAGCTTTGTCTGACTGGCAGAGGTTATACAAACATAAAGGCATCTGAGACTGAATTTAAGGACTTAAATTACTTTGAAAGTACAAACTACCATGTGTTCATTTTGGTGGTGGTTGGGGGAAGGGGGCACAGGGGGTAACTTCTGTGCAAAGCTGCTAGAAGTTTCCGCCGTGACCATAAGGCAATCTCTAATGGCTCTGAAGATGGACATGCTTCTGGCCCAGTTAGAGAGGTTGGTAACACTCTGTGATGACATATTTAAGAAGAACATAAAAACAGCACACAGGCAGTTTTTTCCAAGGGTGGCGAGACACCATGGCCGCTGCCATCCCAGCCTGTGGTAATGCGCCACCATGACCACCGCCGTGTTG
Source organism: Anomalospiza imberbis (assembly GCF_031753505.1). NCBI lineage: Eukaryota > Metazoa > Chordata > Aves > Passeriformes > Viduidae > Anomalospiza > Anomalospiza imberbis. Next base: position 27,324,267 of record NC_089682.1, read on the forward strand.
GCACGGCCTGCAGCAAGCCTTGCCTGCCTGGCCACCCCTATCCAGCCACAGCATGGGCAGAAGGGCAGGGACAGCAGCAGCAGCTTCTCCTTCCTGGCACCCCACGTGAGGAGAGGCATTAAATAGCACAAGCTCCATGGCAGCCACCACTGACACAATGGTGGTAGGGCCACATGGCAGGCAGTGGAAACATGGTAAGCGATTCTCTGACATTGAACCTAGACAAAATCAATCTCTCAGCGCTGTGTGATCCTGCAGGAATCCTTGAATTAGTGGAACTTGTTGGCAGTGATATCTGTGAGCTGCAGGTTTTACGATGGTCAGAGAAGATGGAGAAGTGAGGACATGTGAGGAAAAACAACATGGTGGCATCAAGGTCAGTGGAATAAAAAAGAGGGGGAGGAGGTGCTCCAAGTGAGCCAAGATTCCTCTGCAGGCTGTGATGAAGACTGTGGTGAAACAAACTGTCCCTTTGTAATGCATGAAGTCCATGGGGGATGCAGACATCCTCTCGCAGCCTGTGTGAAAAGCACTCACAACAGAGCAGGAAGATGCCAGAGGAAGTTGTGATCCAGTGGGAGATCTGAATCAAGAGAGAGAGCCCCTGCTTCCAAACTAGAGCAGCCTATCCTTGGAGGACTGCACCCTATGGATGAGTGACCCATGCCACAACAGTTTTGGGAAGACTGCCTGTGGGAGGGACCCAACAGCACAGCAGAGGAAAGACTCCTCTCCTTGAACAGAATAAGATCTTGAGTGATAAACTGACCAAAACCCCCACACCTTGTCTTCCTGTGCTATCAGTGGGAAGGAAGGAGGGGCAGGGTGAAAAAAGATGTTTTAAAGGCTTATTAGTTTCTCATTATCCTCCTCTTACTGTTAATAATAAATTTACCTTATGTCTTTTAATTTGAACCTGTTTTGCCCTTAGAGTGTTTTTGTTCCAGTCCTTAACTCATGAGCCCTTCATAATTTTTTTTTCCTCTCCTCTGCCCAACTATAGCAGAAGAGAGTGAGCAAATTACTTTTGTGGGTGCCTGGCATTTGGCCAATATCAAACCATGACATACCATATTCTGTTTGGCTACATGCTGTGCTTTTTACTAGAGTTTGCTTCCTCTGCTGCAACATCTAAACAAAAGTAAAGGCAAAGAGAGGAAGGAAAATAAGGAATATTTGAGTACTTCAGGCAGCCAATACTGTTCTGGAAATGCCAAGGCTCCCTGCCTTATTACCCTGCTCCCCAAGAGATGCACAATACAAGCCTGAGAGAGTGATTCAATTTCTGACTGCCACTGAAGCCACTTCAAGCTTTGGGAATATATCAAGTGCTGTATATTGTGATACAGCCTGAAATATCAGTCCTGAGGCATTTGAAATCAAACATCTGAAATTATTGGGCATATTTGGTTATTATTACTCCTATGTCTTCCTCCCTTTTCTATTACACCAGGTTAACACCACCTGTTTTAGAGAGAAGTTGTATTGGTTGATACAATCAATATTGCTCATAAAGCTCTGATGAATACTGAGTGTTTTACAAGAGAGACATCCACAGTACTTGGCAACTTCCATTAGAAAGTTAATATATGTTTATCAGGGTTTGCTATTGTGCCATTAAGAATGTTCCTGCTTGCACTTTGCATAAGGGAGAAAAGAAGGACTGTTCTAATGTACATTGACTGGGGTGGGTGCATGTCCAGTGTCTGGGGACTGAAACTGTAGAAGGCAAGCCAGTGTGAGCATACTGTGGATTCTGGCTTTGCCATGTTAGTTCTGGTCTGCTACTGAGTCCCCCTCTTCCCTTTGCAGTCATACATGTGGGTATGTGGCTGTCCACCCAAGGATATACATATGGATGCAAGAAGCTTGCAAATTTTAGTTTCAGATGTCAAAAGAAAAATCCTCAAAAGAACAGCAAAACACTGAAAAAACAAAAACCAACCTTTAAAATTATACTTACCTTTGGTTATTCCCAGCGTTCTCCCTCTCTTCCTCCATAAGTCTTCCCTCATCTTGTTCTTCTTGCTAATCTTCATAACTTTCTTCTCCTTTTATGCTAATGTTTCCATCCTTCTAGCCTGTCATTGTCCCATTCTCTTCTTTGTTCCCTCAAACCTAACCATTGCCCTATGTTTTCCTCTCTTCCTTTCCTTCTTTCGTCTCCTCCCTCCTCTCACATTCTGTTTCTTCCCAGCTCTTGCATTTTTCCTGTGCACAGGGATGAGTCATTACAAGCATAGGAGATTTCTCTTCCTTGCAGGTCAGCACTACAATGCCAATAGCACTAACAAGAAATAATTTCAGGGGAAAAGTTGGTTCAATTTCCACCATGTTGGAGCACATCCACTGTAAGAAGAAAGATTGGATAACTGTAAAAATGCAAATTGCGATATTCAGAGATGCATAACTCTCTCAGATCAGTGTGTATAGTAGCAAAAGGCAATATATAAGTTTTACTTTCTCCAAAATTTACATCCCTAAGTAAAAATTTGTGTTATGATGAAGTCTCCTAATGGAAGCCAATGGTAAATATTAGCAGTATTGCAGGCAACAGTACTGGTGTTGCCTCTGACAATTTGATATCAAAGAAAGACACAGATAAAATTGGACTGTTTTCGAAAGATAGAGAAAATACAAGGTTAGCTTGGAACAGAACATTAATATGTGTGTAAGTATGCATTATTTACATTGAATATACACACACATGTTAAGGACTCCCCTAAAGTTTAGCGTTTTAAATAAACTTTCTGACATTGACATCTTCTGTGCAGGATCATTTCAGCAGAGAAAATCTGAAATTAAATAAGATAGGTAAGAACATTGAAGATGGAAGAAATCTCTCCTAGAACTGAAAAAGTTTGGAATAAAAATGGCAAATTTAGAAGCATCAGAGATTAATGGCTTTTAATACCCATAGTTCTCTCTCCTCCCCAGATAATAAAACCTCACAAAATGTGAGCTAGTTTTAGATATAACAATAGGGTAATAAAAAGAAAACAGCAGTTTGATGAATGTCTTATCTCTAGAATATACATCAAGAAATAAAACTAAGTGAAACTATATGGAAAGACATTGGTAAAGAAAGTAATTTTACAACAGGAAGTACAGAAATGTCAATGAAGAGAGAAGGTCAGCATATATGCGAAAGTGAAAAATTACAATACAAAGCAATACATGTGAACAAAAATGCTGCAGAGAATGAAAGTACAAATGTAGATTCAAATATAGTGTAACATAGTAAATATCCACTGATCACTGGTTTAAAATGTTGTATCCAAAGTCTAGATCAAAAGTTTGAGCTACTGACTGTCTTAGAATCCAGGGTTTTTATTAAATCAATAGTAAAACTCTGGGAGACATTTGTGATGCCTGAAGAGGCCTCTTAAGAATACTTCTGATACCACAGTGTATCTCAAGCGTCCTGTATTCCATTTGTTCCTGGCCCTTCAGTTTAACTCTTTCCTAGCTTCCTCTCTTCCCTTGGCTTTTCAGATATTTGAGAAAAGTTTGTGCTTGGATCCATCCTCCTGTGCTCTCCAAAACCTGCCTGAGTTTTTGAAAGACTGGGAAGAAAATATCATTTAACAAGTAAGGTGTTCTTTCTCAGCAGCAAAGAAAATGGTATTTTCATTTGGTTTTGTTTTAACTACTTCTGCACTAGTTGACATAATTTCTTCCTTTTAGAAAAGGAGTCATGATTAATATATTTGGTAATTGCATGCATTCTAGAAGGCACAGAAATACATTGCTAATTATTTGAAATATTTATTGCAAACTCAAGGGCATGGTTACTGTGGGTGTTTGAGCTAAGCTAATTGCTTTGCAATTTTCAGAACTAGGTTCTTGTGAATTAGGAACTAGGTTCTTGTGAAAGACATAATTCTGAAAATCAGAAATATATTGAAGTGGGCTAACCTGAAACAGTCTACCTGAAGATTTGGAAGATGTTCACCAAATGCTGTGTAGGGTTTTGTGACTTGGTAAGCAGTTTCAGTTTCCAGATATCTGTAAGGCTGGGGGCTTGCAATGAGTCAGCTGGAGAAGTGAGTCAGTTAAACCTGAAGAATCTCTGAAAGGTGCCATTTGAAATAAACCAAACTTTTCTGGCTGCAAGAAACCTTTATTGGACTAGTCTCTACATAAACCAGCACCCATGTGTGTTTTCTCTGGCCTAATAAAAAGTGTGGCATCTGAAAGTAGTGCTATGTGTCTTGGACAGATAGAACCAGCGAAGGGCAACCCCATGGATGTAGAAAGTGTTGAGGGAGAAAAGCTGAGGGCAGTGGTAGGTGTTGCAATACATCTGATTGAGGCAACTGGGTGGGTTATGAAGGAAAGGAACGGGGTTAGAAGCCCTGGATGAATATGCTCATGTGTAGTCATCAGTCTAACATCAGTGAGTCCAGCTTTTGAAGTAGGTGGGATGTTAATGGGAGCCCTTTGCAGGTGTATGCTGGTTATTTTGTAATTTTTTATTTTGGGAAATAAATGTAAGCTCTTGGAAAGGGGCCCTTTATTAAGCACACCTCCAGAAGTGTTGGCTTTTCATTCCTAGGAGGTTCTGCTCAATTATTTCATTTTCTTTCTTACAGTATCTTTCTCAGCTTTTAGTGTTGCAATAAAATGGATGTCACTTCTTCTGAGAGACAATGACAAACAGCTCAACTTTCATTATAAACTAAACAATTTTCCACCACGAAAGGAGAAAGTATCTCCAAGGGCTATGATGCTCTCTCCTTCTCCTCATGTACCACCTCTGGATACCAGTGTCTTGTGCTGCAGTGGGGCAGGGGGATACCAGCCCCTGCAGAAAAGGGAGACAGGAGATGAAAAAGGAGAGCTCCATCAGCTTTACTTCACAGCAGCAAGAACACACACCAGGCAAATCCACTGTCTGTTTTAGGCATGTAATACAGGCACTTCTCATGTCATTCTACCTCTCCCATGGCTTAAGAGAAGACACAGACCCTTTGGACAAATTTAAGAAATATTGCAGTGACATGCTCTGCCCTTGGGCTGCCTCTGGTGGGACCGAAGATAGGGTGGAAGGATGATTGTGTGACAACAGTTATTCATGTGCCATATAGACCTCCATTCTGATAGAAAAGGTAAACAGTAAGAAGCCTGACAAGTCCAGAGTTTATAGGTTCATCATGGCTCATTCCTCCTTTCCTTTCTTGTGGCTGTATATACTTATTTTGTCACTGATGCCTGCACGTCCCCTCGTTCCAGCTGGGTGCTCAGTGCAGGAATTTCTCATGTCAGAGAGGGTGGGTGACATATAGTTTTCATAGGAGCTGAAAGGGGTAGTTAATCCTTTCAGCCTGTTACCTGATGCCAGGAGTCAATGTGGCAGCTTAAAAAACACTGTCAGTTTGGTGGCTTTTTGACAAAGGTAGCTCTTCTTCTTTCATATTTACTTTTCCGCTGTGTCTGGGCCAGCAAAATACGAGTTTCTCTTTTTCACACAGTGTCTTTGCAGAGCAGCTTCTCTGGTCCAGATGTCAGCCCTGATAGGATGTGGACTTCAAAACCAAACCATGAGATGTTCGCTCAGAGGCAGGACCTTGGACATCCATATTGCATTGTGATTTTTCCCTTGGCACAGCCTAGCTGCCTTGAAGACTGGGAGAAACAGAAGAATGAAAATTAACCTAATTTGGCCCAAATATATAAAACATGAAATTCTCCAGTGCCTCTCCAGACCCACAATGATAAACCATCCTCAGAAAAACATCTTGCTCCAGAAGTACTGGAACTAATGAATCCTGATTTCCTACAGATTTGTGTTCTGTGGGTTGACTGACTTGTGTGGTCTAAGAAGATGTATGCTTTTTGGGTGGCTGGAGAATGTGTGAGGTCTCTCTATGCATGGATTTTTTGCTTTCTCATAAGGTGTGTTCACAGTGTGCTTTCTCTAAATCCGGGCAATAAATTTGGGATGACTGTCTTTAGCCAGCTGCTTATTGTTAGAGGCTTCTAAGAATGTATCTTTGTTGGCCAGTAGATTCAAATGCTATTTGGAGGGAACGCAAACATTGTATAAGCCTTGCTTCCACAGGCAATGGGGACATACAGCTATTGTTCTCCCTCTGCCCTCTGCTCCACACTATCTTCTGTCTTTCATGGTCCTGCTGCCTTTGCCTCTTCTCAGGAATGGATACACCCTGTGGGCCACTTTCATGGTTTATTCCATCATTTCCAGTGAACCTGTCCTGATACTACCACCTTCATCCTTGTCTGTCTTATATCTTTGTTTCAGAAAAAAACTAGGTTCAGGAACAATTCACCTGCTGCTAAGACAAGTGATCCCTGTGGAAGGTCAGACAGGCTTAGCCATGTTTTGTCTGTTTTAGTGATACCAGCTGTAATCTTTTCTTCTCTGCAGGTAAGAAGGAAGAAACTTCCTGTGTTCTTCTCCCTTCTTTTCACCAGGGTCAGCTTTTGACAACTGGAACCATTGTTTAATATGTTTCTTAATAAAATGAAAAAATTACCAATTATATTTTAATGTTGATTCATACTATCGAGTTTGGTAGATGTTAGGTAAGAACCAAAGCATCCTTGCTTTCAATGCATGCCTTTGCCCAATGGGATGTTGACTGTAAGGTCAGCTGCCAGTGACAAGAACAAAACACACCAATACACACTTAAGAATCTTGTATACAACAAGGCTGAAAGGTCTTAGTTGAAAAATATTTTCCACTGATCAAGCACTGTCAGTTCTTCATACTACATATTGGATGCTCAAAAAATAAGGTGTAGTGTTTATATGTTTCTCCTCTAAATTAAGTGTTCTAACTGCTCTCAAACCTGTTGCAGGTGGGCTGTGTGTTTTTAGTTTAATTTATTTTCACTTCAGTGATAAATAATGCTATCTGAGTAGGTTATTTCACATTTTCTGATTTTAACGAACACTGTCATTGCAGAAATACCGGTAATTCCCTTGCATGGAGCTAGTTGACAACCAGAATTTGCAACCTTTAGAAAGCACAGCTGTATAAGAACATTTCAATTTTGCTTGGGAAGAAAAGAATCAATAGTTCAGAAAGGTACCTATGACATTTTCAATTTGTAAAATGTCTAGGTTATTCTTTAGAATTTTCTAGAAGCAGCAGGGAGCTGTGTGTGCTCCTGGGGAGCCAGTGATTCCTGATGTCTCCCATGCTATCCCTTCCTGGTAAGAGTCCTGTGGGAATTCCAGGGATTCTCCAAAACTTCCATTGAAAAATAGGAAACTGAGGCGGGCTTCAGAGGAGCCACCCCAAATTAACTGAAAATCAGGTTTTTCTGCAGGACAGTTTGATTTTGCCATAGCAACATTCACTAAATTGAGCCAGTTCAGTCATCAAACTTCCCCCCTCCCTTCTGCTCTCAGGCGCTCCCCAGAAGCATTCCCCTGCACCCCAGGCTCTGGCTCCCCTTCTCTCAGCCAAACCAGATAAAACCTTCTGTTCACCAGCCAAATCCGAGCTCGGCGGTAGCGGCCATGGGCGCGGGACTCCTCCTCATCCTGCGGGGCTCCTCTAGGTGGGGCAGGCGAGTTTTCGCAGAGAGCGGAGCCCGCTCCGGCGCCCGCGGCTCTGCCGAACTTCCCAGCGGAGAGCGAGGGAAGGAGAAGTTGCGAGCGGACCGCGGGGCCGTGGGCTGCCGGCTCCGAGGCGTTCGGGCTCACTGGGACCCAGCTGGGGACATTCATGACAAACTCTGCGAGCGGAGGAGACGCGCGCTGGCACCTGTGAGAGCCCGAGCTAGCGGGACCCTGCGTCCTGTGCCCGCCGGAGCATCCCGCTCTCTGTGCCCTCGGAGCAGCTGCGGGCATCCCGCTCTCTGTGCCCTCGGAGCAGCCCTTCTCCGGGCTTCGGAGGCCGTGAGCCCGTCTGTGCAAGGTAGGCTCCCGTTTCTGTGAGCCCGTCTGTGCAAGGTAGGCTCCCGTCGAGTTCGTCGGCTGCGACTCCCCAGAGCCAGCGTGCCTCTGGGACGGGATCCACTCTGTCACGGGGCTGTCATTGAGGGCTGTGGCTGGAAATTGTGTTGGGTTTAGGCTTCGTTTGAAAGAGGTCTACCATCCTGTGAGTTTCTCTGCTGCTAGCACAGGACTAAAGAACTGCTTTTATTCTGTGAATGCTAGAAAGTAGCTGCAGTTCCTGGTAGTACCTTTGGTTAGAAGTTATGCTCTTTGCACAGAATGTGTGGTAGACTTTTTTAATTATTGGAAGTACTGATGTTCTGACTGGTTTCTAAACTCTAGAGGATCCAGTGGGTTTTTTTATTTCAATAGAAGTATAAATTTCTCCAAAAGATAGTGGAACTGCTCTTTCGGGTTTTGTGTTAACACTGCAAACTAATTTGCATTTATTTTTTAATACACATGTGAATACATGTTCATGGCATTCTGGTTTTTATTTTCCCTGCTTCCACAATCTCTCTGTGAAAGGGTACTGTGAGACTGAGGTCCAGAGAGGAAAGCAGGCTACTGCCCACACTGAGAAGTACTTGGGCAGAGTGGTGTTTCATACCTGCTCCAAGCACAGGACTCTGTAGCCATACATGGTACCAAAGTAGCTTTGAAATGCCCAGTTATGCCTGGGGGAGCAGAGACCTCAGCTGGGACTGCAGAACTTGCTCCAATGGTGAAGTGGCCTCTGTGAACCTTGCACAACTATGAAAGATTGCAATTTGTACTGAGCCTGGGTAGCTTTAGCTGCTGCTGCTACAGCTATAGCACTGATGCTGTGTATTAGAAAAAGTGCAGCTAGACACTGGTATGCCAAAGAGAAAAGGTGTTTTCATTTTCACAAGCAATGAAGCTTTAGATATTATATGAAAGGGCAATGGATGGCACTTAGGCTCTGTCCCCCATGGGGTGAGATCCTCATCAATAGCGCAACAATACCAAGGAGCTTAGTGACCTCCACCTCCTTGGGGTACCACCCCAAACCTCTCTACATGCCTCAAACTACAAGGAAATCTTTCACACTTTTGGCTGCAGTTCATTCGAGTAGACAAGGCCAATGGCCATGCTGCCCCTCCTCTACAGCAGAGGTGGGAGTTGATGTTGTGTCCTGCAGTTTCAAATGATAGGTCTTGAAATGTTTTGGGCAAGTGGCGGAAATCTCTGGCAGCTCTATGGGAAAAATCGTAGGAGATCGCAAATTTTAAAAGGAAATTAATGTGACTGTGCAAAGCAGAGTCAAACCCAATGACTATTATCAGGATTACTCAGTTCTTTGTTCTTCTCTCTCAGAAATGCCTAAGCTGTACAAAGTGTGAAGAAAGAAAGTTTGGGTATCCTCTATTGGAGAACAATACTAATAAGAAATTAACTGATAAATAAAAAAAGACAAGAACTGTCAAATAAAGGAAATATATTCAGCAGCAGCAAGTTGTCTCCACACCACTTAGTGGGAACAATTCCACCTTCAGGTAACCTCCTGTGAACCCATTTTCACAGGAGATCATTGACAATGGTGAAACTGTTACCAGAGTTTAGCCCACTTCTTTTGGTTGGTAGGGCACAGCCTAGCTGTGTTCTGTTTGCAATAATGTAGTCTGACCACAAGAAAGAGCTCAGATGAGGATGTGCCCAGAAAAAGACAGCAGGCATTTTTTTTTTTTAGCACATAAATAGCTTTTGCAGAAAACCACTGGCATAAATAGACTGATTTTTCTCTATTGCAGCTAGGTGAAAAAAAATGTGATGTTTTAATTTTCCACATAGGATGGCGAGATTGTCATTTTCAAGGCATCATACTGAATTGTGTGCCATGGAAATCATCTCACTGAAAATGCTGAACTGAATGCAATTATACCATAGTGTTGTTAAGAACTCCTCTGAAAATTACTTCATGTGGAACATTTCAACTTTATGTTTTAAGGTGGCATTTCTTGGAGGACTGAAATATTTTAACAGAGTCTAAAGTTTCTAACTGAACCCATATAGCTGTGCTAGAGAAATGATCCAAGTCTCAGTTTTCAAGAAATAGCAGCATAAGCTTTTGAAGATTAGATTAATATTAAGATAAAGTTTTTCTCATGTTGTCATCAATGGAGGAATTCCCCTCTAATATCAACAAGAGTTGTTTCCTTTAACCATGCTAGGATGGAACTGGGTCTCAGATCATATCTATGCTATTTCTCTTTTCAGCTAAAAGGTAGATAAATTGCAATGTGAACTACTGCCTATAGCAGAATAACCAGAGAGGTGCCAGCATGGCCCCACCCTACATGAGTCATTGGTGTGAAACTGAGTGTAGACCAGCCTTTCCATTCACTCCTGTAAAATGTATCTAATTTCTCCTTCTGATTATTCAGAAACCAGGTCTTTACTGCCTTCTGGTGCCCTCCTGGCCCTCAAGACCCAGTATATATTTTATGATGCAATAGAAGGCAACAGGTACCCCTTTTTACTCAACAGGTCCTGAAGCAGCAGCTTTTGTTGCAGAAAACCCTTCTTTCCTAACATGTAGAAAAGTTCTGGCTGGTGTGTCAATAGGTCAGGGAGGTATTTGCAAAAACAGAGACACTTTCTTGCCATGTATATTCCAAGAAGGTAAGTCCCTGTAAAGAATTAGATTATTACTGAACAAGGACAGAATTGTGATGTGTAAGACTGTCCACCTTGGCAAAGTGTAACTGACCTCTGTCAATGGTCACTTCATGGACCACATGTTCGACTATACTTGTCCCAGAAAACTAAGAACCTTCATACAGTGAAGACTAGAACATACAAATATTATTTGGAGGCCAAGTAACTTGTTGTTCCTTTGTTTGATTTATCACTCATCCAATTCTATTACAAATGGATGAGATTCTGGGCCGACGCAGTCAATGGCAAAACTCCCACAAGGGTGGTGTGCCCAGCTCTTGCTGGCTCTTTGGCAACATTCAGTGATCAAACACTGTTTCCTGAATTATATTAACTTTGCACAAATTTCTTCTGACTTGACGTAGATCAGCTTTTTCAGTTTCTTTCCACTGGGGAAATCAGAACAAAAGTAGAGAGAACGTTATTTTCATATTCAGAAGGAGTCCATTAGAAACAAAAAAATAAAAGATAAACAGAAACTACTTTAAAAGCATTATCTGCTATTGTCTTATGAAGAAGTTGAAGCTTTGCCAGTGAATTTTCAAACCTCTGTGGAGATGGAGTCAGGGCCACATCCTCCTGATCTGACGCAAGCAAGTGCTAGTTTTGAAATGTCAGAAGTGTCATTCTGTGAAGTTAAGCCACAATGCTTGAACTGAATCACCCACCATGAATCTAGCAACAGGTTTTACATTGCCACATTGCCATAATGTCTGACCATCTGCAGTGCAAAATCAATAGCTAAGTCCCTGGTGGATTTCATAGAATTTCTGGCATTCTTTTTCAGACTCTGTTCTGCAGAGCTGAGATTTTTTTTTTTAATTTGGTGCCTTAAATTCTTCCTGTTTGCTTTTTGGGAGGAGGTGGCTGGTAAGAGTTTATATAGCATAAGGGACTCCCAGAGCTGTGTTAGTTTTATAGCAGAAAGGCTTTTTGAGGAGGCTGATGTTGTCCCATTCCCTGTCCCACAAGGAGCCTTTCCAACAGTTGGTGGTATCTCAGCTGATTCTTGCTTCACTTGTTGTGCATAGGAAGCTAGGAGGGTCTCAATGACCTGACTACCTAGAGTCCTGCTCTGGTAATAAAATGTGCATGGTATACTGTGTTTTGAGAATGTTACTTTGATACAGTCAATGGCTATGGGTGAATTGGGAAGAAAAAGCAAAAGAGTTCAGAAAACTTAGTTTGATTATACTTTCAGCATCCTGAATGTTGATGGACCTGAGACCCTTTTCATCTTCAAGTCTAAGATCAATCTAGTTGCTACCCTTCAGCATCCAGCTCTTCCCAACCAATCTTCAGTGAGATACTTGCTCCCTGCTGGAGCCTGGCATGGAAAGATCCACAACTTACAGTTTCTTGCTGTCTTTGTCTATGCTGTGTAAGCGCTGATGGATGCACACCCCTGAAGATCATGTTAATGAGCTTCTGGTTCTCTGGGCTTTGCAGCCAAGAAGGATATGGTTCTGCAAAACTTGGCTGCATCCAAGTCCAAACCAGCTCTTTGGTAAGAAGGAACCCAGGAAACATTCACCCTTTTCCCTACATCCATATGCATATGAAGACTAGGCTTTATCCTCTGTACAGAAACATAACAGACTGAGGACCAAAGCAGAAACATATGGACAAATAATGAGAGAGCTTTAATTCTGACAGTGCATCCATCTCTTCCTTTGGATATATCACAAACAAAAACTACTGAAGTACCAGTTAAACAGCATACAATTATTTGCAGATTGAGTTTCAGAATATTGCATTACATTTAAGAAAGAACCATTTTATTAGTTCAGCATTAGATATTTGTAATTATCCAGGCTAGAAGGATGCATTCCTAGGACATGCTCCATTTTTCTTTTGGAACTCTATACTTCTTGGGAGAAGGATCAGGGAGGGAAAAAGGTCTGTACAGTAATAACTGATAAATTGAGGCTTTCTAGAACTTGGCTTCTGTCAATGAAAAGAAGACTAAAAGACCCTGTACATCAATATAACACTTCTTGGAAAAGAAACACTGGGACTGCAAAAATATGAGGAACAGATGATATCAAAGGCTAAAATAGGCAAAGTCTGTTAAAATACCTGGTGCTGGTTTATAGCCTGGTCTATTAGGAGCTATGAAACAGATGACATCCTCAAACATGAGGGACTTCAATTTACCTCTTATAACGAAGCAAAACTTGAAATTACCATTCTAAAGTAATATTTGTCTTCCTATTGGAGCCTGCAAAAAAAAAACCAGAAAGGCTGAGGACATGTTCTCTTTTTGTCTCTCTGAATTTTGCCATTTCTTCTCTCAGTGGGTGTTGTGACAATGTGTCCTCTGAGTTAGATACGTTTGTATTTACAAACATAGGAAAGAATGATCTGTGGGCTGCCACCCACAGTGGTACGAGACAGGGGGCAAGCAAAGCAGCAGCACCTTCAACTGGCCACCCCCTTCCTTTCCGAGTGTTTACCACCTGCACAGCAGGCATGGCTCAATGGCTTGTGGGCTCACCTCCAAGCCACCGGAGTTTATGGGCTGGTGGATCTGTGTAAGCCGAGGCTGGCGTGAAGTCTGGCAGTCTGAAGCTGGTTTCACAAAGCATCCAGTTTTGCCAGCTGCAGGAGGGTAATAATTTCCAAGAGAGGGACAGAGCGCACAGCTGAGGGCAGTAACTATCTCAGCTGTCACCATTTATTCCATCACCAAGTCTGAGTGTCAACACCCTCCAAGAGAGACAAAAGTAAAACGGAGTATCCAGGCATTGTGGGGCACAGATTTATTTCATTAAATTCAAATACTTCCCTGTGATGAGTCTTGTCGCTTTAAATTTTCCATACAGAAAAAGCATGCACTAATATATTGCCAGTTGGAGGGGTATATTTTCTGTGCATGTGTAGATCCAGTTGTTTTATTTGGGGCGTAAAATACAAAGGAAAAAGCCATTGTTCTTTTCTTGCTCTCAATTTTCAAAAATTGCTAGTTCTTATAAGCAGATGAAAACAGATAACAGATGGCACTGGCTAGCAGCAAGGAAACCTAGATGCAAATATTGTATGGTATATGAAGAACGTCTCTGATGTGGTAGGGTCATGTTTTTTATCATGGTTTCTAACCAGTTGTGAGAAAAATCCAGTACTAGCACTTTGTGGTATTTAACTGGATATGAAAGGTGCAAATAATTCAGCTGGTGACCAAATTATATAATTGGTAATAAATAAAAAAGAAAAAACCAAAAAAAACCAACCTGATAAAATTAATATAAAGGAACTCAATATACTTCCCAATAAAGCCAATAGGAGACTCTCCAGTCGCCTGTCAATTTCTGAATTTCTTCCAAGATCCCCATGTATACAGGTTACACTGAAAAAAAGAAATAAAGGGTGCTTGTCTGTGAATGCTTTCCTGGCCCAATTGATCAGTCAGTGATCAAAATCAGGCACCATGCAGGGTCTCTCAGAAAAAGCAGCAGGTCTAGCATGTCAGCCTTACAGATGCCTTGCACCCCTGCTCTCCTGGACCTGGATATCTTCACAATGAACAAGGAGCCACGGCTGGGCTGAACTACAGGAGTGTGCCCAGTGTAGTGCAGGTCTCCCAGGGCTTGCATAAGGCTGTTTCTAATTTAGCTTTGGTGGAAGTCAGACTAAACAAACAAATGGGTATCTCTGCTGCAAGTATCTATGCATGGGGAAACACCAGGAGCAACTTTGTGGAGGCAGTGAGTGGTGCCCTTGGGAGTACAGCACATGGGAGAGGCACGTCCACATGTAGATTAGACATCTGCTTGCAGCTTGATGAGTGTACATATTTTCCACTCACTCCTGCCCACAATGTCACCTCTACCTCCACTTTTAAATTGCAGCCTCTACATCAGGGAAAGGCACCACAGGTTAAAAAACCCTAAAACTCCACCAACTTTTCTTTCCAACCAAGAGTGAAACCTGTCTTGTAGCAAATGAGTATCAGATCCAACCCTAGAATGAATAGTAGGGATCTGAGCAGCTGGAAAGTTGAGGTCTAATGTCTTGGTTGGGTGAGATTACAATTAAATGCCTTTTTCCTGCAGAAATGGGTGCTTGCCAAATCTCCAGTGTAATACAGAACAGCTTCTCATGCTGCAGGCCTCTAAGATATCAGACCTTCTATGTACAGTAGCAGACAAATGCACTCAAAATGACAGAGCAATTTCTCATATTTACTGTCTTTGCCTCTACTCCCAGTACCTGTAGAGGCAGATCTATGGCAGTGAGCATAGTCTTACCTTGTTGGTAGAAGGATGTGGTTAAATGCTCCCTGACTTTTTTTACTAGAAAATGAGTCCGTTGATATGGTGCCAGTCAATTACAGACAGAAATTTCAGAAAGCTGTGAAGCTCACTTGTTCATTGATGCTTCACTTGTAAGGTACTTATGTGCCTTAGTAAGTTACTTTGCTGGTAAAATACCTTTTTCCTAGCCCTTCACTCATTTAACATTGAACTATGCCTACAGAGAGCATCAGAGCATCACAAGTTTTCTTCAGCATATGTATAAAATTAAATTTTTATTTGAAGTGTTTCTTAATACTCTTCTTGTGTTCAAGTAAAGCTGTCACTGAGTTCACTGAGGTTTGCCCACGCAAGGAGCAAAGGCTCTGTCCCCTTGGGTTTGCACAAGCCATTTTCTAGTAATTTGTCTGCTAAGGTGACAGATTTCCTTATTATAGCACTGAAACAGGAACTTCACTGTCTTCTAACAGAAATGACTTTATGTATTTTATGAAACTGAGCCAAAGGCACTGCTCTTGTCAGATGGAGTTGGTGGCTGTTTGGTTGGTCTGGACATGAGAATTATCTACTTCCCCTTCCTCTTTTTTTGTTTTTGTTAATAAAGGCTTTATACCTGACTAAAATACATAGCTGTGTTTTTCCCTTCAGGTCATGTTATCGGAAGCTTTGAGATGGGGGTGGGAGTAAAAAAAGTTCACTTACTAAGTAAGATTAAAGAAATTAAAGGCTAAGGCTCATATTTAATTTTCCCTTGTAGATGTAATTTTTCATGCAGTGACAGCATCAGAACCTTTTCAAGTTTTATAGCTATTTCACATTTGGCAGAAACAACAGGAAACCATCTGTAGCAAAGCAGGATTGTTATAAGCATAATATTCAGTAATGAAAAAAAAGATTAAAAGAAAACACTGTTATCTTTATGTGATAGCTTTGAAGGGGCAAAGAGCAGGATGCTTGCATTTGCTACTAACTTCATAAAAATTTTCTAGATGAGTCATGGAAAAAATTATTATTTCAGTAGAAGGAATAAATCCAATAAGAAATTTGACTTTTGGTTTCTTGTTGAGATTTCCACGATGACTGTAAAGATGCTTGTGGTGAGGAAACTTCATATGCCTGTTTTCTGTAAATCGTAACTTACAATGATGGAGCTTATAAGCACATACAAAACTTCAAATAGTCACATTGTCCCACAAAAGGCAAGTAAGCTACTCGTGTTCTTAAGCTTTAAGTCCAGGCCTGAAAGCCTTTTCTAGACCAAGAAAATAAAAATGAATTGTGGAGATTTAAACAGCTTGTACTGTCCTCCGTTCCCATATGACAGGATGTGTTTGTTCTTGCTTTACTTGTGTTTTCTGTGCTGGAAAGGAGACTTCCAGACTGAAAAAGTGTATACTCATTGCTTGCAGGCAAAAAATACTTTTTGCTGAAACTTATTTTGTTAATTGGAGTGTCACATCCCAAGGCTGCACTAAATACCTCTGAAGACCATGGTCAGTCCTGTAAAGTTATTACATTGCAAATATCCTTGTCAGAATGTCCACTTCAGAAAGGGTGTGTTTTTTCAGGTGGGTTCTAAAGTTTAGCTTGGGCTAAACCTGTCTGTAATGTGTTTGTCACTGACTGTGTTTCACATTTTTATAATCAGACCTAGTTTTAAGATAGCATTTCACTATGCAAAAGTCAAAATGTGTCAGGGAACTGCAATATCTTGTTGTTATTAATGTCTTAAATTATAGCTAGACACCCTGTTTTTCCAGTTTTTGAGGCAAGTTATGAAGGCTTTCTTTTTTTTTTTTTTTTAGTGCTGAGCTGATGAGACATTAAAGGTTTCTTTTTCAAATAGTTTGGCTGTTGGGTTGCTCCTTTCACTCACACCTGCCCCTTGACTTAGAAATTGTCTCCGCCTCTTCTGCATCAAACACTGAATTTACATAGGCACAAAGAAAGTGTGGAAGGCCAACAGCTCGCACCGTCATTAAGATGAGAATGCAAGAACAAAGCAGCACAATGGTAAGAGAAATCTAACAATACCCTGCCTTGCTGCGAGTCTGACTAACCAGGGCTTTCCCACAGGAGGGAATGGTGCTGAGGATACCGCAGGATTAGCAGATGCATGCAGGGCTGCTGGCAGTGACTAAGCCAGCAACAGAGAGTGAGTCGAAGTTCTAGACATGAGTCAGGTTTTGAACTTGTTGTGGTTTGTAGCGGCTCGAAAGGCTTTGTATGGCACCACTGCAAGTGTCTGTGACTGCAAAGTGATGGGCTCACAGCTGGCAGAGCCACTGGCTGCTTTGGAAGGGAGTGCTTGCTTTCAACAAAACACTGTAGTTGAGCTCAACATCCACAGCACAGCCTTGGCATTATTTTAACACTTTTACCAAAATGCTCTGGTTTATCAGTTCAGTAAGATCTTGCTAATTATGCAAGCCTCCCTCGATTTTAGAGCTGCTCATAAGAAGCATCATAAAATTATTTTTAAAATATATGTGACAAAAATAAGACAAAAGCAGTGGAATGATACATGCATTTAGCAGCTAAAGTAAAAACTTTTTTTTCTCTGTATGCATGCCTTTTCTTCTGGAATTCTAAAACACAGAAGGAAAGAAAATGAGAGGAAAGCATGATATCTGGATTTGTTTTGTTTCTTCAGAACTTTCTGTTTGTGCCTTTTCAAACAGTTTGGCATAAAGATTGGAGCGGGAAGACTTGAGATGCTCCCTCAGTCCTGATGTTGTCAGTGTTTTTGCCATTTATTTTAACAAAATGTTGATGTATTTTTATATGCTATTTTCTGTGCCTATGTCAGAGATGGACTAAAACTTAAAGAAGAGGTGCAATTGCTGCACAAGCTGCTGAAACTGTATGAGTTTAATCAAAATGAGTGAAAGACATCTGCTTTTCCCCTTGCAAAGCCAAGTGCAAGGGCATTGCTAACAGTTCAAGTTTCCCAGAAATACATGCAGAAGCTGCTCTATATGGTATTTTCCCTACCATTACTAATTCTAGATGGATTAATCAAACAAGAGGTGCACACAGACCTTTGTTTGGCTTCATAGGCATGCCAGCTTTTGCAGAACAGATGCAAACTCGTAAACAATTCTGCTTAACACTGCAGTATTTTTCATCTGGAGTTTTTATGCTTTTACATATATATAGATAAAACACTTTTCCTTAATCACAGAAGAGCAATTAGTGCTGCGTGTGAGAAAAGTGCATAGAATAACAGGCACTCTCTGAGTCTTTGATTAGGCAGCAGATACTTTCTGTTAGATCATCTTCAAGGACTTAATCCCAAGGAGGAACTTGGATGCCTAGCAGACAAGTCACCTCACATGCTGAGTCTGAAACTTAGGTACTAAGAAATCTTGCTTGCCTCCTCTTCACCACAGAGGTACCTACATACCTCAACACCCACGTTTGTATCCAGCGAGTTCCTTGCATGCCTGAACGTGTGCTTCTGGACATGCTTTACCTGGCTTGGCCTGTGCTGGATGAACAGACCCACATGCCACGCGTCAAGCCCTCCCGCTGAGCATGGTCACACTGTTACATGCTCAGGGAGCTCAGGTGGGAGATCTGGACTCAATGTGTTTCTCAGCCTGTGGAGACTTAAGGTGTTTTACTCACAGCAGTGTCCCCAGCCTCAGCTCTTGTGCATTCCAAAAGAGGTGTCTGCCTGTCTATTCCTTTTGCTTTTTCACTGTTACATTTTCCTAGGCATAAGTGACAATTTGGAGAGCAAAAGAAAAATAATACTGCCATGTGGTGGCTAGGGCGTCCATACACACCTGCCAAAGTGTGTGGAGATATAGGCTCTGGGTAATAGTATATATAAATTTAGTTCAGAGTAAGAACTGGAGCCCAGTTTCCAAACTCTGGCCCAGGTGGTGCCCCAGCCACTAGGTTTGGAAGTCATGTGAGTGAGTGAAAAAGAGAAAAAAACTGTCTCATGCAAAACAGAAAAGCTGCAAGAGGAGGGAGCTGGACAAACCTAAGACAGCCTGTGAACCCATGCTGCCTGGCCAGGAGCTCTGAAGGAGCTCCCTCTCTATAGAGCCCCCCTGCCACTTAGAGGAAAGATTTCCAAAATTGTGGAAGGAGGTTCCAAGGTGTATCCTGGCAGGTGGAGGTGTTTGGCCTTGTGTTGCCCTGTAGATGATGGGGGTATTAAGTGCAAAGATATGAAGCAGTGGTAGGAAAGGTTCCATAGGCTGGAATTTTGGGTGAGTCTGGAGGCTGTAAGGCAAAGCCTTGTCAGGTTTCTAAGCCCTGCCAGTGTCAGGGCCAAGGCATTTTGAAGATTTCTGTTATGAGGTGTCTCTTCTCAGACTCTGGCTGTAACAAGGATGCTGCCACCTTCTGTGTCTGCTGTGGAGCACTGAGTCCATGATGACACTGTTCCTGTTGTGAATCTGGCCTGATCCCCAGTGAAGTAGGAAACTTTCCTGAGAAAAATGCTGGACATTAGTCCAGGCTAGTTAAAGTCAAAGATGGCTAAGAGGCAAATAGGAATGCAAATCCAGGAATGCTAGCAAGCATGAGGGATGATTTCTAATGGATCAGTGTCTTGTGGCCAATAGCCAGTTCCAGAGAAAGCTCTTCTCACTGGGACATTTGCAAAGACCTTGCTGCCATGTGCTGTCAGTGGCTCACAAGGCACCCTTGTCACATGCTGTAGTGCATCATGAAACCTCTGGGGTCCACACAGGAAGGGGGGTGGGGGTGCATAATTAAGCTGTGGAAGTGTGTGGGAAATTGCTTGATGGCCACACAAAGCCCATTTGCTTTGGAATCCACTTAAAATTTGGGTAAATACGCCCAGTTTAAAAAAAACAAAACCGCAAAGTAGCCCTCCTGCAAATATCCAATAACCCCATGGCTTTGGCACTCTCTTGAGATGCAGGTGTTGGAAATTCATCTCCCTGTTCCAATTTAAATAGAGGGAGTATTTGATGTTTTCCCATTTTACTCAAAGTGTGTCATACACCTGCACCAATAAATTGATCTGTGGAAACCATATACTCCTTGAAATGTGCTAACCATACCCTGTAATCAACCCTTAAGTCCTTATTAAAGTTATAGCAATATCTTTTAATATGTTAAAGAACAATTATATGGTGTGCAAGCAGAGAACACAGCAGAGATTTAGGAGAAAGTTGTTGCAGGGCAAACTTCAGTGAAGGGGTAATAGATGGTATCAATATGGTCGTCTTAGGTTTGTATTTCCAGGCTTTTGAATGGCTTTGAAGTTTAAATGCTGTACAGTAACTATACTTACTGAACACTGACATTTGTATTGTAAACTAATTGGTTTTGGTTGAGAAACTGCTGACTGAGCTAATATGCCTTTCTGTTAGTAGGCAGGCTGACTTCAGCTGCTGATGCCACTTTGGGAGCGGGAACAGCACAATTTGATATTTACATTTTAAAAATTGAAGTTACTCCCTTTTGGAGAAGTTTGTTTTATTTGGCATATAAATTAGGGAGAACTGTTTTATATCTCTGTATACAGCTTTGAGTTCTTCCTACAAGAAGAATGCGTGTGTGAGAAATAAACAGGACATCAGGGGTTCAGGTGAGGCAGGGGTTCAGGTGAGGAGCTTTATATATGTAACAGTCTCGGCAAGAAAAATGTACAGAACTGATTCCATGCAGACAGGCAAACTCATTGTTTCCTCAAGGCTTTAAACTTACGTCACCATGAGGTGCTAAGAAACAGGGTGGTCTTATAGCAGGGTAGATTTTTTTGGGTTTTTTTTTGTTGTTTTTTTTTTTTTTTTTTTTTTTTTTTTTTTGTTTAGTTTTGTTTTGTTTTTTTAACAGATTTGTATATCCATGACACAACAACTAAGATGAAAGGGTTTTAATTGGCATACAATTTATGTGTGTTTGGGTCACTTTTAATTACATGTGAATAGTGCAGAAGAAAAATAACAAACACAACTTATTAGTAACAAAGAAAAATGCTACCCTTTCTGCTGCACACTTGTGGGCTGAGATTTGATATAATTAAGCTCAATGTAAAAATAACTCATCTATCAATACCATCATGTATCATGAAAGGATGAGCTCTCTGTAATGCATGGTTTGAATTAACTGTCGCTTGCTGTCAAAGTGACTGAGATGCTGTGTACACATTTGGCTCTTATGCACATACACGAGTTTTTGTAGATGTCTTTTGGAGACAGAGCCAAGAGAACTGAAAAAACAGACTCTGAAAGCAACCTGAGCACACATGTGAACACAAGCACCTGAAAGCTTTGTCCTTTAAACAAGTTTCCTGTTTGCCTTTTTTGGAGAAGAATTACCTTTCGTTGCTCGCTGTTTTAAAGCTCTTCACTTTAACATGCCCTCAGGTCCCTGCAAGGTGACACTGCAGACAAGCTGTAAAAGAAACGTAGTTCTTCAGCTGCTGTTGTGCGCTTGATAGTCTTATCTTCTAGAAATTATATTTCTATAACCCTTTATTTATTTCAAGCAAATAGTCATGGAAATAAATAATTTTCTTTTATAGGGTTTTGCTATAGAATACATTGCTACCGCTACAAATACGACTTTTCCACTGCTTACACAGAGCAACACATTTAGTGAAACTAAGCTATCTTCTAAAAGCTGCCCCAGACCAGGGCCTGGGGGACTCTAAGGGACTCTGAATCAGGCAGGCTGTCCTCAACTCTTGGAGAGAAACAGGTGTACCAGGAGGCACGAAGAGGCTCTTCTCACAGCCCTCTCAAGTCATAAACATGACTGCTGCTGTATTTCAATTTGCAAGATGATCTTGACATTGACTACCCCTTTACAGGCAGAGGCTGATGACACACGGTGCCACATTGTCCTGGTAGCAATAGGCACCAAGCAGGTGAGAGTGAGTAGCCTGGGATTTCTGTCCAGCACCTTCTTTCCATGGGGGACTTGAATGGCTGTGGAGAACAGGTGAATGAACGAGCAGGTAGAACAGAGGGTCGGTGTTGCAGCAAACATGAGGGTTGTAGGAAAGGATGCTCGAATCCTGTTTGGGCTCCCAGAAGTATGAAGAGCAGCAGGGACATGAGCAGTGGCTGTGGGAACAGCACAGGGTGCTGGCAGGGGGGAAGGGATACCTGCTGCTTTCCACTGAGGTGCTGCTCGAGCTAGAGTGGAGTGGGGAATGGCAGCCAGAGGAGTCACACAGCATTAAAAAGGAGTCATTGGCCTGACAATGCATGTGCAGTGAGGGAAAAACTGAGTTAATCAGAGGCAAAGGACCGAATGGGGAAAAAAACAGCAAATGCTTGGAGGACAGGGAGAAAGATTGCATCTCAATGGGCTGGAGAAGGAATTGCTGGTGAATCCAAGGCATTTGCTATCTAATTCATTGATGGTGCTCTCATTCTTTCATATCATAATGAACATCAAACTTTGAAGTTCCATTTTCAGAACAGTAAAATTATTAGATCAGAAACACAAAGGAGGGAGAAAGTACAAACAAAATTTCATAGGCTGCAGAAAAACTATCTTGAGACTAAAATGTGTCTATGGATCTACCATGTAGCCTGCATACACATGTACATATAACATATATGTACATATAACATATAAATAAGTATTCCCATTTTTCATTGGTTTGGAAGAAATTTTAAAAGTTCCAGTTGTTACCAGTATACAGAAGTTTCCTGAACCTTTTTAGCTTCTTATTGCAGTAGGAACTGTTCAACACCAGCAACAGATGCACATTTTGTACAAATACAAAATACATTTATACCCTGGCTAAGTACCTAATCACAAACAATTATGTGAAAAATCTCAGTTAATGTACAAGTTTGTCATCTATATTCATATTTGCATCTTCTGATGGTCTTTTATCACTGTTGCAACTTGTTTTGGGAGATGCTGAAGATCCTTCTGGAAAGGAAGAATGCAATGATTCTACATGGTTGTGGGCTTGGCAGTGCTGGGTTAAGAGTTGGACTCTATGATCTTAAGGTTCTTTTTCAGCCTAAATGGTTTCATGATTCTGGGTTCAGGCCAGAAGGCCCTGATAGTACCTGTAACTGTTTCTTGAAAATTCTGTTATTTTTAATAGGCAGGCAGCAGTGAAGCAGCTGCTTAGAGCCGGGTATTTCTGTTTCCCACTCCTGTGGCTCTCTGTGATGGCAATCTGAACTGGCCTTGCTCATGTTTTTGGCTTTTTTTTTTTTTTTCTTTTGGCAAAGCTGTGCACAGTTTATTGCATTTGACTTTAGGTTCAAGCAGCATTCTGTAGTGCTGTCAAGAGCTGAAATGTCAGAATGAAATACTGAATGCTATTTCCTCAGAAGCTTGGTGTCACAAATTATGGAGGCTCCAGGCTAAGTGTCTGCAACATTTCCCGTGATTGCTGCAGAGGAGCCATGCTCCATTTTTAAATACATTGGTCACGGGTTGATGAAACCGATTTCTCTGAGAATCTTTTGCTGTCACCAGGTAGAAGATATCTACCCCCAAGAGGAAAAAAAAAAAAACAACAAAATTACGAAATGGCCCACAGGAAAAAAAAATCTAAAAAAACACTTATAAATTGTAAGTTTTTCAATTCCAAAAAAATGGAACAGGATACCTGTGGCCAAGCTGAGATTGATGCTGCAGCTTCACATGCAGTTGTGTCAGTTCGGTAGTGCAGATGCTTTTCCTCCCACCTAAGTCAGCAAATGTTGAATGTGTTGTTCAAGCTCTCTTCCTGCCCTCCCTTTTGCCCTATTTTAATTCTGCTGCAAACTTAACCTGCCTTATTCAGATTTGTAACGGCATGAGGCTTATATGCTAGCTGGGACATGCAAGTACCTGGAGTCCTAGAAATGCTCATAATTTGCATTCTTAATGAAACATAATTTAAAATCCTAAATATAGAAAGTGGTCTATAACTGAAATGGATTACACCAGCTCCCTTTTCCCAGATCTCAAATATCCCTGTCAGCTCAGAAGCTTTGAAAGAAGCCCTGTAAAGCCCTAAGACTTAACTTGTTGACAAAGGAGAACCAGAAAACTAAATAAAGATATTTCTATTGGGTTAAATCCAGAATATGTTGATGGGTCCTGCCCAACAGCAGGTCAAACCTGTGTAGGAACCTTAGTTTTTTGCTAATCCCGTATTGCTTTCTGATCTCTGGATCCAAGATAGGCATTATGAAATGCTTCAGAAGGACAGTTTTTTCTAACTTTGAAGTTTTGCATTAACTACCTATGCTGTCATCTTTTCTGCATTCTTTTCTCTATCAGTTTAATTTCAGAATATCTCCTCAAAACCATTTTTGAATGCCCTGGATTAATGGGGCATTATTCCAAATGTCAAGGTAATTCTTTACACTGGAAAATGCTCCTTAGCTGGTTCTACACTACAAATTGCATCCTTACACCCCAACTTTTATTGGGCCTTTGACCAATAGTATGATATAAGCAGTAAGTATCTCTGCCAATTGCCAGGTGTTATTCTCTCATTACGACAGATGTTTTCTGCCTGTGCCACTTCAAAGCCTTCAATAACTAGCCCAGCGCCTGCTACTGCTAGAGTTTCAGCAGCCTGAGCTGTAGGAGGTTCAGCTGTATTTCTCTACATCCTGACACTGTCCTGAGCACTCTTTTCTGTCTCTCCTATTGTTTGCTTCACCTATCTCAATGCCCTTTGGCTTTGCCTCGCACCAGACAGATCCAGTGTAAAATTAAGTCCTCACTACCAAGGGTTGTCCTCCAGAGAAACTGAATTAAAATAGCTATCCAGAGCTTACTTAGGGACAGGATTCTAAAATGAAGAAATCAGGCTTGCCTCAGAAAACATGGGAATGACATAAATTGATGGCACAGTCCTTCTCATTGTCTCCCACCAAGTCAAAAAGCTCCTTTCAGTCCTTCACAAGCACCCCAGTGGTTACCGCTTCCCTGGCACTGGGGTAGCTTAAGGATCCCGCCCGACGCCTGGTCCCACAGCCTGGCTGCCAAAGGCAAGGAGAGGCTGGGCCAAAACACAGGTGTCCACACAGGCAGCCAGAGCCATTTCATGCTTGCGCCCCACACCGCAGGCTGGTGGCCGTCGCTGGCTTCTTCCCTGGTCACACCCTTACACACTCCTTCATGCCCGTCTCTCTTTTCCTCCACCCACTACCTGCATCAGAGGTTTGATTTCTGCCCCTCCCCCCCACCCCCACACACCCGGTTTTATTTTCGCCTCAAAGTGATAGCAATTCCTGGTGCATTTATCTTGGATGATGTGGTTGTTGTAAGATGAGGTACCTGCAGCAGCCAGTCTGCGGTTGATTTGAACGCAGGCGAGTCTCAACAATGAGCTTAAAGGAGGGTGTCAGGTATAAATCTTGTCTTCAAACAGCCAGGGTGCATTCCAGACTTCAGAGACACCTCTTTGTGTGGAAGGTTGGTTGTGTTTTTTTACCTTCTTTTTTCTTTTTCTTGGACCTGGAAGAGGATGAAAGTGACGGGGTGTGTGCGTTCGTTTAGGCTGATAATGAGAGTGGGGCTCACGGGCATGGTAATTTGGCAGCTTCTTCACTTCCTGTAACAGTTTCAAAAAAAAAAAAAAAATCATTCAAGGGCTGCTTAAAGACAAACATTTTTTGTTGAACTACTGGTGGCTCATTTTCTGAACACCCATGCAATTAATCTTACTTGTATTAAAGAGGCAGGCTGCTTTTTGTAAGGTTTTCTGAGCTATAATTAATGAAGATCAAAAATGTTACAGAGACGTAATATTTAACTTTTCATAGGTGCAACTGCACAACATCTGCAGCAATTAGAGAAGCAAAAGAAAATGGCATTGTGTTGGGGTTTCTTTCCCTTCAAAGTGTCTTTGTTAAGCCTCTTCAGTATTCTAGCTGGGAATGTGATTTTTGGTGAGGAGACTAATCGATACTAAAACCACAGTTTTTTTTTTTTTTTAATTACATTGATTGTCAAATACATAGTTCAAAAATATTATCAGCTATGTCAGATTTGTGAGAACCGAGCCCATGAAGTTAAGTGAAGAGCTACCTGTATTGCACCTTGAAGAATCAGACCCAAACAAGAGGGTTTACTGCTTCCATAGCAGTTTTCAAGCAAATGCATGAGTGTGTTAAAACTTCAAAAGCATCATAACAGTTTCATGATTTTACATGTAAAAAATCCTGGATGTTTTGCCACTAGGAATTCTGTAACACAGATTATCTTTCAGCTGGGCTGCTTAAAACATAATTAGTTTTTAATAAGTAGCAGCTTATTTATCTCTGGATGATTAAATGAAGAACTCTGGAATGCATCACTTGAAGACATATGACAAGAAACATGCATAGTTCTACCTTGGCGCTAGCTGCCTCCCACTTCACCAGCCTTTCAGCAACTCTAGCAAAAAGAAAATCTGGTTTTCACTGGCTTGAAATCAAAATGTGGATGGCTCCAAGTGTGTCACTTGGATTCGCAAGGCAACATCAACCTTTGCCTGTAGAACAGACACACAACATCCTTATGCCAGGGATTGCCTGTTTAATATGCATGTGGCATCTTGATAGCACTTTGTTAGATTAATAAAAAGAAAAAAAGCTGCAGCTACATCATTCCTATATCTATCTGAACTCTTCTGACACTGCTAAAGCAAAATGATTTCTGTCATCTCTGTGATCTGCAGTTAAGTTTGACGTCAAATATTGTTTGAGGAACAAGCTATCCTGGTGTGATCCCAAAAACCAAGAGAGGCACCATCTGATGTGTACTAAACCACATTAAGAATGAAAGAAGAATTAATCTTTGTCCTTTCATTGTGGATGCAAGTGTCACATGAAAGGTGACATATGAAGAAGTTACAACCCATGGATATCTACTGCACCATAACTGTACCATGAAAAGTGCCGCCTGATGACAAGTCCCTCCATCTCCAGAAGCAAAATACTGCATGTCTAGAAACCTGGAGGCAACTATGAGCAAGGGTTCTGGGAAGTACTGAGCACTCTGCTGCTGTGCCCCAGCAGCCTACACCCCAACTACTCCTACCCAAAGAGAAAGCAGCTCAGTACCCTTGTGTCTGGGGGGCCCATGCTTGATGTCTGAAGATAGATAGGTTTGGTTTGAAGAAATGTTTGCAAAATTAAATAATGGAATGGCACATGCTGATTGCGTCACATTTATTTCTGTTTACTTTGTGACTCATAGCTTTCCTAATTATATGCAAGCAAAAAAGGCTAAAAATTTATTGTATTTCAGTGTAAAGTTATCATCATATACAGGAGACATCTGGTCTCCAAGTCTAACACCTCTCAAGGTCAAAGCCCAAGCAGGGCCAGTGTTTTGAATGAGAGTGCTGGGCTTTGTGCAGAGGATGACTGTAGCAGGATGGCTTGGGAGTGTCAGGAGAATTAGCAGCAACATGCTACCTCAGTCCTAGCAAAACCAGGCACAAGAAAATGTCAACAGTTTCAGCATTTTTCTTATTTACAAAATTGTTATACATAAAAAAATGCACACTTCTAGGACCAAAATCTATACATTCTTTGAATGTTATCCAGGTTTTTACATTTTAACTGAGGTGAACCCCTCCTACAAATCCCCTCAGTTACTTATCTTTCCAAGCATTCTTTCATCTTTTATCTTTCAGACTGTAAGATCTCTGAGAAAGAGACAGTCTTTATTTGTGTATGTACAGCACCCGCATATTTAGCACTAAGCTCAAATGTTTGCCTACACTGTAAAATAGTTGCCAAACAGTGTGGTTTAAGAGCATGTCAAGGGTATTAATTTCTAACAATTAAGAAGGGAGTGAGAAATGGTGCGAACAAGCTGTAGTTTTTGTTCTAAACAAAGTGATTGCACATGGAACTCCCTGAAGATTTCAATCAGAGAACCCCAAATGCAGCAGTGGTCAGTACGCAGCTGAGGCTCTCTGTGCAATGACATTTCTGCACCTCAGCTTCTTTCTGCCTCATGCTACTTGTACGCTAATAACAGCCATCATCTTGAGAAGGTTTTGATAAGGATGTGCTGAGGAGGAGTTGGAGAGCTCTAGGAATCTACAGTCACTGTACTCACACTTAACAGGCTCTGTTTGTTCAGGAAAATGAGGTGTTTGGGGATTTTTCTTTACCTCTTCAGCCTGTCCCCTTTCATCCAACAGATCTACTGTGTGAGGCCCCAGATTTTTGATCCTGCCCTCAAAACGCAGGCTTCAAAATGCTTCAAAGTCAGAGGAACAGCGCATTTGATGGCTTTTACTTATTATACCATATAGCCCCTACACATATATGTTCTGTTTATAGGTAAAAACACACCTGGTTTGACTCTGTATGGCAATTTTCACATTACTTGATTCTTTTTTCTAGTGACCTGCAAGAGTATGAAGTAAGTAGAAAAATAGTATTTCCACTCTCAGATCATGTAGAAATAAGTAATTGCATGGGCACCAGCCACTGGAAGTTTGTATCTGTCTTCGTTCCCCAAAAGAAAACAGGTTACCATAATAACCTGAAATCAGAAAATCCCCCTGCCTCTTTTTATGTGGTCTCAAAGATGAGCTCTTCTAGTGGTTTTTTTTTCTGGCTGTGATTTTTAAATGGTTACAAGATCCTCTGAAGAGCTGTATTCATTTGCCTGCCCACGTGTGGCTACTGCCTTTTAAGCTATGCTATATAAGATGTCCATGTGAGCTTGGCAGGTCTGATAGAGGACCTTGAGGGGACTCACTGCCTTTTGAAGTGGCACATGGTGGTCAGGCAGAGTCCACAGGACATCTCAGGTGCCACCACCCCTCTGTATGTGAGCAGCTGGGTTGAGCCTCTGTTGAGGCCAGCAACAAGAAGAATTGCTTAGTTAACAGATCCAGAAAGCTCCTGATCCACTGCCTGGTCTTTAGACAACTTCCTTTTCCCCAAGAACATCATACATTTCTTCTTCCTTGCTTTCATGGGTGTTCCCAGCTATCCAAGTAAACACAACTTTTACATTTGCTGCTTCATATAGTGGATTCCTACTTTGAATGTCAATATGACCATTTTGCAACACCTTAGTAAGGTTTCAAAATTATGTAGGTAATTTATTATCACAGGTATGAATTGATAATTAATGCTTAACAAACTTCTATGAAAATCACAGAACAGAACATAAATAATTGGTTATAATATCAGATCAAAGTAGGGCTTTCTTGAGTATGAGAACCAATAACATTGAATGTCCAAAAAGTAAGATCACTCTATTTTTTAAAAATTATAAATTTCCTATGCCTTGTGAAAATTACCCTCATGTTTCCAAAGATGCCTGGAAGAAGATCAGGCCTTGACATTACTGAATGAGTAATATGAGGTATACTTCAACATAGAAAATTGCTAGATAAAGAAGTGGCACCTGTCTGGTAACATAAACTGCTTTTTTTCAAGCCTGACCTATTGCAGTGTCTAGAGATTTACACTAGCACATTGTTCAAACCTTCAACTTAGTGTTATCATCTGGAATTTCAGAAAAACTGAACCTCTTCTTAAGTCAAACCTCACTTCTCTCTGGATCTATTTCTTTATTAAAGACACATGACAAAGTGAAGTTCAAGTGTATCTACATCTGAGGCAGGTCATGGATCTGTTTCTCACAGTGGCAGTAGGCTGGTGAGGATCAGTGTACAATATTGCTTATGAGGAGTAATCACATTTTAAAATCTAGCAGAGAATTACCCCTCTTGCATTCCTTCATGCTCTGGATCCCGGATCTTCAGTACTTTAGAGAAATTATCTTTCTGCCCATTATACTGAATCCATGAAAAGCAAATTTGAGTGTGTGATGGCATTGATCTGTCGTAATGAAGTGCTTGTAAAAAACATTGTTTGCTTTACTTTGTGCACAGTGCTAGCAGGTAATAACACAAGAGCCACCATGAAACAGTCTTCCCAGTGCTGCTGAGCCTTGGAGAGCCCATCTTCTTGTCAATCACCATCAGAAGTCAGTGTGGAGCTTTCACACTAGGAATTCAATGTCTTTTCTAAATATAGGCTTACGATGGCTGGTAGTTTAGAGGAAGCTTCTGTGAGGGGTGAAGTCTGGCACATCTGGGGACTGTTTCTACATTGGTCTCAGTACCTCAGTTTCAAGATGAGGACTGGTCTCCTCAGCCTTGTGTTCATCACCAGAGTTCCCCAGGCCACTGCTGCAGAGGGGTTTGCATTAATGTTAATAAAGATTACACATAGGAAGGAGTTTTTCAGCTAGTTATTTCTTCACATACACACACTCAAAACCTGCTAACACTGTTTCTGAGTAAGTTAAACAATTTATAAATTCAGTTCTAATTCAGAAAGAGTTTTAGATAGTAGTACCAGGAAACGGCTTTGGAAAATACGAAGCAATTCAACTGTAGGGTTTGTTATGTGAAACAGTTTACATGTTTATGGTATTTTACCTGATAAAATTGCTTATTTATTTTAAGGGCAGCAAAAATCTTTCCCAAAACCATCTTTCCCAAAACCCTCTGGCCAGGCCTTCTTTGTAAGCACCATTTCATCCAGTCTGGGCTCAGTCCTCAATTAGGCCAGTAAAATACCCTGGAAGTATACCCTTATACCCTCCAGTCATATTTGGTCCAAAGGCTGAGGAAAGGAGTGCTTGGCTTGGCTTTCCATCCTTCCTAACCAGAAAGCTGCTGTCTTTGCTCACCCCAGAGCAAAAAGAAGGTGGTAGAGCAGCTCAAATAACAGCACTATGGCTTTAGGACCTAGATTGTAGCAATCCTAGTGTTCACAGTATGAGCCACAGTACAGACACCTGAGAGCACTGAGATGCCCACAGGGTGTCCCTGCTGAAGAGCCTGGCAAAGGGGCACCAGGGAGGGTCTCCCTGAGATGCCTGTGTTGAGAAGGAGGGTGAACTCCAGAGCATCCCCTACCCGCTCTCTGGCATGTCTGCGTTGGGTGCTTGGGGGGAAAATATGGACTTCCTTAGGATCACTTCTCAATGCCATAATTATAGGTCTTGCAGTGAAAGAAGCAGCCCCACAGAGATCTTGAGCTACTAGACTTTCAGTAGAGAAATTATTTCTGGGATATTATTCCCACAGGCCAAAGTACAATTACAGTGTTGGTTTATGTTTCTTTACAAAAAAAAAATTTAAAAAGCTAAATGAGCAATGTGTACAGTTTTAAATTAATCCTCTTATCAAAGACTTACTTAGACAGAGTTATACCTTTTGCTTCCTCCTTGTAATGTCAGTGATATCTGGGAAAGTCTCTAGTTTGAATCTTTGCACAGCACAGCGTAAAGGGCCTGAGCAGGGTGGCAGGCTTGGTCCTGCCAGGTTGAGTATTTTCTTTGAAATCATCAGGAAACCTGATCCTGTATAGCAAATGAACAGAGAAATAAGCCCTTTGCTATGCAGTACTCCTCCAAAACAGCAAAGAGAAATTAATGGTGCTCCCTCTTCACATAGGAGAACAAGTTCTTGAAACAAGTCAGGGGCCTACTTCATTCGTAGCCTTGAAATATTGTTATTTGCACCTGAGCACTCTAAGGAGAGGTAATTGCAGTACAATTCTTTGCATGCATCCTAATACTTGCCTAGAAATATGTTCCCACAAGTTGTCCATAATTAGCCTCTCCCTAAAAGATAAACATGTGAGGAAAAGATTGGGAAAAATTAGCTCTGATTTCCAAGTAGTGAGAAACAATTTTGCCCTCTCTAAGGTGTCACTTCCTTGAGCAAAGTGACAGAAAGACAGATGCAGTTTGAAAGCTTTGAGTTGTCATGCAAGTGGTCTTTTCTAGGACACACATTTCTGACTTGAAAATAAAAATGGGCAGAGTTTGACAGAGTTAGGAGTGGTTTGCAAGTTGTGTCTTGGGAAGAAGCAGTGGAAGAAAGAAAAAAACTATCACAACTGAGGACTGTGCATGTCTGCCAGGGATAAATTCAAATTCAGGGCACTGTTTCAAGGGTCCTTTGAGTTCATTCAGGATGTCATTGAAGTGCAGAAGCCCAAAGTTTATATGTGTCCAACACTTTGTGCTGCACTACTGAGAAACAGCATGCAGTGGGATGGTGAGAAGTCATTAAAAATAAGGAAGATAATAGATAGGACCATATTTTTCAGTCTTATTTGTATAACATCAATCCCAAAATACGTGGAAGGACTTTATGAAAGGATATACAAATTGTATGCAATGGCTTTTCACAGCAGCATGCCACTGCCTTTTAAACATATGGTAGAAAACACAGCACTGTGTTGTGCTCAGAAATACTTTCCATTTCCATTTAGAGTGTGTGTGTTTGGAGCATGTGACTGGAGGAGTAATGTTTTAGGTTTAACAAAAATGGGCTCTGGACTGTGCATCATAGAAGAAGCTCAGAGATTTCATCTAGAAAGGGCAGCGGGACTTTGGCTGCTTGGCCACACTGCAGGGAGTGGGGTGGTCCTTTATGGGTCTGCATTCCCAAGACTTAAGTTTGATAACATTCCCTTTCTCAAGCACCAAGCATGGTTTAAATAGGATGCCTGTTTTCTGATCTTAAACAGCACTGTCAGCAGCTTGATACTTCAAAGTCTGTGCTCGGCTGCTGGCTGGGTGCCAGTCCTCTGAAGGAAGGGTGCCCACATCACTTGGCACAGCAGCTGGTGTTTCTCTTTGTCTTGTCTCCAGTCACCAGTGCCAAACCTGCCCCTTTGGTAAAGCCCAGGAT
This sequence comes from Anomalospiza imberbis, assembly GCF_031753505.1. Lineage (NCBI taxonomy): Eukaryota > Metazoa > Chordata > Aves > Passeriformes > Viduidae > Anomalospiza > Anomalospiza imberbis. Next base: position 27,356,755 of record NC_089682.1, read on the forward strand.
CTCATCTAAGGCCGTGCCCACTAACCACAGAACCACAGGCCACATAAACAATAGCCTTTGCAAACATGATTAATTGTCTCTGAGATGTACAGCAGCCTGGGGAGTAGCTCAATCTCTAGCAGAGAAAACCTGTTCCCTGAGATGCAGGTATATGGGAACAAACAAGCGTGGAGGTGGGCACTTTAATTACAAACCCAGGTAGTCTGTAGCAGAAGCATCCCAACCTCCAGTTCTCTGAACACCTTTAAATGATGAAAGTGAGTGATTCGTGTGTAAAAGAGGCACTAGCCATCACTGAATATCCCGGTCCTAGAGTAAGCTGAGTATTGTTTTTAGAGCCTGTTGCTTTCCCAAGATGTCAATTTGTGTGACAGGATGCTAGCTGTATTGTCCTAATGCTCTGTCAAACCTATCACAGTGACAGGGAAATACTGTGCTTCCCTCTGAAATTCCTTGAATACCTGGTGCCAGCAGTTCAGCTGATAATGCAAAGAGGGATGAAAGCAGATGGCCTTGTTTAGAAGAAGTGACTTTTCAAATGGGCTTTGACAGGCTCCCTTCATCTTTCTGTAACATGTCATTTCAATGCAAGCAACAGACTACAAATAAATCCTTTGGTACAGCAAAGGCTACAGCACTTCTCATATGCTCTGTAACTGAACTGTTACTTAATTGTTAATGTGCTAGTGATTATTCTATTACTTGAAATTTATAGAGTGTTGTATTTCAGTCTCTGAGCTCAGATTTGACTATTTTCAAGATACTTTTCAAGTTTCTGATCAAACTGCTAAGTATAGGTTTATGTTAGGGTAGGTCTCTGGTGCTTATAGTGGTATTGTTTTGATAGGGAAAATGTAAGACTACTTCCTTTGAGTGCATTGAACACCCACCAGTTTTATCTACATGATTCTCTTTTATTAACTCTGTCAACTGCCATACAGAATGTGCTCTTTGTGTCTCATGGCTCAAATCCAGATGCCGCCAGCATCGCTGAGAGTTTCACTCAGACTTCAGGGGGGTTTCACCTGCACAGCTGTGCCTGATGCTTCACCTCAGGGAGGAAGCAGCCTTGTTCATCCTCAGCTGCCAGGCTGTACTTTTGAAACGGGGTGGTTCAGACAACCCACGTCCTCTCAGGTGTCTCAGCCCCTCCTAGTCTAGGAACAGTGGTGTCTATCCCGCACAGGTCTGGAGTCAGGCACCTCAGCATACACCCTACCTCAGCAGATGGAAGTGAGTGCCATGACACAGGGAGCATGGGACTGTTCACAGAGACACAGCTGCATCCCTCTGTGCCTTCCAGTAAGCAGTGCTGGAGATCACAGGTTTGAAATCCCTAATACAAAAGAAAAATCTCTGAAGGACAGGGGAAAAAAGCCTGCCTAGGAAACAAGGCTGGGCTGACTATGTCTGTTAAAGCACCATGCAAAGTGTAACCAGGAGCTACGGCATGCACACCATATAGTTTGCATAGCAGAAGAAATATATCCATGTGGTATCAAGGACCTCAGCACAGAGCCTGAGGTATGCCTTGGGCTTTGCCTCTCCTGGCTTAGTCCCAAAATATATTAAAGTAGCCTGGAAGCTGCTTTGACTTGTATCCAGCTATAAGGGCTCCAGTGGACCATGGAGGCACACAAGGCAGGGTTTTTTAAGTTATCTGAAGCATCTATGGCAACTTGCCAGACTGATCCATAGGAAGATAACTAAAGTCTCCTCAGCTGCACATAAGCTCACCCTCTTAAGACAGGTCCAAGGCTTTAGAGAAAAAGCATGTTTACATAAGAGAGAAAATGTTTCCCATATTTGCTGCTTCCAAATCGATCTACAGCAGTCAGTCTGTCATGGGAATTATCCTTCTGTGCTTCAGCCCCTCCCTTTAAAGCAAGCTCCTATGATGCAACACAACAAACAAATTCTGCTAGTCTAATTACCTGTACAGGTCATGCTCCAGCCTCCATTATTGCAGTTCACTTCCAGGATGGCCTCCCTTCTCTGCAGGATAACCTTCAGTAATGTGAGGCCAAGAACAAGAGCAGCACTACACAGTGGCACGTGGGTCTGCCTGGATTTCCTATGGGTTGGAAAGGCAGCATTAGTCCTTTCTCACACTGTAGAGCAGTTTCTCAGACATACATACATATATATATATATATATTTATATATTGGAAGACCTTGTCCTTCCCTATGAGAGGAGACTCCCCTTTTCCATCTGCAGCTGGTCAGGGAGTTTCAAACAGATAACATCTCAGATAAAGTTGCAGCTAGAAGGGCTGCCAACATGCAGGACTTAAGCACAGGATGTCAGCAGCAACTATGTCAAGCATGGGAGAACAATTACATGTGTGGCCCTCAATGCTTTCGTAGCTTCTTGGTGATGTAAGTCTTAGGCTGTTCCAGGTCTCTTCATGCTGGATGTTAAATTAGTTAAGTAAACAGATTGAGAATGCTCTAGCAGCCACCTTCAGAAGAAGCCTTGGAGGTTTAATGGGCTTTAACTTCACAGGTTTAGTTCATATTACCAGTTCAGGTCCTCTCCTAGAATCCCACCCCCCACTTTACAAGCCTTTAGTGTTATTTTAGCTTTTTGCTTATGCATTCATCATAATCTGTGAAAATCAGAGCTGACACAATGACAAAAGATGTCACATTGAATACATTGTTTACTTGGCTTGAACAGTTATTTTTGTAGTCTCTCCAGAGAAAGTTTCTTACTCAAATTTGCCAGAGATACTCAACACGTTTAACTAGAAACTTGGCATTTCTTCTTCCAAAAATTCTTCGAATTATGTTTTCCAGCAACAGACTAATTAACAACATCTTGCTTCACATAGGCACACATCCTCCTGCACTAGATTTCCTCAACCTATTAACACTTGGAGTTGATGGTGGTCAGCTGCTGGGAACTGCATTGAACAGCCAGTAGATGGCTCACCTAGAAGGCACACAGATCAATCCCCCAAATTCAATTTTGTGTAAATGAGGGATAAAATTCCTGCCAGCTCGTGACAAGAGTGATTCTTCATGCCCAGACTGAGATTTCTCTAGTGTTCTGCACTGTATATTTTACATACTGAATCTCTCACAATTTTAATTTTCCCCAAGGCTTTAATGCTGTTCTAAGGGAAACAACTGCTCTTTTTCAAACCAGTGGGATGAGACAGCGTGTTTGACAGGAAAGACCTAAAATTTATGTTTCGCTTGCTTCATGCTTAGACTTGAATTTACCAAAACAGCTTCTCCAAGAGGTAATAGTTCCTTGTTATTTATATCCACTGAACACCACAGTCACCTGTGTGATCCAGAACTGTCTGTGTCTGGGTTATTTAGATATTGATAGCGGCAGGCATTTTAACCTGGAAGAAGGGCAGAATTACTTTAAATTTTATTTGTGACCAGTAAAGAATAACCACCTTGCTGCAATTTGTAGATTAGAAACACATCCTCCCAAAAATTTGGGCTAGGTGGGTTCACCAGCACCATAAATACTTTATGATATATGCCTTTGGACTCCAGAAACCATGGACCTGTTTGCAAGAGCTCTGCAGCAATCACTATTAGTTGCCTATAGGGCTGCAAAACAATGCTTCTAGGTATTACAAATTTGCTAATATTAATGTGACTTGCAATCTACAGTGTAGTGAAGATGGGAGGACTTGAGGAGACATGGTAATCCAGCAGCCATGATTTCAGGGTGGTCAAGATATCTGGCCACAAAAAAGGACCTGAATTCTGCATCCTAGAAACATGTTTATTAAAACTAAGTTTAATTTAAGGGGACGTTACTACCAACATCTGTTCCAGCTCTACAGAAGACAAAAGAAATGTCTGAGGGTTAAAGTCTGGCTGTCCTACCAGCCACCAGGGAGGAAAGCTGTTTATAGAAGGAAAAAAATAGCCCTCAAAATTTCTCATTCTACGAAGTCTCATCCATTCTGTTTCCAAACTGTATAACATTTTAGGTTTTAAGGAGTAAACAATGTATTGCTGCTTCTGGCTCTTCAAAGCTATTTGATGAATTTACCATTCTCAGCTCTAAGACAGTGGGTTCACTGCATGTCCTGCCTTGCCTCCTGTCTCCTCCTGGTGTGTGGACACAGAGCTCTGTGCAGGCAGCAGCACCAGCTCCTCTCAAGCCCACATGTTGCCCAGGAGCACCCAGCATTAGTTCTTTTTGGGCTGGTGATCTTTCTAAACCACATGTGCCCTATCTGTACCACCCTTCTCCACTCCCCACGGTTGTACGTGCCTGTCCCATCATAGATCCCAGATCAGATGTGCAGGCATCACTTTGCTGTGTATAAGGCATTTTCTAACTTACTCTGCAGAAACAACACACACATGTTTTTAACATAAAATGTAACTAAATAAAATATACCAAGTTGATTTGAGAGGTAGCTCTCAAAATCTGTCCTGTTCAGGAGGGGAGGTTCCTACACCAACTGACTCTAGGCAGCACCTCAAGGTGCTCCAAAAAGTACTGAAGGAAACATTACCAGTATGGCCTAGTTGTGTGTGAGCTGATTCAGACAAAAAGAAGGCTCCCTCCATTCCTCCAGCTGGCTTTGATGTACATACAAGTTTTTTACTCAACATAAACTCAAAACAATATGGTCCCATCCCAACAGCTAGAATTGAGAGTAGCTGGCAGATAAAACAAGGTCTTCCCCCCTCCTGTACTTCTCCAAGAACAGTCAGTTAGCACTGGCTTGCTCATGTGATAGTGTAAGCAGAATTTTGACCAGTTTGACTCTTTCAAAGCAGATACTTGACTCCAGCAAATGCTTTCTCAAGGTGCAAAGTCAGGCAAGCCATAATATACCTGCATGGCACTCCAGTATATTTTTAATGCACTATCTTTTTAGGAGACTGAAAAAAAAAACCAGAAAGCTAAAAACATATATTTTCATAATCTCTTTTTGTCTTTGGGGCTTGATTTTACTGCAACCTGTAAGATGGTGTCCTTTAAAACTTCACCCCTGCATAGAAATTTCCCTCTCTGATTGCCCTAACTTTGGTTTAGTAGGGGGCACATAGTGTTAATGATGGGAAAATATTAGGGTTTGTATGCCAAGCTTCCCATATTTCTTCTAAGTTGTTGATCTTCAAAGTACAGAGGTGCTGGCTCTGGAGGAGCAGTCACTGCTTCATACTAAAGTGAGCTTCTGAGAAGCTCAGTGTCTCCATGTGAAAGCCATCCTTCAGTCTTCCACACAAAAAAATGCAGCCAACACTAAGCCATTGCCGATGTACTCCAACAAGACAAGATATAAGCTTCAGTATTACATTTCCTAGGCTCTACTCATTACATATCACTCTGCTTTGCTTTTACACTCGGGATGGCAGTTAAATGCAATTAGTGACCCCATTCCTCTCAGCTCACTTAAAGAGTTAACCAAATTTTAACACAGTTGTTTTAAAGAGCAGTTAAATATCTGCAATGAATATTTGCAGACATCGATAGTTTTGTGTTGTTTTGTTAAAATAGATGTTATCTATTAAGGCATCCTCCAGTAGTTTGAGGTCACAGTTGGCCAGAAAGTGACATAGGAGATACTTGGAGAAGTTAATGGACAAAAGGGAGCAATTTCCCAGGTCTGTTTAAAGCAGAACTCTTCTTGCCAGCACTCACAACTGTATTCTCTCCTGACCATGCAAGTGTGTTGCCTGTAAAACATTCAGTCTTCAAAAAAGAGACACTAGAATTCGAGGATGAAAGCAGATTTTTGTAGTGGAAATATTGCAAAGATATTCTGCCAGAAAAATCTCTTTCAGCAACTTGAGCATCCAACTCAAAATAGCAGCTCATGTTGCTGGAGTCACTGCTTTCATCCAGCATCACAGCGAAAAGATGTGAGCTGGCATGGCTCAGCAGTCTGCAGGAGAGACGATGACAGCTTTCTGAGGGTGCAGATTGCTTTTGTTCTCCAGATGAAAGCTCTCTTACCATAGCAGTCTCAACATCCCCTTTACCAGCCTGGCAAAGCAAGGAGCATGAAGAATGGGAATGTGTTGCTCTGGTATCACTGGCAGAACAGAAAATTCAGTAGAGTTTACTCCAGCAGAATGAAAAACCCAGGACAGTTGTTAGGCACAACTGGAATGTATTTGCTGGGGTATAAATAGAAACAATGCAAAACTGATATATTTCTTACAAATGCAAGATATTTTTTTCTCATCTTGGTAGTAATGCCAAATAGCTTATGGGGAAGAACGAGAAAAGCAAGTCAAAGACTACCAGCTTCAAACATGTAGCAGCTTAATAGATGAGATTTTAGTTTTCAACAGATCCCTAGCTGAATTCAGGATCTTTATTCTCTCACAACCTCATTTGGGGATGTGTGAAACAGAACTTTTAAACTCCTTAATGCAATGCTCTATCCAGGGTGGCCAAGGCTTTCATAAAATTCCTCTGTTCAGCTTTAGACATTAATTTCAATAAAGATGAGGTCACGGTTGAGAACATCCAGGTAGAAGCACAAGCAGACAGAGCTCTAGAAATCATGGGTAACGGTGCAAGACTGGATGAATCAGAAGTGTTTTACATAAAATATGACCAAGCTGAGGTCACAAGTACCTAGGAGACTATTGCAGAACAGGAGGAAATAATCCTTCATGTCTGAGGTGGGTAAGAAAAACAGCAGCAGCTCCAAGTGAATGAAGAGAGATATGCAGATGAGACATGCAGAGAAGGTGCCTAACAGCAGGAATAGCAAAGCAGTGGAATAAAGAGATGAGGGAGAGCTGTGTAATCTCTGTCATTGGAGGTTCTCAAGATGCAGTTAGATAAAAGTTTGTTGGTGTGGCAGAGAATGATTCCCTTAGTATGAATCAGAAGGGTAACTTCTCTGAGTGTGAATCAGAAGATAACTTCTTGAGGTCCCATCTTGACCTGGTGGTTTTTTAACAACTGAATAATTTCATAACTCTTATATAAAATAAACACTTATCACATAAACACATTTTTTTCTTTTTCTGACAGGATGCACTTTAATGTACTAATACAATGAATTATCAAAGGTCTGTATAATTCTCTGTAGAATCTGATGGCTTTATAGTCTGGTCTTTTTGGGTGTGCCTTGGAGGTACATATATTTTTAAAGAAAGTACAGCTGAGAAGATGCAAGAATCTTGCTTTAATTAAGTTAATTTAATGTAGTTCTGAGATTTGTTTCAGTGTAAACTTTATTCTATTTATGTTACTTCATCATCAAAATTGCTGAAAAAAGTGGGAGATGAAGTATAGGAAAAATATCCATTCTAGCCTTGCAAAAGGAATTTTTATGTTAAAATACTTGGCCACAAATATCACACACATAGACACAAATTACAAAGCTGTCAGATGTGATAGAAATGAAATATAGGGAGAATTAATTTCTTCCATGTTTAGTAATAGACTGCGTGAAGGCCATAAGACAGAGATGCAATATGCACACCAGTAAGCATCTATGGTCCAAGTTTTCCAATAAAGATCCATGAGAACTGAAGAAGTGTTTGCAATATCATCTGAATTGCAGGCAACTGTAATCCAAGAAGACCCTTCAGCCTCTCATTGCTGCAATTACAGTGAATTCTTAAGTGGCAGGACAGAAAAAAAGCACTTAAATCTACAGCTGTGAGCTATTCTTCTTCTTTCTTATAATCTTGATAAATATGAATTATCCATTAATTGCCAAAATTATTTTTAATCTTCTTAGAATTATCTTAGCTAGATTTAGTCAGGTCTGCTTTGTGCCTTGCACTGCTGTGCTATCCACAAGCTGCGTGGAGTGACATACCTCCAGCCAGCATTTATCCTCTGCCAGGGACCTACTGCTCTGCTTCCCAAGAGCCCACCTCTCCCACCCAGAGCCTGGCACATCCAGCTTCACCCCTCACCCTGCCAGAGCCATACTACAGCTTAGCACCACCAGCCTGTGGTGAGGTAATTCAGCGTTCTTGGCTGCAAGGCTCTCAGAAAAAGCCCTTCATGGCATGTCCAGCCCTGAAAGGAAAAAAAAAAAAAAAACACACAAAAAAAAAAAAAAAAAAAAAAAACCCAAAAAAAAACAACACCAAAAAAAAAACCAAAGCAAAACAAAACAAAAACTCACAAAGCCCAGTGAGAACCTCCTCCTCCACAAGCTCCAAACATCCAGGGACTGATGAGTAAGCACAAACTTCCAGCAAGTTCTGCCTCTTCCTAGCCTAGAGGGATCCTAAGTAGCTCTAACACTTCTGCTCTGGTCTGCTCTGAAACCTGTTCAAATATACCCAAAGGGGAACAAGAACAGTGACTGGGATTAGTGCAAGCCATCCAACACAGGTACAGTCCTGGTGCTGGTATCAGAATCTTTAAGGGTGGAAAATACCTCTAAAAACACTAAGCCCCACTATTAGCCCAGCACTGCCAAGTCCACCACTAAACCATGTCCCCAACTGCCATATCCACATGATTTTTTAACACTTCAAGGGATGGTGACTTCCCTGGACAGCCTGTTCCAATGCTTGACCACCCATTCAGTGAATACATTTTTCATAATATAAAATCTAAACTTCCCTGGGTGCAACTTGAGACCATTTGTTCTTCTGTTGCTTATCACTTGGGAGAAGATGCAGACCACCAAATGGCTACAGGCTCCTTTCAGGTGGTTGTAGAGTGATAAGGTCCCTTCTGAGCCTCCTTTTCTCTGGGCTAAACACTCTCAGCTCCCTCAGCTGCTCCTCATCAGGCTTGGGCTCCAGATCATTGCCCATTTGCCAGCTTCGTTGCCCTTCTTTGGACACACTTCAGCACCTCAATGTGTATGTTACATTTCTCTACCATCTGAAACACAACGCAGGAAAGCACCCATCTCCCCTCAGCTGTGCAACTGCAAAACCATTATGAGGAACCCAGTGAGAGCACATTAAGACCCTAGTGAGAGGGTGATTGAGTTACAGAATGTACGTGTTCTGTACAGGGACATGTCCTGGGCAGTCCCAGTCCGCCTGCCAGCTCAGGCTCCTCTGAGCTAACCGGTTCCTCCACGTGCACTGCTCAGGGTGAGGGCTTCGCTCAGAAAGGCAGGACCTGCCTAAGTGCCTTCTTTCCTGCCATGTAATTCCTGTGTTTCACCTATGGTAGCTGCTCTCTGTATATGTATCCCTCAATTTCCAGCCCCTGGGTTCAGGCCAGAATACCTACATGTCTTCCTTCAGGCTGGTGTGTAACTAAGTCTTGTCCTACTGACTAATTCATCGCTCTAATTCTTGTCACCATCCCTAGGCACTTGGCACAGCACAGCGGAGCTCTGCCAGGGAAATGTGAGCGGGTCTGTCTGTGCTGCCATGGGGCAGACATCCCAGCTTTCTGTTAAGCTGTCTTTTCCCATGCCTGCAAGTGAGAGCTTGAGCCTCATCACAAAGCTGGTTTAAGGCTCATCCTCTTCCACTCCTCAGCATAGGATGGTTCCAGTTCTGCTTTGTGAAGCCTCGGCAACCCACTCCATTCCACCAAGCTGTGATTGCTTCCAAGCCTGGAGGCCCTATGCACTCTGATTACCTCCAGACCTGGAGGCCCCATTCCATTTTCTGGAGTCATGTAACCCAAACTCCACCAGGCAACTATGGAGCAGCCAGCAGGCAGGACCCCACAAAGGGCCACTGCAGCCTCTGCTTGGCTCTGCTACCTCCCAGTTATGTCACATTTCCCATTCCTGTTTCTATCCTTGGTGCCTTCTCTCCAGAGCAGGCTCCTGGTCTGGACAACAGCACTCCATGCCTAGACTTTTGCCCTGGTTTCTACTTCTGCCCAGCTTCATCCCTCCTCCCCAGCTGCCCTCCAGTCTTCATTTCTCTTCTAACCAGAGAGAGTGCAGAGCACCGTCCCACCCAAACCCTGGTATAGAGGTGTGGCAGCACCCTCTGGGGTTTAACTCCTAGGCAGAGCTCAGAATAATTAAGGGGCCAGATGGGTTCCTCCTACAGCTTGGCGGCCCTGGGAGAGCTGGGGTGTGCATACATTACCCCTGCAATCCTGCACATGGCGTTCTGACACCACACAGCTCCTGGTTTCATGCCGTTCCAGGCAGCCTTTGATGGATACAGGTTTGCAGCATGCAGACAGGACCTTTGCCATGTCAAAATGCCTGCAGCAGCAACCACCCATGTTGGCAGGCTATTAGATTTCTATGGAATTTTGACGAGTCTCCAGATGAAGATCAAACCATCTCAAATCTCCTGAGGGGCTAAGAATTAAAAAAAAAAAAAAAAAAATCCCACACCAAACTGATTTCACATTTCAGGATTCCCTGCAGCTTTGTAGCTAATTTAGAATCTGTTGATCCTGGTGCCAATAAATAGCTTAAACTATCTCTGTACTCAGACTTGGTTTGATCCTCAGGTTAGCATTGGTTGTGTAGTTAGCAATTAGATCTAACAGTACACATAGGAGAGCTATTCGTGCATATTTGTTCTATTAAGTAGAATGTCTCACGGTAGCTAAACATTTCTCTGGAAATCTTGCTTTCTCAGAAGCAGAGAAAGCTTGAAATCTTGCTTTCTCAGAAGCAGGTGAGTGCATTATTAATATATGTGCTAATGCACTGCCCCCCAGTGGAGCTGGAATCCTGTTCAGGAGATTGAGCTTTGCCAACCTTCACTTGTGAAATGTGTAAAGAGAACACTTATGGGACATATGGTAAATCAAAACATTAAATTAACCATTGGTGGGGCAGTATTAAATCTATTCAAATGTTTTTTTATGGGAAGGATGATTCACATCCGATTTTAAATTTGCAGTACAATTAGTGCTGTCCCTGTATTTCTCCTTTCTCAGCAAGCACTGCAGTTAGAGGGAACAGACGGTATTCAGCTGTTTGTGGGTGATGCTTCACATTCCCAAGATTCTAAGAGAAGCTATAGGAAGTTCTCATTTTTAGAGAGCAGCCAAGTCTAAAAAGTCTTAAGGCCGATGAGGTATTACACATAACTATTAAAGCAGCTGTCAGGACCTGTATTTATTCAAAACAACATTCCTCATGATCTGGTAGGAAAATGTGTCACTTTCTGGTAGGTAACAGAAAAGATTATATTTATTTGATCATACTGGATGTTTCTGGAAATAACTTTACATACTCCCGCTGGCTCCTTTTCTTCCATACATCTTAGAACTGTCATTGCTTCACAGAGGTCCCTTTCCTATCCTCATTTAGTTTTTCCTACAGCAACACAGAATATTATAAAACCTGAGATAAGGTTCACAATTACAGCCAGACTTATGACATGTCCAAAGACTTTTATCAAAAAGCAGCTTTACATAGCTATAAATTTTTAACCATGCCACTAAACATCTAGATGATAAAAATCAAGATCATGACACTCATAGTCTTTAAGACTATGACACTCGCTTTGTGTCGATTATTCTCTGGTGCCATCCTCTTCATTTTTTCCACAGTGCTCTGCCATATTTCCATCACATCACCTCTGTGTCAGGACAGGGTAGTGCTTCTGAAACTGCATCTCCATGTTTTCTTGTGCCCATGTCACTGGAATGGGATGAGGCAGTAGATGTGCTTATGAGTGATAAAAATATCTTCTCAGCAGCTTAGTTGGGTTGTAGCACCATAAAAGGCATCTGAATCAACTAAATGAACAATTAATGGAGTGGGGAGAAGAAGAAATATAGAGCTGATTTGAAATACAGTATATTTGAAGAGAATATCTAGGCTGGGGCTAGCAATAGCCAAGCCAGAGGCAGTCAGCAGCTCTCCCCAGGTGGCTGGGGAAGGGAGGCACAGACACCTGGTAGTGCACAGAGGAAAATCTCACCTGGCACAGTGCTAGCAGCAGGAATATGGCTTCCTTTCTGCAGATATATTTTCTGAACACCACATAAGGCTTGCCTTCCAGGTCATTAGTTTGCCAGCCTGAACTCCCCACTTCTCCTGTGCATTCTGGAGTGCTTGCTGTCAGGTCAGCAGGTGGCAAAGCTTGGCCTTCATATATTGCAGAGTGGCCTGCAGCGTGTGCAATGGTTTCCAGTTATCTCAGTTCCCAGGCCACAGGTATCAAGGCTGAGGCACCAGTGGGACCCATGGAAGGCAGACCCACACCTGCCCTGACAGGAGGCTTGCTCAGCTACCTGCAGCAAGCAGCCCCTGCACACTACTGACTTCCTCTGGACACTACTGACCTGCTCTTTCAAGATGGGTGCTCATAGCCTATTCCCTCTCCTGCAAAATCACAGTAGAGACATTGCACAAATTAAATATACAATATGTCCTTGGTAGGTGGTCCTTGGCTCCTAAGTTCCTCTTGATAGGAAGCTTTAATTCCTAATAAAGAGGGTACCATAGAATCCTTGGCCTTTGATAAAATATTTGACACTCATATGCATAAAGAGCATGAGACAGGTCCTAGAGGTCCCATCAAAAGAGCAATCACTGAATTGAAGACTCCTGCCTGGTCTCTCAAAACCAGTCCTATTTAAGTCAGTGTATTGGGCTGCAAGCTGCAATGGCAAGTGGCTGAGTGTGCCATATTGGAAAGCAATAGCTGTTCCCAAACACGCAGTCACAAGGCTGCTGCTTCACAGGAAAGAGGTCAAGTGGTTACTTCCACAAGCTGACACTTTGTGTGGCAAGGAAGTGGTGTCTCAAAGTTTTCCTGAGTTGTGTGTTGGTGGTGTTGGGAGAATAGGCACAGAAGGATAGCTAATGTCTTTTATTAGACCAACTGACAGAAAAAAAATAAACATTTCAAGCCTAGTTCGTTCATCAGGTCCAGAAAGCACCAGTAAAATCCATGCTAACTGCAACACAGAAGCAAGAATTCTTGAATCAATCTTGTTATGCTAATGAATCCCTCCACATGAGAGAAAAAGGTGGTTAACACCTGAGGAGCATGGGGGGGTGTTACCTGGGAACAAAGTGACAGGCTGTAAGCTCCTGCAGAGAGGAGAAAAAAGGAGAAGGGGAGGAGAAAACAAAAAAAATAAAAGTCATTAGCACCTGTGTTGTATTTTTAAATATATTATTACATTTCTGGTATTTTGTAATTAACCCAAGTTAATTGTGAGCTCTTGGTTTGCCTATTTCAGCCCAGAGGATAACCAGTTTTTAAAGCTAGCTTGCTACCTTGAAAGGCTCAGCTTGACATAGCCTACTAATGGGTTTATCAGATAAGGTACCACTAGGCTTAATGCACTCCTTAATTAGGAATGTAAACACCTTCATTAAAAAAGAAATGAGGGCCTCAGAGAAATTATGAAGAGATTTTATGATTATCAACTCAAAAGAGAAAGTATTCCAACAGAGAAACCCATTTATCCCTCCTTCTCTAGGAGCAAAGGCAACGTACTTTGTAATTACAACCCTACTAAGAATGTTGACCATAGAGATGCCACTGCACTAGGATGTTCCTGGAGTTTTGGGACATGCTGGCTGAACAGAGATGTGAAGGACAGTCGGCCTCTCTGAAGGCATGTGTGTATAAATAGATGTGTTTGTGTACACACGCATGCCTGTAAACACGCGATTCCCGTAGGCATGTCCGTGTGATGGGCTGCAACTTCAGCTCTTCTTAGCCAAGGTGGTGGTTGTTCCCTCTCCTGCCTCTACATGTGCTGGTTGGCATAAATAGCCTCAGCAGGCTGTAGCTCGCCAGTACCCACAGATACGGGGGATTTGGTTGCTTAGGCGTGTTCCTCTGCCCAGCACAGGGACTGGGAGCTGTGTTTTTGCTTCTGTGCCCCTTCCCCTCACTGGAGCCCCAGGGGGAGCCATGCCCGTAAGATGGGTGGGTGGATGGGGCACATGGGGGGCTGCTCCCATGGACCATGCCCCAACCCCCTGCTAGGGGCCCCGGGGCCCGCAAGCCCTGGCTGGTGCTCCAGGCCCTGAGCCGTGCCCTGCAGCCGCCTCTCCCCTTGGGCACCCCGGCACGGCGCCTGCTCGCTGTGTGGCCCCTGTTCCCAGCAGAGAGCTTCCCCTCCCTCTGCTCCCTCTCCCTGCTCTTCCCAACAATGGTGGCCTGGGCAGCTTGGATGCAGTTTTGAATTTAAATGCAGCCAGCCTTTAGTTTACAAAAATAAGAAGTCCCCTTCAAACACAGTTATGTAAAAAGTAGGATAATAAAAAACTTAATGTTTGTTGGCAGCATATGTATCCCTTTGTCTGTAAGACAGAGGCCCATTGACAAACAAGACGCTTTTCTGGGACTCTAATATCAAGTACCAAAATATACATGGCCACAACATAATACTGCCTCCATTACCTTTGTCAAACAGTGAAACTGCTGCAGCATTGTTCAATGCACTTGTACAACGAAGGAGAATTCATGGCCAGGACCCTCCTGATAACATCCGGCCCCATGCAGTACCTTCAGGGGCACCACCATGCTCTCTTGTATCTCCTTCCCACTGCACCCCAGCTGCTATTCTCTGTGCCTGTCAGATGCAGTAATTCAGATGTTTTCATGTAAACCATGGAAAAACTAGAACTGTGTGTTGATCTCTCGAACAATATTTGGCTTTTAGTTAAGTAATGCAAATGCACCGTAGAGCTAAGAACAGAAATTATTTGTTGAATGGTCACCATGGGACTTTTTTCCTATTTACAATTTCAATAAATTCTGTCAATGGTCACTGCAGGATTTCACCTCAATTCCTTTGTGTAAAGTATTTCTAAATTTCAACCATTATTATATTTAAATGATAATACAGTAATAAATATAATAATCAACCATTATTGTATTTAAAGAATGACAGTGTCTACACCATGCTAAAAATCATCTGCTTCCCAAATATTATGATCTTTGAAGGTAATCAGCAGCTCCCAGGAACAGACCCTGAGAAATGGAAGCAAAGTATGAGCTCAAATCCTTATTGGTCCTAATAATGACAAACAAGATTCAGACTGTTCTTATTATGTTATTTGTCATCTAGAAGAGTAAAGCACAACAAAAAGGAAAAAGTGTTAGAAGAGCACCATCATTGCTTTGGTAGTTTGTACTTTTCTAATAAGCTTTTTATTTTCTGCTTCAAATAGAAAGCAATACTTGTCTCAGGAGAGCTTCTGAATCTAAATTGTTTCTGTATCAGCAGTTTTACCTTGCCCCTTGAAGCAAAATTCCAGAAACAAGTTTCCTGTCCCTTGGATAGCAGTAGATGGGGAAACTTCTTAAGAAATGGTGATGGAGAGAGCACTGAGCAGATGTGGCACTGATACAATCCATCAGACAGTGAATGACTGTGCTGCTGCTCATTAATTTTCGTCTTAGAAGTATTAGGCTGGGAAGTCTAGCATGTTCACTTGCAATTTTTCATGGTGATGTAAGATTCACCTTCCCACTCTTTCCATGGAAAACTCAGATGCCCTCTGGCAGCTCTGAGCTGGCAGCAGGGTGAGCTCACCTGGGCGGTGGAGCAGGAGATCTGCTGGGGAGGATGGGGTGCAGCCCTAATGTGCCCCCAGCACCACCACTGTTGCCAATGCTTCTCAAAAGAAAAGCCCAAGCCCTCTGAAAACAGATACCTAAGCAAGGAAACCAGTAGGAATAATATGACTGTTGTAGCACTTTCTGGAAGACATTAGTAGGAGCTGAAAATAATCAGAAAGCCTTCATGGAAATCACCTTAGAAAAACAAGCAGAGGTGGAAAGCAAGCCTGTACCACTGAGGAGAATCCTTCTGGGGACTGGCCAAAACATTATAAATTTTTTCCCTATTTTATATATATGTGTGTGTGTGTGTGTGTGTGTATGTGTGCATATATATATATATATATATATATATGTCAGAAATATAAAGTTTCTGGGTGTTTTTTATAATTTTTAAAATTTATTTATGGTAAAACACCAATAGGAAAGCAAAAGAGCCTATGTAACCTCTCCTAAGATCAGGGCAGCCTTTTGACTGGGAGAGATGTAAACCCCTGCTAACATTTTTGCCCTAATATTTTCTTATATGTATAAAGAAAATATTGTTGAATGGTCACCATGGGACTTTTATTCTAATTACAATTTCAATAAATTCTGTCACTAACTGCAGTAGCCTCCATGGCAGGAGGTCATGAGTGCCTTTCCCCTTCAGTATCACCTCCCCACCAAAACACCAGTCTGTCTAGCATGAACATCACTGATGAGGATATGTTGTGGTAGCAGGTTGTGATATTAATTAATTACCATTTTCTCGCCCAAAAAAATCCATCCTACGCTCACTCCCCTCTCACATCCCCAAGTGGCTTGGAGCAGAACAGAGAGGAGTTGCCTGTGACCCATGTGCTCTGAGTGGACTTTGGAGTGGGAATGGAGACCACAGTGGTTCTCCAGCAGTCCCAGCCTGGCAGGGTTAGGTTTTGGAGGGATGCTGCTGGCAGGTAAAACAAATGTCAGCCCAGGGAAGAGGCTGAATCAGGGCCATGCCAGCAGCAAGGGGGCTGGGGCACAGCTGGCTCGGTACCAGCCAACAGTGTGTGCACTATGGGAAACCCCAGCGTCGTCTCTGACCTTGCTAATGCCCCCTTTCTGCAGAAATGTGTGTCAGTCGTGCAAAGTGTGTTAGAAAAGTATTGTAAATGCAGGTGAACCCGGTGGGAAGAAATGATGATGTCTGACTCCAGTTCAGAAGGCTGAATGATTTCTTTGTTATAACTATACTAAAATACATTAATATACTATTTAAAGGAGATACTAAAACTACAAACCTACTTGTTCTAACTACCATATCTGACTCACAACTCAAGACCCTCTCGTGAGAGTCCAGACACAGGTGGACCTGATTGGCCATCAGGCTCAAACAATCCTCACCAGAATCCAATCAAGCAATCACCCCAGGTAAACAATTCTCCAAACACATTCCACATGAGAAAAACAAGGAGCAGAAATAGAAATTGTTTTCTCTTTCATTCCTCTGTGCTGCTCTATGAAAAATCCTGAAAGAAAAAAGATTGTCCCTGCGACAGAAAAGCCTTTCCTTCTTTTCTGCTTTTTGCTTTTTCCCTGCATGGTAGCCTCTTTTTCCCCCTAAGAATGTTTCATAAAGTTGATGGGCCACCTACCTGAGAGCTGACACATGTCTTTATGTAAGGTGAAAAAACAGGCTCAAATATCAACTTCCAGACATAGTTTCCAAATAAGCAACTCTGTAGGAGATGGATGGCTTTTCATAAGGTTTGATTGTCCCCAGGTCCTCAGCATACAGTGCCCCCATTAACAGATTAAAGAATCTTTTGTCTCCTCTTGTCAATACTGTTCCTACTGGAAAAAGTATTGTTTCTGTGCCTGATTAATCAATTGTTTTTCTAACAGGGTTGCCAGATCACAGGGCAATTAAAGTTTTATGTGTAGCTTGGGCTGTTCTCACTGCCTTTTGATGTTTCAGGTAAGAAGGGAGAATAGAGTTGTATCATTTTAGCACTTTTTACATCTCTCTGAAGAATTTCTTAAGGTGTTTGCAAGGTCAAAGTGATAAAGAAACAGTGGGAAACAGTATCATTGGTGGTGTCCTACGAATGTAATAATGTTCTGTACAATTATTTTTAAGAACAATGCAAACTGTAATTCAGGCTGCAAAACAGTTTTCTTCCATCATCTCTGTGTTTCCATTTACTTTTAACTCACTGAGTTTATTCTTTCCCTGAGCATGCAGTGCCATCATTGTCATTCAGTGATGGGCTTCCCTTCTGAAAGCAAAACTCAGACTGCATCTTTTTTCAGAAGTCTGGAGCCAGACTGAACTCTGCTGCTGAACTCTGAAGCCTGTGAGACCCTGCAGTGAGGATTATATGCTTATCTCAGTTAAGAAGGATTTAGCATCATCGGGAGCATACAGAGATTATCTACTGAGCTCATGCAAAAAACTGTGATAATCTGTGGAAGAGGTGGTTTGTAAGGTTCTTCCCATAAACCCTGGGAACTCAGGGCAAGTGCTGGGTTTGCTGGTGGCCCTGTGAAGGACATGTAATGTGCCCACCTTTATTTATATGAAAGCCTTTTTCTCGCATTCTGCTGTTGTTAGCTGGGATCTTGGATGTGGATTGATGATTGATACCAATTTGCCAACTACTTAGGGATTACATTCCTAGCCACAGACCTGATAACCAAACTGCTGCTTAGGAAACCCCAGAAAAGAAATGTGTATAGGCCTATCGAAATTGGCAAAGTTTTTTGAGACAGTGGTTGTGCCTCTCCCTCTCACAAGGCTGTTTTCTGTCGTTGAAGCATACCTATGTCAATGATGAAACTACGGGAATACAGACATATGAAAAAGTCCCCATCTGTCTACATGAGAAACATTTCTGTGTTTCAATCCATGTGTTTTCTTTCCTCAATTTTAAACTGTATTTTAAAAACCAGAAAAGTCTATGATAGGAAATTATTTTTCAACTGTATTACTTACTGAAGCCAGAGAATTAGAAGAACATGTAAGGTCATCCATTGAAAGCTGTGAGATTTAGCTTAGTCCACCAGCTATGGTAACCTCATTGTTTGCACATTTCATATATTTACTCTGATTATAATCATGGATGCTGTAAATAAATCATATCAGTGATACCTAATAATCTAAGTGAATTATCAAATTTGAAGGCTAACTACAATGAATGATACTTTTTCTTGTTTAGACAGCATGAACTAAACACTTTCTACCTGGTGGTTTACTTATTTAATTAATTATTTACTTATTTATTTATACCTACCAGTTCTTGTTAGGAAACCACAAGGACTGTATGGAAGGATTTTTGGTCTGAGAAGAGAAATATTTGAGTAATAGGGTCCCAGTCATCTCTTTTTTCTGTTCCCCAATTTTCTACCTTGCATCTACAGGAAAGTAGCTGAGACAGGGAGTCTCTAGTCTCTAGAATTTCTTGCTGTGGTTGCCACTGGGAAAATAGTCTTCCTGTCATCTTACATGTATATTCTTACCAGCTATTAATGAATATGTCCAAAAGACAAATATATCTGTAATTAGCAACCCCCGCTAGTCATGATGAGACTTGCTGTGTGTTGCACACCTGATCCACAAAGACACCATCTAGGTTTTACACCTCCTCTCTGGAGACACCCACACGTCCCAAACAAAAACACAAATCAGGATCTCTACAGGGCTTGGCAGACAAGCAGACGGAGATCCTGAATACCTTAGGAGCAATACCAGAGTCCCAGCAAAAAATACACCTCCAGCTCCTTCCTGCTTACTGCTTCATTCCAGCCCACAGGAGAAAGTGATTTGCTTCAGCAGAAGGAAAATAATTTATTAAGAACTAATTTATTTTAATGGTTAGGGGCCATAATGGTTAGGGGTCACTCTTTTTTCTGCTTCTTAGCAGAAGCTGGCTGGTTGAACATGTCTTCATAGGTGCCAGCTAGAAACAAAAGTGGTCTTGGCACTAGAAGACCCCTTGTTGTGTGGATGGGATTAATGAGTGACAGCATGGTGCAGATATAACTTACCATGCCTGAAAACTGACAGCAAGCCCAGGAGCAGCCTGGCATATCTTGGCAGATACCTCCAGGTATCTCCCCAGCTGAATACAGGAGACTACTAACACAGGTAGTGTTAGTACCTGTGGCCCTACTGCCAGAAACTTCCTTCATCTCCCTCCCCCCACTCCCATGTTCGCACCTGCGTTATAAGGGTTTTGAGTTTTAACACCAAAGGAGGAAAACCCCAACCAAACAAACAAATAAAACCAGCAGAAATAACACAGCCAATTTATGGCAGTGTACTTGAATGGGAGTATGAATACCAAAATTTAACTTTTTTGATATTGCAATCTGTGGGAAAAGTCTCCCCTGGAGTTCTAATCTAGCACTTTAAAATGGCTTTTTCCAGTTAAAAGAATTATTTCCCATATGCTTGACATATTGCTGCATAAGATGAAGGAATGCAGGGCGAAAAAAGAGTATGTTTACATACAAAACATACCCCACATGCATATTTATATTAAGAGAGAGAAAAATATTTTATTTATGTATGTATAACTTGACACTTTCAACATTTTATGTAAATAAATGCCAAATGAAGAAGATTGTATGGAACATTAGTGGGCTATACTTCCTCATTTCCATTTTTCAAATCTGGCTATGATTGCATACAAGTACCTCAAAGAGTGAACATCTGGGTGGCTTGAAAGCAACTGAAGCATGGTTTTGCTGTAAGATAGACTTACTGTAAAGTTACAGATTCAACATTTACTGGTGAAATTTTTGGTTCTGAGCAGCCTCAGACCAGATTTAAAATAAATGTGATAATTTAGCTGTATCAGTGGGGCCTTAATAATATTAATATCTAAGGTCTTACAAACTCTTTTATAATTAGGGTGCAGTTTAACATACATATGCATTAACACAATATTCTTGGAACTTTTCCAGGCAACTGTACTGCCACAGACAAAGCCTTCATCCAACTTCATGTTTGACACTTTATACAATGGAATTACTATTTTCCATCTCTTACCTCCTGATTTAGGACGATTTATCTCTGATTCTCTTTTGTTTCTAGGTTTCAAAGTGCAATTTCCTGCACAAACGAATATATTCATGATTCAGGTTGTCCACCCACCTACCCAGTTACCTGTCTCAGCTAGCCCAATTGCTGGAAGGAACATATAAAGCAAGTTCATAGCTTGATGCTGGAGTGATATAATCTTTGCTTAATCTACTTAGTGTTTAAAAATGTAAATGTTAGCAGCTATCTCAAATACTAGAGCACTGCTCTCTTATAAATTGTATGCTTGAATGTGGCACAAAGCAGTAATTGTACTCTTCTGGGAGGCTGAAAGTCTCCCAGCGTCTGAGACATGGAAAATTGAAAGAGTAGTTTACATCTGGTAGGAGCAAAGTGTTGCAACTGTATCTCAAACACTTGCAATTTGGAGCTCTAAAACCCCCAGGGCATGTTATGTGCTGTAACAATATAATTAAATAGGTTGTATCATGCTAAAAAAACCCAATTTGAGCCTCCTTCTCCTGTTTCTTTTTTCACCTTAGAAAGAAATCCAGTACTTGAACAAGGAACATTAACTCTTATTAAAAATTAATCATTTTAAGAAACTAAATAAATTACCATATATGTTTGTAACATTGATTTCAGCCTTTCTTTTTCCCAACTGTTTCAATGGCTTTTTGAATATAAGGTTTGGCTCCTTCTTTGGATTTTACTTCTCAGATCTGCAGTTTGCTTATCAAGAACAAAAAGCAGCTGATGCTTGCTAAAGAAGGGAGAGCAGCTCTGGACTTTCTCAGTGTATCCACAGGAGCTGGCAAGGAAAGTGCAGCCCTGGTGTCCTGACTGCCCACACTGCTTGCCATTGGGTCACTCCCTGGCTCTGCTTTGGCTGCTCCATACGGATCTTTCCCAGACAAACCTGATGTAGTGTGGTCAAGCACTAATTGGTGTGGACATAAGCCAGGCTACATTTCAGTGGTCAAGACTTCATTTACCGCCTTCATTTAGTGGTCAAGACGCAGCCCTCTATTCCTCTATGGGAGGATTCCTCAGCAAGCCTCATCTTTTACAGGTTTTTCTAGGTATGGCAAGAGTGGATCCCCTCCTGCCATTATCTTTTTGAAGAGAGGAAAGAGATGTGCAGTAAGGGGGTGTGGTGTCCGTGTGTGTGCACGACTGCACGTGCACATCTCCCCCTCTCTTTGTTTAGACCTCTGGGCATTGCTCCCATGTAACCTTTGTTCTGCTTATGAGCCCTTCTGTTCGTATTTTGGCAACACACACAAATATTTACTCATGTTCATAAACAACCACGAATTCTATCTTTTCAGGTAAAATATCAAGAGGGCATGGCTCACCTGAGTGAACGTAAATGGACTCACGTGTTCCCTTTCCTGATGGTAGGTATTCTGTGTGTACATGTCTCTGTAGTGTGCAAAGATAAGAGTGTTCTGCTTGGGTTATTCATAACCACCTGTGAATGGTAGCAGACCCACACATGACCTAGGGACTGAACCTCAATGTAGATCATTTTCATTCCATAAAACACCTGAGAATGTGCAGTTTAAACCGTGGCTGCTAGGAAGGAGGGGGAAGAAGGACCCAGGACGGAGCAGAGACAGAAAGTGCTGGAAGAGCACGTTAGCCTGGCTGTGACATGAAGCACAGCCCTATTGTGGTTGAGGCCTGAGGCAGTGCATTATCTCTGGTTGTTATAATTGTCCCTTGCAGTCACATTTATGAAGGCTCATTAGAGCTGGGAGTCATGAGGGTGTGAGCTCAGGCATTTGCTTGTGTGGGAGAACATGGGAGTTAACAGGTCAGGAACTGTGGCCTTCAGTGTTTTAAGGCATGGCAGTGCCAACAAGCATGAATTTCAGTCTCTGAGAAACTCTTGGAAGTACCAGGTTGCTGAAACGTGCATCTGCTTCCATTTAAATAGTGTCACCACTTCTGCTTCTGAGCTTTAGGTGTGTTTCACTCTGCAGTGCTGGCCCTGCTGCCTGTTGAACCACAGCAGATGTGCAAGGGGAGGGGGTGAGGCATGGAGGACGATGGCAGTGGAAGTGACAGTGCTCTGGAATGCTCTCTGGTGACAGGTCTCCCTGGTGTACTCTGCCAGTGCCGAATACTCCAACTGCGGTGAGAACGAGTACTACAACCAGACCACTGGCATGTGCCATGACTGCCCCAAGTGCGAGCCGGGTGAAGAACCTTACATGGTAACACCAGCTTCTTCTGCTGCTGGGGGGAACACATCAAGCACTAAATGCAAAAAACCCAAGTGCTTTGTTGTGTGGAAGTAATGCGTAGGAAAGGAAATGGGAAGGCTGAGGATGCCTAAGCAGGAGCACTCACACCTCCAAGTGTGCCGTGGGAGAGAGGCATCTTGCATGCACGCCAGCAATCCATATCCCAGGAGCAGCCTGTTAAAAGGAATACTGTAAAAATGGAAAGGTAGAAGTTCCATACACAGTCTCTGAGTCTGTTCTCATCTCAGTAGTTATTTAGAGTCTGATGCTGACATTCCAGCACAGAGTGATAAATTGGTCAGTCTGGCTTGCTTGCCCTCACACTGACAAGTTAATTTTGCTCTCCTGCTAAGATATTTCAGCACTAGAGGAACTTGGATGTTTCTGCAATATTTTAAATTATGGTTCCTAAGTAACCATTTGATTTACAGTAGATAATTGTTGCTTATTAAAAAAAAAAAAAAAAGAAATCCTGTTTGGTTTTAATGGGATAAACATCCTATTACAAGCATTTCACACAGTTGGTAGTCCCAGACAAGTATGTTTGAATAACTAGTTCAGTTTAGTTTTATTTAATCTAAATGCAATGTTCAGCTGGGACATGTGAGTTCAGAGGTTACAAAATCTCATCCAAACATTGCCTTTTGGGTTCCCTCTGGGGTCTCCTAGCCTGAAACTGCTGATAGCCCTGCTGCAGCTGTGTTCTCCTGTAGGAGTCTTACCTATTCTTCCATTTTTAGTTCACTTTCTATCCAAGCAGCAGCTGAAATTCACTTCCACAATTTGCTGGACTATGATAGAAGTAGTATGGGGAGCTACTTACAAACAGTATGATTCTCCAGTTCCCCCTTCTCTCTCTCCAGCACACAGTGTGCTGCATCCTCATATCCCTGCACGGTCTTTTTAGGATAAACACTAACAGGCCAAAGGACAGACTCCCTTCCCTTTGTGCTGCAAGGCCAATGGGGCAGGCTGTGAACATTCTCTTTTGCTAGAAGTTGGTGTGCAGCACAAGACTGCTTTTGAGTGACTGTGTGTTGTTGCAGACATGTGGATATGGCACCAAAGATGAGGACTATGGCTGCATCCCCTGCCCTTCTGAGAAGTTTTCCAAAGGAGGTTACCAGATATGCAGACGGCACAAGGACTGCGAGGGTTTTTTCCGAGCCACAGTCATGACACCTGGGGATCAGGAGAATGATGCAGAGTGTGGTCCTTGTCTCCCAGGGTAAGGACTTATCCACAGACCTTTGCTCTACCCAAGGAGAGGTAGAGGAGGTACTGGGTACTCCCTCTACTGGGAGGTACTTTTCAGATGTCAGAACCTCTGACAGCCTCTCCATGTCAAAGCTGACTGTAGGTACAATACTGGTAAATTATGCTTTTTCATCTCTACTAAAACAATACATTTAAATGCTTCAAAAGCATTGGTGAGTTTAATAAACACAGAATCATAAAATAGTTAGGCCTGGAAGGGACCTAAAGAAGATGTTTTTAATCTTACTGAAATCTCACTGTTTGGAACAACTAGAAAACTTTTTCCTCTTACTAGAAATGGAAAGGGAACAAGCACAGCTATGCAGTTCCATTTAAACACTTGAAGAAATCCAGCTTGGCCTCCAGCTGTAGCTTCAGAGGGCCACCTTCTGAGTCCTGCCTCCTACATATGAGCTGCATGACAGCACCTTAAATACCCTTTAGGGTCTATGCTGGCACTACAGCATGTTTAGGGACATAAAATATCTCCTCTCCAGATGTGAACAGCTGGCACATTTGTCAGTAGTTGACAGTATTAGCTAACATAGCTGTTCAGTGAGATTTACCAAGGCATTTTAGTCTCTGGGGTCCTTTCTACACAACAGAATGGAATCTGAGGAGCTGTTAAAGTAGTGTATGTAGTGTTGTTCAGAGTCAAAACAAGTTTCAGGGCTGGCTGAAGGGGCTTAAAATAGGTGCTATTTATTAAGCCCACCTTTGTAATGGTCTTGCACTCATATAATTCTCATTATAATGGTGAGAAAGAAAGTGCTAAATTGGATAGGTATTTCCTTGACAATATTACATCTGAAAGTCTGCAAACTCAAGCATATATATGCACTTTTGATGATTTTTTTTTGGTAGGGTGAGTAAATACTCTAAAATACAACCTCACCTTATATACCTTTTCAGCTTCTGCCACTATTCCTCTCTGGTTTAGAGAGTAATTCCTACTGACATTTGGCTTTTGTGCAGTTTGCAGATGCTGTATAACTCACACTCCTTATAGTACAGGAAGCCCTGTTAAAGAGGCCCTGCAAGCTTCCAGGTTTATTTTATCAGTAAGTCTTTGTGAAATTTTCACAGTTTACAAATAAAATTAAGGACTTGTCTAGCTGTCAGCCAAACAGACTGATGATGTAACTTGAAAAAGCTCCCTCTTGACTTCCCCTCATACATCATAAAGAGCAAGAAACTTAAATAGTGGTCACAGTTGCTGTTTTGCAATTTTTGTCAGGACTAATGAGGTCACCCAGGTGGGAGCAGGGTGCTGGCTGAAAATAATCAGCTTGCACAGCTGGTGCTTGGGGAGAAGTCTCAAAACATCGTGTTTGCACAGGTGTGGCCTGTAGCAGAAACTGGTCTGCCGGAATCTGGCTGTGTGCCGCTCCTCCTGCAACACTCAGGTCCTGGAATTGTTTGGCAAAGCCAGCAGTTAAGGAGAAACACCCTCTCAGCCCAAGCCTGAATAGATGGAATTCTCTAGATAAACTAAATATAAGCTAAAACAAGCTCTGAAGCTGCCCTGACTCCTCATGCTACTTAGAGTCTTCAGAGTTTGCTCCTGTGTGCTGGTGGGTGAAATGCAGAGCCTGTATGTCAGAGCAGAGAGCTGGTGAGTAGCTGATTGTCCTTATTGTCCCCTGTGCCACAGGGACAGCCAGGTACCAGGGTGAGTGGCAGCTGACAGGGTGCTCCCTTGCCTGGGCAATAAACCTCAGACAGCCCCTGAGCAGATGTGAGGGATAAAAACAAGGTTTCCATTTTTAGAGGATTGCTTCCATAACATACTGCTGACCTGCCCAAGGTAACAGCCCACATGCTGCTGTTTGCACTTAAGGACATCTCATCCCTTTGCTATTTTTCACCAGCTCGGTAAAGAAGCTTGAGGAAAAGATGAGCATATGGCACATTCTGCACAAAGGTTTTCAGACAAAATACCACTGAAGGGGCAGCCTTTCCCAGTGGTTACAAGAGGCATCTCCTGTACTTTATCTTAAAATAAGTGATGGATAATTATATATTTTTCCTTCTGTTTTCTTTTTTTTTTCCACTATTACTGATGACCAATTTTAGGGGAGGAGGAGGAGGCCTTTGGTACAAGAGGAGAGGTCATCCACTGCTTCTTTGTGTTCCCTCTCATATAAAATAGAAATAACACTGTCATGCTCACAGGAAGTCTGCAAGACAGGGAAGATTATAAAGGCTTAGTTCCAAAGCTGTGATCCTCAAAACCAAAGTCCAGTTGCCAGTGAACTCTAGAGGTACCTAGACTGAACCTCCTGAGACACTGCAG
Organism: Anomalospiza imberbis; assembly: GCF_031753505.1. Classification (NCBI taxonomy): domain Eukaryota; kingdom Metazoa; phylum Chordata; class Aves; order Passeriformes; family Viduidae; genus Anomalospiza; species Anomalospiza imberbis. Next base: position 27,382,967 of record NC_089682.1, read on the forward strand.
GCTTTGTGCTCTGCTCCCTGCCCAGAAGCTCTTCCATCATGCCAAATAGACAGGTTAAGAATGTGGAAATTATGTGTGACTCAGACTATTTCCCTCAATGGGGTGATCCATTAGGTGTTCCTGGAGTGAGACTGAGATCACAGCTGACTACAAGGAGCAAGGGTCCCTGTAGCCTGGTTGTCTGTCCTCATTCAGTAGTGGCCATAAGGAGTAAGAACAGGTCAAGTACAATAATTACCCGTATTCCTTATGCTGTCCCAGCACCTATTTTCAGCTTGGGATAAGTCTCCAGTCCCCTTACAAGTTAGAATTGCAATGGGATCATTTTCTTTTTAAATGCAGTCAGAAATGCTTCTTCTGCTGCCATCTCCTCATTTCCTGTGTTTGTCCATGGACACAGCAAATACAGGATCAGTCCTCTGAGAGGTTTTAAGAGAAGGAGTGAATGCTCCTCTGTTTTCGGCATAAAAAGGTTTAGCCAGTGAATTTCTAATGAAACTAAGTCCCACCCTTTTGCTGCTCTGGATAAGGCAGCAAATGCCTCCACCAAGGATACTCCTTGGTGTCTCTCTGCACACTGTTCCCTGCTGAGAACAGCACCCACCCCTCTCCACCTCCTGCCCCAGTCCCAGGCTCCCTGTTATGGTGGGAGGGCAGAACTAAATCTGGGTCCAAGTCCCTGAGTCTGGAATGACACCACCAAGGTTAGCCCGAGATAAGCCAATATGGCGTTAAGCAGGAAAACAAGTCCATTTTTCAGTCTAGCCTCTATTCTTGGATTTTGCCTGTAGCCTCTCCAAACCTGAGCCTGGCAGGTGCCAAGGAAAGAAAGAATAAACATCATAGTGAAAGAGCAATACTCTGAAAATTTATTTTGTCATTAGTGGGTCACTTCTCTGTAGTTGGTGATATAAAGCTATCACATATTTCCAACATTACCTTTAATATCTGGTGCTTTGGAAAGTAACCCGAAACACAAATCTGTTGCCAGCGCTTTGTGGGGGTGAGTCATTATGCTTGCAACTGCAGAGTTTCCTACTCACATGAGTGAATGGTTGCCTACCACAAGTATCCTCTTCAATTTTCCTTACATGTCCTCCACCATTCTGCATTGTGGTGAAAACCAAGAATTCTTCCACCAGCTTGATTTAATTAATTGTCAGAAGGATTGTTTATCTTTCCTAAACCAACACAGCTATTGGACTGTGCATCCTAACGGTCCTGTATTTTTCTTCATAGATTTATATGTATCTTTGGGCTTCCACTCTTTTTTTTTTGTGGTTTGGCAACCTTTCCCTGTGTATTTATTACCTGCTCTACAACCTAAAATTATGTACACCCCATAAGAGAGGAAAGATGAAGTTTTGCTCCTGCGAGAATGGTAGAGTGGCACATGAGGCACAAGAGATATTTGAAGGATGAAGTGAGGGTGAATCTTTTAAAACCAGTAAGAAAGAAATGAGGAACTATGTGTAGTTCCCCTGCTCTCTGAGTTTGCTCCAATCCCTGTCTCCCCTTTGCATGTCTGTGTATTCCATTTCCTGGACCTATATCTCTTATTTGTCATTCATTGTTACACCAACTGATTTTGGACCATTTCAGCAGTGATGTCCTAACAATGCATGCATTTTCCAGAAAAACCCCATACTTCACATGCATAGGCAGGTATATAAGAGCAGAAAACAGATCCCCAGTTGCACAAAATGTTTGTAGTGTTGAGTTCCTGTCTCCGCAGAATAGATTAAGAATTTATTCATCTCTTCATTAAAATATGTAGTGATTTACAAGTGATTTGTAAAGACATATCTGTAACATCAACAGTATGATGTTACATCAACATATGTATGACTCTGATGTAATTACTCATTAGGGTGCATGTGGCTCCAGCTCTTGAGTAGCCAATTACCATATTTCAACACTAACTTTATTAGCAGCCCAGAAGTTCAAATTATGAAAACCTTTCCTTCACACTTTAATTCCACTATCAAGGACTAATTTATAAACAATACATCAAGGAAATGAAAAAAAAAAAAAAAAAAGACAAACCAAACCTGTAAAACCTAATCTGCCTTGCTCTTTGAGGTTGTTTTTTCCCTGTATTTTTTATTATGATCTGGCTCAGATTTGGTTCTAAGATTACAGAGATTATTCTTATGGTGTTTGTGAGTAAAATTAGCTAACCATATCCAACTGGTGGTCTTGCTTGAAAGATTACTGCTTCAAAAAACTGCATTCTCTTACTCTGAAAAATCTTATTTCAGGGCATGCTGTAAACTGCAGCTTGAACTCAGCAGGGAGGCTAATGTTGTTTTAGGCAATGTTACCACTTCTTGTCATGTCTAGATGTTTGATTAATTATATTTTAGGCGGAAAGGAAGAAGAGAAACACAGCGTCTATTCAGCCAATTTGAAAAAAAAAAAAGAATAATCTTTGCCTCAGTTGGCTTATAAAAGTTTTTTTAAATGATTTTATCTCCCTATAATTGGTTGCTGCTGAACCATGTTCAGTCATATCATATTAATTTGCACTGTTTTGCCTCTTCTTGCCTTTCACTGCAGTTACTACATGCTGGAAAACAGACCTCGGAACATCTACGGGATGGTTTGCTACTCGTGCTTACTGGCGCCTCCCAACACCAAGGAATGTAAGTATTCTGATGTTTCTATGCACTTCATCTGGTTTTGACTTAAAATCATCTGGAAGCTCAATGTGAAATCTTTCAGTGATGATAATTATGTTCAAACAATAAACCCAGCTCCAGTTAAGCAATTTCTGCTTCCAACTAGCCTTGCCAGCAAAGGGAGAGAATGCTTATCATTTGAGGAAAAATCAGAATCTTTGATCTAAGGATCTACTATTGCTCATTTGTTCTCCAGTTTTCATCTGTTAAGATAATCCCATGCAGGACTTATTAGGGTTACTTAACCAGTAGCTCCAGGAAATCCCATCTCTCTGTATTTTTTTGTAACTGAGTTTCAGTTCAGCTATAAAGAAAACATGGGACAATTTGTAGATTTGTAATTTGTAGGAGTAAAAGGGCATCACGTTTTTTCATATCCTTTTGCTGCAAAGTGATTCAAGGGTTAACATTGATGTTTTGTGGCCAGCACTGATAAGAGAATTAGTTCAGTAGATTTCATTGACAAAAGGGTCTCTAGTTTGCTAACTGAGGAAATCAAGTGTGAATATGTGTGTGACACCCTAGAGGCACCTTTTCATTTGCATACCATGTATGTGCAATGGCTTATCCATCCTCGTGGCATGGGGAGGAGGGACAGCTCACACCAGCATTGTCCTGCAGAGGCAACCCCCCCAGAAAACTGCTGTCTCCTTTAGGGGGCAAAGAAAATGAAAAAAAAAAAAAAAAGTATAAAGAAAAAAATGAGGCTCTCTCTGAATGACCAAATTACTTTGACACCCCCTTAGAGAACCTGGAGAAGATCAGGACAAAAACTTTCAAACAAAACAACAAAAACCCAAACAAAGAGAAAAAGAGTAGTTCCCCAGCAAAACCTGATGCCTCTAAACCCAAAATCCTGTCCATGTTCTCTTCTTTTAGAAATCTTTTTCATGAAAAGGAGTTGCAATATTTTGTCTGCTTGATTTGAAAGCAGAGGCTGGAACTCCCAGAGCATTTATTTATGTACATAAATAGCAAATGCTTCGTTCAGATGCTGCAGAGCTGTGTATCACTGGTGCTCTGGGAGTCACTTTAAAGGAGGATAGGACATGAACATTTACCACTTTCCTACAGTTTAAGAGCTTGGAGGAGCCAGGGGATGATCACCACCTCACAGAGCTCCTGGTGAGCATAGCAGTCCAGACGGAGGTATCTCCCTGAGCTGACTGCATGCAGTCACCGCTCTGTTGTACAGCTGCTCATCCCACTTGGCTGCAGAAACCCACCCAGCTCTGAGATTGTCTTCTGCCTGAGACAGTGGGAGTGGGTGAAGGGCAGGGTGAGCGTGATTTTGGTGAGATAACATCTGTTTAGGAGGTGAGGTAAGGGTGCTAGGGAGGACCCAAATGCCAGATACAGGAAGAAGGTGCAGAGGTAACTGAAAACACAAGGGTAGGAAGGTCGTGGTTTAACCCCAGCTGACAGTCCAGCCCCAGACAGACAGTCACTTACACCCACCCACACAGGGAAGAAAACCAGAAGGGTAAAAGTGAGATAACGATTGAGATAAAGACAGTTAAATAGGTAAAGGAAAAGCTACACACATGCAGCAATGCGGAACAAGGTATCCATTCTCCACTTTCCACGGGCCGTTCAGTATGCCATGGGGATACTCAGCCATCCCCAGGAAAGCTGAGCTACATCACATGTAATAATGACTTGGGAACACCAGCACCATCACTCTGAATGGGCTCCACTTCCTCTTCTTCCCCAGCTTTATATGCTGAGCATGACACCATATGGTGTGGGATGTCTCTGTGGTCAGTTGGGGTCAGTTGTCCTGGCTGTGTCCCCTCCCAGCTCCTTGTGCACCCAGAGCCCTCTCACTGATGGGGTGGGTGAGAGGCACAAAAGGTGCTGCATAAGCACCGCTCAGCAATATTGAAAATATCTCTGAATTATCAACACCTTTTGGTCACAAATCTAAACCATAGCCCCATACTAGCTGCCATTAATAAAATTAACTGTACCCCAGCCACTGCCAACACAGAGACTCACGTGGGACATGAGGGGAGAAGCAGTTACACCTGGCTGCCCCTTTGGTGGGAGTAGAACCATGCATACTGCTAACCCATAGCTGGAAATTAATCCCTTCCTCAGCTCTGATGGTCTGTCTCAAACACATGCTGAAACAGGTTGTTAGTAATATCTGCCATGGTATAACTTACTGATTTGGGAAGAAACTACCAGATCTTATGGCTTTTACTCACCTAAAAGAAAATAAATCTTTGTCTTTTGTAGGATATCTGGCAGATACAATAGGTAATGTGTTTCTATAAGGAAAGTATGATCAGCACAACTGATCAACTACATGCAATTTTTAGCTTGATAAACACAAGAATAAATATGTATTATCTTTGTGAGGCATTTAGGCAGGTGCATAAGCCAACAAATTCATTGGGTACTAAGATAAAAGAAAACATTAGTCCTAGAAGCACAAAATATTTCCATTTTAATCAAGTCCATGAAGCCAACCATTTGGCTGTGTTCAGCAAGTGTTCAAAAAGCAAGAAAGTGTCTCAAAATCCAAGTCTGAGCTCAGGTGATTTGGTTTATGATATCTAAATCTCTGGACCGCATTTGGAATGGCAGTGCCCCAATTCATAGGCATTAATTTATACTCTAGCTGGAAAATCAGCCTTGCTGCAGGAACACCCTGAAATGGTCCCTCAGATGATCTTTTTCACACATTTCACTGTCATCAGATTATACCAGTCGAAGCAAAGAAGAGGTGACATGTCAGTGTTGCACAACTGTGGAATTTTTTGAGGTTTGCAAATTCCAAACTCATCTAAGTGCTCCGCTTTGAGCACATAACCTTAACAAGAGGATGAGGTTTCTGTCACATGAAGGATAATACCAGCATTTTGGTAGGAATGGTTCCCTTGTGCAGAAAAACCTCTGTTTATTAACTGGCTGTCAGGATGGAGAACCTAGTATGAAAACTCCAAGTGGCCCCAGGAATCTTCTGTTCCTTTGTTGAAACTTCAGAATAGCAGTGAACAGCTTTCAGGAGCCTAAACCCCACACTACAGTGTTGCCTCTCCCCCAGAGTTCCTATTCTTCAAGCTCTCCTGCATACACCACTAGAGGAAGGTGACCCAGCAGGTCACAAGGAAATGAGAATGGAAATTTTTTTTAAAAGAGGAGGCTTGGAGTGACAAGCTCTGAGTTTACAACTCTACACAGAAAAACGAGGGCAGATAAACCCTGTTTCAGGCCTTCATTAGGGCTGAGACAGGATGGGAAAACAGTGGTGTAAACATTCCTTGCTGGGGAAGTGCCTGGACTATGTGTTACAGATGGCCAAGTCCAGGGATATGTGCCCCTGCATGGAAACTTGCTCAGGAAATTTGCCTGATGACACATTTCATCTGGCAGAAAAGTACTTGGGTTTGATCAAAGGGTAAGCAAATATCTTTCAGCTCATGTGCAGTCAATAAAACTTGAAATGGCCAAGGACACAAGATGAACACCCCATGCCCCAGCATCTGGAAATATTAGTGTAAAAAGCACTGCAAGGGAGAAAGAAATTCCTTGATGGGCCTGTGTCACCTTGTTGGGTTTTTCCCCCTCTCAAAGGACTTAGACATTAATAGCACAAAATAGCATGGAAAAGAGGGGGAGGAAAGGGAGATGATTCACAGAGGCCAGAGGTTTAATTGAGGCAAACATGTCACTAGTTATGGTGTTGAATCTCACTGGTCTGAAGGATGGGAGCAACCGTTCTGCAGCCTGGGAGGAATAAGAGGCTTCAGTGGCAGCCTGTGGGCAGCGGGCACATAGAGGAAAAGGGCTGTTCACACATGAGCATAACAGTGTGTGTTGTGTAGCAGGAAGGTTTTTTTCTCACTGTGAAGAAGGTGAACATCACCATAAAGACTACAGTTTGCCCCATCTTGTGCACTGTGAAACAGCTGTGTAAGATGTCTGGCCTCTCACCATGCAGCTCCCTTGAGTCTCCTGTGCAGGAGCTTCTGCACTGAGCACAGAGGAGCACAGTGTAAAACGCCAGAGGTGTGAGAGCTTCAGCTGTGCTTGAGGCAGATCATGAGCCATCAATGCCCCTTGCTGGCATAAACGGGGATCTGATACCTCTGTGATATATAACAGCACTGCAAAAGGGAGGGCAGGCAGGTTTTCCATGTAAATAAAACCATTAAGGTAATGAACACCAAACCACTCTGAGATGTGGCTTCCCACAGTTAATGGTGCTGGATTTTCCATCAACACCTCTGGAACTGGAGTAATTTCAGACCTCTGACTGTGTAGGGTGGGTTTTTTTGGTTTTTTTTGTTTTGTTTTTTTTTTTTTGTTTTCTTTTTATTTTATCCAATGCAAAAGTAAATGCAAAAGACAGAAGACAGAAACTCCATATATGGAGTTTCTCTGGCAGAGAGGTACAGTTACTGCTGGAAGAGATTTTGTCTTTTAGCAGCTGAAACTCTCAATTATATGTATTAATTCTCTTTTTCTTTAAACTTTGATATTTATCATTCCAATTCAAAAATGTTGGAGAAAAACAAAATCAAACCCTGCTACACTAACTTTAGGAACACTTACTTTGAAGTTGAATTTACACAATTGCATCAAATGTACAAATCCTTTTCTACTCACAGATTATTGGTCTAGAGAACTTCAGCAACTGATTGAGGATTTTCTTTTTAAACCACTGTGTATATTCATAAGAGTTTATGTACATAAAATACTTCATGTTATTTTATTTCACCTTCTTTGCTGGATTTATTCATGAACAGAGATACAATAACCAACCTATGTAAGTTTTTAGGTCTCACACCTACCAATGATAACTTGGGAAAATTAAAAAAGAAGAAAAATATTGATAAAGAAAAATATATGTGTTCAGGCTATTTTTAAAATACCAGAGAGCAAATGACATCTAGAAATAGAAAATATTATTTTTAGCATTGTATCATTAGAACTTCAAAAATAACTAAACAGATGAGATGGAACAATTGATTAACAATTGATGTTTCATGTGACGAGCTGTAATCAGGGGGGCACATCCAAATCCATGCACTGAAGACTTAGAACTCAGCTTCCTTAATTGAAAGGCTTAACACAAACAAGCCTATTGCCAAAACCACTTTATTAGTTAAAATAATTATTTCATAGATTTTTATTTTAACTTTCCATTCTTTGAATCACTAATTTCCATTCCTTGCCAGTTTTATCCTTTTGTAATGCAATCAACATGAGGACCTCTTTTCCTTCTGTTTCAAATTATGCCTACAAACAAATAGGCTTGTTATCTGGAACTAACATACTTTTTTTCTTTTTTCTTTTTTTTTTTTTTTTTTTTTTTTTTTTTTTTTTTTTTTTTTTGAGTTGCTTGATCTCTGAACACCCATTTCCTATTCACATGTGTACTGGGAAAAATGTTGAAGGCCGTGCTTTATTATTCACTGCTTGTATGGTCTGATTCTTCTTCTCTAAGGATTTGTCCATATTAGGAAAGGAACCCAATCTTAGGATAAAATTGGCTAGCTTTAGCTGTCAGCCTTCAAGGTGGGGGAATCTGAGAAGAAAATGTGGCCTTTGCTGTCCTCAGCTGCTGGAAAAGCTGAGCTCAGGTATCCCTCAGGAGGTTATGTGGTCCTGGTGCAATTCTTCCCAATAAAACCATTCCACTGACTTTGATGTTTGCACTGGTGCTGGAGCTGCAGCTCCCACAGTGAGCACCACCCACGCAAGGGAGGCTCTGCAGGTCTCTGCAGGATTGCTCTGACTGGGCTCAGGAGCTGAAAAACCTGCAGAGCTGCAGCCTTGGACCACCCCTTCCAATGGTCTGGCCACCAGGACACTGGGGAAATGGGAAACCAGCTCCAGGCAGGTCTGTTCTCTTCCTTATGATGCTCTAAAGTCATGACAGCAAAGGTTAAATAGCAATTATCCCCTTCATGTTGCACAGAGAAAGGGGTGATAACGCTGAATTCCTGAATAGAAGATTAAGTCATGAAGTATTTGTCTATGATTTTCCAGTGCTGTGCAATGATCACAGCTCCCAGTGAGTCCTAAAAAAAACTTCAACAGATGCAAATAAATTGTCAGATTAAGGTCATGTGGCCTATAGTCATCATCACTTTCCTGCCCTGGCAAAAGGAGAGAGAAATAAAATAGTTGTAGACATTATAGAAAGCACAACAGAAAAAAAAATCTTTCCTTTTATGTGATGTGATTACTTACAGAGAGATTGACCAGACTGAAAACAAAAGACAGGGAGAACTTTCCTATCATCATTTTCAGAAGTTTAATTCTCAGGAATTAATTTACGTCATGCTCTTCCTGGTGTAATAGCTACCTACACTAACTGAAGTATCTACCTGTGACTCCAGAAGATATCAGAGTAGCTTATAGTATTCTTTAAAATAAAGATCACTCAGGCAATCCTGCATTGCCTAGGATATGTTCTGTTATCAGTGATATTTTCAGAGTTGGTTTATGTTTGGTTACTGAAGTCATATGTAGGTACTTCAGAAAGCAAGTTGGCTTTGACAGCTGCTTTAGCTTCCATGACTTTCCAAGTGCACAGGCATTCCATTTGAAATGTTGTTTTCCTAAGTTTGAAAGCAAAACTTTCACGTAAGTACCTGAATACAGATTTACATTATTTAAATATTCTGACCCCTGCTTTCTACATTTCTAGGTCTTTATTTATGACTATGTTTAGTTAAAATCCATTTGAACTTTTTCAACCATAAACTGTCTACTTTTATAGAATTTCAACTCAGTATAATTTATTTTTCACCTCATATTTCAGGCTGATAGTTTCTTATTTGAATGTCTCCTTTTTCCTACTTCAGTCCATAAAAGAGTCTCAGTGATGGCACTCACAGCTCGTCTATGCCATTCATAGCTAGATTAGGCCTGGGAGAGGAAGGATGCATCAGGAGAAAGCAAGCTGCACTCAAGAGCACTGAATAGATACACATATAGAGAGCAGATTTTAAAAATGTGTCTTATTTTATGATCACTCTGATCATCTGTTGTGTACAGACTTTGGGGGTTTTTATAACATGTTATTAAGTATTAAATAGACTAAAAAAAAAATCTGTTGCTAGTTGTGAGTACTTTGAATGGACTAGTAAGCTGATACCCACAGCAACAGATGTCAGGGGCACATATGGTCTCCTACTGCACCAGATTTTATTCGCTCACAAACACTTGCAAGGGGGCATGGTGGTAAAACCTCCTGTCCCTGTGCCCTCCCCATACTCCTCTCATAAATCTGGTAGTTTTGTTTGTTACTTCTTATTGTAAGTTCTGTCTCAAGGTACAAGAACAAATGGAATAGTCTGCTATATAAAGCAGAAAGGTTCATTGAAACAACAACAAAAAAGTATTTTATTGCCCAGCATTTGTTTCCTGAAAGAACAAAAGGCAGTTGCATGGTAATTTAAGTTAAAGCTATCTTTTGAGTTAAAATCCCCAAACATTCAAAAGTGAATACAGATTCAATTGTTCTTTTAAACAATAACTATGGAGCAATTTTTTTATTGTTTAGACTCCAAGAAAGTTACAACTAAATCACAATTTTTAAAAAAATAAAAACATCAGCAAAAGCTGACCAACCACCAGTGATAAACTTCTTTCCTAATTTCTTTATCACATTCCTACAGTATTACATACAGGTGTCTAGGAATATAAGCCACTCTTTTGCACAGCTATATTACAGCCATCAGTCTTTATTTAAAAAATAGAGTTGTTTCCATATGGTGTGCTACAACACCTTAGGATACCTCTGCCTGGGCTATATCTAAGTCTTTACAGATTATGTGTCATCTATATTGGAAGCAGAATTAATAATGTGATTGGGATGCAAAACTGCACGTCCACAGGAACAACTGACATTGCAGCCGTGGTGTGGTGCTGACTGGAAAAAAGCGATGAGTTGTTTCTTTTTACTCATACAAAAGGGATATAAACTGAAATTCCACAGAAGGTGGCAGTTTGGTTCCTCTTGTAGTGCAGGTGCATGAATTGGCACTTTCTTCTAAGCCACATCTAAAGGAAAACTTTGGCTCATAATGGATATGCCAAATTATTAAATTTGACAGTAGACTTAAAATATGTGTAACAACTAACTCCCTCCCAGGTATGTGTAAAAGGCCACCACGTTCTAGCACCAGCCTGATTTTGCCATGCCAGCACTACAGAACAAACGAGGTGGCTCTGTTCCCATGCAGAGGACATTGTGCTCACAGGCTCTGGGGCTGAAGGCTCTCACTGGTGTGCACAGGAGAGGGAGGTGTCCTGTCCACGTGTGTGCATGGTGTGGGCAGCGTGCCCTGCCCTGCTGTGGGGTGGACCTGGGTGAAGTGTGACAACGATGCTGAATGAATAGTGGTGACCTTCCTGCTTACCCTTCCTGTGCTACTTGCTGCCACCCAACTTCCCACTTTGAAAGGCTCTGCTTCCTTTCACAGATGGGTGAAAAACATGAAGTTAACAATACCAAGAGACTGAAAGAATATTAGGCAGAAATACTTCAATTATTTCATGGTTCAAATGAGAGAAAAGAGAAGCAAGTTTGCTAAAACTTACTTGGGGAGATGAGCTGAAGCTTGTTAGCTAAACTCCAGGCAGACAAAGCAGCACAGCTTGCCAGTGTTCACTGAGGGGCAGTGTCAGAGAAGCTCTTGTTGACTTGTTGCAGCTTGCAAGGACCATGCAGAATTCCAATTGGCTGTAATTAGATTTGCCAGGGGGGCTGCAAGAATAGACATAAGCCTGATGTGTGTGCATGAACATGAAGGAAAGTATCAGGCCACAGCACTGGCCATTTGTTACAATTCCTCTGTTGTCCAGCCACAACGAGTAAACACAGAGGTCATGACCAAGGATGAGTCACTTCAGTTTTGTGAAGAATTGCTGAAAATGTTACAAATTACCTGTCTTTAATGTCCACTACATGCAGATGATAGCTTAATTTACTGTTCCCTAGATAATCTTTTTGCATTGCAGTTTCTGGAGCTCATAACTAATTCTTAGAAAGAATTCTGCCACAGAGAAAGGACCAGAGGCAAGACTTATGTAATAAGCCTTAGCCTTCATTTGCAAAATACAAAATGCATCTGAATTAATAAACTAGTATATTTAAAACCTAACGAAAACCCTTATTCAGTTTGAAAAAATACCAATTATAATGAGTTAATCCATTTCCTTCCAACAAATGATATTTGAAAGAAGTTTTATGATTGTTAGAGAAAATTTCTTTTGAAGACACCTGCAATTCATACTTTGCAGCCTCTTTAGGTGTACATTTCTCATTCACAATATGCAGACACGTTTTATTTTAGATAGTACTTTTTTTTCTTTTTAAAAAACCATTTGTCTTCATTTGAAGAATGTGCATATTGTTTTGTTCTTAACCATAGAACATTTCTCAGACCATTCCAGACCACTTGATTTCTTGTCAAATTTACCTGGTGATTTGATTTTTTTGAATATTTACTTGGTCAAAAGAAGGGCACAATGAGCTCCCATCTACTCCAGTTGCCAAACCAGCTTGTGGAGCCATATGCTGTGCACACCTTACCAGTTGACTGGGACAGCTTTTTGCCTTTAGAACTGCCGAATTTAATTATCACTAGACTTTTTTCATGGACAACTAACACAAAGCAGGAGGAATTTCATACTTCCTCCAAGACAGAAAATGATTTTCAGTGTCTGTTGATAGTAGCTGTTTGCATTACATACTAACCAATAGCATTAAAGTTCATTTGAGAAGGAAGATAACATTTACTTCCTACCCTAATATTTTTGTTCTGTTTTGGAATACTGTGCAACACCCTCCTATATAAAAGCATTCCTAAAAATAGCTTTATTCCAAATAATATACACTATTGTTTGCTATTGTCAAAATATGTTCTTTTATTACCTGGTTTAATGCTTTGAAAACTTGGTGCATGGCACCAAGTGAAAGACTAACCTTGACTGTAGAATTTAGACCTGGAAACCCCTATTGGACAATCTCATCCCTCTGACAGGATGAAGTTTTCCTATAGCTTCTTCATTTATTGTTTCAGTGAATTTTCACTCTCCCCAGAATATAGATTTGGAATGACAAGAGATCATAAGACACATACTACCCAGTTAGATTCCAGGAAATTCTAAAATTCGCTTTTACAACAGTACAGCTCCATGGAACAGAAAAGCAATCAACACCATTATTTGTCACCTTTCTAGGTTTTCCTGTGGAGTCATGAGGGCTTGCATACCAACTTTACAGTCATGCTGCTAGTGAAGGTTGCTTGTGAGATGCACTAGTTTGATGAATCTACCAGCTAAATCTCAGTCTGCAGTTGCAAATACTGGAGTGGGTTGTAAACTGATTAATCAGCTGGACCCTGGAAAACTCTCTGCTACCCAGGACAGAGCCATAACATGGGAATCTATGTGTTACAGTTGGCTTTTTCTTCTGAGTTCGTATCTGTTCAGGAGGTTGACTTTCAGTCCTTTGGGACAGTGTGCATAAACATGGTCTGTAATCCAACTTTCAGTGTACCAGTAACACATTTCTGGATTACGGACATCTCAAAGAGCAAGTAGTTCTTGGGTCTTTTGTAATAAATGGGGATGCAACCAAGCCAAGTAAAGGCTCTCTTTCCTTGAGCCAACCTGTTCCTTTGACTGGACAAAGTAACAATGGAATTTTATGTTATTTTTGTTTATGTTGCAGGTGCAGGCTCTAACTCTGGCATTTCAGCCATTTTCCCAAGCACCTCTGGCACAAGCACTTTCTCACCTTACCAGCATGCTCACAAAGGTAAGAATGCACTCACAGGGTTAATTTAGCAGCTCTTGGTTTTGAGAAGGGCATCAACAAAGTGCAAACAAACTGAAAATATCTGTTGCTATTTTCATTGTCACTATTTCCAGATTTCTAGAACTGCTATTAGAAATAATACAGAATTCAGTTTTGTTTCTCAGTTAATCAACAATGCTGTTTGTCAGTTGAATGTAAAAAGGATTTGAGCTGTACCCAGTGATGCCAGCAATAAATTTAGCTCATTATTTGTAGCTTTACAGAAATAGCCTCAGCAAAGCTTAGCTTAGAATGGTGAAAATAACTTAATGCACAAATATGGTCAGTCTGTCATTGAACTAACATAAACAGTTCTCCAGCACAATCATTTGGCTTTTAAAATTTTTGAACCTGAGAAGACAAAACGGGAAAGGTACAGTTAATAAGGTGCTCACAATGCTGTTCTTCTTGGTATTGTCTGAAAACATGACTGTTAGGATCACATTTTCAGAGAAATTAAAGCTTTCACGCCTTTTAGCATATCTATAATTCTCTGCATCCTTTCACACCTTTTCAACTCTAGCCTTTTGCATCCAAGTTTTCTTTCTGAATATCTTTTCACGTAGCTTATTTTAAATTCACATTTTAGCCATGCTGTTTTTTAAGTTTCTGTTAGAAAAACATCCATTTTTCTATGTGTGCATTGTGTCCTCCGTTTAACTTAGAGCTTTTGAGGCAGCCACAGTTATCAACAGTAATTTTAGCTCTTTTTTCCTTTGCATATTTACTGTTTTTTGTCTTGTCAACGCTGATTCCATGAATGCAGTGTTACAAAAGCTTCTACTCTTATACTCTTGTACAGCTTCCCATATTAAAATACAATTTCCTACATATTTGTATTTGATAAATCATACCATCAAATATTCTTAATGAATACTACTAACTGGTTTTTGCCCATTTATGCAAATATCAAAATTTTGAGAAATTTTTAATTAACTTGCCTTTGAGACGCAGCACTACGTTTTTCAATGCTTAACAAGTAATCAAGACTCAGATCAACTAAAGGATTATGCAAACCATGTGTAGAGCAAACTGCAAATTGTTAACTAGTCTCTGATCCTAAGACTTGCTCCTTCATTTATTTTTTTTTTTTATTCCAGCAGATCTTTCAGGACAAGGACATCTGGCTACAGCTCTTATAATTGCTATGTCTACTATCTTCATAATGGCTATTGCCATTGTCCTCATCATCATGTTTTACATTGTAAAAACAAAGCCATCTGCTCAAGGTAATTGTTCAGTAGGTAAAATTTTAGTTGTAAATGCTATTTTTAGAAACGTTCTGAGAATAATTAGTGTTATATTTGTATATTCTAGCCTGTTGCAAGAGCCACTCAGTAAAAAATGTCGAAGCTCAGGCTAACACACAAGAAGAAAAGAAAGAAGTCCAAGGTACAAATTGGTTTAGTTTTGCTTTTTCTATCCAAGATAACACTGTGCTTAAATATTACTAATACTTTTCTCTTAATTACAGTTTCTCCTTTGGAGTATATAAAACCCTCATCAGTTTACTGAAGAATTGTCTATACTAGTTTTCTGTGCTTCCAGAATGTCACTTAATCCTCTGATAGCAATTAAAAATATAGCAGAGGGTTTTATTTTGTCAGTAGGGTTGCCAGCAGAACTAGCTCCTGACACAAAGCACTGGTTTGGAAACTTATTGCCAATTTAAACTTCTCTAATTATTGTTCTACAGATAATGTTGTGATATTCTCTGAGAAAGAAGAATTTGAAAAACTTACAGCAACTCCAGCTAAGGCTGTCAAAAGGTGAGTAAAAAAATAAATATATTGCCAGTTTCACCGAAATGAGGAAGGCACATGGTCATCATTCATCCTGGTACAGTGGAACACATAAACAAATTTGATGGGTATGTTGGCAAGTTGCTGCAGCAGGGCAAACACCAGATGCCTTAGTAGGCTTTTTCCCCTCTGGTTTCTAAAAGATGATAACAGACATTGTGAAGAGACACCTGAGTCCTCCCCATTCCCTCTGTGACCAATTCATCAGCTCTTTGGCCTGCATTTCCTCTTTTGAGAAGTTAATTTCTGGGACCTGAGTGCAGCTCTCACTCACATGACCTTACTGAGATTCCCCTTCCCTTCCAGACAGGAAGAGTAAAAATAGCTGCTAAAGGCTTAAGGAAACTTTGTCCTTAGCATTATCTGCTTGGCATCGTGTGGTAGTTTTTGTCATCTTGTCTCTGCCCAGCAGCCAAACCTGCCTGGGTAACATGATTAAGGTGGGATTAACACTGTCCTCAGTTGGAAAATCCCTCTATGAAAGGATTCTTGCAAGCTACCTGTGACTGTGGGGCTTGGTGAGCATTGCTTGTACACACTGAGCTGGTGAAGGCCATTACAGTCACAGGATTTCAGAGGAAAGGCATTTTGAAAAATGGAAAACACTTTTATTTCATTACTCTAAGGAAGCAAAAAGAGGATGACTGGAGTCAACCCATGAGAGACAAAGATAACCATATCCTTCATTTTACAGTGAAAATGATGCATCTTCTGAGAATGAACGACTTTTAAGCCGGAGTATGGATAGTGATGAAGAAGCTGCAGTAGACAAGCAAGGGACTCCAGAGAGATGCTTGTTATCTTTAGTGCATTTGGCCAGAGATAAATCTTCTACAAACAATAAATCAACTGGGGTAAGGCTACCTTGAGATTTAAAAGTTGAGAGCCTTTTTCTACTTTTTTTAAAGAAAAAAAATATAAACTATCATCCCCTGCAAAATGCATAGTAGGGTAGATTAGATTGATTTACAAGAGCTTCTCCAGACAAATTTGTTATAGAATCTCCTGTGCATAATGACATATTTGCATATGTATAGTGTTCAAGGATAGAAATAAAATTTTCTACAAGACTAATTAATTTGCTTTTTTGAGTACTATATTTTATAGTTTCAAGAAAGAAAACACCCATATAACAGCAATCCCCTGTCATAGATAATGCTAAGACAGTAAAATAATGAAGCAGGCTGGATTTGGCTGACAGCAAAACATCTGAGTACCTTGACCCAGCTGCATTGGTATTTCCACGGCACAGACTTCTCAATAATATCCAGTGTCGAGCCTGGTTTCCATGTGGAATTTTGAAAAACACACACATGGTTTGAAGGTGATTCCTGTGCTCTGAAGGACACTGTAATCCACTGTTTTGCTGTACAAGGCCTTTGCTTCTTCCTGCTGAGCATGTACTGCTCAGGGCTTTTTATCTCACTTGGAGCATTTTAAGGCACAATTAAGGCCACACCTCACCCACACAACCTTTCAGTTTGTGTTAATATCAAACTACCCTTAAAAAGAAGGTGTTTGCTCTGTGTTTTTTTAGTATTTTTTATTTTAAAATGGCTATAGCTAGGTCCAAATCACATTATTAATATCAAATATCAGATATAGTTTAAGAAAAAACAGGTTTGAAAATGCATCTTTTCATGTTTGCATGTTTTAAATTGTTGGGAGAATCAGCTCAAAATGTCTAAAGCACACCACTTTTCAGCTGAGATCAGACACACAAAATCTCAACAAAAGTGAAATGGTTTTGTAGTTGTAGATATTTATGACCATCTGAAAATAACTTACTATTCCAATGCTTATACTTTAAAGTTCAGGTTTTTGAGGTCTCTCTAAATATCCAGCTTTATGATACTTTTGTAAGCACTGGCTTGAAATAGGATAATACACCTTGAGTAGTCATGAAATCAGAATATTTCATAAGAAGCAGGTTACCTTCAAAAGACCTTATATCATAGATACATTCTCCAGAGTCATTTAGATAGATAGCTCATAAGTGCACCTAAAGCATGGACTACTTCTTCCAGACTTGTTCTGACACATCTTCATGGACTAAAGACTGATGACAAGCCTGAAGACAGACTTTTCAATGAAAGAGCAAATTGCATCAAGATTCTCCACTCCATACCTAAGATGTCACAATTAAGCCAGTTGCCAGAAGTTAGAAAAGCAGTAATTTTCTTCAGATTGGAAATTAAGTAGTGTTACTAGCACAGGAAAGAGTACTCAGAGCAGTTAGACAGGGATAAAGAAAATTAGAGACTTGCTATTAACCAAGTCTTCTTTTTCCTAGTTATAAAAAAACCCATTTGCAATGTGCAGCCACACAGAGGATCATCAGGCTAAACATTTCCTGTTTGCTAAAAAACCCCCCATCTTCTGGCTCTGGTAAAAAGAGCGTCTTGCATAATTCTTCAAGGAATTACTTAACCTGCTTCTTTACCCTAAAAGTGGACAGAGGATGAAAATAAGCACCAAATAGTTTTCTTAGCAGGAGTTTTAATAAAGCCCATTAAAAGAAAATTTCCTGGTTTCAAGGTTCTGAAACAGGTAATCCAAGCCAACAATATCAATGCAACTGCCTAAGCACACGTAAATTACAGGAGGAAGAAGTGAACGACGCTCAGTGCCTGCATTGCGTTGCCCCGCGGTACAATGCGCTTGCACTGCGCCTGCCAGACACGCTTCAAGTGGAGCGGCCACTCTGTGCTCTCCAGCTGCAAGCCCATTAATCCACGTCATTGATGCACCTTGCCCTTTACTGCCCAAATAAAGTGAGGGAAATCTTTCCACAAAACTAAGTACTGAAAGCAGAGCTTTTATTCAACCCTCATTTGCAGTGAAAAGTGACAAATTTGTGGAGATAATGCTAGAGTCCTGTCAAAAAGACAGCTCAGTCCTAATGAGAGCTGGCAGGGGAAGAAAGTTTCAGTCCCTGAGAGCTCATGACATTTTGATGTTTGTTTTCACTCCACATCTAATCCAAAGCAAAAACTTGAGAATATTTTGCTAAATGAAACTATATAAAAGTGTCCATTTTTAGCTTGAAAAATGTCAGGTTTTCAGTCTTGTTTCTTGCTTGTCAAAAATGACTAGATCCCCCTGGACCTCAGATTTTTCCTCTTCAAAACTTTGCTTTTTTTTTCTTAACCTATCTGTAAAATGTTTCAGTTAATTAATAATGCACTAAGCCGGTCTATGTCAAGAGACAGAAAAGAAGAGCCCCTCCTCTACAGTCCTCTTAGATTATTGGAAAAAGACAATTTCAGTCTGAATTTAATTCCTTGTATTCAGTCCTGACCTGGTTTAGCTAGACATCCATATGTTCATCATTGCATATATGGTACCAGATTTGTCTTCATTCTCAGGAGTTGCAGCAGAAAAGTACTTGCTCTCAAAAAAAGTCTAGAAGTTGAAATGAAAGATCTCTAGCAGTGGCAAGTGGAATCAGAAATATGTTTATGCTTCATGGAATAATTGCTGTGTCATTTTCTTTCAGTCTTCAAAAGGGACCCTTGAGGACACTGTGTGATAACCCCATGAAATGGAGAAGTCCCACAGACTTTCCACTGCTATCTGCTAATTGTTTGATCTTGTAACTGAAAAATTAATGAAATAAATCTCTTCTCATTTAGATTCAAAGTCGAAGGAAAAAGATACTTGACGTGTATGCTAACGTATGTGACGTTGCAGAAGGTGAGTGTACAATTTGAGCCTATTTTAAAATATGAAATCAGATCACAAGCATTTGCTATAAAGTAAGAAAGGCCTCTGGCTATCTATGGAAAATAGTCCCAAACCAAAGAAGACACTCTGTAGGCAGATTTGTATTCACTTGCCAGGAACCCTGTGGTGCCCTGACCATAGAGCTGTCCGGGCTGGACTTGGGCTGGAGCAGGCCAGAGCTTCTCTCCAGGCACATGCATGGCCTTCCTTCCTGTGGAGAGCAGGAAGAGTTGTGGTGGGCTGTATTGGGACATGCAAGCAGACCAAGATGCAGAGGCAGTTTTGCATTCCCCATCTAGAGGAAACCTGTTGGTCTTATTTCTTTAGATAACAGATTAAAAAAAAAATCCAAATATGAAAGTGTGATTTGAGGAGGGTCAGGATTGAGGGTAAGACACAAGTCTCAACCTACTCTGCTTGTCTAAATTCTGTCCCACATCTCACAACAAAATGTGGACTTTCCAGGCTGTAAGTGTTTTGTCCCTGTTTAGCACTTGATTAACCTGAACTGTTTTAGCAGGAGACACAAATTAAGTTCCCTGAAGAACAGGAGATGTAACTGCATTTACTTCCTACACACGCACTTTGTGTGCACATTTATGAGTATGCTGTAATTCAGGGAGCTTTGTTTATTGCCAAATTATTGCTGATGAGTAAGAAGCAGGAAAACTACAGAAGCAGTCTGGTTTGGGAAAAATGCTGTAGCTGGTTCTCTCCTCTGTTTTCTGAACATGAATCCATAGAAAATATGTCCAGGAGAAAAGAGCCTTTTCCCCACAGGATTAATGTTAAATCCTCCCTAGAGATTCATGATAGTAATGACAGTTAAGCACTTGCAGGAACTTTTATGCTTGCATCTGGCAGCATTACTTCACCTCACTTCTCACTTTCCTACAAGGGCAACTTTCAATTACAGATATGTTTCAGCAGCTGCTGGTGACAGTCTCAGGGAAGGGTCAAAGCTGTCTCTGGAGCTCAAACACTGAGCCTGACGTGTGGAAGTATATTAATGGGCCTGCTCACTAGGGACATAGTTGCAATATACTTTTTCTAACAGCTAGTAAATTGTTGAAGGAAAGGGCAGAACCAGGCAACTTTTTACCCTTATTATGATATCCTACTGTCATTATGAAGAATTAATTTGGTAATATGCAGTAGTAACTCTGAACCTAGACATATATCACCAACTATCACTTAAAGATTTTAGTTGTATTCATTACTAACAGTGTAATCTGTTGTACTTTAATAAATGTCAAGACTTGTACTCAGAGCCACCTGACAATCCCCCCCATCCCTTTGCAGGTCTGAGCCCTACAGAGCTGCCTTTTGACTGCCTGGAGAAGACCAGCCGAATGCTCAGCTCGACCTACAACACAGAGAAAGCCATAGTGAAAACGTGGCGTCACCTTGCCGAGAGCTTTGGGCTGAAGAGGGATGAGATTGGCGGCATGACAGATGGCATGCAGCTGTTTGACCGCATCAGCACAGCAGGCTACAGCATCCCAGAACTGCTCACCAAACTGGTGCAAATCGAGCGATTGGATGCTGTTGAATCCCTGTGTGCAGACATTCTGGAGTGGGCACAAGCAATGCCAGCTCCTGAACCAGCAGGGACATCCTGACACGCCTGCCTGGGACCTGCACCTCCACATCAGAAGTGTGATTCCAGTAAGCACTGCATCAAAGACTTTGGACTAAAGACCATTGATGCTTCTTCTACATAATTGCTCACAATAGCCAATGGGAACCTCTTCTCTTTGACTTCTGAAAGTGAAGTAATACATCTACCAAAATGAGAGCAGAAATTTCCCAAGAAGCTTGGCATGAAACATGTCATTTAAACAAAATGATCGTGTTAAAAAGTTACGGATAATAAGCAGATACACAAACATCCATTTTACAGTCTGTGTATGAGTAGAAGGGCAAATAACCCTTCTGATACCCTTCCTGCCTGGCCTTCAGGAAAGGCATTGAGTAGCTCTCTGAAAATATTCGTGTCTCTTAGGGCTTCATTCAATGGTTCAATGGTTTAACAGTTACAGTCAGAAGCAGTACCACAGCTACAGTATCAATTAATACACATTAGGCACATACATCTCTATCTGCTCCAAACAGTTTCATTTTCTACACTTATTATGGGTTTGTTGAATCTGGAAGTATTGCATTATGTGCATAGGTGTATATGCACAGTCCTCAGATTGACTAACTGTGGTACATGGAAAAAGAGTCACCATAACTTACAGATTGAAGTGCTTCAAAACAATTTACATAATGCACATAAATGCACTCTTGGTCCACTCTGACATTTCAGAATTTATAAATTCCAACTGTTCACTTGCTGAGAACAAGCTGGTTAGCAACCGGGCAGTAAAAGTGGGCAGTTACTTCTTGCAACTAGAGAGCAAAATCTTTTCTTTACTGTTAAGAAAAAAGCAAAACCAAAACCAGATTGTCCACTACTGCTAAAAATATACTTTTCCAATAGTGACATCTTAAGAAAAAAGCAAAACCAAAACCAGATTGTCCACTACTGCTAAAAATATACTTTTCCAATAGTGACATCTATATATCAAATTATATTTCAGCCAGAGGAATTCCAACAACAGTGGTGCACATGTGACACAGAGAGCAAAAAGAGTAGATTTCTTTAGAGACCCTTGAAATGCAGAGGAAAAAGTGTTTTTAATGCTATAGTCTTGTAAGCCTAGACCATGAACACAGAATCCACCAGCGACATTAAACTCATCTGGAAGGTAATGCATTATTGTGAGTTTGTGAAGTACAAAACTTGACCTGATTTGGTTTTCTTTTAACTAATGTCTGATTTTCACAGTTAAAATTTATCTAAAATTAATTCAGACCACAGGTCAGCGTCTGTTACCAAACCTATTTGCCTAATTTATAGCCAAAATATTGATGATGGATTTCACCAAGTGCAACCACTAAATTAAGAGACATGTCAATTAAAAAGCAGATGTCAATTAAGCATGTCTTAAATTCCAAAATGCATAACTGAACAAAATGCTATAAAAATACTTACTATTATTCAGAATTTAACAACCAGTATTCCATCACTTAGTAACTAGATCTTATCTATGATAGTATCATAATTGTGCAAAACATTTATCATCACCCTTTAACATCTATATTTAGTATCATTTCAGCACTTGATTTGTATATTAGGGGAAGTAAATACTACAACATGAAACCTATCCCTCTCATTATTTTTTCCACCTTTTCTTTTGCATCATAAGATGCTCTTAATTAATCTGCATATGCCAAATTTAATAAGATTTTAACTCTTCTTTCAATGATGCAGCAAGCTGCATTTATTTGAAATTTAACTACCTGATTGATGTGGAATTTAGGTGTGAAATTCTTGCTGTCTTGAAATCAATGACAAATTTATACAGACTTCAACAGGCTTCAATAAGATTTCTAGATCTGCTTACAGCTCAGCAATTTTCAACATGACTTTCAAGATCATGAATTTGCAGGTTTTACTACTGCTACTAGAATAAAAAAAAAAAGGGAAAGAAAAGAAAGAAAAGAAAGAAAGAACGAAGCATCAAGATGCAATTTTTCTTGTGCCAGTGTAACTACAGTGTTATTCAGTGGACTGCCTCCTAAGTTTTATATGCCATTTAAAACAACACATCACATATTTGTTAAAAAGAAGACAAAGAAGATACAGGAATCTTGTTTTTATGTTTATTGGGCCATGAAAAGTTAGTTTTGAAACTGATGGTGCCAATGCGAACACAGACTATTTAACATTATTTTATTTGGTATACAGTATTTTATTGATATACAAGGGATGTACAGGATTGAAAAAAGAATCCTGTAGGTCTTGCCAAAGCTTACTTTCTAATAACTTTGTTTAATGATGTATATATAACTTATTATATTGTAAAATATGAACATAAAATATACTAATAAAAGAAAGAGGTCAAACACAGTCGTATTAGCCATTTCTTTGATTAAATAGCACATTGCCTTATAAATCTGTAATCAAATAGGTTAGCCAAGGGCTGGCAGGCACATTCCTGTGGTATGGGACTGTCTTGGTAACATATGGAGCAATCTTTGCACTCTTGTAGGATACTGCTTCTCTGCATCACTTAGGAAACTTGAAGCAGAAACCATTTTGTCAAGAGAATTTGTATTCAGTATTTCACCTTGAAGGTAATATGAAAATTCCAAGCCCCTTGCAATTCCTCAGAGAATCTTTAAGTTTTTTTCTGAGTTCTCAGTTTTTCAGAACTCTGCAGACTGTGAGACTAGTGAGTAATGTCACAGTAACAGTACTCTCAATAGCATGTCTTCATTCTGCATTTCTAAATTAGCAGTACTTCACAACATTACCAGAAATCTTAACTGAATGCTTTCACTTCATGACAGGATAATTGTGTTCATGCAGTCGTAGGCTGCAGAGGTGGGACCACCAGAAGAACTGCAAGCTTCTGTAAAAAAAACAGAGCACCAAGTTGGATTTCCTCCAGACTGAACTACTTACTTCCTTATAAGACTTTCCTCACCTAATCCCAGCTTCCTAGCCTGACCAATATTGTCGCAGTTTTTTTCCTGGGAGAAGCTTGCTGGGCTTTGCAGACTTTCTCTGATTTCAGGTTGCAGTCAGGGACTGTCCTCTACATAGTGTTCCATATCTGATGGTCCCAGACTGATGACATAAATAAAAAGAAGAGAGTCAGCTGGGCTGAAAAAGGTAGGTGCCAGCTTTGCAGCATAAAGCAACAACAGCTGAATGCCTTTGTATGCTATAATTTCGGATTGTTAATAATATTCACATTATTAATGAAGAAATAATAATGTGCATAAATGCCCAGCAGTATGGGTTGGATTATGAGCTGAAAAGGCATGCCAGTTCCATTTCTCCCTGTCAAACTCTAGGCTTCAGACAGTTCAGCAGTCCTGCTTTGTATTAGGAAACGTGTAATTAAGAGAAAAATTCTTACTGTTGCAGGTGAAAATCATTACCCAGAGGTACAACAATGATTCCTATATGCAGAAGTCACTCTTCTGCAAGCAAGCTCTATACTTGTCTTGATAATAAAAAGAAAATTGAGCCCATGCCCTCATTATATATGGGAGAGGCTTCCTAGTGCACATTTCACTAAATATATTAATATAAACAGGGCAAGAATGGACTGTCTCAGGCTATATCTAATTCTAGATGCATAATATTGCATATATATTCATTCCCACATCCAAATAAGTGCTTTTGATTATTTATTGTGACATGATTTATAATGCATAGCACCTGTTACCTCAGGCATTAATTTATCACTATCAACTACTCTTCGAGCACAGAAAAATGCTGATTCCTTTTTGCCACTGTTCTGTGAGACTACACTGTTTGAATACTTAGGGCAGAATGGTAAGAAGCCTTTGTATGCACTGCTGCAGAAGGCATCAATGATTAGCTGTTACACAGGGCACGCACAGGCATCTCATTTGACCATCTGCTTTATTAAAAAAAGGGTTTTTTTAATAATTGAGGCTGCTATAATAACAGGCTTGTATAAGGATTCAAGTTAGTATAGCAAGACAATTCAGGAATTATTTTCCAACTTAATCTATCACATAGAAGTAAACAAAAAATCAGGAGGAGGCAGTGCTGACGACTGATTAATAGACAACTGAATCAGGAAGGAAACAGAGTTCAGCATCTGCTTATGAAATTCAGCCTTGGTGTGCAAGACTGCTGTGAAAAAAATCCTCCTCACACTTCAAGAGGGAGGAGGACAAATAAAGCAGACATCCAACTGCTACTTTGTGGCTTCAAAGGATCATGAACTGAGAAATTATGTTTAATTGCATTTCTTATATAAATAACTCTTGAATCCACACACTAGAATATTGCTTCTGCTGAAGCAAAAAAAAAAACCAGTCTGGCAACACTAGTTATCTCCAACCTTCTTCAAAAGCCTGCTACTTTTCCAAAAAGCTGATGTGTGGGTGGGATATTATGCTCCTGTTTGAAACTCTACCGTATGATACTTTTTTTTCCCCTGAGGCTGGATAGATTATTTTTACTGTACTAAGGATGTACATAATTCACTGTACTAAGGATGCCATTTTATGGACCTGAAGATGATCTTAAACTTATTAGTAGGAATGTTTTTTGTCTGACCTTTTGACTATTGTTAGCAGTATCCTGGCCACTGAATTTGCAGCCCTATCTTGGGTACATCTATCAGAGCAATTACTTACCATTAAGCTGCAGTGATCAGAGAGACGTGTTATATTCAGGGAAATATTCCTTGGCTCCAGTCTAAATATGCTTGAGTAATGGACACAAAGAGAACTGGTTTCTGGGAAAAATATATGTGGCTTCTCAGATCTCTTTTCCACAGTTAATTCTCTCAGTGCAACTTTAGAGATCAAATGTCTTGTTATGTCTTGTTGCATTTCAACTCAGGATGACTCAAAAAAAAGTACCTACAAGCAAGTAAACAGAAAATTATTTTGTTCAAAGTTATCTCTTCTAGTAGTAATAAGGGAGTCATAGATACACTTGCTTTCTAACTTATGTAAAAATACAAAAGTCTAATAAACAAGGATATTCCTAACCATGGTCAGAAGATGGCATTCAAGGGTTTCATCAGCCCAAAAGACAAGATGGATAGCAGTAGTTTTGACACAACTCACTACAGGAGTCAGTATAACACATAAAGGTGCCTTTGCCCATCACAGTGTCCTTCAGGGGTGTGTAAAAGGCAGGATCTCAGTGCTGCACAGCACTATTACTTTTACAATAATTTCTGTGAGTTTTAAAAATGTGTGAGCATTACATCATTCAGAGGAACACAAGGGGTCACTCCTCTGCCACTGAAGTCCCTTTAACCATTTGGAAAGTGGAAGATTACCAAATTGTTTTATAGATCAAAATTTCCAACTTTCTGTACTACATTTAAATACATTATCCTGAAGATAAATGCTTTTTATCAGCTCATCAATCTCCAAAGGCATATAAGTTTTAGGTGAAAAATTCAGTATATAATTAAAGGATTCAGTGTAACAGCTCTGAATTATGAGCTCTACTTACAGCTCCTTTAAAATCTGGTCTGGTAAGTTAAATCATATATATTTTAGACATTGATGCTGACCATGAATAGAAGTTCTTCAAAATATGTCGCCTTCGGCATACCTTCACCTTCCAGGTAAATTTATCTGCTACAAGAAATCTTTTCCTATTATATATATCAAATTCAGCTATATAACATTAGAAAGAGATGCAAGCCAGTCATGCTCAGGAGAACAGGAAAATAACTGTGAAATCCCACTTTCAGACCTTTTATCAGCTGGTGATAGTCACAAATATGAACAGTGCACAGCTGTGCAGGTTGAGTGATGTTAGCCTACTTTATTTAGCTTTTGCAAATTCAACTGTCCTATGCCCAGGGAACAATCTTTCTTACAGATTTGCTAAATCTAGGCTTTGTAGATGAGGTCTGAAAAATTTATCAATAGGAAGCCTTTTATAAACAGCAAGGGTGATTAAAATTCTACAGTAAACAGGCCTGTAAGAAAAAAAAAAGGGAAATTAATTTTCATCATATTTGGTAGTCTCTTCTGGTATGAAAACTGTCTCAACATTGAAGAGATGCAATATTCTTGTTGACTTTCTCAACAAGAGGACTCTCACAGCTGTTAAAAAAAAACCCAGCAAGACAAAATTATGTGTTAAGTCTTTATCTTTCCTTAAAGTAGTAGGTTGTAACTACAAGAAATTTTGTTTCATACCAGTGATGGTAGTTGATTACTTCTGGAGACCTACACACAAGCAAGACAAGGCAGATTGTAGCCTTGTGAATCTCTGTGTTCTGTCTGATCAGCTCGCAGGAAGTGTGAGAGTCCCTGCCTTTCGTTTAAAGGCAAGTGGTCACCACGTCTCCCGCTTCCCCTCAAACTGTCTCACAAAAAATGGTTGAAAAATTATATTCTCTGGATGGATATTACTTCACCTCTTGACAGAGGTGTTTAGCATATTTAAAATAGCATATTCAAAATAACATATTCCTCTGCAGGAAACCAGAAAACTAAGATCACATACACCATGCTTCGTTAGGGAATAGGGAGCTGCAGGAAATAGCTAGAGGTACAGTTAACTTTTTCAAATGTCTCTTCTTGTAGACAGTTTTCTGGAGAAAGGTAAAGTAGAAGAAATTTAGATACTCATAGTATCTAAATGCCACAAAAGCAGAAAAATCCCCAGAAAATTCTGGATTCCATCTGCGCAGGAAAGATAACACAAAGAGATGCCCAAAGTGTGGCCAACTTGACAGAAATCTATCATTTCCAAAAGCCAAAACAAATCCCAAATGACAGCAGGGAATTCAACTGGCTTCCTCTATTCTCCTTCCCCACAGAGACTGCCAAGGTCACTCAGGGGAATAACAGGATGGGGATGTTTGAGCAAGGCCTTAACAAGGGCTGGTGTGGACAACTAGGGGGGGGCTAGCTCAAAAGGCAGATATTCAAAGCAGGGATGCCTCTCACTAGACCAGGTGCCTCGATGCCCCAGCTAACCCGGCCTTGAAAAATTTGCATAATATAAAAATTATTAGTCTAATCCTTAGGTTATCAATATAATGCATTAATATTTAACGGATTGGAAAACCCTTTTATTTTGCATTTTAACAGAAACCTAACATTGAGATATAAAAACTTGAAATTAGCTGTGATTCAACTTTCTAGAATACTGTATATAAACCACAAGGGACCAATATTAAAAGCTACACCATACTCTATGTGTCTCTTTTAAATATATTACCTTTGCCATCATTAGATGACCACCTTGTGTTAAATTTGGATCCCAAGGAAGATTAGTAGATTAAACTACAGCAACAAAGGCTGAAAACTAAGACCATAATCAACATTCTTGTGGTGATAAGAAAGCTAGCAACTTTCTACAGGTTTTTTCAGTTATTGATTTTTGTACTATTTTAAAATGGTAGTAGATGGAGAAGCACATGAGGACTGGGAATATTCTTCCTAAATAACAGGATTTTGTCTCCAGCCGAAGGTATATGCAAGCTTTTGCACTGCTGGTAAATTTGACAGAAAGCCAAAACTACTGATGAAGAAATACTTATTTCAACATGTAACTGATTGACAGAGAATTCTTTTAGCTGTGATTAGTGTTTTTTTAAAAATTACCTAGAGTTGGTCTCCTGCCAAGAGAGTGCACAGTGCTTGCTCTCTCTTCTAGACATACTTGGTGCCAAATCTGGTGTAGACTCCTTTCATAGAAAAGCCTGTTAGAAATGTTAAGTCAAATTGCTAGAAAAATATTTGCAGTTAGAACTCAATTTCAAAGACCAGTTCAAAGACTTCTGGCGAAAAACAACAACAACAAAAACACCTCCCCCCAAAAAACAAAAACAACTAAAAAACCCCAACTAGCCAACCAAAAATTATCAAACCAAAACCAAACATACAAAAAATGCAAAAAATGAGAAATAAAAATTCTCTGAAGTTTAATACTGATGTCAGTGTTAGTCAAAGACTGAAATAAAACAGATCTTTAAGCTTTAACTGCCTTTCCAATTTTATAAATATAGATTTTCAGTACTTACAGTACAAATTACCAATGAAAGGCTAATTTCAATTTTTAAAAGTATCCTATTTGTAAGAACTTCGAAACACTGAACTGTGGCAGACAGAAAAATATATTCATACTCAGAAAAGAAATGTGGGTACTGTGAAGACTGTATTGCAATTTAAAACAAAATACAGCAGAAGCAATAAAATAAAATAAGTTTATGTTACAGATTACTATTGCCAGACATTTTAAGAAATACTTTTATTTACATTTGCAAAGATATTACCATCCAAAGTTGCACTATACAAAGCAGGATAAAATACTAAATGTTACTTAAATACAGGAAAAAATCAAACAAAATCTAAGAAAATTCCAAAATCAAACCAACAAAATTTCTTATTCAATACATCTAGTTATGTTAAATTAAAATCTGGTTTTAATAATTAAAACTGCAGGTTTATCAAAAGATAATCTGCTAAGATACCTGTCTGCTACTTATCAACCATAAAGTACATTAAAGAATTTGTAAAACTCTCTGAAGAGTCAGAAGTAATTAAGATTCATACCTCTAAGGAAAGACTGGTATTTCTGATCTGCTTACTCTAAGGATTCAATTGCTTACATTGCAAGAGTCACTCACAACAGCAGCATTATTTCACTTTAGAAAATATTGAAGAAAGCCATCTAGCATATTACAAAGTTTTTCCTTTTTGCTTTTTATGAGTGAGTGAAATATAAGTGAGAATCCACACAATACACAGCAAATTACACAGTACTGAGGTGCTGCTTAATGTATTTCTACAAATCAGTAAAAAAAAAAATCTCCAAATTTCAAGTAACATAGGCAGCTGGTATAAATTATACAGAACAATAATTAGATTGAAAGCTCATGCTAGTGACTTGTGCTTAGGCTGGAGTCAAGAGAGTTACTCCTCAAGAATTCCAAATTCAGCAGAATTGAATTGAGGTTTATACAGAGGAAGGTGTGACCTGGATCTATAGTTCTACGAAGTTCTTGGAACATTCGATGAAGACCAAACAATTCAAACAGCTTCTTATTGCTTCTGCAAAAGATTTTGAATAAAATAATTGTCAATTTAAAATGGAGAGATTTTATATAAACACTGAAGATGCTACAGAAAAAATATTTTTAATGAAGTAAAATGTGCATTGAGTATTTAATATAATTCTTCTATGCATGTTTCTAAGCATAAGGTTACCAATACATGGTGAGAAAAGTTTGGCAAAAATTAACAAAAATTATCAGTTTTCTTGAGTAAGTGATATGTACACATAGTATAATGAAAGCTCAAGGAAAGACTGTAACTCATGTGAAATAAGATTTTGGAGACAAATAAAAAAATTAGGATTTATGAGCCAATTTTACTTTGACTAGTAAATGTCAGTTATAATTTATATTAGATTATGTTATAAGAAAACTCTTTTTCCAAGAGTTCAATTTTATTCCTTATGAGAAATGAAAACCTCAGTTTTGTCAACAGCTTTAAGTCCACTGTAAAAATTACTCAGTTTAGATATCCCCTTCAATAAATGAAATGACCCCACTGGGCAATGTGCCAGTGGAGCTCAGCAGCACATTACTATTGATATGCTAACCTTTGTTACAATAAGGCAATAATCAGTAAGCAATGGGAACACAGTTCAAAAAGTTGAACATTCCCAAAAGGGCTTAACTGGCTCCAAATCTTAAATTTTTTGAAGGAAATGAAAACTGATGAAGCTTGAATGCAAGTCAAAGAGAAGACTAAATGTTCAAAGGAGCTTACTATGAAGTATCTGAGTAAAACTGGAAGTCTAGGAATCTCTTCTAAGAATTCTAATAATTTTTGTCACCTGCAGACATAAGGAATAATTCCTCTTTAAATCTACATTGTGAGGCTTTTTACTAGTTTGTACTCTGCAAATTGAACTAGATTTATGCAGTAATTGAGAGGCTTGTCTAAAACCTCTATAATGGAAACAGTTTAAATTTAACTGCTACAATTAAAAGTTCAGCATTGTATATGGCGGAGGGAATAGACAGAAAAACAGAGATGAGTTTTTGGAAAAGAAAAAAGGTATAGGCCACCAAGTTCATTGACCTAGTAATAGCTAACAGAATAATGGTAATAAAAGATTACTTTATTCTGGAGAGTTTTTGCAGTATAACACAGAGCTTTTCCAAAACTGCAATGTCTAGCTTAGAACTTTGAAGCAATACAGAGCAAGTCCGGAAGAAGGATTCATTACTGCAGGCTTCCAGAAAAGGCTGTAAGGAACCTGGAAAAGAAAATAATTTAAAAACTGTATCACAGAGTTCAGTGCAGAGAAAAGTATAACTGTTATTAATACCTTTAGAAGGCCTTAAATGCTTCATGTTGTGCAATAATTACGACAACCAAATATTTCAATTTCTGTTGAACATGTGAGGCAAAACTCAAGTAAAACTAGAAATTGAAAAAATGCAGGTTCCTGAGAGTTCTGACAGTACTGATCCTTGAATTAAAAGTGTCTATTCTCTTGAGAACAAAGGAAAACAGGAAACAGAATCATTTTAAACTCAAATAAAAATTCCTACATTGAAAATGTGTAGGCAATGCTCATTTATCATGGTACTTTCTTTTAGACCATGGGAGGGGAACATTAAGCTGAGCAAAAAAACTCAGAAAGAAATATTTTAAGCTGCTGCAGATCACATGGGCAATGATAGTACATGTAAGAGATTGTGTGAGACCTGAGAGTCTTTCATTACCAGCATACTGTCCCTGTACTCAATTTCAAGAGAGTAAACACAGTAATTAAAGGTAGAAGTAAGATCTGTGCAACAATTAAATACAAAAACCCCTCCCTTAAAATAGTGGATGAGTTTTTATGTCACCCTGAAAAGCATTTCCCTCTACCCTGTTCCCAAAATCTAATAACTTCAAAATAAGGTTAAATCTGTTCCCTGGTTATCTCATTCTTGGTTCTCACATTACAGATTAATTTATAGCAAAAACATAAAAAAAAGAAGTAACAATTTGTTTTTCCTTAAAATTAACAGACTTGCATATACCACAGGACATTTGCATTGTGAGAATACAGATGTGAGGAAAATATTTTAATTGCATAGTTAAAATATTTAATGTGTTCCATTTAATAAGAAACTGCAATATGCAAATTACAGCATAAACCAACAAACAAGACATTAAGAAAAATTAATATCCCGAATACTGTAATTTATAAATAGGATATCAAGAGTTTTTTATCAGTACCAAAAAGGCTTGATGTACGTTTTGGCCAAAATTTTCCCTTTCCTTGTTCAAGGACATACAATTTATTAAATGCAACAAGTAGCCTTGGAGTGAATTCAAGGTTTTAGTTTATTTCAGAAGGTTTACTGATAAAAAATACGAAGAAATGCTACAGAAAACTGATTGAAATAGGGCTTAAAAAAGAAATCAACTTGGCATTTAAAGTCAGCCCGAGAGCCTAGATAACTAATTTTCTGAGATGGGCATTTATGCTGAATATTCAGTAAGGACCCAATTATTCCTATTCCAACAAATGACCAAATGCCCCCTCCCTGATACAAGGGAACTCATGAGACTTGTGGGCTTTTGCTGGTTTAGACCCTCAAATGAAGAGACTGAGAAACAGCAAACACCTTTATCACAGATCAGAGAAACTACAGCTATATGTAATCTTCCCTCTTTTCAGATGAGGTGATTTTGCACCTTTGATTTAAAATGCTACATTCAGCAGATGGTATCCACAACATACCTAATGGAATGTGTGGATGGAAATCATACAGATGCAGGATAGTAACAGAGTTTGGTAGCAAGAGGCCAACCTTACAGCAATGACAAGCAACAACAACTGACATTTTATAAAGTTTGGAATAGGCAGGCAGATGTTTTGTGGTTTGCATAGCCGAAGTATCCTCTGTTCTTTACCCAAAGCAATGCAAAAAAACAATTATCCAAAGAGATATGCATTATCAAGGCAATAAATCACTATAAATTAATCTCCTTTTCTGTTTACATCTATTTCTGTGTTTCTAGCATTCTTTCTACCATGTTCAATACACCTATGGTTTTATGCACATCATCCTCTCCATTTTGGTACTACTTCCAGTTACAATTTTCTGTCTTTAAATTGTAACAGTAATAAATATAAAACTAGAATGAAAGTAAAGTAGAAAAGAAAGCAGTAATCAGTGAAAAAAAGATAAGTAAAGATACTATTTCTCATTTTATTTTAGCTTATGGTCTTCAAAGCATACCACTTTTAATATTTTTTTCAGTATTTCTGTACTTTCTCTGCAGAAGGTATTATTTTTCAGAAATTGTCATATAAAAAAACCTCAGGGCTATCTGTCAATTACAGCAAACTGAAAATCCTTAGATGAGCTCACCACATGTGCTACATTTAGCGATACGTGACTGACATACACTCAAGACTCGGTGCTCTTTATTGAGCCACTGCTCTCTGTCGCAGAACTCTGGGGTTATTAAGTACATACAGCAGAGTCTTAAACCTGGAAAAACAATTAACTAAAATTTCACTTCTGGTATGATGCTGTAATGCCCTGGAGAGCCTAGCTTGTTAAAATCCATGAGAAGTGGTGACAAAACTATGAACAGAAACAACAAATAAGCAAAGCCCAACGAACACAATCACCATCTTAAGAGTGCTTCCTGACCAAATATTTCTATCACTGAAGAGTGTTTGAAGTAAAATTCCTGTACAATAGCAGGAAGAGATAACCTTCTTTAAAGCAATGAAAATTTAGTACTACAAATTATGTAGTCTGTAACTTTATAGTAATTCTATAGAGATACAAATTTATAGAAATTCTTCTAG
Source organism: Anomalospiza imberbis (assembly GCF_031753505.1). Lineage (NCBI taxonomy): Eukaryota > Metazoa > Chordata > Aves > Passeriformes > Viduidae > Anomalospiza > Anomalospiza imberbis. The sequence goes on from NC_089682.1 coordinate 27,416,417, forward strand.
AATTTGCTAGAGTTCCCACAAATGAGTGCCTGTTACCAAGAAACAGAAATGGTCGGTCCTATCAACCTGCACTGCACCACTGATGAAATGTGCTTTAACAACAAAAACTTGAAACAGTACCTCTTATTTACCAAAGATGCTTATCAGAAAGGGAAGAAAAGAATAAATAAATAAATGTGTGAGAACACTGACATTCAAGAAGCAAACTGAGAAGAAAGGCTTTTCTTCTTTCTATTGCCTGTTAAGACAACAAATGGCTTAAACTCATTTAGCATGACTGCTGACTCATCTGACCTTTGATTCATGAGAGATCTGAAGGTAACAAAGACTGCTTGGATGAACAGGGCAATCCTACAATTTATTCCTATAAATACCCTTAAATAGCCATAAAATGCTTTTAATTCCTTTTCTGCAGGGTAAACAGATACCATATTTAGCTGACCTCAATATTTCTTTGCTGTCCTGCTCTAATTGATTCCTGAAACATATTACACTAAGAAACCAACACACACACACATATATGCTGTAAGAATGGTCTGACTTTGAAGTTTACAAATTAACATAAAGGACAGAGTTACTTTTAAGAAAGAAGATTTTTCCTATAAAACAGAAAAGCTAATGTGGTAATAATGTCTAAATGTTTGCAGAGTTAATCACGTGAAACCCAACTGAAAAAAGCATATTTTTAAATGGACTTTCTATACACTGTTTATATATTCAATTCAGATAAGCTTTTGAAGATTATATTCTAAGTAATCAGAAAATGAAACAAACAAAGACATAAATTAAATGCATCTCTAGCTGATTAACTAAAAATAATAAGCTTCACATTTTAAAATATTTTGGTGGCTTAGATTCTGAATAGATTTTGACTTTTATTTAACTATTTTAGAAAAATATAATCAGAATTTATCCTTGCAGGACTTTGTCACCATTTAAAATAATCTGCAAAAGCCTCCAGTGGTATCCTTAAAACATTGGAGCGTGCTGTAGTTGCATTAACTTAGCTTGATTGGTAGACTGTAACGAACAATAAGCAATTTATCATTCTTGACAGGATTCATATGAAATTTACCCTCAAAGTAATCAGTTACACAGCATAAAATCTCACCAGCTATAGTTGCCCAGAAAATTCTGTTTCATACCTAAAACTATGTCACTTCAGGAAATAAAATGACAACTCTAAGTTCATGTTTTAACAAATTAACAATTACAGATTTGCCACATTTTCTAATTGAGATAGGATCTGCTGGGAGAAAGGAGAAAGTGTTTCAGCAATGTAAGTGAATGATGCAGCACAGTCCCCACCAAGAGTATCACCACCCTTTACTGGCTGTGAGGTGGATACATAGGACAAAGGATGAGGAAAAGACTACCTAATGCCTTCACTGCCTCAGTCTTTAATAACAAGACCAGATGTTTTCCAAGTACTCAGCCTCCTGAGCTGGAAGACAGGGATAGGGAGCAGAAGAAAGCTCCCATAATCCAAGGGAAAATGGTCAGTGACCTGATACACCACTCAGACACACAGACAAGCCTATGGGACCAGATGGGATCCACCAGAGGGTATTGAGGAAGCCAGTGGGAAATGCTCACCAAGCCACATTCCATCATTTACCAGCAGTTCTGGTTAATGGGGAAAGGCCTGGGTACCTGGAGGCTGGCAAATGTGACACTGATCCACAGGAAGGGCCACAAGGACCATTCAGGGAACTAGAGGCCTGTCAGCCCAACCTTGGTGCCAGGGAAGGTCATGGAGCAGGTCATTCTGTGTCCTCACATGGCATGTGCAGGGATCAGGCCCAACCAGCACAAACATGGATTTATGAAAGGCAGGTCCTGCTTGACCAACCTCATCTCCATCTACAGCCAAGTAACCTGCTTGGTGGATGAGGAAAAGACTGTGGATATTGTTTACCTGGACTTCAGTAAAACCTTTGACACTGTTTCTCACAGCATTCTTCTGAAAAAACTGGCTGCTCAATGTGAGGAAGAGTGCGCTGCTCAGTGGGTAAAAAAAAAAAACAAGTAAAAAAGCGCCAAACTGGCAAAAAACAAGTCAGGAAGCAGCACTTTGTGAAGAGAGACCAGTCAATGCAATATATTTAGTGGATTTGGACCAAAAAATGGAAAAATGTGCCCTATGTGCCCTTCAGTAAAAAGCCAAAGTTATTTTCAGGAGATAAAGCTGAGAAATAAAAAAGAAAATAAAAAGTACTATAGGTTTATCTGTAAGTATGTGTATAGGAACTACAGTTGTTGAGGCAGAATAGTCAGGTATTTTTGTTTGTAAAGAAATGCTACAGCAGTTATAACTGTACGTCAATACCATTTGAGAAAGCACCATGTGATATTTACATTGCAGAAAATGGAGGTTAGTAGAATGGCTGGAAGGTGTGTTGTGTAAGGAATTCACTAAAAATGAACTTGAGTTTTAAACAGTGATTTTTGCAATTGTGCTTATCTGGTGAACTAATTAGTGACTATGGCATAAAGGTAGGAATAGTCTAATGAAATTCCATGCTACTTAGAATGCAGCAGGTATAAAATGCATGGGTATCAGAATTCTCTTACTTGCTAGAACTGCAGAAGCATAAAGTTGATATACTAAAAATCAACATACATTTCTCCTGGAAAAATCACAGATAATCAGTGGATCAAAGGATGGATTTGATCACCAGAGGATGAAAGCTTTTGCTGTGCTGATTGAGCTCAGTTTGTATATGAGCAATCAACATGGTCTTACCATTAAAGACTGGTTCTGATGAGGCCTGACAGAAAAAAACCATTTTACAAATAATCTAGGTAGCATTTTAAATTGAAGTTGTACACTACTATGGGTTACTTTGTTTAAGAAACCAGAAAAGGCTCAATGAAATACCAGAATCACAGAAGGAATCACAACTCTCTCTATCTCTGTGTATATAAAGTCTGAGCTCTGTCAATGCACAGGCGTTACTCAAACTACACAATTTTTATTTTCCACTTCCAAGGAAAGCTTTTCTTTATGGAATTATATAAATTATTGCTCAAAAAAATCTGGCTAAAAAGTACAGTAGTTCTAATAGTCAAATACAAAACAAGATATGTATAAAAATCTTTTTCCTACTTAAATAATTTTATGGAGAACTATAAAACTGTAAACTTTTTATTAAAAAATATGCAAGTTAAGTAAATAAGAGCAAACAAGATCTTGCTTGAATAAACTTCAATGTTCTAAAGATTTCATAACTTACATTGACTGGAAAGGGGATGTGTATATCCAAATACTGATATAAACAACTCTTTTTAATATAAAATAAGTTTCAAAAGTTAGCATTCATATCTACCTTCAAAATTATACGCTGCTTAAGAACCACACTATTACCCAAAATGAACAGTGAAACTTTACTTCCAAAATGGCTACTTGGCTCTACATAACTTTTTATTTCATGGTTCCTTCTATTTATTCCTTTGGAGTGGATGAGACAGGGGTCCAAAATTCAGAATGGCTAAGCATTACATGACTGTTACTAGAAGAGGGAGAAAATAATGACACAGATGTTAATTTGTTATGAGAGAGGGGTACTTTATACTAAGTGAATTTCATCAAAATCAAAGTATTCAAACTAAATTTTAATTTAATTAACAAAAATGTGTGCAAAGTTTTGGTGCACTTGCTTGCTTTCAGCACATATAGGTGGGTCCTAGCATTATCTAGTCTGCATTTAACAGAGTTAGAGATCCTTATCTGTGGTTAAAATATTAAACTAAAATGTCTATTAATCCAACACAATTATCCACTGTTTTCAGTGAAGAATGAATAAAAATTACAAAGGTAAGATAGGTAATAGAGGAAGGATTTCCTTTTAAATGGTTTGTATTTCAATGTTCACGCCACATAAGCTGTAAATCATTTCTACCACTATAGCTTCAAAACACTAGTCCTCAGGACAATTTCACATCTCCTTTGCATACAGGTAAGGGGAATCCTACCTTAATACAATATTCACAAACTTGACATTTTTTATCCTTTCAGTACTGCAGAAGCAACTTGAAAAGATGCAAACCTGCAAAGTTATCAGTAAAGATAATATGCTGGAAAATGTTGAATTTTAATCTTTTTAGGCATATGGGCCTTTTTTACTCCATGCCTTCACTGCTTGTAGTCTGTAAAGTCTCAAAATGCTAAGACTCAAGAGGAAACATAAAGGGGCATATTTGAGTTTTCTTGGCAAATTCTCACCATTGACACAACTTTTTAGAAGTACACACAGAACACTGCACGTTGTAGAATTCCTAAGATCAGTTATGAAAGCATTCCAGCAAAAAGGAAAAGAGAAGTGTCCTATAGATAGTCAACATAAGAAGACTTCAGTTTACATGTAAATAAACTCAGCTTCTTACTAGGGAGAAAATCCTTTTATCTTCACTGGCTTCAATAACTTCCCTACGAGACTATATCTGGACACAGACTTGGTTATCCATGACAAAATTATTTTCTTCCAAAAAAAAATTAAAATTTAAAGTAAGGTTCAGTGAATATGTAAATAAATACATAAGAAAGCATACTGCTTGCTTTGCAGTTATTAAAATTCTTCAGTTATGTCAATATGGTTAAGAAATCACACTTAAGCCCTTAAGCCCTACCACAATATGCCATAACTTACAGTAAACTTGAGAGCATAATTTTGAGATTTTTTTTAATGTGCTCTCACTTTGATTTGTGAATAAGTACACACTAATATAAAATATACTCTCTGCGAAACAGAAATAAGCTAGAAGACAAAGTATATTTAAGTTTTATTTAAAGCAAATGCCAGTGTTTTGTAATATCCAGTGAGCAGGTAAGTTTTTATTTCATTGAATGAACTTAAGGTTGAGAAAGGGGAACCTACTAATCCACCTGACAGCAGTCAGATAGCACTGCAGAAGGAATTTAAGACATATGATGTCTTTGTATAAAAGTGCAAAATGTGAAACTGATGCAGGGAGCTCTCTGCCAACAGATTTCAAATCAGGCATGAACCAGACTGCAGTTAACAATTGTATTTTTGATAGGTGAATATAAACTTACAACATAATTTTAAATCTTTTAACTGATTTACAAGTTAAAAAAAACACAGTAAGCTGTGTGAGAAGACAGGAAGAACATTATTGAACAAGATTGCATATGACAAGTATTCAGCTACAAGGTGATTTAATACCAATGATGTGATGTTCTTCAACATCCACAGAACAAATTTTCTTGATGAGATCATGCTACTTATTACTAGATTGTTTCCAGAAAATGTTTCAAGTCTGGTATCCAGGAATTCTCTTGAACAGCATGCTGCAACTACTGTCCTAGAAACAAGATCTGATGAGAAAATAAATTTTTTGTCTTAGGGAGGGAGGTTTGGGGCATGAAGATGCCCTGGAAGACACTGTTTCATACTATAACAATCTGGATGATTAGAAGCAACAATTACTTTAATTATCAAACATGAATTTTAATAGTAATTTTAATGAGAAATGGTAAGAGCTTTGTTAAGCAATAAATAAATTATGTGCCATTTGACTAAACTGAAATATCGGCATGTAGCACTTAATATGTTTTGCTCTCAAAATTTCAAAGGCAGGCAGAGCACTCTGCATTTGTAGAAATCTATCACAAGCCATTCAGCATTTAACACGATACTAAAAATACTCGCTATGACAATTCTATCAGAGAAGATTTTGGTTTTAGATCTGTCTTCACAAGGACCATAGCTTAGAGCTGGGACTAAAAACTGAACACCATGGCCTGGTAGCCTGCTTTCCTTAACTGAAGTAAGGAAACCTACAAAAGCTGTGGTACTGCAATCTTTCTTCCCTATTAAAATAGCAGGAATGGATGTCTTACCCTTTTCCTTAATGAAAAGCAAGGAAGATGCCTTTATAGATTACTCATTAGATTAAAAGACCAAAAGAAGGATCAAGTTGAATGTTATGGCACTCATGTGAAGCCTCAGATTCAAGGAAAAGAGCACCATGACTAAAATAAAACTGTAGGACTTGCTCCCTTGACTCTGCTTTTATCAGTCAATCTTTGTAGTAAGGAAAAGGTGGGCATCCTCCAGAAAACAAACATGGTTTGAAATAGTGGTAATGGGTCCGGAGAGGAAAAAGAAATTGAAAAGGATATAACTGAACTGACAGTCCTCCTATCTGACCATGGAACAAGACAGGAACCAATGCGATAGCTACAGTAAAAATATAGCTATACCAGTTTATACACCATTATGCACACTTTTAAACAAAAATATTAGCAGAACGTAACAAGAGAAAAGAGATAAAATATCTTTGTGCAGTTGATTTTCTACTGCCAGGTTCACAACAAGCTGTTAACTTTCACAACTGTGAAATTTAGAAGCAACCTATTACTTCCCCTGAAGAGAGATGACTAAACCAACTAGACTACAACTTAGACCACTGAGCTCATCTGAAAAAAATTTCTCCAGCATATAAACAACATGAAATATAACATAAATTATTTAGAATTATATAGTTTATAATTTAAATTACCTACAATTTCATTTCAGTTACTCATTAAGTTTCTAGCACAGGTTAAAATAAGCAATTTGCTAACAAAATGCAAGTGGTTAGGTAAGGACCCACATAGTTGCAAAATTTTGTTCCTCAAATCTGCTAACAGTAAAAGTAATTAACAGAATCCACAGAAGTACTGGAATATGGAAAAAAAAAAAAACAATACTATGAGAGCATAAAAGTAAACTGAAACTGAAGTTCTTTTGACACAAAGTAAACTGTCTGAAATACTACATAACATCTTTAGCAGTTCCTCTCACTCTTACGCCCTGAGAAGCATACTAACCTCAACTTTTTTCACCCCTGACATTTAGAAGTCAGCCTTTGGTCCAACTATGAATGAGTTTGTATATGACAAGAACAATGATCAGTAGAACATTTTACCTCCTCCTCAGGCCTTAAGATTTCTCTAAAAGAGGTGAGGCAAACAAGATTGGCATTTATATATATTTATACCACACATATACATATTCCATATATCACAAACATTGTTACAATTCCAAATATGTTAATAATTGGGTGTACTGGGTCTGGTTGAGACAGAGCTCATTTTCTTCACAGCAGCCCTCAAAAGTGCTGTGCTTTGTATTGGTAGCTAGAAAGGTGCTGGTAACACACCAGTCCTTGGCTACTGCTAAGCAGTGCCAGCACAGCGTCAACACTGTCTCTGTAAAATTCCCCCTCACCAGCAGGCTGGGGTGCAGCAAGATCCTGGGAGGAGACACAGGCAGAACAGCTGAGCCAAACTGACTCCCATGCCATATGATATTTGCTCAGCAATACAAGCCAAGAGAAGAGAGGACAGGGAAGGCAGCATGAGAGAGGAAGGGGACATTCCTTATTTATGACATGTCTTCTGAAGCAAACTCTATGCATGCTGAAGCCCCATTTCCCAGGAAGTGGCCAGACACTACCTACTGATGGGATCTTTTGGTTTCCTTTTGTTCCATGTGTGGACTTTGCTTTTGCTTTAATAAACTGCCTTTACCTTGACCCTAAATTTATTTCTTTAATCTTATTTTCTTTACCCTGTTCTGTTGAGGAGGGGAGTGTCAGAGTGGTTTGGTGGGCACCTAGTGTTCAGCCAGGGCCATCCCACTATACTGGGACAAAATAGTGGGATTATTTTTTTAGAATTATACAATGGCATGGAAACTCACAGATGTCAGGAAAATAACAGTGCAGCTAAACTTGATGCAACTAAGTTTCAAGAAACACATAAAAATTAGCTTCCTAGGGTACCTAAAGTCTTAAACATTTCTTCACAGAATTCCACAAGTGACCTAGCTGGAGCAGTACACTGGTGTTATCTACCCTTGTACAGACATGTAGAAAGAGAAAAAAAGTACTGAGGTATGTCACCTTTCAGTCCTCTATCATTTCCCATTGAAATGTTGGTGTCAAGAGTCTCACAGATTGTTGATGCTAAACTCCTGAAGAGAGATGCACTGAAGGCTGTCTGCCAGTAAGATCCAGAGCAGTGAGACTATTAATTTTAATTTGCCATTAAGTTCTTGTACAGAGAGATAAAAAAGATTATACTAATGCCTCAGCTGTTGCATTTGACGTCATATTTTCAGCAAGTGAAGCACCATCAGTGTTGTGTGAACTTGCAAGGGAACCCTGTATTCTGAACTCACTGTACCAGACATACTATGAAGTCAAATCAATGATACTGATCCAAAATGTAAACCAATCCCAAATCTGCTTAAGCAGTACTGCAGACTCTCATTCTAATTTCCATCAAGAGAAATATCTGTCTTAGACTAGTAGGTACCTTCAGAGAGACCTCAACAAGTTAGAGAGTTGGGCAATCACCAACCATATGAAGTTTAACACTGTGAAATGCCAGATTCTGCACTTAAGATGGGGCAACCCTGGATGTACAGACAGACTGGGGAATGAGAGGCTGGAGAGCAGCACTGAGGAAAGCGACCTGGGGGTCCTGGTCAGCAGAAAATTGAACATGAGTCAGTGGTACCCTGGTAGCCAGGAGAGCCAACCCTGTCCTGGGGGGCATCAGGCACAGCATGGCCAGCCAGGCAAGGGAGGGGATTGTCCTGCTCTGCTCGGCACTGGGGCAGCCTCACCTTGAGTGCAGGGGACAGTTTTGGGTGCCACAATACAGAGAGGTCATTAAGGTATGAGAGAGTGTCCAAAGCAAGGCCACGAGGATGGTGAAGGATCTAAAGAGGAAGCCTTATGAGGAGCTGCTGAGGTCACTTGGTCTGTTCAGCCTGAAGAAGAGGAGACTGAGGGGAGACCTCATAGCAGTCATCAATATCCTCATAGAGGGAAGAGGAGGGGCTGGCGCTGATCTCTTCACTCTCATGACCAGTGACAGAAATCGAGGAAATGGCATGAAGCTGAGTCAGGGGAGGGTTAGGTTGGATATCCATGGAAAGGGTGGTTAAACACTGGAACAGGCTCCTCAGGGAAGTGATCACAGCACAAAGCCTAACTGAATTCAAGAAACATTTGCACAACATTCCCGAGCACAGGGCATGACTCCTGGGGTGTCCTGCACAAGGCTAGGTATTGGACTTGATGATCCTGATGGGTCCCTTCCAACTCAGCACATTCTATGATTCTTCATATGCAGCTTAGGTAATTATCCTCAATATAAGAGGGAAACCTAGGCTTCATTTCTAGAACAGGATAAAAATAATTTCTTACAGGGAAGAGAACCTACCTAAGGACCTCAGCTAAGCCTGGACTGCACAGAAACATTAGAGTTCATTGCTTATTATAAAAAAAAAAGGTACATGCAGTTACAGGGAGCAGTACTGCAACACAGTAGTTATTTCATATCTGATTCACATTTTTCAGCCTGGGCAACAGAGATTCGAATCTGTAAAAACATCTCATTAAAAAAACTTTAAAAATAAAGTTATAGAAAATTATATGCTGAAAAAATTTCCAATGACCTTTTTTCTGACTTAATTTCTAAGAAATTAATCTATAAAGGTATTATTTTTGAGCAAGAGTATTGTAACACTCCTATAGAGCCAGAAAATTACTACAACAAATTGAGAGAATGCCTAGGATGGTATATATTGCATAAAAAAACAGAAGTCTAGACTTTACCTCCTGTTGACTGGATGCTGTCTTTTTGGGTAATATGACTCCATATTTTAGTATACAGCCACTACTTATGTCTTCATATTTAGAGCTGCACATGAATACAGCTTTAAAACTGAGTATGAATTCCTGTTTTACTCTAATACAGAGAGTTCTCTTCTGAATAGTCACTGCTGCCTTCCAAAGTTTGTCTTTTAATGACTTTTTAACTGGAAACTTACAAAGGAATGAAAACACAATTTCTCATCAACGCTATTTCTCATTGTTAAAAATTTCTTGCAAAACACTATGTATTGAAAAAGGGCAGACCATGCCTGATTTGTATATTGGCAATTTATTCTACCAAACAATTGGGCTCTACATAAGGCTTTATATCCAGTTTCCAAGAAATAATTTTCAATAAAATGTCAATTTAATTAAAAAGTACTCTTCCTTCCCTGATTTCACATAGATACAACTTCTTTGAGAAGCAAGAAAGCAAAATTTGAGTCTCACAATATACCTTTATTATTCTTCAAACTGCAGGCACCTAGTGTATCAGCATAACTACTGCTAGGTAACAGAAGATTTACTGTCACAGTCATTACCCAAAGAAATACCAAACACTGTCCATCTTGCTTAGATTGTTACCTTTGTGCATTCAATTAATTCTTTCCCAATCACAGTTATGTCTATTAGGAAAAACAGTGTAAGACTGCATTCATTACCTGGTCAGAAAAGGACTGCAGGGAAGAACAGAACTTTAGTAAAATATTTTTGAAGTTAGGTTGTTACAAAATTGCTTTTTACTCAACCCTATACCATCCCAAGTCAAACATGCTTTCCATTTCACTAGTACAATGCATAATAACAAAATACTTCCAAAACAATACACATTTCTATTCTTAAAGGCAGTGAGTGATTTTATCTTAAAAAAAAAAAAAAAAACAAACAACCACAAAACCACTCACAAGGTTTTTTCAACATGGCATTAGAATGTGTCACAACCTTCATGCTCATCCAGGTGGTTATCAATTGATCCTTACCTGTATCACCTGGAAAAATGCTGTGGCAAATAACATTACTAATGCTTTTCTAGGGCCAAAGCACAGTAAAATTCAGCAAAACATAACCATCTCATCTAGAAATACCATTTCCAAACCAAGAAATTGAAAAATTATTGGGGATGAACTGGTCATTCAAACTAGGAAATGAAACTAGAACCTATTTTTTATCTCCACCTTCTGGCAGGTTTTCATGATTTGGGTTCCCTGGCACAGCCTGGCTTCAAAGAAAAATATCAGCAAGGTAATACAGTGAAATAAACTGAAAAGCCAAACAAAAAATAGCTACAAAATTTCACAGCAAGAAATAAGAAAGTAACCAGGATGAAATACAAAACAGTGGCTAAGAGGGAGAAGAAAATAAAAGATGACTCAGAAAAAGACAATTCAGAAATACATTTTATGTCTTTACTGAATGTACACAATACAAAGAATTGCTAATAGTACATGAGACTGTTTACACAGCTTTTACACTGTATTTTTATACTGCTTTTCCATTGTTTTTATGCTTTCCTCACCTGTTTTCATAATGATTTTTTTTTTTTTGTAATTACCCAAATTTACCAGATTCCATGGTCATCTGAAGTAATCCATCAAGAGCACTGGAAAGCAGACTTGTACTGGATACTTTTAGGTGACTTAATATGACAGGCACACATTGGTATTCCAAAAATAAGGCCTTCCCTTCATCTGTCTTCAGGTCTACACGAAGGGACTGAAATGCCTGAGCCAGGTAATCCACTGAAAATATCAGAATACAGGCAATAAGACTTCTATAATCATTGTTTCATTAAGCCATGTGAACAACTATGTGACAGCTACCATGGCAGGCATACACTTAAAAGTTAAATAGCTGAAACTACTGAATTTACTTTTTATTTAAAGACACCCTATGCCTATTTTTATTCCTTAACAATCCACTGTGAGTGGAGAAAAAATTTACCTACAATTCATATGTTTAAGAAAAAATACACTTACAAATGTAAAGTCCTGCAAATATTTTGTAAAAGAGGAAAGGAAATACAAACTCACATAGTTTGAGAAAACGCTGGTTTCAACATCTGGGAAATCTCTATTAAGGGAGTCAGTGGCTGATTTTTCTGAGTGAGAGCAATTATTCTCATGAGAGCAACTAGTCCCATTCCTTCTATAAAAAGCTGTAGTTTCAGTATAAACATTTTATATTCTCATCCATTCTGAGAAATTATACAAAGGATGTAGATTAAGTGAACCAATATATTTTCTTAACTTCCTGCTGTCAAATCTTCCTCAGTATCTTGGAATTGTATTGATCCTTTGGAGCACAGAAAATTAAGTACAAGGAAACAGTCATCCTACTGCATAAGTTTAACTAGGGTGCCATCTGCTGGATACTGCCATTTTGAAGGAATGAGGACATATGTTCAAACCAAATCTGCTATTTTATCACCACATCATTAGTGCCATGTGGTCAGAGTGATCAAAATTCATACACGGTGATATCTGACATATGTTTAACAACAGATCATATTTTCTGTGCTACAGCAGCCAGCAGTACAAAGCAACTATGAAAAGCTAAACGAATTCATTCTAATCAGAAGTGTTCATCTGCTTAGGGTAAATCAGTCTCTGCAATGACTAGTTTTTTATTTCAATTCTTTTTGCATTGTTTTTATCAAACATTCCTAGAATGTGAGTCTCAGTTTGAGGCTAATTATCATACTTCACCAAAATATGTTGACTGAAATAATTCCCTCCAACAGCTGGAACACTGTGTTAATTCATGAATGATGCCAGGATGGCATTCCACCATATTTTATTCCCATATTTACTATATTACTATAGTACTATATTTACTATATTACTATAGTACTATATATATAGTACTATATACTATATATACTATATAGTATATATAGTACTATATATACTATAGTACTATATATATAGTAATATATTATAAATATTACTATAGTACTATATTTACTATATTACTATAGTTCCCATATTTACTATGGGAAATAAAATATTTCCCATAGTAATAAAATAAATATGGGAATATTTACATTGTGAGTAAATATTCACATATGTAAATACTCACAATGTAAATACTACACAAGTCATTAAGCATAAAAACATACTAATATGCTTAAACATCAAATCCAGAAGCACAACTTCCATGAATAAAAACTCTATTCATTATTTATGCATTTAAAATATTAGGCATTCCGGTTTCGTGTCAATCCGGGTGCCACAGATAGTAGCAATTTTGTGACGTGGATTTCTGCTTTCTATGAAATGCCCCAGAATTAAACATATTTAATGGAAGAGACTAAAAAAAATCAGATTCCAAAGCAGGCATCTAATTTTGACATTTTTGCATGGTATCTCAGAATTACCTTGAAAATTAACATTTCTGTAACCTGTATCAATTTCTTTGTGTTATTGACAAAAGAAACATGTTACTTGTAAAGATATTTTAAAATACAAACCATTCGGAGGAAAAACGGTAGCAAAAATAGAAATATGGGATCATTTAGGTTAGCATCTAGTCCAACCTTCCTTTCAAAAGCAGAACCATCTATGAGATTAGGTTAGATTGCTCAATTGTAATCCCACGAAAAAATTACTTGCTATCAAAATGATCCATGCTTTTTAGAGTGTCTTTGAAAAGGGAGAAATATGTGGTTACTACCACAAAGGGCTGGAAAAGAGTTATAGAGATGTTTGTTCTTATGCTATCCTTGTAAAATTTATTCTTGCAGAATATCCCAGTTATGCAGACACACAGTACTGCTAAGTTGCTGCAGGTAAGCACAATCACATCTTACACCTGCTCTTAATAGTATGGAATTACATTTCTGCCTGACTTCCATAAAAAAGGATCCGTAACACCTTGTTCCTTGTTTCTCCTCAAGAAAGACAAGACTTCATAACTGAAGGTAGCAGTTAACAAAACATCTGAGAGAAGAATTATCTTATTCTTTGAGTTGTATTTTCCACATCTTTTCTCACACTGTCCAGACACAATCTGATTTGTGTAATCTCGCAGTGTTTACTTTGAAACTTTTATCTTCTTCCCGCTCTGCAGAAATGCTGACTTGTCTGACAGTTCATTACATTAAAAAAACCACATAAATTCTAACATAAAATTAATAATAGCAAGATTCACACTTGTATATTTTGCTTCACAATATCCAAGTAAAATCACTTTTCACTAATAAAGCACAATAGACTCTACAGTATCATTAAAATGCTTTTTGTCCAGGCATGACTGAAATAGATAAATTAATATAAAAAAAAAATCTCGACTTACCTTGTTTCACTGTTTTAAGCACAATCAAAGTTGACAGAAACCTCAGAGGCATACAGAAACTCTTAAAGAAAGCTGCTGACTTTGATTTACTTTCTGTAGACTGTTCAGAAGAACTGTGTGGGTTTCCCTTACTCACTATGCCTTTGAAAATATCTTCGCCAAGTCTCCTTATGGTTGATCTCATTGTTGTGTGCTGCTTCAAACAGTGCATATAGTTAGTGCAAACATTTTAACTTGACATACATATGTTCTCCATGCAATTAAATATTAAATTGCAAATGCTTTGACAATGTATAGGAATATAATCAGTATAGGAGATACTGCTTTGTTTCAAAAGCTGTTGAACAATATTAACATGGTGCCTTATCAATACACATGGTGCCTTATCAATACACACTTCAGCAAGAGATTAATTAGTGAAGGTCCTAGATACTCTGACGTTATTTAAGTTGCCTCTGGTTCCAGAAAAAGCTGTTTCAGTTAACTCAATTTTGTAAGCTTGCCTGAAGTCATATCCTTTAAAAGCATTTACAGAATCAAGGTCTAAATATGAAGCTTAAGAACACTGTAGAAGTAACATCCACTAGATTTTCATCATAAACTCTATAGAAATATTTCTACAGAATCAAACTTCACAATATTCTTATTTAAAATATAGTTACTTATTAGAACTAAACCAAACATCTTACTATTGTATTGAATTTAAACTCAGGATATTTACAAAGTTTTTAGCATTTGATTTAGCAAAATAACATTGACAGTACTATGCTGGGTCTTTACAGTATGACTGTCTTTTTCTTTATTATATTGCTAAATATTTTCTTATGGCAGTCTGGTCAAAAAGAGCAAGGAATGTCTTGTGGTTAGACACCAAGCAGAGGACAGAAAAATCAAAACTTCTTCACTGCTTTGCTACTCACTTCCATCACTTTCAACAAATCTCATTCATAAAATACACAATAAAGTAACTGCCTTCTCTAGGGCAAGTTTTGTTAATACATAGGCAAAAATATAGTTTCAGATGTGCTTAGAGAGATCACATACTTAGGGAAACTACATTTAGATACACAGGACAAAATTCAATTTAACTTGAAAAAGAATTTGTTTTTCATTGCCACCTGTCTGTGGTCAGCACTATGAATTTATGTTTTACAAAGACAGCAGTCTCTTTTCTATATGCTACCTGAAAACATCCATTTTTCTTATGTATTTAATATGCAAAATCCATTCATATCTTCTGTGATTTTTTTTTAAAACATACTGCATGAGGACCACTTGTTTTACCTGTATATCAGTGTCTAACTGTCTTATAGACCAGTAAATAAATTTAATCACAGAGACATGCAGTTTAGGATTCACATATGGCATCCACTGGAGTTGCTCAGTAGCTATAGGCAAAAGCTGAAAAATATACAGAAATAGAATTACATGCAGTATATGAACTATTCTATAAGCTAAGTGTAAGTGAAAAACAAACAAACAAATCTCCTAACTTGGAGTTTATCAGATTACGTATGCAAATATTCTCTGGGCAGATCCAGTACAGCTAACAGAATTACATGCATACACAGGTTTTAAATTTTATATAGGTTTACATGTGGGAGTGGAGACACATTTGAGCTCAGTCTGAGTAAATCCAATCACAGTGCCTACAGATCCTTTATATAATGAATAAATACAACAAAGTGAATTTTTTGAACATGTCACCAATTTCTAAATCTTGATATCACAAGAAAAAACAATAGAGGTGTTAAAATTCAGCATAGCATCACCTTTTGTTGGTGATGAATTGAAATTTTAATATCTAAATAGGCATAAAAATATTGCAAATTTGACCCTTGATGTCCTTAAAACAATGTATCACACATAATACACAAGAAAAGCTATCACCTCATAGAAGTCACTTGAAATAAAATGCTGAAGCTCTTAGGTTGAGACAGGACACCACATTTTTTATTAAAAATTATCTGTATTCTTTACAAATGACAAATTATCTGTTATAACTCACTGCTGGAATGAATATTGACTAACTAACAAGTATTTTTTTTTAATTACATGCTGACCTGTTATACTCTCAGAATCATTTAAAGCACAGCAAAATCTGAAAACATTAACACAAGCAAACAACCCAAATCCCTTTACCTTCATACACTTTTCCTGAGTACAGGGGTTCTTTGAGCTCTGGGTAACCCTAGGTTTATGACTGCCCTCTCTTTCTTCTTGAGTTTTTATTTTGCTAAGATGCTGGTCAGAGATCCAATCCATAAGATAAGTTAAGAGCTCATAGACTTGGGAATTCAATGGTAGCTGTAATATATTCACACATCATCAGATATTTCAGCTTTCAATTTAATGCTTTTTCTAAGCTAAAACAGTAACAGACTGAAATACGTGACAGTACATTAGCTATGAAATATTATGCATAATAGAAAGGATGAGAATTTTATGCCTGATAAAATCTGAGAGGTGAGTTACTGCAGTGTGAGCTTGTGAAAAATGTATTTAAGCAGACAGTGATCTTGTGTGCTCTGGCCTTGTGTGCCATGTGTGCTCTGCTGGGCCTTGTACCTAGGGTCTGAGAAGCCTGTATAGTATGAATGTAACTGTAACTTACAGTATCTCTGGGAAAGGTAAACTGTATGCAGATCAAAGGTTGGAAGGTGGCAGTCCTGACTGGGGGACTCCTGTACATCAAGGAGTCAAAGATCCACACCACAGTTAACTTGAGCAGGTGCAGTCTGTGCTGTGCTGCACAGACCAACCAACTGCACAGTTAATCCTGTGCCTGACTGCAGGATAAACTCAGGCAGCTCCCTCTCAGTACTGCTGATCCTGTCTGGCCTTGGCCTTGTCTAAAAGGCAACAAGTTCTTCTCCCATGAACGTCCTTCATGAACAGAGTTGTTTTTTTCCAAGAAAATGATATATTTGTTGAGTGGCCAAAAAGGAGGGGCATCTTTCAATGGGCAGGCTCTGCTCAGCATGCCCTGGGAAAAGTCCACCAGGGCTCCATTTGATGCTGCACAAATACAATTTTCCCAGTATCTAACGGGACACAAGATTTACTCTCTCTCTATATTCCTCCTCTTACTCTGTCTTATTTTAATAGCTATTAAATTAAGCCATTTGTTGTCAGTCTTTCTTATAAGGACCCAGAAGGAACCTTGCAGTGTTTCTTTCTCTTTCTCTCACACCTCACTCCCCAGTGCAAAACAAACACCTATTGTGATCATTTCTGGGTGGGAAAATGTATACCCATAATTTATTTTGTACTTGGTCAAATGGTAGTAAAACAGCTTGGGAAAAAAATATTAATACAGAATCACTACACTTTGTAATTCTGGACAAATTAAATACAGGAGAAAACAAGTCTTTAAAGTCCTTCACATGGGGAAATTCTTATTTCAATACACTAGACCTACTTTGTTTCATTTCTTGCAATCCACTGTCGATAAATTTAATTGGGTAACTAGTATTGTTTAAAAAAAGAACAAAGACTTATTGGAACTCTAATCTTGGCTCTACTACACTGCAATGAAATACTCTACAAAAGAAATTCAGAGATACCTGAAGACAGGCTGCATGAACAATTCCCTAATGACCTCAAAACTTTTCTTCTATCTACCTTCAGATAACTCTTTTCCTCTTCACTCAGAACTGTAACTACTGATACTATTTATATTTCATGTGCAACCAAAGTATGCTAAAACCTATATAAAGAGAATTTGTTGGCTATATATAGACACCACAGTCTTAAGGCATTCATTGTAAATCAATTAGATAGGGTGATGTGAATACCTCTCATTTCACAGTTTACCTCTAGTTGGAAAAAAACAGCATAACCAGCTGGGAGATGTTGGCAGAGTAATACCATAAATGGAACTACATGGAGACAGAAAGAATTTAATTAAGTGATGTAAGAAGGTTTTTTAGGGAAAAACCGTGATTGCTTTGGAACTGTGAATCAACACTGCATTTAATCTCCATCCTTCAGTAAAGATTATTTCTCAAAAAAATAATAGTAGTATACCACTTTTGGTTTAGAAGATTAAGGTTCTTCATTGGATACAGCTTTTAACCTGGTGTTATTCCTGAGGATAGTGCTGTTCTGTAGTAGTAACCAGAATGAGTCTAAGATTCGTTCTGACACAGCAAAAGAAACCTGTGACAGTGGATGCAGGTTATAATTCTAATTGGCAGATGAAAGATAACATGGTATAAGGAGGAAAACTTGCTATAGAAATAAAAATATACACATATGCATATACATAAGCAATATGAAATCCAAGACATATTTTCAGCAACAAGCTTAATTCTTTGTTAAATGTGGGTTTTCCCCCAATATAGTCTGTTTCTCTTAGTGTAACTCATAAAATAAAATTAGAAGCTACATTTTGCAATTTCTTGCATATGCACAGAGAGAACGTTACACTGCCTAGTGTCTTCCAAATGAAAAGATTCAAGACTTCTGCTTAATTCTTACCACAGCAGTTCTTGATGTTGCCATCACTTTCTCCTGTTTCACAGGTTTGCCTTCTTTCATCACTTGACACAAGTCATTAGATTTCCGTACCTTTGAAAATTCATGCTTCCTCTAAACAAAATATAACATTGAATTATATTTCACTGGTTACCTATAAAATCAGGTAAATGTAAGAACAAACCTTACTTGTAGATTTTCTAAACGAGCTTTTGCTTTTCGTGCTTGACCTTCCAAATTCTTGTTCAACTCAGTTACATCACTTAACTGGAAGAAGCAGAAAATATTAAACTGTCAGTGAATTCAAAACTCGTGTCTTGACTTAATTATCACATTGAAGTAACTTAATGTTGTTGAGCAGCTAAATTATTTAAGTTTTTTCTTATTAGCATGAAAAGTGATAGAAACAAAATCATAATCCATTTCCCTCAACAAATTACAGAATCATAGACTGGTTAAGATTTGAGAGCACCTCTGGAAGGCATCTGGTCCAACCCCCAGCTCAAGATGGGCCAGGAGGAACTGGCTGTTATGTCCAGACAGCTTTTGAAGAACTCCAATGTGTTAGACTCCGATCACCTCCGTGGGCAAGCTGGTCCAGGATAAGTAAGACAGTAGCAGTACCTCTTTGTTGACCTGCAGCCCAACCTTTCAGAGTGCAGGGGAAGAATAAGCGCTACAATGACACTCTAGATATACAGGCACTTCACATTTGATTACTTTTCATGAAGAAGTGACAAAAATGCACAAATTCAATAATGTTATCATAGTCTTGTTAATGGGAAGGCAGTTATTGACCATGCTAAAAAAACAGTTTGTTTGGCGAGAAAAAGATCAGGAAAACTGCCACCTCTATTTAAATAAAAAAAACCCCATGCTTTATCCATACAACAATAAACAGCATGATCATCACAGAAGCCCTCTGCACAGAAATGCAAAGGTTTTATAGTGAGAGGAAATAACGAGACAGATGCATTGCATCAGAACAATCAACATCCTAGGAGTTAGGTCTGACTTTCTTAAGGGAAAGAATAAGGCTCTGCTGTAGATTTTTATTGTATTCAGATTATCAGAACATTAATTAGGTCAATGAATAAGCAATGCTCAAATCATTTAGATAATTTGTGTATCACCATTTTAGATCAGACTTAACAATCAAGAGAGACAAATTCCTACTCTATGCATTACTATGAAACACACTATTCTAGTTTACAAATTGAGAAAGTACTGCCTTCGTTAAAATTTGCAAAAATAACTGAAAATACTGATCAAACAGTAGAAGTTAGAAATGAACATTCTACTTTTTACTTTATAGAAACAGCATAGCAATTTGGCACAACAAATGCACAGGGTAGATTCCATTACACCACAAAATATTTTCTTTCCATCCATTCTCAATGGATTTTCCCTTCCTAACAATTGGCTGTTGCTAGTGAGTCAGTGGAATAAATCCGACTTCTTTTTTATATTGTAAAAGGTCAGAAAGGCTAAATTTCAAGTACTAGAAACAGATGAGAAAAATACTTTCAGTCATTCATACAGTTCTTGTCTTAGAGAAACGAAAGATCAGCAATTCTGCAAACTCAAGCTGCTCAAATATGTAAAATTGTTGACTGTAACTTGTAGAATTACTTATGACAGGAAATAATAAAGTTTACCTGCTTTCTTAAAGAGTCATTCACATCCCTCAAGCTGTCAAATGACGACTTCAGCCTCCTATTTTCTTTAGTTATTTCTCTCAAGGCTTCTGTCAGCTGCTTAACTTCTGCCTCATGTTGCTGTAGAAATATCAAATTTAAGAATATGTTTTAAAAGAGACTATTCTAGAAACAGGAAGTTCCAGTTAAGTGTTAAAAGAGTTGGACAGACTTTCTAATATGAAGTTCTTCATGTCCAAATTTGCATGTTCAGTCAGCAGTGAGAAAAACAAGCTCTGTACTGCCTATTAAGAAGGATCTATACAGAAACCGAGAGCAATATGCACAGCCTATAGCTCCTATCGCTGGCTATTCTACCCAGACCAACTAACATATGTATATTTCTCAAACAATTCAGATGTGGGATGCATTTGTGAACTAAAATCAATGACAAAGCTTTTACCTACAGCTCATTCTTCCAAATATTTACAAAAAAGTTGTGACTGTGTTTTGGGGTTTCAACTCATGTTTCTGCCTTTGCTTACTCTGAATCATGCAGAGTGAGAAACTAATCCTACGCCTTGTAGAGACTGGGGATCTGGTTTACAACACAAGCATATGAATTATTACATACAACCTGCATATCCACTGCCATTCATCTCTTATGCCTGAAATTTGTTTTCTGTTTAATCTTCTCTGGACCTTAGATTTAAGTACCTCAGATTTGGTAAAACAGCAAGGTTTTATTTTACTGAAGATATTCCAGCTTTCACTTCTCCCCTTCCATGAATTCACTCTTCTTCACTACTCTTTCTTTCCATAGCCCCAAAGTTAGGTTGGTCTTCCTCCGAACTTTTTGAGTCTTTGTTTGCTAGTACTCTCTGCAATAGGTGTTATGTCATAAGACCTCAATGTGTCTTAAAGCATTCCCAAGGAAATCCACTGCAACTACAGCTAATGCAAAGATACTCATTTAACTTACACACAATTACAGATAGACCACATTTTTTCTCTAATATTACATAGCTTTCACATAGTCACATAGCTTTCAGTATTTTACAAAAAAATTAACTCCTTTCTCTAACTTGTAACTGTAAAATGTACTACACATCAGACAAGTAAATGCACCATTCTGAAACAGAAGTCATACAAAAACTCTAGCAATAACGTTCAGTACTTTTTATTTAAATCTTTCCTTTGGGAATTTCATGGGCTTCAAAGAAATAAGCAGGATTTCCAGCAAACATGTGATGGCTTAAGATAACTACAAATGAGTTAAAGAGCACATAGAGCAATATCTATCATTAAATATACTATTTCACCTCTTTCATAGCTGCAATTTTTGTGTGAACTTCTTCCTCAACACCTCTTATTTTAGCCAAAGCTGCTTCGTGTTGAAAAAACAATGCTTCTTGTTCTGTTAGACAATGCTCTCGTTTCTGCAGTTGCAGAGCATACTCCTGCTGTGCTGAACTTTCTCTCTGTATCAAGAAAAAAAAATGTTAAACTACTTTAGAAACCCATGTGAAGTTTTCCCAAATTATGCTGAATTTAAAATTTTGTCCCAGAGATACGTTTAGCTCTTTATGAAATTATAGTTACACAAGAGCTTACTAATACAAAGTATCCTGACAGGCAGCTCTGTTCAGTTTCCTCCCACATTAGCCCAGAAGACCTCCACGTGCATTGGAATGGCTCAGCCTCCCAAAATGCAAAATTCAACTCTACATTGTTGCTCTAGAATATTAAACTTTGGCTTTTGCTTCCAAAATATTTGGATAATGGTATTAACTGTAAGACAGAACAGTGTCTGATGTGACTGCCTGTGTTGAACACTAGATTAATGATATTGTTTCTTCAACTAATGAGAAGCATCCCTGAAAAACCGGTGATGAAAACAGAGATACAAAATTATTTTTATCTCAAATGTTGCAAAAGACAAGTATGGCAGGGAATCCAGCAGAAGCTTATGAACTATTACAGAGTAAAACCATATAAGACTATTAGTAGCCTAAAGCTGCTGGGGACAAACTGGTGGAATGAATAGAGAGATTTTGGAGGAGGCTATGAAGGCAAGTGCTTTGGAATGCCTAGAGTCAGGAGAACAGTTTCAGATGTTCTCAAGAGAAGCAATGCTTGTGAGTGCTTCCCTCTACACACACAGTGTCTAACAGACAGTCTTGGATGTAGAAACACTGTGTTCCAACTCCCTCAAGCTGAATCTGCCCACCTACCCATCTACCTGGTCAACCCAAAATTCAAGTCAAAGCATCATTACTGAATCACTGAATTAATCTAGAGGAAGATGAAAACACAGATTTAGTATATAAGTAACTGTGATTAATATAAAGTAATAGTAAAAAATATTAGTCTTAATATATAAGTAAGTTTTACTATATAAGTAATTCAAATTTCTTTCTCAAAAGTGAGAATATTCACAGCATTATTCAAAAAAAATTTGAAGGTGATTCCAGTTCTTACCTGGAGCTTCTGATGTATGACAAATAATTCATTGTAAATTTGACTGATGTGAGGTGGTATTAAACCTTGCCTATTGCATGCCTGAGCACCAGTTCCATGCACAATTTTCTTTAACAAACCATGGTTGATAATTTGGTCCATATTTTCTTGAGTATTTGCAGACAAATGAGATGGTAAAGTGAGGCCTGTCAACATGAGAAAAAAATGCATTTTACATTAAAAAATCACTCCTAGCTAAATATTGATATGATAGTTGTACAAAACCAGCAAAAATACGTTCTAGGAATTCCGAGTTACAAGTACAGAGCGAGACATATTAAAATGTGAAAGCAATCTAAAGAATTACAGAGACTTATCAAAGTTCTCGCTACATTATTTATTCAAACTGATCAAGAATCAACAGTTTTATAAGTAAAACCCTCCACTGCAGTATAGAAATCCCAGAGATATCTGTATGGAATCTATGCACAGACTGAATCATGTCACCAAAATCTCCTATTATTTTTGTAAGGGCTTCATGCAAGTGATTTGCTGCTGATTAGACCTTAGCCTGACATCTAAGAAAACAGGACAAGACTTAAGAAACTACTGGATGCCACATGAGAAAATAATGTTAGTATTGCTTCAAGTACGTCTCAACCTCATAAAATAATTCTAAAGAAAGTAGTCATGTGAAAGATAAAGTCCCCACATTAAAATACATTTCAGGTGACTAGTGTATTTCTGAATTGAACAGAAATACATTTACTAGGAAGTTTTTTAAGTTACATGTTATACTTCACAGAGAGTTGTAAGAATGCAAAAAATTAAGTCTTTATTACCTGTTCCCGTGTATATAGCTGTATTTTGTATTGCATCAGTTTCAGAGCAAATAATGCTGCTTTCTTCTATGTCTAGACCACTTGAACCACAAAAATAATCTTGCTCATCATCAAAACTAAAAGTACAAAAGAACACTAAATTACTCAATTCCTTTCTAACATGATACATGACAGAGACTGAAACAAGTCTGTATAAAAAGGCAAACATTGCTTAATGTAAGACTTTGTTACTTTACTGATAACAAAGAGCAGAGTTAAATCATTTGGATGAAAGGCATTATTACTCAGAAATCTCAACCACAGAAATTACATATTGCTGACTTAAAAGTTGTTAAAATAACTAGGCTTTTCATGCTGTAAGCACATGTAAATAACAGGTAAAACCAACACTCTCACCACAAACCACCAAATTCCTGGAGAATGAAAAATACAATCCCTCTTTTAAAATTATATTTTCCTGTTTGGTGTAAAATAGCCCTTAAAAGAGATTTCTTGGCATTTAGAATTGAATTATCTCTAAATAAACATAAATCTGTTTATCAGTCTGTGCTACTTCTTTCCTCCTAGTTAATTCTTTTATCACCTAGTTAAGTTTACGTCATTCCTGTATCCCCTTAGCAATTCCAAAATACAAAGGATTAGAAAGTGAAACAATATTCCTCATCAAAATCAACATCCTCATTATTGCATTAATTAGCTACAAACAGTTCTTTACTTAATAAGAAAACAAGAAACTTAAAACAACTTTTGCACAGTCCAAATACATCTGTATTATTTGGAGTTTTATGAGAAAAAAAGTAATAAAGGAAAAATAAAAACATCTCCTACCAATCCAAGTTTTTCAAACTTTTCTGGAAATCACTAGATCTGATGCCATTTTCTCTTCCAGTTTCAGTAAGTTCTGACTCTAAAGAACAATTTGATAAAGAAATAGTTATATTTTTCAGTGAGCTGTCAGTGCCACCTGAAATATATAAAATTGTAACAATTTCGCATTTCAGAAGCTGATATTAAGAAATCAATAAGGACTTATTATAAGTACTTGCCACGTTGTCCATGTAGGTTTAAGAACCAAAACCACCAATGATGCAGCCTGACAAATTATGAACTTAATTATAACAGCTTAAGCCATAGTAAGAATTATTCATTATTTAGCTTATGATTTGTCTTCCTTGAATTTTAGAGCTTGTCTGCCTATAGAAATTTTTCTGTAACGGAAGTCTTACAAATACATTGATTTAGCTTGCTGTCTACTTGCACCAGTTTCTGAAAGAGACCAAATGTGTTCTAAATATTAAACATTTATGTATCTTTAAATTAAAGCTAAATACATGCATTATGAAATAGACTGCTACCAACTAATTCAAGCAGGACTTAGAGACAAACAGGCTGTGAACCATTGTTCCCAAACATCCTTTGTGCTCTTTACTTGTTAACATTCCCAGGCTGGCTCCCAGTTATCACAACGCCCTGATCAAGATTACCTATCTATTTAAAATGAGAAAATACAAAACTAAATAAACTTAGGAACAATAAGCTTTAGTGTATGTTTTCCCTGTAAAAGATATCAAAGTACCATTGCTTTGTATTACCTTTGTAAACTAGGGAGCTTCTGCTTTTACATTTGGTATGCAATGCTCCTGAGAGGCAATCCTACAAGAAAGCACAAAACCATTGTACTCTAGTCAGAATTTTCATGGAAAAAGTATGTTACAACTTACTGGTTTAACAGTTAAACTGTCACACTTTGTGACAGAATTTTTACTACAAACTACTGGCTTTGAAAAGAGAGGGTTTTTTAATAGATAAATGTAAATGGTCCTCATATTAACATAAAGGGCAAATATATTCTCCACAGTCTAATAACAAAATACTCGTAATGCTCTATGTTAGAATCTTTAAGAAACTATAAAGCACTATGAAGACAGTAACATAAAATAAAGGCATGAATGTAGACAGGTAATTGTGGAAACAGTGCCATCTACCTTCATATCTAGGCCTTTTTTTAATGCCGAAGTTTCCTGCTCTACTTTTTCTTACTAATTTATAAGTACGTACTAAAAAAGTGAATGACAGAAATTTTAGGCTACAACCAAAATCAATTAAATGCACATTACAAAATATCAGACTCAAGGCAGCTCTCATGATCGTACTTGTTTCACTGCATCTCTCTGCTATGCTCTAGACCAAGTGATCAACTGCTGTATGTTCCTGCCCTTGAACAACTACTTTTCAATGAAATAACAAAGCACAGAAACACATAAACACTCCTTCCTTGCAAGCATTAAAGCCTCAGTACAAGTCTTTTAAAAATAAGTTTTTCAAATTACTTTAAAGTACAGTTCTGTAATTCAAAACAGAATATTCCCCAAGAAAAATTCCCCAGAGAATCTAGAACACCATCAAATGCTATTCAAGTTGCAAATCCTTCTGCAAGAACTAAGGGCACATACAGCCTGATTTTAGCTCAAAATCTTCATATCACATTCGAGATGGCTCCTGATCCTAAAACGGCAAGCTACTCTTCCTAAGAAAAAAAAAAGGCTGGGTTTTGTATTCACTGATGATTCCCAGGACTAACTCAGGATCCCAATCTAACTATGTACCTAACTCAATTTCAATCTCTCCTAATCTTTGGTTGCTCGTGGGTATTCTTCCACCATATTTCTTCCCCTTGCAGCATGAGTCTGAGCATTTAAGGCCTGTTATCGCCCAGACACACTGGAAGCATTTGACCCAGGGAATACAGAGGGATGAAAACAACTGCAAAAATTTGTTTTACTGAAAGATAAGCAGAATTCAGGCAAAAGAAAGTTGCCTGGCCAGCAAGCACTCCTTCTGCCAAGTATCAAAGACTTCTGAAACACCACAATGGGGGGTCTGTGGTGCTGAATTTTTAGGCAGATCAGCAGATCACTTTTGACTTGTCAGCACCGCTCCTTCATTCATCTGAGTGCAAAGAACCCAGCCTTCTATGCGTAAAATAACTTTGCCAAACCTTGGCAAGGGACTGACACCCATCATAATTAACGGCCTGGTCATTGCAGCAGTCTCTAATGAACCATGGGTTTGATTCCTGATTGACTAGATATGGAACAATTTCCTGCTCTCTCAACAGAGCTAATCACTAAGCTTTACAAAAAAAAAAAATCACAAATACCCCTAATACCTTCGAAGTAAGGCTGTCAATTACTGTGGCAAAAAAAAAAAAAAAAAAAAAGAAAAAAAAAAAAAAGAAAAATGAGTTATCCTATTATATACACTTCATACAAGCTTAATATACTTCTAAGAGGATTCACATATTTTCTCACTCAACGGGCAGGCACCAGGTCTTAGGCAAAACCTGTACGCTAAACTGTGTCTTGGCACCACGGAGAATCTGGAATTGCAATTTCCAGGGAAATTTCCTCCTCAGACAAAGAGGACTCTTCAGCACTTCAACTCTAAGGCAATCGGAGCGTGCGGTGAGGGACAGGAGCAGCAAGAGCACGTAACCTGCTCAAGTCTGTTTAAACCCCTCCTGTCGCGCACTGCCCCGCTCCGCAGCAGTACGGCACCCACAATGAACCCGAGGCAGCCGACAGGCCCCCCACCCTCCATCTCTCCAAACACTCCAGGGACGCGGCGAGGAGGAAATGGCTTTTCTGCCGCCTCCTCCTCCCCGCAGGCCGCCCGCCCCGGCCCCGTCTCACCCCCGCCGGCCCCTGCGGGCAGCGCCGCTGCAGCCCCCGGGCGGAGCGGCCGCGGCCGGGCCCCGGGCCCGCCATGGCGGCACCGCCGCGCGCGAACCAACCGCCACGAGCCGCGCAGGCGCACTCGGGGCCGCGGGCAGCCCCCGGGCAGGGCAGGGGGAGCGCACATCATCATCACCATCATCACCATCACCATCATCAAACACACCGCTCCTCTCCACCCCCGGCACAGCGCGGCCTCGCGTCCAACCGCGACCGAACAGCTCTCCGACAACTGGACCACGCGGTGCCACCTCCTTATACACCTCCAGCGACGGCGATTCCAACACAGCCGGGGGCCGCCCGTGCCGATGCCCAATCAGCCTTTCTCGGAAGAAATTCATCCTGCTGTCCTACCTGAACCTGCCCTCGCACAGCGCAAGTCCAGCCCTGTCTACGTCCTATTGTCTCGTCGCTGGTTGCCCCAGCTCCAGGCTCCTTTGAGTGGTTGTACAAAGCAGTAAGGTCCCTGAGGACCCCTGAAGATGTATTACTGCGATCCTTTAAAAATAAATAAACTCCCAAATAAAGCTAACATAAAAGTGTGTTGCCAGCACCGAGCTGTAGAGTACCAGTTTAAATGAACCCCGCGTTTACCCATGCATACTCACTCTTGAGAGGCGAAGTTGTAAAAGGTACAAGCACGCTGGAATACAGAAGCTAGAGCCTGCAGCAAGGTCAGAGAAGCTGGCCACAGCTAGTAAACACTGAGCAGAGTCAGAGGGTTATACTTGAAGTATGTCAGGTAAAATACCAGCGCTAAGTAGATAATTTTCATTAAGCCAAGTTTTTTAGAAATAGTTTAAACACAAAAACAAATGTGGCATTATTGCTCTAGCAAAACACTGATCAATCATTAAAAAACTATGCAGACAGAACAAACCAACACCTACCTGGCGCAGCCTGCTTTCTGCACACTGCAATACCCATTACCTTTCAAAGGCCTTCAGTGTACTGTCCAACAATTTGCAACTACAATCTGCATATTCAAAAGAGCTTCATGAGAGCAAGAACCAAGTTATGCAAGTTATCTTCTTTTAAACAAACCAAAGAGAAGACAAGACATTTATTTTAACAAGACTAGGATTTAATTTTTAAAATTTGACACTTAATACAAATATGTCAGGATAACACAAATACACCTGAAATATGCCAGTGCCTGAACTTTATTTACCATGCAAAAAAATTAATTAGAACACATAAAAAATTCAACTATAGCCTGTAATTTTACATTTATACATCAGAAGTGTCCATTTTAAGAAGTTGAAATAACTAGTCAATAACATCTAAGTACTGATTTATACTGCAAAAACATCTGTATACTCAGAGAAATAATTCTATATTTGCCCACAGTCTGTAATGACAATTCTTCCATTTACTAGCCCTTTAGGAGAACCAAAGGATTCGATCTTTTTCACAACATCCATTCCATCTTTCACAAACCCAAATACCACATGCTTGAAGTCCAAGTGTTCTGCTTTTTTAAGTGTTATAAAGAATTGAGAATTATTTGTATCCCTGCCCTTATTTGCCATTGACAACAATCCAGGACCAGTGTGTTTCACTGTGAAATTCTCATCTTCAAATGCTGTTCCATAAATTGACCGTCCACCTGTTCCATCATGGTTAGTTATATCTCCTCCCTAAAAAAAAATCCAAAAAAAAAAACCAACAAAACAGACAGACATAGCATTAACTGAAAAGTCCTAAAACACAACCCAAAAGTTTTATTTCCTTTCAACAGTAAAGACTTTGTTTTGGAAGAAATCTTCATTTTCACAAGTATCAATATCTGCTTAGATGTAGGGCTTCCCAGCTTCAGCAGGTTTGTTCATGGTAAGGGAAGCAGTAGTAGAAGGTGTATCCCTTGTTTATTCTGAACACAGCACTTTATCTTCCTGCTCCCCATGGTGACATTCCTCTAGGCCTGTCATTCCTACTATCTGCATGGCTTGGCCCTGGAAGCTGCCTGGACCTGCATTAACTCACTGAAGGCCTGTCCTTGCTTAGTCCCTGCAGGCACAGAATTAATCACCTGAAAAAAGGTTAACAAAGCAGTGACCAGTAATTCCATACAGCTTTGCCACATAACTGGTTGAGCAGCATGGTAAGTGTGTCTTCTATCTTTCTGGAAGGTAGCAAACTTCTGGTTCCTGATAATTTGAGTATACACATAAAGGTGACAGTGCAAATTGTATCTGTACAGCCTTAGTTCTCATTGAAGAGCTTCTCACTGTACCTCAAGAAAGTTCAGCCAAGCAAAGCAAACTTAAAATATACTCATTTAATGTGATAAAAGTTCACTTTATCAAGGCACACATGGTGCAGTTAATTGCTTTAAAAGAAAGTCTGCTCCTTTCTAGACTGTGGAATACCCTGAAATAAGCTTAAATCCTAAATGAGTTTATCAGAAAGGCACAAGGGTTTAACAAAAGAAGCATTAAGTGCATACTTCAGACACACATAGATAGCCAATAGAAAGACAGACTAATATTTTATTCTGGTGACAAGCCATTCATATACTATCACAGAATGGTTTACATTGGAAAGGCCCTTTAGGATCACCTAGAACTCCCCTGCCATGGGCAAGGACACCTAGAAATAGGACCAGGCTGCTCAGAGCTCCATCCAGCCTGGTCTAGAACACTGATAGGGATAAGGCATCTACAGCTTCTCTGGGCAACTTGTTCCAGTGTCCCACCACCCTCACAGCAAACTTTCTCCTAACATCTATTCTGAACCTACTCTCTTTTACCTAGAAGCCATTCCCCCCCATGTCCTGTGACTACATGCGCTTGTAAAATGTTTCCCTCCATCTTTCTTGTAGACTCCCTTCAGGTTCTGGAATGACACCATTACATCACCTCTTTTCCAGGCTGAAGAAATTTAATTCTCTTAGCCTTCCCTCACAGGAGCAGTGCTCCATCCTTCTTAAAAGTCTTGGCCCTCCTCTGGACTCACTCCAACAGGCTGAAGTCCTTCCCATTACTTTTGTATATTATTTTCCTGTATTACTGTATACATCTGGGCTTGTAGAAAGTCATCTACATGCCTCATCTTCGGGGATGTAGTGACATGCAGATCATTAACACAGCATGTACTGATGTTGGTTCATTTTGCCTGTTCCAAGTTACCAAAACTCAGTAAACTATTGATGAGAATTTTAAGAAAGGTCTATCTGAGCTATGATCAATCTCCTAAGCCTTCAGCATTTACGAAGAATTTGCCAGTGCTACTGAATGCACACAGAGGTTTAAAACCAACACTGTCTACCTAGGGTTACAGATGCACTGGAGGCTGATGCTCTCTGCACAAATCTTGATGTTTTTGGAAGCTGGCCACTGCATGGTAATTGGACCTACAAGACTTATTTTAGATTGAAACCTAACAGCTATGATACTTGAAATATCAGTTTTAAAGTGCACATTATTCGAAATATGAAGTGTACTTTAGAGTCCAAGAGAAGCCTGGAAAGCAAGTGTTCTTAACAGGTGAGCAAATAGAAGCTATTCTCTGGATACAGAGAGAAGGATGAATGGTAGTTTTGGGAATGCCTACTTTCCTTGGTGTTCCTGTTCTGCAACAGGCCCCTTGTCCATTGTAAGAGGACTCCACCTCCCTCTATTTTTTTTTTTTCTTTCAGCCTGTCATGATAGAACTAGGAAACACTGAAGCATGAGGCCACTGGTAGACACAGGTGAAAAGTATCTTAGGGTACCATGTGCTGCCTGCATCGTTTCTCAGCTCCTTGTAGGGAAAGGACAGAGGAGACTGTCCTGCACAGTGGATCTGTGTTGCCAACAAGAATGTGCTACTCTGCATAAGTCATTTTTTGAAATGCCATTGTTAGTCAAGATGCATCTCATTCTCTCAGTGAAGAGTCTTCCTTTTATGCTTACCTGACACACAAAGTCTGTGACTATTCTGTGAAAGCGAGAGTTCTTGAATCCAAATCCTTTCTCTCCTGTGCACAGGGCTCTGAAATTTTCAGCAGTTCGAGGTACAATATTTGCAAACAGCTCCATGGTTATGTGTCCTAAAGGTTCATCATCAGCAGAAACTTCAAAATATACAACAGGGTTGGTGTCCTTTGACAGTCCTGCTGCTAAAGACAAGTGCCCCTTCTGTAGTTCTGACAAGCTTAGCTGGCATTCTTCAAACATCTTCTTGAAAGAATTGGCCATTTCTTGGCTTTTAAATCTGACTGCAAATTGCTCCACTTTTACTTCACCATCTGAAAATAAATCCAAGAAGGTCTGTTTAGTTTCATCTTGTAGTAATCTCCAGGGAAAAACAAAACACAGAAACTACAGACCACCTAATAAAAACAAAGACCACCTGAAAAAACTCACCAGCATAATCTGTGGCTGTCCAAATGAAAGCATTATTTGATGTATCAGAGGGCACTAAGTTCATTTCTTTGGTGATAACATGGTTTGCACAGACTTTAAGAACTTGGTCTCTTCTCATTAGGACTCTATAGTATTTCTTCTGTGTATGGAAGAGTATTTTGATCTCCCCAACACCACGCTCTTTCCACTGAGTAACATCTCTGTCCCATCTGTAAAGTTTTGCCCTCTCCTTGAAGAGAATTTCTTCATCTTCTTCTCCAGATTTTACCTCCACCTAAAAAACAGCACAGTAGACTGAGAACCTGTGATTTCCTACAAAGATATTAAATAATTACATATACTTCTGAAGACTGACATATTATAATGGAAAATTATTCAGTGTGTTCTTTTCACCAACACCCAATTCATCACATCAAAATGGGTAAAACATTTTCAAAATTTAGGAGCCACAAATTCCACTATTTGAGAATTACAGCACTGCAATCCTCCTTCACCATGCTACATGTAGTTGTGGTGGGTGTCTGTTGTTTTTGCTTTGGGAATGTTTTGCTTGGTTGGGTTTTGGTGGGATTTTCTTTATGTGTGGGGTTTTTTTTTTTCTTTTAACAAAACTCCAAGACTTTATCAAGTGTTCTGGCAAGTTCTCCAAGTTTCAGGTTTGCTGAATGATGTGCACACTGAGAAGTGAAGATGAAGTACTGTTACAATTCCAGGAGTCACCTTTAGCACATTATTAAAGAATTCGATATTTGCATTTGAACAGAATAAACACCAAGTATACAAAACTTTGGCCTGACAGCCTCTCCACCTCACTTTATGTATGCATTTACTGGCCTCTAATTCCCTTTATTTAGCACTTCTCCAAAGACATGGAACACTTGAGAGAACTGGAGAAATATCTGACAAAATACTGTTTGTGAATCTCCAAAAGGGAAGCAGAGAAGAAAAGCATCATAGAAGTCATAATGTGACACACAGATGAGCAAAGGCACACCAAATTTTCAAGAAGTTGAAGGCACGTTACAAAACAGATCAGACAAGCTGTTCAAATTGAAGGACACCACATGCAGTTCCTTTGCACTCTATTTGCCTTGCTCAATAATTTTACTAATCTATAGTTAAATTGTATTATTTATGGAAAGGTCAGACAATATGATGATATCATCAAAAGAGTCTGAAATGGTTACTAGGCTAAAAACCAATCAAGACATGAATAACTGTGTGAAGTCTCAGTAAGTTATAAGGCTACCTTCAAAGCTGAAGGTTCTCCTACTTCTTGAAAAAGCATTTATTTTCAAACTAAACAAGTTAGTTCCCTTAGCCTTCATCCCTTAGTGATGTTAACTGTATGTAATTTTGCTTAGTGATTCTAGAAATATTTTGCCTAGCTTAAAAATTCTTAGTTGCCATGGCTTTCACAGAACTGAATCTACAGGTCACTGATACAAAGCCATAGCAGAGTTGTATAAGCCTAGCAGTTATTCAGTTCCCCTTCCTGATTTTCAGCTGTGCTATATAAATGGTTTAGCTTTTATGCGCTATGTACAAATTTGCATCCTCATCAACTCTCAAATTATAAAATCACTTTTGAAGATTTTAACTGAGGCACCAGACACCTCCCCAGGGCTATGCTGTACTAGGATTTAAAACAACAGGTGCTTCAAGATAATGTAAAACATGCAGAACAAGGCACAGCAACAGAGAAAGCAAAACTAGTTAATCAAAACATTTTAAAGCTTGCTGTGTTAGCAGAAATGTTTATCTTAATGATGCTTTATATTCCAGAAGTCATCTTACCTCTGGTAAGGACACAATTGGCTCAAAGTGGATATCATCACTATGTACTACCTCATCATCACTACCACCTTCATCTTCATCTTTACGGGTGGTATCTCCAAACACAGTTGCTCCTGTATTTGCCCATTTGAAGTTTTTATCTACAATTAAGAGAGTTACATTTTAAACTAAGTGTAGTTTTTTTTTCCTCCCTGACAAAAACTTGCAAAAAATTGTTGTTTCTAATGATCAGCAGCAATTTTGTGCACAAAAGGTGTATTATATGAAGCAAAAGTCCAGCTGAGGTTTGTCTCAGAGACTAGCTGAACTCACCTTTTGAGCCAAAAGCAAAGTCTTCAGAACTTTTGGATGCCAGATCTGCAAATGACAGGCCTGCAGTATTGCCAAAACCAAATGAGATGATTCTGTTTTCTGTCAAATAAAAAACAGAAAGTCAAAGATGTTTCTGTACTTTCTTAAAGAAAATTCATTTATGTAGTCACAAGAATAAACCGGAGAACCGTCTACAGCATTTTTTCCTCCCAATAAATTTAAAGTTCGAATGACACTTCATAATGACCATCATTTATGGTTTGAAAAATGGGCTCAAGACTCTGAGTTTTGGCATACTACTTATATGCAGATCCACAGAGCTCATACGGTATTTAACAGTAAACTAATGAAAGTACATCAGATTTAAAATACACAATAGACACTAGCATTGTTTTGTTGCAGCAAAATTCAACTCAAAATTTGATACATGCACATTTTTACCAGCCTGGTACCCGTGTTTCTAAATTCAATATTGGTACTACTTCTCCCCACAACAGCAACTATGCTGGGTAAACTGATCCACAGAAAAGCATAGTTTCCTACAAAAAAATCTCAAGAGTATACCCCTGACCTTACCTTGTGTTGACTCTGAACCATCTGAATCACTCTTTTTAGTTGACAAATCTACAGGTTTGTCTTCAGCTCGTGATGAGGTCTGTGATACTTGCACAGTTTCTGTGGTGGAATGTGGTTCTTCACTGCTGGAACCTGATTTGACACATACTGTCACTTCATCTTTTGATGGAGCAGGTATTTCTTCCTTACTGGTACACATTAAGTCACTTGAGCTTACAATTTCATTCTCCTGCAATTAATCAAAAAAGTAATGTAATAGCTAAATAAGTTAGAAGACCTTAGGATCCAAACCTCCTCCCCAGGAGTCTAAGAACAGTCCTCACCAAAAAAAAAAAAAAAAAAAAAGAACACCAAGAAAAGTTGCTGTAAGCTTTCTGCAGTTTTTCATTACAGTTAACACATAAAGATGTTAACTTGACAAGAGACTGAAGTATCTTTGAAGTAGTCTGTTTTCAAAAACATACTATTATTTCCTGAAATAAAATCTCCTGTGTTGGCACACACTTGAGGCACACATACAAAAACACTAAAATAATTTTTCTGCACTGGATATTTTAGTTCTAAAACTGTACTGTCTCACACATATATGAAGTAATTGTACAAGTCTAATAACAAGAAGTTCAGTAAAGATTTAGCTCTTACTTTCATTTCTTGAATTTGAACTTCTGACTTTAAGTCTTCTAGACTGTCGCCTTCAGTATCAGTACTGACACCACAAACAGATGTAGAAGGAACCTGCAGAGCTTTTGTTTCATCTTTCTCCTCAGGAGCTGGTTTCTTTTCCAAAGTAGCAACACATTCTCTTTCCTTGCTGAAATCACTTTTTCTTGCAAGGCCTGCTGTAAAGAATTAATGGAAAATAGCTGTGAAGGCAGCTACATACTGAAATAACTTTTAGCCCTGGCATTTTAAGTTAACCTCATAATAACCAGATCAACTTGAAGACAGACTTCTTGAGTTTCACAGACTGCATTACTGCTTAAATAGTGGAAGTGAAGACTAACTAACCTAACATGGAGTAACTAGGATTGAAAATACATAATCTGTGGTTTTTTACTGCTATCAGGGAATTTCCATGCAATGATGAAGAACTTCATTATGCAGCTGCCACTACTACTAACTTCCTTCAGTATCTCCTATTACAGCACATATCCTCAAAAAAACCCAAACTTTACTTCTAAAAGTGCCTACCCAGACTTCAAGTTATGCAACGCTGAAGTGTGAGACACAGTCAGACATACTTGTATTTATCTACACTTGTATTTTTAGTATAAAGACCAAATAGCATTTTTTCAGATTGAACAACATTAACTCACAAGCTTCAGTTGAGTAACTGCAGAAGTAGCAAGTTTTCAAATATTTAGACAACTTTCTCTTGAGCAGTATCATGCCAAGCTGAATTTTTCATATTCAGAAGGAGCTCCAGATAGGAAGACACTTTGATGTTCTTGTTTAGAGATCACCTGGAATGTACATTTCTCTTGCAGGTACCCCTTTACTGCTAACTAGCAATTTAACATACTGAGCTTAATTCTGTACATTGAGATGCAGGTTTTCTACACCCAGCTTCTAAAAACCATCCCAGGAAACATAAAATTAACCTCTGCCCATGTGTCCTTCAGATTCAGAGTTTATGTTTCAATACATGAAGCACAATAATTAAATTTTCTTAAGACATACCTTTAACAGGAACTTGCCCTTTCTTTTTCTCTTCTGAATGACTACGATAGAGTCTTCCATTAAGTTTCTTAACAGCTGTTTCATAATCTTCATCTTAAACACAAAGAAAAAATAAAGAGTAAGTCCTCAGGCACACTCTAGGTCAGAGAAGTCTACTAAGCCCTTCCAAATCACAAGGCTAGCAGGCATATGTAAATTTTGCTTATATTTTAAGAGTTACACAAATCAACAAGTAAGCTGTCACTTCTTTATTTGTTTACATGTGCTCCAGAGTGCAGTTAACACTTTCCCAGCCTAGACTGCTACAGATACATGGCACAGGTTTTCTTTTTAGAAAATATATTTCTTACTCAGTGATTTTATTAAGATGACCACTAAACAGATTTAGGAAAGAAGACTGAAGATTTTTTAGATAAAAACTTGCTCAGGTAGGGGGAAGGAGGCTTGTCTTCTCCCATTTTCTGTTGAATACAATGTTTCAGAACTTCCATTTAAAGTATTACCTGCTGAATAAATCAACCTTAATTACATGCAGTAAGGTTTGACAAAGTAAGATTACTAACAGTATTAGGAATTGGCTTAGAAGAAAATTAACATTAGTATAGCACTCAGGGAACCTGATTGTTTTTAATAAAAAATGCTTTATATTTGTCTCAAAATATTTAGTAAAGTAGGTCTCTTGCTCAAATGCCTCTTACCTAACCATATGCCTTAGTAATCATGTCAACACCCATAATACACCAAACAAATGCCCTTTAATCACTCCTGGGCCTCCACCATGCTATTCTGTTTTGAAGACTTGAGTGTACATCTGGCCATAAGGACACTGACAGGATTACTTCCCACTGGCCCCACAAAAATATTTCAGTGTCTAATGGTTCTAACAGTGCTGAGTATCTCAGGTTGGAAAGGACCCATAAGGATCACCAACTGCAGCACCCTGCTCCTTGCAGGACTACCTAAAGCAAGCCATATGACTAAGTGCATCACCCAGACATTGCTTGGCCTCTGAGGAGTGTATTGCTCTAACTGCTGTCCTGGGGAGCTTGTTCTAGGGCCTGACCACCCTCTTAAAGAAAAACCTTTTCCTAATCTGAACCTCCCTGACAGTTTCACTCCATTTCCTTGTATCCTATAGCTGAGCAGCAGAAAGAGGAGATCAGCATGTCCTCCTCTGCTGATCCCTTGAGGAAGTTTTGGACTGTGATGACATCACCCCATAGCCTTGTCTTCTCCCAGCTGAACAAACCAAGTGACCTCAGCCACTCCCCCCGAGTCTGGCACCCAAGGCTGTTCACCTTGGTCACCCTCCAACAATTTCATATCCTTCTTACACAGAGGGACCCAAAACTGCACACAGTGCTCAAGGTGGGGCTGCACCAGTGCAATGTATTACATCCTTTCCCCACAAAAAAGCAGTACAAATATGAATTTTGGCATTTCTTACCATCATCCTCGTCACTCACATATCCAGGCTTATTCTTGTAACAGAAGAATGTTGAAGGGAGCTTGAGGAAGTCAGCAAGAGCTCTCTGTTCAGGAGTAGGTGTTAACTCGTAAACTATTACAACCTCATCAGATGGAACATCATCCTCTGACACTGTGGTCTTCTCAGCTTTTTTACAGAAATTGAACAAACCATTAAAACAGAATAATTTCAGAACAGGAAATAACATTAATCCCACATAATTATGGAACCAAATTAATTCTAAGGGCCTACATATTTTCTGTACTGTTGATAGACAGGAAACAAAAATCAAACTTACAGGATGCAAGGACAGAACAGCAAAACTTACACACCATTTTATTGCTTTTGGAATGCAAGTATTAAAACGAAACATGGCTGCAGCTTTATATTATTAAAACGATTGTTTAATTAAGTCCTCATGTCAAATAAGAGATAGCTACAGAGAAGAGTGACAAAGGTGACAAACAGAGGTAAACAAGCAAACTTCAGGCCTGAAAAAGTGAAGTTGTGTACAACAACCTATCCAAACAACTGAATAGAACTGATTTCAGATTACTTATGGGATTGCTGAGCTTTTAATTAGCTAATGATAAATTCACTATAATAGCTGTTGCTAAAACTTTGATTGTTAAAAAAGTAAAGTAATTCTTAGTTTCACTATCAAACAACAAAAAACCATTGCTTTCAGCCTATTTAACTAGCTTTTGCAGCATGGAAATATCACCATCAGTTGTATTATTTAGCTTTTTGTCTTCTTGCCTTCAACATTAAGTTATTCCTTCCACCAGTACTGAGAAAAGTGCACGATCAGTGCAAAGGTTAAAGGTGAAAGTAAAGTCTAAAGCAAATTGCAGATAAAATATATGGCTGCAAGACAGCTTTGGAAACAAATATTTGAGTTTATTATGAGAGAATGCAAGGAAAGAGGGAGGATATAGCAATTTAAACATCAGGTATGATTTGGTTTGGGTTCTGCTTGTTTAGGTTTACTGTTGTTTTGAGAAGGGAAATTTGGGGATAAAGGGCTAAGAAATAAATCTGTGAATTATTTTTAAGAATTACCTCATAAGCACATCAATAGCCACAACAGCTATGGCTGTTGTGGCTACAATGATTGCTTTAGTACCTCAGCCTATTTGCTAACAGCCTATTATCTGTTCTCCAGATTTAATTTAGTCAGTATCTGAAGGGTGGTCTCAAAAGCTTGCTGTAATTTTCATTAAAAAAATACTTTTGTAAGTCTGTGGTAGAGTGTAATCAGAGGAAACCTAAATAACCAGCTAGAAACCAAAGTAGTACCCAGTTCCTGAAAAGCATTGATTTTTCTGATCATACAATTTAACTTATCATTGCAAGAGGAGAAAAGGACATAGGAGACAGGTTTATAGACATGTCCTTTGATCCTCTGAGACAACTAACACACTAAAATAAGTCTGTTTATTAAAAGCAGTTTTCATTACTTTTTACTTAATCGCCAAGTAGATTAAGAGCAGCATAAAGTAAAGTAACACCAAAATCCCAAGTACTGATTCAAACATAATTATTTTTTCAAAGTATTACCTATTCAGTCTTTGCCTCACCTTTGTTTACAAGTTGATAATTTCAGGCATTTATACACCAGAACTATAAAGTAACTCAAACCCACCACCAGCACTCTCTTGTAGATTAATTCTTTTTGCTCAGATTTTTAGATCTCATTAAGTTCTCTGAGCCTGCAGAAAGTATGTGTAGGATAAAATTCCTGAACAGCAAATTTCTAAGTTCGTATCATGACTGCAAGACATACATGTTTTCATACATCTTTTCAGAATCTTATCCAAAAAACTAAGTCACCCTAGCTGAGTTAAGGATTAGAAGGATATCTAGTACTGTGTTGTGAAGATATGCAGATATCTTGCATATTACTATGTGTTTTATTCTTTCTGGTTAGTTTAGCAAGTGTCTTAAGTGGACTAAGTTTGCATCAAGTTCACCTAAGGTTTAAGTGTGGAGCATTTAGTCCTACAACAAGAAGCAGCTTTCCTTAGGATCAGAAAATTTTCAAAAATTTATCTTTGAATATAACACAACACTTCTTTCAAGTCAGGTAGATGGTAAAAGTATGTGCTTTCTTTAATTTGAGCAGTAGAAATCTAGCTAGAAGCCGTGGCAACAAATACACTGTTCCAGTGTTTTACCACACTCATCGCTCATCAGGTTTGACATAACTTAAAAAGAGTTATTTATCATGCAGTCTCTTTCAGTACTTTGGGCAAAATAGCTGAATAAGAGAAATACATTTAAGGTCACTTCAAATTAGTCAATAGGTAAAGTTCTTAGGGAAACTGATCTATCAAACATTGGAATAATCGTCTAGTGCTCCAAACATCTACTCAAAATGATGAAAGACTTCAACAACAAAGATTACTGTTGCAAACACCTTAAATATATCTTTACAGGCAGCCATGAAATAAAAAGCCACACAAACATACAATATATTCTGAAAAGACCTGGTTTTAGGATAATAGAACTTACTAACAATTGTGTAGATTTTTTCACCCAGAGTAGAATATGGAAGAAAAAAAATTCAGGACAATATCATGCACAACAGTTCTTTTCAATGCTGTACTGTATTTTCACTTTTGTTTGAACTGACATTAAATCTCTCTAGCTAGTCACAATACTGATATTTCCCCTCATGTATTGATCGATGAATATCTTCTGAATATAAGAGGAAAGCACCAGTTTAAACCCTAAAGCATGTAACAAGTACAGTAGCCTGGAACTGACATGATTCAAACTTGTAAAGAACTGCTGTGGTTTAAGTCCAGCTGGCAATTAAGTGCCACAGAGCTACTGGCTCACATCCTGTAACCTGGTAGAATGGCGAGGAGAATCACATGTAAAATTTGTAGGTGGAGATAAGAACAGTTTAGAAACTGAAACAGCAGTGACACGTAACAAATAATAATATTAAAATGAAAAAGCAAAACTCAAGGAAAAACAAGTGAGGCACAATATAGCTGCTCACTACCTGCTGACCAATGCCAGACTCCATCCCACACTCCTACTGGCCCCTCTTCCAGATAATTCCACAAGTTTATAAACTGGGCATGATGTTCTATGGTGTGGAATATCCCTTTGTCCACTTCAAGCAAAGCTCCCTCCCAAGCTTTTGTGTACCTCCTCAATGGCACAGCATGAGACAAAAAAAAGTCCTTGACTTAGGGTAAGCACTGCTTAGCAGCAACCACCACATCAGTGTGTAATCAGTATTGTTCTCACACTGAATCCAAAACCCAGCACTGTGCACCAGCTACTGAGAAAAAAATTAACTTTATCCCAGCCAAAACTAGAAAAAGAACTTACAAGAAGTTTATGACCTGACCTGAGAAAAAGGTAAAATGTGTGGAGGTGCAGAACTACTGAGGTTAAATTTCTTTTGAATGTTGTTCTAGCACAACTCAGAAGCCATCCCAAAAGAAATTCCCCATAAGAAAAATTTGTATCATATTTGTATTGGATAGGCTTGAAAACCTAGTTTAGGAAGGACTTCTCAAAATCCTTTACTATTAAGTCAGAGTTCAAGAACCAAAAAATTACACTGAAGACAATTATAAACTGTAAACAAATGACTAAAAATATTACCATAACCTAATTATCAGAAAAGTAGAAGTGAAGAACAGTCTTAAGTACCAGAAAGGCTTATTTTGTTTGTTTCTTTAAATACATCCCCCCTGCCATATGCCCCCAATATAAAACCACAATCAATTTGAGATAGGAAAAGTTCTTGCATGTGTGCATTGGCACAGAATGATTAGTCACTCCACATTATGGACACCATATTATGAAAATAGAACTTAATTGTTCACAAACTCCATCCACAGGGATGCTTGAAAACACAGAGCAAGTGACTTTAGGTTATGTATACAGAACAGCAATTCAGTGTTCAAGTCAGAACAGCTTATCAAATGACATTTTCACACTTTGAAACAATGTAAGACTCTAATACTGGAAGACCATCTTATGCAGACTAAAAGTTTGTTATTTAAAATTAAAATACTTTTAAAACCGTGTAAGCTGAGCATGCTTACAGCAAGCATACTTGCAAGCAGCACTGGTAGTAACATATATTCAAACTATAAGCTGTAACAGTTTTGTTTACAGGGTCTGAATGTAAACAAATTGGTTACAAATTGGCAGAAATTTTCTAGCCAGCTAAGGCGGAGTTCAGATCATACATGAAGGAGGCTCTCACTTCTGTGCACTCTTTCTTTTTAAAAGTGCAGCAGTTAACAGTGACAATCGGGAACTGAAGGGAACACTTCCACAGAGGCTAAATACATTCAAGCTCTTTACTGGATAACCTGTCTCAAGATCTTCAGACTATTTCATTGATACAGAGTAAACCACATTAGGCACAAGACATTCTCTGAAAACAAAAATGTAATTTCTCTAGAAAAATGGAATTTAAGAGATCCAGTGTGCACGCATAGTAAAACTGGGATGGAAGAAGTGCAGGCCACATATCCTCAAAAAATAAGGCAAACAGAAGCCAAAAGCTTGAACAGGGCCATCCATTGTGCTGGCTCATGTAAACATACTAAGGGCTAGAAACATTCTTTAACAGGGCAAATACAATAGTCAGACACACAATTTCAAGTACTCTCCTTCAGCATGCATGTTAATTATAAGGATTACTGAGCCAGCTGCTTTGACCCATCTGAGTTATTGTCCATGCCTGCTAGAGTGTTTTTATCACACATTCAGTGCAGTATGTAAATACCTTTACAATCAGGCTGCATGGAGGATGTGCTTGTCCAAAAGGCCATGGGATTAGATTTAAAGAGGCTAAAATTAAATCCTAAAAAAATAAATTGTTGGTATATAAGTGTTTACCTGGAATTTTAAAAGGAGAGAACAGACTTATCTATGTTCTGCAAGTATTCCATAGTCATATTTCACAGAAGGAAATTCCATCTGTTAATTCCTACAGAAGCTTATCCAACCCATGTGAATGGACTACAGCTATTATCTTCTGCATGCCACTTCACTACACTTAAGCTAATAAAGAGACAGGACATGTTCATAATTCTGGGACATCCCATCCTTCTCACAAAGACACTTCAGCACATTACAGTGCTCCTGTCACAGCCACAGCTTCTGCCTGTGCATCTTTTTCAGACTATAACATAAACCATACAACTGAATATGCCATCACAATCTCTTTTCAGGCTAAAGAAGTAGGCTGACATCTGATGTTAAGCGACACAACCAAAATTGCAGAGGCCAGTATTTAACACTTGAAACAAAGGTAGAGATGAGTTCCACAATACCAATCTACTTAATTATGGGGATAATGCAAGTTTTAGCTGAAGAATACATCTGCTGTTCTCACACTTGGCCACTCAGAGCAAAGTCCCAGGTACATACAACATCAACTACCTATTTAAGCCCCAAAAGCAAATCCACAAATTCTTTGAGCATTTAAATCCAAGATCCAGATGCAGCACTTCAGAGTCTAAGCTTTCTACCTGAAAATTCGGTTCTCAGTAACAAAATTTCCATTCTGCATCATACATTTTCATTTTTATTTGAAAATAATTGCGACTTTAAATCCCCTTCTTTAGTTGAACCTCTGGAGAACATGTGGATACCTGCATCAAAACTGAAAGAAACCACCTATTCTCAAGAGAATAAAAAATAATGAATAGCATAGAGCTGACTACTTAGTAAGTTGCATACTTTAGTAAATTTCTAGTAAATCTCATACTCACCTTTTTCCAGAATTCTAAATGAGAAGTTAGATGGTCCATCCTGTGTTGAAGCTGGCAAGTTGTCTACCTTGCTGTCTACAGGCTTCTGAGTAGCATTTGAGATTTTTGGTGGTTCAGACACTTCCATCTCTTTCTGTGCTGTGTTCTGAGATGCTGGAATATGGCCTTCGTTCTTTCTTGGGGGATTAAAACTGAAGCCAAAGAGAGAACCAGTGGCTGAAGTATTTCCAAATGTGAATGTCTTTGACTTTTCATTACTGAAAATGCTCTTGACTGATTCAGATCCAAATACAAACTTAGGAGGAGAAACCACTGCTTTTGTTGGTGTTTCAGAAGTATTTGACACCTCTGCAGCCTCTACAGTTGTATCAGAAGTATCCTCACCATGGCTGACATCAGTTCTTTCTCTGGTTGTTTCTTCTAGCACAGCTACAGCATTTTTACCACATGGAGATTCCTTTGGTGTATTGGCACGAGAAGAAAGAGGTGTTATCAGTGTCTCTCTCTCTTGGGCATGCTTTGCTTCATCAAAAATTTGCTTAAATGAGTCTGCAACATCTTGCAGCTTGAATCGCACAGCAAGAAGTTCTACTTTTTTTTCCCCATCGGCAAAGTCAAATGCAGTCCATACCCAGGCTCTATCAGATCCTTTCATTTGTTGCAGATTCATATCTGGCGTTATCCTGTGATTGGCACAGAGTTTTAGTACCTGGTCCCTTCTCATTACTATACGAACTTGTTTGTTGTCATAGTTCTGCAATATCTTGATATCACCAATCCCTCTCTCTTTCCATTGATTTGCATCTTTGTCATATCTGTAGAGTTTGGCTCTATGACTGAAGACAACCTGCTCATTTTCCTCACCACTGGTGACTTCCACAAGATCAGGCAGAGGTACGACAGGTTCAAAGTACTGTCCATCTCTTTCCTCTTCTTGAGTAACATCAGAATCTTCATCTGTGCCTACTGATGTTCTACTCTGATTCTGTTTGGCAGGAGATTTGGATGGGCTCAAAGCAGATTTAAAGCTGAAACTAAAACCAGTGGTAGACTCTCCAAATCTAAACAGATTTTTCCTTACAGGGCTACTTGCAAGAGGCGATGCATATACAGAACTACTTACACTATCATCTAATGCTTCTTCACGCAAGTCATAGTTATCCCACTCCAGAGTAGGGCCTGTACTTTCAGCATGTGGCTTTATAACCAAATCAGAAGTATTGCTGGTACAAACAGGGTTTACACTTTCCTCTTCTGACAGTTTAGTTTTGTCATCTGTCAGAAAAGTTTTGAGATCTTTTAAGCCACACTTCATTTCTTCTGCTCTCTGTATAAGCTGAGCTGTCCTACCTGTATCAACAAGTTTATGGGGTGTCTGCAGTGGTATATCAAGTAGTAGCCTCTGACATTCTTCAAACTTCTGTTTGAACTCCTCAGACTGCTCTGGTGTCTTGAATTTTGCTGCCAGATGTTCCAGCTTTGCATCACCATCAGAAAAGTCATTGGCCATCCACATCCATGCTTTGTCTGAGCCAGACAGCTGTTTCAAGTTCATTGTTGTTGTTATCCAGTGATTCGCACACACCTTCAGTACCTGCTCACGCCGCATCAATATTCTTACTTTGCCATTAACTTCATTTTTAAGAATCTTCAGATTGCCCACCCCACGTTCTTTCCACTGGCTTGTTTCTGGATCAAACCTGAACAGCTTTACTCTCTGGGAGTATAA
Source organism: Anomalospiza imberbis (assembly GCF_031753505.1). Classification (NCBI taxonomy): domain Eukaryota; kingdom Metazoa; phylum Chordata; class Aves; order Passeriformes; family Viduidae; genus Anomalospiza; species Anomalospiza imberbis. The sequence goes on from NC_089682.1 coordinate 27,461,204, forward strand.
CACTTTCTCATCTTCCTCTCCTGTAAACGGTTCTACTTTTTCAGGCATCTGAACTATAGGTTCAAAATGGATATCATCACTGTCCTCCGTCTTATACACATCATCATCCTTCTCACTAAGGTCAGCAGATGTACTTGCTTTCTGATCTGCTTTAGAATTCTGTGAAGAAAACAGCTTTTCACCTGCACCTGAAAAGCCTTTGAAGTTAGGATCCTTTTTGCCAAATTGAAAGCCTTCCCTAGGAGTATTTTTTCCAAGCTCAGCAAATGTAGAAACGCTGCTGTTCTGCCCCAAAACAAAGTCGATTTTCTCCTTGTTTGCTGTTTCTTGAAATTGGAATCCAATTCCACTGTCTGAAGGCAGTTCCTTTTTGTCTTTTTCATCAACGCTTTTTGAGAAACCAGTCATATGCTCTTTGGATGGCTCATCTTTCTTAGAGGTATTTTTACTAGACTCCTGTATCCCAAATTTAAATCCACCTGCAGGCATTTGCATTGAAAAGCTAAATCCTTCCTTTGCAGGCTTAGCTTCAGTATCAGAAGAAACCTGAAATGTAAATGGTGGTGTCTTGCCTTGCTCAAGACCAAACTTAAAGCCTGTTCGCAACTGTCCTCCATCTAGTTCAGGCAATTTACTTTTCAAGCCAAAAGCAGGAGTTGGCAAAATATCACCAGCTGGTTTACCAGATGGATTCGGCGTTTCGCAGGATATGCAGGCTAGTGAAGAACCTTCATTTCTCACAAGACATGTAGTACAATCCCACTGACCTTCCTTCTTAGTAAAAAGCCCTTCAAACCCATTTTTCTGTGGCTTACTTGTATCAGCAATGGAATCAAGCCCCAGTGCAGCAGATGCCTGAAGAGAAGGTGTGGATGTATTTGGTTGATTTTGAGGTTTTGGACTCTGACAAGAACAGCAGTTCACATCTTTTGCTTCATTTCGGGTGAGGCATACAGAGCAGTCCCACTGACCTTCCTTTTTAGCAAAAGCAGATCCAAACTTGTCCTGCACTGTGTTACCACTTGCTTTCAAACTTGAAGAGCCAGTTAATGGGGTGCCATGTGTTTCCCACATACTTGGATTTGGACTTTGACATGACACACAATTCTTTACAGTTGCTTCATTTGGAACTAAACATACTTTACACTCCCATTGGTCCTTCTTCAAGAGATGCTGCCCAAACCCACCAGAAGAAGAGGCTTGCTGAGCATCCTTCCCAAGTGAAATGGTAGAGCTAGATGCAGTGGATGTAGCTGTAAGGGTGCCTTTGCTGTCACGTTCACTGCTTGTTCCGTCTTTTAGAAACTGAAAGCCCAAGCCCAAGTTTGTGGTCCCAGAAGTGTTTCTGTTGGGTTCCTTGATGTCTTGATTTGCTGTTTCTTTTGCAGTCCCACTGCTCTGAGCCACAGATGTGTCAGCATTTGATCCCAAGGATTTTAAAATATTCTGTGCCTCCTCAAACTTTTTTTTGAAAAGCATTGCTTCTTCAGGTGTTTTAAATCTAATTGCAAGCTGTTCCGGCTTTGGCAATTCATCCGCATAGTCTAAAGCATGCCATACAAATGACTTATCTGATGCAGCATTTGGAGTTAATTTCATATCAGTATATATGTAGTGATTTGCACAGATTTTCAGCACTTGGTCTCGTCTCATTAAGAGACGAAATTTGCCAGATACTTTATGTTTCAGTATTTTCACATTTCCAACACCCCTTTCTTTCCATTCTTTAGAGTCTGCATCAAAACGAAAGAGCTTGGCTCTGTTGCAGAAGAATTCTTCTTCATCTTCCTCACCTGTCTTTACTTCAATCTTATCAGGAAGTGGCACCACAGGATCAAAATGAGGACCATCATCCTCTTCATCTCCACCATGGGTGCTTCCTCCTTCTGTTTCATGACTTCTATTGGCCAAATCTGAATTTGAAGCCATAAATACAGACTTACTTGGTTCTTGAACACCAAATGCATCGCTCTTCTCAACACCTAGGTTTTTGTGTGCATTTTGTCCCGTGTTTTCTCGCAGAGAGACACCTGGAATATGTTTATTGCTAAAATTGAAGATATTTCTTGAACTGTTTGTGGGATCACTAACTGGCTTTTGTTCAACATATCTATCATCCTGTAAAGGTTTATCAGATGTCAGAAGATCCAAGAGGCTTTCTCTACTATTAAAAGGTGCATTAAGGGGCTGTGGTGCAACTTGAGGGGGAGAAGAAAAAGTGAAGTCCCCATCATTAGACTTGAAGTTAGGTTTAAACTTAAAAGTTGTTGGCTGACTTGGCTGTGCTGGTGTTGGCAGAGTTGGTTTTGATCCTTCTGCTGTTCCCGGCTGTCCAAATTTAGGCATTGCTTTTGGTTCTGCAGGCTTTAAAGTGGGTGGCGTGACTGAACAGTTTGTGAAATACCCCGGTTTAGGCAGTGATGGATTGGCGCTTGCCTGTGGAACACTGTAGTTGTAATAGTCATCAGCTGTACGAGGAGAAATTAGTGTAGTACCAGGAGAATCAAAACGCAGAGGTGGGCCATACATTTCTTGGGAAAACATACAACCAGAAGTGTTTTGCAGAGGGGGCGTATGCATGGGTGGTGGCTGATAGGAATATATATGTGGCTGAGGCGTAAGTCGGTTCATGCCATAAACAGGAGGCTAAAGAAAAAGCAGAAAACAAGTGCTCTGCTTATTACAGTAACAAAGAGGACAAAATCTTACTGTGCTGAAGCCCATGTGACGTGTACTCTTAAAAGAAAGGCATGCTTTCAAGTTTAAGCCTAAACCAGTTTTACCTTAGTTTAAAACTTGATGGGCATTTGAGAAGAAACATTAAAAAAGGGGCACAATATGAATGGGTTTTCCATGAAAAAAAGCTCTGAAAACCCCATTTTCTTTTGCCACACAGTTAAAGGGTGGAATAGTTAAGTGCTATCACACATACCTGTAGGAGAAATGTACAGACAAAATATATGTTTCTAGCTTTTCCACCCAAACTCCATATCCCAGAAGTTAAACAGGGAGACAAATCATAAATTTATCCTTAGCAGTTTAAATTGACCAAATTCTGCAGAAGGAACTGCAATTGTATCCAGCTATGTACAGAATCAAAACCAATCATTTTCAGGAGATCATTTGAAGCAATTTAAAGAAATAAATTTATTCTCACCTTTGCTGGTGTTACATTGGTTGCAGCAGTTCCCAGAAGATACTGAGAGTTATAGGCAGGTGACTGACTGTAGAACACAGATGGGCCAGTGGTAGCAACTAAAAAGGAAGACCAGGGAAAACAGTTAATACTTATCTTTTCTTGTTGTTTTCTACATACTCTTCCCAGCAATCAGTTTTTAACTATGAATCATTAAAACATTTCAACATTATTTTCAAGAGTCTTATTTGATTTAGCTAAGCATTTAGATAAAAATTCTGCAGCAACTTGCCTGTTAAGGGGGCTTCATGAAGATTTTGTGCTCTCTGGTAACTGTCTGGTATTGCATCAGTCCCATAGTTTTCAGCAGGCCACCGATGAGAGGCATTTGTGTTGGAATTATTAAGTTTCATTTCTTGCATTTCATTCTGTTGAGACAGGGTGCCAAGCAAGAGTGTAAGTATCTACTGCACAGGTATTTGTCAAAGAAAATGTAAGGCATCATTGCCACCCTTTTGCTATTCAAAAGCATGTTCACTCCAGGGTATGGGGGTAATTAAAAAAAAAAAACAAGCGAAGAAATACCTGCCAGATCATGCAAGACATGGCCAAGGAGTACAAGGTACTTCCATAGTATTCAAAATCCAGAACAAGCCAGTAAAAAACCCAGAACCAAGTGGATAAGCTGATAAAAGTAAAATTATTTCCATGTACAGAAAAGAGTCCCTTAGATGGGTTGCCTTAGCACTCCTGTCCAAGTCCCAAAGAGGAGCTTTTAAGCCAAACGATTTACTCTGGTACTCATTTTAGGCAGATATATACAGAAGGTAATTCTAGGAACAGTAAGTTAGCCCATGCTCTTATCACTAGATCCTTACTGTAACTAAAAGGCCAACAGTTCATTACTGAATATGGTGACAAAACTTTTACCTTTAAAGCTTCCACTTGCTGACAAATCATTTGAAGTATAGATTTATGGTCTTCTGCCCACTGAGGGGGAGTTTTCGGAGAGAACTAGGAAAAGAAAAGTTAATTGATTCATTTCAATTTTTCTTACAAGATAACAATTCCCTGAAATAATAACTAGCTAACATACCTTGTAGGTCTTAGTTGGTGAAAAAGAGAACTTGGTTGGTGATGGAGTGGAATGTTTCATTGCTGAATCTACAGTTCGTGACAGACCGTTTCTGAAGGCAAGACTTCCCTCTTCACCATTCTCACCAAGTTCCTGGATCACTGTATCTAACACTTCTCTCACAGTTTCAAGAGACACTGGCAACTAGAAAGTTTTTTCAAACATGAGTCATGACTGCAATTCTCCCACAGAATAAGACAAACTACATTTAGAATTCTGGCTATTGAGCAATTCACAAGTCTTTCATTACATAAATACTGGGGATATTTTCAGCAAAGCTCTTAGCTTGTTCAGATTCACATAAGAAAACAACTCACAGACTATTTTATTTTTTCAAACTATCAAACTAATAGACAGTGCCAAAAGCACTGTTTACATTAAAGCTTTCATCCCACAGGGTAGCCAGGATACCAAATGATCTGGTAGGTTACAAAGTTACCCAGAATTTAACTTGCCTGAAAGTCTGGACTAAAAAACCACTACCTTCAATGCAAAGGATTTGATTTTTCAAACAGTAATCTAAGCTACTGCGTTACTTGGAAGAAGTTTTTAAAGCAAGAATTACTTACCTTTTCAGTAACTGACATATCTGAGGAGCTTTCTGCAATAATTTTCATTAGATAATACTTGGCTTTAAGAAGGTAAGTTTTATGCTCCTCATGTTCTTCTGGCAGCATGACATCATTTTCAATCTCTTCTGCTTTTCTTTGGAAAATCTAAAGAACAGGATGCAGAGTGAATTTTATCAGTCAGAAGGAAACTGAATAAAGAGAAGCATTTCTGGGTAATGCAACTTACAAACTTACCAAGGCAAGATTCCAGTATGACACCACATTCTCAATAGCTTCAAATGCTATTAATGCATCATCAGTTTTGCCATCAACTGCATCCAACATAGCAAATGCTATCTGTGCCTCTTCTTCATACCCTGTAACCTGAAAGACCTACAAATAAAGTGAAGGAAAACTTGTACTTCACAATGGAACAACACAACCTTTTTTCCTCTAACACCAGGAGAATTCTTTTTCAAGAAAGTTGGTACTGAGGGTGTTCAGTGCCTTCAAATCATAAACACCATTTCAAAGGTAAGACCAAAGTTACAAGGAGAGAATTTTCCCCCTTTATAAAACACTATTACCAAATCTCACCTTTAAGAGTTTCACAGTAGTACAAACACGGAATAGTACAATGTTGACAAAAAATCCCACAACTATGTACATTTCTGACAGAGACCCTTCTCTTCAGCCTTGGCTCAATTGAGTGAATGTGTACGCTATTGAGTGAATGTCAACTGAGTGAATATCTACCTGAATGTCTACACTATGAAAGTGTTTGAAGAGAGGATCAGTAGGTTCAGAAATACTCCTTTTCTTTTTGATAATTTCCAGCATAGGCAGAACTTTCTTCCAGTAGTAGACACTTCGTCCAATATATTCCTTCTGGTCATAGAAGGAGTTAAGGTTAATTCCCTGGTGAAGAAAAGGGAATAGATGCAGATGTTATTTCAACAAATGCAAGTCAAAATGCTATTCCTACATAGCCTTCTTCTATTTTCTTTAAGAGTACCAAAGTCCTTCTCTGACATTAAGCAGAGTAGCTATGTTAAGTAACATACATGTAGAAAATAACACTACAGTTTAAGACAAGAATACTTCGTAGAGTGACTAGAACAATAAATTTGCCTGATAAAATAATCAGCTCTTCTTAATAATACATATTCATCCCATCCCCCATACCCTCAGTCGGTTCATAACTGATAAAATAAGAAAAACACTTTTACTTCCATGTATTTAAAAATAATCTCAGCTTACTGTTTTCTGCAAGCTTTTTGCCCAGTATATTATTAAGGCAGGTTGAAGGCCATGCTTGTCCAGTGTTCGTAGAGTACTTATGCCATGCTGTACAATAAGCCTCAGCTTTGCTGCTGTTCCTGGGCTGAATATCAGAAGAAATATTCCTTGATTAGTATTTTGTGGTTTTCATCTGTTCACATACCATTCACTTGATGAATACAGCCTGCAGCTTTAGTCTTAATTTGCCTCTAGGTAAGAAATGCACTGTTAGAAATGAAAATCCCCTCTACAGAAATCTTTCAAGCATATCAAGTCCCTACTACAAAAAAGATTCAGTGCAAAAAATATGTCCAAAAAATTAATTTTGCAAGACTCTATAGGGACAATGAAAACTGCTGCAGCAGACACTCCCTAGAGGCTTGATCAAACATTTCCAAACTGAAAAAGCCTTACACTGATTTTCTCTGAAGGAGAGTACGAACAGCATCCCACCAGGATCTTTGCTTTTCAGTATAGAGTTGTTTGCATATTGGCAATGGTAAGAATTGAGGCTGATGTGCACTGTATTGAGAATTAAACTTCTCTTGCAGTTGTAAGTTGCTAGTGAATATCACCCCAAGTAGGAATACCTGTTTTTAAAAAATAAATTGAAGTTATTAATTATCAAAAAACTTTATTTGTACAGTACCTTAAAAAACTTGAAAGTTCACTTACTTCAAGGTCTAACAGGCAAATAGATTCAGGAGCATCTGTCTCAAGTCTTGATGTTTCTTGAGGTAAGTGAAAAAGCTGTTTTAACCATTTGCGCATGGGGGGTAAGACTGACATAGAGTTCCACTGCAAGCCAAGCCACACAAGGTGCTGGAGACTGCCATTGTGCAATCGAATGGCACCTATGCAAAAAACAAGGTTGGATGCAAATGTCAGTTTCCTGCAAGCCCTCAATACTACTATCTGATCAAAGCTGGGTTTCACATTGCACTCTGTCAGAAGAGCCAAAGATACTGTAAGACCAATGAGCATCAAGATTCCAGGTTTCACTTACAGAGGGGTTACAAACTTCAGTATAGGTAAACATACCAAGTTCATTTAAGTGCTTAAAGCCATCAGCTGCTTAAGCTTCTGAGGGGATGACTCTCATCTCCATTCTCACCTTATGCAGTCCAACAGACACCTAATTTTAGCAAACCTATTTACTTCTCCAAAAATCCTTAAGGAACTACTGAAGAAGCACTTATTTACATTGCAATAATGTATAAGTCATTCCTATGACATTAAGGCAACTTTGGACAGCTATTCCAGGTATTTGTCTTTTGTTGCAGTACAAGTATTTGCGTACCAGTACCTCTACCACAAGTATTTGCACAAGAGGTTCTGGTACACAAAGCTGTGTTGAGTTTCAGAAAGTAACACTTCTCACCAATATCATATTTGTGAAGTTCCATTTGCACTGGTGCTTGTGTACTGATATTTCCAATATCATCTGTGCCAATAAAAGACTGCTCTCTAGAAGCTCCACTCTCAAACAGGCTATCAAACAATGCAAATGAGCCACTCTTGTTTGCAAATGATTCCACAATCTCTTTAAAGAAGTCTTGCTTGCCATGACTAAAGTTCAGCAGCATATGACCTAGAAAACAAAAATATCACTTCACATAAATAAAACAATGAATACAAGGAAAGCAGTATTTGCTATGCTGGACTGCTCTTTGCTACTGAAGGCTGGATGGGAATCAGAATTTCCCCTTATGAAACCTACAGACTGTTCAAGTATGTTCACCCTGTAATTAGGTCAGTGTTTCAGCACATAGGCTTGCCAAGCTTTTAGTGACAACAACCCCAAAGAATTTGTAAATGCAGTTCTTTAGGAAAATAAAGCCCTCCCTACCACGATTATTCCAAGGGCATTGCAAGTGACCTTATAGCTGTAATACAGGCAGAAGTCTGCGTTAATGAAATCCATTCTGAAGTAAATGAACTTGATGTCTGGCTGCTTCATCTGTTTTCATCTAGGCTCTCTAAGAATTTTGTAGACTGAAACACTGTCTATACTTGGCAGGAAAAAGAACAAAGCTGATGAACAAGTGAAATGATGAAAAGATCAGGGAAACAAACTAATATTTTCTTTCCCTCTTGGGGCTAACAATACTTGCAAAGTAGCATTAGCAGGCAGAAGACATTTCCAGTAGATTTAGCAGACAATAAAAGCTGAATTCGACCTTAGCATGCTAGAAAGTCAAAAAGGAGAAAAAACCCAACCACTATTTAAACAAGAACACATTCTACCAGCAGCTCAAGAGGAGAAAAGTAACTTTAGGTGTCAGAACCAAACTACTGCTTTGTTTTACATATGTAGTCAGAATCTATAAGGCTTTACTATATATTGGAGTGATAACGTTACAAGATACACAAATGCATTCTTTAACAAATCTTAGACTTTACAGTAAATCTGCAGCATAATGGAACTATGCAGCTATTTTTTTTATTACCAGACTGGCTTTTTCGATCACAGGCCAACATTTCTAGCATATCTTGTCCTGTTTGATCCCCCTTTATGAGTTTTGACTTTGGTTTAGGAACCTGGTGAAGTAAGGAGAAAATTGTTAGAGGTTTTTCAGAGTAAGAGCAGGACATCTAAATGAGCCTTAGAAATTAGGAAATAAGCTTATTTTTAGCATTAGAAAGCTATAAGAAAACAGGCATTATTCATTCTGAACATACATATATTGGGTTGTGGTTCTGTCTGGGATGGGCAAAGAGAGCAGAGAACCCACCTAAAGTACACAGATATGCAAGTATAGCTACTCAAAGTTACATTAAGTAAACACAAGAGTAAGTAATACCTGCAATGCAAGCAATGATATAAAAAGGACAGCCAAGACAAAGAATTCATAAGGCAAAGAACCTTAGTTTTTTAAAAATTCTGTTGTCTATCCAACAATATATGGGAACTACTCAATTCCTCTCCTTCCCTCCCTGTAGGAGTAACACTCAACATGTGTACTTGTATTATGAAAAAGAAAATATACTGCCAGAAATAAATGCACTAATACTTAAGAACCAAGTTACTCTGGCAAGGGGAACAACTGAGGGTATACTTTCACCCTATTTGTGTAATTTGAAACTTTTACACAATTGAGAGAGGAGAGTTTGGTGAGTGAGGAGAGTTCTCCTTTAGATACACGAACACTAGTTCATCTCAGGAATACACGAATTCAACACATGCACAGCTAGAAAATTTCAAGAAAAGCATCAACTGAAGGCTTAGACTGAAAAATCATTTACCTGAAAACTCAGGAGATAACACAATGCTGCTAGTTCACACATAGCTCTCCACTGTGTCTCATTGTCTTGGGCCATTTTCAGCAGCAAAGCTCCAGCATGCATGTACAGCTGTCCTTTCATTTCCACATAGGTACGAGACAACTCGTCAGCTGCACTCACATATGGTTTTACTGACTGAAGTGCACGATCAAAACTAAAATGCAGAGAAGACTAATTCTAAACAGAGTCCTGGTAAAAGCTATAGCAGCTGATTTTAGTTCATGCTACTTAACTGTCAATTAAATAACTTCATGAGTCAATGTTAAGTACTGTTTCTATTGCTTAAACCCAAGTTACTAGAAAGTATAATCACCTCAAACTCCCAAAGCTCTCAAGTTTAAGTAAATATTACCTAGATACTTAGTCTTTTTCATTACATTTTTGCACAGCTACTTTTAAAACTACTGTCCTGAACCACATGGATAAACTTGTTCACTACTGCAGATTTAGAGACATACAGGAGGTATTACTGATTCTGCCCTTTCTTTTCATATCAGAAAGATCCAAAATACTGTTTAACAGGCTCTTCAAAAAAAAAAAAAGAAAGTACTACAGAAACTCTAGTGCCTGTAGATTATTATACAATTCCCACTCAGGAGAGGGTTTCCAGAAAACAGTTAAAACAATTTTTCAATTACTGGACAAGACTATAATGGCTGTAAGCATTGCCATGATCTGGAAGTACTTCAGATGTGAACATCTCAAAACACTCTAATAAATCAGAAGCAGAAAACCCAACATGGTCAGTGTTAGAGGAGAAAAATAAAATAAAACATACTTGGGCATTAAATATTGCTCATCCATCCTGTACTGCTTCAAATACTCATGCAAGATTAGCAGACTCAAGAATATTTTTACAGAACACAATATAACAGCCATTATACTACTGAGGAACAACAATAATTTAGTAAAAACCAGTAACATAGGAAAGATAATGGCAAGAAAGAAACATAGATCAAAATCAAATTATTGACTACAAACACTGTTTTGTACTACTCTAGGTGCACTGCAGATGGTAAGCCTTTAAACCAGCTGTAACACCACCAGTTTTCTCTGAAAGAGGTTATTCTTGCTTCAGGTGGTTTCCTCCCTCCCCGTTATACTATATACACAAAGTTCCTAATTACTCCAGTGTGCTGTGTTATTTAAAAATAGAATGGCTAGGACAAAGTTGATACACAAGAGGTAGTTTTGGCTTTTCAGTTAGACTTTTGTTTCTTTGTTTGGATTGGAGTTTTTTGGGTCACTGTTTTTTTCCAACTGTCTGGGAAATCTGGATTAGTCAATTGCTGAAGTACAGAACAACTTTTCTAACCAAAGGAAAAGAAGGTACAAAGACCCAGGATATAAATGAGTCTTCTCCATGGATGTGTGCTCACCATTCAAACATCTGTCAAAAGATAGCTTGGGGTTCACACCCAGTAAGAAGCACTCTTGGTGGTCAGTACAGAGACTATCCTCTCCCATCCAAAAACAAGATAAGCTGTGAAACAGAAGCTTGGCAGATGTTATGTGACCCCAAACAATTCTTAAGAGTGCTTTTTCTTACTACAGAAAGTTTAAACAGTACCTTTCAAGTGCCTCTCTGCACTCCTGAACATCTCTAGAAGAAAGTGTCAGTTTGACAAAGCTGGAATAGGCCAGCAGATGATCTTTCTTGATAGTTCTCCAGTTATTTTTATCATACTCCAAGTCTTGTAAAGATTCCAGATATTCCTAAAGAAGAAAGTTCATCACAGGATAAGGAACAGTCATCCTTCCATGAAGACAAGGGCAGTACTTCTCCAAAACACACTAGAAGCATTTATTGCATAATCCAGTTTCACAGGTGAGACCTTAACATATTCTTCAGCAGCAAAATTCCAGGGAACTACTTGTTTGAGCAATTTTATCCCTAATGGAACTGCTGTGTCTAACTCAGCTTTTGAAGTTAGAAACTCAATAGCTCTATAATTTTAGGGAGAAAATTCCAATTAAAAAAAAAACCACAAGAAGTATTTTGTAGTTCCACTGGTTTCAGTAGACTTTCATTTGAAGGAGTTAAATCCCTTGAGAAATAGCTGTCAGAATAAGGACACTAAGAGAAATAGACCAGGTAAAAAGATACGGAAGACTACCACAGGATCAAAATATGATTAAACACCTCAAATGTCTCTACTACACAGGAACACCATTCCAAGCTTGACTGCAAAGGTATTCTCTTCTCTGCCTCCTGACAGTGGAGCACAGCATCCTTTAATCTGTTATTTGAACGATAGAGTGCAACTAGTCTGATGTTTATGTAGATATCGTCTGGTCTTGCATAAAGTTCTGCTTGAATCAAGTCAAAAAGCTGATTCCACCCATCTTCACCTTTACAATCCAGTAACTGCTCCTGTTGAAACATGAAGGCAACATGTTAATATTTCATTTCCCACGTCAGTCTTTTGAGCAACTACAGTAGTAGGTGTCATTCTTTCCTCCACTACATAGACTACATTGTTCTAGCTACAGTACTCTTAATAGCTTTCATGAAGCTTGATGAAATACATGAAGTTTGATGAAATACTCAAATACTTAAAAATGTATATGACTATCACAGAAGAAAAACCCTCAGAAGAATTTGCTTCTTACCAAGACAGACATGCTTCTCAAAACACTTGGTTCAGTGACAGCAGACCATGCCATAGACTACCTTGCTTTAAAAAAACCCAGACACCTTGAGACTTCAATGTGGCTACTGCCCAAAATTACACAAAATTAAAAAGCTACACAAAATTAACATACCTGTGCAAAAGTGACATTGCATGGTGCAAAGTATTTACATGGTATTTGAGAATTACAGCATTTCTCATATTCCACAGAAATGATCATAATACAGATTTAAAAACAAAAAAGCAGTGTAAAGCAAGAAAGTCTGAGTTCACAGATCGGCTACCTTCCTGCCAGTGACAAAACGGAAAGAACAAGTGACACCTGTATAGTCTTTAACTTCTTGACAGTGATAAATAATTTCTCAGCATTTTGCAAGAGGATTAAACTTGAAACATTAGAAAGGGTATGAAAGCATGCAGCTGCAGCTTCCTTTAAAACTGGACAAAAATGTCAGACTAGAAGGAGCATAACATCTATTTAATGTTAAAGATGCTAAAATAATTTAGCAAGAGTTTTGCTTGAAGTCACATGCAAAAGGCACTCCAGACATGTGCTGAAAGTTTGTTCAGGCCTTTTAACAAAGGTAATTTTGAACTTACCTTCAACCTGTAAATAGCAGGGCTCCCAGGAAAGAGCTTAGCAGCTCTGTCAACCCAATATTTTGCTCTTCCATCAGTAACGTCATTATTGCATAGTAACTCTGCAATCTTCAATACAAGATCTTTCTGTGTTGGGTTCAACTCCACAGAACGCTATTTTTCCCCCCATGCAGACACAGGAGTAAAAAAAAAAAAAAAAAGAAAAAGGCAACTTTAACTTATGATCCATGTAGAACAGGTAAGAGTTATACCCCCACAAACATACCCAGCTATTTAAATTAGTTAAATCTATAAATACAAAGTATATAAGAAATGCCTTTCTACATGCTGTTACTAGTTTACAGCACCCAAATAAAACTGCTAAAATTCAGAAGAGCATAAGAGAAATAATGCAAACACCATTTCCTCAGAATCTATCGCTACCTACTGCTATACACAGACAGCAGGACTATAATGACCTCTAGTCTAGCCAGGTGTAAAAACTTAAAAAAATTAAGACACAGTTTAAGAAATGTGATAGCACTTCATACATAGAGCTGTACTGGCCAGACTTCTGAGCACATCTTTCTCTCTGAAACCAGAACAAAGGCAATCCAACTGGAAATTTGAGGTTTATATGCTTGCCTAATCAATATTAGATTTGTCCCTCCCTTCTGCACCTGCCCTCTTCAAAACCAACCAAACAAAAAACATAGTAAGCCTACAGTTTTTTAATAGCAACTAAACTTGAGTTGTCATCACAGTTTGCATTACAGGATTCTATGACAGTAGTCCAAGAGGCTATGCATGACTTGGGGAGAATTTAACAGCAGGTAGCACAAAGATCAAGTCCAGAGGAAAAAAACAAAGAAGCAACTTCAAAATATACTACAGAAGCAAACAATATCAAGTGAAGAATCCTCTCTGCAGTGCTTCATGTACTTTCCATTGTCAAATGTGTATAACACAGTTTTCTCAGAAGCATGTTTTCTTCTATGGCTTTGAGAAAGTTCTGCCACAGAAGGGTTTTAGAAGTCCATTTATAAAGGAATAAAGCAGAACATTAGGGGTTGTAGTTGAATATAGTACTTACCTTGTAACACCCAAAAGCTTTTTCTATGTTATCCTCAGCTTCATAAATTTGTCCAAGAAATCTGTGTGCTTTGGGATCTCTCTCTTGTACATTGAGGTATGTAGATATGTATCTATGAAGGGGAAAAAAGTCAGTTACTTGACCAGTATTTTTCACTAACATTACCCCTCCCACCCAAGCTCTTATGGCAACTTTATCTGCCATACAGCACACACAGATATATTTTGTTCTAGATGCTTTGGCCAGACCACAGAAGTATAGACATGTTTCGTTCTAGACACTTTGTCAGGACCTTTAAGTAAGCAGCAACATGGTTTATACCTGTACAAATGCTACTTACTCACCAGCCAGTATTTCTGTTGATTAAAATAACGAAACCAGGAATTTGTAGAAATGGTAAGAACTACTTAATACAACAAGCAAAAAACCAGCCAATTCAGCCAGGTAAGTTTTTTAAGTACTGTGTAGCTAATATTCTTTTAAATTATTGTTTTACAAAGATCTAAAGAGCACTCAATGTCCACACTGACTGCTAGCTTAAAGCAGCATGATATTCATCTTTGTTTCTCTAGTCTACTTCATATAAACAAAGCTTTTCTTTTACACTTTAGAGAACAAAAAACAAATGTCCATCAATGCATGTTACCTTTTAGCAAGTTCATATTCTTTTATTTCAAAATACAGCTTAGCAAAGAGGAATCCTTTCATTGATTTCTGAAGGAGAAAAACCACAACAAACACACTTTAGACACTCAGTACTTCAAAAGTAAATCCCTATCGAGCGACCTTTCTTTTCAGCAATGCCTAATACTCAAGTGACTGAATTTGACAATTTGTTATCAGCTGAAATCCATCAATCATATATATGAGTTTATTTCTGAAAGATGTAGTTTTAAGAATGAACAGAATAAAAGTTTTTGATATAAAAAGGCTACTAGGAAGATAGAGATTACAAGAGAAGAAAACAACAAGCCTTTATATACGTGGTACTTCACATATGACTCATTAAAGAGAATGGAAGAATAGTGTTATCTACATTTAGTTTATTGCTTTGCAATGTAGCAAGTAAAAAAGATATTCTATAAATCCAGAGAGATCTGCCATTTAGCCCTACTGTAGTGTACTGTCATTAGATACTACTGTTTAAGCATACTTGAGGAAAAAGCAATTTTCACTTAAGTCATTCTCAATTTGGGTAAGAAATGCATTTATGCAGTAGTTGATTTCTGACTAAAATAACTTTAACATAAACACCCTAGGAGCAAGAGGTGAAACAATCTTCCTGTTACAAGGTAGTTAACAAAGCAGCCAGGGTGGCAGAAGCATGATCGGGAAGAAAAGTGAAAGGAGTGAGTTAAAGAACTGACAGAGTTACAAGCAAAAAGGCAGAAGTAAACCTGTCAAATTTAAAGCTTGAGTTCTCAACATCAGTTCAAAAACAATTTTCTTTTTGAACAAAATATACTGGTGCTAGTTACATCTATGATTCCAAACAAGTGTGTGTATTTTGAATTCACTTGAATTATAAGTCACCCTCCTCTCACCACCGTTATTCATTCAAAATTTTAAGAAGCAGATAAAAATTAAAGCAGGCTTCCTAGGATACCTCAAGTTTCCAGACTGTATTTTTGAAGCCTTTTATAAAAGGGAAACACTGAAGCATGTCAGAATGGAGCTGCATTTGACATCCTCTCTTAAACATGGATGAAAGGAAACCTCAAAATATATGCTCTGCAGCCTTATAAGCAACCCCCCTCCTAAAATCAACACAACAGGAAAATCAGTAACATCTTCCACCAGCGACTCTGCTTATACAATTAGTTGTAAACATTACTTATAAAAAAAACTAAACATGTAAATATGCACCAGCTGGTCTTAAGCACAACATGAGAGGATTTATTTTGTTGTTGAGCTCAGTAGGAACCTCAAAACAATTAAAGAGCATCTATGATTCTGAGAGTAATGCCCTTGCCATTGGCTGCTCTAAACAGCATCCAAAGCAATTAAGCCACAGAACAACTTTGTTGTTGTTAGGAAAGAGATACAAATAATGATGAGGTACACAAGGCCCGCATAAAGGCCCTACTGCATAATGGGGAACATGGATATATTCACACTATAGAACACAGTGCTGAATATTCTAACTAAAAAAAAAAAAAATCAAGAGCAGTAGAACAGGATCTTTCAGGATTAAATAGCTCCCATGAATTGCATCAGACTGTTCACTGTGATCCTTTTCCAGATACAATGAAAAATGGTAACAAGTTATGCAGAGGTCCTCATCCTTCTGGCCAGTTACTAAAATACAACAGGAAGATTATTTTTTCCCAGTTCTTCCTCTCCTAATATTGCTACAAAGACAAGAATATTAATGACACAACACATAAAAGAAAACTGAAAGTGATTCACGTGTTCCTTGGTTAGATTCTTCTGAAAAAATGAAACCCGGGAATCTTTTTCTGAGAAATGAAACTCAGAAAACACAGGAACTAAACTCCTACAAAACTGAAGAAGTCTGTTCTCAAGAGAACTGATGGACTCTTTAAAACGACACTAGGGCTTACCAGTTGTAAATTACAGATGCACAGCTCTAGTAAACCACTGCTCCCAGGTCGGGAAAGCACCTCCAGTACGCCAAACCCCTTGGTCCTTCCTCAGCTTCCCCTACCTCACTCGATTTAACAGAGACCCTGCGTAATTACGCGCTCAGAAATACTCCCAGAGACACCATAACTCACAGAATATCAGAATAGTCAGGAATGGAAGAGACCTCGGGAGATCACCTAGTCCAACACCCTGCAATGGATCAGTCACCTAGGGCACGGGATACAGGCACGTCCAGGTGGGTTTTGAGTACCTCCAGAAAGACATCTCTCCAGAGAGGGAACATTTTTCCTCTTACCGCCAAGGACGAGGACGGGCCAAGCAGACCAAGCCCCAGCACCGAGGCGCCGGGCTCGGCGCGGGGATCCCGCAGAGAGCAGCCGCCCCCCGGCCCGGCGGCAGCGAGGCCTCCCCGCGGCGCGAGGGGCGGCGGTCCCCTAGGACGCGCGGCAGGGCCTCCACCGCCCCACGCGGGGCGGGCGCAGGAAGGGGCCCCACACCGGCCGCACGGAGCGCCCGCAGCGCCGCCCGGGCCCGGCGAGGGCGGGCAACGCGAGGCCGCGCTCACCTCTCTGGGGGACGGAGCCGCGGCCTGCAAGGAGGCGACGTAGCGCTCCACCTCGGGCTTCGTCCGCCTCATCATGGCGCCGCCGCGGCGGCGGCGGGGACCGCGCCCGGCCTCTGTCGCGGCAGAACGCGCCTTCCCGGCCGGCCCGGCGGCCTTGGCCCGGCGCCTGCGGAGGGGAAGGAGGGAAGGAGGGAAGGAGGGAAGGAGGAAGGAGGAAGGAAGCGCCGCGGCCGCCGCGCGTTACGCAAGTTCCCGCTCAGCCGTGCGGCGCGCGCAGCCCCGTACCAACGGCCGGGGGCGGGGCGGGGCCTGGCCGGGTCTGCGCATGCGCGAGGCCGGGGGGGCGGGAGCCCGGGCAGAAAATCTGTCGTGGAAAACTGTGGGAAATCAAGTGTTAGCATTTACTCGCCTAAAAATACAATAAACTCACCTCAGTGATATATAAAAATATATATGGTGATAACGTATTTATTACCTAAATAATATACTCTATATTTGTGTATATATATGGATCTATATTTAGATAACAAATTTTTACCAAAAGCTAAGTAACAGTTCTGGTGCCCTCACCGTAAGAAGGACATGGAGCTGTTGGAGCAAGTCCAGAGGAGAGACACGAAGTTGACAGGAGGACTGGAGCATCTCCCCTTCGAAGACAGGGTGAGGAAGTTTGGGCTGTGCAGCTTGGAGAAGGTTCCGTGAAATCCTCATAGCAACCTTCCAGTATCTGAGGGGCCTGCAGGGAAGCAGGAGAGGGGCTCTGTCTGGAACTGAAGTGATAGGACAAGGACTAATGGGTACAATTAAAAGAGGGGCAATTTAGGATAGATACAAGAAAAAATATTCTCTGTGATGGTAGTGAAGCACTGGCACAGGTTGCCCAGAGAGGTTGTGGGTGCCCCATCCCAGGCAGTTTTCCAGGCCGGGTTGGATGGAGTTCTGAGCAATCGGGCCTAAGTGGGAAGTGTCCCCCATGGCAGAGGCTTGGGACTACATCTTTAAGGTCCCTCCCAACCTGTAATATTCTATGATTCTATACTTTGTGGTTCAGAGCAACTATAAGTTTAAGCTGTAAACATAAGGGCCTTCTTACTGAGATCCAGTGTTCTAGAAAATGAGTCTCCAAATATGGTAGCAGCTGTGGTGAGAAACCTTTTTTTTCCAGGCACTGTGGTTGGTATAATTAAACAATTAAGCCCTAAAACACAGCTGGGAACATGGACTAAAAGACGGACCAGCAACCCTTAAGGCAGGACAGATTTGCAAGTTGTAGTTTTACAGGTTTGGTGGCTCAAGGATGAGCCCTGTGGTGAAATTCCCAGCAGGAAGCCTCAGAGTCTACTCACTGGAAATAGCCATCTTTCCTGCCAGTTCAGATGCTTTGGTCAAAATGAGGCCACTGGGCCTTGTCTCTGAAGAAGTATAATTAACAATTTCTCCAGTTCTCAATCTCAAACAACCCACTGACAGTTGCAGAATTCCTGCTACACCTAAAATATACTGACAGCCTCACAGCTCTTACCCTCTTTGCAGGAAAAAATAAGGAATCATAGCCAACTTTTTCTTTAAGACCAGCAACATCCATGTAAGACCATGACTGAAAGAATTAATCCTCTCTTTTATTCTTTCTTGGTATTAATGGTAATTTATTTAGACATTGGATTTAATTCCACAAAAAAAAAAAATATTTTTTTTCCCTCTGTACTTTTAATGGTATACCTGCACCTGGGATTATCAAACAATTTATTATCTGCACCTGCCAGGCTAAGTAATGGAAGTGTTGGTGCTGGTACAGAGAGGAACATTGGAGTTTACTTGACTCACTGGAGAATATTACTGCACTTCAGCTGATGGGGAGGCATGGGAAATTGCCTTCATATAGACCAGGTCCAGTACTTTGGCACTGGTCACTGTCCCACCCAGCGCTGTAGAAGTGGCACCCCCTATGTTGTCCCTTGTGGTCGCAACAGTGGGCAGGACAGCATTGGCTCGAGAGCTGTCCCTGCAACCTAACTGTGCTCATCGACACTGAGCACAGGATGCGCCACTGCCGGCAGCAGAAAGGCTTTAGGCTCAGCTCTTCCCCCTAAAGCAATATCCACTGGGCTTTCTGGAGTGCTACCTACTGCCAGCCTGACCAGGCTTTCTAAAGGAACCTCTCTTGCTCATGCATAATTGATCTATGCAGCAGAAAGGGACAAAGCTTCTAAGGCATCCATTCCCAAATCTCAGGTTCATGGATTCCTTGACAGACCTTATAGGCAGAAAAGCAGTACTAGGCTCTGCCTCTTTTAGGAAAGTACGTGCAGCTACTCGAATATTTATAATACTTTGGGCCAGGAAGTGAGCTTCAACACCAGACCTTTAATTGTCCAGGCTGCCTAATTGCTAGCTTGCTCCCTGGTTCTGCTTTACAACTGCTTTTAACTAATCCTCTTCATGACCATGTGCAGGGGTATTATACAAATGACAGTTCATGACAAAGTTCCCAAGAGAGCAGTATGGATCTGGGGAACTCTCTACTTGAGATAGGACTCCAGTAATAATATTTTCACCATGAAGGTGATGAAGCACTGGAACATACTATCCACAAAGGCCTGTGAAATCTCCTTGCATGGTGATGTTCACAGTTTGGCTAAGCAAGACCTTCTGTACTGATGCAGCTCTGAAATTTGACCCACTCTGAGCAGATGGCTGGGCTAGCTGATCTCTAGTGGTCCCTTCCATCCAACATTTTTCCATACTTAATCGGGCTTTGAACCCTCAGGTACCCTCAGATGCTTTGAGTGCTACATCGTGAGGTCTGACACACACACTAGAGTTCATGAAACAGAAGGTGCTGCCTTGGTGAAGCGTTCACCATCAGGAACTAGGAAATGGAAAAACCCAGCCTGTGTCAGGCCCCAAGGGCCAACAGAGTGGAGGGGAAATCTGAGGCCATTGTGCTGCAGATAGATGTAACCCTGAACAATGTGGATATGAGCCAGGTCTTGCCATTCAGCTTTGGGCTAGTGACCCTTCCCAACTCTGAGCAGTAAGGCTGAGCACACATAGGCTGAAGGAGATGTACAGTCAGTGCAACATGAAAACCTAGAACTCAGTTTTAACTTCAGGAGGAAGCAAGAGTGTGTGTAGTCTACTGAATCCATGGCACAGTCCAAAATTCCAAAAAGACTATTGTGCTAGTTAAGTAAACAAATTTTGAGGACATTTTAAGCTTTTATAGTCTTCAACAGGGTCAAAGACTGACAACATTTATGAATGTTATCGCGTTCAATAATTATGTAGGATAAAATAGTCAAAAAATACCCTACCTAGCAATAAACTGAAGTTTGGGGTGACAGTTTCATTACAGTGAAAACAGGAGAGAAAAAGTTAACAGGAGGGTGTATGTTTTACACTCATTCAAGATACTTTCTTTAGGAAAACCTAGTGACTGTGCCAATTCAGAAAATATCCAGAAGAATCAAGCTATTCTTTATGAAACAAACTGTGGTTTCTTGTATGAACCTCAGAACTACATATAGACAAATACGCCTTTAGGAAAGGCATATGTCTCCTTTAAATTAGGATAAGAAGGAAGTATTTACATAGTCACAGGTAAAAAGCTCAGGGACCCAAGAGAGCCTTACCGCTTTCCCACCCATCTCAAGCATTTATTCCAGAGAGCTAATACAAGGTTTAATAATGGCCTTTATTGATGACACAGAAAAGCAGATGTTTTAAAGTAATTAATTTTTCATAAACAGGAAAGAAAATTTTACTTCCTGTTACGTAATTACATAAAATCTGTTTAAGTCACTAATGTACAAAAATAAAAAAAAAAGTTTGCATACTTCGTACCATCAAGAAGACCTAAGTAGCTGTATTTTCTATAAGAAAGGGAAAAATAAAACAAATTTGCATGGACCGAACTCAATAGTATAAAACAATTAAATGTATGTTATAAAGAATTTTTATTATTTGTAAGCTCAGTCCTTGAGGATGGCTGGCTAAAGAAGTAGATCCTAGCAGGATCAAACTTTGCATATTTACACACAGAGGTGTAAAAGTAATATTGCCAGTTAATTGAAATACGCATTTTCAGTATTGTTCTGAAAATCAATGAAGTCTAGAAGCTAGATTTTAAATGCAGATGTTCACATTTCAAATAAAATACTTCTTGCATCCTGTATAATTAAGGCAAAGTATGTTATCTTTTGAAAATACCTTCTATAATAGTTTCTGCATAAAAATATGAAATAAAATATAAAACTATATATATTTAATGGTACACTGTTATGTATGGTCCAGCAGAATAAGGCACAAAAAGTAAATAGAATGCAAAAGCATATATAGAAGTTAATGTGTTATTTGAAGTGGAATATAGCAAAATTCAAGTAGTTCTGAGTATGCTCATTTCTTGCAATAGGAATACATTTTTTATATAAGTATCTCATGCTAAGCCTGATGTAGAAACATTCATCATGTAAGCATAATCTATCATTTTGATCATTTTATGTATGTCATTTGTACAGTGGCTTTATTTAGAAGTCTGATAGTTTTCAAACCATCTGAAACAAGGCTCCTTAATGAGATGACTCAGCCTGAAATCCAAATGTGAATTTTTCCATAAGGCAAAATGTACTGGTTCCCTGCCCAAATCACTTGAGCTGGGCGAGTTTTGTCTGCATGCTTAATATGAAGGTTAATATTTTCATTAACATAAATGACAATACACATCCCTAAAGTTGGGCACATTTGCAAAGTTTGTTTTCACAGGTGGTGTTCACAAGCAAATTTTCTCTCTCTGAAGAGTTCCACAGAGAATTAGTGTACAGAATGGGCCCCCTGCATCAGTACAATGGTGTTATTGGTCAGAAACCTTTCAGGTGAGCTGCTATTTATTTTGGAAGTATGGTCTGTTTGTCAACAAGTAAGCATACATGTATAAAGAACACAGAATCTTAATATATTTTGGGTTGATAGAAGGCATGCATCAGCATCTGTTGTCTGACTGCAGCCTCAAAGCAGCAACTCCCCCCTAGCCCACAAGTAGTATCTATAAGATTTTCACAAAGGAAGAGGAGAGCAGATGAAGCTTTTACTTCCTTCCCAAAGTTTCAGCTAATTTCTTCAGTCTTTTCTTCAGCTCTAGAGGAAACTTCTCGTAACACTTTTTGCAGACAGGCTTCATATCAAACTCGACAAATTTATTCCTAAGACAACAAAGCAAAAGAAACAGACAAAGTCTTAGCAGATGAGATAGTGAAAAAATAATTTTTAAAAAATCTCCTATTTAATGTGGACAAGCAAAAAATTAACCCCCCAATTTATACCAATACATTAAGTTACTTTTACAAGTTATATACACTGTAGACAGTGATTACAATACCCTGTTGAGTAAGTTATGCAGATTTTACCCAAAAGCTCATATTTATTAATCGTGTAATTTAGAAAGCCTTTCAAATCTAATTGTAGACTAATCATAAGATAATGGAATAACAAGTTAGTATTTCAAGTTGCAGTGGTGTGAAAAATGTTTTGGTTTTGACTGCCGTAAGTTCATGCAAAAGTGCAAAGAAAACATCCTTAGGACTAACCACAGAAGAAAGGAGCAGAGGTGGTGATAAGAAGGAAAAGAAGTTTACAAACAAATTGGCTTTTTCTTTTTCTGCTTCTCTTTTTCCTTTGCGTCACGTTCCCGTTTGGCAAGTCGTCGCTTAAATTCATCTGGCATTTTCTCATAACAGTGTTTGCAGACAGGTTTTAGATCAATTTCAACAAACTTATCCCTTTAGAGTTAAACAAGAAAAAATAAAGGATGGAAAAGGAGAAGAGTTAGGAAGACTAACTGAAGGAAGACCTGAAGAGACAGCTGAAAGAGATGGAAAGTGCCAAGTGGAGCAAGATACGTGTTGAAGACATCACACTTATCCATAAACTTACTTGAGGGTTAACTTAGTGTTGCAAGTTGAACAAGCAAAACAGTTCACACACCATGCCTTATTCAGAGCAGACACAACTAGGGAGAAGGGAAAAAAGAAATCATTAGCCTTACCAATTAAAAGAAAAAGTGATTACAAAAATTTTAAGTTTACATATTCATGAGGTGTGAAGAACAGTCATTGATTCTTGTATCAAGTATTAAGGACAATAATAATAACAACGTGGCCAGACTGGCAAGGCGCGTTTTAGAGTGTAATAAGCAGGACTGTGAAGCATTGATACAGCTGTCCCTGAGGCAAGACCAGCTTAACCTATTTCTGCCTCCTATTTTTCGCTTCCACTTCATCTCATATCCAGCTGATCTCAGGCAACGGTTCTGTGAGGCCAGGTTCCAACCTAATCAGGAAATGCTTCCAGCTTAAGAGCAATCCAGCACAATTGTGTTTATGTTTTCATACAGTTTCATTTCTCAGATCCAGTTCAGACTGCACTGCAATCCACAGTTATACTTGCCCAGCTGAAGTAAATAATGTGAAGCCAGCAGCCAGACCCTGCTAGTAAATCAGCACCGCCAAGGTGAAAAAGAAATGGACTCTCTTTATTCTTTGCTTTGAAGAGAAACTATTTCCTATTTGTTCTGTTGGTAAATCCAGTTCCTGTTCTGTCTCTCTTTCAGTACAGCTTTCCAGTTTCCCCTGCCAAAATTTTCCTAAGTTAGAGAATGTGGGACAATATTTTTCTTATCATGTTTTTCTCACTCGATCTCTCAATGTTTTTCTCACAGTATTTTGTCAATAACAAGGAGAACCAAAACATTGTCATGCAGAGGGTTTTTCCTGCACTATGGGGCAAGCATGTCCACAGATACACAGTTATTCCACTACTTTCTAGAATAATAATAGACAGGTGAAAGTCTTTGCTCCCAAGCATCCTCAGTAAGGCAGTCATAAACACCCTCCTGAAAAACTGCTGCTATAGATATTTGTTTCACCCAACAGAGAACAATTCTGGATACTAAATTTTTGACAGCTGACTCAAAATTTGTGTGCAGAAATGAAAGAAGAAATGTAACTGAAGACGTACACTGAAAATAAAGAAATTAGTGTATACTGTATTATTTTCAGTTCAGAGACCAAAACTTACAATACTGGTGTCGGACTATATGCTGAAAGGTTAGAATCATACAGAGATGTAGTTATCAGAAAAGTTCAATTTCTGCTCATTCCTATAGAATTTTCCTGAAAATGAGGACTCTTTCCTCTAAAGCATTTTGGATTGTCATTCTGAAGTCATAGTGCGGTCCAGAAAATGTAGGGAAAGCACATCTACAGAATGTATGTCTTACCCTATAGCTACATGACTACAAACTAATTTATGTGTCTTTTTGAATATTAGAAGCTTCCTCCTACTTTTCTAATGCCTTTGGCTTAGATGAGGCTAACATAGTATTTACTTTGGATGGGGTAAATAGGCACTTAGTGTCACATTATTTCAGGTAGAATAATTTGCTTTTGGCATTTTATCAGAGCTAGTTATCAAAAAAAAAAAAAAAACAACCAAAAAAACCTCAAACCCACCCCTTTCTCCCCAAAAACCCAAGCAAAAAATAACAAAACAAACAAATTACTGCAGTTCTGCCTTTACAGGACATATGTTTCCAAGTATGATCATTCCTGGTTTCGTGACATCATCATAAGCCTAGCTTTTCAAAAGACAGGTGCTTGCAATAAATAGGTAAATATCTCCAGGATTCAAATATCTCCAGGATAATGGGAACAAGGCATTAAAAAAAAAAATCCTAACACTGCCCACCTATGTCTTTCAGTATCCAAATATTTTTTCAAATTTGGCTCATGATCCACAAATTCATTTGTGGAGATGCCTGTATGCTCCTTCTTACCCTTGCATGTGTTCTTTTTTGAAGGTGGTGTGGCAGGAAGCCACTTCTGAGCATCTTCCAACATCCCTTACCTCTACATATCACTAAGGGGTTTCACAGTCTTCTTTGGCCATGGGGTGGTCTTCTACCATCGTGAAATGATGGTAGGTTTTCCTTCCATTTTGTCCCTGACTAATCCACTGTAATTTAATTTCTGGTCAAGAGAACATCTGTTTTTGTTTTAATGAAAACTGGGCTGCTTCCCCCTTACTTTCATTTTAAAGAGAACTTCCATCAAAAAGAACCTTAAGGAAAGAGGGAAGTGCTTACCATCTCCTTCAATCACACGGTTGCAATGGAAACAAACATCACCAAATAGCTGAAGAGGAAAGAGAAGGAATAAATTTTTAATATAATTATTTTACTGAAGGTAACTTATCAAACTAGCAAAACAACTGTGTTTCAGCTGATGGGCACAATTGCTTTCCTGTTTGTTCCAGTGAAATAAAGAGAATGCTGGCAAGTCTGGTTTGGTTTTCCAAGTACATTTTGCATCATCTCATCACAAGAAGTCTTGATAATATTAAAGATTAAAACATTTATCTACTTTTGATTCTCTGTAAGTATGACTGTTTTGTTTCAAGATTTCTCTAAACCTGAAGATTTGAAATACAGCAGTTGGTGTCATATACATATGGTTACTAACCAGAAAATGTAACATTTGGACTAACATGCATGACTAAAACAATGTATTACTAAAAGAAAATTTTATCTTTATAAAAAAAAAGGAAAATTTCAGACAAAAAACAAGAATTCTTTTTCCAGTCTTAACATTTGTCCACAGTATAATAAGAAGTCCCAAAAACTTAATGTATGTTTTTTTACTGTAGCAGTTTTTTACTGTTTTTATGTTTTTTTTACTGTAGTAGTTAAAAAGACATCCACTCTACATACAGCTCTTGTCTGGTGTATGAACTTGCCCCATCCTAGCTGCAACACTATTACTATGAACGTCACAGCATTTACAGTCTGCAAGTGTGCCAGCACCAGTTGTCTGCCCTTCGTCACTAACGACCAATTAAGAATCCATCTGTAATTAGCAGATGCCATACAACTCCCAGGTGTAACCCCTCCTCATGTATTTATGTAAGCAAGGGAGGCGAATGTGACGTGACACAGATGGCTTCCAAAGAAAAATATGTCTATGCATCATGGGGTGGACTCCCCATCCAAGGGCATCTGGAGAGGGGTGCTGCTGCCACATGTCACTTCTACATAAATGCAAGTGGTCACTAGAGGGTGTCTTCTGACAAATTTACTTTTGGAAGTCTTTATCATCCTAATGACTGAGCAACAGCACATATCAACACACAGTGTCTTAGAGCAGCAGCTGCAGGGAAACTCATGCCACTCACTGGGGCCTCCAAACGCAGTTAGTGAGTGACAAATCTTCTTTAACTTCTTAGGAGAGATTAGTTGTCATTAGCTGCTCTGATCCACAGACACGTCAAAGCCCCGTAACAGCTCTACTTAAGTACCACTAAGCTTGAAGAACAACTTGATACTGATTGTCCTGGCCAGCCTTTGTGAAATACCTGCAGTTTTCTTTTTTAATGCCACACAGATAAATAGGGAAACTTGTATAAATTAAACACAACAGAACATATGCTAATTGCCATTACACCCAGAGGTGCCTTTAACAAAACAGAAGAATGTCCATGGTTTTCCATCTCTAGCTAATAAAACCTATTTGTGAATTTACCAATTAATGCCATTTTAAAAACATTCAACCTTACCTGGTTGTAGTGGGTTTCACAGTACGCCAAGCCTTTTCTCTCATAATGACGATGACCCAGGAATGGTTTTTCACATTTTGCACAAACAAAATGCTACAAAGTAAATTACAATACATTGTTTTATCTTTTGGAAGTAATGTTATTTTTTTCTGGAAAGCAAACTAACCATGTCCACTACTTGAACATGGCTGAAGTCTAGTAAGCCATCTTGAAAAGCAGAGTTAAAACTTTTGTTTCTACATTTAGACCATTAAATAATATTTCTTTTAATGTCTTCAACATTTCAATCCAAAAGTTACAAGACAAAATCAAGCAATGGAGTCTTAATTTTTATCAATGAACAGAAGTAAGAGTTATTAAATAATCTGCATTATCATTATACCCTTGTGAAGAAAGCATTTCCAAGAGACTTTCAAAACAGAAGGAATAAACAATTTATCTAATTAAAATGGAAGATGTAGAAATAAATCTTGTATGTGGCCTTGAAATATGAACTCTCACATGAACTGTTAAAGAAATATGTACCTAGGGGTATTATGATGCCTAGTAACATGGTTGGTACAGATTTGACTGCTTTTCCACATGTACTGCTTTGAGCTCCGAAATTTTATTTTGTAAGGACCTTGGTGGTGGGCTTCCTTTGAATTACTGATTTTAGTTTCACAGTCAAAGCTCCTCTGTAAGGTGGCAAGTAACTCCTATTTCACAGTGGAAGACCAGCCACAATAAGGTTGAAGAGGGATTTGGAGAAGGCATTTATAATCATTGCTGCACACTTTGAGAATCCTTTCATTGAAATTGAACAGCAAAATCACAGATAAATATGCTAAGGTTTACATTTGCAAGAGAGATCCTGTAGCATCTGATGTTTACCTCCACATGCCATTGTTTGCCCATAGCATTCACCACACGGCCTTCAATTGGTCTTCTACATGCCCCACAGATGGGGACACCCATTTTGTCATGGCAGGGTAAGCAGTAGAGTTCTCCTTTCAGCTCACGAGCATCAGCAGTAAGTTCTTTCCTGTTCAGAAGTTAATGAATTGAGAGCATGAATAAAGGCATTCAAAAATGTCAGTTCTTGAGAGTTTCTACTCTCAAGTGAAAAGTGAAGTGAAAAAAAAATCAGCATTTGCTTCAAAAATTGTATTTATACTACAGTAATGCAGCAGCATCAAATATAACACAATTCAATGCAGTTCATCCCTGATCTCAGTAAGCTGAGAACAGGCTGCAAAGCGAGGTGCACCGAGTCTCTCTGGAAACAGGTACTGACCTATTGTCATTCTGCTTAAGCAGCACAAATCTGTGTGTTTGGTTTATATTCTGGCACTTATCACCAGTTTATTTTAGATTTGTGTAACTTCAGCTGAAAGTAAAATGTAGTCCTCTATATCTAGTTACATTTCCCTTGTACCAAACTTCAGAGAAAGAACTACAGACCCAAATGAGCTAGGTTTATTAATTTCCCATTGCAGAATCTTATAAACTCTACTTTTTAGTAATTTGCATGGTTAGATACTGAGAGCAGCTAAACCTTAAAAGTGACTGTAATCACAAATACTCTCAACTGGTTGCCACTGATATAACAGTACATACTGTTATTCAAATCAGCCTTTGCTGTGGCACTGAAATAGTAGCTTCCTTTGCAGCAGAAACAAACTAAGAATACATGCTATGTCCTACAATGCTCCATGCTCCAACACTCATCCTACATCTCTGCATCAGTGCAGAATGTGGAAATGTGCAGTTTCATGTGTTGCAGTTGCAGAAGATGATAAAATGAGACAGGAAAAGGCTTCTAAAAAAGACAGGCTTTAAAAAGAGAGAACAAAGTTTGGATGCTGTTGAACTAAAAAAAACATAGGCAAGATAGTTATTCAAGCAACAAAAGAGAACCACTTCTCCTCCTAGCAGAATGGTGAGCTATCATTTCACTACTATAGAAAAGGTATCTGTGTCAATACTTTGTATTTTGTAAGGTAATGTCTTGTCCTGTAGAGTCCAATCTCTCTTTAGTCCCCAGCAGGTCAGCTGTTGTTTGAACCCCACCAAGCCAAAAGCAAGTAACACGTATCTGGCCACAAGACATCCAAACCCCACCCCCTCTTGTCAGTTGTACAGGACAAGTTTTCACTTTAAATTGATGAAGCAAATAAGCCAGCATTTTCCCGTTTCCCTTTGCAGAACTCAGGTTACCCGCAGTTTGCACAGTTGAAATGATCAGGGTGATAAGGATCGTTTTTGAATATGAGAGGCTGTTCATCAATAATAGCATGACACTTCTGGCAAATGTACTTTCCCAGGCCTCTGGCTTTTTCCTTGTTATGGCAAGGACGGCAGAGATGTCTGAAACAGCATAAAAAAAAAGAGGCAAGTATTGCTACCAGGTACTACAGTGCAAAATATAAACCAAAAAACTCTCAGAACTTCATTTCAATCAGCTCTTTTTTGAGTCTTATTAAAACAACTTCCTTGCTAAGGCAAACCAAGTTCAAAGCACCAAAATGATTGCCCAAGCTGAGGGTGATCATTTAAATTTCTGTCACCACAGCAGTATAATTTCTTCAGCTGAGTTTAAGCTGTATTGCAACACAGAAAACAAGGTTTCTTATAGATTCTCGTTGATGAATGTTTTACTTTCAAAATCTTAAAAATTTAGAAGCTGTATAAGCACACAGGTCCTACTTCTGTAGATAATTCTGTATATTGTATTATACATAAGAAGCCAATGGCCATATAATCCACTTGTAAGACATTCTTTTGATCATAGCTAGCAAAAATATCTTACTCTGTGAAGGGTCCTACTGAACATTAAGCAATTATTATTAAATATGGTGCTAAACTAGACCAAAATTGGAGAACCAAGTTGGAAAAAGAAAGTAAACTTCTATTTTTATTAAAAAAATACTATGCTTCTGTATCTGAAAGTTTTCTCTCTTATTACATATAACAATGATCCCAAAAGGTCACTGGGTAAAGAAAATGTTTGCCATGAAACTTGGTGTTGAAGCAGGCAAAATGTCAATATTTTAAGATCTTGTGATCTTGTGGTTTTGTGATGCACGATTAGACCATGTCACAATGCTTCAGTTGCTCTATTCGAGCTGAAAAGCCTCAGGAACCAAAACCTCTCAGTCCCACTATTAGTTCATTTAATTTATGGTCAGTTAACAGAAAGAAGGGTGGAGATTTACCTGCCAGCATTCTTGACAAATCCAATATCAGCCAATACTGCTTGGCAGATATCACAGCAGAAGCAGTCTGGATGCCAGCTATTGTTCATGGCTTTAATAACACGACCAATAATGAACTCACCTGTAAGAAACACAACACCAGGATGTAAAACACCATACTAGACAAACTTAAAAGTAACTCATGAATGAATCACTACAATGACTACAATCATCATTCCTTTCCTTTCCCCAAAATCTGGTAGGACACATTGCTTTCAATATCACAGTTCTGATTCCAAACCCTGGAAATTTGGGGTTGTTTGCTGTTTTTTGTTATGGGTTAAAAGAAAACATTTTTGCTGATATAGGACCTTCTCCTATTTGCGTACAAGTCCTTTGACATGCACACTCCACCTTCTCCCTGCAATAATCCCATTTTGGTCCCTTCACTGGTTTTACTTACCTGTTCTCAAGCTGTTAAGAAATGTATGGAGTACTTAATATAATAAGGGCTTTCTTGTATCCTAATTTTTCTCCTTCTTATCTTTAAGAGTATGACAATTTTAACTTGCCACATACATAGTAAAGGTTTCTACTCCACTAGGACCAAGCCTTGAAGGTATTCTATACTCAAGGCACAAAAGAACTGAGCTTGGGTGGCTGTGGACTTCCTGCAAAAAAACTCCTATGGAGTCCAAATGCAAAGGCGCAGTGAAGCTGCAGAACAGTAAATCCAACACACACAACTTCTGACCTACCACTAGGAGTCCTGTCCCATAAGGCATTAAAAAAATAGTGTGAGAACTAGTGTTTGGCATGCAGTGTGACTGTACTGCACAGGCAGTGATGTCCATCACATGTGACTTAATTGTTCTCTATGCTGATGGACAGCATAGCCAGGGGTTCTGAGCAGTGCAAAATGTGTTAGGAGCTCAGCTTCCCAGTGCTGTCAGAGGCTGAGTTCTGGCTTTGGGGAACAACTCCAAGAGCTGCCAAAGGAGAGCAATCAGGCAGGTAACAGTGTGGACGATAACGTCCCGCATGCGACTGTAGCATTCTCACAAAGTCATGGCTTTTCAAGTACAAATCTGATGGAGTCCAGACATGTCAGGAATGCTCAAGGCCTCATCACTGACAACAGCCCCATTGACTTTGTCTTTGTTTATTAAGCACAAGAAGTGGAAAAGCCCAGCTCTGAGCAGGACCTTGATGAGGTTTTAAGGGAGCTGGCAATACCAGGAGAGAGGACAGGAGAAGGTGGAGCTGTGCCAACTGTGCAGGAGAAATCCTGGAGATAGGCAGCATAGCTCCTCACAAATTGCCACCAACTCATTTCTTCCTCTTCCTCTGCTTGTTCACATCTGTAGCCTTAAATTCATAGTTCCATAGCATCTGCTTCCCTCTCCCTTGGTGTTCAACACCTCCCTCCACAAAAGGAAAGGCCTCACTGAGATAAATTAAAGCTTTAGCACCTTGCCAAAGGTGCCAAAGAAACACATGGGCTTCCAGAGCAGTTTAGGGAATAGTCAAATAATAACTTCCCAGCTCTGGCCCAGCAAAATGTGTTGCACACAGGGGAAAAAGAAAACATGCAAGTGATTACAGCACAGCAGATGCACAAGCATCAACAGTGGAAAATAAAAAGCAGCCTTCAGTATCATGTAGGATGGACATTAGACACTGAAGCCTGAAAGGTATTTGTTTCCAAAAAATCAGCAGGGACCCAGCTGACCATCATTTGATTATAACACTAGATGATGAATATCATCTCAGGTTCTGTGAAGTAGGACAGCCCAGGTAGGTTACAAGAGTCAAAGCAGATGACAAAGTCTTGTTGCATGATTTCAGCTACATGAGAAGGGACAGATGTCAGCACATAGAGACGTACAGATATAAATAATCAGGAGTATTATATATAATGGTGTATATAATCAGGAGTTTATGAATGGTCTGTTCATTGGATCATTGGCTCAACAGCTAAATTATTTACTAAAAGAATGCAAATTTTATTTTTAAATCCTACTGGTTTATGACCTTTAGAAAAAGCAACTCCCCAGTTTTTCTGAAGTCTACCTCATTCCTGAAAGTTCAGATACTCAGCTGAACATAAGCACCTCCCAGGAAACAGATACAAGGGCAGCACATCTTCCCCCAGTGACACTCTCATTTGTGATCAGTGTGAAGTATTTCACCTTAAAACTTACCACATTGATGGCAGCAAGGGGCAAAAAGCATTTGAAAATCATGTTCACAGTACTTCCTCCCTTCAAACTGCAAATAGAAAGAGGAATGAGGAACTTGCACTTAACACAGATGCTGTAACAGCCTGGTGTGTTTCCAGATAAAATTAGGTAGCAAAACATGAGGGGCTGAGCAAAAAAAAAAACCAGACCATGAGCTACATGTGCTAGGCATTACATCCACCCACCTTTATTCACCTGCTAGTTAGCATGTAGTGTTAATAGCACACCATTTCTCCAGTACTGCTGAGAGTGTAAGGCATTTTCTGTCACCCATTTACATCACAAGAGACATCTGAATTTTGACAGACTACTGAAACTGAAGCAACCAAACACATTCTGAGCAGGAAATTAGCTAACAAACAGCCTTGGCCAGCAGGAGGGGAGAAGGATTTTTCCCAAACCTATTTGATGTCTTCCTCACCATACATTTCCTGTCAGAATGACCCAGCATACCAGAGGGTGGAGGTTGGGGTAGGAAGAACACCCAGGGGCAGAAATCTTTGCAATTTATAGAGCAGTTCAGCCAAAACATGAAGGGAAATAAGCCTTTTCCTTCATGATGCTCATTTCATAGAATCATAAAATCATTTAGGTTGGGAAAGACACTTAAGATAATCAAGTCCAAATATTAAAGAGCAAAGTTCACTACATGGATCAAATGAAATTGATTTTAAGGGATTTGCATTTTATCACAGCTTACTTAAGTTCAGCTACAGTTCAAGCTTTCATTGAAATAAACCCATATGGAATAAAAAAGATTCAACAGTACTGCATTAGAAGCTTAGCCAAAGAATATGTAAGAACATGTAGGCAAATATGTGCTGAAATGAAGGGAAATATTTAGATACTTTCAGGCACCATTATTATTAGATAAAAATGCCAATGAGCATGTCAAAACCAGGTAGACAATGTCAGGTATGCTATAAAATGTTTGGATTTGAATGTCTCAGTTTAAACAGAGGAACAAGGAGGACAGCAGGAAACCCCACTTCTTTTCACTGGTCCTAAGACAAAACCAAGTGAGTAGCATAAAATACCTCCCACAAAGTAAGGTTTTGTGCATGGACAGAGAATACAGAAATGTGTTTCAAGACTGCCTGTTGTATAATATGAAATGACAAGGATCGAATACAATATAAATATAATAAATACTCTTGCAACTAGCAGGATGGGGATCTAATAAAACATTTCACTAGATATTTATAGTTAGAAAACTGTGCCCAACCTGAATTGCACCTATTAGGAACAGAAAGACATTAACTCAGTACAGACCTTTTCAGAAATCTCTGTCAGAAATGTATCAAGTGCTATTCCAGTGTAATACTCTAAAACAGATTACTTTTTAATTTGGGCTTTTAAAATAATGATGAAATTGAGAGGTACAGAGCTATTACTTTCTCAAGGAGTAATGGAAATTAGTCATTCATTGTGAATTGTACTTGCTTCCCGCATGATAAAATCCTTTCCAAACTGAAAAAAAATTTGAAAGCTTCCTGTTCTGTTTAAACAGGTGGTCCAATGGGGGATGCTTATGTTTGCTTGGATTTCAAAGCCACCACATGTTGATCTGAACAGACCAAACAGGTTTTCTTCCCCTCTTTGTTTGTATCAGGCAGGTTGGTCTCCAGTCAGTCTTGTTGCTATTTTCAACCTCTGCTCCTTTGTGCTGCCCTTTGTGGATGACCCAGCAGTTATTATCACAGAAAGCCTTGAGCTTCTGTAACAAATCTTACAGTACAGTTTAAAAGTAAGGTCATTTCACTGTTGTATGCTGAAGGTCCGCGAGGTAAATGGCTCTACATAAAAAATCTCACTGTGAAATAACCTCCAGCTTACTTGTATATTTTTAGCTAACTTAAGTGGAAAGTCATGTACAAAAACTGAAACTTTAGAGATTGTTTCTCTAAGGCAGCTTTTGGTAAAAACCATTTTAAGAAAACACTCGAGGTACAACTGGAATAGAAACTAACATGACCATCTGTTCTGCCATTAGTATAGGACTGTGCACTGCAACCTGTAGAGAAACTCTACAATAGCAGCTCTAGGGAACACACACCTTCCAGGTGGTGGAGTAGAAGCAGACCAGAATTGCTACCACTTCACCCTTAACAGCAAAGAACGGAGAACTCTACTGGAATGTGCTTGTGCTAACTTCAGTTTAGACTGAGTGTATAAAAAAACTTGCTAAAATGATGTTACTGAGCAAACTGGAACACAAATCAAATACACCGTCTCCACAGTTTCTGTGCAAAATTAGGCATGCAGATCTCAAGAATCCAATCTATCATTTCTAACACAGGCTCAAGAGGACATCCACAAAACCCCTGCTATGCTGTGCAGCCTCTAAGCAGTGGGTGGGCACCACTTGTGCCTGTGAGCGACTTGGCTCCAGTGCCACAGCACAGCGAGCTGTGCTGATGGGGGCGCTTGCAAGGCAGCCCAGAGATAAGTCCTGCAGCCCAGGACCAGTTCCACCCATGGAACACAGCATGAAGGCTTATCATGGCAGTGTTTGACAGCAAGTGTGATAAGCAGCTTAATGACTAACTGGGGGAACCCTGTAAGGCTTGCAATAGGCAGGGGAACAGTATTTGTCTTCCTAATTGCTAAGAGCTGGAAATCATTTCCAAGAAATACTAACTTAGCTAAACCAGGCACAGAATAAACACAAGCTCATTCTGGGCAACCAACAATGCCTGTGTTTAACCACGGGAACCTGCTCAGAAAAATACATTACCTGGCCAACCTCCAAAACATCCATCTTCTCAAAGACTGCATTAAGCCAGTCTGAGGAAGATGTCCTTTCTGCCCCTCTTCTCCAGTCAGGTTTTCTTGACAGTGATAAAGATTATCTCAAGTCCTCTGAGCACTGTCAGCCACTCCTGAGCACTCACCAACCTAAGCCCTCATTCTACCTGCTCAGGGCTTTCCTTTCTTTCACAGAATCACAGAATGGGTCAGGTTGGAGGTAGGATCATCTGGTCCAACCTCCCTCTTCAAGCAAGGTCATCCTAGAACACACTGCACAGAATTGTATCCAGATGATTCTTAAGTATCTCAAGTGAGGGAAACTTCACAACCTCTCTGGGCAACCAGTACCAGTGCACAGTAAAGAAGTTCTTTCCCATGATCAGGTGGAACTTCCTGTGCATCAGTTTCTGCCCGTTACCTCTTGTCCTATTGCTTGGCACCACCAAGCAGAGCCTGGCTTCCTCCTCTGACACCCTCCCTTCAGACAATTATATACATTGATGAGGTTCCCTCTCAGTCGTCTCTTCTTGAGTCTGAACAGGTCCAGCATCCTCAGGCTATCCAATGTTATCTTACCTCTGTAATAATTGTGGCAAGAAGTGTCTATCCTTAACTGAAACTTTCCACTTTTGATGTAACATTTCTCAGGCTACCCAGACTGAAAAAAAAACCCTAGCAACATGAGCCAAAACATGTTTAGCACACAGTGTTATTTTAATTCCTGGGACAATCTACTGGCACTCACTTCTGACTTAATTTTCTTTGAGAGCAGCATGTTTCAGTAAGAGAGTGCTCAAAGACCAATCATCATGAATATGAGTGTCAACAAGGTAGCAGTAGGAAGCAAAATGCCTACATCCAGTATCTCTAAGCTCCACTAGGATATTTTTCTCTGCCACTGAGATTCAGGTATGGCCACCCATGAGCAACTCAGAGAGATTGTAACATTCCTGAACTAGGTCCAAAAGCAGGACTTACTTTCTGCTGCAGTCTCCTCTAGAAGATACAGCCTGCCTAGAGCATGATTTCCCAAATTTTTATCTTTAAAGACCATTCAACTTTCTGAAAGAGGTCCCTGGAATATCTCATTGTTTTCTGAGTCAGAAAAAGAATGAATAAAGTATTCATTATTTAGAGAAAATACATTTTATTGGTTTAATACAATTTTATGAACATAATTACAAATATTTTAGTTTTGAAATGTTCATATCACTTTACATTTGCCTCAGGTCTTAACATGTCAGGATGGACTCTTTCCTGAGTCAGCTCAGTATATATTAACAATTGTAATGCAACTTGTTAAGTATCCAGGAGGTGTTCTTTTGTTTCTATTTAATTAATTCTGCCTTGCAGCTCACCTTTTGATGTCTCATGGAACACTAGAGGCTGATTTACTACAATTTGTGTAACACTATCCCTAGAACCTTTTGATCCTCAAACAAGGTGAGAAGAAGCAAATCCCCAGGAATCCCCTTAGCCAGTCTCTTTTGCAATCCACACTCCTCCCTCAGCCTCGCCTCACTACCACATAACATGGCTCTTTAAATTAGAAATGCTTCTATGGAAGATAAACTACTGTGCTCTTGCCAAAGGATGACACCTGTATGTGAGAGCACAGAATTGTTCCTTTTACACTGTGCTCATTTTCCTTTTCAGATCATCATATGACACAAATCCTGTAACTGCCACCCTAAGATGGTCTGTAAGCTACTCAAGCAGGGCCTTACCTCTCTGACAGTAATTCCCTGTCTCATACCATCTATTGTTCCCTACACTAATCCCATTGTGTTTTATGAACCAGTCTAGAGCTTTCACTACCACTTTGTGCTGAGCCACATTCTGAATTCCCATGATAGGGGAACGCAAAAGAAAATTAAACCTATTCCAAAATACCCTCCTAAGCTGAGGCAAATCAACCTGGAGCTGAGAAATACGAATGTGATCAGGTCTTAACCCCTGAAAGTGTGTTAAGAACTGATAATTTCGAATGCTCTAGACTGTTAAACTTAGGAGTTGATCTTATACTGGCCCTGTCTGGTTTGGATCACAGCATGCTCACATGCAGATCATCTCTTTTCCAATGCCAAACTGGACTCACTCAACTCAGTGATAAACCTCCTGTGGACCACAGGATGCTGGGATTTCCCTCTATATGACTTTGTCCTCTAAGAAGTATGTTTTCTATGTATTTCTGGTATGATACATGAGATTCACAAGTTTCAGGGAAAAAATTTGCACTGAGGAAAAAATCTCCAGGAATTTTTCTCTAAGTGCTGATAACATTAAGGTCCACATTTAAAGAACGTTATATACATTGATGTCCTCCAAATTAGCACAGAAATGCTACTGGGTTTTTTTCTCCCTTTACTGGGCATACTCTTTTAGAGCCCAGATCCTCCCATGGGACTTTCTAAGCTATCCACCTGTCTGTAGCTACTTCTGCTATGGGGATGAAGGCTCAAGAGGGGGTATGGGGACAGGAGGGGTCCTCTGCCCCACTTACCTCATAGAAGAGCCCTTCGGGGAACTGCTGAAAGCACTGGGCACAGACGAAGCACTGCTCGTGGTACAGCTCACCATTGCTGTTGACAATCTTCTCGGCAGGGGCAAAGCCCCCCCTGCAGCGCTCGCAGATGGCGTTTGCAAGCGCGTTCGCCATGTTGCTGTCATTCAAAAAAAAAAAAAAAAAAAAAAAAAAATTAGCCTAAATAGACAACAACACTAATTGTCAGTCTTTCCCCCACTTCACCAGGCCAAACTGCATCAACCTAATGCTAAGCTGCTCAACACAAGTGTTTCAATGAACTTCATGGCTTGTGGCATCTCCTTGGAAATAGAGCTACCACTTCTCCCTGCTCCCTAACTCTTTAGAAATAAAATCCCTGTGATATGCTCTAATTAATTGAAAACCCCAAACAGAAACCTTGTCACTACAGACACATTTACAGGCCTTCTATGATGACAAAAGGCAATTCAAAGTACTATAAAATTATTATATACATTAAAATTACTGAAAACAAGGGCAAATATTAATGATTAAGGACTGGCATCACACAGGAAAACATAAATGGTTTATTGTAAACCAATTCTAATCTATACATATATAAATTCTACAATATACATATATATAACGGGATTGGTTCAGTGCTTTAAATAAACAATGTGAAAGAGTGTGCAGGGTCTAGTCTGGCAGATATTAGCAAAAAACAGAGTAGTTAAATAATAATCCTTTATATTAGCTCTGCATAGCTTGAAGTCATTTTACAAATTTAGTTTGAAGTCATGGGATTTTTAATTGGTGTGTTAGGGTTTATCTCAGGGAGCTCAGCTGATCATGTGCCAGTTCATAGCCCACTCCAGGGCTAAGGGGGAGGGTGGGACTGCTCTGGCTGCCCCACTGCGACCCACACACGGGCCAACACAAGCTGGCAAACCCATGCCAGGGATGCAAAGAAATATTGAAACAGCAACCTTGGTTGCTTCTCAAAGGCACAGGACCAAAAGAATGGCAGCGTGGTAGCTGTCCACATCTGCAGAAAACAGTACAGCCGATTTTCAGTTAATTAAAGCCAGCAAAAGGCTCTTTTGGTTTTTCCTTAGCAAACATTCTGTCACTCATATCTAGACTCTCAAAGCTCTGCCTTTCAGGATCATCCCACCGCCCTAATACCATGTGGTAGCAGAGAGCAAATCCAGGGCAATGGTCTAGTTTCATTACAATGTGATGTCAGCTGACAAAACCACTGACTCAAGATTTATCTGGAAGGTTATTAGACAAGTGACATTATTTGAAACACATGTGTATGCAGGCACACATTTTGATAAGCTATCATGCTGTGCCTGTAAGTGCAGAGCCTGCAGTCCTCTGCAAGATGCCAAGCCTTCCTTCTTATCTCTTCAAGGAGATAAAACCTCTGGGCTCCCACCATGTTCAATAGGAACTGAATTCATTCCTTGCACACCATCCAAGGAAGCAAGCAAACACCTAGCACGTGGTTCAAAATGGAATGCGTTTTATCTATTTCTTACACTGTCTCACAGATGAGCCCTACACAAGGTCACATCTGACATGTTATTATTAGCTGGCACTTTTTTTTTCTCTCTCACTTGATCTTTGCAGATGAGGAAAATGGTAACTGCAATCCAAATAGCCACTGCCCTCACAGTGAAATGAGTGGGCAAATTTCACATGAAGATCAGACACAGGATGGTCTAACCCCTACATAACAGACAGACTTATGGACAAACTGCAGTGACTATACACATAAACT
The DNA here is from genome assembly GCF_031753505.1 of Anomalospiza imberbis. NCBI lineage: Eukaryota > Metazoa > Chordata > Aves > Passeriformes > Viduidae > Anomalospiza > Anomalospiza imberbis. The sequence continues at coordinate 27,500,113 of NC_089682.1, forward strand.
GTGATCAACTATAAAGCTCATCAATGGTCTTCATTGAATGTGTATGCTTTCTGTGGGGCAAAACCTCAGTCAATTTCCCCATCCTTCTTATCAATCTAAATGAAGAATAATCACAAGAGAAACTGGGATCTTTCATCATCACTTCAATAGCGCTTGAGCATTAAGGATGCTAAGCACTGCTGTACATAAAGTATAATCCAAGAAAAAACACAAAACAAAGTTCAAAAACAAATAAAAACAGTTTCCCTCTTCAGGAAAAAGTGCTTCACTTTGAAACACATCATATATATAAAACTAGTGAAGTATGTAATACTTCTGCATTAATGAAGCGGTTTATCCATTTGCCCAGAATAACTGGCAAACAACCTGAAGGCAGAGAGACTACTTTAAAAATTCCAATACTATTTTTACTGTTGATAAAAATTTCTGATGCAATTAATGACTAAATTTAAAGTAACAATTCAAATTTTAGTTGACTGTTACAACTGGCAATGTTTCAAGCAGAACAGTGGCGAAGGCTGGATGAGAGAACAGCTTGCACAGCCTGAGCCCCAGGTAATAAATACATTATGTACAATACACCAGTAATGTCACTGCAGTTACACCCCGAAGCTGAACAGAACGAACTTACAATCTTGCATAAAAGTCACAAAACTCTTTGTAGAGTTTTATTTCACTGTGCCTACGTTGCAATTTTGATACCGGTTTCTCGCCTTCATTTCCTGTGGAGTTGTGAGCATCAGGAGTGACCTTGTAGGCAACCTCTTCATCCTCTGGGATGGGGAACGGCTGAGCTCTGCGCTGGAAGTCCATCTCACTCTGATTGCTTTCCCAGGTGTATATATTCTGTGCTTTTACTGCAAACAAACTGTAGGCAAAGTCCGCAAAACAATATGCTGGACTTCCCCTTGTTCCCAGCAAAGTGATTTACTTTCACAGCTTGTGTCATGTAGCTGGAGCCACTCAGCACCCTGCTAGAGCTTCAAGTTAAAAGTTCAGCGGCAGGGCTGTGAGCCTGTCATGCTGAGATTTACTGAGGCTGGCTGTGCACAGAGGAGAACACTCCCCTGCCAGGCCCTCATGTAAACTCAGATGCTGGAAAGCATCTGGCTGCTGACAGAAGCTGCCCAGGAGAGCTGTGGTGTGGGTAACCTATGTGAGCAAATAAGTTCACCACCAAACTTGGCTGCAGCTTCTTTCTGCTGAGGGGGCATGGAGGCAGAGTCCAACAATATTTTATCATGGGCAAGCCAACACTGGAAAGCAGGAACAGAAGACTCCTGTCTCCAGGTAAATATTTCTTTAATGCTAAAGTGTGTTAATTACATTGTAAAAATGGCCTTTAAATGCTCCACTTGTGTCTTCTAAGTCATACATGTTGAATTTATCTGCATGTGTCTTTCCTCTTGTCAGTACTTCAGACAAGGGGTAGGTACAGGCAGATGGTTTGATTTCTGTTGTGTTTCTCAGGCCATTAACAAAACTGACAGGCATGCCATAATGGACAATATATGAAGGAGGAAAACCAAAGCTTTATTTCACATCAGCACCAGTGATGTGCTGCATTTAGAACAACTATCCAATGTAAGAACACTAACTGAACTAAGATTTGTAGGTAGTAATTAGACTCTTTCAAGCTCTCCCTATTTGAAGCACAGTGTTTGTGGTGGATGTAGGATACTTGGCTTCCAGCACTTTCTAACTGCAGAAAAGGAAGGCTTTTGGGAAGCCCTCCTGAGTAACTAAATTTGTGTTGAACTGTCTCAGCCTTGTTAGCAATCAGTTGAGCTGCAGAACTGCATGCACTCTGTGCTCATGACGCACAGCACACTGGCAGCTGAAGAATCTGCTAGTCTGTGAGGGGGCATGAGGAAGCAGAGGATGACAAGAAGGAGATGAGTAACACGAACAAATAGAGAAACTAGAACTAAGATCCGAGAGTAATAGAATAATTTAGATTGGAAAATACCTCAAGACCACTGAGTACAACCATTAAATTAATATTGCTACATTCACCACTAAATCATGTCCCCACGTGCCACATCTACACGTTTTAAATACCTCCAGGGATGGTGAGGCTAACACTTCCCTGGGCAGTCTGTTCCAGTGTTTGACAACATTTCCATGAAGAAATTTGTCCTGATCTCCAATCTAAACCTCCCCTGGCACAACTTGAGGCCATTTCCTCTTATACTGTCACAGGATATGACAGAATGTCCAGTCAAGGCTACAATTTCTTATTATAATATACCTGCACCTTCCCTAGGACCTACCACAAAGGGTCTGTCTGGTTGGTGATGTTTTTTGGCCGTATCTCTCACCACCACCTAGGACAACTTGCTCAGCAAGCATACAGCAGCCCACACGCCACTCTCCATGCAGGTCTGAGCTTGCATGCAGCCACCTTCCTGCAGCTCAGCCAACACAGTCCTACACTGCTGCTTCAGCTGACAAATGTGTGGAATGGGTTTGGTCAGTGTCTTGCCTTCACTTCCCCTCAACAAGGAGCAACCCCCTAGGCAAGCTATTGCCCTGTGTAGGTGGGACCCAGGCAGTATGACCCTGCTTATTTGCCTGTCTGTAGGTGTGATTATTCACCCTATGCCAGAGCTACCAGGAGTCAAGCTCTAACAGGCTAAGGAGGCTGCACCCTCACCCCTGACACAGCCTGGCTGCAGTTCAAGCCCTATTTTTATCTGTCATGGGGCAAGCTGCAGATGAAGCAATGCTCAGGTTGTAGCCCGAGGCCACAAAGATCTTGCCAGAGCACCACTGCAGTCCTGGAACAAAAGGTTTCTGCATTCTCTGAAGCATGAGTGATGAAAATGTGCAGTCTGCCAACAGACATGCAGGTATAGCGATGCCAATTCTTCTTCCTCATCTTGCTTCCCAACACTTTTTGCACAGGTCAGTGCTAAGCTTCTGTGGGTATAAAAAACTTCAGTGAGACTGACTCCAGTGGACTAAAAATGCTGATTTATGGGTTAATAGAGATGCATGAAGCCTCTAAGATAATAAACAGCAAGTCAGCCTATCTCTTCCTCTTATCACTATTTTCTCAACAATTTCCCAACTCTTTTCCTATATTTTGTCCCAGACTACAGACAATTCTCCTGGGAAGATGCTGCTGTAAATCAAAAGTGCCCTGTAGAGACTTTCTCCTAGTGGACTACTACAATTTTGCAGTAACCTGAAGTCCACAGATAACCAATGTGGTTGGAAGCCACTTCTACTGCCTCATATTCTCTGTGGTCAACAAGAAAATATTTGATTGCTTCTTCAGCTTGCTACTGTGCAGTCTTCTGCATGGCTGTAGCAAAGCAAGTAGTACAGCAAGTTAGTGCAGTAAGATGTCCATCCAAAAAGCCTGGTTTTATCTTCCTAGTTTTTGTCAGGAACAAGTCCTTCAAAGTAACAGGACTCCCTATGTGCAACAAGTAGAAGCTGCCTGGTTCTCCAGTCATATTATCATTGCTGCTGGAGGAATGACTCCCAAATTTTTCCAATAAACAAGAAGGAGCTTGACAGGAGTTTAAAAAGGGCATTTATGCTACTGAAGCAAAACACAGCTTCTACTGTGAAGGTCTGATAATCCACAAATCCAGAGCAGCTGGCCATCCTTTTCTTTTCTGATATTTTATAGGAGGCATGCTGCGAAGAACTGAAATACATTGTTAAAAATACACTGCATTTTCATTAGGGAATTCTAGGTTACTCTGAGGTGAAGCTGTCCATGGGGAGTGAAAAGTATGTAAGGGGTTGTTTTGCAGCAGCAGCAGCTTCCCAAGGGCATTCCCTGGCATATGGGACAAAACACAGCAAGCAGCCTCTTGTTAAAGATGCAATGTTAGGGAGAAAAGGAAGAAGTTGAGTGTTTAACTAGAAACGGTAGGTATGAAAGAAAAAGACAGTCTCCTCTTGGCACACTGAGGATCTCATCAGAAGCCAAAACTGATGGTAGGGAAGGTGCTGAAGGAAATGGTAGAAGAGGGAGGGAGAAGTGTTCCACTGCGGTTACCAGAAGGGCTTTGGTAAACAATAGCACAAACAGGGGCACTGCCTAATCCCTGCTGAAGGATGACTGCCGCCTCACTCCACGCTGCTTTCTCTGCACAGCTTTCCAACCTGGCTGCCCATGCCGGCGGCTGCCAGGGCACACAGGGACTCTTACAGCGACGGCTCGGTGTCCAGCCAAACCCACTGAGCATTCACTCCGTGCCACAAATAGCCGTGTGCAGAGCAGTCACGGCTCCAAACAAGGTGCTTGGCAAAGGCAGCTACTGCTTGGCAGCCTATTTGTGCCACCGGGACATATCACTGCAGCGCCGGCGCTGCCGGGAGGCCGAAAGACCCCGGGGACAGGCGGAGGATGAGTAAGCACAGTGAATCCCACCACTTCCCCCATAGGCACTAGTGGGTTCATTTCAATGGTGCATTAACAGCTGCTATGCAGCGACTCTCACACGCAAAATACAGAACAACCTAGAAAAGAAGTTTGGCTGCAAAAGATGTGTGGGCTTGCAGTGCCCTGCTCTGATTTCTGCACCAACATTTTTAAAGCACTAGTTGACCTTTTGTGGGCGTTTTTTATTGAAATTAAAAACACTCTTGGGTTCTGGTTGCTGCAATTGTTTATCTCTTAAGCAATAAAATACTTTCTGGTCTCCTAAAGCAGTTTGAAAAAAGGTATGAATCTTTTATATAATTCAAATGCACATTTTTACAGGTTGGATTTTCACATGTGCTCAGCACTGCTCTAACTACTTTTTCTATTAAAAATTACGGAAAACCATCTTGAAACCACTGCAGTAAAAATCAGGTGAATTCTGAGTGTTCCTGAAAGTTTCATTCTTTAGTCTTCACCTCAAAATGCGTAATCAAGCTTATGTGGTGGGAGTTTAAACAGGGCAAACAAAAAGGCAATTCTAGTTGTTTCATATCCTAGGGTATAAATTTATTCTAGTATAAACATGTCCAAAAAATGCTTTGGTCTCCATAAACAGAGAAGGTTCACATTCCATCTCTCCATAAGGAAGTACATATAACTGGAATAGACAGGTAAGCAGCAGCTTCCCACACAATGTTTATCAGTCATTCAGACACAGTGAAATATCAGCCTCTGACAGAATTTGTAGAAAGGGAGAGCAATATGGCACTACAGCATTTTCCTGTTATATGTAATATTTCAGCAAAGTATTGTGTTTTTTTCCTGCTGGTTACATCTATTACCAAATGAAGCCATGCTCTGTATAAACCAAGTAACGACTTCTGTGTACAGATATTTGATACTCTTTAAAACATTCATCTCTTTCTCCCCCACTACTGTTTCTTTCAATCCTGTGCAGACAGGAAAAACAAAACAAACAGTATATATGAGAAGCTCATGAACTCCAATAATTTTGTGTTGCATGAGACACAGCACATTATTGGCTATTCTTGAAATTTGCACCCTGCGTAGTCAACTGCATGTCTATTTCATTATGGCATCCAAATTCTATATCCAAATTCCTCCAACTCTATAAATTTCAAAGATACATTTGCAGTGATGCATTTCATATAACACATCCTCATTTCCAATTTAAGAACAATCAAAAAGGTCAGCCACTCAATACTAGGGGCTGCACATCAAATGTCCCTGAGACTCTCGCTCTGAAAAGAACCATGTTTTCAAACCTGAAAAGAGAAGATCAAGTCTGCCAAGCTCCAAAAAAGTGACAGGACAAGAAGAAACAACCTCAAGTTGCCTAAAGGGAAGTTTAGATTGGACATTAAATTTCTTTTTTTTTTTTTTCATGCAAAGGGTTGTCAAGCATTTGGAACAGGCTGACCAGAGAAGTGGAACAGAGTCAATATCCCTGAAACATTTTAAAAGACAGGTAGATGTTGCACTTGGGGACATAGTTTAGAGGTGGACTTGGCAGTGATGGGTTATTAGTTGGACTTGATAATCTTAAGAGGTTGTTACAGCCTAAATGATTCTATGATTCTAAAATGCAGTAACATATTTCTCTTTAGGGTAATGGCTTCCTAGCACAAATATTCAGTTCATGTCATCTGTCACTGACATCCACCAAAAATCCTCCACTGAATCCTCAGCGTAAAGGCGAATGCCAGCTTTTGATTCTGCCTGAGTCATCTGCCTGCACTATGTGGAACCAATGTTTTGACAAGCTGAACACCATGATCTGAGCAGCTCATCCAGGAGCTATAATTAATACTATGACTCAACATAACACCCCAGCAATCAGGAGAGACTTCCAGTACATACATAGAGCTCCTTGTAGGGCAGAGATAAGTGCAAAACCAGGCTTCCCAGCCCATAGCAACATCCTTATTATAGTCACATCTCCACTGGAGACACCATGCTGAGGACTGACCTACAGCTTCAGTAACCTGCATGTTACACACATCTTTTATTAGTACTTTATTACTATTAATCTACACTTTCAGCAACATAATCTCTTCTCACCTTCATTAGTTTGAGCTTCTATATGATGATGTGCAAGGTTTTTCACTGCCTGAATTAATTAATTTTTAGCAGAAGTACAATGTGTTATAGAAAACATCTCTTCAGCTGTTCCTCTTCTCTCACACACATACCAAATTGTAATTATTAGTCACTCTGGGTTTCAGTTTCACATTTTTCTCTTCCTACATTCACTACAGCATCACCAGGCTTTAAAACCTGCAGAAGATGGCAGACAGCTAAGCCATCTGCAGCTCATACAGCAGCATGAAATAATAATAACCCTAATATTCAACTGACAAGAGAACAACCAGAAACAGTTTATGTTACTAAGACTCAAGAATGAGTAATGTGTCAACAAATAACACGAACACAAAATAACATTTTGAGTTCATTATGACAATCTTAACATTTAGGATAATACAAACTAAAGGTCTTCATCTTGTACTTTAAATTTTTTAGCTATTCAATGCTAGTAGCACACCTGTCAAGTAAACATGAATGAATTTCAGTAGCAGTTTGTGCAAAGTTCCATGCATTTTTCTAGCAGAAGGTTTGGCAAGGTTTTTTTAAAGTAATGGTTTCTGTCCCAACATCTGACTAATCCTCAATGAGTAAAGCAGCAGTGGACACTTACAGTATCTTTTATATCACCTATAAGGGAAGAAGATATTAAAGTTAACCCTCACAAGAATATACTGCTGGGATCATCCAAAAGAACAGCAGGTTTTTTGCTTGACAGAAGAGAAGCAATGGAAAGAGGGAAGATGACTGCGGTTTGAGCTTTCAATCAGAGGGGTTCGAGCCCTGCCAAGCTTCCTTTTGCTTTGCTACATACCCTGGAGTAATCTGAGAAGTAGCTTTAGAAAGCATTTTAGAAAGAATTTGAGTTTAAAATTATGCAATTACTTGTATATTTCAGGCAAAATTCATAACATGCAACTTGGCAGCTCATGGAGTTATCCTATTCTGAAGCTGCACTGCTACAATATCTTTGAAAAAAGTATATATATTAGGACTAACTTTGCAATGTATCAGAAATATAGGGTATGCTTCACTTCAGTTTCTGAAGTCAGTGAGAAGAAATGTACAAAACAAAAACTAAAAAGTCAAATCTTGTGCAGGACAAATAGCTTTCAATGCAAACTTCCCGTACTGGAACAAGGGGACCCGCCAGGGCAGTTTTGAGGCATGACTCTGAGTGGGAGTCCAGTAGTTGCATAGAAACAGAGTTCAAAAGGTAGACTCACCTTGGGATCAAGAACTTTATGATCTATGAAGAGTGTGGCATGCATGGATTTCATATGCTAGAGAAGACAAACATCATTTCACATTTGCTCTACCTTTGTCCACTCATTCCTTGCTGGAACAGTTTAAATATTTTGAATCTTTAATTTAAATATGCACAAGCTGAGAAATGCTGCCAGCTATTGCTGTCTTTGTCTGTCAGGATGTTACTTCCTTTGAGGCTAATAGTAAAAAGTTTTTTAATTCATTTTTTTCTAGTTATATTATGGCCATTAGGGCAGCCAGAAACAGCAGGAGAGCTACAAGGAAATATGCACAAAAGTCAGAACCCAAATTTCTCTTCCTGGACAAAAGGCTCCAAAAGATCAGAAAGATTCATCTATAAAGACACATCACAGGATGATTGAGAATCTGCTGACAAAATTGAGCAGTATCATCAAAAAACACTGTTCACAGAGTATTATATATGAAGCCATCATTTCAGAATTCTACCAGCAACTACCTAAAATGAGAATTTCTACAAAGCTGGAAGATACAAAGATGAAAACTGAACAACGGCAGCCTAAAGTTGCTATGACAAATCAAGAAAGGAATAAAATAACACACAACTATGTGTACTACACCATCAGATAATACACATGAAAACTCAGAGCACTGAGTGACTTAATAAATGCCCTGAGATTGCTGGGTGCAAAGCAAGACCAGAGGAGTTAATTGAAGGAAAAAACACTGAATGCCACAAACTCCAGAGGAAGTCTCTGAGCCACAGCTGGTGGCCAGCTGGGGTTACTACCAAGGGCAATCCCATAAAAGGCTCACTCTTCCCTTCTACCTCCCTCCACAGGCATCAGCCTTTGGCCATCCTCAGAAGCAGCATACTTGGCAAGCTGTTCTCATGCCTGGAGAGCATCATGTAAAAGGCTCATGGTCCTCTCGAGGACACCGTATCAGCTAGCTTCAGGTTTCTCAGAACAGCTCAGAGACCTCAGGAAAACAAAATAAAAAATACACAGAAAGGGAATCCAAACTTACTCCCAATTAAACTTTTCTCCCAAATACCTGAAAATTAGTAATTTTTATTAAGTGGTAACATTGTCATAATTTAGTTTTTCTCTTCTGTGTGTAAACTCACTTCAGTATGACAGACTGCATCCAAAGGACACCTTAATTATGATGAATAATAATAAGCAATCACAGAACATTTTCTTTAGAGAACACCTCTAGGACACGCAAAAACAATAGCAAAAGAAATGTGCAATTTACCTTTAGTCTGCTAATCCTGTAAATAAGAGCAGTGAAAATCCTAATTGCTGTAATTAAAATCCTGATTGAAGCTTACATGTATACTAAAATCATAGATTTAAGAGGAAAAGCAGTTACTGCTTTGGTTGATGTTACACAAGCAGCTATCTGCGGTCATTTGGAGTCATGAGAGGTGATAGTCCGGGTGAGCAAGTCAAACAAAATCACTTAGTTGTTATGCAATTTAGGAGACAGGGGGTGAGAGAGAAGGCAAGCAAAAAAGGGTGTGTTCCTCAGGAGTTATTTTAACCCCTAGAGCAATGAAAAGTACAGCACAAATCAACAGTAAAGCCTCTAGCCATGTGGATACCTCAAACAAAGGCACAATGCAAATTCTAGGTATCCCAATATTTAAATCTAACCATGAAGCATATTTTTGCTGGCTGTAAGTTACTCTAATTAATAGTACCAATTCAGTGTTACATTTACATGGACAAATCCCTTCTTCAATTAGAGCAGCTAGCAGACAAGCTGAAGTGTTTCTTAGTTCAGAGCTCCCAAGCACCTGATTAAAATGAGTATTTGTAGCACTCAGCTCTCCACTATTCTAGCTATTAGGGTGTATTTAGTTATTAGGGAGAAGCACAATTTTTTTGTCCTAGCACTTCTTTTAAAGTTTTTCCTGCTTTAATAAATTAATCGCTTTTTTTACCAAGGTATGGAATAATTACTGCTTCACCTGTTAACAGTGGCAGGGTGAGCAAGTTAAATAACTCTCACAGAAAGCAGCCATATAAATGTTGACATTGTTGATGCTCTAAAGAAACATTACCAGGAGAAATCGAATTTAAGTAAGCTTCTAGGTGGAGGTCTTTTATTTTCACCTTAACTGGCTCTCAGTACCCTAAAGCATTTGAAGGCTCAACAGGTTCCTGATTTCCCAGACAGTCCCTGACCATCATTTTCATTCCTTCTTCCTAGGAAGAGCAGGTCTTCAGAGCTGATGTATGGCTGGAAACAGCTGTACACCTTGTCTGGCTGCTACACATGTGCTTTTGATGGCAGGTTAAGGAGATTTGTGACCTTGCAAAACTCCCGAATGATGTATCTCATAAAGAAAGGGAGACAGCCCTACCGTGTTGGCGATGGGGGGAATTTTATTCATGTGTTTCTTTTTACACTCACCAAAAAGCCTTGCTGTGCAGAGCCTATCCCCCAAAGGCTCAATGGGATGGAACAATGTGCTTATGCCTCCTGTTTCATCTGCAAGGAAGTCTTTGTGCTTGAAATTTTGGGGCACATCCACATGCCTTCCAGCCTGGAGTCAATGTGCAGAGGCAGGCAGGAGCCTGAACATATCCAGCAGAAGATTGTCTGCACCTACTCACATGCATGTACCCATCAGCTTCAGCAGCAGAGAGCAAAAGGAATGCAACTATAAATTAAAACTATTAATATGGAAAAAACCTACAGTGCTTTCTGCACAGAACAGAGCAGTGAGTTACGAGTGACTGACAGCCACTGATGGAAGCTCATCAATAATTATTTATTGTAAATGCTGAAATTTACTGTTTGGTAAAACACTTGAGACCAACCTCTTTAAAAGTTGTTTACATTTTTAGTGGCATTTGAATGCATATGAAATTGGGAAAGAGAGCTACAGAGAGTAGCTAACAGTGATCAAATTAATTTTTAAGTGTAATTGCCCAAAAAAAACCCAAAGGCAATTGCCTCTTCTTTTGCGACTACCTTGTACTGAGCCTTGAGAACTAATAGTATCAATTTTTTTAGAGGAATCAGTCTATTTTTACAAAAACCCATGGGATGAGAAGGGGAAAGAGCAAAAATAGCAACCATACTGCTATTGCTAAGTGACTCCTAATGATTAATCATAAATATATGTGTACAATTTCCTTTGTGTCCCGTTTGCTGAGAAAAGCAAGAAAGAATAGCTCAGCATACAGTCAGAATTTTTACATGCTGTTTCTAAAGACAAAGCAAGACAAGACCTACAGAAGATGTCATCGTTTTCCCACTGAATCAATATAGCTGGAAAAGAACAAGTCTTCAGAACAGTCTCTTCTGAAAAGCAGATTTTTCAGGTTGCATTTATTTCAAGGATGGCTGCATCTGTTGCACACAGGAGAGAGATAAAGGTGCCTGGCATCCTCCTGCATTTTGAACTCTGCACCTGGGGAGGATCCTGTATAATGTAGGTTTATGAGCTGGTGAGTCTGCTCAAACAGGCAAAGAGAGGTCTGCATTCAGCACCCTGGCCTCAGTGGAGGTCTAAACCAAGCACATTTTTGTACTGTGCAAGTTCAAGATAAGAATGAGCTATCCAGACCACCTTTTACATGGCACAAACAAGCTGCAGCTCCCTAAAAAGTCAGTAAAGCACAAGTTGCACCTCTAGCAGCAGATTAAAAGGCTGCCAGAGAGGTTATGAGGTTTGTTAAGTGACACGTGGGTAAGACAGAAAGAGAAGTCGAATTTCCCATCCCCACCAATGTGCTGTGATGTCAGGACAAATTAAATGTATGTCATACATTATATGGCAAACATATGTGCTGGTGCACATTTAGGAGTTTCAATACATTGTTTCACAGTTCCCTAATTATTAGTAATCTCACACATTTTAAGTACAAATCACACTGACATTCCCAGGAAAGAAAAAGGCAGAATTTTGGCACCAAGCCCTGCTGAGCTGCTTTGTAATGCCAACATTTGGCTATGTCTCAGCTGCAGTTTGCAGGTACATAGGTCCCTGTCCTACCAATCACATCTGGCTCCTGCTGTGATGGCTGGATCCAGCAGCTGAAATTAAAGGTTTTAAATACCGAAGTTCTCAAAGGGTGACCTGGGGACACTGGCATCGTGAGTACATTTTGGCCCAGGATTAGAAGAACACTACTTGAACTGAGAAAGCAGGTTTCAGTAAACTGTTGCTTGAGGGCTGACATTATTTAACACATCTGGATTAATATGTATGTAAAACAAAATACGAAGGCACTAGAACAAAGAACTGGAGAGAGATACTATGGGAGGGCATTGAAAAGCCATGGATGGCAAGATATATTTAGCAGACATAAAAGAAACCTCTTGTCTTTCTTGTGGACTTTAGATACTCTGAAAGTATTTGCTAAGGACAGGCATCTAAGTGGCGCTGGGAAAATATATGGAAAAAATTAGAGCTTTCCATTTTTAGAAAACGAATGAGCTTTTCCTCTTTGTTCCCAATTGCTCTTTGCCCTGTTGATATGTCATAATCCTGTATTTATAATGCCAAAGCCTTTTGTCATGGAGAATGCAGTAAAAATGACAAATAAGCCTGCCTTGCAACACACTGCAATATCACAATATAGGTTAGGAAGGAGCAAGGTTTAGTTTGAATAAGAACCAGCTTAAGCTATTAGCAAACATAAGATAAGCTCTGGTTGCAGGTATGGGTTGTCCCCCTGCTCTAAAAGCATCATCTGACTACGCTCTATTCATCGTCTTGTACCTCCAACACTCTGCCCTCTGCTGATTCACAAGCCCCTGATTCACTATTTCCTCCAATTTGGATTTTATTTCTCAAGACCAATCCCTGTTTCATGTGTTTCTCATCTCTAAACAGAAGAGGCTCAGGAGATTAAAACACCTAGACTTCTACTGGTGCAGTAAACACACCCCTTCCCCCTATCCAGCCAAAATGGTCTCATTTCCATCTTGGACAAGCACAGTAATAACAGCAACACAACCATACAGAGCTAGTACTCATTTTTATGTGCATGCTTTAAAAAGAGGCTTTCTCTTCCCCAAATAGATCTATTTTTCCTCATTGCTAGTTTTGTACAAAATAAACTAAGTGTAAAAATGTCAAGAATCTCTGTCCATCTCTTACTCTACTAAGTCAGGTTATTCTTCCAACTGCAGTCATATGAATATAACATATATACTGTGAATGCTAGTAGAAATCCATCTCAGAAATCAATTCAGAATTAATACTTACAGAGAGATATCAAACACACATACCAGACCTGCAAGTGAACACATTCCTAGAAGTGATATGATATTTCTGACATCTCATGGCAAATAATCTCTGTAAGTTACAATAATACATTTTGTCACAATTAAGATCCTTAGTTGTAACAAAAGAGTAAATCCCCTAGGTCTGCACAACCATCCTTCAGAAATTGCTAACACAGCTGAAAAAAACACAGTAACAACCTTTCAAATTACACAGCACTCCAACCTGACACACAACCATTACCAAGGAAAAATAATCTAAAAATACAATGAGACAGACATTAGGAGAAAGGAAGTACTTCCTCTCCACTGAGGCTTTTGTTAGCAGATACACAAGGTTCCTTTGCTGAGGAGCTTGAAGTGGGAATGGATTGCTTTCATGCCGAGCACACTCAGAAAAACATCTCAGCATTTTTACTTTTTTTGGGGGGTGTCTGCACTTACTCAAGTTACAAACAGATCTTTCTGCTCCAAACAGAGGCTTTTTGCAAATTCATTGTTAATTTTTTTCAAAAGGTTCACAGCAGCAGCACGATAACCCCAGACATTAAATGGCTTTCTAATTTTTGGTCACCCTTGCTGAGTAAGGTCAGGCTAAGTGGCCCTGCTGCATTCTTTTGTCTAAAGCCCATTTCACAACAAAGAACGCCCCATGAAGAAACCCAGAGCCCAGCAGCCACCCAGCTCCACACCACCAGCCTGGCATGGGGACTGTGCTACGACCCAAGAGGCAGCACAACCCACAGAACCTGGGTGACCCAGAACTAGCTTCAAAGCAGACGGAGCAAAGTTGTCAGGCTCCAAAATGTTTATTTACTTGTGACTGCTGGCCGTCAGAAGGGATCCCGAAGTAAACACTGGCTAATATTTGCCCTTCCCAGAGTCAAGGAAGGCTGTCACACCATCGTCAGAACACGCAAGGTCATCGAATGGCTCCTGTTATCCCTCCTTCAGGGGTTTTTCTGTCGTGCCTCGGGGCTGCTTCTCGATGCATGTGTTTTGCAGCGACTTTCCAGAGCTGTGGTTGCATTTTGTTTGTTACAACCACCCAAGCAAGCGGGCAGCAGAGAAGGGCTCGGTGCCCTGGCAGTACCATCCATTTGCACTCACCTCAGGTTCTCTTCCTGTGACCCGGGCAGGACACTGTCAGGACGGTCCCGTCTCCTCCTGTACAGACCTGAATGTGACAACTCTTTCAGCTGCAAGGCCGTCATATTCCCCTACCTGGAGGAGGGTTGGTTTTTTTTAAAGGTGAGGAGGGGTGTTTTGGCTTTGGGTTGGGTTTCTTTCCCCCGCCTCTCCCAGCTGCGGGTGCCGAGGAGCGCGCCTGCCAAGATGCCTGGAGAGCAGCGGCTGGGCGGCGTGTGGCACACCTGCGCCCGCCGGAGCCACCAACCTCTGCAGGCAGGCAGGGCAGGCACCCGCCGAGCTGCTTCCTGTTTCTCACAGGTACACACCCTCCCAAAGGGCACCACATTTCCTTTATCACTTGATCACACCTAAGGGATGTGTGCGACAAGCTCACCCCCTTCTCTCCAGCTTTCCTCACACTCTCACCGCCCCGACAGGCACGACCCTGCCCTGTGCTGGGCAAAGCAGGCGGCTCTCCCAGCGCCTCCGCACAAAGCTACACATCTCCAGGACTGCAGTGAGCTGTTCACGCTTTCCTGTTCTAATTCTTGACAAAAGGAAAGTCATTAGAGCTATGAAAATTCAGAGTTACTCAAGCACTTTGGCAAGCTCTGACAGGGATGTAAATGCACCAAAGTGTGCCACAAAGTAACTTCAGTAACTAGCATTAAAATGCTCTTTTAGAAACACAACAGCACTGTGCATTTTTCTTTTTCTACCTTGAAAATCAGAAGAAAACCACAAAGTAATTGTCTTCCTACTCTCAGCTATCAAACATAAACAACTATACCCGTGTGTCACATTTTGTAGTGATGGAGTGTCCTGTGTAATTGTAAAACAGGAATGGAAGTGCTTGAAGTTTCCTGCAAGGCAGGAAGGCGGTTAGCTGGCAATTTTGCAAGCTCTGCATCTCATTTCACGTAGTAAAATTTTAGTATTAAATAAAGCACTTCATTTCAGGAGGCATCAAAAAAGCTTACCACTTCTTGAAAAATGTTTACTATTTCTTTGACGTTATTCTTGACACATATAAACAAAAACTTAATTCAGAGATTTTACTTCTATATGGTGAATTGGTAAGGTGTGTTTTTTAAATGAATTTGCATTTAATAGAAGCCAAGAAACATAACAATTTGCAAGGACTGTTTTGACTATTATAGGAAACAAGTTCTATCTGGTATGAATTACAGAGTTCATTATTGAAGTGTTTATTTTGTAGCAGAATATGTGTAAGAGTATTTTTTAATTTCTCTAAAGGAAAAAAAGTGTATCATAGGTACTGGGTATATCACATGACACCAATTTTGTTGAGATTACCAGACTGAACACAAACTCAGTAGTTTTATATAATACTATCAATATGCTTCAGTCTGGAATGTCATCAGCGCATAATATTAAACATCACACAATGGAAAAATAACAAAATTGTTTTGGAAAAGGAATCACATAACATGCCCAGCAGATAATGGTTGCAAAAATTCAAAGTGATTTACATGATGTTAGAGGGTTGCACACACTGAACTGTCAACGAGCTATACACATCTGAGCTCCCATCCTCAGAAAATAAAAGCAAGAACAATCACAATATTTGCCTAAACACGCTGCATTCCAGTTTCAAATGAAGTATTTAAAGTTGTTTCTCAGTACTCAGTAGGATAAGCTTAAACATAATTAAATGCCAATTCCCTGCAGTCAGTCAATCAGCGATCCAATGAAAAGTTAATGCTGTTATGAGTGGAGGTTCAGGATGGCAGATGACAGATGTTCATGGCACAGCAGCTTTTATACATTACCAACAGTTTATACTCTGCTTTAAATATCTGTGTACAAATGACTTATTTTTGTCCAAATGATCAATTTTAGATAATAATCTAAAAAGTGATAAGTACATTTTTTTCTGTGAAAAAGCTCTTTGTAAACTGTTGAAATTAAACTGTTACCTATAAATTTGTTCACAGATTCTTATTTGCTACAGTAGGCATCTGTTCAACATATACTGAATACTTTTGTATTAAATATGACACAAGCCAATAAAAAATAAAAGGACAATTCTTCACCCACTTTGCTGCACATTGCATTAATCTGAAACACACCACTTCATTAAACTTTTATTTATCTGCACGATCAGCTGCTGTGCTTGAGCAACAACTTTTACTCAAATGTCCTTGGAAACCAAAGCTGCACCAAGACAGAGCACGCAAATTAAAGGAATACAGCAAGTCCAGACACAAAAATGAGTTGTTATACAGATCAAATCCACCTAAATATAAAGGAAGGCAAGATGGTTAGGTTTTTAAAGTAAGACCAGGGATTCAGCTCCATAGCTCCATTTCACAGGCCGCTTCAGCAAAATCCAACAGGGATCTTGGCTGATATAGAAAACACTTTCTTGGAGGGCTTCAGAACAAGCTAAAAGCTTTCTACAAGAAGAAATGCAAACTGGACTAATTTTCTGCCCTGTGGGATCACCCATGAATCCTCACAAGAGACGTGGTTTCAAATCTGAATTTACCCAAACAGTCAAACTTTAGGTTTTGAGTATCAAATACCTGTTATAAGGGTGTTTTTTTGCAGAGACATTGCAGAACACAAATGCTATTTCTCGACTAACTCACTTAAATGCTTCCACAAAGCAACTTCAATAGATGTGGCTCTCCAAGAAGAGCTTCCCCAGTGAGTGCCTCCTGCTCCCCACACCCCTTTTTACCTTCCTAGCCCCTATCTGCTGTTTATAATTCCTTTTTTTGAGAGATTACATTCTTCTCATGTGGGATGAGGCCACTTGGACCTTTCACATTCCATCAGAATTTTTGAGGACCAGCCAAGTTACCACAGCTTTTCTCATTACCAGTAATGCACAGCTTTCTTGTATATCCTGCACTTTAAAGTTACCACAGCTTTTCTCATTACCAGTAATGCACAGCTTTCTTGTATATCCTGCACTTTAAAGGTTTACTCTTCATTTTCCATGCGCAATGCAGCGCATGACTCTTCCCTCATGCAACTGACCATCCTCCTGCCCCCAAAGAAAGCCAACATTGCTACTGTGATGTGATGGATAATCATCGTGGTACCTGTCTTTCAGTAGAGGAAACTATTCCCCCATGTCTAACCAGCACAAGGTGGAACTGAGACAAAATATGCAGTCCTTCATTCATCACTAGCAGTAAATTACTTTTTATTATGTGGGACAAGGCTCATGGCTCCAGTGCCATGATAATCCAGGCCTCCAGTGCTCTCCATTAAATTTCTGTGAAAATACTGCTGTTCTGGTGACTCTAGGTATTCAGCAGAATTTTCCAGTTTAAAAATCTTTTAAGATAAACAGGTTATGCCTGGCTACTTTATACTACATTCAAAGGGATGTGAACAGCAATTCATTATACTGGAAAACAGGTAATTGAATTTAGGAATAACAATAAATGGCAAGTGCTTCAAATTCAGGACATTTCTTACTAAGCCTACATTTACAGAGAATATACACTAGCTATAGAAACCAGAAAAGATTAAGTTTTAGGTCTCTTATTCCACACAGAAAAGTCGATGTGTGTCATCTGATATTCCCTCTAGTGGCTTATTTTTGATTTTTGTGATTTTTCTAAACTTTGAAAAACTATCAAATCCCAATTAAATTTACTTGAAGATCTTCAAATCGATAGAAAAAACTGTTTTCATGGCAGCGCAGTCAGTCAAAACAATAATCAGAAGAGTATTCTACGAACACCATAGGAATGCCTGTAGTGTGCTCACAGTTACAAGGTGGCTGCGTGTTCAAAGGAGCACATTCCTCCATCCCATTTATCACCGGAATCAGTTTCCAGAGGAATGTGTACAAGAGTGACCACCTTCTACTATTTCTCACAAGATTTGGAAGAAAGCACACTTTAAAGTGAAGGAAAAGGCTTATACCTCAGCAAAGAGGTATACCTTGCTGCAGAAAATGAAGGAAGGTGGCAATAACCCTTCTGGCAGTTTTGCAAGAATCCCTGAAGCACCCAAATGATGTCCTGATGCCAACAAAGCTTCACACCTTTCTGGACCTGCAGAATGAGTCCCCAGAAATGGGTTTGGGTGTCAAGGAATAGTGTACCACACTGTGAGTCCCTGCTGGGGCAGGCAGTGATGAAATGCAGAGAGAATACCAAGCTCAAATGCTAGGGACACACACCTTGAAACTAGAATTTCAAAGCTTCAAGGGAGCCTAAACTCTTGATTCAAGGAGTTAAATAAGTAATTATATGTTTCCTTCCTAGTCTAATATCATTCCAACACCTGTTTTGATGTTTCTTCCCATGTTCCACTTAGTGATAAATCTATCCCAAAGCAAGCAAATTTAATCTGTGGGTTAGGCTAAGTACCGAGGCACTTGATCTATCCATGTCCACACTACAAAGCAGAGTTTTGGATTTATGTCCATGCTCCAGCTGACCAAGTGGGATTTAGCAATTGCAATTTAATAGTTACTAGTTTTTGTTAAACCTCATTTACTAATGCCTGTGCCTGCCATACAATGTAAAGTAAAAGCCTACATGATGGTTGCAGCCTGGTCTAGTGCAAGGTGTACTGGCCCATTGCAAGGCGGGGAGGTTCAAACTAGACGCTCTTTAAGGTCCCTTCCAACCCAAACTATTCAATGATTCTATGGTGTACTCAACTCTTCAGAGCAGTGATGCACTCAACCCACTGACGTCTTCTGGGATTTGATGGGGCAAAGGGAAGGCAGGGATATTGTGGTGAGAACAGGGGTCCTGTCTCATCCTGGCAGTACCAAAGGCATCTCCACCTCCATGGCTGGCAGCCCACAAGGTTTCGGTGAAGCATGGCAGAGATCCCTGCTCTCATTCCACATATTCTATTCCAATAATAAAAAAGCAAACATGGGAAAATCTTCTGTCTGCCTGAACATGGAGCAAGGTATTTTGCTTTCCTTCTCCAAGCTCTTTGCACATGCTGCTCCATGAACTCTTAAATTAAGCAGAAAAAAAAAAAACTCTGCAAAAAGCACACTTTTCTCCAGCAAGCAGAAACCTACTTTGGCTGAGTTTTACAATACCTCCCTCTACTGGGAAAACACTGCCTTGTTTCTCGTGCCAGTATTTCTTCCTACAGCCAGAGGGAGGTACAGATTAACCCACACATATTTTAGCAATTCAGACCAGGGCCAAGCTGAGAGCAGAGATGAATAAGAGACCAGAGGGTGAAGATGCAGGTTGGCATCATAGCCAGAAATTTATGCTGTTAATCAGCAGATGATCCATGCATGAGTAGGTGTGCAAAGAAGAAAGCGTGACACAGCATGAATCAGTTTTGTCCTGCCATTTGTACCTAAGCCTCTTAAAAAAAAAAGAGTGACAAACAAGCTGGCAAACAGTTGATGCCTTAAGATGAGTAAAATTACTCATATGGACCGGTATATGATGGGGTAACATCTTAAAAGAGAAAGGAAAACCCACACCAAAATGATGAGGGGAGGAATAGTTTAAAACCAATAAAATCACGGTTTAGATTAATTTTCAGAGCCCAGAGCATGTGGAAAAAAACCACAAGCAATTCCCAACCTGCATTTCTAGATCCAGGACCTACCCTTCTGAGTAATTTTTACTGTCTTGGAATTAAACACCTTTTCCCAACAGAGATTTTCAAAGCCAGTCAGAAATCCACCTTTTACATTTAAGCACCTTGGTTATGATGCATGAAGATCCTAGGCTGAAAAGTCATATCTTTAAAAAAGTTTACTTCTATTTGCACTCTGCTACTGTAGATATGTCCAGAAGGTTTACTTTATTCTATTATGATGAGATAAATTGCCTCTAGAAATGAGGGCAAAAGGCCCCCAGGTGCCAGCTGGCTTATTGGGTAGTTAGAAGTTCCCCAGCAGATGCTACAAAAGACTGAAGACATCTCCATGTTTAAAAAAAAGTTTTAAATAATTAAAAAAATAAGCAGACCTAGAAAACATGTAGCAAATGAAGGAAACTGGAAACTGCCCAGAGAGCAGCTGCCCTGATACCCCAAGGAATTACCAGCTCTGGCAGTTCCAAAAGCCACAAGCCCTTCCAGGGGTGCAGAAAAGCTGACTGAGACATATCAGATGGGCAATTGCTGAGCCCTGGTTTGGGTGGAGAGCTAGTGGGACATCTCAAAACAGGTCCCAGACTGACTTTGCCCTTTCAGAGAAGGAATGGGACTATTAGGAAATCTTAATTTTTCTCCAAACATCACTCATCAGGGTTAAATAAATGCAAACAAAACTACAGCAGCCCATAAACTGCCTTCTCTGTTGACTACCAGCAATTACTCTCCTGGACCCTTTGCTTTCTGTCTTAAAAATACTTTTCAAATGACTAATGCTCCATTAAAAGTAGAGAAAGAAAAGCTTCTCATCAAGGTTTTGTCTCCTTATACTGAAATGAAATGCCAAGGAGAGAAGACACTACAATCCCATTGAGAAGGCTTGAAGAGCTGGAAATCCTGACAACATGCACGTATAAGGCTTGAAGGTATCACCACCTCCTGGCACACAAAGAAATATAACCATGAAAGCAGTAAGTCACACTACTTTACAGCTCCAAGGGTTGGTGTTTTAGAAGGACAAAACAACCCTGAGCTCCCAAGAGAGCACCAGAGCCTTTGAATGCTGCTGGTTGTATGGTGAGAGATGGTGAATTTAGCAGCCCAGAAGAAGCAATGATCCTGACTCTATGCCTGTAAAAACATCCGTCAGCTACATCAGACAGTCTCTACTGCCCAAAAAACCAAGGCATGGAAAACACATTACAGAGGAAACGAGAGGAGGCAGTGAGGGCACAGAGAAAACACTTGAGACAGCACAGGTCAGACACACTGAAAAGTAGTTCTATATGCTGACCAGCATTTCCAAGAAAGGTAGAAAATGGTGGGTCTCTAGAGAGTATCACCTTTAAATGCTCAGAAACCTGTAGTATGACGGTTTATTGCATATAAGAACTAATATATTCTCTAAAACAAAACAGAGAAAGCAGATCAGGAGTCGACAAAGAATGAAGTGGAACACATGTAAAAACACTTAAAAATCACAGGCAAGGTGCAAATTTTAGCAACTCAAAAAATTCTGTGTTTTTAAGTATTTACATTTTGGTTTCAAAATTATTAAAACTTGTAATTCATATCCAAGCAGAAAAATCCATACTGGAAAAAAAAAAACAAAAACAAAACAGTGCAAAAGAAATGAAAGTAATTCAACCTGGACATTCAGGATGATGTAAAATGGAAAAGCCATCCCCCCTTCCCTTAATGCTGTAAAAATTACTTTGGGATTCAGCATAAAACATAAAAATATGATCTCATATGGATTTTTCATAATATTTTAAAGCACATGAAAAACATACTTAAGATTCTTAAATCAGAGCAAAAGCCTTAAACCGAAAATGCAGAGCTGCCCTACCGTAAAAGCTTTGTTTCACTGGCAAAGTTACTGACTTCTGAACACAACCATACCAGAAGTGACACAATTTCTGTAACAGGTAGGACAAATCTTTTCCTTCCACTGGAATTACAGTTTTGGGTTCAATGACTCTGTCGCAGTGTCCTCTTCCTCAGCCAGCAGAAAACCCATCAGCAGTGGTGTATCTTCAAACTGACCATGAATCCTCTGTTCTGGGTGGGGACAAAATAGTGTCCCTAAAACCACTCCCAGTGAGCAAAGAATGAAAAATTACTGGAAATAGCAGAATACCTCTATGCATTTCCAGAACAATAAAGGACTTTGCTAAAAGCTCTGATACCATGCTACTTGCTGCTAGTAGTAATAAAACCCAGCAAGCAGAACTATTATTCGTCCTCTTCCTAACTTTATTTATCACCATTCCCATGCATGGCTCCTGCTCCCAAGAACTTCCCCGTGAATGACTAAAAACCCAAACAATTCATAGCCAGGCTGTTGGCTCAGAAGACAGCACAGTGTGCACTCCAGCAGATGCCTGAGCCAGACCCTCAGCCCCAGTAACCAGGTGGACACTTACTGTCAGCTTGTAGCCTCGCTGGCAGCACATTCACAATGAGCAGCAATTACCATATAAAGCTTCACATCAAATGCCCACTGTTTGCATGTTTTCACTGTGGTTATTACTGGTAATTGTGATAAAATAAAAAAACTTTATAATTTAAGTGACTCAGTAAACCACTTCCTTTTTTGGCCCTGTAAAAACTTCATGCTGTAAAGAAGAGAAAAAGTCTATCAGAATTCACAGTTCAGCTCCACAAACTGTGTCATGCCAATTCTCCATCTCAAAACCACTAAGGACAGAGAAGGAAGCAAACCTTCTACCTCATAGGAAAGGCTGAAGCTTTCATTATATACCATCGTTGTACAGTACAGAAGTACAAAACTATAAGAACAGTAGGACAGCATTCCAGGTCCTTTTATGGGAACAGCAATCCCTGGAAACTCTGATGAGCAGCAAAGAGTCAAGCAGGGCCACTTCAACCTATCACGCATCTGTCGGTGCCATGCGGAGTGGAAGACTGCATCTCCCCACCTTCCCACCTGCTGCGAAAGACGAATACCCTCTGATTTTCTTCTTTTCTGAGATGAAGGCAGACAATGTCACACACTGAAAAGCTACTGCCATCTCTGACAACCTCAGCATAGGACAAGTACTAACTGGGGACAAAAACCACCATCTCACAGAGCAGGTTAGTGTGGTGAACCTGCCCAGACAAACAAGAGTTATGTCTCTCTTGTATGGACAGAGACTCAAACTCAGTTTTTCTAAAGCAATCTGAATCCCTGGGGCACCTCAAAGGCCTCAGGCAGCTCTTTGCAGGTTAAAGCAGGAATACCCTTAAAATCAACAACATTTCCCTGCCAGTTGCTACAAAGATCTGTAAAAAATGGAACCTGAAACCTTGCTCACCATCAGTGACAAAGAAATTAGGCCACAACCTGATCTCTGCAGGGACATGCTGCAGGCAGAACTTGTTTGTACAGCAGTATGGCTTCAGGCTTTGGCCCCATGACTGCCAGTGCACCCTCCTGAATGGTCAGACAGGAAAGTTTCCTTACCACCTGCTTTCACTATGCACACAAAATAATGCTTATACCATACCAACAGAGGCTCCTTTGGCTTTTCATTCATCATGTCTCTACATCCCGTTTCTTGCTCCTATTTCTGTCTTCAGGCCACTTAACATTATCACTAACCCTTTTCTGTGGACAAATTAACAATGTAAGTTTATCTTTCCAAGCTGCTGTTTCCCATACTGTCACATAGTGCTTCCTCATTTGAACTTCTTATCTCTTCCTGCAAAGACCCTTCAAGTACAAACGCAGCAGTAAAGTTTCATTAAACTTATCAGTGGACAGTTACCCTCCCAGGCGAAAGAATGCACTACAGCTTTGTCTCTCAAAATAATGTAGCAAACATCAAGGTAACAGCATTTTGTTCTTGAGCATGAAGAAAATCACAACAAACCAGTTATACAAAATGAGTGGCCTTGGTTGCTACTCCAGTTCATGTTATTTAATATACTGCTTGTATGCCAGCAGTTCCGCTTTTATAAAATGGCAAGGATAGTTTGTTGATTCATGAGAACTGCAAAAGCTGCAACACTTCATGGTTAATGTGAACAAGCATCCATTAAAAGGGAACTAGAAAAACAAGAATTAACTCTTCAATTAACGTTTTAAAGCATATTTGAGTAATTCATTAACCAGCTAGCCTGGTTAAACCATATTTTTCAGTTTTGTTCACATCACAGTAGTTGGCTCTCTTTTATCACCAACTTGTTTTCCAAAAGAGCCACGCTAAAAGAAAACTTGTGAACAAAATTATGACCAATGAGAGTAGAACAAGACCAGTCCCAGAGAGACTATGCTCATAGGCACTGACACATCGTTGCAGTCTGTGGTTGCCCAGATCAGGCCTGATGGGAAGTGCAGGGCAGAGTCACACAAACAGCACCAGACGAAGTCACAGGGTTCAGCCAAGCCCATCAGCTGCTCCTGACACCAGGGCTTCCTGCAAAAGAGGTCAGCAGATGTGGTTCTGCAGTGAAAATGAAGCTCCTGAGGTAACAGAGAGGGGGCTGGACCTGAACTAAGCATAGAATTAGACCAAAAAGTTAGTCTACAAGCAAAAGTTAACTAGGGAAGGGAACCACTGGTTCATATCCACATTTCTACAGATGTAGAGTATTTTTCTTTGCTCTTCTAGCAGACCAGCATGAACTAGAACTGCAGAACAGAGGTAGAGCCAGATCCCCAGAGCTGCTCCAGGACGCTCAATACTGCAGCTTCTGGACAAGTCAGTGTCATCTCTGCTTCGGGCAAAAAGAGCCACCGTCTGCAAGAAGACCTTTGAGGCGCCTGCATTGCCAGGAGCTGGTGGAGAAGCCGGGCAGTCACACCCTGCAGCTGTCTGCCTCATCACCCCTGAAATCACCGTCTCCGAGGCAAAACAAGCAGAAGGAAATATGTACTCATGCCTCAGCTGTTCCAGCTTGCTGAGGGTGTATACAAGAGACGGCCCGACTGACCTTGGAGCTCACCAAGTTCCTTTTTTCTCCTTCAGACGCTCTTCCTTCCCCTTCCCCATACACTCCTTCCTCCCTCACCTTCACCCCAGCTGCAAGGAGCAGCCCACGTCTTCCTCTCTCAGGAGCTCTCTCCCAGCCACCAAAATGGGAGAAGACTGGGTTTGGGGCGGTGGGTTCGTGAATGCAGCTGCTCTAGAGCAAAGGACCAGTGGGTGCCATACCCAGCACAAGGGAGGAAGATGCAGGAAGTAGCCCTCCAGCTCAGCAGAAGTGCGATGTCCCCTCATCATGCTCCCGGAGCCCCCGGCTGCAGCCGCCCCCTCCCCGCGGGCCGTGCCCGGGACCCGCGCCGTGGGGCGGCCCGGCCCGGCCCGGCCGCGCTCGCACCGGCAGGCGGAGCCCGAGAGCCGCGCTCGGGCCCCAGCAGCCCGGGCCTCTCCTGGGTAGGCTGATCATATCCCTTCTATTTCACTTACAGAGACTACAGATGCACTAAAATACCATCAAAATAGGTTTGCCATCCATGGATACAACCCTGTTCCTATGTTTCAGTAAAGAAGCATGCACCAGCCAGTACATTTCCAATCTTCTTCAAGTGCTTTGTTGCTTTAACAAGGCCTCTCTGTTATCCTCCTCTGGCAGGACAACAACTCTCAGGCTTTTTCAGTAATAAATACAGAGTCTCTTCAAAATAATCTAGGTCAACCTTCCTTTATATTTAACGCACAGCGTTTCCAAAATAAGATCTGTTTTTCTCTGCAGGCACATCATAAAACATGATAAGGCATTTTAATAATCCTTCAAATGGCCCAGCCCATGTTCATTTGAATTCTCTTTTGTGAGCACCACTCTTTTCATTTATCTTCATGAAAATTCAGCTTCTTGATTGTGGAGCCTCTTTTCAGACTGCCAAGATAATTTTTAATTAATCTCCTGTATCCCTAAAGGTTTATCCAAGTCAAGGACATCCACAAACTTCGTAAGCCAAGTTTCAGCTGCAGCATCCAAGTCACTGGTCAAGTTATTAAATGCAAGTGATAAAAGAGAGAATTCCTGCAAGGTGCAATCAGGCACGTTCTGTTTAGGGGGATGCCGTTGATGGCTCTGTGTCAAAACATCAATTCCTGTCCAAATGCTTCTTTTCATACAGCTGCACACCTCCCTTCCAGCAACTTCACCTAGATCGTTATTTCCAAACTGCAATATGCCTTCTTGAAACTATGCCCTGAGTCCACACTAATATGCCTTAAAAGGGCATATGAAGGAACAGGAGGAGGTATCAGCAGCACTCATATGGTCCACAACAACAAGAGCGGCAAGAGCAGGCAAGTGGATACACAGAAGAGAATTTGCAAGGCTTATGCTCAACAAAGTCAATCACCATCACTCAAATTCTAAAGCCTCTTTCTCTTGTTTGCTTATGAAATTTTGTGTGAGATAGCATCAGCAGATACACCTAATTTATTTCCTCCATTCTATTTATAAGACATGCTCATCCACCAGACCTGGAAAATTGGCTGCTTTGAAACGATCTGTTCTTAGAAATCCATGTGGCTCTTCTAATGCTGTATTATTCAGTAAGCGCTTATATATTGACTGTTAGTTGTACTCATGACTTGCTAGAGCTCGAAGTTAGGCTGACTGAGCTTTAGTTCTCCAGCAGCCTGTTCTGGTCACCATTTTAAAATATAAAGACTGTGGGCTATCTTCTGGATGCCTTCTGGGGCCTCTTACATGAACTCTGAAAAAGCATCCCTAATAGGCCTAACAGCAGTCTCTGAATCATCCAGTACTACTGCTGGCAGAATGTACACAGTATTAAGCCAAAATATTAGAGAAATTGTATCACACTATGTTTGACATTAATGTTACGAAAATCATTTTTCCTCACCATTACTAATGCATATTATTATTTTTAAAGATTAAACAGGAAGAGTGGCAGCCAAGGGAAAATAAACAACATGCAACCACAAAGGTTATGCCTATGGAATGGTACAAAAGGACCAAAAAGACAAATCTCTTGTGAGAAATTCTTTACACATTTCAGCCTAGATCTGGCTTCATTCACCTCCAGGGTTTCATTAATGTTCTCCCTTTTCCCTGGGGTTATGTGAAAGAGGAAATGAGATAGCGCCCAATCCGTCCTTGTTACAGCGCTCCAGCCCTTTGAACAGCACTCAGTAGTCACACTGACTAACACCATCGGTAGCTGCTTTCCTCCCATACTCCCTGGCAGGGGCCCAGGGATCTCCCCTCCCAGGCATGCTGCCACCAACCCGGGGCCAGCTGGCTGCCGCCGGCCACCCTGCTTCCCTTCTGTCGCACCTCCCTTCTGCTACGCACTGTTCCACCCATCAGGAGCCAGGAATAGGAATTACTCCTTTCCCCCTCTCCTCCCAATGATACCAAGTTACTTGTGCTTGGCATTGTCTCACCAGGGCATTGCAAGGGCTTGCCCCACTCCCCAGCCTTCACAAAATGCAGGCGGTGGCTTGGCTTGTGGAGGAAGCCCTGCATCCACAGCACCCGCAGACATTAACTTTGTCCTTGAATCTCAGAGCCAACTCAGGATTCTCAGGATGAAGGATCAGCCAAGGTGATGTCTGTCTGGACTTGCCCACCTGGCCAGGGCTGGACCACAGGGCAGAAGAGAGTGTCGGGGCATAAATGCCTGCCCCAACCTGAGGGAAAATGCACTGCAAAGACTAGATTTCATTCAAGAGTGCTTTGTTCAATGCTCAGACCAAGAAGCTGCACAGAACTATGTTATCTGTGGCAATCCTCCATGCAGCTATGAATTTCTGGATAATTGATCAATTGTAGCACTAAAAAAATGTTCATAAAGAAGCTGCACATTTAAGAACACTATTGGAGGAATAAATGTAGGCATCAGCAGAGGGAAAAACAAGTTACTACATACCAGACCAGTGAAGATGAGCTCAGTGAAACAACTTAATTGTTTGGAGGGGAATACAGTGAGTCACCTTTTAAAATTTCAAGTGTTCTCAGTGCAATCTCTCACAAGACTCTGAAGTACTTTAGAGACTCAGAAAGAGTCTGCAGGCTCTCCAATTCAAAAACCCCACCTATGAATAAGTGTCTGGATTACTGGACTTCCTTCACATTATTAGCTGGATCCCAGTTTGAAGAAATGTGTGTTCCAACATGAAACTGCCTTCACGTTTTTTATTACATACTGGTTGGCCTATTTGCATATTTCTCAAGAAACAGATATTATTACCACATATATCTGGCACTGATAACTTCTGTGCTCACCATTTGCCCTCCCACCTCACCCAGCATGCTGCTCTCCTCTCCTGCCCTTCTCCCACCCTATTTTGGGAGACAGAGAAAATGAACAGTGTAAAGACTTGTATAAGAATTCATCTACTCCAAGCAGAAGAATGTTATAAACAACTAGAAATGTATGCAACATTTATTTCTGAAAGTCATAGTAGCCTGAAGTACTTTTATTCAGACAGCCATTCCTAGCCCACATGTCTGTCTTGTGTATCACTGCAGTAAACCTCAAGAACTACTCCACCCCTTCAGGTCAAGAGCAGTGAGGTCCTGGATCTACAGAAATCACCCTTGTATACCATCCAGTTTCCCTTCTGTCACCCAGAGGGACTGCCAGTCCCTGTGCACCCTCCCCTCCTTCCTCACCACTCTCCTCTTCCCTCACAAATGGCTTATCCCGGGACTTTCCATGTGGGTGCTTTTCCAGCAGCACAGCAGGAAGATGCAGCATTATGTGCAGCAACACAGAGGCACAAGTATGTGCTCCCTGTTGTAAGGAGCAAAAAGATACCATTCAGAAGATAAAACCAAAACAATTTATCTGTAATTGTTCACCATAAAATCTAGTCTTTGACCTTACAAACATAAACTTTGGTGTAACTTCTACCAGGAACTGTGAAGAATGCCAGTTTGTAGGAAGTCAATGCATATATTGTACATATTTTAAAGCTCTTGCTATTAATTCTGCTTTATGTGACAGTAGCTATGCAATAACCTTCCAAGCTGACACCAGCATCTTATTCTATTTTTTTCCCTGAAAAATAGGGGCAATTTACAGCAAGTCTTATCTGCAAGATAAAGTAAGGTACTACTCCATTCTGTTCACTGTAACAAAACCAATCATAAAGGGGAAACAATAACACTTTTATTATAAATCACATTCAATCACCCTACTGCTCAGTACTGAATAATAAACTATAAATAATTAATTTAACATCAACACTTTTTTTGCTTGCAATTACGTGCAATATTAGACATTCTGTAATTTCAGAACTGTATTCCCCTTGCAGCTTTACCTGATTTTGCTTATTTTAGGAAGGAAGAAGGGGGCGACAAGGCAGTCCGTCATTCCCCAGATGACTAACTGCTTTACCTATCAGTCCTCCACTGGCTACTTCCCTCTGCTATGTACAGGTCTGACACTATAGTAAGCATCTCACGGTCCTTACACTATTTGTCCTCAAGCATTCCTGTAAGACAAGCTGGCGTGGAACTCAGCTGGCAGCTCTGGAACTGAGACAGAGGCAACACCACTTATCAAAGATTCGGGAGCAGGAGATGGTGCAGCACAGGGGACCAAATCCTGTTCTGGACTTGCATCCTTGCCTCAGACCACATGAAGTCCAGAGATACACTCTAGCAGAAAGGCTGCTTAGTTAAAAATGAAGAGAAAAGAAATGGAGCAGTTTAACTTGAACAAAAGGGAAGGATTTCAAGGCTCTCAAGAAATGCCCTCGTTAGCCGCACAGTCCCACCTCAACTTTGGATTTGCAGCCTGTTTGCTGGCTGGGCTGATAGTCTCCGCATTCAAGAGTCAGATATGAAAGCATTGGCTGTGGACACAGCTAGATGGGATGTCCATCTGTCTGTCTGTCCTACTCCTTTTCCTGAGTTTTTTACACTAGGCAGTCTGAAGAGAGGAAATCGCTTTCCTTGCACCAGTGGCCCACTTGGGTGCTCCTGTGGTGGCCATTAGGACAAATTCATGTTCATAACGCCACATGGGGTGACATTGAAGATTCATCTGAAGATTGTTCATCCATCATGGGGAGCAAGATCATGCTCCTGCAGCCCACCAGAGGCCATCCTCCAAAGCACCTTGGCAGGCTCCTGCATTTTCATTTTTGGAGAGGGTAGGGAAGCATTTCTCTAAGAAAAAAGGAGCGGCAAGACGGAAGGAATCCAGGCCCGGAGGCACAGTGGGGTGGATCAGTGGGAACGCTGCTCGAATTACCTCATCTCCACATTTGCTGCACCCTGCCAGCCCTGACAATTATGGCACCGCACTTGCTACCCCCTGGCCTCAGTCACCCCACTGGCTGGCTATGCCCCTTCCCCTTTACTTCACTTAACTGTCCTTGGTAAATGGGGCATCAGAAATTGGCATTTCACTTTAGGAGAAGAAAACAGCTCTTTTGCCTGCACTGGGAAACCAGCCAGCTCCCATTCAAATCAAAGGGAAGGGATCACATGGATGCATTTCAATTAACTGCACTGGTGAAGCAGGCTGCAAACAGGCTTCCCTTTCAGCCAGACCCCTTCATTTATGTCTTCTGCTGGGGAGGTGGCGGTGTATTCAGCCAAATTATGTGGGGGATTCATCTCATTACACAGTGTCTGAAAGCTGGGAGGAGGCCATATGAGCAGAGGGCTGAATTTAGCAGGGCCATAATCTGGTGGCAAATAAGGGAAAAAAAAAGAAAACTTATTTTCTGTCTGCTAGAGCTATGGTCTCCAAATTATTTTGATTGTGTATTTCTATCAGAAAAAAAAAAAATTAAGCTCGTATCCCCAATACAAGTACATTTATTTATTTATAAATTATGTGCATACAGTTCCAACATCACACAAGGAGACTGCAGGGGTTCAAGAGCTGGTTACAGCAACTGTCATCTGATGCTCAATGGTATTGGCCCATCACACAGGCTCTTATGATAGTAGCACCATCAAATACTCCAGGGCAACTTTCAGGCAGCATCAGTCTCAGGAATGATAAAGAAAACAAAAGGAAACATAACCAAAAGAAAAACTACACAAGGCTTCTTGCAAGCAAGAGTGTGTGCCATTTCTCAAGAATTTTTTTCCCTTAAAAGTAATTTTTAAAGCCTCTGTGGACACACACCCTTCATGAAAGAATGTGAGGAACGAGCATTCACAGAGGTTCTAAGGCAACCTAAATATGCATCACATATGTGTTATGCATATATACAATCATGTTCAGATAAATAATTACTATCATGGGTTACCCTTAACAACCAGAAAAAACAGAGGTCTGAAGTCAGTATTAACCTGCCACAGTGGGTTTTTGGCATGTCATTTGTGCTTCCTCTGCCAATGGGCATTCCCATTTCAATTTCTGTTTATTTCTAACTGCTATAAAAATAGCAAGTCATCAAGTAATGAAGCACATCAAATACTCAGCATATAAATAAGTAAAAAGATCAACAACATCAGGTGTGGGTAAGGTACAGGTCATTTTTATTTGTGTGAAAAATAGGGAAGCGTGGAAGAACAAAAGCAGTAACAGAACTGGTATTACAATTATATGCTTATTTTTCCCCTTAATTAATTCCCTTATGGTAATTTACATGCTTATATCAAATGATAGCAAAAGATAAGGAAAATATAAGTCCTAGACAGACATTGCTTTAACCTGGAACTTCCACAGGTACTCAACACTTACAAAATTATTTGAAAATAGTGCTGCCATACAGCTCAAATGCACATCTTTCAGAATAACCCTCACCACCCTAATTTGAGCATAAGACTTAGCAGAAGAAATGGAAATCCCCCGATGTTGTGTCTGACAAAAAGTAGAAGTGAATTCTGTGTACTAGATATTCGAAAAGAAAGAAGTTACTTGCAAAGTTGACTTTCCTGCTTTCTAAGTAATACAGATCTGCAAGGATGCCAAGCTGTTTTGACACAGCCCACGACAGAATTCATTCAGGACAGCAAAAAAAAGCTAGCCTAAACCATCTTTATTTTACTACCATTTTTAGATCATGGTAATGCCAGCAACATACAATTACTAATGTTGATTCATTAAGAAAGTACCAAATTAAATTTTAAGAAGTTTGCTTGGCTATCAGACTCCTTTTTTGGTAGCTCTGATCTGCTACTGAAAAATGAGGCATCAGTCCAACATAAAGAATATGCCTGAGGGGAAAAAAAAAGTCTTTGAATATTACTCCAAAAAAATCCAATAGTTCTTTTGACAGAAAGAAAAAGAGGAAGAAAACCATTTTCATCTGAATGTACATATGGAAAAACAATCTGGGTTCCTTCAGATTCGGTGGGGGGGGAAAATGCAGAGTTAGTTTTAATTAAAAAAAACCCCAAACTAAACCAAACTAAACTAAAAAAAAAAAAAAAAAAAAAAAAAAAAAATTAAAAAAAAACCCAAACTAAACAGCCCAAGATAACCACACTCAGCAGCCAGGAGCTCGGCCATAGGAGTCCAGCTCCTCACATCCCCACAGCACCTCCTGTGTGCCCTGCTCCCTGCCCACCCCAGTGACCACCACATCACTGCCATGCTGTGAAATGCGAGCAGGGACAATTGGGAGCAAAGCAGAGGTTTTTTGTCATTTTTGGTTCCCCCATGGCTGCGAACATGCAACCCAGGAAGAGACAGATTGGGGCCAGAGAAACCCACTAATTAATGCTGGTGTCTGCAACAACTAGAAATTTGAAACACAAGAATTTCCACCTCAACATGAGGAAGAACATCTTTACACTGAGGGTGGCAGAGCACTGGAACAGGCTGCCCAAGGAGGCTGTGGAATCTCCCTCTCAGGAGGCATTCAAAACCCACCTGGACACATTCCTGTGTCACTGCTCTTGCTGACCCTGCCTTGGTAGGGGGGTTGGACAAATGATCTCCAGAGATCCCTTCCAACCTTAAGAATTCCATGATTCTGTGATTCATGGGACACATTTATTACTAATTTTTGAGCTTCAAAATAAGGGAGGGGGCAGCCACATGTGAAAAGACACTACCCATGCTGACTACTTAAAATGAAACAAAAAGAGAAAACCAACAACAACAACAACAAAGGGTGAAAACAAGAATTCAGTAAAATGTGTGATGTCATTTCAAATCTTATCTTTCAGGCTGGGCTTCTGGCTGTTCTGTGCCATTTCAAGTTACTTAAAACTTCCTGCAGTCGTTGCAGATGAAGCAGTTCAGATGGGATTTGCAGGGAATTTTCTTCCCACAGCAGGAAGTGGAGACAAAGGCAGCAGTAGGCAGAGACAGTTTGGGTAGAAAAAGCTGATGCAGTAAGAGAGGACTTCAGATGATGGATGGTGGGAAGGAGGGGAAGGCAATTACCATAATTGGTATTTTGGAAGCCACAGCCCATAAAGGGAAACAATGAAGTTTCATCCTGTAAAGTCCAACATCTCACCAAGTCTGAATATGTTCCAGATTTATTAGTGGTTAAGAGTAAATGCTTAAAAGAAAGCACAGGAATTCCAGTAAATGAATTCAAGACAGTAATAAAGCCAGAGAAGGTGACATACACCAGTATTATATGAAATACAATATGTGAAATGAAAGTGTGACTCAGGGGAGCACCTTCAAAAAAATGGTTGGGGAAATGTTTCTGAACTTCTGCTGACATGAATGAGAACAGCTTCAGATGCTCAGTGGTTCCCAAAATAGGACTTGTAACCCAGTGCCTTCTCGTCCTGGGTTCATTACAGAAAAACAGCTTTTTAATTATCCAGATTTAAATAATCCTGAACTATTCTGTACCTAAGACTTGAAATTAAATCAGATTTTCTCAAAAAAAATGCTCGAAGTGGCCCAAAATTCCTTTAATTTCTGTTTTTCCCATGTCCATGACTTTCAGCCTATAAATGTCAAAAGATATTAAAATAAAATTAAAAATTAAATCAGCCCTCAGTTTTAATCACCAGTGCCGGGAACTATGGAATAGCATCTATATACTGGAAGAGGCAAAAGGTGTCCTCTAGTGACAAAAAGGAAAGAAAGAGAAATAAAGATAAAATTTTCTTGTTGTCGGAACAGCCACAGGATTTCCCACTGAATTCCTTTCAGCTAGGGAAATCTTAATAAATATGTTATTTGTATGTGGATAAAGTACAATAGAAATGCACGGTTTTATTAAATTTTAAGGAATTAAGATTGGCCAACCGTGCCAAATGGCACGTACCTACCCAAAGGGAGGGATGAGGGGACTGTGCTATGCTGCCATCACCTTCCGGGCAGGAGCTGGAGGACAACACCCTCCTTTTGGGCTCAGAGCAACAGCCTCTACCCAGGGAGGAGGTTGCTTTATCTTCAAGCCAATCATTAAAGTATGCTTTGACTGCTCAAAGGAATCTTCCCAAACACAGAACAATCAGTCCAATCAACCTGGAAGTGAGAGTATAAAAACAAAAATTCATAAACCAGATACCACTAAGGAACAATAGGGGCTGTTTTTCCCTCATAAGGGAGGAGAGGAAATGCCAGTTCAAGAGTACCTCGCTGCTGATGCTCTTAAGAGCAACACTTTTGGGAAAGCAAAGGCTGCCTTTGTTTTGTTTGCTGGTTGTGTGCGTTTGTTTTTAAGCTTTCTTTTTCCCAAACAAACAACAACAAAAAATCTGTATACCATTCTTGGCTTGCTCTCTGACCTTTAGCAAGTTGCCACTTCCTTGAAATCACAGTTCAGAGACACAGTTTACGCATAGCCTGTATCACAGCTTCTTGGGTGGGTACAAACACGCTGCAGCAGGATGATGCTGAGTACCAGTCCACAGAAACTGTCTTACCCTGACCAGATGTTTTAAAAACAGTTCTGGCAGCTAACATGTCCTGCTATAAAATGTACCACCATGAAGATATCTTTAGTCTTCCAACAGCTGGCATAAATTCTGTGCTGTGTGCTCTGCCCAGTTAAACACATCATTTGTGTCTGTGTCTGACCATGTTTGTCCCACCAAGTAGCATCATACATAAGTACAAGCCCAACCCTAAGCTGCACCTAAACTTACCAGTGTGCCTCTGAAATCTACCAACATTTTTATCTTTCAGAAAGTGGAATAGGAACCAGAGTTCCTTATAGCCCAAATGAAATCTGCCAGAACTGTTACCTGGAATAAAACATATCTAAACATGCTAGCTCCTTCTAAAAATCCCATTGCAGCAGAGTTAATCTTTTCTTTTTACTGGCTTTTAGCAATCATTGTACTTTAAAGCACTCCCTCTCCCACCCCCTCGATTTTTGTGATGCTACAATGGGAATGCTACAATGTGAAAGCAAAAGTAGTCCAATAATCTGTTTAATATCACATTTACTTGATACTGCAAGGGCAGCAAATCTATTCTAACATTACCTTGCAACTATCCTCTTTAGAAATTGGCTTTTCCACAAGTGTTTACAAAGGAGTTAATAAAAGATAGCTCTGAGCAGCCCAACCAAGTGTTCAGCACTCAGCAGAAACCACAGCATAAATTAATTAGAAATGAAAAAAAAAATACAACACTCATAGAGACTATGATTTCAGCAACTTAATGGATAAATCATTACAGTTGTCCAAATCAAATCTAGTTCACAGGGAAGAGGGGAATGATATCAAATTAACAGAAATACTGTTTTTACCATTAAACCCCAATGTGCTGTTCTTAATATCACTGAAAAATACTTGCACAATGCCAACTAAGGCAAGAAACATTGAGCAAGCAGTATAAATTCTTAGAAACCACCTTAGAAACCACAGTGACTTAGATACTGTGTTATATTCACCTTCCTTCTTTAACCTCTTCTGTACTTAACTGCCTGGCCACAGGTGATTCAGAGCCCCACAGCTTGTGGGATGCACCATAAATCCTCTTGACCAAGCTGATGTATAAATGTCAACTTCCCTGCTGCTCTTTTTTTCATGTGTATCATTCACTAACCACTGTTACAAGGCACAGCCCTTCTCCCCTGCTCTCTCTTGAATGGGTGCCCTCGCTTTGTCAAAATTTAACTAGTGCAGAACACCACCACACCAAGAGATCCCCTGACCTCACCTCTGCCAGAAGCAGAGCCTGGCTCTCAGGTAGGTCACCAGGAGCCCCACAATCCACAGTTCCACAGACACCAACCCCACTCCAACCCCTACCAGCATGCAGCAGTAACTCCACTGCCAACCCAGAGCTCAGGTCCCTTTCATGAACACAGCTCACTTGCTATAAAATTCACACTTCAGAGAGGTGTGACTGAGCACTCACAAAAGCCCCAGTGAACGGGAACCTCCTCCTTGCTTCCCCATCCATAACCACTTTGCACCAAAGAACAACATGCAGGCCACCACCAAGTGGCTACTGGGCTAAAAATGTAAATTAAACGATACTTCTTAGCAGTACCTGGGTTAATACACAACTTTGCAACACTCCACTGCCTAAGACTGAAACCAAACTCATCTGGGCTCTGACCCTATGAGCAAGCAGACCTGTGGTGACAGTGGCTCACTCTGCTTTTCCAATTTTTGTTTTCTTTCACACATTTACATTTGCATGGGGCAGTTGCCAAACTATGCAAACCCAACTGCAGCAAAAAAAAGGCATAGCAGAGATCTGTTGAAAAAGCTGTAAGTAAAATTACATGGTTATATATATGTATATGTATATATATATATATATATATATATATATATATATATATGTATATATATGTGTGTTACAATGATAATTTTTTAAATTAAATTCAGGTAATTTGTATTTTAAAAAAGCTGAAATGGCCTTAGTTTGTATTTATAAAAACAAGTATAAAGTATACAAAATAGGTATCAAATCCAGTGTATGACAACTTCAGCTGAAGACATTTATCTACAGTCACAGGGATGTGACACTGGCCAGGCATGCTGGACCCATCTGTGTAATAACCAGCTGCTCTTCTTTAAATGAGAAATCAGAGATTAGGAAAATATCCTACTCTTACAAGGCCGACCTTACTGCACCATCCATACAGAGCTAATTCAAAACAGTAATGGTTTTGTCCCTATACCTCAGACAAAGCAGCAAGGTTTCAAAGCTGACAGAACTAGTTTCCAAGTATTAGCAGGTATTTTGTCTTATTTGGCCATTGATGTTCCACTTACAGACCCTTAAGACTACATCAAGCCTTATTAAAGAGAGCAGTGGAATTTCAATTGGCTTTGAGGAAAATTGGTTAAGACTTGCTGTCTTAACTGTATTAGTTTAACACACTAACCTCTAGAATTTGCACGTTATCAAAAACATTGAACAGTGAGAGGTCAAACATACGGTCATTTCTTCGTCCCTAACAACATGCTAAAGGTAATCAAACTGGTGGAGAATTCTCCATTTGTATGCATACAGTCTTGAGGAATTGTCACAAAGCTTCATTAATCTATTTCTATTGAAGTTAATAACACGCCCCTGCAGATTTGAAAGGAACTTGATTGTAAGGGGTCATGCAAGTAGTAGCAGAGAGCTACCATGCAGAGAGCTCTGGGAAGCAAGCATTAGCACCCTGGCCAGCTAGCTAGAACTGAGCTCAGTTTGGCTCTTCATAAGTACTGAATAAGCCAACCATCCCTGACTTCAGCAGTTGCCTCTCTTCTCCCCCTGCACATGAGTGCAACTGGTTCACAGCACAACATCGTGCCTCTGGGATGAAGAGAAAGGCACTGCTGCAGAGTGGGTTGATAAAGCACTGAAGATTTGTGTCCTCTGTAAAAGCACATGTTTTAGCACAGAAAAAGTGTTATTTACAGAAGCAAAGAAACAGGATATACCTCAGCTATTAGGAAATCAAACATCATAGTATGGCACAATCAGGCAATAAAAAATGATAAGGTACAGAAGAAAAAACTCTTCTGGTGCTGAGAAAAGATAGGAGAGGCAGAATTACCACCTGGTGAGGCAGCCAGGAGGCCTCCCACACCCATGTTACTATGCAGGCTGACAACTACTGCCTTGTGCTTGACGC
Organism: Anomalospiza imberbis; assembly: GCF_031753505.1. Lineage (NCBI taxonomy): Eukaryota > Metazoa > Chordata > Aves > Passeriformes > Viduidae > Anomalospiza > Anomalospiza imberbis. The sequence goes on from NC_089682.1 coordinate 27,537,700, forward strand.
TCCACAATGCTGCTACTTGTTTTCCTCAACTCCTTTGTTACTTATATGGAGCAAACTTTGCACGTCAGTGCAGGAAGCCCATGAGGATGGACGTGGCAGGAAGGTCTGTAACCTTTACCTCCCATCGAGGAGTTTGGGACTCCTCCCCTGGCTGAGCTGTGCCATGCCACACCATCAACTTCTCCTCTAGTACGCAGCATCCTGACAAGTGGCAGGTGCAACTTCCAGCACAAAAATGTCCAAAGACCATTTGTAGAGGTGACAGGCACCAAAGCACCCTTTGCCACAGTGCTTTTGGTGCCACACCATCATCTGCTGAGGTTTTAAAATCTTAATTCCTGATGGTGCATTTCTTGCCTTGGAGGAAAGACTTCAAAAGGGGCACCCTGTGTTTGTTCATATGCCTGACCAGGCAATTGCTAATAGTAATTTGGAGACAACACCCTATTGCAATACCTGCTTGTACACAATGAACAGAGTTAAGGAAAAATTTATGGCAGAATCACTTAAAAAAAAAAGTATTTTCTCCTGCTACTCCTTCTTACCTGTGTGGTTTGTTTAAATATTTAATGTGCCAGACAGATGCATGTTACAAGAAAGCTTATAAAGAGAATACAGAACACAGATGCACTCAACCCTCACATAAGCCACGAACTGTGGGGGTGAACCTAGGTCCTGCTAACTGAGGACATGTGTTTTGCACATGAGTTCTTGGCTTCAAGGAAATTAAAATTTAAACTCGGCTTGACCTGAGTGAACTCAGAAATTTAACTTAAGGACTCTGCATGAGTATGAGGACTGTATTGTCTTCAGACTAAATAAATTGATTCTTATTACTTAGACACATTTCACTATCAATTTCTGAAAATCAAGTATGTCCTTTTTAAACATTTTTAATGTTCACTTTAAGATAAGAATTCTTGAAACAAATATGATCTCCTTGTCCTCCCTGACTTCTCTTAATACCATAAAGAAAAAAGCATAGGAAAAAGTTTTCAGTTAATGCAATTCTATTAATGCCCTCAAAACACTTCCACTTGACCACCAAAACATGAAATACTGGATACTGACAGCACCAACGCTTTTGCCTTATTAAACTTTAAATCCACATGAACTTGATACCACAAGACCTCTGTGGTATAAAGAAAAGTGTTTTTTGAATGGTGAATTTCTTCACAATTAATTCAGGTAGACCCTGCCTTCCTTGCATCTCCAAGACCAGCTCCAAGAACATTACTATATAAACCATGAACACAGAGCTATTCTATTATTCTTTTCAAGCTTGAAAAACCTTTTGACTTGGAACTAAGGCCCTGCTTATTTTGCATTTGCTTTCATGACAAAGGATTAATGATAGGTTAAAAAATCTGGACTCAGCAGCTTTTCAGTATATTCCCCTCCCACTGTGGCATGGACAACTGGCAAATACCTGACAGTGCAAACCAAAGAAGGAACATTACTCAATATATAAGAGAAAAATGCTCTACTTGACATTTGTGCCATCAACACCCTTCATGCCTACATGGGCTAGACACTAGAAGACAGCTTTCAGTGGTGCAGGTCCTCCTCTGGGAGAACAGAGCCCTTCTTCCCACAGAAAACCTCCCAGGCCACATTACCACCACCTCAGCCACCCTAGTGATTGCTCAGATGGCTACAGCTGCTCTGCTGGGCACACAGTGACTGAGATCCCAGCACCTGCCCCATCCCATCCCTTCTGTGAACTCCAGTGCTTGTTTTTATACATGCATTTTTATCTGGGTGCTATTCGACTTAACAGAAAATCCATTATTGAAATCAAGCCACTACACAGCTAAACATTACCAAAATCCATCAGGTAAAAATTATTAGACCACTTTTATCTCAGATGACACAAAACACTCATTATGTAATCCTGCCTTCACTGGGAATCTGTCCTGCCTGAAATTGCCCTGAAAAGACACCAGTATCACACAATGACATTAAACTTCTTGAATGTCTCTTTCAAGTACAAGTTGACAAAGCTATTCATAAATTAATAAATAGCCCAAGGTGAGCAGAAAGATTTCTCATGAAACCTAAGCAGTAATGCAATCTTACTGTTCCTGAATCCTTTGCCATTTTATCATCCACTAGTAATTCTCCCAAGGGTGATGTCAAGGATCCTCTTAACTGTACTGTTTGCCCACCTCTGCATGGTAATGATAAAAATATTGATTTTCACATTTGTGACTCAGATGCAATTTGACACAAGAAGTCCAAATTATTTCCCCCTTGCAGTGCATCAGCAATCACAAGCACAGAAAGCTTCACTCACATCAAAATGAAGTAGCCTTGTTAATACATGACACTGAAAACTGCTTCATTTGCTCTGTACTTTTCAAAATGAAAGCCCAGTCCAGCAGCAGATTTTAATGCAGGCTGTGGAGGGGATAATAGAATGGTTTGGGTTGGAAGACAGGTCTGCCTTGGGCAGGGGCACGTTCACCTCGATTGGGTGGGTCGGAAGGGCAGCAGCTGCAGGGTGAGATTTGCCTCGGGTATGAGCTAACACCAAGGAGAATCCCACCTCTCCTTGAGAGCCCTGACACATGGAACACCCCACCACCCCTGCAAACCCTCGACTCCTATCCAGGTCCTGCTGGAGTGAAGTTTGATAATTCCCATCCTTCACATGACAATAAGGAAAATGTGGCTTTCAGTCTTAAGACAAAGTTTGGAAATTTTGACCTTTAGGCTTACACCATGTGTAGCCACCAGCAATATTCCAGCCTTCCTCCCTCAATTCATCTGACTGCAAAGCTATGGCAGAACTCATCTCTCCACAAAGCTAAATCCCACATGGTGACCAGATAGCCCTATGCCAGTGCCTGAAGACATCCAGCTTCCAGCATGGCGTTAAGTGAGGCTGCACGAAGCCATTTCAGACGGGAAATCACATAAGCAGGATGCCTATGGAGAAGAGGAGCCTTTTCACTTTCAAAAGAGACAAATTTTAACTGTGAGAGAATTCAACACAGGGAGATTCACCCCAGGGCTGCAAGGCCTTTAGTTCCACTCCACCCCAGACTGTCCTGGTTCTGTGAGTTTCTTGTATTTATTTATTTTTTTTCAAATGTGAAACTGTTTTTTCAAACAGTTCTTCAGTGTCTGAATGAGCAGGGAATCAGCCAAAAGAATAAGACCCACTGGCCTTTGGATTATTTCAAACAATTAACTGCTATTCTCTGATATAATTACAGAAATCACACTTCTTTGATGCACAATAGCAAAGGAGCCCACTAAAGGGGCAAAAGGAGGAGATAAGTACTTTTCTAAATAACACATATCCTGAGGATCATATTTATGCAACTATTTCAACAAACAAGACTTTTGAAAGTCTGCTATAATTCACTAATGAGAAAAGATCAAAGAAAATAACAGGAAGGCCGGGATGCAATCAAAATATTTGATCAGTGAGCGGGTTTGTATCCAAGCCATAAACTCAAGGGCATTTCAGTGGAAGTTGTGGGAGGAGAAGCTGCTGTGAACACCTGGAGATTATGTGGTCATGGCAGATGGAGCCCATTAGGGCAATCCTCACACCCCACTGCCATCCCTGCATCCCTCCCTGCACAGGACACCACCAGCACCCACCATCCCTGCCTTCCCATTATTTTCAGTGCAGCTGTGTTAAACAACCAAGGGTGGGAATTTTACTCGTTCTCCTAAATCCCACCACCTCCCCCGCTAAAGTTAAATATTTGGCCTTTGGTTTAAACTAAATGGATTTTTGTTTTTCCTTTCGGAGCGGTCTCACGATCTCCGTGTGACCCCGGTGGGAGGACAGAGGGAGGCAGGGAGACCCCACCATGCACTCAGAGCACTGCCAGAGCCCAGTGAGTGTCAGCCCACTCAGTAGCAGAGATGGGTGTAATAAGCTTTTAAATACTTCCTTCCCCCTTTTTTTAAAGAAAAAAGAAAAAGGGAAAAGATACTAGTATTTTCTGATTTCCCTCTTCACACCTTTATTTTTTAATACATAGCAAACATTAAACAACTACACATTTGGATGCAACTCAAGGTAAACAATAGCTTTGATAGTTTAATTTTTGAAAAAAAAAATAGAAAATTCTCACTTTCTTGAGAGGCTTTACTTATTTGTATATATTCCCTAGGTTATCAGCACATTTCCCTTTGCTTTTCTGAGAGCAATTGTCCTTGTAACCAGAGAAGTATGGGAAATTCTGGAAACATCCAACTGTGTATAAACACTTGAAGTTCAGACACTCTAATACAAAACAAGTACCTCTCTGAAACAAACATCTCCAGATGTTTTAACATAATTTTATATATAGATAGATATATATATAAGATGTGACTCAGGCATGGAAAGCCAAAAGAATGTTCTCATTTCCTGAGACTGGCTAACAAAAAGGAAAAAAATGTGAATGAAGGAACAAAGATTCAAAAGTCAGCTTTTTCTTAACAGCAGCAGCTTTAAAATGCTCCATTTGAAATCTTTTTTCATATAATCAGAATATTGCCTCTCTCTTGCAACTGCATAGACACACAAAAGGAAGCACATAAAGGAGAAAAAATGCTTTCTGGGTTGTTTAAAGTACTACAGAAATGTCTCATAGAGAAGTGCCTGTCCTTATTTCAGTTCCAGTGAAGCTGATTGACACCTCCCACCCAACAAGCCCCTCTCTCACAGCCTGCTTTGTCTCCAGGGCACAGTGGTTGAGAAAAAGCCAGCAGCCACGTGTGCTGTGGCTGCCCCACAGCTCTGTCTCTGCATGGCAGAGCTCAGCCTGCAAGAGCTCATAGCATATCTTGTTCCATTTTTTTTTTCCGACAGTACAAGCAGGTACAAACAGCATCCAGTTCCTCTGGGACCTGAAAGCAATGGGTGAAGAAAGCCCATGGGAATCTCCAGATCATGAAGTCTTGTCATACCAACAAATGTCAGGTAGATTTAAACAGACATCAAGATGCGTCACTATTCTCTGTGCCTTTTCTAACCATAAACCACGTGGCGGGGGGGCAGGACACTAGATTTCCTTCCTCTGAATCCTTTGAAGGTGAACTTGTGCAAACCAATTAGTGAGAACTGTGACAAACCACTGCCAGGGTGGTTTCCCTTCAGGCAGAGCAGTAAGAGGGGACAGCAAGCTGCAGAGAGAACACACTCAAGTGCACTTTCCACAACAGAAAGCAAAATTGCCTAGATAATCCTTCCACAACAACCTCTAGGCAGATAGGTGATCCTTCTTCCAGTGCAACAGAGCATGGACTCCCAACCCTGACATCGCACCCAGGGCAGCCACAAGCAGTCCCCAGACCCAAGCCAGACCACCGCGAAACACTGCTCCCTCCTTCTTTAAATCCCCAACACCTTGTCACAGAACTCCACTTTTCACACTGCTCTCTGCCGAAATGGCTATTGCCCCCTTTCCCAAGTTCTTTCCCTTGAACATCACTGCCACCCACAAGATCAAGGAATCGATCCAGATTGAGACAAACTCAGTTTAAAATCTATGTATCTACCAATCTCCCTCACCACGGGTTTTCAGCTGGCTCAAGTCCCTGGTGCTGGCACAAGAAATGTTGGGGGACAGGAATGTGCAGGTCACCCCAGGCAGCTGTAGCACAACCACACGTTTAATTAAAACATCTCTGTAATCATCACTGCCTATGGGAAGAGCAGCTGCCCTGGCATGGCCCATAGATGATCTGTCCTGAATCATAACACTGGCCAGAGCTGGGTCTGGGAGGCAGCCATTGCCAAGTGAATCTCAGCCCACTCACAGCAGACCCTAGCAACACTAAGTTACTTCATACAGCACAAATCCCCATCTCTCTGCCATGAAACACAAGTCTGTCCTACTACCAACACAGTTCACAAGAGAACATACACAAAGCTCAGCAATATGTGCCTATTTGCAAGCGTTTCCTCCCGAAAACCAGAGGGTTTTGCAAGCAGAGGCCACTGTGCCAATTCAGCCCTGAATCCGCAGGGGCTGCCTTCCCCCAGCAGTGCCAGTGGCATCCCTTTCTACCCTACTTGCCAAGCATATTTTTCATTTCCAAATCAGAGGTGGAGTGTGCCAGGAGACACCAAAAGAGATCTCAGGGATGCTGTTCTGCAAGACAGGAGGCTGACAGCCAGTTCCTTGCCCTGGCCAGGCAGCACCCAGCCCCAGTGGGGATGGCCAGGCCCCCACAAAAGAGTCCTTGCAAAGTATCAAGGTCCCTTTTTTCCCTCCCAGGGTGGATTTGAAACTAATTCTCTGTGTGGTTCCCTCTCCCCACATCAATCCCACAGCTGCTGAATGTCAGTGTGGGGTCTGGACCAAAGCCAGTTTGCCATGTTGCTGCCTCCCAAATATTTGCAGGAGTTACTGCATTGCTTTGCTGTGGTCTTTCCCAGTGCCCCCAACTACAATAAAACAACATATTAATAGAGAAAACCCTTTTAATTTTGAGCACAGCAGCAACCCTGCGCTGCTCTGGCCACCCAGGAAATGTTCATAAAGTCATTACAATGCCTTAGCTCCCCAGAAGATCCGCATCAATTCCCCACCCATGATACAAGAAATGAACACCCACCCCGGTTTTAACTCTACTCTTCACACCAGTTTAGGTTTTACTCAGACAACATCCACCAGTGTGTTCTCAGTTCTTCAAACTACTTAATGCAACTGGTGTTTGAAACAACCCTAAATCCACATGATTAAGGACCCACCTTCTCACTGAATTCTACAGAAGTGGCTGGTGTGGTTTTTTAATAAATCAAAAAGTGATGAAAAGAAGGATCATCCAAGCTGGAATTCAAGAACTTCTTATTTATCATATAAAGAAAAGCAATCAATATGAAAAATACAGAGCATAGAACCTCTTCCTGGGTGCCAACCATGTTGTAATGCTATTTTTCATGCACTACAGGGTGCTCCAGACTATGCCATTTTGGCAGAGGAACATGGTTTCAGGCTGTAGAGGAGGTCCACTTTGTCCATAGTTTGTCATTGGCCACACCATCAGCTTCTGGCATCCTGCATATTGCTGACAGCTTCCAGATGCTGAGACAAATTCAGCAAACTGTTTGACATAAAGAGTTCCTATGGTACACAAAACCATTGTAATGACAAGGAGAATGCAGTATCCTGACTTGTTTTCCCCCCTGCTTCTATCTGCTTAAAACACAGAAGTCAGCATTTTCATAAAGACTTACACACCACAGGAAGGGCAATGCTAAAATAATTGCAAAGAAGCATCCTAATTGGAAGAAAAACATTGACCCCAGGGCACAGTCCCCTGCTACATTTTTCCTAATTGTCAGACTGAATTAGGACCTTTCACCCTTTGTGCCCCAACAGCAGCATTTCTGCACAGGCTGTTAAGGGTGACGTGCTCTGTAGCACATCCCAACACGACAAGAACAGCAGACCACGTACACGGCTGCTTGGTTCACACCAGGCATAGCTTAGACAAGGGAAGGCTTTGGCTATGAAAACGTGACTGTCAGTTTCATTTTCCTTGTCATCAGCACTCACCATCATGGAAAGGCCTGACATGAGTAATTTCCCCACTGACTATCAAGGTGCTTTTAGCAGAGCTAATAATTAAAGCCTCCCTATATTGAAAAGTAATGAGATTGCATTATGCTACGGAGTGAAAAACTTTTGAACTGGGCTTTGGAAGAGAACAAAGCACAGACAAATCAGGATGTGTAACCTAACACACAGCATGAAGCCACAATTGCAGGAGCTGAAAGGATTGCCTTAAGTGCTCCAATAATAAATATTTCACTGCAACTTGAAAAAGAATTTGTTAACTGTGCAAACCACCCTCTGTATATTGCAGACCATTAATGGTTCTCCTGCAGTAACTGTATGGAGCAAGTTCTAAGAAAAAGACTTGTGTACTACGACTGAGACCAAACTGCAGCACCACATTTGGCTTCTTATTTAGAATCCCCTATCAGAGCCAGTAACACCATGAAGTGCCCCCATTTTTCAGCTTCACAGTCTACAGTGGAATAAGAACTGTAAATCCAATGAGTCTGTACTAGTTTTTCAAGTGTAGTTATACTTGGAGTCAAGAGGACCTGGCTTTTTCCAGTATTTTACTGCATGCTGGCCTGTATTTCTTGCTACAAAGAAAAACTCTGTTTGTTCTAGGAAACTACAAAAGCTTAAGATAATAATGGTTCTGAACATAGAAGCTAATGTTTTCCTCTGAACCACATATGCAACTTATTCCAATGACAACACATCAAGATGAGTTCAGCACAACCAGCTGAAAAAGCTGCCCACAAAACTCAGAGGACATTTATAAAGCAAGCAGGCATTGCCACAACGAGCTATCAGCCCCAGGCAGCACAGCAAGCAATCCTGAACTGCCCACCACTACCCAGCATGGACCCACTGCACATCGCTCCTTACCCAAATCCCTCTCTTCCAGGATAGAGTCTGGTCTCCCAGTGTGATTCTGAGTGAGAAAGCTGTGCCTCAGTAACGACTGTCAAGTGACAGCACCAGCCTGCAAGTTCCTCTAGTTGCAAAACAAAAGCCACAGGAGTGACTCAAGTTCAAAAAGCTCCATAAAACAAAGAGAGGGAAAAAAAAAGTTAAAAAGAGGAGTATTTCCTTGTGCATACCTGCTGACCAGATGTCTTTGAGATCACTTTACATTTTGTTAAAAAGTAGGTTTGAATGAAATAGTCACATTTTTAGTGGGTTTTTTAAACCCAAAGAACCAAAACAAGAAAACACATCAATTTTTAATTTTCCCTCCTTATATTTTACAAAATCAAAATGCATCTTCCAAGAGCCCTATGCCTTTGCTTCAACTTCAGTGGACTGGAATCGTCTATAGAAAACCCCCTCAGCAAGATGACCTGGAGCTTATCCGAAAGAGCTGGCACCACAACCTCTCACCACTGTGCCACCCTGCCACATGAGCAGCCCTGCTGTCCTGGCTGGCACCTCCCTCTGCTCCCTCAAGCCATGCTTCTGTGACAGTGAACCACACAGCACCTTCACCTCCCTAACCACACCGCAGCACAGGCCCTTGTCCTCCATACAACCATTCACCCCAAAAGAATGGTGAGAGGAATAGAGGAAGCCAGCCTTTTTAGGCAAGGGGCCCCATGTCCAGGCTTTCCTGGGCAAACATTTCTTATTCAGGGCACACCAGCAGCAGCACGACTCCAGGCTCTCTCAGCCACGGGAGGATTTGCTTGGCCAGAAGGCAGCATTGCTCCTGCTGCTGTGGAAGGATGCTTGAGCCACCAGCCGTACCCTGGATGGCTCTGCTGCCACCAGTGTGTCCCGGGATGTGCTGGCCAGCCGCATGCTGCGGCAGGTAACCTCCCTGCTACTTCATCTCTGCAAGTTTCTGCAAGCGGGGGCTCTACTCTGACTTTGTCCCAAAACCTCTCACTGTGCCAGGGGTGTAGCTTAGTTCATATCCTTGGAAGCATGTGCCAGCAGGGCAGCTGGCCCACTCCCTGACAACTTCAGCAGAACAGATGCCAAATATGTAATTGCTCTGTTTACCTGGCCAAAGAGGCGGCTCAGCCGGAGCACCTGTGTGGGGCTGAAAGACACAGAGCTACGCACAGTCGCGACCGACTGACGCTTGGCGGCACAAATACTGACAACTCGGCCACTTTCAGGAATGCAGAAAGAATCCTGGCCTGGAAGCATCTACCACCCACTATGAAAGCAAGCGGCTGTTGGAACATCCGAAGAAAAAACAGTTACCCACAATACACATGGACACCTGAATCGCATAATCATGTTTTTGTAAGCGTGTGGCTGCATTGCAGCTGGAGTGAAAGCTGGTCAAGGCTGGTGAGATCCTGCCCAGGACATCAGGGTACTGACCCCGGGAGCAGAGCTGGCTCACCTCATCCTGGTGCTCAGGATGGCACCTCTGTAGCCCAAACTCAGCCTGACTTTGCAACTGCCACAGCTTTTCTCCAAAGGTATGGCGGAGAGCTGGAGGAGCCTGCAGGAGAAGTAGGGCGCGGGAAAGATAAGGCAGTCTTTAGACAGGCTAAAGTTTGTGTGCCAGCAGCCGTCCTGTACCTGCAGTCCACGGCAGCTACAAAATCACTCTTTTTCCTTCCCTCAGCTCCGTGTTTTGACATATTAGCACAACGCTTTGCCAAGTGCTTTAATTAGGGCCATTTCTTCCCAAGAAACAACTGCACAGGGTGAGGCTTTGAAACGCTGAGCAGCCTTTGCTTTCCGTAGTCCACCCCATTAACCAGTCCCCAAGATAGAACTACTCGCTAATTGTGGGATATGCATAAACATCACGAATCTCACCACATCCACACCCGAGGTTATTTAGTATGACGCTTTTAGTAGAGCCAGCACCCGCCCAGGACAGGGCGCCCTTTAATGCACTGGGCATCGGAGCGCGCTCACGCCGCTCCCGGGACGCGCGATCCCCAGTTCTGGGTGTTTTCCCGACCGCCGTAACAAGGGCACAGGGCCCGCCCCAGCGCTCCGAGCGAGCGCCTAACGCCGAGCGGGGGATTGCGGAGAAAAGGGGCTCCTGCAGTGCCCCTCGCTGCGGCTCCCGGGGCTGCCGGGACAGGGAAAAGTTTCCCCGTGGAACGGACACTTCACAGGGGGAGCAGCAGGGACACCCTGCTCGGCTGCGGGCCCACCGTCCCCTCGGCGGGACCGCATCCCGACCCCGCCGGCGCCCGCGGGAGCAGCGGGAAAGCGCCTTTCTCGGGCAGCAGCCGGTGACAGCGGCCCGGCCGAGACAAAGCGCCGCCCTCGGCAGCCGCCCGCCGCGGGAGGCGGGACGGGACGGTGCGGGCGGCCCCTGCGCCTCTCCTACCTGTTACAGTTGATCCCCGCCGCCGCCGCCACCCCCAGCATCCCGGCGGCCGCCGCTCCCGCCGCTCCCGCCAAGCGCTCCCCACCGGCGGCGGGCGGGGCCTCGCCGCGCCGCGGTAATGGCGCTGGGCCGCACCGCCCGCCGCCGGGGGGCGCTCTCCGCCGCGCCCCGCCCCGGCCCCGCTGCGCCCCCGCGCGGGGAAAGAGGAGAGGCACCGCCGGGAGGTGGGATCCCACCGCCCTGCCCGGGAAAGAGGAGAGGCACCGCCGGGAGGTGGGATCCCACCGCCCAGCCCGGGAAAGAGGAGAGGCACCGCCGGGAGGTGGGATCCCACCGCCCAGCCCGGGAAAGAGGAGAGGCACCAGCAGGAGATGGGATCTCCCCGCCCAGCCCGAGAGGTGCACGGGAGTCACTGCCAAGAGCTGGGGTCCCCCCTCCCCGTGTGCTTCCCGCTGGGCCCGCGGGAGAGGTCGTTCGCCTGCTCTGTGAGCCCTGCGGGGGATGCGGCGGCCGGAACGCCCCGCAGGGTTACGTGAAGTAGGTGCCTGGGAGCGGCTGTTGCTGGGTTTGTGGGTTTCGGCTTTTTTTTTTTTTTTTTTTTTTTTTTTTTTTTTTTTTTTTTTTTCCAGAACCGAAAATTGATGTCAAAACAATTCCAAGTATTTTCACTGTTTCCTACACGTGGTTGGGTAGTGCAGAATAATTTGTAGCAAGGAAGCTGTCGCCACACCTTGAGGTGCCAAATATACTTATGTGACTTTTGCTGGAGCCAGAGTCCGGTTTAGATCAACATTATTTAAGCATGTAACAGCATTAATAAGCAATGGCCTGGGGAAGGGCTAGCACCTCACTCAGGCTCAGAAGTTTATGAAGTAAATGTAAGAAAGTTACCTCCAACATTGCCAAACCTGGGGCCAAAACTTCCACTTCACTTGGAGAGAAGCGACCTCATTCTGAATCAGGGAAGTTTCAAAGGCAGACTGTGGACAAATGAAAGGAGCATAATAGAAAAGGTGGTGTTATTGAGCTGTCTGTATTGCCACCCATTGCTGTCCTTAATATCGGAACAAGGAAGCGGCGAGTTGGAATGAAAAATGCAAATATTTGCCTGCCAGGATTAAGAAATTATCTATTTGGCTCCAAAAAGACAGATCAAAGGAATATGTTAAGCTAGTGAAGATCAGCATAGTGAGCACAAATCAGAAAGAATAATTCAACTATGGAGCACATCTACTTTGGTATCCATCAGAAACAGGAAAAGAATGTAAATTCTGGGGACTATGATGCATAAAGGTATTTGATGGCTGTGCCAGAAGCATGGTTCTAGAGAGGACTACAGCTGTAGAAACACAGACTATCTGTAGTACTTTTTTTTGTTTGTTTGTTATTTTTTTCCTTGGCAGGGTTCAGTTTTGCTTGCCAAGATGAGGAATCAAACACAGCAAGACTTTAGCATCACAGAGATTACATTTCTGCATAAAGAGGAAAATAGAATATATGGCTGAAAAGGGAAGCGATGATATGGCAGAAGAGGGGGATGTGATGCTTCCCCTTTACTCAGCATTGGTCAAGCCACACCTGGAGGGCTGAGCCCAGTTCTGGGCTTCCCAGTACAAGAGAGACATGGACATACTGGAAAGAGCCCATCAAATGGCCACTAAGGTTATTTAGAGACTAGAGCACCTCTCCTGTGAGGAGAGACAGAGAGCTGGGACTGCTCAGCCCAAAGAAGAGAAGGATCAGAGACATCTTACCAATTAATAAAAATATCTGAAAAGAGAGGGTAAAAGGAGGACAAAGTCAGTATCTTTTCAGTGGAATCCAGTGACAGGAACAGAGGCAGGGGAAACAAACTGAAATATAGGAGTTTCTGTCTGAACATCAGGGAAATTTTCACTGTGAGAGTGACTGAACACTGGCAGAGGTTGTCTGTGGAGGCTGTGGAGTCTCCACCCTTGAAGGTACTCCATAACCATCTGGATGTGATCCTAGAGAGGTTGGACAAGTGACTTCCAGATATACATGCCAACCTCAACAATGGTGTGATTATGTTGAAAAACCAATCACACCACCCCTTCAATTAAAACAAAAAAAACCACAAAACAACCAAACCCAACCCCAAAACACTCACCCTTCTAATGAGTCTATCAGCAAAGCTTCCTTATATCATCTAAATAAGTAAGTACTCATTCTGTGCCAGCTGAAGGTAATACAACCATTCTAGTTTTTTCTAATCTGCTTTGGGCAGTCTGCCATTAGTTGTAGGCAGCTTCATGAATGTCATTAATTAACCTCAGCTTGTCTGCAAGGATTTCAGGGTCTCATTGCCAATCCTCCTGGGGACCTGTATGTATGCCCCGGCTGCTAAAGAGCAGCACCTCTGAGCAGCACAGCCTGAAAGGCCAGGGAGGTGGCTGGGCAGGTGTGCAACTACCAGGGCTGCAGACTTCAAAACAGTAAATTCTGGAAATAATTAACAGGCAGTGCCAGCCAACAAGTGCAGCCGTTGTGGCGCTTCCTTTGGAGGGCACTTTAATGGATTTAACAGCAAGTGAATTGCATCATGTACAGTTTTCCAGGGCTCTTAAAGATGAAATCCCTAAAGCCTAGTCTGCTAGCAATATAATCTCAAAGTAGCAAAGGCATTCTCATAGAGAGTGGGAGAGCCTTCCCCAAACATGTACAAATGCCAAACACTAAGTACTAGCAGCTTTTGGAAACGCTAACAAGAAAAGCCAGGAATTCAGTTTTACAGTTTCCCTCCCCAGGCTGTCTGCACTTTGCAGCAAGTCTGCACCTTGGGGGCTGATTTAAATTTTTGGTTTGTCTTGCTTTACAACAGAAATAACAATTTTTAATTGTTATTAATTATCCATTACATAGTATTAGACCATTCTGGCATTCTAATTAACTTGTAAAATTCAGTCCAGAATACTTAAGCAAGTAATTTAATAGGATTCACAAAGCACACACCACAGACTCATAAGGAGATCATTCCTTCCATTCCAGTGTAATGCAGGCTATGGTGATTTTCTTCCTATGCAGTTTAAAGAAAATATGGTAGTCTGCCTACTTAGTTTACAAACCTATCACAAAGTTTAACATTCTGCTGCTAATGTACTTGGCATCAGGTACAAAAGTGCCATTATCCCCAGCAAGTCAGGAAATAGAGACGCTGAAATTAAATTCACAAAGGAAGCATATGGCAAAGCAGGGAATTTGGACTCCATGTCTCCAGAGCAGCACATTAATCACAAAATTAATGCATTTTTTTTTTTTACTCTCATCTCTCCCTTTAAGACCAGAATAAAATGCAGTTTTAAGTAGGCATATGCTTTTGATGTTCTGTTTCCAGACTACTTTACATTTTCCATCACTGTTGAAATACCAAACTTATTGTACTGCAGCTGGCAGTAACACTTTAGTCACATAGACTCAGCAGTGCCAGGTTAACAGTTGGACTCTTTGATCTTCAAGATCTTCTTCAACCTAAATTATTCTGTCACTCTCTGACAGCACAGAGCCTTTACCTATACAGAGCTAAATGCATGATCAGCTTTGCTGACATTGAACAAGGCCATTATTGTAGGCCTGGGGAAGAAGTGAGAAAGGAAGGGTCGTTGAGGACAGATGAGAAGGCAGCTACTTGGTCAAAGAATTTGGCTGCCTGTTTCTAATCACAGATATCAGCATCGTTACATCAAGTTTTCTGGAAATGAAAACGTTTTTTATGATTTTTCCAGAGTGGTATGAAGAGACATGAGTACGTAACTTCTAATTGTGGTATTTATTTGAGCTTTTGCTTTCTTCCAGAACTTCATGCAACTGCAGATGGTAGATTCATTAAATGGTTTATGTTGTAAGGGATCTTAAAGATCATGCAGTTCCAACCACCCTGCCACAGGCAAGGATGTCTTGCACTAGACCAGATTACTCAGAGCCTCATCCAACCTGGTTTTGAAGGCTTCAAGGGATGGGACATCCACAGCTTCTCTGAGCAACTGTTCCAGGGCCTCACCACCCTCACAGTATTTTATTTCTTTATTTTATTATTTCTAATATCCAATCTAAGCCTATTCTGACTCTGAGAGCCTGTTAGCAGAGCAGCCCCATAGTTGTTTACCTTAATATAATCAATGGATTTAAATTGTAAACTGTGTGAGTATTCATGTCACACCTCCAAAGCTATGAAGCTAAAGCAACAGTGAAGGAAGCTTTGACCATGTAAGTAGGAATAATTTTTGAACAAAGGGTGTCCAGCTAAATATTCTTAGCAAAGATGTTAATAAATTAACAGGTGAAAAATTATTCAGGTTTCACATTTTTTCTCAACACTGTTAACTCCACTAATCAATTGAATAAATAATTTTGACCACTATTTGACATCTCTAAAAAAAATTGCTATTATTAAAAACAATATGTAGTTTGCGCAGAATACTGGAAGACATTTCAGTGATCATTCTGACATCCATATAAAACAAGTCAAATTTCTGCTTCATGCATTTTAGACACACTTAGTATATTCAGCATCATTTTTTCTTGGAAGAGGAAAGTAGACTGCAAAACCAAGGATAAAACTTTTATTGATCAATCTCAAACCTCTGCAAAATTGATCAATAAAATTCCATGTTTAGCAGCATAAATTTCTGCTTTATGACAAGATCAGTACTTGTGCAGACACAGTAAAGGCTAAAGAAAAATCTTACAGCAGCACCACAAAACAGGTACTTTAAGAAATCGTGACTCTTGGAGATCATGGTATTACTCTCACATTTTTTATAGTAAAAGTGTGTAATTTTTCTATTTCAAGCTTTTTGTCACTGCAGTTCTCATCTTTCCCAAAATGTTAAAAAACCTATCCTTGGCTTTTTTGTGTTTTCTGTAAATCCTCTTCCTGCAAGATATCCACTATGCCCCACCACTGCAATCAACTGGCTTAACCAGTTTCCAAGAGACAGGGTGGTGGATAGTCAGGGCAGGGACAGAGAGCTGCCACCTCAACAACAGGAGCGGTTTAGGGCTTTTATCATTACCATCTGCTTTTCTCCCTGTTGCAGAGGCTGTAGCCCTCTCCCCCTGGAGCAGAGGGATCACCCCTTGCAAAGGTGGGTAGCTTCACCTGGACTGCTACAGCTGCAGGTTTAAGCCAAAGCTGTGACTAGATGTGAGAGGAATATTAACTAGTCTGTATAAATACATGGAAGCTTAAGCCAAAATGATGAGATTGGCCTTCTCCCTTGGCAAGAGTAATGCTGAGCATCAGCAACTTAACTCTACAAAGGGGAGTAATAACAGTAAAACAGTATTTGGGTAAAAGCCTTTTCCTGAAGCTCTATAATTGTTTCTATGCTTTTTATTTTTGAGATGCTTTGCATGCTGCAAAAGGCAAGAGAGCCAAGAGCGAATATGTACCTCCCCTCCGGAAACAGTCTGAGTGTTCTCAGAACAAGCTTTGATTTTCAGGCAATGAAACAATAAACCCCACTTAAATCCTATGCTGATACACAGCTGCTATCCAGTGTCTATCAATTTAAAACACTTTCAAAGGCTGTTGTGGGAGGGCTGGGACTGTGCCCATGCCCAAAAGAGCACACTGTTTTTGACACTGATTACATTTACCTTGGATTCATAAGAAGCCTTTAGGCTGATAGCAAATAAAAAAAAAAACCAAACAAATTTGCCAATACCAAGGCATGCTGATTTGTTGGAGCAGTAAGTGATGTTCATTTCCATACTTGTTTTACTATTCTCAGTCTTCACTATTCAATCCAGCCTGAATTCTCAGAATAAGCCTAAGAAACACAGGACAGGAAGGAAAGGAAGGAAGCTCCTGAATCTAAGATATATCTTCTCATCCTTTCACAATATGATAGATTTTAATCAAATTCATTTAAAAAGTAGTCAGATTATTATTTCCCTTCCCCATAGCATATATAAACTTATGTGAAAGCTGTTAGAAGTTGACTGGTAGTATCAGGCTCTCTTTTTTGACCCTTGTATCCATTTATTATGCCTTCTTTTCACAGCTTATGATCCCCTCTCTGACCATGTATTTGTGTAATAAGCATGGTCTAAGAAAAATGGTTGGCAAGAAAATAAACACGCCAAACTCTTGCTAAATCAAACCAAGCACCTCTTCATCCACTGAGCATGTAATCTTTGCACTAGGACAATTATGCAGATAAGGAAAAATTATCACAGCGTATTAAGGAAGAGGTAATTATGGCCATTTCGAAGTTGAGTGCAATTAGAAAAGTGTGCTGATTTATAAGGTAGGTAGTACTCAAACACACTAAATGCAATCCTGCTAATAAGGCCATTAACAGCTTCTGCAACCCTCCTCTCCTTCATGTCTAATATTGTCAGATTGCTGGGGACAATCTAGTAACACATTTGAAGTCACATAAATGAGCTTTTCAATTTTTTTTTTTTCTAAAAGAACTCTATAACAAACCAATTTCTTTTCTGTTCACCCAGAAGAATCCATTGCTGTAGCTGTCTTCCAAAATAGAGGCTGTGGATACTACACCAGATCCATAAAATCTCTTCAATACAACGGCAGAAAGTCCTTGTTTTCTACCTTCCACCTGAGTAGCATTTTCTCAGGTAAGAACAGGCATTCAGGGAAAAGAAAAGGCACTCTGTTGAGTAAAGGTGAATTTTATTGAAGTGATGGCCACATGAAAAGGCCATCAAAGACATATTTCCAAACAAAATACTTATCTATCCAGACTAGCAATTCTGAATTTACTACAACAAATATATTTTTATCTCTTCATACATTTGGTTTCTCAGGTTGTGAGTAGTGACTGCCATTTGCAAGGCTTCTAAGGGAGATATTTTCACAGTACCAACAATAGTAGAACTAGCAGGTAGTTTAGGAAGTATTGGTGCACTGGGTGAAGCTAAGGCATAAGCCAATTGAAGCATGTATGTTTAATCTGGCTTCAAAGTCACTTAGTACAAAGTAAGGAGAATTTTTAGGCATTCCTCCACAATTTCATGATAGATCATCCCTTATCACAGCAAATAGATGAAGGGAGATAGATGAAAGAGGATTTAAATTTAGAAAAAAATAGAACCCTGTATTCTCACAGTTACACTTTGGGGAAGGAGGGTCATGAAAGAAAAAAAGCAACCTTACTCTCCTTCAACTGGCCACATCTATACAACAGCCTGACAAGCTCTGATCGTCCTGTTTTTCAGCTGGAGCACTTTTTGCTTGCACAGATGAGTCTCCCTTCTGGGTAAAGGGAAAACGAAAGACATATAATCCATTTCTAAGTCAGACAACTGAAAATTCAGCCACAGTGCAGGTTTGGGAACACTGAATCACTCCCATTTTTGGTTTTTACTTAATATATAATTTGTATAGTGACAACAGAATTATTATTATTATTATGCCCTCCTTATGCTTGGACTGAAGGCAGGATGTTAAAAGATAAAAATCAGTCCTAAGCTTATAAACATTTTGGGCAAGGGTGATATTTTCTGTGAAAAATTCAAGTAAGTATGGCACTGTAAAGAAAACAAAAAGAACCAGAAAGCAAAGTCAGCACAGTGCTCTTCCAAAAAAGAGCACCACAGTATATCAAGAAGCAGCAGTACTAGTTAAAACTTTAAACTGCTTTTTGAAAGCAAATCACAGCTACAATGCTGTACATTAAAATGCAAATATATGACATATAAAATGTTCTCTATGCAAAATAATCCTGTTTCCAGTTCGTGTTCTTCTATGCTATTTACTCAAGTGTCTGTTAAACTTTCTTTTCTTACAGTCAGTTTATTGCCACATAGGTAAGTTCTGGCAATCTTAGCAACAGAAAACAGTAACAGTTATGAAAATATTTTTACATTAATTAAGATATCTATCTTTCATTGTAAAAAAAAATATATATTAATGCAAGTTGTTCACTCCATTCATAAGTACGGTACTCAAGTTTTACTAAAAACAGTGAGCATGCAACTCAGACTTGAAAGAAGTCAATAAACTGGTATTTCATACAGCCAGTGATATATGTTACTTGCACACCTTTATTCACAGCTTACAATGTTCAATAATTTGCAGTTCTGAAATATGTGTATTTTAAGAGGAACTTGTCACAGCTCTTAAGCAATAGCGGAGACTAAATCAGGTCAGCTGCAAAGGGAGTGTGAACTGAGACAAAACCATACCCTTCTACTCATGTGCATCCATTGTTAAAATCACAGCAGGAGGATGACTAGCACTTACTTTTATGTATGTTTCAAATCTCTCCTGTTGCTGTTTTGGCATTTTTTTGAGTGACATTAACCAAATCCAGCTGAATAAGGAGTTGGAATCCAGCATCCAAGATCTGGTCCAAATCATTCCAAAGGCAAATGCAAGAAAGCCTAAACACAGCCTCCTGTTTGCTATCTACAGACATCTAAAACACTCATCCCTCACACTACTGTTGATCAGTTCTACGTTCTGAAAGTCCCCAGAGGATGTTTTCCCCAGCAGCATAAACCATAAAGGTTCCAGTTAAAATATATATTGGGGGGGAAGAAAATAGAAGTGCCTAAGACAGTGGAAAAGAATTAAAATTCCTAAATAAAGCCCATTGGCTTTGTTGATTGTGTACTGAAATATATACAACAAGCAAAAAATTAAACCAAAAGCAAACTTACTGAACAGTTTATTCTTAACATGCTGCCATTCTGCTGTTCATATGTTCAGATTAATCTCAGCCTGAAATAAGGCAATATTAAAGGAACAAGCATCATTTCCTCAGAGCTAATGTAGATAGGAAAGGAAGAACCCTATTTAGTATTTGTATGCGTACCAGGGGAAGACTCTCTGTAAAACAACACAGAGAATATGAAAATATGAATGAAAAAGACAGAAAGACTGGTTTAAACATAAGCAGGATTCAAACACATGTGTATGCTTTTTAAAACCTTACAAATAAATGAAGATGGTGAAAGGCATTATGGACTTTATAAGGGAGAAGACAACTGAAGGTAAAAAGAGGTGCTGTGTTGATAATAGAAGAAGAGACAGTAGACATTTATTTTTCTTGGGAAAAACCTGTAACATTCTGTTGAGCAACCTGGAACGGAGATCATCTCATCTGTGCAAATATCTGTGCAAACAATGTACACACACACAGGTAGGGGAGAGAATAAGATCTTCAATCATTGGAACATTTAAAAAATACACCTATTGACAAAAGCTTCATTCTTTTCTCTCAGAAGTTAATGTTAGGAGTCTGACCTGTGGGCTCAGATTCACTCTTTAGTGTCTTCACTATGACTAAGTCAGTATGAGTAGTCTTGCCATCCAATTAGACACATTACTACAGTAATGGAACATTTCTTCCTGGTCTTTCCCACAAACTTCCAACCTCAGATTAAAAAGCCCTAGCTTAAGCTCTTTCTCACAAAGCTTCAGCTCACTTAGGACCTCTGAGTCTTGGAGTAGTATCCTAAGGCTTCCATAGATGCCATTAATCTCTACTACAGTACCATGCCCAGGTGTGACAAGCACTGTATTTCATACAGATTTTTGCACCCTCTACATTTTGTGAACTGTTGCCTTCATGGTCAGCAAAAGCAAAATAATTTAAGAAAAACAACAACTTTAAAGCAGAAAATGCCCTTTCTATTTCTTAATTATCTTACATTTTGTAGTCATCACAAGAGAGGAAATAATTTTAAATTTCTTAAATGTGCAGAGTAACACTAACCATATAGATTAGCTAGCTGACAGTGATATGTGAAAGCAACTGTAAACACTTTTAAATGCTTAAAATCTAAACTCTAGTTATTCCAGTTAATATAAGGTCAAACTTTTAAACTGATATCAAAAGAGCTATCACAGGTTGACAAATTCTGTTTCCAAGCTATTTGCAATGAATTTGTCGCTTCTCATAGTTCTTATTATCAGCTTTAACATTTACAAGAAAAATATTTCACTGCTGCCAGAGCATAACATAGGACCATCTTTCAGAGCTACTGCAGGCTTCTTTCTTAGTGGAGCCTAAAAAGCTGAAAAAAACCACACAAAAATAAAACCCTGTAGTTCAATGCTACAACACCAACAGATCTACAGTAAGATTTCTCAGTATTGCAGTTGTGGAATGTTTTTAAAGATTCAGTGTTTCCACTGTTTTATCGAAGTCCTGACCAGCTGTGGAGGTACGAAGCCCACCCAGAAGGCCGTGAGGTACTCTCTTCTTCACCTGAAGGAGGAAAAAAAACATATTTTATATTATGTTAGACATTTATTATGTTAGTGCATCATTTGGTTGCATATCCTTGTCCCCATTCCTTGCCTTTATCCTTTTTCAAATGCTGTCCTCAAGCTTGCTGAGAAAGGAATTCACTCTTGGGCTGACATAGATATGGATTGTACCACCAAGTCCACTTTACTTTGGGTAGTTAAGAATGTCCGAAAAAGGTAATTTATCACCCTTCTCCAGAAAAATCGTTCAGTCTTCATTAGAGGGCCAGAACAACTTCAACATGCTATGAACTTAACTTACATCTTATTTTTCCAAATGCATAGCCTATCATGGAATGCAATACTTGAACACTTCCCTTTTTAATGTGATTTTATTCACAAGTTTTAAGTTCTGATATGTACTTGTGTTGCTTACTGTTTATATTCATTCTAAGATAAAGTATAGGTCAGTTGCTAATGAAGTACAAAAAGCTACAGTTACTGTCATTGAGAAGTGACAAACAATACCTTAAAAAGCGTTTAAGGGAAAAAATGCTGAGAGTATTTGAAGCAGAAACAGAATATTATTGTACACAGAAATCCGGTGGTAATTTCTTGCAAATGCCTCTTTTTATGTTCTTCCCTAGCTCCTCTACTTCTTTAACAAAGAGCATATTTTAAGATATCTTTAAATGTGTTATATTGAAACTAATATTAGATCTGCAGTACTGCCTTGAGAGGACCACTTTAGTTATCTGTTTAGAACATCTGCAAAGAAAATAATTCAGTTATATAAACCTCTATTTTGACAAAAATTTTTTTAACTCTACTCAAAACATGAACACATTAAATTTTTCATCTTATCATTGTCTTCCTAAAATGTGAATGTGTCAGAAGAAATTATATTTTATGTCAATTTTACCGTACTTTTTCTGTTTATTGAAAACTGAATAGTAACTTCCTAACAAAGAAAATGGTTTTATGACTAATTCATTGGCATTATGATACTAAGTTTTGTTTTTTCTCAAAGGTCTACACAACAGACAGCACAGAACTATCCTTGTCCTTTCTTTTTCTCTCTTTTGTGACAATATTTTAAACACCACCTACCTTGAGCAATTGCAACTAGCTTCCCCTTCTCTTCAGGACTGAGTTGCAACATGGTGTCTATGACTGGAAGCAGCCGTTCCTTCTCACTTCCCGATTTCAGAAATATGAACTGCAACAGAACATTCTTCAAGTATTCTAGATTAGCCACAGACTTTTCTCTCTCTTGATTTCTTTCCAGTCTTCTTATTTCATTCTTAAGAAGCTGCAGATGAGGAAAAAATATGTAAGTGCCTCACTTGCTTGCCTCACTTAATGAGTAATTGAACAAAGGTCTTTTGAAGAGCTAAAAAATGAATTGTGCAGCTTGCTTCAAAAAGAATAATGCATGTTTAGCAACATATTCAGGACAAAAATTCAGTGAAAATTAAATATGTGATAATGTTGTAAGAAATAAGTTATTGACTAAAAATACCCTTTTTGGATAAAATTTGTGCAGTATAGAGATACAATATCAGTGATAGAAGAGTAGTAACAGTGGAACAGTTAAATAACTCAGAAATCTGATTATATTAATTTAAAAGCATTTTAGAAAAGAAAGCTTAGTACATTTAGAAATGTCTTCAGAAAGCTCACTCATAGATTAGTTCACGTGTCATCTTTTAACTTAAGACAGCTAAAACAGAAAAAGAAACCAGACAATGCTTCCATTGGGATTTACTACTTTTATCTATGTGAAAATAGTACAGACCCTTTAATAAACATTCAACTTCCCAGCTCCTGAAGTTTTTTTTGTAGAAGCTTTTACTCCTACACTCCTCTCCCCCTTCTCCTCAGCCAACTAGAAACTGTGGTGGGAAAAAGCCCAAAAAACTGCAGTATACTCTGGAAGCACTAATTAGACTTGTGGAATAAAAGCCCCTCCCAAAATAAGTTTTACATCACCAACATTTTATAGACTGGGATTTTTTGAAAGATATTTGGTCTAAGAAATAGACCATGGAAATTAGAGGTCCTCACATCTCTTGTGTGTCTGCTAACCTTTATTTGTTCCATTAGGATTGCATTGGTTGCTTCTGATTCACGAAGCAATTCATTCAAGTGATCAGCACTCTTAGTTGTTGTGTTTAGTTTCTGAATCAGTTCATCCTTGGTGAGATCTGCTTGCCACTGAGATGGTTCTGCAATTAATTAGAAAAGAAAACTAAGAGAAGGAAAAAGTACTTGCATCTACTTCATACTCACTTAACATCAGGACTTGATTAATGTACTTTCTTATGACCAGAATTCATGCAAAGTCAGAGTGCAGACTTAACAGGCATCAATGCTGTTGCTGCATGCTTATTTTCTGGTCTATTTCTGTTTATATATTAGAATGGGGCTGGCAAAATAGTCCTAGAGTACCTCAAGATACCTGGTTTTATCTTATTCCTTGTTTCCTATCCATAAATGGAGATTTGTAACATTTCTCCATGTAGTGTTCAGTAGACTTTAAAAACAGGATTATATAATACCATGTATTTTTCTGATTTTTGGGGACTCCTAAAACATTCTTTTTCATGCTGGATTTCCCTTTCCTAGAAAAAAAACTTATGAATAAAGTACTGTTCTAATAAGCCTCATTAAGATAAACAGAAATTTTATCCTTTCACTAACAGGGTTAAATCAGCACTTAACTGTCCCTAGTAGAGACTTAATCCAGAATACAAAAATTTCTGTAACTATTCACTGACTTGATCACCCTGTATTTTCACTTTAAAAGCTCAGAAATATGACATCTATAAATCACTAAAACCTGTCGAAATGTAATACTGTAAGTCCTTAATCAATGACAAAACTCCTACAAAAGCTCAGGACAGTGTAAACTCAGTGGCACTTGACTAGACTTGTGTCTTGCACCTAAAAGCATGAAAACACAACGCTCTAAAATATTTTGAGGGCATGAACTTCTGCAACCTATGTAGGCAAGCACTTCTGAAAGCCACGTTCTACCTACCAGGCTTTGCTTCTGGTGAGTTCAGCAGTTGCTCCAAGGATTGAACATAGGTGCTGGCTGAGGTCACAGACTCTGTGTCTGTTGTTTCCATACCTTCTCCCTCTTCCCTAGCCACAGTGTGCACATCGAGCACAGGAAGGTCAGTGTTCCGCCGCTCTCTCAAGTTCTTAGTTGCCAGATTTGAAACAGCTACACCTGAAAGATACTTACTGATGTTCATATCACAGTTAAATTGGGAGGGCTATTTGCTAGGTGTGACTGTCTCAGATTGTGAGTGGTATATGAAACAGTCTTCAAAATGCTGGGGAAGGTGAAGCCAAAAGAAATAACCAAATATGCATATAACATTTATAACAGCAAAATACAGCCTTACACCTCCAAATGGCCATTCCAATCAAAGTCTGGTTCTAAACCCAAACTTGATTGGCAATTTTTATTTCAGTAACTGTGAAACCCTCGTGTACATCTCCCGGAAGATGTGTTTTAGCTATGGTAAGAGTAACAAATACCTTTAATGCAAAATATTTTGCTTTTGTTTCAATCAGTCTTGTGGGAGGTGTAAATTCTTCTGTTTTATTACTGTGTGCATTATCCTTCTACTTCATTAATAACAGAGCAACTTCTTAAACTGTTACTGCTGCTTGGCATATGTCCAACTACATCCTGATTGGAAACTTTACAGATCTCAAAATAGCACTTGAGATTGAAGACAGTAAAATCTTAAATTGGAAGAAGGATCAAATAGCAAGTATAATAAATAGCATGTATATAAATAACAAACATTCTTAAAAAAGCTTCTAATACACTTTAGCTTTACACTTCATACTTGGGGCAGATGTCCAGCATGCTCCAAAACCTGAGACAACATGATAAGAAGAACACCAAATATTTACAAAGTAATTTCCCTCCATCTGTCTGATATTGCAGATGCTGCAGAATAGGTATCAGTGGTGCAGATTCTAGAACAGAATAGTTCCAGTTGGAAGTGACCGAAAACAGGTATCTAGTCCACCTGCCTGACCACTTCAATGCTGATCAAAAGTTAAAATATTATCAAGGACATTGTCCAAATGCCTCTTAAATTACTGACAGGTTTGGGGCATCAATCACTTCAATGGGAAGCCTGTTCCAGTGTATGACCACCCTCTCAGTAAGAAAACGCTTCCTAATGTCCAGTCTGAACCATCCCACGGCAGCTCTGAACCAATCCCACATGTCCTGTAAGTGAATACCAGGGAGAAGAGGTCAGCACTTCCCTCCTCACTTCCCCCACTCAGGAATCTGTAAGACAGCCATGAAGTTGCCCTCAGCCTGCTTTCCTCCAAACCAGACCAACCCAGAGTCCTCAGCTGCACCTCATAGGACAGTACTTCCACCACTTTTGTTGCCCTCCTCTGGATGTATTCAAGGACTCTAGGATTCTGAAGCAACAGTAAATAATAAAAAGATGTATTCCTGACTTGTTATCTGTGGACTGATACAGCATGCTGCAGATTTCCCAGAACAAGTCGCTGGTGATTTTACAGAATCAAACACTGTAAGCACATTTTAGCTTCAGTCTGAGGTACACAAATCTCTAAGTAACCCGTGGAAACCTGGCATTCTGCCTGGAAGTTACCTCTAGTGCTTGGTTCACTCTTGAGTTGGAAGAGCTGAGCTTCTACTCTGGAGAGTTGCTGCTGAAGTGTCTCTACTGTCTTCCTGTGCTCTTCTTGCAGGTTCCTGACCTGATCTCTGAAATTGTTCCGGAGAGCTTCATTCTGGGCTGTCAGCTGACTCAACGCCTGGGCATGTTCTGTTTTGATGACCATGTTCTCAGACTGTATCGTGCAGAGTCTGAAAACAGTGCATGCACAAACAGTAAGACACAAGCAGCAAAACACTAAGTTTTACATTTCAAAATTTTTACAGTCTGAGGCAGCTTTTAATTTTCATGTGTATGATTATCTTAGAATGACTATGTGTGCAACATTTTTTCATTTAAAGTCCTCTTTTTACAGGGAAAATCTGAGACTGAAAAAGCTCCAAATTACTTATTATATGAATGTACTGTGCTATATAAACTCAACTTCTATTTCAGAACAAAATATTCAGACATCTTTGGGAAATAACAAAAGATTTAAGAGACACTGTGGTCTAAACATTCTTAAATTCTAAAACTGCATCATGACTGTTTATAGTATCATACAGGGCCTGTCACTTATACTCCACTTCCTATAACATTTATTTATAAAGCACTTACTTGGGACTTCTAAAACTTACCTTTCTAAGAAGGTAAGTTTATTTTTTTTAAACCTCAACTTTCAGTGAACAATAGTGTAGCTGTTAGCAAGAAAAATGTCAGTAACTCATCAGGTGTACTTGGTTTGAAGGGACTCCAGAAGCACACCAAAATTCTCACAAGCAATTAAATACATTAAATAAATAATAATATATAATATAGACATGATATATTATAATATAATAAATAAATAAAGTCACAAGTTTTTATGGAAAAACTAAGCCCAGGACTCACCCTTATAAGCATACAGACTTAAACAGAGCCCGAGCAGAAAAGACCAGTGTTTAGGTATAAAGATAACCTACTGTGGAATAGGTTCTTTCCAGAAAAATGCAGAACATAATTTGGTTGACTACAGTGAATCATTATGTAGCTATCAGGAACAGATAAAACTGTACAAAGACAGTGACAAGAAGTCAACAGTCAATCAGTAATTTCTAATTAATTCTTCATGTGAATATCTTTGTACCCTAAAGAAAAGACAATGATAGACTTTTTGTGGAGCTCAAGTATTAGGCACTCATGTGACTTTACAAGGAGTGATACAGATTAAACGGATTCCCTTCATTTTGAAAGAAAAATAAGGCAAATTAAGGCTCTGGCAAGCACAAACTTAAAATACAGTACTTTCTGTAAGAAAGGCACTTGGTGGACAAGAACTGGATACTCTGTCAGTGAACTTGTTTGCTTTCCATATAACTATCTTATTTTTTTTAATAGGAAACATCCATAAAATTTAGTAGAGTGGTACAACACAAATGTGCTGCTGGGCATTAGACTTAAAAATAGTCAGTGTGCTTAAAAAATATTAATTTTTAGATCTGATAGTTAAGGGTAGGTGTTTTGCAGAAATCTCAAGTTCCCCTATCAGCTACTATTTCACTGTCATTGTGGAAGCTTCTGATGGCTTGTGAAAAATAGCAAACAATCCTTTTGAAATTCCTTTAACTTTCTCAACAACGTGTTTTTTCTTTGTGAAGTACAGTTATAGGCTTCCACATACTAGGATCTTAAAATTCAAACAAAATAAAATATCCATATCTATTCATCAGCAGACCATACTTTTCACGGAGTTCTGCTTCTTTTGCAACAGTTTCTTGCAGCATCTTATTGTGTCTTTCCAGCAGGGTGTCATGTTCAGACTGCAATGCCTGGAGTTCAGATGCATTCATCTGTGAATTATGCTGAGCATCTTGCAGTTTAACTTTAAGTTGATCTATCACCATTTCCAACTGTTCCCTGCACATGGAAGAAAAAGAAATATACAACATGCATTTAAAATAATAACATTGTTTCAGAACCTATATCATATCCACTACATTGTGGACAGCTGATCCAATTTGCGCATTTATTAATCAACACCGCACTAAGACCAAAATAATCTTAGAATAAGCTACAGCAGAAGCAATCAGATTCCGTTTCAACATAGATAGAAACAGGTTTGCCACATCCCATCTGAACTGCTGGGAATGCAACTATTGGGGTAGGAAGCATGACTGATAGCACTTTCTACTTCAAGGAGGAACAAGACAGAAGGAAAATAATATATGGGAATTAGATGGGAGAAAAATTTTCTTCTTTAAAGTGGTGAGGCTTTTTTCTCGTTTGTTTAGTAAATGCACATCAGTTCAATAAGACCAAATACAGGGGACAAATGGCTGGAGTAGATTTTGAGCAAATTACTAGAAAGCAACATCAAGTCCATAACAGATAAACTCAGTTGGTCAGAAACAATTCAAAATCAGAAATACCAGGAAGAAAAAATCTTAAGTCACACACATTCTTTTTTTATTGATTTCTGTGTTTATATATGCAGACACCTCCATTATCTCATGAACTGTGTATCTCACTAATCCTTAGTGTTAACACTTGTAAATAATTTCTTTGGGAACCATTTGTCATCTGTTTATTGCTTATCCAATGTTTCCAAGATGGTTCTCTCTAAAAAAAAATTAACAATACCAGAAATTCTTAAAATTCTGCATAAAGGACAGACAAAGAAATGCAACTCTAACAGTTTGTTTGCTTCAAAAGCAAGAATGTTTCAAAAACCCCAAACCAGCCCTAAACCCAAGTCCTCTAACAAGGCACAAGTCGCCCTCTGGTGGATGTTGGCAGCAATTGCCGGTACCGACTGAGGGCCCACGTCAGAAACGAATCCTGGCATTTCACCATAAACGCCCGGTCCGTCACCTAGGGCAGTCGTCAATGGCTAATAAAAATAACTTGCAGAAACTGATTGACTTTTGCAGTGAGTTGAGACATTTTCTAAAGCGAATCTGAATTCACCTGGCTTATGACTATACTTAAAGGATTTTCAGGGAACTTTTGGTAGTGTCACTCTTTCCTTCCAAGTCTTTCCTCATATGGATTTCATAAATCTGCAGTAATTGATGACTGAATTGGCATCCAGAGCTTTACCTACACTTAACCACTCACTCCTGAAAAAGTTCAAAGTGAGCTCAGCTGAACTGAACCAATCTTTAAATGGCACTTGGCTACTTCACATGAGAGAAAATGACGTGTCAAGACTACACAGAATGTGCAAGCTAACTTCTGCTCATGAGAGTCATGAAAAAATTCCTAAGAGCTTACTTCTCCTTCCAACTGTAACAATAGGTGATCTACACAAAAAAAAGGTTAAAAAGACAAATCCAGCTATTAGAAACTAATAGAGCACCACAACAGTAGGAACTGATAGTATTTCTTCTGTTCAGCTAGACAGTGCCACAGTCAGATTACAGATCAAGTAAAAATGTTAATTTTACCTTTCTTGTTTGGCTCCTTCAGATTCTGTCTGAGCAGTAGATTTATTCTTTTGCTGTTTTAGAACATTATGAACACGGACTTTGTAGCTCTCAAATTCAGATGTAACAGATGCTTGTTCAGCCTATCACACAGAAAAGAAACCTGTAAGTTATACCATTGACTATTGCTCCCTTATTTCTCTATAATGAAATGCATCTTACACTGAAAAAAATTAAAACCATCTGCTGCATTTCCTTCTTTAAAATAGGTAATTAAAACAGCAACCACCATAACAGATAATGTTTCTTTAGATTTTAACTGAGTATCATATAATGTGAAACTTGAGACACTGATTTTCAACATACCAGTATTAAAGAAGAGAAAGAATACTTGAAAATTCAAAAACTGCATTAAACTGAGAGATTCATAAGCCAGAAGATTTATGAACGGCTTTAAATGAAGGCAAAGATGACAGAAAATACAAAAAGATGTATAATTCTGTTTCTCTCCAATACTTCAAGGGTGACAAAAATTCTAATGTGCCATAAAGTTATGCATAATTCTGAGGAGTTATGTCAGTCTTTCAATGGTATTACACAGCACCAGATATAATATTCTAGTTGACTGTAAAGGCGTTTGGTCTGTCTTTTCTTCTAAATTCAGCTGTTGCCTGAATTTCTGTGGACATATAGAAAACTGCCTCACATCACAGTAGCTTCATTCTTGACTGTACACTATGCAGCAAAGATTACTGCCACCCTTCCAGTACTCACGTTGCATATTCCTCTCCAAAACAAAAACAAAAAAACAACACCCAAAAACCAAACCAAACCAAACCAAACAAAAAACAAAAAAAAAAACAACAACAAAAAAAAAAACCACCCAGCACTGACACAGGCTTTCTTTCTTGGATCTTAGGACAAGCTCATGGATTCATTAGTCACTTCCATTTACAGGTATCTAAAATGCTTTCATCTCCAAGAGGAGGATTTTGGAAACTTTCCCTTCAGCTGAACTGGTGACTGAAATTCTACAGAACTGACTCTGATTAGCCACTAGTCCAGATTTTCAGAGTCTGTACATTTTGTAGCCATTTTCTTTACATTAATCCATTGCTTTTCTTCCTGACAAACTGTGTAAATATTCCTAAGTCCTCAGGTACACAGCCTTAAATGTCAGCATGACTTCTGTTTTCTGCTTTGGTGTCCACATTTTCTTAAGAGAGAATTTTCCTTTGCTAATAACCTTGTAATAGTATCTATTTTCCATATGTAAGGCATCTAAATAGGAAAGCTAATCCTCCAAGAGGTTCAAGCCATGCCAGAATGGAAGATCTACAACCTTGCTGATTTCACAGCATCACAGAGCAAACCACCACAGACAGGTATTGTAAGCATCCAGGTACAAAGAGTACATTTGTAAAACCATGATCTATGTGTACCAGCACAACTAAGGCAAACCTCCTGTAGCAGCAATCACAAAGTTGGCCATTTCAGTTCAGCTTTTTAAAATGTAGAAGCTTTTTTGAGAAGCTGCATTCAGCTGTTGTTTACCTGCAGGATGCACACCGACCATACAACAGTGGCCATAGAGTAGTGCAGTAATCCCCATAAAGGTGGTTTGAACATAACAGTCCTAACTATATTTTGAATCCGTTTGTCTCCAATGCAAACACTGCATTCCAGGACCATCTAACAGTGTTATATGAGCAAAAAAAATCCCAGAAACAATAATAAACTTCAGCAACAGTGTCAGTTTTCCATGTAATTCAGCTGCCAATTAAGAAGCTGCTCATATTTCAGCATATTAAAAGGTGCTAGCAAATATATTTTTCACAGCTTTTTTTCTTTAAAGTGGTATCTGTGTTAATTGGTTTCATATGAAGCAAGTTACAGTCCTTTTCTTTTTTTTTTGTTTGTGCTATTTTCTTTAAAGAATTTTCTTTTCCCTGAGTGTATATTTACTGATCATCTTAAATAAACCCTGGCTCCCCACTACCACAATTTTTTTCCCTACTGTAAATAGCAGTATGCAAGTCCAGCTGTTTCACCCCAAGTGATACACGTCAACCAGGACAGTCTGGCTTGCCCTTTATACCACCACTCAGTTACGGGGGTAATTTGCAATTCTTGACAGGCAAAAAGAGAAGAGTGAAAAATCTGCAAAATATTTTTGAGGAAGCAAAGAGTGCAAGTAATCTCCCTTCTTAAGCCTCTAAGATTACTTCTTCCACTGGAATACCTGGGCTGCTCTGCACTCTTCTTGCAGGGCTGCAATTTTTTGCTGGCAAGCACTCATCGTACGCTGGTGCTGCTCTGAAGACGTTCGCAGTTGTTCCTGGACTTTATGCTTTTCTGATGTCAGTACAGCCACTTGAATCTGAAAAAGTCAGTTGAAAACTTGACAATCATGAAAACTTTTCTTACTTCTCCAAGGAAACATGCCACTGAGAACCTAGGACTCTACTACAGTAATTCCTGCACAGAACTGGTGAATACAAACTTAAAATCCAATAAAAATAGAATTAAAAAATAGACATGGGTTACCATGTAATAATTTTTAAAAAGTGATGCTGCTTAAAGAGAGAATTGAAGATATTACAATGCTGGGGTGGCAGCATTTAAGAAAGCCAACCTCTCTCCCTTCCCTGCTTCTTTTATTGCATTCCAATACATTTCTATTCCGTATACAGATAGACAACACTTAAGATTTTTGCTGACAGTGTTGTGCTCTTCTGTTTTTAAACTGAACAACTTCCATTTTGAAAGAAACATTAAAAAATTTTCCAGTTACAAGCTTCAAACTCCACAGTCCTCTCCTTTGGTGGAAAGGGAAAGAGGAAAAAGGGTACATTCACTTAAAGAAAATCATAGGAAAAAATATTTGGGGAAAGCAGCAAACAGACAAAACTCATTTAAGAAAAAGAACCAGTAACCTAAAAGTAAAAGTAGCACCTCTTTATTCTTCAGCCTATATTCCCTGTGCCCAGGACAAATCACACCTTTACTACTTAAATGAGAAAACTTGTACTAACAAAAAGTGAATTTTCTTGCCTTATAGGCTTCCACTTGCTGTTGACTGGCTTCCAGTTCCCCTTTCAGTGATGCCTGCAACATTAGATGGTCATTTTCCTGCAAGATAAAATTACGTGGAGATTAAAAAAAAAAAAACCTCCAAACCTCAGTAACCTAAAAATTCCGCTACCAGCTGTTTTTTAAAATCTAGTTTAAAAATAGAATACACAGTCATTAGTCTATGGACTTACAGCTTGTTTTGAATCAGCCAGTTCTTTTTTGGTTTTCATCAGGAGTTGTTTTATCTTGGCATTTCTTTCCTCATCCTGTTGCATAGTTGACTGAAGTGACTCTAATGCAGAGAAAAACAATTATATGCAAAGAAAACTTCCCCTCTTATAATTCCTTAAAAATGCTGGAAAATATTTTAAAAATTACAACAGATTCCTTAAGAGCTGCGAACAAGTAGCTTACAGTAACTTTAGTAAACTTTTCTTAAGTTATCACAAAGGTAAAATAAATGAAATGTTTTCAAGATTTACACTTGAGCATAGGAAGAAATGGAATTTTCACATGGTAATCAGTAAATTTTTATGAGTGTGGTATATCTGAATGAATGGTGACTTGTCAGTCACCAATATTTAGAACTTATGAATAACTTTATCAGGTAATAAACACAATATGACAGGCAGGTAAATTGGCTTTTAAGTGCTGAACACTGGATTAGGTGATTGATAACCTAGTAAAGGTTATCAGTCAAAGACAAAATTGCTTTCCTAATGCAACTGTTTCGTATTCCCTGAAAAGCTTACCCTCGCTTGCTGACTTAAGAAGTTATTTCTTTTGTATCTTTTACCACTGCTAACTATACCATAGTGACTCTTCTGTTTATAGCTTACTCACGTATTTCTTCCTGTAGGGTCTCTTGTTTCTGTTTCTGAATCCCTGTTTCCTGCTCCAGATCTTCTATTCTGCTGTCTTTATCAGTAATCTTCTGATTAAGTTCTTTTACTAGCCTTTCATAATCAGCTATTTCCATATCCATCAGTGTACTCTTTTGAGCATCCTGCAAGGTATACAAAATGAAGTTAGAGCTTACAATTTGCCTTGCCTGCTAAGACTTTTGTAATTCTCTAAAAAATTATATTGCCCATCAGACAAAGATTTTGTCTCTATCCATATCCACAAATATTACCCATCCACTGGGTTTCCATATCCTCAGTAAATAATCTGTTTTCAAACAGAATCAAAAGCTTTGAAAAACCTGTCGCTAGTTTTATCAGTAGCTATTTTGTATGTATTAGTTTTTGTCATCTTCAGTCCTTACAAGCAAGGCAATTTCTTAACAGTGCACTATACATGTACTCCAGACATCTGAATTCTATTCCTGTTTCTACTCATGAAAGGCCACATAACCCAAGTTTAACAAACAAAAAATAAGACCAAAACCAATTCCAAAAGTATATTTCAGCTCTCCAAGCACACAACCAGGGGCAAAACCCCTCACATTCTCCATTTTGCAAGCCTCCAGCTTTAAAATCCTCAGAACAGAAAGGGAGGCATTCAACACAGCCAGATGGGCCAAAATCTTTGGTAATCCATGAAGCGCTAACGTGGATAGCAACTCTACCTTTCTGGCCAGCTCTAGTTCTTGCATAGTTTTCTGCAGATGTTTCTTTTCCTTTTGAAGTTGCATCTGAAGCTCCTCCATTTCTCGGAGAGCACCATTATGTTCCTGAAATTTAAGCAGTTGTTAATTATGCAGTCCACTTTCAAAATAGATGCCAACATCTTTCTATACTTAGACACATACACACGCACACTCACTTGCGTTGTACAAAGATAGTTGATTCCTTTCTTAGGAAATCACTGTGAACCAGAGAAAAACCAACAATACTATGAAGTGGTTTTCACATTCTGTGTAAATACCCCTAACCTGAACTGACAACCTTGTAAAGTTCTTTCAGTGAACAGACCAAGTTTTCAAAGAAGTCAAGTAAGACGGAGGGAAAGTGCAGAACCTAGTATAGATACAAACACAGTTTACAAAGGTCTAACAGAAATCGCATCCAGTGAAAGTAATGCTTCAGCCCATTCACCATCTCTATGAAGTACTACCTTTGTTTTCTGCTCTCTTAGAAGCTTTTCAGCTTCTAGTTCTTTGTCAGCCTTTGCTTTGGCTCTTTGTATCTCCAGTATCTGAGTTTCCAGCAGCTTAGCATTATTTTGCAGTGTTTCAACACGAGCCAGGAGGTCTTCATTAGCAGAGCGCAACTGATCATGCTGAAATTAGCACAGTGGAATGATAAAAACAGAAGCTGAATTTATGTGCAATGTTAACAGATAAAATATTTTCTGTATTTAAAAGAATACCCAACACTGATTTCTATCCAAATCCCTTACAAACAACACTTCTACAGATGAGTTTTGTCCAGCTTAATTCTGTTAATCCAGATAAATAAACAGGTAAAATTAAAGCCACAAGCACATTTTGGTTATTTGTTTCAGTTAATTTGCCCAGCTTTCTGTAAAATGGCAAAAATCAAAAGAAATCTGAAAAAAATACTCAAAAACTTATGCTTTCTGCATGATCACCTTCCCCTTGCAACAATACAGTATTTCAATACCTATTGGCACACTCCAAATACAGCTGCCTGTATTTATAAACAAATGATCATACTATTAACTCCTAAAAAAGGCAGAACTGCAAGCTTTGACTGAACCACCAAATCTTCCACCAGTACATAGTAAGAACTCTACTGCATCAGGCACACTTTTGCAATGACTTTAACAGATTTCATTTTGACATTTTCAATGATGTATGCTAGTCTTTATTTTGCCTACTAAGAATGAAGTATAAGTGAAAGATGTCAACTACCTAAACAGCGTTTTATTTACAAATTCTTTATAACTAACTTGAAAAATGCAAAGCCTACATAATCAGCAGAATATATACTATTATTTCTTATTTCTTCCTATGCTATTGACTACTGGCTTGTGTTTATAAGGAAACAGTGGCCTAGGTGAATTTCAGTGTATGGGGCCTGGGAATTTAAATCCTAAATACCAAACCCATTGCAGTGAGCTTTGCAAAAATGTGTCTCACAGCCTCTTAATTACTATCTAAGACTCTTCTGAATGCCACTACAGTACTCTACAATGCATCCTAAAGTCTCATCCTTGTGAAAAATGCAAAATCCATAATTTATTTAGTATATTTAAACACTCTGTTGATTAAACAAAACAAATTAAAAACCCCCAAAGCCACATTTTGTTGAAGAAATAGAAGAAAAAATGTCTCAGTTAAAGGTTACTGCACTTAACGAGAAGTGTAGGTGTGCAGTCAGAGAAACAGTGCAAATCTGATACTTGCAGCAGAGCTGTAGGTCCAAAATCAAGCCAGAGATGATCTGCTCTTTTCAGTGAGTTGACCTGGGATAAATTAAACTCTTTCTATCGACAAAGTCAGACGTAGATATATTTATCTTTGTCATGGCCCAGGTAAGATGTGGAAACGGAACAAACAAACCACTCTGAATTTCAAGTCACTATCTAAAACACACTTAGGTTATAAAACTATAGTAACAATCACATGATTAGGACTTGCACCCAATAGACAGAATGAATTTTAATGATACTTATCAATAGATCAGACCCACATACAGAACTGACCTGCTCAGATGACACCTGTAGCTGTCTTGTGAGGTCATCTATCTGACGTTCAAGATTATTTGCTCTGCCTTTTTCAGAATCCAGCTGCTCTCCTTGCTTGTCGTATTCCATCAAAAGATTCTTAACACATACAAACACAAAGGCATAATTTTTTACAAGATGTATTGCATAAGCACATTCTATACCTCTGAGGTGTGCTTACCTAGTATTTCATTATATGAGCTGTCTTACTGCAATGTCAGAAATATCAGAATGAAATTAAAGCTATCATTCCATTACAGGCTCTGGGAGAAACCCCTTTCAGTTCATGACAATCTAGAATAATTCAGGTTGGAAAACAGATCAGCAGGTGTCACCCTCCTGCTTAAAATAAGGTCAGCAGTGAGATGAGACCAGGTTGCTCAGAGCTTTGTCCAATCGTGTCTTTCCAAGGACCTCCAAAAATGGAGATGGCTACTCCACTAGGCAACCTATTCAAAAGCTTGACCATTCTCATAACATAAAAATATTTATTCATGTCTCCAGTTGGAATCTCTCCCTTCAATTGAGGACTACTGTCTTATCTTGCACCACCATGAATAACCTGACTTTCTTCCCTTCATAATGTCTTTGTAGGTACTGGAAGACTCCTGTCAGGTTCCTTCGAAGTTTTCTCCAGCCTGAGCAACTTCCTCTCACTTATTCCAGTCTCTTGACCACCCTGGTCATCCCTCCACTGAAATCTCTTCAAGTTATCAATGTCTTTCTTGTGTTTGGGGGGAGAAGGATGGACAAGAGAGGAGGTAAGGCTCTCGATGATGTCAAAGAATCATTTAGATGATTCTTTAAGATCACTGAATCCAACTGCCAAATCCACCACTAACATATGTCCTTAAGTGCCATGTTTATATTCTTGCATATAAAGTGCTTGCTGTGTTTACTTATTATACTTTAAATACCACCAGGGATCGTGATTCCATTGCTTCCCTGCTCTAAAGCTCAAGCACCCTTCTTGTACAGAAACTGCTCCTAATATCCAATCTAAACCTCCCCTGGAAGAACTTAAGGACACTTCCCTCTGTCCTATCTTGTTGCTTGAGGGAAAAGACTGATCCCCACCTGACTACATCCTCCTTTCAGGTGTTTGGAGAGAGCGATAAGCCTCCCCCAAGCCTACTCTTCTCCAGACTACATAACCTCAGTTCCCTCAGCTTCTCCTCCTAAGTCTTACAGGGAACAGCTTACTCTTGGGGAAGCAATGCTGACTTGTCACCTGCTTCTGCTTCATGTGTCCAGAAATGTGCTCCAAGAAGACTTGCTCCCAGGAAATTACAAGTTTGTCTTTATCATTTAAGGATTTTCAAACTGATCTTCAATTTTACACACTTTTCCGAATTCACGGGGATTTATGTTTTGCCTAGCAGCATATTGCTTGATATGTATGTTGCTAGATTCAAAAGGGTTAAAATAGCATTCCAGTAGAATGGAAGTGTCTTATTTTCTTCTGACAGCAGCTGCATGGTTCCCTTAAGAGAACCTTACATTTCTTGATTCTGGTATTCAACTGCACTGACATAATTTCTTTTGCCAAACATAACTGTGCAAATAAATAGCAACATATATCCAGGCTAGGCTTCAAACCCAAAGTATTTTCTGACAGTTTACTGTCTTTTGTGAATGTAGCACTATTCTTACCTTATAGCTTTCAGCTCCTTGAATTACATCTTTCATTGAAGCAGACAATTGATCTTTTTCTGATCGAACCAACTCCAACTCTTCCTTCAGAGTCTGCATCTTATTAAAAAGAAGAGTGTGTCATTAAAACAAAGCCCTCCATGCAGAATCTTATTCATATTAGGAAGTAGTCAGGGTACCTCTTTTCGGCTGGCATCTAATTCTTTCTTTGCTTTCACAGCAACCACTTTTATTTTATTTAGCTTCTCTCCTTTTTCGGCAGATTCTTTTTCAAGCATCCCTTAGAAGAAATATATAAGAAAATTTAAAATGACACTTTTCCATTTTTTCCCAAGAAATAAAATTAAACAAAATTCAATTAGAACACAAACATCAGCATGACTTTAAAACCAAACAAAATATAAAGCAGGGGGAGATGCCCAAGTGTTTCATTCAGTCAAGCATTTAATTTGAAGCTAAAACATCCAGACACACAGAGAACTTAGAGGCAATCTTTCCTTGGACAATTTTTCCCCATTTCAGAAGCGTCCGTCACAGTTAAAATTGATACTCCTGTCTACTTCTACATAAATATAACAACTCAGAAGCATTTTCCTGCTTTTTTGTTGGGGTAACTGCAATAAAGCAATAGAAGTTTTGGCAGTGTTGCTTCCCTTTCCTTCTGGTAGCCTCAGGGATTCTTACTGATAAATTTCCCACATTAAAAAATAAAGATTAAAACCACTACACTGTTTATAGACAGATGTACAGAGGAAGAAAAAGCCTTAAAAACTACCAAACCATATCTAAGTTAAAATTGCTAACATTTCAAATACCCAGTGGAAGGAATACTGTAGGAAGATGCGTTAATATCCATTTCCTCATCTTCCTCGACTTGTGGAAATACAGGACAATCATGCAAAGAAAGAAGAGGTACATATCCAAAGAAGCCAGACCATTTATACAACATGAAAAAAGTGAGAAAGATACCAATTTTTTCTTGAAGCTCTGCTACTGAAGACTGTTGATCAGTTTTCTCAGTCATTGTCTCCATTAAATTCTGTATTATAAACAAAGACATAACATGTATTACAAACGTTTCTTTGTGGTACCTGTTTTGTCCCTAACAAGTCACCAGAAGTTTCAGCTACAGCTAAACTATGTTCTTACAACCAGGACAGCCTTTATGAGCAACTTTTCATCAGCTTAGTGAAAGTACAGTTATGCTGAAAGCAGAACATTCCAATCTTTTAAGAACTGCTTTCCATCCTGTCCAAGGACAAAAAAGGGGAGACACCCTTATTCTGCAGCTGGCAGCTTTACAAAACCAGCAATTCCCAAGACCTAAAGCTAATGCAAAACAAGAAGTTTTGTTTGAGATGGAACCACAGAAAGTTAGAGGTGAAAGATTATGAGGTCAGGTAGTCCATCTAGTCAATTGATTGCTTCAAGGGATATTGATGGGAATAAAGGTTCAAGTACAAGCAACTTTTGTCAAAAAAACATTATGATTGGTTTTGTTTATTTTTTTTTTTTCTGGGGGAAAGAAGGGAATTCTGAGGTGCTAGAAAACTCCAAAATATGTGCTTTCTAGGAGGGAGACTCACTTTGAGGTCAAGGGAAAAAAAAGAAAAAAACAAGAAAAGAGAGAATTGA
This sequence comes from Anomalospiza imberbis, assembly GCF_031753505.1. Taxonomy (NCBI): domain Eukaryota; kingdom Metazoa; phylum Chordata; class Aves; order Passeriformes; family Viduidae; genus Anomalospiza; species Anomalospiza imberbis. The sequence continues at coordinate 27,576,777 of NC_089682.1, forward strand.
AAGTATTTTTTGAACCTTAATTCTGAAGACTTTAGAGGTTTAGTCTTTATACTTCAATAACAAAATATAACCTTTAGAGAACTCAGTTCGTCTTTCACATTTCTAAGCTCAGTTTCCTTTTGTTCCAGAATGAAATTTAAGTCGTCTTGTTTTTCAGGTCCTTTTTGCAGTTCTTGTATTTGACTTTCATAAAGAGCAAGTTTTTGGCTAATTTCTTCAGTATTAGCTAAAAGATCTTGATTTTCAATCCTTGTTTTTTCACTGGCATTCCTCAGCTCCTGGATATCGTGTTGAAGCGCTTCTTTTTCAGACAATACTCCTTCCAGTTCTTCTCTCAAGAGGTTTTTTTCTTTTTCAAAATCCTGAATCAGGGATGTATGTTCTCTATGTTGAGCTGCATTTTCTTCCTCTAATCTTTCAACCTCTCGCTGCAAACTAATTACTTCCTCCTCCTTTTGTAGAGCAAGGCACTGCTCTTCTTTAATTTTTGACAAGCATTCATTTGCAATTTTTAACAAGTTAAGAGAATCATATTCTTCATTAGAATCTGAAATGCTGAACCCCATTTTCTCAAGTAGGTGGTACAGCTGTGTTCTTACAAGGGATGTGTGCACTTGTTCCTTTTCAAGAAATGTTGATATATGGTCTTTTTCTGCAGTCATCATTTGTAGTTTCTTTTCTAAGTTTTCAGACTGCTCTTTCAATAATAAACAACTATCTTTTTCAGATGTAGTCCTTCCCAGCTCTTCACTTAATTCACCTTTTTCCTGACTGAGTTTCTTATTTTCCTCATGAAGAGTGTACACTTCAGATGAAAGCTGTTCTTTATCACGTAACAGAGATTCAATCTGTTTTTCTAGCTGCTCTAGCATTTGAGTATTTTCACCCTTTGAAGCTAAAGCTTCGTTCAGTCTCTCTGTTAATTCCTCTACCTTTTGTTTCAGGTCATTATTACACTGGTTAGCAACATCTACTTCTTGCTGAAGTTCCTGAATTTTAACTTGTTCTTGCTTGCGCGTTTCCTGAAGGGTTTCTCTCTCTTCACCCAAGCATTTTACATCATTTAAAATATCCCTGTTTTGATCAGTAAGAGCAACGATCTTCTCTTCCAGCTCTCTTACAGTAATCTCTTTCTGGTCAATGGAACTTCTCATTGCACTATTGTCCTCCTGAAGACTAATGATTTTACATTTAAGTTCTTCTATCTCTATCTGATTAGATGACAATTTTTCTACTTCTTCCTGAAGGCGATTTACAGTTTCAAGAAGAACATCCCTTTCATTGAAAGCAGCTCGGAGTTTCTGTTGCAGTTGACTGACATCAGAAGCTTGCTGTTGCTTCATTGATTCAAACTCCTGGCTGATCTTTCCAGCAGATTCGCCTAGCTCAGCCTGTAGAGTTTCCATTGTTTCTCTCAGGCTGTTGTAACTGGACACTGCTTCTTCCTTCTCCTGAGTTAGCTTTTCAAGTTGTTCTCTAAGTTCCTGCGTTTCAAAAACTAATGCCATCTGTTCTTTTTCAGAACCAGATAATAACGTTTCATTTAATTCAGAAATTTCTCTCTGATGTTGATCTTTCAGAGTCTGAATCTCTAATTTGTGCTCTTTTGCAGCAGTTTCATAGTGCTGTCCTGCTGCTCGAAGCTCCAATTTTAGTTTTTCAATTACACAGCAGTAATCTTCTTTAGTAAGCTGCAATTCATTTATCTTAAAATCCAAGTCTTCCCGCTCATGCAAGTACTCATCCTTCATACGATGGATTTCCTCTTCCAGTTTTATCTTGACATTGCTCATATAAGTTAGCTCGTCTTTTAATATACTATGCTGGGACTGGAGTTCTTCTAAACTGTGCTCCAGGTACCTAACTTTTTCCTCCATTTTTGTTTTTACACAAGGTTCTTCTTGTGTATCTGCAACATCTCTCTTGTTTTCTAAATTTTTATGTAAGACTTCTCTCAGCTGCTCCAAGTCATATTCACGCTGGTCAGTCTGAGTACACATTTCATCCTTGGCATTTTTGTCTGTCAAATTGTGCTGTAACTGATTTATTTGATTTTGCTTTTCTTCATTTTCTTTAGATGATATTTCAATACGATGCATTAGTTCTGACACCTCTTCCTGATGAGCAGTTTTTAATTTTTTAAGCTCTTCATTCAGATTTTTTATTTCATTATGGTAACACTGAGAGTTGCTTTTAATAGTTTCTTGCAGATTTGTCACTTCTTTGTTTTTGTCTTCATTCACAGCTTCCAACTGCTTGTTCAGACACAAAATTTGCTCCTCATAAGTAGATTTAATTCTTTGGACATCACCTTGTAATCTTTTAACTTCTTTTTGACTATCTTTGTAACATTCAACCTGTTCCACCAGCTCCATTTGTTTCTTCACTTGTTCATCTAATTCCATCTTCAGCTTTTTTAAATCCTCATTGTGCTTGCATTGTGCATTTGCTAATTCACTCTTCAGAGCTTTTACTTCTTCCAGAGAGTCAATTCTTGCTTGTTCCAGTTGCTTCTGCAATTCTTCTGTTTTAGCCACTGCAGCCTAAACAAACAAGGAAATTATTAAATACTGGTAATTTAGCACACAGAATTTCCAAGTGAACTGTTTACAATAATGAATTAGAAAACCTAGTAGTCCACAGTTTTAAAAACTGCTGTAGCTTTTAAATATCTAACTCTATTAGGACAACTCCATTCAGAAGACACTGCATAGAGTACAAGAAGATTTGCAAAATGAGAAAGGAAAACTAAGTCCTAGATCATGTTTACCAGCATAATTTCACAAAACGGTCACAATAGACTTTAGCTTTAGCAACTATCCTGATAATGTATTAAAGATCAGATTACTTTTAGTGCATCAAATTCAGGTGTCTGGAATATAACAACATCCATCAATTGCAAGCAATTCAGTCTTCACTTTATCATTAATTGAGATTATTGATATAATATAGGTGCCTTGGCTGGCAGGCTCCTTCTTATGAGTATGAAAGTTAAAACTCACATGAATATCTAAAGGTTTACCTTGTAAACCTTTGTGTTCCCATGGAAAGATAGAGCTGATTGATTAAAGCCTATGTAGGCTTTTAATGCACAAACTGAATTCTTGCAGCTGTGGATCTAGACAGTGTATATAAGATTTTTTTGTTTATTATTATAAACTAGAGGGTACAGAGAAAATATATAAATTTAATATATATAGCCTTTATATTTTTTTAGATTTTTTTAAAGAGATTGAACACAGGTAAGTGAAGAAAAAGATTAAAATTAGATACCCTACAAGCAAACCTAGAAAATAAACAGAATTCTGAAATATTTCAGTAATGTTCCGTGGATCATTTCAGTACCTCTGCTTCTTGCTTTATTTGAATGTTTTCTTTTTTCAGAGCTATGCACTTCTGCTGACTTTCAGCTTTTTCCAGAAGCACAACATCCAGCCTTTCTGTGAGAGCCTAATATTAAATGAGAAAGATCACTCAAGGAAGGAAGAATGGAAACAGTGATTTCTGCAAAATGTAGGAACTCATATATAGATTATGACACTTTTTATCAAATAAACACATCAGTCAGCAATTTAAAAATTGCTTTCAGCCCAAATACAACTGATATGAAACAAGTAGACTAAAGCAATGATTTTGGGTTCTTTTAAAAATTGCACTTGTGATCAGCTAATTTTTTATTACCAGATGATGGTGGTGAAGTTCCCTTTCTGTAGAAAAGAAATCTCCATCCAAATTATTCAAAACAATTCTGTAAGTAAGAAATTCCTCCTCACTACTAATTTTTGATTTCATATGCTATGACCCTTATCTTGAGAAAAACATCCTAAAAGTATTTCTTGTGACATGCAATTTTAGTTATGTATTTCTAATCTCATCAAATGACTGTCTCAGAACTTTTCTAAATGGCTCAAGTCTTTCTGCAATGGTCACTCCAAAATAAACTAAAGCTGGTCTAACCAGCCACACAAGGAAAAGTCTTGCTGGGGACATTCATAGAGTCACAGAATAGTTTGGGTGGGCGGGGACCTTTAAAGGCCATCTAGTCCAACCCCCTGTAGTGAGCAGGGACATCTTCAACTCCATCAGGTTGCTCAGAGACCCATTCAACCTGATCTTAAATATTTCCAGGGGTGGGGAATCTACCACCTCTCTGAGCAACCTTTTCCAATGTTTCACTGCCTTCTATGTAAAAAAAATCTTCCTTATATCTAACCTAAATCAACCCTCTTTTCATTTAAAACCACTATCCCTTGTTCAATTGCAACAGGCCCTGCTGAAAATCCCATCTTATTAGCCCCCTTCAAGTACTGAAGTGCTGTGGTAAGTTCTGCCTAGAAAGTGTACTACTCTGTACTATTCCTCACAGAACCAAGAGTGTTTGCTGGCAAGTGGAGTACGGATGTGAGGGGAGAAGAAAAAAAAAAGGTTTTAGGAAGTGGCTTGGATTCCCGCAGATTGATTCCACTCAATTTGAGTAATGGTTTTCAAGCTATTAACTATTTACCAAATTATTTCTGTGGATTTATTTCAGCTAACTTTACATAACACAATAGAAACCAATTACATATTCCTACCTGAATGATATCATCAGCTCCGGCAGCAGCTGCTTTAGATCTGAGTTCTTCAATTTCTTTCTCCAGTTCTTAAAACGTAAAGAAATTTGACAGTATGTATTGATGCTGCATCACAGTAGCAAAGTTTAGTAAATCCTGTGCCTGACAACACTTCAAATCAGAGACGTCTTTTACTTCATCAACTTTTGTTTGTTACTGAGTGACAGACAGGACTAACAGAAGGAGAACAAATATTCAGTACTACTTCTCCAGTCCTGACACCAAGCATGGTTTCCTAAGGAAGCAAAACTTCCTTGCTTGGATAGAAGGACAACAGATCATACCTTCTATTTCATGGTCAATTTAAATCAGAGGAAAGATACTCAGTTTCTACTGTTTCTCTAAAAATAGGCAGCAAGCAGAACAGCAAGATCTTATGAATAAACACACTGAGGAAAAGCCTGGTACAGCCCATTTCTGTATCCTTATTGTTTCAGAGGGCAGCTATCAGCAGTCAGCACAACTGTCATTCCAAACAAGGGGGAGTGACACCAGTCCAAGTAGTGCACCACTGGAGAAAAGGGACAGCAGAATGGACAAGGACAGCACATGAGAGCACAGATTTACAGGTACTTTCAGGTGTTAAGCATAAAATTTTGTTTGGTATATTTTATAATTTCTTGTTAAAGCAATAAATTATCAAATATAAAGTAGCAAAGTATCTTAAAGAAGTCATTGTACTCTACAACAAACTACACTCTACTAATTGAGGAAAAAAATATGAGACATTCCTCCTCCCATTTGCTTCCTGAAAAGCAACCTGCACCAATAGAAGGAACAGAAAATGACAAATCCCACTTCAACTTTTCCACGAGCTACACTGTTCCGTCATGCCATACTGTCAGACCAAAATTAATTTAATACCCGACAAAAGCAATGCTTCTTTTCTTCTCTTTCTTAATCAAATTACTTCAGTCCTTATCCTCCCACCATAAATAGCAAAATTGAAGGAAAATAAAATCTAGTATTTTTTGCTTAGAATTTAAATCTACCTATCAAAAACACACAGTGATATTTGAAAAGGTCAGGTAGTGCCAAGCATTAAGGCAGAAATTGCACTTTCCAGTAAGATACCTGCACATCTTGACTTCACTTTCTGTATAAGCATCATTTGCTTTTTTGCAAACTTGATGAGGTCTTCTTTGGGCAATGTGTCCAGCTGTAAAGAAATTATGTATCAGAGAAACCAGTTTCCTCTAACCCAGAGGGAAATAGAAACAAGGCATTTTAGCATCTGACTGCCAAAAAAGCTGAATCTTAGGACAAGAAACTCTTACCATACATCTGCAAGAAGAGTAACATTTTGAAGAAGAATAACAGTCCAAGTTACTGATGTTCTGTTATCCAGATAAGAATAATTCTATTATTTCTATTCTATAATAATAATTCTATTATTTCAATTACAGTAACGGAAACTACTCCTCATTCTGTACATTTCTGAAACAATTCTGAAGCACACAATTGGGCAGCATCAGTTAGGAAAATTCAGTTAGGAAGGATTACAATTTAGTAATACAATTTGAGCAATATTTTGAAAATAGCATGCTGACCTAACATTGTAACTGGTTAAATTTACTTCCTATGTATGCAAAGATGGCTGGGTCCATTATGAAACAGATTGCTGCCAAAACTAGATGCCATTAATAATTTATCAAATATAACAGGAAGTGAACATAACAAAAATATTTTTTTTTCTCATGGTTTCCAAAACACTTTATCTTAATGTTTATAAGTTAATTTTTCCTATCTAGAAGAAATGTTAAAAATATCTTTGTCTTCCTAGTAGTCACAGCTTGCATGCTAACCCTTGCAACTACTGCTAGCCAAATAAATTAGGTTTGTGAGGACTGATTACCTTGGATTTGCCTGATCCTGGTGTTCCAGAAGATGCCACCATCTCTTGCCCAGCATCTTGAACCTACAACAAAATAAAGTCCAATCTGTAAAGTACAATAAAGTACAATCTATCAAAATAAAGTACCATCTGCAGTAACAGACTTTTTGGTGTAAGACTACCAAAAGAACAAATTGAAAGTCTCCAAACAAAGAGGAACTGAATATAGCAAAAGCACAAGAAAAAAAGTAAAACAAAATTTTTAAACCAATATGTATTTGTAGGATGAGTCAGAAACAACAGAAAAAAATCTACTGTGATTATTAGAACAGCAGAATAGAAAGCTCCCAATGTCCAAACCAGTATGATCTTATGATTTCATTACTGAATGGACATGTAGAGCTGATACAGTATTGCAAATTAATTTTATTTACAAGCAGTTTCAAAAGCATGACTCACTATCATGTTCTTAAAAGAGACATCAAAAAAAAAAAAAGCAAGAGCAACAGCAAAAAAAACCAAAACAAAACCGAACCAACCAAATACACAACCTCCCCCCTCCAAACAACAACAAAAAAACCACCCAAAAAAACTTGTATCGGAGTTGCAGTTAAATCAAACTTTGGGAACTTTTGAACCACATAAGCTCCTAATTTTTTTTTATTTCCTTCTTAAACACACTGGCTTATCACTACAATTGTTAGCCTATCAAATATATTCCAAAAGACTCAGAAGAGTCAGGGCTCATTTGGACAAATTATAACCCCTCTCTTCCTTTTTTTTTTTTTAACATACTAGTTCCCACTAGCATTGCTGGCCTGACAAACATATCTGAAAAGGCTCTGCAAATTCTGGGCTCCCTATCCCTAAAATACATGCAAAACGCCTTCTACTGTAAACTTCCACAGATCTAACCTGGGAGACTGTTACTTTACAGTGGTTTACATGGGATATGCTTATGTATAATCAGGAACACAAAGAAATGTCGAAGGAAAAGGGAACAGACTCTTCCAATATATTAGGAATAGCATTTCCAAGCCTTCACCTTTACCCTGCTTTTTTCTTCATACTGCATATATGTGCATGAGTATAAAAATGAAGAGGTGCATATATAAATATTTGTATTTTTATATATCTAGATATGTGTGTGTGTGGGGGGGTGTGTATGTATACACACATACCCTCACTTTTATTCTGCTACTCTCTTCATTCTGCCAAAAAAAATCAAAACCCTTATAGTAGAAACTAAGGAAGAACCAAACTGGATCTGATCATTATGAGAATGGGCAATCACTGATAATTTAGACAGAACAGGTGATACAGATAATAAAAAGACCTTCAGAAATATGAGTTCAAGTACAGACCAAGGACAAAGGCAGTTACCGTCATCTATGTACACCAATGCTAAGTATTTGGGGGTTTTTTAAGATGGCAAAAGTAAACTTATTAGAAAAAAACGTGCTGCACAGCATTAGGAAAAACAAAGCTATAAAGTTAAAGTTTCAGATTTTCTTAGCATGTAAAACTTTGCCAACATTTACACTCCTAATATTTTAGCACTTGGACAGCACAACAAACTGCATGTAGGGTTCAGAAAATGACAGCTCACCACTTTCCATACTGACACTTTCCATAGCAAGGTCAGACAAATTTTCTTCTCACAATACTTTTACTCCTTACTATTTTAAGCTAATACATACAAAAGCACAATCACATACTGTGTAAAACAATGCATCCAGTTTTGCTGTTCTGGTAACAGAAACCAGAGGCTGCTCATGGAGAGAGCTTCACCCACTTGAGTTAAAAGAAAAATGAGGAAGATAAGGTACCAAAAACCCCTGAACTTTTAATGGATTAGGTGCATCCGAGCTGTAAGCCAGCAGCTAAGTATGCTTTTGAGCCCAATACAACCCTGCATGGGGAGTCAGAGCACCCCAGGGTAGACAGGGGGATATTCCCCTTGCCCTGGGCTCCCAGTTTCTAGTCCACCATTCTGAAATCTGGATGCTTCCATAGTTTACCGATATATATATACACACACACATACATACATTCTTTTTTTAGATTTTATTTCAAGCCTACTTTACCCCCAAGGGGTTTCCATGCCACACTTCAAGGTGTTCTATGTATTTTAACAGCAATCTACCCCTTACTTTTGCAATAGCTTAACATACTCTTAGAAAGGCTAACCAAAGCATAAATACAAAATATTAGTCTTTGCTGTGAACTGTGGCTTTATTTGCCATCATGAACAGCAATTTTCTGAGCAGTGTACAACTATTGGACATCACCAACCCTAAGTGTACCAAGTCACATCAAAACACTTGTGATTGCTTCAACCAACAGTGGCATTGAACCTCTATTAGAATGTGATACGCGAGCAGCACAGACACTACCAGGAGAGTTAATTTAATGTGTGAACTTAAAATTCCTCAGCGCTGCCTTTGGCTTTGCCTTGGTGTTTATAAAAGCTACACTAGCTACAGATACTTCAGTGGTTTTATTTGTTTGCGTTGGTAGGTGTTTCACAGTCGACGTTCTGTTAACACACCGGGTCACCTCAGTGGAAAAGGAACCCTTGTTCGCCCGTGGGTGCTGGCCGTGTGTCACCCGAGCGTCGCTCCCCTCGATCCGCGCTGCCCGCCCTCCCCAGCCCGTGCCAACAGGGCGACGTCCCCACCTTCCAAGCAGGAGGAGGACTAAACAAGCCCCTTGCAGCCCGCACCGGCGCTCGCATTTCCGCAGGGCAGCGGCAGGGCCCCCCTTCCCACCCCCGGCCTCCCTCACAGCTGCCGCCCGCCGGGGCTGCGCCACCCGCGGGGGCTGCGAGGCGGCGGCAAAGGGCGCCGGACGGCCCACGGGCTTTTCCGCGCGTCACCGCGGGAAGGGAAAGGAACCGCGCCGTGGGAGGGGCTGGTCCGCACCTTCCCCTGTCCCCCGTGCTGCGTGCCAAGGTCACGCACCGCCCCCTCCGCCCCCGCCCCAGCTGCGGTGACCCCGAGGGCTCCGGGCCCCTCTGTCCAAGCCGCGCCGCCCGCCGCGTTACCTCCATGGCGGGGCCGGCCGGCTGCAGGGGCGGGGAGATCGCGGCGCCACAGCCGCTGCCAGCGCCGCTACATCCTCCCCGAGCCGCTTCCGCCTCCGTCATCCCGGCACGCAGGGCTCGCCGGGCTCGGCCTGTCCGTCACGGAGCGCCGCCCCGGGGGACAGGCAGGGCTGCGCCCAGGGCCCGCTGCCTGGGCGGCTGAGCCAGCCTGGGGCGGGCCGTGGGCTGGGAAGTGGGTATCGCTGCCGACCTCGTGTTCTCCGCCTTAGACAACGGGGAAAGGGGGTTGGGAACGGATGCCACACGAGTGCACCCCGCTATTCCCTGTTCCTGAAGGGCTCCTAAGGGCAAAGCAGTGCTGCACGCGCGTCTCACTGCCACCGTAAGGAGAGTGTGAGGTGAAGAGTGATGTGCTCGGGCGGAAACGTAGCGATTTAAGACCCGATTTTTAATACCTCGATGGAAACGCAAAGTGATTTAAATTATTTATCAAATAAATGCGGCGGGTGCCAGTAGGATGGTGCCAGACTTTTCACCAGTGCCCAGCGACAGGACCAGGAACAATGGCCTTAAATAAAACCACAAGAAGTTTCACCCCAACATGAGGAAGAACTTCTTTACTTAAGGGTGGCAGAGCACTGACACAGCTGCACAGGGGGCTTGTGGAGTCTCCCTCTGGAGACATTCAAACCCCACCTGGATGCGTTCTTTGTCACCTGCTGTAGGTGACCCTGCCTTGGCAGGGGGGTTGGATGAGATGATAACCAGAGGTCCCTTCCAACCCTAACAATTCCATGATTCTGTAAATTAAAAAATGGATGTGAAGGACTACCAGAGCAAATAGCAGAACCCAATTACATGTTCTTAAAGAGACCTTTTATGCCTGTTTGAGTAGGTGTTTGAGGGGAACAATGCCTACTTTAAAGGGTACACATTTTTCATTGTAACCATCCATACACTTTGGTAGTGCCTGAATAATTTTTCACATTTCATGATAAGTAATTGATTTTTAATGAAAAGTTGCCAGGGAAAAACGATTTAGGCATATTATTCTGTTTATGGTTCACTAGGTGAATACTGAATATCACCAAATTAATTATAATGTCATGAGAGAATATGTATTTTTTTTAAAAGGGAGAGTCATTTGTTGAAATGCTTGTCTTGGAAGAATAATTGCATTTTTTCAAGACTGCTTACTGTCATTCTTCTTGTAAAATTCAAATGGCAAATAGTGACAAAAAGCAGAAAGGTTCTTCACATATACCTAAGAAAATATTTTTTCCGCCTCCAAGGCATTCACTGTCCATTATATTTATTCATATATATCTATCTATGCAGCTATACAACTGTAGCAGCACATGGTTCCATGCTCACAGAGGTTGCTGGCAAGGGACAGATGTCCCTAACCAAACAGCATGACAGTGTTTTTTCATTACTTCCATTATTATACTTTTTAGAAGCTTCAGAGGACATGAACCAGATTTATTCTTTCCTTCCCCTTTCACATTGGGGTAGTCTGAACTGGTTACCTATGCCTGTGTTCCTCTGATCTAACATGAGGATTTCACACAATTTCAAGAAGAGCCTTTTGAGACAGAGTCCTTCCAAAACCATTTCATAGCAGAAGCTTTTCACCCCAAACTATTCCATACTGGCTGTGTGCTTTGAGGTCAGCCTCCAACTGAATTTGAATATTTGGGAAGAACACTGTAGTAAACTAACCTTCTCTTTTGGGAAACCACAGAGAAAACAATGGTTCATGCAAATTTGTTCCTTCTGCCTATCTTCAGACAATATGTGTTATGTACCAAGTCTTGGGTCATCTCATTTTTTAACTTACGAGGGAATTGATTTTGGAGCTCATCCAAAGCAGACACAAAAGAGTTTTCAGAGGTATTAGTACTGAAGACAACGAACTACTGGCTAACTCATTGCAGGCTTTCTGTATCTGATTCTGGGTAGGGACCACTCAGCCCTTCCTCTATTTTATGTAACAGAGTTTAGGTATATTGTACATTTGAGACTGTCTTAACAGTCTTTCATTCTGGTCCTGAATTGCAACAGCAATTGCAAAGAATCCTGGTTAGGGAATGGTAGAAGAATTAAAAAAGTTTCTAGAAAAACTGTAAGAAAAAAGATTGAGGATTTTTACTGTTGATTGTTTCAGTTTGTTATAATAAAGTGCAAGTTGCTCTAAAATTTGTGAGGAAAAATGTAGATTTGTACCTGCAATAGACTGATAAAGTTTTTTTAAACTATTTATGAACTCTGTCTTACCTATCTAGAAGGAGACAGTAAGCTGATACATAATAATAAGTGCAGCTAATTTGAGACAAGATAAGTGAGAAAAACAAGAATAATTTACATAGTCCATATATCCCATGATTTTATTATCTTTGTAAAAGATAATTAATTCATCTTTTTAAATAGCATTGTCTGTGTAAAACAAGATTGCCAAGAGATTTATGAGATGTGTTGGGGCAGAGCATAGCAAATTTTCAATTCTGCTTTAGTTGAGAAGCCAAGTCCCACAGGGCTGTAATTAGCCCTTACATCAAGGCAGGGTACAAATGCTTGTTCACTATCATTGGAATTATTAGACCTGCAAGAATTTTCTGAAGAGCACAGAATGAGAAAATGCCTGTAATTTTGCTACTGGGGAATGTGTTTTCAGCATAAAGGAGCAGATGCTTTAAATACTTGCCACTGTAGAATATGTCTTTGCAACAAGTTCTGAGGATTGCAGACTCTTAGTTTTGACCCATGCCGGGCCAGTCAGAGTTCTTGCTTTGAGCTGCTTCTATGCGTTTTTTTTACATGCCAGGTTAATATAAAGGAAAACAACATATGAATTTATAGTATATTAACTGTTCTCCTCTGTTTGGAAACTTAAAGCACACCCCCTGTGCAGATGAACTACAAATTATTTGGCTGACTATGGCCATTTTATTGGGTTAAGGTTCAGTAGGTTCCCACAGGAGTGGAATGGTACAGTGAAAAAGGAGTTATTTATCTCAGTATCATTTTGTGTGTGAAGGATTTGGTTAGGTGTTAAAAAATTAGATTCTATATACAGTCCTTAATTCTGGTCTTAAACTGTAATAGGAAACAGAGGTGGGTAGTTTGGTGTTCTCACCAGCAAAGGCCAACAAGCCTTTTGATAGATTAATGTAAAACTCACACAAGGAACCATACCTTGTTTTCATACCTGGGATGAGGTCTGTCTACAAGACTGTTCTGTTAACAGAACATGAAAAACCTTTAATTGCACACAGAGATAGTAGCAAATGTATCTGAGTGTTATTGGTAATATAACAAATTACTGTGAATCAAAAGGCCCAATTTTAACAAATAAAAAAAAAAAAAATAGTTACCTTAATTTTTAGGTGCCTGTCCTAAGATTCTACCTGAACTTATATTGCCTGTACCAGAGCAGGATCCAGTGTAACTTACTTTCGATATGATGCCTCTGTCTCCACAGTCATGGTAGATGGATATAATTTGACTGTGAGCCTTCAGTTCAGAAGGCAGTTTGAGCAAACACAGCTGATAGATACCAGCTGCCCTTGCAACGGCCTGTGCCAAAGCCCTCCTGCAAAACAATCCATGAGTAATTTGCTTCTTTGACATTAACCACAGGGTGCTGCTGAATTATGGCTTTCCTGATCTACCTACATAGTGCTTGGTCTGGAGGGCAGGCAGAACCTTGTTTGTTATCCAGCCTTAGCCCATTACTTTCAATCTGGCAGGACAGTTTGGCTGCATCTTAGAAGTACGAAGGGCTTAACCCTCACTCTCAGTGTGCCTCTAGGCTCACCTACAGCCTACACTGAGACAGACCTTGAAGCATTCATTGAGGATGTGAGGGAAATGAAAGCTTCAGTCCAGGCTTAAAATATATTAATGCACTTCTGAAAATGCCAGAATTAATAATTAACCTTGTTGTCAAGGTAAACCACTTTGTGAACATGTTGATGTAAACCATTAATATAAAGTATGATATTCATATCCTGTATGGATAGGACAAATTACATAAAATCTTCTTCCTGTGCATGGTCTATTTTCCTAACCAGAGAACAGAGACTTTAAGTTCAAGTAGGAAGCAGATCATCTACAGTTAGATTACTGGAAAGGAAAGCAGTGTCCCTCTGTCTTTGAATGCTAGCTAGGAAGATAGAACAGCCCTCTCCTCTGTTTCTTTCTTGATTTTTTTGGGACCCTGTGCTTCTTTCATTCTCTTTCATAAATGGTTGCATTCCATATGAAGGTAAAGTGCATTTCCCAGCTGGTATTAACAGCCAAGCTCAAGGGGTGTTATGACTATTCTAGGATTAATACAGCAATGTCTTTTAAACAGTCTGTATTGAAGCAGGAATCTTTAGTCATTCCCATGGGAGGGTTTGTTTTGGTAGTTTTTAATGCAGAGCTGCAAAACAGAACCACGTGAACGGTTAACATGTATTAATCAACACTGACCTTGAAACATTTTTTAGAGATGAATAACAAAGTTTCTTAACTATCAAAACCCAGCAGGGTCACTTTCTTCTAAAAGAAGAAACAAGCAGCATCAAAGAAGTTGCTGTGGGATTGCATTAGCTAAACTGACACAAGTCTTGTTAAACTGACATTGAAGATGTTGCATCTGAAAAGGTTAGTAAAACTGTGCATCTAGATAACTGGATGAAAATTAAGCATGGATGTATTTTTAGGACTTATGTCTAATATATTTCTGTACAGTTTTATCGCCACAGTAAACAGAGTCATGTGTTTGCATCAGAAGTGTAACAATAGTTTAAATTATTTTAAATAATTTGGCTGTACACATACAATCTCCTTCTGCAGGTGCTTATTGATTTACAGTATCTTACATAAAAATATATTAAATCTCTTACCAGCTTTTGTTGGTATTAGTAAAAAAAATCTCCATATACAAACACATAATTTAAAGCTCTTCTGTAGATAGCAACTGTCAGACCTAAAGATATCAAAGTTAAAGGCACTGTAGATGAGGGCACCCTCCAGGCATATGCCCAGAAGCATATGGACAATTCTATTGACATACAGTCAAAAGAGACACCAAACCATGGTAGAATCGATGACCTTTGAGGGATGCATACAACCCATTGACCTTTTTCCCAAATTTTCTTCATAACTACAGGTCAAATAATTTTCACTGGTAACAATAAACTACTCCCTGTAGCTTTACACTAGTGAACATTTTGCAAATCATGATTGAATCCGTAAGTCGATCTCTCAGCTATGGTGGCTTGAGAAGGCATAAAAAGCAGAAAGTCCCCACTTTTCTATCCACCTGCCAGCTATATTTTGTCAAAGTAGTTAAGATTCTCATCTTTGAATATATAGAAAGATAATATCAATAGCATAAGAAAAGCCACTTTTTATGTGGCCATCACATCAAGTGTTTGTTTCTCCCCTTTTGTATTCTAGGACTGCAGTCTGACCAGTGGTACTTTTTATCTGTTGTGTATGGCAGCTGAATTGCAGCTGGGTGAAAAGTTACCTAAGGAAGTGAGAACAAAGGTGATTTTTCCAATGTTATACTAGTTCCTTATGATAAGGTGCCTCTATCCTTGCAGTTGCTATGCAACTCCCTTTTCAAATAAGGCTTCAGCCACTGTCAGCATTTTGCTTTTCTGATAGTTTTGAGATTTCAAGGGAAGAGTGACCTTTTGTACAGCACTGCTCATAAAGTGTTACCAAGCTACTGAGTTAAGCATGTTTTCCATTTACTGATATCTCTTGTGGCACTGAATGAGGATTAGATTGACAAACTGTGCTGACTCATGTGGTTTCATAGAGCAACCCAAGAGACTGGAAATATCTGAAAAAGCAGGCAACACCTTTTCTTCATACTAGTGAGACAGTAAATCAAGTTAATCATAAACAAAACCCAAACAAGTAGCAGAAAGCTCCTCAAGCTGGTATTTAGCCTTGCTGTGATGAACAGAAGTGCCTCTGACAGATAATTTTTTCTCGGGTAGTCATTTTACTGAGACATCCTTTGTCTGTGAGCAGGAATCTGTGGACCTTGAAGTCTTTAAAAAAATTACACTAATGTAGTAAATACATGCTTCCAGTTTCAGTGATTCCTGCATTTTTGGGGAGAACTGTGGGCCAGGACAAAGTAACTCCTACATTTAACAGGCTACTTTTTGTTTGTTTTCAAATTGATGCAAGGTATTGCTGCCCTTTATGACTGCATTCATTTTAGATATGAGCTGCCCTTTATGGCTGCATCAATGACTGCAATATGTGGATTAAATAAGTAGCCTGAAATGAGCTTTGCTCGTATTGCTACAGCTTTTTAGCTTTTAACTCTCCATGAGCCAAAGAGAAAATATCCCCAGCAAACATTTTTTTGTATTAAACTTGACTAAACTAGACTAAATGAGACTAAGACATTGTGGAAGGGGCTAACAGTGGGCCTGTTAGCTAAAGGAGCGAGAAGAAGCTGAGATGCAAGAAGAAGCTGATAAGCAGCTCTCTTCAAGGCTGTTACCAAGGAGACCAAGAGAAGAGAGGAGTTGAAGAAAGATAAGGAGGGAACTTTGCAGCTGGACAATAAAGTTAGCTGAAATTATTGTTACTTTTCCCTAATGGTGTTATGTTGAATTATTGTGGCCAATAGTTAGGGTAGAAGAAGTATAAACAATTACAAAGGGTATGAAAGGTCAGCCATTTCTGTAATAAAGAGTTGCCATCAGAAGACTGCTTAATATCTCTACTTTGTGTCGTGACCGCCTCAACAGTGACAAGACAGTACTTTCTTTTAGCTGCTGTAATCTACATTCTGTTCCCTCTAATATTCAGAGTGCAAACTCAATTAAGCAGGAAATCTTTGTGGCCTTTTTCATGTGCCAAGCTCCATGATGGCACTTTAAATCCAAAAGTGGATTGGTAACAGTTGCCTATAATTAAATGGGTTATGAATTGCCTTAGTTAATTTTGCACAAGCTCAAAGCAAGGCTGTAGTTATGGTACAAATGCTAAAGCAGAACTGGTTTTTATGTTCCAGTATCTACCAGGTACTATTGAAACTAAGAGCCCTCAGCAATGTGTTTATATATTTGATTAAGAGTAAGGTAAAGGAGAAGGCAATGAAATGAAGTAACTGATGAACACTTTTACAGCAGTGAAGAGGGGGATAGCATTTGCACCACTGACTCTCCACCTGGTTCATACCAACCTTCAGAATTTTCCAAATCTTTAGAGAATGCTATGATATCCAGTTCAGAAGGCAAATGTGAGATGCAATAAGGACTACTGTGCCCACAGCTAGACTGTAAAGAAATGCCTCTACATAGCCCTTCAGCAATTTTTATTAAAGGAAGTAATGGGTGTTTGGTGGTTTTGGAAATATTGCTTTCATTTCAACAGCATTTCTTATGTCCAACTTAAAATGAGAGAAAATTAAATTTATTCTACTTTGTGCACTTCTGTTCCTCTCTTTGTACATGACCAACTTTAAATTTATATATTGTTGTTTATTGATTAATGTTCATACAACCTGTTACATTCTTTTAACAACTTTTTTCTTGTTGGTTCCTAGTTTCTGTTAGAGTTTGATTTGAAAATGCCAGCAATATCAACTGCAGTTTTACAAAGATCAAAACCCACAGCATGTCTGAAATATTTTTATTAATGCTGAAAGTTACTGTGGTAGGGGTGACTGAGAAGTGTTGAATTATTTTCTTGAGAGAGACTTAAACTTTGGCATAATTTGGACACTCTCCCAGTAATGAAAAATCAGTGATGTGTGAAATGAAGATCTTGGAATCTTAGGGACACTGGCATTTTTTGAAAGAAAAGCAAAATATATAACATGGGAAAAGCTGAAGATCATAAATTTCAATTGCAAGTTATTACAATTCCATGCGAAAAACAAGAGAGGTATCAGACATTTTCTTCTTATAATCTTCATCAAATTTCTCATTCTGTGCCACAGTAAAATGATTCTTCCAGTCTGCAACTATCCCTAAGAAACGGCAAAGCAAAAAAAAAGAGAAAATATTGATTTACCAGTAATTCCTGAAGCTCATTATCCACAACTTATTGAATACTTGTACTTCAATGCTTATTTCAAAACAGAATGACAACCAGACAGATTTGATGTCAGTAGCAAACTTCAGTACCTTTTCTCATGAATGGGGAAATGGAATGATCCATTATTCCTTGAAAGTCTTTAGTGTAGTTTGCCATGGGGTTTTCCTTCATTACCTCAAATGAGGTATTGTGGACTATTTTGTTTAGAACCTCCTGACTCAGATCCTTCTCCAGGAACTTTGCAATCTTCTGAATTTCTCGCTTTGGATTCTGCAGAGACAATTACATGGGATAAGACACAGAGCTAGGAAAAGCAAAGAAATCAAACATCGTGTGAGAGCTACAATTCTCACACAGAGAAGATCGGGTTATTGTATAGTTTGCTGATATTGGAATTATAATATAAAAGTAGTGTTTGTAGTTAGTCTCTTCTAGACTTACAGATTTCAGAGCACTGTAAACATATGTTCAGCTTTTTACCTCCTTCATATCTTCATAGAAGAGATAGAGTATACGGTGCTTATCTTTTGCCTTCCACCATCCTTTTACGTGGTCATACCAGGAACCCCAAAGGACTGAAAAAGAAGTAACAGCAGCAGCAGCTATAAATGCTGACTGTGTCTTTAACACATGTGGCACTCAAGTTTGCCTCTTAACCAGTGCCTGTGAATTTCCAAGCTGGTTTTGAATCAGTATGGCTGTGATAATAAGCACTGCTGTGCTCTGTGCTTATTACAGCATTTTTGCTATTAATCCCTCAGGTTTATGGATGCTTAGAAGAGAATTCATGTGTAACTTTAGAGGGCAACAAATGCAGATGCATTATAGTCAATGGAAACACACATTTCCAGTATTCATTTAATCATCTGGACAAGGCTTGTCTTAGTTGGCCCTACTTTGAGCAGGGCAGGGGTTTGGAATGTATGGACAACAAAAATCCATTCCAGCTTGCATTATTCTATGATTACACCTGGTTTTAATATTTCTATGCTATCAGAAATGCCTGCTTCTCTCAAGCAAGTGTCAAAATGATTAGCTAAGACAGAAGTAAATATGTTCTATATGTCTGCATTGGGACAGATAGCTCCCAAACTGAGCTGGTCAAACACAAGGCATAAGGTCTCCTTTGGACATGTGACTCTCCTGCTGGTGCAGACAGTGGTATCTCTAGGCCTACATAGTGGCAAAAATATTAATGACCTGAGGAAGCTTTAATGACTCGAACTGTAAACTGCCATCCACTTGACCAGGTTTGGTTTCTTGGATATCCTGTGATATCAGCACCTCTTTTAGAAAGGGAAGAATCAGCTTCTGGGGGTGCCTGCCCTTAGTTAAATAACTGTCTTTGTTCAGATGCTTGATTTACTTTAATTTAGCTACAAAGACTCCCTTATCTCAAATTCAGACTGCACATTTCTAGCAAAATTAACTCTCCACTTCTTTTTTAAATTTCAAATTTTATCAGGTTAGAGTAAAACCAGTTAAATCATTGTTCCTTTTCAAATGGCTTATTTTAATCTCAGAGAGAAGAGATGAAGCCTGAAAATAGTCATATGTGTTTCTGAATTATACCAGAATAAAGAGTAGTGTTTTTATTTTTTCCCACAATGGGAGCATAAAGATAGATTTAATCCTTTAGGTAATAAGAAAAACCTGTGAATGAAGGAAAATTATAACTGAAACACCTTCAGCAGATATCCTTCCACAGTGTCTGCACAGGATTTCAAACCATAACTGAAATTAAAAAATCCATGTCATGCATTCTTAAAATGATCAAAATCTCTTATACAGCTGATTGCAGTTAATCACCTTTTCCAGTCATGAATTTCTGCACAAACTCCTCCCAAGTTCCTGGATCAGGTAATCCTTTATTCATTCTGTGGAAATGGTAGTATGACACCAGGTTGTCTTTTGCATTTCTTGCCACATAGATTATCTTTATCAATATGAAAACAGAGAGAGGAAGAAATTAACTTGCACATACAAATATAGATATTGAGCATCTTCTGGAGTTTTCTCTTAGAGCCTGCTAGTAGAGATTTAAGAAGTTTTGCTTTGAAGCTGCCATTTTCTAAAATCCAGCTCAGGTAACTTAGTTGTGACTTTAGATTTCCACAGACTTTGCACATTAAAGGAAAAATATTTTTAAAGACCTTTTGATTTCCCAGAGATTCTGGAAAACATATTCTTACCTGGTTTATGTCACTTTCTTTGTCTGTGAGGTAGAATAGGGCTCTTCAGCCTTACCTTACAGTTTTGTTCCAAGAAGGACGGAGGCAGCAGCTGTACGGGCAGATGAGTTTTCATTGTTCGTGGAGATGGCATGGCTTCAGCTAACTCCAGACCTGTGGGATGTTTAATTATGAAAAGCTGTTCTATAAATTGCACTAGCACTTCTTTCCTATGCTCACACATGTGATTGTGACTGTGACTTTCCAGCAGTTCACCTTGCATTGATCATTCATCTCCAAAGCATTTACTAGCAGGGTGACATATACAACATTACATAAGCATCTTCAATGTTTCTAGAGAAAATTTGACCTGTGTATTCGAGTAGAAAAGATTTATATCTTTTTGCTTTCTTGGGCCCATACCTTATTTCCAAGGGATAATGATAAATACCAATTTCTATTTATCCAACCAAATTTTTCCTCTGCAATATTTAGTGGTCTCCTTCCACCTTACAGGTATGAAATTTTAGTTACTTTCTAAGATACAAGAATATGATGGCTGACTAGACTTTGTGGATAGCACATAAAGAGAAACTAGGAGAATGACAGTGGATCTTCAGTAGCTATGGATATATTGCACTACTTGGGAATATCTGGTGATATTTGGAGATGTGTTATCTCCTCCCCTTTCCCTTTTAAACATCTATCATGACCTCCATAATTTTTTCCCTGTCATCATCTATCATCCTCTGTCATCTATCATTTTTTTCTCTCTCTGTGTCAACACAGTCTAGTTTAAAACAGAAAAATTAGCACTTCTGCAGAACTAGTCAAGATTTTTAGCTTCAGATGCAAGAGTCTGACTTAACAATTTGTGTGAAAATGGAGCCCTTGCTGAGGGAGACTTTTGTAAGAAACTGCAAGTCAGTGAAGCCTGCTGGTTGCCCAAATGTTCCATAGCTTGTTTAGGTGACTAGACCCTAGAGCTGAGCAGCAGTTCCTTGAAAGAGTAGCAAAACCACTGAAAACCTTATGCACCTTTTGGAAACAAGTCCATGACATACGTTTCTCTTCCCTACAGCCTGTAATCACAGAATGGCATTCAATTGCCCCCATGCTGCCATTTTATACATATCTGCTGCTGGTTTAGATACTGTGTAGTATCAAACACAGCTTCAGATACCACCCCAAAACATCATGGTCTTGAGTAACACCTGAAGCAATCCTTTCTGCCAGCCTTGCAGCACCCTGAGTAGCACTAAATATTTACATCAAAGCACCCGAACTGGTACTTAATACCCAAAATGGTGCTTAGCTCAAGAACAAAGGTAGTGGGACCTTTTCCATAAAACTTGTGACATCAGCACTATGTGCTTGTTTTGTTTCATTTTGTTTAAAATACAAATAATATTCACCTGAGTAACGTGCAGACGGAGGCTCTGCCAAATACCACTCGAGGAAAGGTTGGCGTTTGTAAGTAGTCTCACGTTTACACTTCTCAGTATCTCCATTTTGTTGAACCATATCCACTATCTCCTGCGTCCATGTGGTACCTGAAAATGTCAAGTGTTTAGATGTTTCCCTCCAGGATAGCCAAGAGTTTCTTCTACGAGGGAACTGAAAGCCAGAAGGATGGACTCTGTGTTAATGGGGGAAAGAATAGCATAGAAAATAATAGACAAAATGGAAAAAGAGTATAATACAGGCAAAATGCCTAATTAAGCAATAAAGGTAATTCTCAAAGCTCAGTTCAGGAATTCTATTTTAGACAGACTTCTTCTTGCCTAAAGAAATAAGTCCCCACACCAGTACTGAAAAAAACCACTGGGATAAACTCACTATTGTTGGGAGAATATTATTTACAGAGGAATAAAACTCCCTCCTTTAATCCCTCACAAAAATTCAGGTATTTCAATTTTGTTTTCACACTGAATTTGAGTAAAAAAATGCAATACTTTAACTTCAAGTGAGTTAAAATTTCACTCACAGTTTGAAATTATAAAAAAGTGGCAGTATTTGCAAAGTTTCCATTTGAAATACATTAATGAAGGTCTGTACAACATTTCATCTGCCTGAGTGACTGCAACATTTGTAAGAGTTACAGTATAGTGTATCTCATGTGTCTCTTTTCTTTTATAGCTGTCATCTCTGTGTCAACCACATCTCCTCTGAGGTACTGTGGCAGGTCAGCTAGAGAACAGGCTAAGGGATAAATTGGAAAGCAATTTAGGCAGGAGATTCAGCCTTTCTTAAGATGCTTATGTTGTGCATCTTATACAGATATGACATAATGTCAGATGGAATCCTAACTTCATTTATTTTCAGTTCAGTGGCTGGAAGGTTTTAATCCCAGCTGGATAAAATAATGTGGTTTTGCCTTTAGTATACAGGTAGTAAATCAAAAGCTTTCAGGTTTTACAAAACCAGTGGGGTTTTTTTGTTAAAAACATTTTTCCCCTACTCACAAAAAAAAAAAAAAAAAGCCTTAAAAATTGTTGCTAATTCAAATAATTATTTTTTATGATGATCAAACTCTCCCATATCTTTTCCTGAATCTCCAAAACTTCACATGCTTTTATTCATATAGAATTAATATTGATGCTTGTTATTCATTGTTTTCTTGTGTAGTGAGTATAAAGGGTTTGATGAAGAGAACAAATATTGTCCAGTGACTGAGTACAATGTCAAATAGCTAATATTAATGGTGGTATTTGATTTTGTTGGCCAAAATTATTAAATTAATTTGGTTATTTTAAAGAATTAATCAATTTTCATAAATCACTACTAGTTTACACAAATCATTCCCCAAATACATAATATATTTCATAGTCATACAGTTAGTTTCTATTATTTCTTAGTAATGGTCACTTTTTTCTAGGCATTGTTAAATCACTACATATTGGTGGAAAACTCCTATTGTTACCACTAATATAAATGTAGATAATCTCAATTAAAGGTAAAATTTAGATCATTAGATTGGTCATTAGATTTTGGCCATTTGTACTTAAGTAGTAACAGATAGTTGTTGCATCTGCCAAAGAAGACAGGAGTTACTAGTCACAGCTGGCACAGCTTCATGTGTTTAAAATATGTCTTGTTTGGAGTTAAACAAATATCAGTCACAATAGAAAAAACATATATCCCAATCCCAACAATAATCACTATGCCAAACTTTTCTATTCTGTTTCCTACCCACACCAACCTGCTTTTGCATAGGTTGCGATGAGCACATCATCAGGCCTGGCTTTGAACTTGCACACTTGGTCCCAAATGCTGGCAATTGGTTGTGTGAGGGGAACACCATCCACTTCAAATAACTCAGGTTGAATCATTTTCTCTTCCAGACTCAAATCTTTCATTTTATCCATGGCAAATGAGAACTGTGTGAAGAAAGGCTTAGAATTAACATGGCTGCTCTGAAAAAAAATCTGAATTTACTCATTTTGAGGTCTCTCTTATTGACCAAATTCTATGTCCTCTTATTTCTTTGGCCATGATTTGGCCTATCTGGATCCATATAAAGACTCCTTAAAGCAGGATCTCATTTTCAGAAATACATGGTGTATTGCTCGTGGTAGTTTTCTGCATCTCTAAAAAGCACTCTGTTTACTCAGATACAAGAAAAGAAGAAAGTCATTATTCTTATATCAAACACATTTATGTAAAATTCTGATGGTCGGTATGAGGACTTCTAAAGGCAAAAAAAAAGTAATCAGAGGTGTGATTCAAAAGAAGGCAGAGAATAACAGCAGGTAATGAAATCAGCATACAGGACCTAACCCTTCCCCTGTGAAGAAAATAAACAGAAACGCCTGCCAACACCCTTTGTGCCTTATACTTACAAAAATACTTGCAGACCTTTTCTGTGTTTAGTTCCTGGATCTTAGCACTCTTGGAACTCTTTGCTGTATTTTGAAATTTGTTACCTGTAAATAACCTGAACTAGATTGATCATTAACTAAAGGTTGTTAGACTTTAATTATGTGAATCAATCTGTTTTACAATAACTTGTTATTAATTTCTGAATTTTTCCCAGGGAGATTTTTTAAGCATAATTTTCAGAGCTCCAGAGTCTGGTCAGAAGAAAGCTGTGCTTAAGGGGAGGCTATAGAAATAATCTCAACTAAAAATATCATCCAGAAAAAAAAGACATTTCAATCCCAACAGCAAACATTGCTAGACTATTTTCTTTAGTTTTCTTGTTTACTCACAGCAATTTCATACAGATTCAGCCGGGCAGAGTGAGATGTTGGTTTGGTGGCTGGGCACTCAGCAAATTTAAAAAAAATGAAGGAAAAAGAAACTTGCCAGAGAATTTTTCCTGCTAAAATATCTTCAGTCCTTGGCTGTATTGGTAACTATGCAGGAAGTTAAATCTTCAGGCACAAGTAGGTTGAAAACTTGTGTGGGTGGAGATTCCATTCTTCCTATCAGTACGAGGAGAGTAAAGGAGGAAGTGCAGCAGCAGCCAACAGAGGAGCAGTTTTTCTGGTATGATTTGTGAAATCCTTTCAAATCCTGTGAAAGAAAAACACTTGGAATTCTTATGTAAAGTGTGATTCTTTACTGAAAACAACATAAAATGTCAGTCAATAGCTCCAGCAAGATTATTAAATTGTCTCTCTCATTGTCTTGGAATAATTAATTTTCTTCCTAATATCTAATCTAAATTGCAAAGATCCCGTGTGTGCAGGCAAAGGTAAAAACATCTCAAAAATTTTATTCTCTATTTCCCATCAGCAGGTGATCCAGCCACCTCCCAGGAAGCAGGGCTTCAGCCCACCGTTGGTTGCTGTAAGCCTACTGCTGTAAGCCTACTGCACTTATACTTACTAGCACTATGGGGGTGCTGTGGGGAAAATTAACTCCATCTTGTGGATGGGGCATCCCCGATTTCTCTGGGCAGCATTTT
Source organism: Anomalospiza imberbis (assembly GCF_031753505.1). Classification (NCBI taxonomy): domain Eukaryota; kingdom Metazoa; phylum Chordata; class Aves; order Passeriformes; family Viduidae; genus Anomalospiza; species Anomalospiza imberbis. Next base: position 27,601,417 of record NC_089682.1, read on the forward strand.
CCACTGTCTCACTACCCTCACAGTTAAGAATTTCTTCCTAACAACTAATCTAAACCTACTTTCTTCCAATTTGAAGCCCCCTTGTCCTGTCACTCTATGCCCTTTTCAAAAGTCTCCATCTTTCTTGTAGATTCCCTTCAGGTACTGCATGGCTACAGTTGGGTCACCCTGAAGCTTTCTCTTCTCCAGGCAGAGCAATTCCAATTTCCTTATAGGAGAGGTGCTCCATCCCTCTGATTGTCTTGATGGCCTCCTCTGGACTTGCTCCATCAGGTTGATGGCCTTCCTGTGCTGGGGACCCCAGAGCTGGATGCAGCACTCCTGGCAGGCTCTCACCAGTGCACACTAGAGGGGCAGAATCACCTCCCAGAATCTACTTCCCAGCCTCCTCTGCAGCCCAGGACACATTTGGCTTTCTGGGCTGCAAGTGCACATTGTTGGGTCATGTCCAGGCTCTCATCCATCAGCAGCCCCCAAGTCCTTCTCCCCAGAGCTACTCTCCATCTGTTCATCCCCCATCCAGCCTGTATTGATACTGGGAGATGCCCTGACCCAAGGGTGGCACCTTGTGCTTGGTCTTGTTAAATCTCATGAGATTCCCACAGGCCCACTTCTCAAGGCTGTACAGATCCCACTGAATGGCATCCTTTCCTTCAGATGTGTCAACAGCACCACTCAGCTTTGTGTCATCTACGAAGTTGCACTCAATGCTTTGTCATTAATGAAGATATTAAATAACCCTGGTCTCAGTATGGACTCCTCAGGGACTTTACTTGTCACTGATGTCCATTAGGACTCTGAGCCATTGACCACTATACTCTGGATGCTACTGTCGAACCACTTTCTTATCCATCTAACAGTTCACCCATCAATCCAACTCTCTCCAATTTACAGACAAGGATTTTGGGGGGCACTGTGTTAAAACTTACATTTACATAAATCCATATAAATTACATCAGTAACCTTTCCCTTCTCCACTGGTATGGTTACTCTGTCATAGAAGGCCACCATGTTGATATGGCAGGGCTTGCCCTTGGTGAAGTCATACTGGCTCTCCCTAATCACCTCCCTGTCCTCCACGTGCCTGAGCACAGCGTCAACACAGGTTGGTAGTTCCCAGGGTTCTCCTTTCTACACTTTTTAAAGACAAGTACAATTTTGTCCTTTTCCCAGTCACCTGACTGCCATGGAGAGTGGCTTGGCAACTGCATCAGCCAATTCTGTTAGGATTCTGGGATGTATCTCTTTGGGTCCCATGGACTTTAGCTTCAGGTTCCTAAGATAGTCATGAACCTGATTTTTCCTTACAGTGGGAGGGACTTTGTTCCCTCAGTTCTGATCCTGCTGTCCCTCAGCTCAAGAGATGTGGGAAGAGAGGTTGCCATTGGAGACAGGCAAAAAAGTCTTTGAGCACCTCAGCTTTCTCCTCCTCCATTGTTACCAGTTTTCCATCATTGTTTATTGTTGGGAGTTTACCTTCTTTAACCTACCTTTTCTGGTTAACATACCTATAGAAGCCCTTCTTGTTATTCTTTGTGTTGTTTGCCATGTTCAGTTCCAGCTTTACCTTGGCCTTCCTCACCCCATCCCCATACAACCAGACTATCTGAATAATTTCGGGTTATCTGTTCTTTTCTCCACTATCTGTGGACTTGCTTCTTTCCCTTTAGTCTGATCAGCAGTTTCCTACTCATTCTTGCTGGTCTCTTGCCTTCTCTGTTTGATTTCTTGCTCCTGGGGATCGATACCTCTTGCTTTCTATGGAAACCTTCCTTAAAGATCTGCTAGTTCTGTTCTGCTCCTTTGTCCCTGAAGGCAGTATCCCAGGGGATCATATTGACTATTTCCTTGAAGAGCTGGAAGTTTGCTTTCATAGAGTTCAGGGCCTAAATTTACTCCTCACCTGATTCATATTCCTCAGGATGCAAATTCTACCAATGCATGACCACCTCAGCCCAGGTGCTTCTGATCTTGATGTCCCTGATTATCTCGCTTATGTTGCTGACCACTAGATGCAGTGTCACATCCCCTCTGGTAGGGTTGTCTATTCCCTGGCTTGAAGCACTCAAGTGTTGAAGCAGCCAGACAGAAATCCACTCACCTGGGTTGTGGCTGTCATCTTTTAGCACGTCTCAAAGTTCTGATGGGGCCAGAGACTGTATTGCTTCCTCTTTCTTTTTGAATTCTCTCACTCCTTCCTCCAATTTCTTTGTTGAAAAACAACTTCTTGGTAAAACCCTTTGTCTTTTTCCTGCCCGCTTTCTAATTGATGATATGGATCCATTATTCTCCTTGTCAACTTTTTCACAATTACTGTCATTGTTTGGATCCCTATCTCAACCATGTGCCCTCCAACACATTTTGTGTCCTTGCCTCAACTACAGACCTCTGACAGTATTGAACTGTGGCTCACTGGGCACAGGCCAGGCTCCAGTACAGTGCTAGAGGCTGCTGATTTTCAGTCTGCAAGAGTGGTTTGTCTGTTCAGGTCTAAAGTCTCGGGTTATGAGAGGAGGTAACTATCCTGGGAATCTGCCCAAATCCTTCCACACACCCTGCCATCCAGGGACGATCACATCAAGGCACATTACAGTTTTGCCTCATGCAAAATTTGTCTTCTCTGATACCAGGATGACACTAGATTCCACAAGCTCCATAATATGCTAACAATGTTAATTATTACTATGAAAGCTCATGTGAGGGTAAACAAGGACCTTGTGAGCCTGACTAATAAACCATCCACATCAGTCCCAGATAGGAGAGATGTATTCCCTCATCATCTCCACAAGGCAGATACAGCACAGCAAGGCCAGCAATTCCAGGGCAAAACACAGAGATATTATTTGTATTAGCATGTTCACAAAATAAAGAGAGAAGCAGCACAGCCAACAAGCTGTGACCTGCGCAGGAGCTTGCCACGTAATACCTGCTATAGCTACAGCACACTTAGTACAAAACTGCTGTTATCTTGAGTCCCATGTTGGGTGCCAAAAATGACTGTGGTGAGTTGACTTTGGATACCAGCTGCCCACCAAATTCCTCTATCACTCCCCCACTCAGCAGGACAGTGGGGAAGAAAATTAGAGGGAAAAATACCTTCTGTGTTGAGATAATGCAGTTTGCTAAAGTAAAAGCAAGGGTCATGTAAATGAAAACCAAAATATTTTATTCTCTTACTTCCCATCAGCAGGTGTTTTACAGCACTTCCTGGGAATCAGGATGTCAGGACACACAATGGTTGCTCCAAAAGGCAAGCACTATATATTAGGAATGCCCTCTCTTCCTCCTCCTTTCTCTTAGCTTTTACTGCTGAATAGACATCATATGTTATGGAATATTCCTTTAGTCTTTGGTCAACCACTTGATCTTTTTATGACTCTTACACCAGGTTTTTCTTCTGAAGGCTGACAACACCAGAATGAATATTTAAAACACAACAAGCAGAGAATATATGGGTAAGGTACAATATTTTTCTTTTTGCTTTAGAGTTCTCTCATGGGAAGATTTGCCATTTTCCTCTCTGTATTAAGCCTGAGCTGGTTCTGCTTGTTCTTCTCATACCTGGCAGATCATTTACTGGTTTGTAACATTGCTCACCACTCTCAGTTATGCAATCATCCTGATTATGCAGTAATCCCCAAAGCATATCATTTGTGTGTATGACAAAGATAACCCAAGACTGCTTATTGAGTGTCTCTTTTCTATTGCAGCTGTGAATCTGAGTAGCCCTTGAACAATGCACTGTGCCAGATAAGCTGCAGTGAGATAAAAAGTCACTGCCTGTAGCTTTAAAACTGCTTTTGAAATAGGCAATGAATGATGAATTTTTTCGGTTCTGAAACAGGGAGATGAGGGTGGAACAGGCTGTTCCAGGAACTGGGTTTCTTGTCTAGAGTAATGATTTACAGGACCACTCTAAAAAAAAGACCAGGCAGTCTCTACAGAGAGCTTCCTCCAGGTTTCCATTCACCTTTTCCTGAGTGCAAACTGGTGGCAGGTGTTTCCTCATCCAAAACACACTGTTCTTATTTTATTTTATTATTGAATTTGATTTTATTTTTGATTGGCTGTGTTGTCTTTTATTTCCATAGTATCAGACTTCAAGTGGGATGAAGGCTACAAATCCTACATCAGTATCAAGCATTATGATTTGGTTTTAAGTCTGATTAACTTCATATTTTGCCTAAATTTAATTATCTATATAATATAGGGTACTATTTCTTATAAATTAAAATTTATATGTGATACATTTGAGTGAAAGAATCTATTTCTGTGTTATGCTTCATGTATGTATTACATTTCTCTTAAACTCAGGTCTCCCTCTGCTGGACAAAACACAATCTCTTTATTCTAAAAGATATTTTGAGTTTAAAATTACATTTGATAGCCGTTGCTATCCTTAGATACCAACCTGTATTCCCCATTCAGAAAAATGCATACTTTGGAGAAATGAAAGAACACTCTGGACAGACCAAGGTGTCACTTTGAGGCTCCTTGAATTTTAAAACTGCATTCATCTCTTGGTGACTGAATTAAGCTTGATCTGACTGTAAGTAAGTGAGCAACCTTAAGCAACACAAACTTTTGGTACTGTGGATTGGAATACATTTAGACTCAATCACAAATACATCCTGCCATAGGCTCCTGGCTACTTCCATATGCTGTGGAGAACAATCCTGCAGGTGTCCATAAAATACAAACACTACCACCAATCTTGTGATGGGTATTTATTATTGGGTTCCAGCCAGACACAGGTGAAATAATCATCACAGATATATTTATGCAGCAGCAAACTAAGTACTAAAGGATATTTTAAGTGTAACTATGGAATGAATAGTCCTAAGGCTTTAATTAAGAAACACATTTAAACACGATGCCTAAGTGCTATCCCTATCAGTAAAGCATTTATGTTCCATTGCCATCACACTCCTGAAATTTCTTGGTTTTAAGTATTCTCTCTCCAGTAGAGTTTCCTCCCAGGAGAAGTGTTGGAGCCTACAGTGTGTATAAAACTGAGCAGCTCCACATGTGTTTGGATTGCAGTAATATTATTATAAAATCTTGTTAATGTGGGCATGCATAGTCAAGTGATAAAATATAATTGGAATCCTGCAGCTTTTTAAAGTACTTTCCCAATAAAATATACAGATAAAGTGCTTTGTGGCTTTCTGACCCCTAACCATAACCCTAGGCGGAACAGGAAAAGCTGCATTTTTCTGAGGTGCCAAGCACATGAGTGTAGCCAGTAAGAAAGCTGTGGAAAAAGCAATGTTGTGGCAATGCTCTCTGCAGCTGCAAAAGGCCTGAGTTTCTGAAGTTAGTCAAGCTAGATCCAGACTCAACTATGGCTATCAATAAAATGGATTTTGAACTGCACATATTCAGTAACCTCACCTACAAGTTGATAGATGAGGAATAGTAACCTATATAAAAGCAAATGTGTACCTAGAAATAACCAAAATTCTTTGTTGTCCAACTGAATGCTGAACAGAAGGTCTGAAAAAAAATTCTGTACAAACAGTATCATTTCTGAAGTGTGTGCTAGAGTTCTGTTTCCATAAAAATGTAGAGTAATATATATATGAATTTAATGAGAGAAGAGCTTGTTTGGAATACTAGCTTGGTGGGGGATTAAAAACTATTGTAATGTTTAAGGGTTTAAAAAATCTTACAGGGATGTGAAAATTCTGCAATAAACAAGACACCTTTTCAATTCTGCTTAATGGCATTTCTCATAGAGAGCAATCCTCTTGTCCAGAGAGTGTAAAGGAGGTATGTGAGGTTCTGGCTTCCTGAGCACTTTGTGTCATACTTTCTGTTCCTGTAGGTCCAGCCTTGTTCCTTGGGATGCTGAGGTACATGGTTGCACATGTCATCTGCAAGAAAGAAAGAGAAGACCCAGCTGTCAGTTTTTCCCAACAAGAAAAGTAGAGTTTGAATTCAAAACAGATATGAAGCAAGAATACTATAGGAATAACAACAACAACAAAAAAAGACCAGTCATGTATTTGTGCTTTGATGTAAACTTATGAATGACAAAAGTGTGACAGGATGGTTTCTGAGGTATTAGAAAGTTCTTAACTTTTAACAGTGTTCATTCTTCATTCTTCTAGTTGTCTTGAAAAATATCTCCTAGAAAGTCACTACTGATGATTAAATCTCAGTTCAAATCTTTTAAATGTACCTTCAGTACAAATTCAATAAAATATGGCCTCTATTTTTTTATAAATGTGGATAGGTGTCTTTCCTTAGATTGCTTATGTCTGACCTAAAACTCTTCTGTTGAATTTACTGAGAGTTCATAAACTCTATGCTGTTTGCAGCTTTCCAAATGGAAAAAAATCAGCAACATATTAATAATCCATTTTCATGAGATTTTTCTTTTTCAACTAAAATGATGTCAGACATGTGGATTCCTAATTAAATTAAAGAACAGAAGACTGCAAATTAACAGAAAATATCTTACAAAGCAATGTTCGTATAACAACTATGGCTGAATTTCAAGGGTTGGGTAATTATGACCATTAATAGACATTTCATTTTAGATGCTGAGAAAAATTCCTCCTGTCACAAGAAATTACAGTCCTAATACCAGATGAACACACTTGATATTTCTGTGCTTAAAAGACAGCTATTTTTCAGCATATTTTAAAATATGCTGTTCATCTTTAAAGTCATTAAACTACTATCATACTTTTGTACTGTATGTAAGGACAGTTTCTAATGCTATCCAGTATAAGAATAATTTATTTTTGTTTACTTTAATGAAGATGTTTCTTCTAAAGAACAACCAAGACAGAGAGACCTACATAAAAGAGATGTGTGAATTATTTAAGGCTATTATACCAAATTAGGGATTTTTAATGTCAAAGAAATATTTGAATGCTTTGATTGCATTCATCTTGGTCTTTTTTGTATTCATTGAATATGGAAGCTGTCAAAAGTGTTGAAAGTCTGACAGATTTTTTGAGCTAAGCATTTTCTTTTTTGACAGAACAGTTGGGTTTCTGAGTCCTGCATTCTTGCTTCACTGAGCAAGGATGCTGTTATGTTTGGCTTAGTTCATTTTGAAGTCTCCAATGGTCATAACCCATAAACCAGAGTGACACAGGGCCATCAATCAACATGCAAAGACCCTGTCTAAGCTTTAAATTCTTGAAGTTATCTTTGCACATGATGTTCAGAGTTCAATTTGTGGAATATCAATCATTTTTATCATGTGATTGTGAAGCTCTGAGATTGGAGTTCCTGCTCACTTCTCCATATTCTGAACATTTAACTGCTCTGTGACCTACCTGACAGCACTGTTTCTTCAGGCATGGTGTTTTCACATGTAAGAAAGCCTCTAAATATTTTTTAGTTATACCTTAATTGACATGGCATTCAGCCAATGAACCATGATTTTTGGTGGCTAAATATGAAGGTGTTTTTCTTCAGGCTGATCATTCATTTTATTCTTTCTGCTGTAACACTAGCTTAATAGTTACAAGATAAATACTGACATATATGCCAAATTTAAACATTGGCAAATTAAAATAGTGAAATAATCTGCTTACTTTGTACAACTATCTGTGCTTATTTCCAGGTTTTATGAAAGACTATGTATTTTTGCACCCTTTCCATAGCATCAGCCACACAGATTTTCTAAATTAATTGAGGGAAAACAGAGTCTCTCAGCTCAACTAAACTATTAAAAAAACCCATAACCTAAATAATACTGGTAATACTGTTCTCCATAAATTGCACCTGGATTTTGCCAACATGCTAAATTGTGATTTTGTCATACCAGGAGGTTTGTGACTTTTAGTGACCACTCAGTTTAGGGAATTCTGAAACCCATATTTTTCAATTTGACTGATTCAATCAATTTATTTAGAAATACCAAAACGACTTAAAAACACCCTCCCCATGACCTTCTTATTTTTTGATGAAATATAATAAACAAAGTTCAAAGGAAATTTAAGTTTGTGGCTGATTCAAAACACTCTGAAGTCCCATTATATTTTATTTCACTGATTATGGGAACTTCAGCATATGATTGAAGCCAAGCATTTGTGTAATTTTTTTGTTGTTTGGGGGGTCAAAAGTTTGAGAATATAGCTCCTTATTTTTTTTTTCTCAAAGAAGGTAAAATTTTTTTCTTTCTTGCATAGCTGGTGAGTTTTAATAAAACTTTTATTTTAAATAGCCTGCCAAACATAACCAGTAATTGCACCTTTCTATTAAAAAGTATTCATTTTTGCAAACCACAAAGACATACTTCTAGATAACTGCAGCTATGTCTTAAGCTTGTTTGTCATCACTTGAATGACTGACTTTTTATGCTTATTGTGCTTTCTTAGTCTGGTCTCTGGTGTAAACCTTGTAACAAACTGGAAAATTCTGAGATTAATTTACAGGAATTTCTTGTGATTCACTGAGAGTTGCAAAGCTGTGTGAAGATGGCAGCTGCTGCTTATTCCAGGGAGTTTTGTGGTTGGTGGTGAAGCTGTGGAGGGACTGTTCCTGGGGGTAGGGATGGGCTAATCTGGGGCCAAAATAGCATAAGGGTTATGTGAATTTAACTGCCTAAGCAATAGGGGTCTAATCCCCTTGGACACCCTAGTCTGATCCCCAGTTGCTTCTCTACAGGAGGGAAATCTCCTGTGGGTCATGCCTATCAGACATGGGCAAACATCTTGGAAATATGCTAAATTAGCATCTGACGTGCTTGAAGGACTCTGTGTATGTAACTCAGCAATCCCTTAGTGTGCAAAGACAGTGGATACATCCCAATGGGTGTAGGAAATGCAATTCTGTGTGATAGTTATAGATACAAAATGTAACAAACCTCCTCAATTGTCTAAAACTGCACAGAGCCAATTTCAAGGCTTAGCACCTGAAGCTGCTGTCCCAGAACAGCCAATTTAGAACAGATACCTGGATTCACTTGTCAGCTGGCAGCCAACATGCAGCAAATCTAACTCAGAAGGTAAGGTCAGGAAACACTCATATGAGAAGCCTTCTCACACTTGTCAGAAGTGTGAGCATTTCATAACACAAATGCAGAAGTAGGTCATAAATGAACATTTATTTTTTATGTTAATGCACACTCAAAATTTGAAGACAAGTGACCACCTCTATTTAAGCAACTGGTGTTGGCAAGGCTTCCACCAGCCTTTATTACAGTGATAAATACTTGAACTTTGTTATACAGCAGGATTGTGTAGTATATACTATTTTTTTCCTTTTCCAGCATGTAAAAGCCAACAGCACTACTTATAAACATTCCTAGTGTGTCTCTCAATCTCCGACATGTCAGAAGTGGGTTGGAGCACAATCATGAGGACTGTTGCAGAAAGAAGCATTCTGTCTAAATTAAATCCAAGGACTCCATCTCACCTGATGTCATCTACAGTGACCTGAGCACCCACCAGCTGCCTTGTCCTATTCCTCATATCTGCAAGAAGCTAACTCAGTTGTGGGCTGCTGAAGGGACTAGGATTCTGTAATTTATCACAGTTGGATATGTGATAGTAAATTCATAAGCAGATTGTCTTGCTCCATTTATGTTGTATTTTGATTGTAGTCTTATTTAAAATGCAGTGCTGAGGGAGTACAGAATTAACTAAAAGAGAATGAGAGAGAGAGAGAAAGAGATTCCTGGACCAGCAAATACAAGCCTGCGCTGAGACTGAATTACACTCATGGAGGAAGCCAGGTCTGCAGTAAGCCAGAAGCCTCCATGTGCCCTGGATCCCATCATCCATCCTGCTTCCATCCCAGAGCTGCACCAGCAAGGCTGCACCAGTGAGTGCTTCTCCTTGGTCCTTGCCTGTGCTCCCTAAGATCCGTTCAGACTGACTGTCCCTCAGAATGGATTGTTCAGGATTCTCTTGAGCCCAGGGATCTAAAAATGATCCTTAGTATCACAGTCCTCTGCCTTGGGAGTGGAGCAATGGAAAGCTAGTAGGGAGTTAACCAGGCATTGCGTTTAGCACAGAGCTTTGGGACATCAGTGACAAGATCACTTGTTTTAAAGACTTAATAACACATTTGATTCCCACCTGTAGATGTCTCCCAGTAATAATCCTATCAATTTGTGGCAGGCATAAAACTACTTGTCATTAAGTTCAGCATGAAGAGTGTAACTGTACAGTAGTGAGATTTTCCTTGTGTTAAAAAGTCTGTTTCAGCCATGTTGCACATTGCAAAAACGAATCTTACAAATAAATTAGAATTTATTTGTAAATTCCTTCTGCTCGAGACAATGCATTAATGCTAAGAGATACTGTCATGTGTAATTAATCTCAAAATATACTTGTTTACATGTATGTGTATAGTCATTTATGTGACTGTGTACATATGTGTGTGTATGTGGTGTATGACTGAAGGATGCCCTAGGACTCCCATCGTGCTTACATTCCAAACAAAGATATTCCTGCCAGTTCTGTGTTGTAGTTCAGAATGAGATAAAGTACAATATCATGCAATTTACATGTAAAATAAAAAATGAAAGGAATTATAAGCACTTTTTTTCCCCTCTAAATTCACCTGATTTCTTGGTATCCTGTCAAATGGACTTGGGTTTTCCTTTCTTGGTAAAAAATCCACTGTGCTTCAGCAACTAAATGATTAAAACCTGTGCAGTTTGCTTGAGGAACAAGCAGCAAAAATGTCCTTTGAGCAGTGCTCTGTGAATGCTCATATGTGTTCCAGTTAGTTGATGACTGTTCTCACTGCATGTTCACTTTCCTCACTGTAAAACCTAATTTCATATTACCTCCCATGTCAACTGGTCACTCATCCAGCTCTCTTATTGTCACTCAACAGTGGTGGCAAGCCACAGGAACAATCACATCCTCCAAGATTGAAATGAGATGTTTTTTGTTCCAATAAGAAGGACTGGCTGATCTCCAGAGCTTTCTGTCTCTATCTGCTTTTCTGCCAGAGCTTTCTCTTGCTCCTCCTCTGCTCTTAGATCAGTGCAGATGCCTTCATAATCATGGAGGTCCTTTCAATGCCTCATTATTTCATCATGAAATTCACTCTTTTTTATTTACGCCCCCCGGCTTTCATATTTAAATGCTCTTGAATCATGACATAGGACGCTGGGAGAACTGATATAGGAACTTGATAATGAGATGAAGACTTCTAATCCCCAAAACTGCAATGCTGCACCAGGCCCTGATGGATTTGGTACAGACAACAAGCACTGCTGTTTGACTCTGGCATGGCTGGGAATAGGTGTTTGTGGGCCTGCACACAGCCAGGACAGATATTAGATGTTTCTTATTTCTCTCAGTTTGTACAGCTTCCTGTGCCAGCTGTAGTCACTCAACAGGTCCTAAACCAACCAGCCTTCTCTCAGAAGTTTTTTTTCTTCCAGAGCAATAGGTCCCCTTTGAAGCATGAAGCTTATCCTAGAAGACTGCTCTGATGCTCTCTGTTGGATTAGGTGTTGAAGGGATCACCAGCACCTGAGGAAATCCCATCCTAGTGGGATTTAGGCAAATATGATGGCTAAAATGGCATACCAGGGATTTAAGCAACTTCCACCACTCTGAAGGAGCTGCCAGGCTCTTCAGAGACTCCCTGGCTGCCAACAGAGGCCATCACACTACACATGAGTGCTCAAAACCTTCCTGTAGATGTGGCAGTAAGCTGCAAGGCAAAATGATCACAGCTGGCCACTAATGATGTGTTTCACATTGTCTGGAGAACAGAGGGAAAGACCTAGGGACAGATTTGTGGTGGTGCTGAGCACACTCACAACTGATCAGGAACCGATTGCAAATATGCTTTAAGTACACATAAGACTATAAAAAGGCAGTTTTGGAAAAAAAAAAGATGTGGCATTGTAACTCCTTTGATGGAGTTATAATCCATAAATTAAGATAATACTTTTCGAGCATATTTCTATACTTTTGATACCCTTAACAAAATATTGCACAGAAGTCCTCAATTTTAGTACAAGTTGTTTGAAGAATTTATTTATTTAAAAATATAAGCAGGAAACTTTCTCTAGAAGTCCTTTATTTTTATTTTGAAAATTATTTCCTTATCAGCTTCTTTGTACAGTCCAAAAAGTGGCAAGGCAAACACCTTTTATATTTGCTACAGGTTCCATTGATAACTCAGGCTGGTCACCCAAGACTGATTAGCACAGCTTAAATTCTAGCTTTAGACACTCCCTGTGTCTGAGTTTCTTGAGTATAAAAGTAGAGCTGGTATACAGGTTGTTAAATTAGCATTATTTTAAAAGTCCAGCAAGAATTTGAGGTTATCCATTCTGCAAAGACTACAAATAATTTTAAAACATAAGACAAGAATTTTTGGATTCCTCAATACTAACTTGTTAATGACTTTAAATGCTCAATTGACAATTTGTTGTAGTTCAGGATGTGGAGTGATTTTGCAATATATACATTTTATTAATATAAGAATTAAAGTTTTACTTCACATACTCTTCCTCTTGCTTTTTTCCCCCCCATGCATGATTCTGAATCCAGAATATTTCTGGGTGATTCCTTGGTAAATAACAGAGAGATACTTTTTCTTTGGCAGGTAAGAGGCAGTTACTTTTAGAAGTATGTTTTTTTCTTTTTTTCCCCTGATCTCACTCCTTGCTCTACAGGACTTTGAGGACCTGCAATTATTTCTACCACCATAGGAGAAATCACTTAAGGTGAGATTTGCTAAAGTGCTTTACTGATTAAGCTTTTATTGTGCTGGAGAGTATCAATTAAAAAAATAGAAAAAGTCCCTTGTCTCCCTCCTGATTCAAAACATCTAAGGAAACTGAGCACCATACAGAGAAGTTAAACCTTTAGAAAACATTTTATGAGGCATTTTAATGAAATGTGAAGGGTACTTCAAAAATCCTTAGCTTTCATCAGCCCTTGTCTCGTCTATCAAAACATCCAAGTTAATTAAAAACGGGAACAAAACCCAAGAAAAACAAGGATCCGGCAGCAGGCTCCGGTAGATGGCGCTGCTCTGAATAATTTGAGCAGGATCCAGGGATGTCCGCAGGATGCTCCGGCCCCGCGCCTGGGCAGCGGCACGGGGAGGAGGCGCCTGCATTCTCCCGAGAGATTTTTGCTATATTTTCTTAAAGTAATCAAGAGTTTGTCGCTAGCGAGAAAAAATAATTGTAGCCACTGCCGTAATCGTGGTTTGCTGGCTGCTGCTTGTACCTGTTGCTTCACTTCATGGTAACTCTTCCCTCTGCCCGTTTTGGTTTTCAGCAGATTCAGCAGATTGGCGGCGGTGTCAGCGATAGGAGTTCCCTTCCTGATACCGTCTGAGCTGCTTTGAGAGACGGCGTCTCTGCTCTGAGAGACGGCGTCTCTGCTCTGAGAGACCGTGTCTCTGCTCTGAGAGACGGTGTCTCTGCTTTGAGAGACGGTGTCTCCGCTTTGAGAGACCGTGTCTCTGCTCTGAGAGACCGTGTCTCTGCTCTGAGAGACGGCGTCTCTGCTTTGAGAGACGGTGTCTCTGCTCTGAGAGACGGTGTCTCTGCTTTGAGAGACCGTGTCTCTGCTCTGAGAGACGGCGTCTCTGCTTTGAGAGACCGTGTCTCTGCTCTGAGAGACCGTGTCTCTGCTTTGAGAGACCGCGTCTCTGCTTTGAGAGACGGTGTCTCTGCTTTGAGACCGTGTCTCTGCTCTGAGAGACCGTGTCTCTGCTTTGAGAGACGGTGTCTCTGCTCTGAGAGACCGTGTCTCTGCTTTGAGAGACGGCGTCTCTGCTTTGAGAGACGGCGTCTCTGCTTTGAGAGACCGTGTGTCTGCTTTGAGACCGTGTCTCTGCTCTGAGAGACCGTGTGTCTGCTTTGAGAGACCGTGTGTCTGCTTTGAGAGACCGTGTGTCTGCTTTGAGAGACCGTGTCTCTGCTTTGAGACCGTGTCTCTGCTCTGAGAGACCGTGTCTCTGCTTTGAGAGACCGTGTCTCTGCTTTGAGAGACCGTGTCTCTGCTTTGAGAGACGGTGTCTCTGCTTTGAGAGACCGTGTCTCTGCTTTGAGACCGTGTCTCTGCTTTGAGAGACGGCGTCTCTGCTTTGAGAGACGGCGTCTCTGCTTTGAGAGACCGTGTGTCTGCTTTGAGAGACCGTGTCTCTGCTTTGAGAGACGGCGTCTCTGCTCTGAGAGACCGTGTCTCTGCTTTGAGAGACGGCGTCTCTGCTCTGAGAGACCGTGTCTCTGCTCTGAGAGACGGTGTCTCTGCTTTGAGAGACCGTGTGTCTGCTTTGAGAGACGGTGTGTCTGCTTTGAGAGACCGTGTCTCTGCTTTGAGAGACCGTGTGTCTGCTTTGAGAGACCGTGTCTCTGCTCTGAGAGACCGTGTCTCTGCTTTGAGAGACCGTGTCTCTGCTTTGAGAGACGGTGTCTCCGCTTTGAGAGACCGTGTCTCTGCTTTGAGAGACCGTGTCTCTGCTCTGAGAGACCGTGTCTCTGCTTTGAGAGACCGTGTCTCTGCTCTGAGAGACCGTGTCTCTGCTTTGAGAGACGGTGTCTCCGCTTTGAGAGACCGTGTCTCTGCTTTGAGAGACCGTGTCTCTGCTTTGAGACCGTGTCTCTGCTTTGAGAGACCGTGTCTCTACTCTGAGAGACCGTGTCTCTGCTGAGGGGTGAGTCTGCCCTTGGATGTGCATGTGCCGCTGATTTGCTTCCATAAAGGGAAGCAGGGACCTAAATGCTTCCTCTGCAAAGGCCCTCAGGGACTGGAAAATTTAACTTTCAGGTATGTTAGTGCCTAGAAAAATACTTTGTCCTTGATTAGAAGCTCAAGCTTCTTTGAATGAGAGTACTTTTGGAATTAGACTGGACATGGTGTTCATGTTCAGGGTGAGCAGAGTTCCTTTCCTGTTTTTGTTTCCTGTTTTTATTGGTGAATTCCCTTCTCAAGTTTGGTGCTTAAATCACACCACTCTTTTCATGTTTATAAACAGGCATTTTTTGCATCACTTTTTGACTGGTGGCTTTGGCTATTACTCTGATTTCTGGGAGGGGACCTGTGAGTGCCCTCAGTACCTCTGAGCTGTAGGGGAAGTAGACATTTACATGAGGAACAGCTTTGATATGAACTGCTGGAGGCAGTACACAGCTTCCTTCCTAGGATTCTGTAATCTGAGGGACCTAACTTTTAGTTAATAACTAAACTTTTAGTTTAGTTATTACCAAGCAGATGAGAACTCTAAAAATAGCTCTCTTCCCTCTTGTTCCCCTGGGTATAACAAACCACAAACTTTCTGGATCCTTGTGCTGGAAGGACCTGAAATTTTTCTGCAAGTTGCCACAAATATCTGGGATGAACCCTCTCTATGGGGTAGATAATTCTCTTTAGTTTGAGAACAGCATGAAGAATTCTGGTCTTTGTTTCTTTTGGACCCAGTCCCCTTCAGCTGGGAAACAAGTGCTGTTTTAAAGTGTTTGGTTTTTTTTTTTTTCCTGCGGTAGTCATTGACCTGTTGACTAAAACTGGAGCTGACTGGTGTAATCACTAGCCTATTGCACAGATTTTTCTCACCAACACTTGAGCCAACATCTATTAAAACAAATTATATAAAATGGAATGAGTAGACTGGGAGGATCACAATCATACATCCTTGTTGAAATCTCCATTATGTGGTTGGAAAGGCAGGAAGAAATCTTCCCAGGATTTGGTGCTCCAAGAAAGTGGAAGGAGAATTTGTTTGGAGGTGAGGGTAGCCCCCTCCCTTGTAGGTTGATACATCCTTTCAGGAGAGAGCAAGACTGCTGGTGGCAGACTAGAGGTCAGCCCTACCCTTCTCCATCAAGCCCCTGTTGTGCAGTTCAAGGCAGCTCCCTGCTCAGCATGCAGGTTTTCATTGTTCCTAATTTTAGCCCTATGTAAGATCCAGCCCTCTTTGCTTCTGCAGGTCCCAGCCTTCATTGTATCCATTTTTTCCCCCTCCTTTCTTCTTGCCATTATCTGGTTTTGTTTTGGTTCTTGAATGGAAGACTTAGAAATCCCAGTTTCCCCATTTTCCCCCCCTTTTTGTCATCTTCCATCAGCAAACCCAAGGGGCAACTTGCTGGCAATGCGCTGTGCAAGTCAGCAGGCTCTTGAAGGAAACAGCATTATTTTTCTCCTGACTAGTTTGACTGCTAGGAAAAACAAATTGGAGTGGAACGTTTCTTTTATAGACACCCAAGGGCAAGACACTCTTGGAAGGACTGATTCCCTGATTGTAAGGTTCTGGGGATTATATCCCTAACAAAGAGAAACCTGGCAACCGTGTCCATTATTTCTTTGACACAACTCTACTCAGATATTTGTGAATTGTATTCCATCTTGTTGGTGCTGGCCAGACATGGAGGTGGGGGAGCATTGCCTTCATCGACTGTGCTCAGGGTGACTGCATAACTGGAATTGGATAAAGCACAGGCTTTAGCAGGGGAGAATGATAACTTAGGCACTTATTTTTCACTTTCTAAAGGCTGAAGAAAAATAGCCTTCACTGATCAGTGCTGAGCAGCTTGTTCCTCCGAAATTTCTATTTTTAAAGCTTTCAGTGGCAATTTGAGCTTGTGTTTTCCAAGTGCATACAACAGCTGGCTTATTTTGCTATGTGTCACTCTTCAAAAAATCAAAATAAGATCAGCCAGAGACCAGGAAACACTGGATTCTCCTCTATCTCTTACCCCAGGCAAAAGATTCCCTAAAAACAAAATTTCAGACAAGTAAATATTAATATTGTCCATTGCCATTTCCTACTAAAGTAAGTAGTTTGAGGTCATCTTTTCTGTATTTACAATGTATGGGTTAAAATACAAACACTCTTTGTGCTTTGTTATTGTTTGCACGACTGAGTGCTTTCATAGGTATATGCTGCACTGGATGGCTTAGAAATTAAATATAAAAAGGCATCCATTGCCACTGGGGAATAGAGTACTCTACCAATCAAGACACAGCCTCCACTGACCAGGCTTACAATGTAATACTCTTTTAAAATTTATTTAATGCAGGGCTGGAATTTATGCATCGTAAAGGGATGAGGCAAAACCCACCGCCCAGTCCTTTTCAGACTTTGGTAGAAACTTTGACCATTAATATAATAATATATTTAGTTGCCTAAATTTGTAATGTCTGTTGCAATTTTGCCTGAATGTGAAAACAGAGGCCTTTCTGGGCACCCTGTTCTTTTTTTTTTTTTGTTCTTTTTTTTTTGTTCTTTTTTTTTTTTTCTGAATAAGAATGTAATGACATTTTAAAACCTATGGGTACTTCCTTTTCTTCTGCTCCTTAATTGAACAGCAGGATACATTTTTAACCGCTCCTTCATTGTGGTTCTGCAACATGCACAATACTGATGTCTTTCTTTGTCATTTCTCTTCCTTCATCTTTAGAAATTTTATCTCCCAAACAAGGTGAAGCTCAAAAGGGTTTTTCTTCAAAGAAAATTTTAATTCTTGTGTCTGTTTGCCAATTGCAAAACATAATAAATGTGTTTGCCTCTGGGCTTGACAATAAGCCTCAGATATTAATTCTGGAACAAGCACTTTCAGAGTTGCTAGGCTGCAATTATAGTTGTGTTAGCAGGTGTGAATTATTTAGTTGAAGTCAGAAACCAGTCTTCTTTAGAATAAGCAGGTTTCAGGTGCAGTTTGGCCATTCAAAATGTGTAAACTGCTTGACAGAGTAGGTTATCTCATTATAGGTTGGATTAAATTTTGCTGAAATTAGTAGATCTTTCATTTAAGATAGGTTTATGAAAATCATGGGCATACATTTCAGCCTCAAGTAGAGGCAGTCAAGGCAGCTTGGAAATGTAAGTGATATGTGTGGATGAGCTGGGTCTATCTATTACTTTGGAAGTACAGGGTACATGGATGAGAGAATAATTCTAAATGATAAAGGAAAAAATCACAGTGAATATTGTATAGTATCTGTGTGTGGTCACGGCAAGAGTGTACAGTGTTGTGATATTGGATTGAAGGAGTGGGAAAAAGCCTTCAGCATTCAGTCCACCTGACTTTTGTGGAAGTTTGATGTTGTACATCCTTGTGAATGTACAAAATTACAAAATAATCCAGAGTTCCCTAATGCAATCACCAAGTTTTGCATGAAGTAGAACATCATATCTGTTCAACAGGATCCTGGTGACCTTGGCCCTTTTTGTCTGGGGCTTAAATGCCTTTTTCTAACCTCTATACTTTTTGTAGCTCTGTTCTTCATGCATGTAATGCCCATAGTTGTGTTTATATTCAGTGTGTATTCAAACTCTCCTGGTCCCAGAAAAGCAGAAAATAACCCAGCATGATTAAGACCAGCTGTAAGGGTGGGAGTGATGGCATTTAAGGGCACAAAGCACCACACATCATGAGATGAGCATGGCTGAAGTTTTGTAGCTGGCTGAACTTATTTTGCACAGCTCTCTTCTGCTTTAGGGAAAAAAAGTCTGCTCACCCATGGCCATGTCCCTTTCACCTGCTTGTTTGGTAAACACCCAGCAGATGAATTTGCTGAGAGAATTTTAGTGAAGGAGGAGTGAAGGGAGAGACAAACACTGAACAGGCAAATATTGGAATTTGGACCTGAAACATCTTCAGAAGTTACCCTGGCAACAACTTCCTGAAGTTCTGGGTGGAGAAGGAAAGAGAGATGCTGTCCTGAGGCTGAATCAGTGAGTTGCCTAATCTGGGATAACCAGCATCAGGGAAGCTCTTTGAGGATGGATTGTCCTCTGAAGTTGCTGCTGTGCAGCTGTACTGGTGCACATTATTCATTGCTCAGCTGTTTCACAAATTATTTTCAGTAGCCTAAGAAGGGCTCTAATCAGGTTCAGTGGAAGTCTTTCACTGATTTTGCCTCTCTGCAAGGAGAGGCAAAGTCCCTGAATCATACACTGCTGGCTAGTAATTCTCAGAAGGAAGTAGTTGAATTAGTTTTTCTGGTTCTTGCAGCCAGCAGAATGGAAACAGTTTGTGTCATCTTCTTTGGACCTTGAAATGGGAAAGGTGAAACATGAGCAGGATGCACATAGCAGTATGAATTATAAGGGAAGAGTATTTAGGGTGTAGTATAGTCACCTCCATGTTACTTCTTTAAGGGTCGAAAGACAAAAGCAGAAAACTAGACTTTTTCTTTCTGTCTGGAAATTCTTCTAAATAAAAAGTTATATCAATGATGGCTGTTTCACTGGGTTCTCTTTAGTGGAATCACTTATAAATCCCCAACTCTTGGTTTGTCACACAAGAGGCCAGAAGATGTAAGTGCCTGCATAAGGGGAAAGAAAAGAAGTCAAATGCAAGTAAAAAAATGAACTCTTGCTGCAGTGGAGCTAACTTGGCATCTCTATTCTGTTCTCTTTAATATATCCAGAACCATGCCCACTCTGTGCAGGTGCTCCAAAATCAAGGTCACCAGGCTCATATGGTCTCCATGAGATGCACTGTCTGCATATCCCCATGCAGGATGATCCACCAGCAGCTGGTGGCTTTATGACTCTTGTTTCTTTGAGCAATTTACCAGGTACTTGGCTGAGACTCTGGAAAGTGCTGATAAGGGAGTTTGGTTTTCCTAAGCAGACCAAAGCACTTTCCTACTTTGTTTAGTAGAGCCTGCTGAGGCAAGACTGTTCATGGTGCCATGAAAAATAAACTACCCCCATTAAAGTTACAGCCAAGAGAGAGCTACACAGTCTCAGCTTCTTGGATGTGATGCAGGGATTGCTGCAAAATGATGTTGGCATTAAAGGAGCTTAGGAACTTTGTGGTTTCAAAGTCAGTCCTAGTCAGCACTAACGACCAGTTATTTGCAACCAGCTGGTGGCTGTTCCAGTTTATTCCTTATGAAAGACATATTCATGAGTGTGGGATGAGAGAGGGAAAACACTTTCCTGTTGCCATCTCTAATAAAGCAGTAAATATAGTTGAATGCCAGAATAAAGAATATGAATTTGATTTGTCCTGCAGGAGATTTCTAATGCAGAAGCAAATCTGTCTGGTGGCTGAATTATTGATGTTGTTGTTTTTAACCGTAGTGTATTGCCTATGATGTGGTAAACATAACTTCTTCACAGGTCCTCATCCTGATTTCTGGCCAAATTTTGTTCTTGATTGACCATCTGTGGCTGCTATTAATTTAGATTAGAGTCACTGCCATGGCTCCACAGGTAGTAATCAGGCACAATTTCTTTTTGTCCTAGATACATCCTCAATCATAAATATTAAAATTTGCATAGAATAATTTTTCATCCTTAAATGTCCATTCTTCCCATAGTTCATAACCAATAGATTGTGGCTTGCACACAGCCCACACACACAGAAACAACAAAGGACCAGAGTAAGTCTTCCTGCCTTCCCTGTCTTCTTACCTTTGATGCAGTTATTTGTTGTGCAGATAGATCAGAAGCACATCTTGTGTCTGCCTTCTCTAGTCTTTGCCTATACAGCTGAGCAAGAATGTCAGGGGTAACTGCAAAGCTATGTATTTATTGTACACACAGGACAGAAGTAATCAAAATACCAATATGCCATTGGTGAGCCTTGAGACACAAGCCAGATGGAGCTGTGACTGCATAAGACACACTTCTTATGTGTTTAGCTGCATCTTCAGATCAGAAATTCATTCTCGACCATGCAGGCTAGTAGACATAAGGTGCTCCCTCTTGCTGCTGCCATTCTTGGTGTTTTATTTCAAAATTGTATAAAGTCCATATTTTCTTGTTTGATCCACCACAGTACATTTGACAACACAACTTCTAGTGATGATGCCAAAAGGGAGTTATTTTCCAGTGATGCCTTTTCCACAGAAGCTTTTGGACGCATTCATAAGAAGAGGAAACCCAAGTGTACACAGCCATATGAGACTGTAGGGTACAAGATGAAATGAATGTGGGTGTGAAGAACATAAACCAAAAATCAGAGCATGTTTACAGAAAAGATTTCTAGTCTGGTAAGAAAAGCTGCATCCTCTCTGGCAGAAAGCGCTGCCATTTCCATCCTGTTTCTGATGACAGGATTCATCAGAAACAGGTTTGCAGCAGCTTTCTGATACGATGTCTACATGGACTTCTATGAAGATGCACTTATCCAAGCCAAGGTCTTTCCTTTGAGCTGCAGTTTATTAAGCAATAAATTGACATAAAGGGTCTTTTTGACGTTTTAAACAGCTGGGAAGAATTTTTTTAAAAGGTCAGGCTTGTGGTTGATGAATAAAACATGGCTCAATGTGATACCATTCAGCAAGGAAAACTATGGAATAATTTAAATTTTTGCTCACATGGATTTTGTACACTGGTAAGGACTTGAAGTTTCATTGTGGTAAGCATTGAAATCTATTATAAAGTTGTGAGGGCACATAAGAAGTAACTATCATTAAAAATGAGAGTGAATTGTTCCTGTTAGAGGCACATGAGCATGGTTATTAGGAATACTTTCTTCCTGTGGGAGATTTTTCTTTCTTTTTTTTCCCTCCCCAAGCTCATCAAAGGATAAAAGAAGGGAAACATGAGTGTAATGGGTTTATTCTTTCTTTGTGCAGTGGAACCTAACAGCAGTAAAAACTCTTTGTAGGCTAAAATGATAGTTCTTTAAAAAGCATTCAAAGAGAAGTACATGGGCAACATTAGGAAAAAAAATAAGGTTGTATGTCATTTATAGGCTATTGGGTTTCACTGGGTTCTCAGTGTGCTCCAGAAACATATGTTTAATCTGCCAAATACATACCCTCAACTGATAGCAAGGTAGTCTTTCTTAGAATAGTTGTTTCAAGAGAAATGCCTTAGATATTCATCAGAGCCACATTTTTCACTTTTGTTTTCAATTTTACAGAAGTCAGGGACAGTACCTCATTGTCTGTGAAGACAGTCTACATTCTGCCACTATTTTGATGAGCTGGTTACTAGGCCACTGCTGCTAAAGGTACCCTGCAAACCTTTTTCTCTCCCAAAATTAAGCCAAATTGTAGCACTGCATTGAATAGGTTGAGAGGTGATGTCAGCATATTCTTAAAACTAGTGATGGCCTTGAGTGGTTAGCCCTTTGTGCTCATTCAGGCATAGCCAAAATAATTAATGTTAAATAATGTTGCTTTCTTCTCTTTATTATTTTTTTTTTTTATTTAAGTACCTCTGCCTTAAACTTGCTCATCCCACCTTTTAAATATATTCTTTGGATCACAAGCAACTTATGAGACATTCAGTATGTTTATTATTTAGTTGAGGTGATTTATGATCCTTTCTGAACACTAGAATATTTGGAAAAGTATTTATGAAATTATCTAGACTCCACCTATAAATTGAAAGGACAACTGCACAAAGCTATTAAAAATTTTCAAAAATATGCTAATAAAAAGCAAGATCAAATAATCAATGAACAATAAAGAAATGGCAAAATCCAATATTGTAATTTTTAAAGAGCTGTGTGTGTGGCAAAAAGAGACAGTATTCATGGCTTTGTGAACACTGAGTGAATCTGAGGACAGTGCAGTTGGCTTTAAGTAGTATAATTTATTCTGGTTAAAGTGCTTGCATGATGGGACCTGTGGGATCATTTTCTGTAAGTGAAAGAAGACTTCCTAGATAAGGTCAACTTGTGTCTGGTCTTTCCAAAGCAGCTAGCATATGTGATGGCTCCTAAGAGCCCTGATGATTGCCTTAGGCTCTACATGAGCCTTTTTGTCTATTTGATCTCTGCATCCTTATCTGGTCTCAGACTACCCATCACATTGAAATTTATTATTTAATGTCTCATTTAAATGGCCAGAAGCATTAAGTAGATTTACATTATGTTTAAGTTTTAGTCCCAAGTAATTTACCACAAGTTTAGTGTTACTTTCCCCCGTGGTGTTTTGACCCTGGCTAGATGCCAGGTGCCCACCAAAGCCCCTCTATCACCCCCTCTTCAGCTGGGCAGAGGAAAGATAAAACAATGAAAGGCTTGTGGGTTGAGATAAGGAACAGGGAGCAATCACTCACCAGTTATCATCATGGGGTCCTCCAGGGGTTGCAGGTGGATCTCTGCTCCACTGTGGACTTCCTTGGGCTGCAGGGGCACAGCTGCCTCACCATGGGCTGCACCACGGGCTGCAGGGGAACTTCTGCTCTGGCTCCTGCAGACCCCCTCCCCTTCCTTCCTTCCTTCCTTCCTCACTGACCTTGGTGTCTGCAGGGGTACTGCTCTCACTTACATTCACTCCTCTCTCTGTCTGCAGTTGGTGTGGTGCTGTAACTTTCACCCTTCTTAAAATCTGTTCTCCCAGAGGTGCTACCCCTGTCACTGAGTGGCTCAGCCTTGGCCAGCGGCAGGTCTGTTTTGGAGCCGACTGGCAGCGGCTCACTGCACATGGGGCAAGCTTCTGACAACTTCTTACAGAAGCCACCCCTGTACTTCCCAGCTATCAAAACCTGGCCTCTTCTCCCAGGCAACCAGCAACAGGACAAGAGGATGTAGACTTAAGCTGTACCGGGGGGATTAGGTTGGACATTAGGAAGAGTTTCTTCACAGAAAAGGTGATTAGACATTGGAATGGGCTGGCCGCGGTGGCGTTGGAGTCACTGTCCCTGGAGGTGTTTAAGGAAGGGCTGGATGTTGCACTCAGTGCCATGGTATACTTGACAAGGTGGTGTTCAGTCATAGGCTGGAGTAAATGACCTCAGAGATCTTTTCAAGCCTCAATGATTCTGTGATTCTGTCCCATCCTTGATCCTTTCCAATTCACTTTCTCTCTTGCATACAATACTAAAACAGCTCCTGACAAAATCTCTCATGAATAAGTCTTTTTAGCCAAAGGCCAGAACAGAAACTTCTCTAATTGACTCCTCACTATCCCACTGTTCCTGAACCAGCTTGTCACTGGGAAGGAGCATGAATATTTTATAATTACCTGCAGCCCCTTCTCCTCTTAGGGAGTCTGCCTCACCTGAGATAATTGTAGGTTGCCAACTTAAATAGTAGTTTTACAAGGCTCTGTTAATTCACTGCTGTTTGGCCTGTGGGGGAGTGGCTTTATGGGGAGCTGAGAAAGGTCTTGTTACTTCATGAGAAATGCGTGGTCTTTTTCAAACCTTTGGTCTTCATCAGGCTCTGGGTTTGTTTATTGCTATTTCACAGAAAGGAAGTAGTATATGTGCTATGAGAACATGGCCACAGGGAGTGCCTGGATGTTGGTTTGGTTTAGAAAGCCGGGGAAGAAAAACAAAGTGGGTGAGAAAATCAGGGTATCTAGGTATTTGGAGAAGAGACATTCAGCAGCAGGGATTTACTTCTGCACTGATTGACTGTATGTGAGAGTGCTTTCAAGAAGAGACAAACAGTGAATTGCCTGCCACTGTATGTTTTGTATTTAAGTGATTTTATTTGGTGTAAAGCAATGACAATGTAGCTAGGCAAAGAGACAGACAATTGACTTGTTAAGAAATGAAATCAGACTAAAGATTGAAAAATGCTAAACCAATGAGAATATGATTGTAAAAGATCAACCCCTCTAGGAGGCACCTAATTTCTGGCCACAGTCTCCTGCAAGATGCTGTTCTTTCTACAGAGTTTAATTTGCAAATAATCTTTCTTTCTCTGCTAATGTCCTGTAGTGTAAACCCCAGTCCCATCAATAAAAGATGTGGCGATGAGTCACACATTTGTTGCAGTCATCTCATCTGCAATAAAAATTCAGTCCTCTGACAGTTCACAATATACAAATCATATCAGGGTGCAGTTAAAGTTGAGGCTACAGAGCAGTAATTTAGGGGCAAAGTAAAAGATATTAGATGGTGTAATAGTCTTGAAATCAAGTATTAGACCCAGACAAAATTCTGATTTTGGTTTATACACAAAAGACATTTGGGTGTGGTAAGCTTGGGAATGTTGGATCTGCCCTGCTGCAACAGCAAGCTGCAAATGCATTTGGTATAAATGGAGAAGCCAATTAGGCTGTGTTCAGGGTCACTCCATGTAGGGCTGAAATGAACAGCTGGGTATTTCTTCAACAGGTTTCCAAGAAGAAGATTCTGTTCAGACATGAAGAAAACTGATAATGACTTCTAATAAACCTTTCCCTTGTTCTGCTTGTTACCTTTGACATGTAAAAGATTAAACTCTCATTTGTAAACTGATAGTCAAAGAGCTCTGAGCAAAATTTGCCCGTGGAAATCTTAAAGATGATTAATGCCATTTTTGCTTGTGTGTCATGCAGTAGAAAGAGATTGCTTTGCTATTTATTTTATTTATGCTGTTTAGTTTCTGAGAGGGAAATGAGAAAAAGCATTCATCAGAATTTCTTATTCAAGCTCTCTGTGAGCCTCAAAGTGTTCTGAGAGGAATCAATATGTGAAACGAGATGTTTATTTCAGTTTTGTATACTAGAAAGTTTTCTATTTTTTTTGCTGTTAGAAAAATAGAAAAATGCTGTTAGACTGGCCAAACCTTTTAAAATGCTAGGTATTGAAAGATAAAAGGAAGTGTTCTATGGGGAGATGAGTAGCTTGCATACATGTTGTGGATACCTGTAAAGGTGTTTTCTGGAAAAAGAGAAGTGATGTATACATAGAGGAGACTGTCATTATTGTTAGGTTTCTTGAAATAAGTCTGTTTTTAATTCTGCCCAAAGTTAGTATTCCTGTGAATGCTAAAATAGTGGCAGAGACGTGTCACACTGCATGCACAGATATCAGCGCCTGTGGACACAGGAACAGTTTTACTTTTCATGTCTTGGATCCCTTATGGACACAAAAAAGGATGGCAGGAGTGTACCATGGCAGAGGTACCATGTGTAGATTCTAATGAGTCTTAATCAGATCCAGACTAAAACACCCACATTTAGGTACAGGCAAGCAGTTTTCCACATGTGTACCAAGGGCATGGTTCTGTTGTTGAAGTGTTGGTGAGATGCCCCAGTTATTCTGCTGGCCTCTGGTGGCTGCCCTGGGGGGCCTGGGCCTCTGGTATGTCCTGTCCTTGCTGTATTTTCCAGCCCTCCCCAGGAGATCTCAATAGCAAGGCTTTGGAACAGGCATGGTGTTTTGGCAGCTGAATTAAGTTCAAGGTCTCCACCTACTCAAAGAGTACCTGCTTTAAATCCTTGCTCATATGAATCTATTTACGTGCAAATGCCTAAATTTAAGTGCTTGCATCTTAAACTGAAGTCTACCCCTTTTCTGGCTCCAGGTGAGCAAACTTGGCCAAGCTCTCTGGGTAGCCAGTCAGAGCAGCTGCTGTATCTCACTTCACTGTGTTGCTTGGAGATTTCTGTCTATTTTGTTCAGGATCACATGACTTTCCTCCTAATGCTAGGGAGTTCCCTCCTCTGCAAGTATTTCCCCTAAAATCAGTAAAACTTCTTGCAGGAGGAGATACCCCTCCAGGTTCAGAAAAGTTTGTTTCCTGGGAAGTACTTCCTGTGTGAGAGATTTTGGGTAGTTGGAAAGAGCAGTAGTTGCTGCAGAAAGGTAAATATTTATCAAGCATTCCCACATATTCATGTTCTATACACCCTGATTTTTTAATTAGGAGCTGCTGTGAGCCCAGGCAGCCTGCGCCACTTGTTCCCAGCCAAGGGAGAGATTTTTCTGGTTTTGAGTTTATGCATGGGTTCAAATGAGTTTCATAAGCATGAACAGGATGACCTTTTCAAGTAAAGCACTCATGCCTGGTTTAAGGGAATCTGTGCCGAACAGTGACATAAAATTAATTGGTTTATTAGTTTTCTGGAAACCTATAATTCAAAGGTAAATGTTTGAAAGGCATTGGATTGAAACTTCATAAAATGTAGTTGTTGTATTTCATATATTTAAACACACATATATATAACTATAACAACTAGTATAACTATAACTATAAATATGTATGTTAATAGCAAAAGGTAATACAGAAATAACATCAGCCCATTACAGAATGAGGATGGTCACCTAATAAACAGGGACATAGTCAAGGCAAAGGTGTTTAATGCTTTCTATATCTTCCACACTGATGATGGGCTAAGGAGATGTCAGGGCCCTAAGCTGGAGGACCATGGCTGTGAGAATGATAAACTCCTACTCAGCCCTGAACTTGTACAGGATCTGCTGCTCCAGTTGGATCCCTATGAAGACTTCAAATTCCCTTTTTAAGTGTGTATAAAGTGTCAAATTTCTGGTAATTCAAAAAGTCTGATGAATACTTTTTCTTAGTAATGAGTGAACCTAAGGAATTTGTGGTTGAAGCAGCCTTGAAAAGTCCAAATACTCATCACATAACATGGGGTGACCACTCATCTTTTCTCATTCATTGCTTTCAGTGTGGGGAAAGCTCATACTGAACTTTCCCATCCACATCAAGACCCTGAGTAAACCCCTTGCAGCAACCCCATGTTCTAAGAGAAATAATGTCTCTGTACAGCATTTCCAAACTACATGGCCATTATCAGCAACTTTTTTTTGGTGCCATTTAAAAAGTTTTCCTTGGCCACTTATATGAAACAATTAATACAAGAGAGATATTCTGTTTTTACAGATGTACTTGAGCTCCAGCTCCTACTGACAATCGTACTGTGTTTCCAATGAAAGACTGTGGTGAGATTTGGTAACTGTAATGGGCAGGTAAACAGTGGCATTTACTGATAAATGTGCATTTGTTACAAGGTTTCAACCCATGCAGGTACATTGAAAGTCAAAGTTATTTCACTGGCATGCTGGGTTTTTTTTTTTTCTTTCTCCAGTAACAGCATTTTATACATTGAAATTAGCTTTATTGAAGCATGTTTATTTATTGATAATTTGGGGATATTTTTGCCTAGCAAATATCCAAATCTTTTTTTGTGTGTGCATACATTGTGAAGCCATACTTGCTGTATTTTCATATTCAGAAGATTGTGTTCTATTAGTTTAAATTAATTAGTGCTTTTTGGTAGCAAACCATGTAGGAAATACAATTGGAATTGCTAGACAGAACCAAACATGTTAAAAAAGCTCATAAATTACCTGTTGTGATCCATCATCATTTATCTTTTTGCTTAGATCAAAGGAAGGGAGTTGCAGATTGTCCCAATCAGTGTGTTAGTGTGCAGAAGGAAGGATTTATTGTTAGATGTCTCTGTCAGGGGTCACAGCTTGCACTGGGAAGGGAAGGATGTCCTAGGGGAGCACTGGGCACTGAGCTCCTAAAATGGTCATCGGCCCTCAGTTTGAACAGTGACCAACTCTGTGCAGAGGATGGGGATTCTGAATAACCCCACATGGAGGAGCCTGGCAAGCAGCCTGCTGAGCCAGTCTGTCCTCTGCCTCAGAAAAAGTGCCTTTCTCCACTGGGGACTCCTTGAACAAAACTCATGGAAGTAAGTGCTGTGCTCATTTTTATTCTAAGTATAGCAGGGGATCATGATTGCATAATGCCCCCAGAGGAAGAAGGTTTCCTCCTCCCTAGCAATAAGCTCAGTGTTCAGGGAAGTAATCTGTGATGTGATAGACAGAATTCCAGTCCCCTCTCCTGTCTGATGGGAATTCAAAACTGCATCTTCCATCTTTAAGGAAAGTCCCTGAATAGCCCATTGGCTGTATCAGTCCCTACCATAAAAACCTTTTGTACCTCTTGTGCAAAGACTGTTCATTATAATATCAAGATGTACCTAAACAAGCCTCAGAGGAGGGTTAGTGCTCTGTTTAGCATAATGCTTACTTCTTTTCTCTGTGCTGGTTCTTCCAAAGGAGAAGTGGTAAAATTGTCTGTCTTCTGAAATGGCTTCTATGTTAGTGATGAGCAAGGAGTGGGGAATGACAGTTTGAACCTGTTTGTGTCATTTAATAAATGATTATATTTATTCTTCTGTATCTGAGATGAATGTTTTGGTTACTAAGACTGCAAGAAATCTGTGTTGCTTCTGGGTTGGTCTGGGATCTTGATCTCTCATATTTCCATCTCCCCAAGCTCCTGGCTGTACAGGGTGGCCTGCGTTAGGAGTGTTAGAGAGTACCCCTGCTCTCAGGGTCCTTTTTTGAATGTCATTTCTTTGGAACACACCAGTCCCTATGGCAGCACCTTGCAGAAATCCTCTACCAAGCATTTGACACAGTTTTCTTGAATTCAGACTGGGCTACACGCTGCTTCAATGAAACTCTGGCTTTGACAAGCCACTGCCTGTGAGCCTGTGTGGGCAGAGAGGCATTGGGGTCCCGGGGGCACTGATTTCAGCAGGTAAAGTACAGAGTCACTGTGATGTGATAGCAGCTGTGAGCTGGTGGCTGGGTTGCAATGTATCTCCTTGAAGTCTGATTTCCAAATCAGTCCTGGATCTCTCTGTGACTTTCTCCCTGCTTCCTTTCCTCTCTCAAAGAGTGATGCCATATTTCCAACTCTTCTTTCAGCAAAGGCAAAATTACAGACTCCAAACACAGCTGATGAATAAATGTGTGGGTTTTTCTAGCATAGACCATCTTGTGAGGGAGAGAGGAGAAGTAGCTGTAATCAACACATTGTGAATTAGACCTTGCTCCCCAGTCAGCCTCATGTGCCTCTCTCATACTGCTCCATGTGCTTATGGGCAGCAGGAAACTGCCATAAGGGAGGGAGAATGTAAATGAAACATTTGATTAACTATTCCTTTCTTTCTGACTGTAGCGGAATCAGCATGCAAATACCATTCTGTGTTTTATTTTTTTGCACTGACAGTGTAGCTACACAAAAATATTATGATCTTCTGCTGCCAACTGCAACTGAATGAATTATTCTGAAGCATTCTGATGCCTGTCTTTGTCACAGTCTCCTATTTCAGTCCTTGTCATGCACTGTGCCTATCATTCATTATAGTTGATGGGTTGAGGGCAGAAAGGTGTCTCTTGCCTTGTTCTCTGGAGAATTTTGTCTTGTCTGTCTCACCTTCAATCACTGCTAATAGTTCTGCTGGAACAAATTCAAGAAGGAGCTGTGAGGAGATGATGAAAATATTTCACAGGGCAGTCTATATTTTAATAACTAGTTTTAAAAATGAATTTGCTGGAGCAGACCAAAATGAAAATTGCTTAGAGAGATTTTTTTTACAAGCCTTTTAATTATTTTTTTATTGTTATTAATCTTTAAGCCCTTTACATTCTTGTTACATTTTTCCTGTGAATTGCCATGAAGGATTGGGTTTACTGTGATTGACCAATGGCCATTTATCTTATGAATTCATTAGGATGAGTTACTGTTCAGCAAAGAGTGTGTTGGAGGAGAGAACAAAATAGCACCACAGCTTTAGGATGTGTTTTTGTAGGAGGCTTTCACAGACTTTCAGCTGCTGCTTCTACCTTGCTTTTTAAGCAAGGCTCTGGCTGTGGCTTTGTGGCTGTTTGTGGCAGGTCTCCTGTCACTGTTCTCATGTCCTGCAAAAGTCATAGTGGAGGAGTGAGAGAGAGCTCATCATTTTGGCAGGAGCTCAGAGGCACACAAGTGAGGGTGGAATTGGTGGACTGTTCTGAAGGTTTTTGGGTTGTATTTATTATTGTTTGCTTTCAGGACTTTCTGACGTCTCCGTTCCACTAGAATTTCTATCTGAAAAGATAGAACCAAAAATCTAGTCCAAGAATTTAAGAAATACCATCGTGCATAAATGTTATTAATTAATTCTGTGAGTATTTTTTCAAAAAGCTGTAATTAATTGCATGAGGTAAGAGATATATTTGGGTAGCCTTACGAAAGATTTGTGTTTCAGTCAGCTGTACAAATAAGTATCAGGTGATCAAGTATCAATAAAAGGAGAGACCTTTTGACATCAGTAGTTTGAATTACTCTTAGCTTTTATGTTGGTCTTATTTCTATAAGCATACTGGATACAAGCTTTTAGGTAGCAAGGAGGGGCTGTAACTCATTTCAGGAAGGAAGGCAGCCATCTCTGTTGATATTAGTATAACCTGTGATTTAATTAGATTTTGTGTTTACATCCCATAATTTTTTTACAAATAGTGAATTGTGACAGTGCAAGAACTGGATCAGAAGGATGGTATTAAAACCCTGGAGTGAGACTGCGAGAAACAGGCTCCATACCTGGCTGCACTGCAGGCTGTCTTTGGCAAGGTGGGCAAATCATCCTGCATGGCTCTTGCCAGATATATCCTTTAGAATATATATCCTTTGGGATACCAAATAGATTTGAAGACTCATTTCTCCTGTCCCTCTCTGTTCATAGTCTCAACTTGATATGCCTGTGGCTCAGTGTGATTGTCTTCTCAATATCAGCACAATGACAATGAAATGTGAATCTGTGCATACTTTCCAGAGTGGTATGAAGAAATTAAACCTGATTTGAAGAAACTACAGGTACTAAAGATGATTTTTCAGATTACATCAGTGACAAAAGCAACAATATCTTTCATTATTTCTGTGAGTTTTTAGAATTTAACTGCTTTGACACAAACACTGTATGTTGAAGCCTTTTTAAATTCACTGACTGAAGTGCTACCTTTTCACACTTTATTTTTTTCCCCTGGGATTATAAGATTAGAATTTGTTTGAGAAGAAAATAGGGCATTTTGGTGTTAGACTTGATGAAATCATTGTCTGAAACTGTCAAGACAAAAATGACTTGAAGACAGATCATCTTGTTATAGGAGGCTTGCTTCAGCAGTCTGGAACTTACAACCAATTATTTATGTCAAGGCATTAAACCACCTTTTCAGTCAAGACCAGGTATGAAGTTGTAAATTAAGTATGTTTTACCAGATTTTAATGATAACTATTTTTAATTAGTTGCAGAAACACGCAGTAATTATGTTAAACATTGTAGTTGAGGAGTTCAGAGATTAAACTATTCACTTTATGACTAATGGAAATGCTAGCTGAACCTTTGTCCCCTATGTTACTAATTTTCAAGGATCTATGAATGTTGCAGTCCTTTTGCTGGCCTGTCACTGAAAGTTGCACTGCAGGGGCACACTTGGCTCTGGCTGCTCGTGGGCTTTTGGTTCCTGGAGCTGTGAAAATATGAAGTAGCTCTTCTAAATAATTGCTTTTTAACATGGTGTAACATACAATTCTTTCTTTTCTTATGTTGTCTGAGTTAAACCCCATCTCTGTTACATGCAGCTGACACAGAAAACAAAGCTACTCCTTGATTAGCACAGAAAAACGTGGATTCTGCCCTGTATGCAGAATGGAAGTGGTGCCTGAGTCTATCTAGCTTAGCAATCATTAAATTGTTTTGTCTTGTCATGAAAACTTATCTAAGAGGATTTCATTCAGAGTGACATAGGCAGAGGTTACAATCACTGAAAGCACCAGACCATCACTTCTAGCATCTTCCACCCAACACCCACATTTCTAATCTCACTAATGGTATTGAGACCATTCCAGCTCTTGGGGAGCTCAGAGTTGGAAGACTGCAGAAATTCATATTTCAATTTCAGGTATGGGCAATGCTCCTTCTATTCTGATTCCATTGGAAGAGACTTAAAATGAGTTATTCTTATCCTTTCCATTAAGCATTCCTCTGCTTAGAAGCATAAATGTAATTAAGATTGTAGGCCTCATGACTCTTTTTAATGGAATTAGATCTCATGACTCACTTGGGCATTATCTGAAGAATGGCTCCTCATATAAAATTACTCAATCACTAAGATTGCTGTCTGGCAGTGTGCCAAGATATTAGGACCCAAAGAGCTAGCACTTAATCTGATTCAGGGACATCTTTAATATTTTTTGAACATACATACAAGCATATTCCAAATATCTTTCCCTGCAAAACAGAAGTTAAGAATTTATTTCAGGCACACTCTGCACTCTGAGATGTCTTACAACATTATTGATCCTTTTAAAGTAATTGAATTTAATTCTGAAACATTTTGCAAAATTTCAGATGAAAAAATAGTGCGTACAAATCAGGACAAAGTTCAGGGCCATGAGGAGGTCACTGAGCACTGAAAGCTGCAACTACCAGCACTTTCATTTGTTTAGCCATTTTTCCTTTTTCTACTTTCTTGATCTCAAGATTGAGTAAAAGAATTGGGTCAGACTAAATATCCCATTATTAAATCCCCATCATTACATTTAGTCAAAAATGATTAGGAAAATGTGATAAGAAGCAGCAAGCTTTATTGGTCAATGTCAAGTTGAGTCAGCAGTGCCCTGGCAGCCAGGAGGGTCAACCCTGTCCTGGGGGCATCAGGCACAGCATGGCCAGCCGGGCAAGGGAAGGGATTGTCCTGCTCTGCTCAGCATTGGGCTGGCCTCACCTCGAGTGCTGGGGGCAGTTTTGGGTGCTACAGTATAAAAAAGCAATAAAGCTATTAGAGAGTGTCCAAAGGAAGGGAATAAAGATGGTGAAGGGCCTTGAGGAGAAGCTTTATGAGAAGCTGCTGAGGTCACTTGGTCTGTTCAGCCTGGAGGAGACTGAGGGGACACCACACTGCAGCCATCAATATCCTCATGAGGGAAACTGCAGGGGAAGTCACTGATGTCTTCTCTGTGGTGACCATTGACAGGCCCCAAGGACAAGGCATGAAGCTGAATCAGGGGAGGTTTAGGTGGGATATCAGGGAAAGTTTCTTCACAAGAGGGTGCTTGGACACTGCAACAGGCTGCCCAGCGAAGTGGTCACAGCATCAGCCTGACAGAGTTCAAAAAGCGTTTGAACAATGCTCCCAGACACATGGTGTGACTTCTGGGGCTGCCCAGGAGTTGGACTCAGTGATCCTTGTGGGTCCCTTCCAACTCAGAATATTCTAGGATTCTATGATTCTTGTAGTATCTCTTTCACATTCTGAGCATAGGTAGTAGTAGGACTTCTTGATCTGAAGGCTGTTTATATTTAAAAATCTCCCAGTGGATTAATCTTCCCTGAACTGGTTCAACCATTTTTGCTCCAACTTTATCTTCTTTGTCAGTCAAAATACATTTATGTATTATACCAAGTTCTAACCTATTTCTTAGTTTAAATCTTGTCTTCTAGTGAAAAGAGAAGAAATATACTATAACCATATTCTTAAAATCATTTATATCTCAGATGACACTTCCATAACAAAAGGCCTAATTTTCAACTATGATGATTTTTTTACCAAAAGCTGATGGAGTAAAGAGGAAGTGCACGTTCTACCTGTACCTCTGCAGAGGTGTTGGATAAGACTTTATCCAGTTGTAGATATCTGGACTTAAATATGCTGGCCAAGATTTTAGTGAGTTCTTATTCAAATTATTGCCCCAATTTATTATTTCCCTGTTTGTTGCCAGAAAGCTGATATTTTCTTCTTATACAAGGAAGAGGGAATAATTATTAAATTAATGCAATGAATCATTATCAAAATAGTTTCTATCAAGTATAAAATTTCTCATCGTGCTAAATGGTGAGCAATGTCATTCTTTGTATTTGTTCTAACCTGACAGAAGCCAACTTATCTTCATTAATGGTAAGTCAGAATGGGGTACTTTCAGTCATCTAAAATGAAGTTGTGTGGCATGACACAGAACTTTGTGAAACCTCAGTGGATATACAAGAATCTAATAATACCTATTCACTAATCATGCAAGATCCTTTTAATTGCTGAGAGAGTTTTCCCACATGCGGGTGTTGAAAGTCTAAAAAGACATTATAACAGTGGAAAAAACTTTCTAGAAGAGATGTTTTCTGAGGGTTTAATGTAAGCAGCAACTGCATGCATACAACTTTAATACGTCAGTTCAAGAAAACACTGTCTGCTGCCTATTACATCTGTTCTAGGATGTGTGATGGATATGTTGCACCAACACACACTCACCTACAGACCCAGCTGAAACTTGAGACTCTGCCAATAACCATAGGTGTTAAGCCTAAACTTATCCACTGCTGAGATAGAATTGACATGGCAAGTTGTTTTGTGCTTCAAGTAAATAGCAAGAGAGTTTTAAAAAATAATAATTGTTAAATTTGGTCGTAGCAACAGGGCTTGACCTGTTGTTCAAGTCAGTGAGTGAAAAATATGTCCTTTCTGAAATAGACAGGCACTTTCCCATGGACCTCAGTAGGCCAGGCTACAATAATATGGCTTGTAGAATTAGTTGCCAATAGATAAAGCCCATCTTATTTAAAATTTTTCAGAAAAAAATGGTAGTATTATTATTTCTGATTTATAAAGCAGAAAACAGGAGTCATCAAGGTGAATGATGTTGGGGTCGGGTTGGCAAGTTGTGAAAGTCCTTTTTCCTTAGCCCAGCAGCCAAAGAAGACATCTGGAAGGCGTGAAGCTGAGTTTTCAAGGTTGTTTATTTCTTCTTTTCTAAAATATTTTCTTTCTGACCCGCCGAGGTCCAGCTAGTACAGAAGCCATGGCAGTTTGCCCCGGGCCCCGGGTGTCTCCCACATTATATACTCAAAATTAAGTGTACGATGTTTACAGTCCCCGTACCAATACCTAAAATCTATGTTGGACAGTGTGTCCCTATCCTAGACCAATAGAAAAGTGTCACTATCACACCGAGACATGGAGGACAAGAAGAAGGAAGAAAAGGCTAGGGCACGCCCAGATTCCTCCATCTTGTACCCCTGAATTACATTCTAAAAAATCCCAAAATTCTACTTTTTCACCCTGTGTCAATTCCCTTACTACACTACTCGAGCCCTTTTGGCTTGTAATTCCTCATATAAGGTTGGCAGTCTCTCCCATGGGCAAAAATCGAAGCCACAGGTGTTTTTGACTTGCTGCCAAGGTCCCTGAGCCCCCTGCCAGGGTCTCGAGGCATCCAGAGCAGCCAAAGGGATGTTCTGGACTCCGACAAATGACTGATACTTCCCACACTCTTAGCCATGAGCTTTTCTGGCTCCCTAGGTGGAGAGTCACAGGCATGGTTGTTCAAAATAATGTGTGAAGCAATACAC
Source organism: Anomalospiza imberbis (assembly GCF_031753505.1). Taxonomy (NCBI): domain Eukaryota; kingdom Metazoa; phylum Chordata; class Aves; order Passeriformes; family Viduidae; genus Anomalospiza; species Anomalospiza imberbis. The sequence continues at coordinate 27,637,155 of NC_089682.1, forward strand.
AAGTATAAAATATTTGGAAACTTCACCACTTGGCCCCAAAAATCCAAGGAGCCAGGTATCTAAACACAGGGTCAGTTGTTTTCTTACTTCATGACTTTACAAAATGCTTTGGATATCTGTGGATAAACAGTCTAATCAGTGAAAACTTTTGATTGCTTTGAATGCAGCAGCCATCTGAACACACTAAAGTGAGTGAGTGGTTAAATGATTATTGATGCATTTAGCCACAAATGCCTTTGACCACAAGCTATGGTTAATTTTGTTTTCAACCCATATTTTGACTTAAATCCTTTCTTTGAGCACTCATAATAACTGTTAGTATGAACATTCCTTAGAGTAAGTGTTTAATTTTCTGAACCAATGGGGTTGTCATAAGGAAACCAGAATCTTGGTTAAGCAGGAGGCAGCTACACATGTGATAAAGGATCTTTCCATAGACCTTTGACAATTTTTTCTGTACTGCTCCTGATCAAAGGGGTGGAAGATGGGAAAGGTCAAAGTCCTACAATTGGAATGCTGGACCTCCAAGTTATGTCTCTTCCTTTGGGCCAGTCTTGGTGTAGCAAAGGTTCCTATGAACTGTGCTGAGGGATACTGCTGAGTGCTCCATCTGTCCTCCTTTACTCTCTGCTGCCAGTAAAGCAATACAAAAGAAATATTGTGTGCTTTCAGGTAAGTGGAAGAGATATATTGGGGAAAAAAAAAGAAACAAAGAAAGAAAAAAAAGTAAATACATCTTTCAATTATGAGGACTTTTTAAAGATATGGAAGAGAAAATAAATTTCCCTTACTATAATATCCTCTCACAGACAAATTTTTGCCTTTCTGAAATATTTATGAATATGAATTTCTTTTTTTTTCCTTTTTCTTCTGTGCAGCATGTGGTCTTCACTTGGAGAAATTAGCCTGGTGTATCTTCAAAAGCTGAACTTATCTGAACAATGTCTATCAATCTGACAGATACACTGCTTTATTAAATTACCTAAAGACACTGACAAAGCCCATAACTATGAATCTTAATCTTAAGGATCTCAATTCTAATTTGTACAATGTCTTCCACTAGATTAGCACGGAGAAAAGATAAAGTGAAAAGCTGACTCTGTGTACAAACTAGACAGAACACAGCAAAGCCCAAAATCAATAAAAGCAGCATAAAGTCTGCTGTTCTCCTTTAGACATATACTCATGGAGTGAAGGCATTTTTATCATCAGGTTACCTGGATTTCAGAGCAGACTTTATGGGATTTTCCCTTTCAAGGAAGAATAATTTTATTGTGCAAACAGCAGTTTTCTTATTCTTAGCAGAAAAAAGGCACCACACATTTATAAATATAACAATAAATTCTTGTGATGCATTTTGAACCTTCCTAAAAGAAATTCCACTGATGGAGAAAGGGAATACATGGTTTTCAGGTACTGGTGAGCCAGAAAACAACTCCTCTCATGTGGGAATTTCAAGACCTCTCTGTCATTAGGGCATTCAAACATGGTATTTTCTGTAGTGACTGAAAGCTTGAAAAGCCATAGTATTTTTTTTTCCTTATATCCAATTGGATCTTCCTCTGTTTCAATTAGTGGCTACTGTCAGTTGTTCTCTCACATTCCTTCATTAAAGAACCTGGCTCTGTTTGGAAAATTGCTTTTAGGTTCCCTCCAGGATGTCTCTTCTCCAGACAAGAAAGTCACGGGGGTGTATTTGAGACATACTACACATTTGTGACTCAAATCCAACACCAAATTGTTTGTTTGTTTTATTTCCATCCTTACAAAAAGACATCAGTGAAAATGAAATGACATTTTGCTGAAATAAAGTGCCAATGTGGGAAGTCAAAGCAGCATTAATGCATTTAAAAAAAACCCCAAACTCCACTTCTTTATATAAATATATTCTGGGGAACAACTTGATAAGCGATGCTAAATTGATGCTTAAATGCACCTGAAAACTACCTAGTCTTTAGTAAAAATTACGGCATTTTAAGGTAACAGTTATCATATTCTTTCCACATCTGCACACAGAACTCCTACCTAAACCAGAAGTCAAACATCGCTAAATTTATATTCCCTTGAAGAGGGAATTTGCCTTTTCAGTAGTAGCCTTTACAATGAAGGCACTTTTATAGTGCCTGCTATGTCAGTTAATGTGTGCAGGACACCTCCAGGCTCATCAGCTGGTGTACTCATTTTAGCTGTACAGCTTTTTCTGTATCTCTTCCCTACCCAAAGAAGTTCTGACTCCTGTAAATGGAAAAAATCTCTAGAGAAGACTACTTTTCAAACTGTGTATGTATGTTGGTTTTCCTTGGGGCAGAATTAATTTTCTTCATAGTCGCTACGAAGGGTCTGTATTTTGGATTGCTGCTGGAAGCAGTGCTGATAACAAAAAGGATGTTTTAGCTATGACTGAGCAGGGTTTCACAGTGTAAAGGCGTTTTCTGCCTCTCACCCCACCAGTGACAGTGGGGTGAGAGGCAGACAATTCCTGTGTTTGCACCATGAGAAATAAAGAAATTTAGGTTTAATTACTCAGTACTGAATTGCCTCTTAAAAATTTTCAGCCACATAAGTATTTTCTGCCCCTATAGAGTTAAATTAATATTAACTGTATACAATTAATATTAACTGTATACAAGCTTAATATTATTTGGTAAAAGGCTTCCATAGATATGCAGGCATTATGCTTTTTGTACTATTTTTTCTCTAATTTACAAGTCACTAGGAATTTCCTTTTCCATTTTTGACATCAAGACAGTGACTCAAAGTCACCTGCAGGTTCAGAAGATACTTCATGTACTTGCATACTCTTGTAGTGCAGGGGTTGTTATGGAATGTTTTTGGATAAATTACATTAGAGAATAAGCTTTATTTGTTTGATTACATTGCTATTGTGGGGCAAGCACGAGCAATTTAGAGTATTAAACTGGAGCTGAACAGAAATGTGAGAAGTCTATTTTGGGCTCTCAAAGTTTGACTCTTTTGATAAGAGAGTATCGTGTGCCAAATGAACATTGGAGTGGCCTTCTGATTACTTCAAATGTACACTGTAATTTCATTATGGTGACCTTGAATGCAGAGTTGTATCAGTTCCTTACAGGCTGACTCATCTCTGCTACACTCTGTTACTCCATAAAGGGTCAAATTTCCACTTCTTATTCATCCCCTACACAGAATTCCCATGGGCATCTAAACCATGTATGGTTTTGAGACACAACAGATTTTGGGCAATATCTTTATGAAGTATTCAATGGCCAAATTAAAAGATGCAATGTCTCTAAGTTCATTATTTTGGATTTACTTCTGCATACAATAGCCTAGAGGGCAATGCTATATTGGAAGACTCCTTTTTGATTTCCCAGAGTGAAAAGAGGGTACAGATGCTGTTTCAGGCACTTTGCAATACTCTGGATTGGCTACAAAATATACGACCTTGCTGGTGCACTGAACACCATGACTGTAGCACATTTCTGAGCACAAGATAAGGCATTTAAGCATTTCTCTTATGTCTAGGAGCTATGACTTCATCATGAGTCATATCTTGTCATTTTGTATAGACTGAAAAAATGTGTCATTGTGCCTGCCATTTATCAATAAATCTGCAGTTTGCACCTAAATGATGTACTAATGTTCCATAAAGTTTGAGCAACAGTAACTTTTTTCCATTAAATTGGAAACATACTGTATGAAATGTTTAGACATTAAATAGAAGGGGAAGAGTGGCTACAGAGTTGTAATCCGTCACTTGTATATAAATCAATCTGAAGTAATTATATAGCACATCTTAGACAATGAGTGTGTAACAGGCAGAGAACCACCTATCATCTTGATGCTGCAAGGGAAGGGTCACAGTTTAAAAAGGATAACTCTTTGAGAAGATTTGGTAAGACAGTAACAATACAGAACACTTCATCTGCTTGACTATGGCTAGAGCTGGGGTCATCACCCTCTTTTCCACCTACATGTGAATTTAACTGAGACTTAATACTACCTGCATCTTGTTGCTGGTATTGAGGGATGTCACACAGGAAGCTCGGTGATGTCCAGAGCTCTCACAGTGCCTCCAGAGCAGTCAGTGGCTTCTTCAGGTGTTTCCACCTTTCAGTAAGAGTGGAGTGATAGTCAGTACTTAAACACTCAAATCAATGCCATTGTCTCTCTTTCTACCCAGCAGTCTGTACCTGCTCATATGATGATCTGCCCCAGTTCCTTAGGAGGAGCCAGGCTTGCTTCCCTTGCCTTGGAAGCTAGAGGGTTGATATTTGCTTGCAAAGAGCCGCCTTGGTGGTGTGTTATTATGAGACACCTCATCTGTGTTGTGGAGGTTGTGTTTGTTGCTGCTTTACTTGGTAAGTCCTTGAGCTTGGACAATACAAATTACACTGGGGAGGGGCTATCGGTTTGCATTAGGAAAAAGTAAACAATGTACTTGACTTTTCTAATTGTTCTAGACAGTTTTTTTTTTTTGGTTGTTTTTTTAAGACTGTGCTGTTTATAATATGCTACCCTCTGGTCATTTTTCTGCTTTCAGAGAGCAAATTTCAAAGAAAGAATCATCCATCTTGTCCCAAATCTGCCAGAATGCTGTAGACAGCTATGCTACCTGATGTTTATAGGGCAAGATTGAACCATTGATTTTTTACATGAAACTTCCCATTGCCCTGAACAAATTGTAGTGAGGTAAAGCTAATGACATAACTGCAGCCCTTACAGATGAACAAGACCTGGTTCATCTGGCATTCTGTTTTGTTTTACAATCTCTGACTAAAGCATTTCTCTGTTAGTATGCATTTCTTTCTTTAACATGCTTTCAAATTGTTTGTAGCAATGCAGTTGAGAGAAGAGTGACTCAGCTGTATAAAATGGAGCAAATGGTTACTGCTATTCTCATCTATGATAAATTAATAAATGAATTTTTTTTTTTTCTGTGCCCTTTCAAACCTCTGACACTTGCAATTTCTGTACTACCTTTGAGAAAGAAACTCTGGCTGGAAACTGAGCTGCTTCAGAGTGAGATTGTAAACAGCTGCTCACACATCTCTATGCAAAAATGGTTCTTAATCACTGGTGATTTCTCAAAATTGAGCAAGGGAGATGAGGTTGGCTGACTGAATCCTATGCTTGATATACAAATGGAGTTCCCACAATTCCCATTCTGATTTGTAAAAAAAAATTATTTCTAGGAGAAATGGAGGAATGCGTGCCAAGGGTGAAGCTATGTGACGTGCTTTATGTTCAGAACAGCTGGTGATCCTAGCAACTCTTTACTCCAGATGATAAATTTGATCTCCTGTTCTGTAGGGCCATGAGTAGATTTAACCATCTTTCTCACAAACAACATGGCATTTTTCTAGCACTTCTGGGCACAAGTGTGATAGCAAAATAAGTCTGCTGAAGACCAGAGCTATCATGTGTCACAGAGAGAAGCCTGTGTAAAGTAACAAGCATAAAAATATGCGAACCCAACCCCCACTTTTCACTCCAAATACAAATCTATAATAAATGACAGGAGAGTAGAAATATAAGACAATGTAAATTAATTATTTACTTTAAATTGAGAATTTCAAAATAGAGAGCTACCAACCATGAATGAAACATTCACTTGGAAAAGAGAAAGCTTTCAACGTGTGTTTTGCTTTCCCAGCAGCTTATAACAGGAACATGTGGTACTTTGAGAACTCATTCAACTAGAAAGAGATTGAACTCTGCTCCCTTAAGGTTTTGCTGCAGATATTCCAAATTTTGCATCCAAAAAAAGATAGATACCCTCAATTATGGTCATGGAATGTTTTCTTAGTAATCTGTAGATGGTATTATTATTATGTGTGCTACAGGGAGTCTTTTTCATTGCTTAATCATAATTATTTCCTTCTGTTTTCCAGTATTCTAGTAATTTTTGGGTTTTGTCTTCATTCTAACTTCCCTGCCATTCACTGCAGGGATTAATTTAACTATTTTATTTAATTAAAACATTTCTATAACTTTTCATATTTTTTCCCAGGTCATTTGTGAATATTGATGCAAAATTTGGATGGGGGAAAGAAAGATTTTAAAATACTTTCGGCTCAGGGCAGGGGAATGAAATACATAACCGTGCTGACTTTTGATGGACTAGCTGATTTCTTTCCATGTGAATAGTAGGGTACTGTAATTCTGCTGTGTAGTGTAGAAAATATTCTCCTAGCAGAATATACTTCTAGGGTGTCATGAATTATCCCTTAGTGGCACTGAACATCTGCTGAAGTTTCTTTTGATCCCCCTGTTTATCTTTTTGCAAGCCCCTGAGAGAAGCAGCTTGCTTGTTTTGTAAGATTGGAGTCTGATTTCTCCCTTCAGGGAAGAACCATGTGTTTCTGCATCAGCATGCCTGAATAACTGCCATGTCTTTGTTTTACTTTCAGGATAACCTCACAGAGGCTGGCTTGTGCCATGAACAAATGTGGAGGGTGGAAGACTGAAAGATGATTTTTTCAAGGGTTGATCACTTTTGGGTAATCACTTTTGGGCTGCCAATGGTCAGCATGGTTAGTTGTGTGTCTGGGAGTAGATTGTGGCAATCACTTGTTGCTTTCAGAGTTGATCTGTTTGATCTAATTAACTGCTTTTCAAGCTTTCTGTTTACTGAACACAACAGTAAAAATGACAAAGAAAGATTAGCTGCCTTTGAATTTGCCTGTATATTTCTCCTGCTTTAAACTTCTGAAAGTCTCAGGACCTCTGTCTGGGACCAGAGATATCAAAATTGTCCTGCTTAAACAATCAGCTTTGAAATTTGGTACACACTTTATAAATACACATTTGGAAAATTACAATAAAGAGTAAGGATCTCGTGAATCTCATCCTGTATCTAATGCACTATCTGGAAAGTTTCCATTGTGTTTAAAGAAGATGGAATTGAGTTGCTGCTTTGAAACTGGATTGTCTCACTTAAATAAAGAGTAAGAATATGTAGCTTATGAAGACAAAAAGCTATTTCTGAATGAGGAACTGTGGTAAAGAAGCTACCCACCAACTGTGGTGGGTGGAGGGACTGGGAATTTAAAATGTTTTGTTGTCTAAAGTGTCTGAATTGGACTGTACAGAGTAAAAGCAAAAGTATGTTCTTTATTCTATGTTGGTCCTCTCTCTTGTGCACTGAACTAGTTTGGATTACAGGCAGATGTGAATCTTTTTTCCTGCTAATCTTCCCTGTAAATGTGCTTTTTCTTATCAAATGTGTACCTTGTGAGTAAATTAAAGGCATTCTTGATACCTGTATTGATACTTGTATCAATCAACTGGGAGAAAATAGAAAATTATCACCTGCAAAATTTGCAGGTGCCCTCAAGCTACTTGAGGGCAAGAGAGGGACAAGCTAGGCATATAGAATGAGTTGGATTATTCTGTAAGTGGGTCGATCTGAGCTGTGGGCCTTTGAAGACAACTGGAGACTGGATTTTGAAACAAAGAATGTAGATCCCACTTTTGAGATAGGACACTGTTATGCTGACACTGCAAAGGTCTTAAGAGGAAGTTACAATTAGCAGTATAGGCATGTCCATTGAGGTAGTTAGCCAAAGAGCTAATGTGACCTTGGGAGGTATCAGCAAAGGCACAGGTAGGAGAAAAGGCAAGGTGTCTGTGTCATGGCAAGACCATCACTGGAACCCTTCAGTTCTAAGGTCCTGATTTTGAGAATTCTTCTGAAAAGCTGAAAAGGTTTTGAAAGACTCTAAGCTGTTGTGTGGAGAACAGGTAGAAACATGAACAAATTACCTTAAAGTATTCAAGCTGCAGATGTGATTTCCTCATTGCCTACAGATACCTACATGTAGGAAAAGCTTCAGATAAACAACAGCTCTTTAATGCAACAGCACAAAACTCAGGACTGGGATTTTTGCTAGGCAAATAAAAACTTTAAACAAGTTTCAGATATTTTAAATGGTGAATATGCCTATCTCCTGGAGCAATTTGAGGTAGATGTGGTGTAATTCCCACTGCTAGAATTTTGAGAAACCTGGCTGGACATATTTATGAAATATTTGATTCAGATTCAGCCAGAGTTCAGGGATAACATGGAGTACAATAGGTGAAGTTTTGGTTCCAGGGTTTAGACTGAATGATCAATAGCTCCTTCTGAATCAAGGATTGATGAGATGTTTAAAGATGTCCTGTTTCAGTGAAGAGGGACACTGTCAGCATCACTGACTGTGCTGAGAATGGTATTATCACACAGTGGTTAAGATCTCAATATTATTGGACCTTCTAGTCAAGCAATCTACACATTTTTAGATATGTGACTTGGGACATGAACCGCTCCCCTTTTTTGGGTCTCTGTCACTCCTCTATCTCATTTGGATGACAAAAGGGGCCATAGCCATTAGCTGATAGAAGCTTCACCCTGTGGTGGAGCAGAATGTCAGCAGGAGTTTTTCTACCTTCCCTGAAGTGCAGGAACTGCTGTATCTGCATTAGCTGTCCCCCTCACCCACCCATACATTCCCATATGACCCTGCTTGTTCACCATCTCTGCTCCGATGGCTTCATGAGGAAAATGAAGATTACTGCACTTGAGGCTGGGAAGGGGAAAAGAAGCAAACAGTAGTGAAAAGACTGTGCAGAGGGCTTAGTCCAGCTCTGGTGAGGGGGTGTGGGGAGAAAGCACAGGTGGAGGCACAAGAGAACCAGGCAGCCAAGGCCTGGGCTAGTCTGTGCAGCACTCCCAGGGATTGCATGCAAACCAACTTGTTTAGCACCTCGTAATTCTGTTATTATTCAGTAATTGTAACGGGGAGACAAGATCTAACAAAAGGAGCTGGAACATTCCTAGACCTCAACAAGTTCTGGAGGAAGATACATGAATATGAAAGAGTCTGGAAGGAGGAAGACCTTTAAATCAGGTTGGAATGAATTGTGGTGTTTTCAGGAATAGCCTGCTTGGATGCAGCACTCAAAGCTTCTCTGCTGGGTTGGTGTGCAGCCCGCTAACCTGACTCACAATCTTAGCTCAGATCTTGGCCCAACTGAGAAGATCTGAGCAGCAACAGGGACCTCGGACCTTAGCTATGGTCCTTAGCTTGGTCACAACTGATGTGCAATGGTTGCAAGAAGAATGACAGTAGTTCCAAAGTTTTATAGAGTTAATTAAACACTTGGACAAGCTTTCCTGAACTTGGTCAGCGATCTCCAAACACCAAAACTTACTCAAAGTTGTAAATACATCTCAATACAGAGTCAGAATGCCTTGATTCAAAGAGCTTCCCAGTAAACCAGAACATAGAAATTATGTCCATACCCAGAAACAAATTATGTTCACCTTGTAATTTGATTTTGATGATATGTTTTGCAGTTATCTCCTCTGGCTCTGAGTCATTACTCGTAGTGGAAATACTGACACATGTAATGGCTCAAAACAGCATGTGGAAACTTTCCACTCTTCCCTCTGTCTCTGCTCACCAGGACTCATTCACTCACTCATTGTCTTTTAGCAGCAAAAAAACATTAGACTGTTTATAACCATGGGGTATTAGTGGGCACCTGGAAAATGTTGATAAATGGTGATTCTTAGCCAGACAGATCCTCACCCATGTTGAGCATCTGAAAGGATGAAAGGCTTCTGAACATTGAGGCTTTTCAGCAGTGTTTTTCTGATGACCTTATAGGTTTTGTTTTACTTATTCCACCATCTCTAAATTCCTACTCTAACTTCTCTGAAGGTAATGCAGATTGTTAGCAGGGATCTCACTGGGGCAGTACATACAATTATTTTTCTCTGCAATCTGAAGACCTGGAAGAATAAATAAAGGTCCCTAGTACATTTTGCAAAGCAGGTAAGGAGAAAAGAAATTGATTCAGTTGTAAGGCCCCAAACCTAAAAAAAAGGTGTTGCTACAAATCAAGCCACGGCCATTCTACTACCTCTGTAAGCAAAACCAACTTTAAAATTGACCAAACTGCAAAAAATGGCAATAAGCACTGCTTTTTTTTTTTTTTTTTCTTATTTAGAGAAGCTGCCTTCCTTAACTTCCAAGTTGTAGATGCACAGTTGATACGTACTTTCAGTGTTGATTTTAATCCGTACGTGACTCTTCAGTGTCAAAGCTAACTAGGCAACAGTAAAGGCTGGCACTGTTTATCAGCATCTTACTAAGAAACAGAAAACAAAGCCCCTCTCTAAATTTATGTGATCTCCAAAACGCAATGTTTTTGTCCACGTTTGTTGCTGTGACTGCACATGGAAAGTAGTCCTTTGTATTGAGAATTAGGTAGTTCTGTAAAAGCAAAGAAAATACTGATTCCTGAAAACATTCTAATTATAGTATTAAGATTTAAAATTCTACTTATGCCCCTGACACCTAGGAGCTTTTTTTGAAGCTATATTCAAAAAAATACTTCTAACCTATTACCAAGCAAGACTATTGCAGTACAGAACCCTTTTTTTTTTTTTTTTCTGCTGATTAGAGGGAGATTGAGAAGACATTTAGATCCAGAAAGTCCTGCTCCCCTACCTAATAATTTGCCGTGGCTGCTGTGCTGACTGACAGTTCTTCACATTAGTATTACTGCCTGGGATCAGCAGGAAAGAGACTTCACAGCTGACCACTGGGGAGACTTTTTCTGTCTATATTCCTCCAAAGGGTTTGATTTCATAAACCTTTTTATTAAACTCATAGTATGTTCTCCTAAACATTTTATAAAATGCTGCCATTACTCCAATTTCTTTCTTTTTATAACATACAAGAAGTAGGTACGGTGTTTCTTTCTAATTAAATTGCCAGTGATTGAAGTATTTGCTAACAGATGGGAGGATTTCTGCCTTTTGAGCACTTCCTCTTCAAGCCAGAGAAGGTTTACACCTATTATCCTATCTCCTAGGAGAAGCTCTGATTAAAAGATTAGGCTAGGTCATGGCATCACTGACTCTTCACCTATTGGAAACAGGTCATGTCACTAAAAACCTTCTGCAAGATCCACTGGATGAAGAGAAAGAGGCTCCGTGGCTGTGTCTAGGACAACCACCAGACCTGGTGGACAGATCCTACGCTTGGATGAAACAGCAAAGACTGAGGACTTGAATTCTGGGGGAATCTGGGCTAGCGCTAGTGCTTGTCTATATTTTGGTTGGCTTCAGCAGGAACTGAAGCCTTTTTTTGTCTGTTTAATATTGCTGTTCTACATGTCAATAGACTCAACACATACCATTTGTACTTTGGAGTTTGGAAGGGACTTACCAGCTTACCAGCTGAGTTACCAGCTGACTTACCAGCGGGAGGACACAGCAGATCATTAGGACTTTAAAAGTATCTTTGAAAGAGGCCAAAAGTCCAAAGGGGAAAAGTAACAAACTTTTGACTCTGTGTACCAAAAAATTATACCTTGATGAAGCAAAGATCTGGGGAAACACACAAGGGCAGGGAATTAGGTGGGGTCGTTGGAAATGCTGAAGATTAAAATGAGAAACTGGAAAAGCAGAAAGGGAGAGAGTGAGAGGGTAGATGATACTAAACAGACTGATGGTGCAGACTTCCTTTTGAAAAGGATTTTTTAATTGTCAAAGATGTAGCAAGCATCTTTTTTTTTACTTATCCTCTAGATACTTTACCCTAGAAGTCTTATTCAACACCATAATTACATAATTTTGTGCTCAGTTAGCTTTATAAGCCTCAGTGGAGGATCATGAGCATCTCTTTCACACAACCCTGCATTTTTCTGCTGTTAATTTAATGCTTATGAAGAGCCCATAAATTTGTATTGATCTTTTTTTCTCCTTGCAGACTTCAACCACATTAGTATATGGAACAGATGGGAGTCTTTAACTCATTAGAGGCAACCAGTTTAATACTGATCCCATCAATCTGTTCTATTTTTGCCTTGGGGACAGAAGTTTTTCTGTGAAGAGTGTAGTTATATGCATCTGCTGTTGTGTGTGTACCTAGATGGTAGGTTCTCAAGCTACTGAGGCAGAACAGAAGGAAGCAGGAATACTGCAGAGTAGATGAAGAGACCTTTTGGCATGCTACCAAGCAGAAAGAAAATTAGAATGAATTTATAATCACAGTGCAGCTACTTAAGGAAAAACAGGAATACACAAGCACAGCTTGATATGGTTCAGAGTTTGTTCTGTTCATGTTTTAAAAAAACACACTAATTCTATTGATAAAGGCTCCACATCCTTTAGATTTAATAACTCTTGGACTTAAAATGCTCTGGAGTGTTTTCTACTTTAGTGCTCCTCTGAAATGGTAATATCTGGATGGCTTTAAGAACTGATTTAAATCAGTAACACAGAAAAAGGTTGCTTCTGTGATGAACAGATTCCTTCCATCAGGTTAGCATTCTTGTTTTTTTGTTTTCATTGCTGAGTCTAGATTTCTGAAAGGTTAGTGTGTGAACAAGCAGGGAAAGCTTCACCTGAAAGATTACCAAAAATAAGGCACAAATAAATCACAAAAGAGTGAGACAGGGAAAAAAAAGACATTAATTTATTAAACAAATCAAATTTTTGCAATGACAGTAGCTTCAATTCTAGAAATTAGCACAGTGTACATTATAGTAATATTTGTTTCTGCTTAATTTGGGAAACTTTCTTGGAAAGATAGCTGAAATATGGGGAAACTGCGTATACTGAGAAAAACAGAGACTGGATTTTACAACTTAATTTTAAATCAAGACCATGGTCCTCAAAACACTGAAAACACCTCCAATGACAGCTAATTTGAGCAGCAAGTAAAACTTTAATTGCACTAGTGATATTGGATGTGTATAGGTATGTATAGTGCTAACAAAAACATGGCTACAGAGTAATTTAGTTTGTTTTAAAAATATTTTATAGTCTCAGAAAAAAATTAAGGGAAAAAAGTAGATATCATCCAAGATAAAAACATTTATAAACCGGACAACAAATACATTGTGTGGTTTTCTTCCTATGTTTCTATTTGATAGGAACAGGCCCAGAAAAACAGATCTTCTTCTAGAAATTTGTCTTCTTTTACTTATCATGTAACATGACACCACAATAATGTCAGTAGTTGCCAACGCCAGACAGATGTTAATTAATTTCATACCAGCAACTAATTATGGTGCCTTAAGGTGCATCTCCATCTCTTTTTACTTTTGTCCTCCCAAAGAGCTCTCCTAATATTTCCTGAACGTTCAGTTTGTTTCCTTTTAGGCAAATTACCAAAGTAGACTAATGTCATTTCAGATTATAGACTGAAGTAAAGAATAAACTGCAAGATCAGATAAATTTGTGTTCTAGGTTTCATAAAATAAATAAATGTATAAGAATGATGCAAACATTCTCTAATGTTTTATGAAAATAATATATGTAAATCAGTGGTTTCAGACTTTCTAATTGCTTAGTAAAAAGGCCTCACAAAACATAAAATTTCTAAAAATATTAATTTCAGCTTCTTCCAAACTGACATTTATTAGCAACTTATTTGTTATTTATATTATTCTCTTTAAATAAAATAAAGCAACAGGTGAAATATGAGACTATTAATAATTTTAACCATGGGTTTTGTAACTGGCCATTACAAATCCATTGTTTATATCCTCACAAGGGAAAAAAGCCACAACACAAAACTTAGTCAAGGACTGAATTAACTGGCAGACAGCCTAATATTTTTTTATCTCTCAGTCAAGCAGATAATCAATAAAACACTGTATTGTCAGACTGTGTTGATTATACAACTGAGTTCTCCTCTTTTGATATTTTTAAAATGAAAGTTTGATTAACAATGACACTCGAATTACAATTTTCTTAAAACTTAGCATAATCAGTCCAGACATGGTCATGTACTCTGTGCATCTCAGACCACAAGCCTGAACCTCAGCTAACTGGCATAACTGTCATATCATTCGCCATGATAATCCTTGTTATATGTTGAAATAACAGAAATGTCCTGGGGCCCATTTGCAACTGCAAATGTGGGCCAGGACCAAAGCTCTTGCCTGCAAACACAGCTGAGCCTATGTAGAGCTGGTAGCAAGTTGGAACTTTCCAGAAGTGCCATGTCCACAGCTAGGAGGTTGTTTTGTGTGGGGATGTTCTCAAGTTGCTCTCTGGAGAAGAGCCTGTGTGTACTTTAATAATCAGCTGAAAGGAGAATAAGAGGAGGAACAAAACACTCTGTACTGTGGTGGTGAGTGCTGCAGGCAGGCATGAAAAGCTGAGTGCAGACCTTGCTCCAGACACAGTTTGTGTTTTTTGGTAGATAGATCCTGGCTACTGTGGCTGGTGCTCAGGCTTGCCCCCTTTCTCATCAACCCTGGCTGGTGCAGAGTCAGTCTGGCCACAGCACAGAAGCACAGCTTCAACACAACACCTTCATTGATAGCTGATATTATTATTTTGGTTATTTTGAACCACTTCAGGTAAATGAAGGTCCCACAAGTCTTAGGCTTCAGTGCATAAGCTGTATTAAAAATAACAAGAACAAAAACAAAACAAACAACAAAACAAACAAACAAAAAAGCCACCAAACAACAAAAAATCAAGCAAAGTAAAATTTGTGAGTTTTGGAGAAACCAGGATCACTCTTGGACAAAAAGTGGCCTTAACTCCACTGACCTCAGGCAAAATCTGAACCTACCAGTGTCTGCTAGACTTATTTTGAACTGATGGGCTGACAGGACGAAGACGCGGGGGGTTGCTTCAGAGCTGAGCTGTGGAGGGAGATCTGAGTCTGCCAAAATGGGATTAAGCCTGAAATGGGACTTTGGCAATGAGCACCTCTTCAGTAGAGGATGAAAGCACAAATGCAGTTGGGACAGCTGTAGAGTAAAGAGTTTCTAGTTTCTATACCTCTGTCAAACAGAGGTCTCTGTTTGGGGTATCTAGATGTGATGATGTTCTTTTTTGTCCATATTCCTACTAATTTGGCTCTGGGCTGCATTTGACTCTGAACAGTTAAAATGTACCAGAATCAAAACCAAGGATAACCCCTCCACTAACTTCATCTGAGAGAGCAATTCAAGTGTTTGGGGTTTTTTGTATGTTCAATGCTCCATCTGGAAATTTTAATTCTCTTTAAGGTGATTTCAACCTTGCAGGAAAAGAAAGGTTGCCTAAATAAAATACAAAGTAATAGTATAAGTTTAATAAACCAACACACGTAATTTTAAATGTTCATAAAGTATAGAATTTTTAAATTGTCTTTATCTTTATCTTGATGATGAGAAATCCCAGACTTTCCCCCAGTAGATTTGAGGTCTGATATCAAAGGGTGAATATGTGTATGAATCTATAGATAATATTCTGTCACAGGTTACCTTAGGCAATGAGGCTTTTATGATTTTAAATGCATATAACCCTGTTTACAGCCTACATAATGCAGTGATACCGTGACAATTATAATATTTTAACTATTAAGGGGTTTTTTTAGGAGATGCTCTCTGAAAAAGCTTTGGAGATTTACTTTGTTTAGAAATTAAACTGAAGCCCAGATTCTTATATATATTTAAGTCCAAGAACCTGATGAATTTCTGCTGTCACATACATGCAAATTATGCCTTGAAGCAGAACTTTTGCCTTCACTTCCAAGACAGTATAAAGTTAATGAGCCAAACATATGAAATACTCTTACACAATCAAAATAGAAGGGAAAAGAAAATTTTGGACTTTGCAGTTCAGAAATATTATGGCTGCTTATAAATATGACCCAAAAATGAACAAAAGCCAGAGTCTATTAAAAATGAGAGTTTGTTGTTAGTGGGAGCACTCTATAGTAGTAACAAGTCAAGGGCAGCAGTTATGAAAGATGTTGTTTTGATTTAATTTGCCATCTATCAGTTCATGTGACTAAGGTTTCTTGTAGTGACTGAACCTACTTTGAAGGAAGCACAAGAGAAACTGAGAACTTGATGGAGTTAGTTTAACTTGGTTAGAAATTTTCATGTTTCTCTGTATATCTGCTCCGTGACTGTGTCCTCTCAGAGGTTCAAGAGCCCTACCTTGATTGCTCTACAGAGTGAGAGTAGCATGTGTTTCTCACTTATTTTGGCATGTTTGGGATACACTGGGGATGTGTGGGAATAGAGCAGCATTTTTTTTTTTTCTCAAGGTTTGTTTTGTTGAACAAAATTGCTCTTTACAGATCTACTGTCTCTCTGTTCTCCTGATACAGACCCTCCCAGCTACCACCTGCCCATGATCAGGACTTCTTACAAAGAAGAACATGAAACGTGTCTATGGAGATGTTAAATAGCAAATAAAAGACACCAGTTTCATGAAGAATGTCATAAAGAAGGACATGGGAAGGACAAATTTTGGCTCATCTACTACAATGGCAGCTCTAAGCAAAGGAGACCTCAAACATGGGACAGCTATGGGATCTACTAAAAGAAAATGACTGTCACTGAAGAAGAGGGGTATACGTATCTCTGCTTATGATACAGAAGGTGTGTTGGTATTTTTCCCTGCCAATTTTGAATTTCACATATGATGACTCCAAACATAAGGACAGAAGAATAAGATAATTTAAGTCCATATTTGGACTTTGATGGTAATGGAGAAAGAGTGGAGAAACTATAATTTTGAATTAGTAAGCTCTATCATCAGTTGGTAAGTGTCCAGAAAAGAAGGACTATAGAAACAGAGTCATGTTATCTGTTTTCAAATGTGATCCTTTCACATTAGGGTTGTGGACAGCTCTGTTTGAAATGGGAAATGATTTATTTTTGGTGGTGTTTCCTGTGCTATCCATGGTCCATGGATAAATAACTCTGTTGCCAAGGCTGTCTATTTGTTACTTGTCATAAACAATAGATTATACTTGCATGCTTGTTAATTCTGTATAAGTCTAGTTTCTGGGGTCACCCTCTTAAAACATACACAGTCTTTCTTCAGGTTGTGTTGTGCTTATAAATTATACAGCTTCAGCCTTGATGATTTTTGCATCATTCTTCTCTAGCTTTTACTTGTCACATGTTATTTCTCCAGCTGAGTTTGGCAGTTCTAGTTATTGAATTAAAACTTTATATAATTATACTACCACCCCCTCAAAAAAAAATCAGAAAAGAAAGCCCTTTCTTTGTTAATGTCTATCAAGATGAGGACCAATTTAAATCAGCCTGGAGCTTTTCTGCTTCAGCCTTAATCATGAACTGCAGAAAGCCATGTGTATTAGCACTTTTTGTCACTTGTAAGCGTATGTTTTGATGGTGGTAAAATTCAGTGGTTTAGTAATTTATCCTGGAACTAAGCCGTGAACACCGAAAATAATCATGTGCCCTTTGCAATTTGCTGGTTTTTGCTTTAAAGGATTAGAATTGAGTGCACAAGTACACATTTCCTCAACTGTGGCCATTGTTGACCAGACTTGCATGGCTCAAGACTCCTGTGTATCATTATGGTGTGGGGAAGGCAGGCACAATCTCTTGAGGGCAAGGAGATGGCATCTAGCTCTCCTCCCAGAGTGATCTGAAAGCACTTCAGCAAATAGGAAAATAACCATCCTACATGCCTGATCTTGACTATGAAATAAATGGAGAATGAGCATTGCATGTAATCATGTCTCTATAATAATTTTGGTGGAACTCTTCCAAGATATACCAAGGATATAGAATGATCTTATGTTCATGTGGAAAAAAACCACTTTTAATGTGTTTGAAAACGTATACTGAAGTCCTCAGCACTGTGGGTGGGATGCACTCTGTCTAACTTCAGACTCATGCAGCATAGGAATCTGCATCCTAAAAACAGAATGTCACCTGGCAGCCAAAGGTCATCTGAACCCCAATTAGAAAGTCTACACTACATCTGCAAAGTAGCTTAGGTCAGTCTGCTTTGTAGTGACTTTGTCAAATTAAGCTTTTCTAACTCTCCAAGCAGCTCTTAGGGAACTTGGCCCACACTCTGCTTTAGCAACTCCTTCTGAGAGGGAAAACACAAGGGACTGGCCCAGGTTCACAGGTGTCCTTCCTACTAACATCTGAGTTCCAGTGCACTCTGCTGCTCATTATCCCTGTATTATTTCCCTTTTTAGGGAAAAGAGGCCAAAGCGAGGGGAAATAGCCTGGATCTTGTAGGTTTTCCAGTCCCTGAGGCAACTTCATGATTACTTTTGTTTTGGTTACAACATGTGCTTGCTTGATGACCTTGTCATCAAGACAACCCTTCCTGCCCACAGAGGAGGTAACTTGTCGTCTGGGTCCATTTCTTTCAGATAGTGGAGGATTTCAGCCAAAAGCCTACTAAGAGACAATTTACACCGAGAAGCGTGGGAAGATGCACCAGAGAAGGTCATGCTTTCAGTAAATGTAGAAGAACCTGAGCATTCCAAAGTTCCCTGCATCTGGCTCAAAAGGGAAGAAGCTTCTGCAGGTATGAAGGTCCTGGGTTAGATTCCCATCATGGACCACTGTGAAATACTGTCTTTCAAAAAGCAACACGCACTTCATAGGCTCCCTAGAAATGGAACTCCTTTACTCTGCGGGTGCTTGCTGCTTCATTCCTGGCTCCCTGACTCCTCACCATATTGGTCATTGCAGAGATGAGGGAGAAAAAGAGGTGAAGTCACATGGTCCAGTGACAGAGTAGATTTCCATGGGACTATCCTTGAGTCAGTTGACTGTTCTGTCAACATATTTCCTAGAACATTTCTGTTCTGCTAAATCTGGCAATTTCTGTCAAAGAAATGCCTAGTCTAGAAAAGCTTCTGCCATGTCAGCTGTATTTTCAAATACATGCCTATTTACATTAAAGCTTTGTCTTTGACACATTGTTGCTTTTCAATAGGAATTAACTGAGATATTTGAAAAAGCTGCTTAGAGCAAGTAGCCTTGAAAGGCACACATGTTTATGTCAACCATAACAAAAGGACTTGGGGTGGTGGCAGGGCAAGACTGTCATTAAATTGATACTAAGCAGTGACTGGGAGCACTTTTGAGTCCTGACAGCTGGGCACCACTTTGCAAGTTTACAGACTTACATGAGAAGAGGGGATCAGGAGGGTCCAGCATCTTAGCACTTCCCTACTGAAACTGCCAAGGCCTGAGGGAAATGGGGTGCCAGGACCCTCTCCCTGGGCACAGTGAGTTGTGCCACTTCAGCAGCCCTAAAGAGAGCAAAGTTGCACTGGAGGGATGGTGTGTGAGCAGTACAAAAGCTGGCACGTATGGATCATTTAAATTGGTTTACTGCTGCGTAAAAATGCTGCGTACGATGACTGTTATGAAAACAGAAGAGGAGACTTAGGTATGAGCTATGATACTTGGGTTTCTCCAGAGAAAATTGGTTTATCTTCCACTGGTCCATAAATTCAATTTGCCTCTTTGACTTCCTGTATTGATACAAATGGAGTAAATCAGATGACGGCTTAAGCAGACATGTTGAGGTAAGCATTTTTCATTCCCTTTTTTCAATTAAATGAGCTGCAATTGCATTACGGGCAACTCTGCTCATCCAACTCATAAATATTCTTAATGCATTCTGTCTAGTGCAACCTATGGTGACGCAAACAACTGGCCCTCTGACCTGTCCTCTCCATTCTTTGGCATATGCTTGGAGAGCTACATTTTGAATTGGAGCTTTTTCTAGCTGAAATATAGAAATACTGAGAGTTCTTTGTATATCTGCTTTCTTTCTTATATGGGTATAGAGTGTCTAATTGCCAGATGGCCATTAGACCTCAACAAATTGTAGCTGGAAGCAGGATTTTACAGTAAAGGCTTGCTTTTAAGAGCCATTCTGGTACTGGTTCAAAATTAACTTTCAAAACATTTTAAAGGCCATTTTCTTGCCTTAGAGAAGAACACACTGGAATGAAGAGGAGATCTAAGGAGTGCAGATGCTTTTGCAAAGCCAGACAGAAAAAGAAAAAGAGTGTCCTCCATGATGCTGCTAATATGCACATTAAAAATCAATGATGGTTGCAAGAAAAGGAAAGCAATACTCATCATTATTTTTGTGGTTTTGAATTAATGTAAATTTACTTATACTGAAAAATGCTGCTTTATTATCCTCTGTAGAGGTAATTTAAAACATGTTCTACAGCCTACACAGGAACCATTTATTCATTGCAGTTGCAAACAAAGAGAACGTCAGGTCTTTCAACAGTATTATGCTTATTTTTTTCTTTGTTTTTAATTTTTTTAAGTGCTTTGGCTGAAAGCTTATCAAATGAGGAGATTATAATTTAAGCAAAACAGTCCTGCAACCCTGCTTACCAAAAAAGTGCAACAGACTTAATCAAGGACTAATTTAACTCAAGAGTTTTGGAGCTACTGTGAAAACCAGTTACTGCTTTCTAGTTTTAGGTTTTCTTACTTGGCAGTATAATAAATTGCCACTATCCAAATATCCGTCTTTCTCCTTACATGTGATAAGTGTGAGAGTAATATAGATATTTAATTTTTTAATGTAATGTTTCAAGCAAGTATTTCAGTTTGTAAAGCCTATTGCAGCACTGCTTTGGTAAAGAGATGCAGAGATAATATTTTTATGCAGCCTTAGCAACACACCATAATATTTGCACCATAATGATGAGGTTTACTTTTCCACAGTGGGATATCATTGAATTCTATCATATTTTCAGAGTATCAAGCATTGCTTAGAATTGCAGAAAACTTTCCTGCTGGTGTTGTAAAGATTCACAGAACACTTATTTTTAATTTACTCTGCCCTACAAGATGTGTATAGTCCAGACACTCTGAGATTACTTGGCAAGACCACTAGGAATTAGTCACCCTGCAAGGCAGAGCCCAAGTCTTCCATCCTTCAGGTTAATGTTATAATCTGCAGGCTACAAAATAAGATATTTAAATTTCTCTTCTCAGCTTTGAAAGTTCTGATCTTGGCCACTAGCTGCAGGGAATTAATGGGTGTTTTTCTTATTCAGAACATTGTATAGTTATAGGGGGAGGACCCACTCCTGAGAAACATGTATTTTTAATACAGTTCAGGACCTAAATCTTCTTCCTGAGAGCATCTCAAGGTACTTTCTGCTAGGAGAGGATACCTCAGTCAAGGCTGAAAGGGCCCATGCCTAATCTCTAAGATGGAGGTGAAACTTTTAATTAACTAAAATTTCTTGGCTGCTTTCTGTATGGAGCATGTGATATTTTCATATTGCCCTTTGGAATTGTGCCTAATTCTCTCCATTAGTTATCTAAAGATACCAGGATATCTGACCTTGTTCTTCTGAATTGCACTGCACAAGTTAGAAGTGCTTAAACTTGTACTGTGGATCTAACCTTCAAATTGTAACACAGAGTTTTTTAAAAATGTAGAAAGCCATCTTTTTAAATCAAACATAAATGAGGCTGACTTCAAGGCAAGTCCCACAGTGAACTTTGTGTGCTATGTCCTCACTTCAAGAAATTCTTGTTCAGATTAACACGACATCAATAAAGTGTAGAGTAGCTGAAGAGTACAGAAAATTAAATACTGACACTGGAGAAGGGAAAGTCAAGTTTGGAGACACAGTGCAATCCACCTCTCAAAGAGGGGGCACTTCTGGAAACTTCTCATTGCATAGTGCCACTGGGACAAGATCTTTGCTGCCTCTCAGGCTTCTGTAGCCCCTATCCCTGCTGAGAGGAGCCTGGCATATTGAACTTTCCTGAGACTGCTCATCTGTGTTGGGAGACTGCAGTGGGTGGTTGAGCAGAGAGCTGCTGATATGACAGGATGATTTGCCAGAGCTGGACATAGGAGTGGCCTAGATGAGAAAAGCTTTATATCTGAGCTGAAGGTGTTGGTCCCAGATAATGGAAAGGAAATGCAGTCCACTCAAAATTGTTTGCATCAGTCCTGGCTAATGTTTCTGCCACTTAGTGTTTTCTGAAGGAGTCTTTGTACTTTAAAAGGAAGAAGGTGAGTGGCTTGGTGCCATCATTCCTATATAAAGATCACAAAAAAGTTTGCATTTACCAAATAATGCACTTACAGTGAGTCCTACAGACACTGTTTAGTTGCAAATGGGATATGCAGTGGACAATGTACACAGTGTGCTGTAAGAATATTGAGCACAGATTAATTGTCATTGCATTTCACTATGGAGCTGTAGCCCAGGCTGTGAAGGAGAAAGTGCATCCTGCCACTGTAAAGTTCTAGAAATCGTCTGCTGAGTTGGATTAACAAATTATTTCTTTCTTCCAAAGCCTGCATATTATAACCGTTCTTATAATGCTTTAACTCTGTGAAGAATTGTTTCAAAAATTTAGAATAACTTCACAGATACTATTGAATGCTTTTAATGCAGGTCATGACTGTAAATAATAAACAGTTATTGTCTTATTTTCTAGATAAAATATTAATGCATAACATCCATTTCAGCTCACTATATTAAAAAAACCCACAAATTTTAGGATGCTTGACAGATAGTAAAAGTAAAGAGAAAGTTCCCAGAAAGCAATACCTAAATCACACTTGAAATTCTAGTTAGTCTCAGATTATTCACAGCCTGTAAGATTATGACAT
This sequence comes from Anomalospiza imberbis, assembly GCF_031753505.1. Classification (NCBI taxonomy): domain Eukaryota; kingdom Metazoa; phylum Chordata; class Aves; order Passeriformes; family Viduidae; genus Anomalospiza; species Anomalospiza imberbis. The sequence continues at coordinate 27,659,551 of NC_089682.1, forward strand.
GAGCTGCTTAAGAACACAGCTTGAGTTATGCTGCTGTGAGAAGAAGCAGAGAGCAGCCTGTGGTCTCCTTGAACTCTGTCCCCACACAGGGGCAAGGAAAGCTTACTGGTTTAAAGCAGCCAAAGTAAACAAGTGTCTTTTTAATAATGGAATGGGGCTGTATGATCTCCTTGCAAGGGGCAGGGGCAGCACTCACAACCTCTGTGCTCAAAAGCCACATCCTTCTCAGATTTCAGCAGACAGCAAATGCTCTTTGCAGTTTAAACCAAAGCTCATGGTCACACTGGCAGTGAGAATTCAGGGACTTTTCAGTGTGTTTCTGAAAAGCACCACAGTGGGATTTTTTATATAGCTTGAATATGAACACTGTCATTAGCAGCCACCTTGCACTGATGGCAAGTAGCTTAGTCCTTTATGACCTCAAACAGCCAACAGATGCTTTTGTCTGAAAAGAAAAGCTGAAATACATTGCCTTCCATCAGAATCAGAGCATGCCTTGGAACTTGACCAGAGCCTAAATCAAGGTTCATCAGGGGTGTATTCTGGGAAGCTTGTATTGGAAGATATCCAAAGTGTCTCCTTGATTCCTACTTGAAATTCATCAGTGCCATAAGGGAGACAGTCAGAGTTGTATCTTTCATATTCTGTAAACTTTTATTATTATGTTTGTCTGCCTAATCTATTTATGATATGCTAATGGTCTAACATCAAACTACATTTTTATTTGTTTCTATGTTTTTCTTCAGTCAGAGGCATTCGAATACCCTTTAGCATAGATGAGTCCTTATGTAGTTCTTTGGATTAAAACCAGGGGTAAATCCAGTTCATCAGTGGCCAGATACTACATACCCCATACAGAACATCCATGATACACTGAGACAAAGGTTTAATGATATATTATTATAGAATATACTATTTTTCTTAATATCTGTAAAAACCAGTCATCTGATCATTGCAACATCTACTTCTTCATATACATGGGTATTAATTCTTCTTTGTTGTACAGTATATGGACATTGCTGTGAGCATGCTGTGGCATCACACAGCATTCAACCAAAGACAACAAAAATTTCATTTACACTTAAGGTGACATAAGGTAGCAGATGCCTTGATTTATATACCACTCTCTGCTGGCTTGTTTACAAGATTAATTATTTTTTCCTAGGTGCATCCAATAGCTTTACCCATAATATTTCTGTGTATCTGACTGCAAAAGGCATTAATAAATATACTTAATAAGTTAGGCTCATTTACGACCACACATGTCAGACGTTCTGTGGATTTGCTAATTAGCAGTGCTGCACACTCCAAATAGGAACCTCCAGAACCTGTTACAAGCAGTCTGGTATTCAGGAAGATTAATCACCAGGCTGCAGAGCTCAGATGCTGAATGCGAATGTTCAGTGGAGAAATTAAATCCCTCCAGGCAAACTGTAACTTGCATACCCTTTTTCCACAGTCATCACTCACCTACATGTTTACTTAAGATAGCAAATTACCACTCATGCCTCATTGTAAATGACTTACTGAGAGATGAAAGAGCCTCATCCAGGTCTACCCACAGGTGCTGAGCTTGGGTCCTAATAAAATATATATACGAGAAATCACTTATTTGGTGTTTTTTCCAACAGTGAAGGGAATGAAAAATGTGTGTGACTTAAAGCATCTACTTGATTTGTGAATACTATGAGAATCCTATGTAAATTTTCTCTTGTTTCTGTGTTGGATTTTATGTATGTGTGGAGGAAAAAGGTGCACAGTAGACAGTCATGTACATTTGCCTAAAATACCAGCTTTGCAGAGAAGGACCTGAAAGTCCTGCAGGGAAGAGAAGTTGGTTGTGATCCAGCAATGTGCCCTTGTGGCAATGAAAGTTGATGGTACCCTGGGCTGCTTTAGGAAGAGCATGGCCAGTAGGTGAGAGAGGGCATCCTTAGCACTAGTGAGAACACACCTGGAGTGCTGTCTCCAGAATGAGAGAGACATGAACATAATGAATTTAGTCCATTAAAGAGTCGAAAAGAGGTTTAAAGGATTGGAGCATAATTTCTATGATGAGAGACTGAAAGACCTGGGAAAGTTCATCCTGGAGAAGACAAAGCAGAAAAGAGGGAAAAGGACCTTTTTAGAGGAAGCAGACTTTGTCTGGTCTTCTGATAAAATTTACAGATTCAGGATGCAAGACAGTATCTCCTGTCAGCTTGTGTTATGCAGCAGAAAATACGTATACTTTATGATTTTGTTGGACAACTCTATAACTGATCTTTTGCCCTTTCCAGAAAGAAATACATCAGTGACTAATGACTACAGTCACATTATATGGCAAAATTAAACACACAATAGTATTAGGAAAAGCTATTTTTCTTCTCTTCTTCTGATGTTTATGACAAATGCTTCTGTGTCAAGCTGTAAATAGTTGATGACTAATTCACTAAATTAATGGTAGCAATTTGAGATGAACTACAGCAATATCAACCGAGCAGAAGATATGCTAAAAAAAATTACAGTGGGTTCATTCTTCCTCTGTATTTTAAGGTTTTACCTAGGATCATATGTCTTTAGGATTTCCTTTAACTGCCTCAAGTTCTTAAACTTCTATATGCAAGAGCTATTGTGGAAAAAGGCAGGGCATCTGGACTGTGTCTGACATAATGCAATTTTGTTTTTCTTTTAAGGTCAGCCAAGTTCATTGCTGAAAGCCAGCCCAGCTGGGAATATTATTCTGTGATTCTTATTCTTTCAGGAAAGCATGAAACCAGATTTCAGTTTCTGGAAATGTAATGGGTTAAAACACAGTAATAGCCTTCCCCCTCCACCCCCCCCCTCTTTTTATAAAATAATAGAGCTTATAAGCAAAAATAAAAATTTTACATTCTCAGAAAGGGCAGCAGCACAGTCAGATTTATCATGTCAGTCTTCTCTGAAATGTGCAGCTTCCAATAAATTTAATGTGCTGTCAGTGTGGAGGAAAATATGTCTCTGAAAGAATAGGTATTGTAGAGCTGAAGAGATTCTCCTCCAAGAAGCATAAAAATCACACTAAGTTCAAGATAATGTGAAGTTTTGAAATGTACAAGTTTTCTGGAGGAAATTATTAGGCAGAAAAATAAAAAGACCTCTAGTAATACCTTTTAAGTTAAAAAAACTTACTGAAATACAGAATTCCCTAGGCATAGAAAGTTAAGCCTTGTGGCTTGGGCAAAGTTCGCTTTAGAAGTAACACTGAATGGGCATTAAAGAGAGAGCTGGCAAAGAAAAACACAGCTAATTTCCCTCTTCAGATATATTTCTAACACTGAATAGTAATACCTGGAAGAGATCTACTCCTTTTATCCCCAAAGGAAGTAAGTAAAAAACCCAGAATTTTCATGTTGTTTTTGGAGTAAAACCAAAGCATTTCTCCAGCCAACCCAAAAGATCCCTTTTGCAATAGTGGGACTAGATTCAGCCTGATGAGATAGGAGTGGCCAAGAAAAGTATGCATTTGATCATGGACCTTCGTAGCTGATTCTAAAAATCAGGGACAACTGACATGCCTTCGTCATGTCCTAATTCCTGCCATCCCCAAATTAAGGTGTTGACTCTTCCTTGTGCCTATATGCATGCTTTATGTTCCAGCCATGTGTTCTTTCTTGTAGTCTTGCTGGTATGTGCCAGACCTCTGTGCCTGTGTTCTTATCACAAATTATTTGAACCAGTAAATATTTTTTTTATTTATGCCTTTCAAGGCCATGTGTTGGTATTTAATAAACTGTATGAGACATTGTCAGGCAGTCTGCAACCTGACTGAACCAATAAAATTGTCTACATGTTTCCATACACGGGCTCTTATCTGCAAGTAAGCTAGCAACTGTAGGCAACCTATGACCTTTAACATGTAAATATAATTTCCATTTGGTGTAAATAAAAGCTACAGAGACAGCATTGCATAAGATGGCCTGTGCAATTTTCATAAAGATCTGTCGTCCTTCTAATTAAGAGATTAAAAGAGATTGACAAGCACTGTACTAGGTGATACTTAGGCAATCAGAATGAATAAATCAGTTCTCTCAATGTAATTTATATTTTCAGTTAATGTGATTGTTTGTGAACTGCCTACAGTGTGTTTTTAAGACATGATATTTGCATAGGTTCTTGCTGAAAAAAATATCCAGCCATTACTGCTGTGAGTAGAATCTGAAGTAGTGAGAACACGTTGAGCAGCAGGATGAGAAGACTGCAGATTTGAGACTTTTGGGGATCCTAGATTCAGAGGAAAAATGCTGTACTTTATTATGAATAGTGTACAAAAATCAGAAACAAAGCAGTTGCCTCCTGTACTGGAAGAGAAGAGTGTCCATGGAGAGACCTGAGGAGGCTGTATTTTCAGTGTGCACTGGTTTGGCTCAGGGTTTTTTGTGTTCAGTATGAATGACCTTGCCCTGAAACACAAATTTCCAGGCCAAAAAGTCATCATAAACCCTGCAAAACACTTGTGGCTCACTGATGGGGAGCTGACAAGTTGCTACACCATACTACTCAGTACACCTGGTTAATAGTCCTTGGACTACCAATCATCTGACCAGAGTATAGGCACTACTGTTCATCACTTACAGGAGGCTTGAGAAAATTTTAGGTTAAATGGATATTTGGGATGTTTCTACACATGCAAGGGTGAAAGAAGATATGGTATCAACAGATGTTGTTCTGTAATGTGCAAACTTAGAGTACATGGACTGTGTTTATGGGCTTATAACTATCTTATGGTAGTCATGGTAGTCATGAAATGTTACAGGTAAAGGTGATCAGTGTGTGCAGACAGGGTGAGAACATGCTTTTCCTTTTATTTTTTTTTTTTTTTTAGAAAACAGACAGTTATTTAATTGAGAATAGCTTTAGGAATTTTTGATTCTTAGCAAAACCCACAAGAATTAAGAAGTTAATAATAGATTTTCTTATAGGAAGCTTAGCAACCAAAAAATAACATTTCATATACAGAGCACTTGTTCACATCATCAGCCATGTAATTCTCTCTGAACTGGAGTGGGTATAAATAATGGGTTGCAGCAGATAACTTGATGACCAATCAATAGCAATTTTTTGCAGGAAGCAAAATCTTAACAGCACAAAAAAAATCAGCACATTCAACTCTGCTGTTGTTACCATCATTATCATCAAAAGCCCCGTTTCAGCTGAAGGAGTGGATAGAAAAATGAATAAACAGAGGACAATAAAAAATAGTCCCAAAATCATCCCTAAAGATAATCAGAAAGGAGAAACAGAGGAAAACAGCTCACACAGACACAAAGTATTTGCAGAAACTGTGTGAATTCTTTTGTGAAATTTCGTTTTTTTTGCTGGAAGAGGCACAAGCTGTCACAGTGACACCTGCACTTGGCTGGCTGCGGGGCTTGTTTGCTTATCCAGGTGGCTTTGCTTAAACACAGAATATTTAAGAATCAGACATTTTAGTGCTTACCAAAATCACTTGAATATCTTTTACTTTGGTAACGGAGTTTTTCACAGCTTCCTCTGTGGGATACTTTCAGGAAAGGAATTTCAAAAAATACATGCTTGGTATGGAGATTGTGTTAAATTTCTCTTGAGGATGATGAGAATTTTATTATTTTTAATATAGTCTGTATCTTATCAAATTGCTTTACTTTTCACTTGGTTGTTTCAAATATGGCCCTGATTAAGAGGCAAATGAGGTCATGGAATGGCAAAGGAGGGATTTTATTCAACAACACAGATTTGATTGCACAAGAAGTGTGAGGTAGGGAGAAAGAAAGAAAGAGGAAACACCTGTCAGAGAGAGGGAGACACAGGGCAGGAGATCATCAGCTGGAACTACATGAGCTGTAAGGTCCCTGCCAACCCCAACCATTCTGTCGGGGTAGAAGTTGTACGGACTCCAGAAGTGACTCCACAGCTGCTTTCTGCTGAGCAGACCCTGGGCAAGGACAGGGGAGTAGAGGGTGCAAGGCTTTAGCCACAGGTCAGCTGCAAGTTCCTTCTGATTGATGTTTTGTGTGCAAAATAGAAGTGAAAATGGTGAGGTGAGCCTCTGCAGCACCTTTATGACCACAGAAAACCTGGGAAGGAGCAGCTGTTGCTCCTTGCCCATGTCAAACTCGCGCTGCCTTTCTAACCCAGATCGGCTCCCTGGCCATGGGCAGTGTCAGAGTGGGGCTGTGGTGGCTTCCCTGTCCTTGCTGCACAGGCCTGGTGCAGAGGGGTTCCCAGCACAGCTCTCTCTCAGCCGGGCTCAACGTGTGCCCTTAGTTTGCCTTGAGAGAGCAGGGACAGCCCTGCCCTGTCAGCCCAGCTAGGAATTCTCCCACTGGTGCTGGGGGCTGAGCAGTCACTGCTCACAGGGAACTCACTGGCATTGAATGTGAAAATACATCAGTACCTCTGAGAGAGAGGAAATGAAATCTGGAGACTCTTGTGCCTTACAACCTTTGTTAGAAAATACACAAATTCTTCAGTAATTGGAAAAGTTCTGTCTTTTTTTGGTTATTTTCTGGGAAATTCTAATGTATCGTAATTACAACATATTGTATATTTATGTTTTTATATCATAGACCATAATATAAATATACAATATATAATAAAAATAAATTTGCTAGTTTTACTTATTCATTCATTATTCATATTATTTATTATCCATTAAATTTTATTTTGATTTTTGTATTCTTAAATTCTTCTTCTTTTTCTTATTCTCCTTGTTCTAACTACTCTTCTTCTTTGCTATTCTAACTAGTCTTCTTTGCTTCTTTTATGTGTTTCTGAACTCTTATTCTTATTCCTATTACTTTTCTTACTTTCTTCTTCTATGTATTTTTAAATTCTTATTACTCTTCTTCTATTTTAAAATTCTTATTATTATTCACAGAATTCACAGAATGACTAGGTTGGAAGAGACCTTCAAGATCATCGTGTCCAACCCATGCCCTAACACCTCAACTAAACCATGGCACCGAGTGCCACATCCAGTCTTTTTTTTAAACACATCCAAGGATGGTGACTCCACCACCTCCCCAGGCAGACAATTCCAAAACATTATCACTCTTTCCGTGAAAAACTTTCTTCTAATATCCAACCTATATTTCTCTTGATGCAGCTGGAGACTGTGTCCTCTGGTTCTGTCAGTTGCTGCCTGGAGAAAGAGACCGACCCCCACCTGACTACAGCCACCTTTCAGGAAGTTGTAGAGAGTGATAAGGTCACCCCTGAGTCTCCTTTTCTCCAGGCTAAACACCCCCAGCTCCCTCAGTCGTTCCTCACAGGGTTTGTGTTCCAAGCCCCTCCCCAGCCCTGTTGCCCTCCTCTGGACGCGCTCAAGCGTCTCAAGGTCCTTCCTAAACTGAGGGCCCAAAACTGGACACAGCACTCAAGGTGTGGCCTCACCAGTGCCGAGTACAGGGGAAGGATGACCTCCCTGGGCCTGCTGGCCACACTATTCCTGATACAAGCCAGAAGCCATTGGCCTTCTTGGCCACCAGGGCACTGCTGGCTCATGTTCAGCCAGCTGTTGACCAGTACCCCCAGGTCCTTTTCCACCTGGGCACTGTCCAGCCACACCGTCCCCAGCCTGTAGCACTGCAGGGGGTTATTGTGGCCAAAATGCAGAACTCGGCACATAGACTTATTAAACTTCATCTTATTGGATTCTGCCCATCCATCCAATCATTCCAGGTCTCTCTGCAGAGCCATCCTACCTTCCAACAGATCGACACATGCTCCCAGCTTAGTGTCATCTGCCGATTTACTAAGAAAAGACTCAATCCCCTCATGCATGTCATCAAAAAAATATTGAACAGAACTGGCCCCAGCACAGACCCCTGAGGGACACCACTGGTGACTGGCCCCAGCTGGCTGCAACACTGTTCACCACCACTCTCTGGGCCTGGCCATCCAGCCAGTTCCTAACCCAGCAGAGAGTGCTCCTGTCCAAGCCGTGGGCTGCCAGCTTTTCCAGGAGTGTGCTGTAGGAGGCAGTGTCAAAGGCCTTGCTGAAGTCCGGGTACACAATATCCACAGCCTTTCCTGCATCCACCAGGAGGGTCACTTGGTCATAAAAGGAGACCAGATTGGTCAGACATGACCTACCCCTCCTAAACCCATGCTGACTGGGTCTGATACCCTGGCCATTCTGTAAGTTCTGTGTGATGACACTCAATATCAACTGTTCCATAACCTTACCAGGTACAGAGGTCAGGATAACCGGCCTATAATTAACAGCATCCTCCTTCCCACCCTTTTTGTGAATGGGCTGCACATTGGCCAGCTTCCAGTCATCTGGAACCTTGCCAGTGAGCCATGACTGTTGGTAAATGATGGAGAACGGCTTCACAAGTTCATCTGCCAGCTCCCTCATCACCCTGAGATGGATCCCATCTGGTCCTGTGGATTTATGAATATCCAAGAGTCTCAGCAGTTCTCTGACTGCCTCCTCTTGGATAACAGGGGGGCCATTCTGCTCCTTGATATCACTGACCAACCCTAGAGGACAGTTATCCTGAAGGCAAGTCTTCCCCACTGAAAACTGAGGCAAAGAAGGCATTAAGCACCTCTGCCTTCTCTTCATCTGCAGTTACTAAGTTACTGTCTGCATCTAATAATGAACAAAGACTGGTTTTACCCTTCCTTTTACCATTAATATATTTATAAAAACATTTTTATTATCCTTTACAAAAGTTGCAATTTTTAAGTTCAAACTGAGCTTTAGCCTCCCTAATTTTTTCCTACATGCTCTAGCAACCCCCTTAAATACTTCCTGAGAGATTTGACCCTCCTTCCAAAGATAATGCATCCTCTTTTTATTTCTAAGTCCCTCCAAAACTTCCTTGCCCATCCAGGCTTATTGTATTTTTAAATTTTTCTTCTTTGTCTTCTCTGTCTTCATCTTTGTCATCTTTGTCTTGGCCTTCTTCATCATCTTAGTCTTCATCTGCTTTGTTGTCATTGTCTTCATCTTCTTCAACATCTTTGTTCTCTTTTACTTTTTCATCTTCATCTTTTTCCTCCTCATTCTGTGGCCTCAGGCAGGGGCACTGGAACAGCCCCTGCTGTGCCTGCAGCGCCCACCTGAAGTGGGAAGGAAGGGCATTTCCTGGGAGCAGCTGGCTGCCCGTGGAGAGCCTGGGCTCCCAGCTGGGAAATCAAGGGGCTGGGGGGGATGTGCAGGGCAGACCCCTGGCTCTCTCTCCCTGCCTCTGGCAATGGCTCCTTGAAGGCAAGAGATGCCATGTGTCCCACAGGGGCTTGGCATTTCAACGGCACAGGCCAGGCACAGAGCAGCCCTGGGCTGTGTGGCTCCACTGCCTGGTCCTCAACCCAGGCCTCACAAGGGACAGGCACTGGGAAACCCATCTGCTGCAAAAACTCTCCAGTTTTGCCCTTTGTCCTCTTCTGGGAGCAGCTCCACGATGCTCACCTGGTCCCACTCATCCTCCTCTGGGGCCAAGGACTTGGCCCAGATGCCATGATTGCTCTTGTCTTCACAATTCTGCATGAGCTCCTTCACAGCTCTTCTGCACAAATCCCAATCAGACTGTACTGAGGGTCTGCTGCCATTCCCTCTCAATGCATCTTGGCCAATGCAGGCTTTCCCTTGGGAAAGGTCTTGGCCAATGTATTCTTCCCAGTCAGAGTTCTTCAAAGTTGTAGCCATCTCCTGGGACAGCCCTTGCTCAATGTATTCTTACCAGTCTGAGAAGTCTTGGGAGCTGTTGGTTTCTCCCTGGGACAGTTCTTGTTCCAAGTATTCTTCCCAGTCAGACTGTTCATGGTAACTTGTGACTTCTCCATGGGACGGGTTTTCCTCTGTGCGCTTGTTCCAGTCAGAACGTTCTTCCTGGGACGACAACTGTTTAGGGCACTCTTCCCCCTGGGACACTTTTTGGGAGCTGTTAATTTCTCCATGGGACACCTCTGCCTCCCCCTTATTTCCCCACTGGGAAAGCTCTGGCTTGGTGTTGTCTTCCCACTCTTTGTCCTCCCCAGAAAGGTCCTCACCTCACTCTCTTGCACTGGCCGCACTGATGCTGCCCCCTCCTGCTGCTGCTCCCTGAGGGCCTGGGCTGGGCAAGCTGTGCAGGGCAGGCACCTGCCCTAGGCTGCACAGCTCCTGTGCCAGGCGCTCAAACAAAACCTCACAAGGGGCAAGCACTGGGATCTCCTCTCCCAAATAAATACTCACGCTGTGTCTGTGACAGACACCTGGAATATCTCTGGGTCTCTCACCAGGAAAGGCTCCAGTTCATCCAAGAATTGCCACCATTTCATTTCCTCGCTGGAGTCCTCCTTCCTCTCCCCCAATGCTTGCACTGACCCCACTGCTGCCTCCTCATGCTGCTCACTGGGGACCTGGGGTCCCAGCTGGGCAGGCGAGGGGCTGGCGGTGCTGTTTGGGGCAGGCACTGAGCTCTCTTCCCTTTTGGCTGTGACTACTGATTCTACTTTTACAGCCAACCACAGTTGAAGGGCAAAGGCTTCTCTTCAGGAGCTCTCATAGAGCTCTTCATGTGTCTCTCATCACTGTACTGGGAAACTGACACAGCCCACTGGAGCCCTGGCTAGCTCTGCTGGTACTCCGGTACTGTGCCAGGAGTGGGGACTGGCTGGGGACTGGGTTTTGCCCACAGCCCAACCTGAAGAGCCAGTTGCTCTACAGTGCAGAATTAGCAATGTCAGGGACTGGGTAAAGGAGAAAGGAGGAGGCTCTTTGTTCTGAAGTTCCATAGGGACAGGTTTACTCTGGGTGAAGAGAACAGAACAAAACACCCCTGAGCACCCCAGTACACAGGATTAAATACTGTTACAAACCAGGGGGTGGATACAAAACCCAGCCAACAGGGAAACTTCAAGGATGGAGTAAGGGGATTGCATTAGCAGTGTGGGACCAATCAGGATAGGGGGAGGAGAGGGAAAGGTCACATGGGCCAATGGGTCGTGGTAGATTGGGGGATTTCCAAGTGGGTGTATCAATCAGGGATTGGTCCAGGGAGAGAGTGGCAGGGAAGGTTCAGGAAAAAGGGCTGGGGTTGCCTTGATAGGCAGGGAAGGAACTACAACAAAGGGAGGGGAATGGTTTGAGGGACAGCTTTAAGGGAGAGTATAACTTAGGGATAAACCAGCTTGGGGAAAACATGAGGGGATAACAGAATGATAAGAATTTAACAGCAACTTAATGAAATAAACACGAACTGCAACAGGAAACCTCTGGAAGTTGCACACATACCTGATGTTGGTACAGCTCTCAGCTCTTCCTGGCTCCCTGATGAGAAATTTCTTGGGCTGTCAGGACTTGCTGTTGGTACGTCTCTCTCACTGTCACATCTTCCCACTGGGAAAGCTCCTCATCACTATCACATTCCCACTGGGAACTCTTTCCCGGCCACGTTAGTGAAGGGCGTCTCCTCCTCCTCAGTCTCTGTCAGTGGCAGGACTGACCTGCCCACTGCTCCCAACCACTGCCCGCTGGGGGCTTCCAGACAGCTGGGCAAGGGGCTGGGGGACCAGGAGTTGGAGTTGGCTTTGTCCTTGTCGTTATAGTGTGTCGCTATTGGCATTTAGCGCAGACAGAGGCAGAGAATTGCTTCCTCTTCCTCCAGAGAGCAACTCTCCTGTGACTGGGCAACACAGGGCTCTGCACCCATTAGATACCCTCAGCTAGGGTGTTGCCCCAACACACAGCACCTGTGTCACAAAGGGCCACTCCTGGCACCCCAACAACAGCGGAGCAGGCAGGAACTGGCATGGAGCAGCCCCCGGACTTGTGGCCTCCTGTGCCCAGATCTCTAAGAGGCTTTGGCCATGTTCCCACACAACAGCCCCAGCCCCACACTGCAGAGCCCTGGGTTTGCAGGCTGTGCTGTCCGGGGCATGAGGAATTGGCCACATGTACGTGCCAGGGACTTGTGGGCAGTGGCTCCATGTTCCGCGGGAGGTTGGGGGACCAGGGGTGTCCCTCAGGGCTCTGCCTTGGCACCGGGGTTCATCACTGCCTTTAGCAATGGCATCCATGGGCATCGAGCGCACCCTCAGCGCCTTTGCTGGGGACAGGAAGCTGAGCGGGGCAGGGGCACCACACAAAGATGGGCCATCCACAGGCACCTGGACAAGCTCTGCATGGTTCAGTTTTGCTGGGCTTGCTTGGCTTTGTTTGCCCATCAAAAGGCTTTTTCCTTCCCTGGCTTGGAGAAGCTGCAGCCCCAAGCCTCAAGGAGCCAAGCTGGGCAGAGAAAGCACAGCAAGACACTCCAGCTGAACCAGAACGGGATATGAACTAGACACTGCCGTAAAGAAAGCAGAAGGAAAATAAAAGTGAGTCTCATAGTTAGGCATAAATACATGCATGTGGACCAAACATGTCTGTGAACACTCTCCAATGCACATGAAACCAGATCAGATAAATAACTGGCTGTAATCACAAACCACATAACACATGTACACACACATGTATATGTGTCCACATATCCATGTAAATAGAAAGTTTATTTTGGAGCCATATAACCTCAAATTAGATATGAAATAACATGAGGTAAAACATGCAGCTCCACACAAAAAATCAGCCCAGTGTAGACTTACTAAGGCATACCTAAAAATAGGCAATGACTGATTGTCCTAGTTTTGGTCAGGACACAGTTACTTTTTTACAGAGGTAGAGGAAAGCATGGCCAGGTGCTAATTTTATTCAATACCATGTCATGTCACTTGTCAGGGACAGGAGGAAGGGAGCCAAGAGTGGGAGTAAGGGACCCTCTCCTTTCCAGTTGAGGGAAAAAAAACATGGTGGGTGAAATGGTCCAGTACTGTTTTACTTTTCATGTAAATTATTTCTTTGTCATATACCTTTTTTTTAATTAATACTGTTGCTGTTTCTGCTCATTTTTCTTATGTCATTGCTGTTTCCAGTAAATTGTTTTTATCTCAATCTGTGATTTTAAACTTTTTGTGGTTCCAGTTCTCAACTTTATCCCCTAGTAGAAAGGGGAAAGCTCCTGTTATCATCTATTAAAAAGTAAAATAGTACCTCTTTTATTTTGCTTGCCCATTTATATAATCCTTAGATTTTTGCTGCTGTGGATTTGTAGAACAGGGCTGGCTGTTGTCTGTGCTGGCACCCTGTACTCCATGCCTGGTGACAGCAAAGAGGTTCCATGTGACACTGCCCTGTTCTCCCTGCTGTGGTGCCTGCCCCTTGCACAGCTCTGTGCTCTCCCAGGCAGTGGAATCCCCAGCTAGTGTCCTGGTCTCTAATTAATCTAAAACTTCATCTACAGTGCTATTCCTTGTAACTTCAGCTGCCATGTACAACAGAGCACTCCCTGTACTGAAGTTTTTAAGCGAGAGCCTGAAATGTCAAAAGCAGAGAACACTCAGCTAAATTTGCTCTTCAGGCATCAGCCCATCTGCTGACAGAGCCTCTCTGCTTGTTCTCACAGGACAGTGCCTTCACCATCAGAGAGGGATTCATTTTGTTCCTCATCTTCGCTGGAGGCACACCGTAAATACAGAACTGTGTAATGTGCATATATTGTACAAACAAGGGACAATAGCTGTAATGACAGACATGAATCCATAATTTAAGTACAGAATAAAGCCTCGTAGAAGCCCAGGGCTTCTGTTCAAGACTATTAACTCTAACGAAAATGCACATTTTTCATTAGGCTCTAATAGCCTGCTGCAAAATAGAGAAACTGCTGTGCAGTGTTTGTAGAAACAAATTGCTAATCAGTCAATAAGGATCTTTACTGTGCACTTTGCTACAGCCAGCTTTTGCCCATTTTCTACTACACTGAATTATTTTAACTCCCTGAATTGTTACTTAATGAAAAAGAAAATATGTTTTATTTATACAGCATTCATTGTGGCCATGCATAGTGAGTTTTGTGTCTTGAGTCCATTTTGTTAACATTTATGCAGGTGATTTATTATCACTTGGATTTGCCTCATGACTTTTTTTTTGCTAAGGTTCAGAAAATTTTTATTGTATACTGAAAGCCGGTAATGAATTGAATCAATCATTCTTTTAGAAATAGATTTTATAATTCCATTACAAGCGCCCCATGCAACTTAAATCTTAATGACAGAGCTGTTGCTACTGGAGCACAAAAGCCTGCTGATCAGTATGGAGTGTATTATTCATACAGAGGAAAATTACAGGCCATACAACATATGTGTGTGTGTGCATATATATATATACATGTATTTATATATATATAAATATTTTATATGTATATATAAAATATATATAAAACCATAGAATTTTTTTACTGTTAAGAAATAAGCTTTAATAATTTGTTTTCTATATAAGATGAAATTTATTAATGGTACTAGACACAAAAACCAGAAGTGTATTGTCCTTCTTGCAATCTAAAATATGCAAGAGTTGCCACATTTCTTTTAATAATAAAATAGAGCAACTAGAGTGTCCCTTACTAGGTATGAATTTATGAAGTCCTGTGGTTTTATGACAAGTGAGAATATGATACAATATGAAATTGAATCTCGATTATGAATGGAATATGAATAAATTACTTATTTCTATAACTAGTGATAACATTAACATTTTGGCTTGAAATACTAAGAGTAGTATTTTAGAGGAATTGAAGTTTTCAGTTGTGGACAAGAAGTACTGATCTTAAGGGAAAGCCAGAGAGTTAAACATTGGTAGCTTGGAAAATAATGTTGGGACTGGAGAAATGTAATAGTTGTCAGTAATTATTTAAATGTTATCAGGATTAAATATTAGTTCTATTTTAAATGTTTGACCTTCAGATAAGCTGACACGAGAGACAAATTGCTACTTGGAAATGGGGTAAATCACTAAATATGAAAAATAGCCCTGTAAGATGTATGCAAGAAATCTTAGACATCTTTATTTTCAAGGAAAATCCCAGTTGTATCTCTGAGGTGTATTTGATCTAAAGGATGAAAGACTACTTCATCAATATTTGAGAGATTTGCTTATGAAATAATTTCACTATTATGACTGAATAGAAATCTGAATTTTAGCAGGATAAACTTGAGAAATATTGTGTTCTCCATATTATGATAGTGTTGTATGTTGGTGTTGTGTGTTGGATTAGATTATTTATTGCAAAAGTACATGGACATAGTTCTCTATAAACAAGGGTATAAACCTTAGTGTAAAGGAAATGGAAAGCGGACTGCAAGAGCTAAAGGTAAAATACTTTTATGCTTTTCTCCCTTCTGAGTTGTGACTGTATTCTGAAGTAATTTGGGAGGTTTGTAGCCCAGCATTACAAATGGCATTATTATATTGGCTGGATGGATGTTATCAAATTAGTGTATCAAATCCCTTCTGCTCAACCTGACAGAGCTATGAGATGTACATATATGCCATTTCAGTAAGGTGGCTCACACAGGCTTTTGGAAAGGCTTTTTGCTTTTGTATACTGACAGGCTTTTTGCTTTTGTATACTGACAGTTATCCTAGTACTCTGAGAAGCACACCTGCGGTAAGGAACTGTGAAATACCTGCTTGTATTGGAGTGAGTAGTTGAAGTGAATGCAGGCTACTTAATGTTTCAGGAGTTTAAGCCTGCAGGGCAACAAGAAAGGATTATGTGAAAGTCTGGTAGTTGACACCTCATTATATTAAGGAGTCTGGAAAAGAGTTACTAACACAGTCTTTATAAACAAAACCCTTTTCTTTTCATTCATCCTATCATACATTCAAAAGTGGACCCAGTAATAGGAAATCCATACGAGCAACAAACCTAAGATTACTTAGACACTTGTTGTGCTCTGTTTGTGGTGTTTCAGAAGAGTATCTGTTTGAAGCACTTGTTGGACCCTCTCAGGTATGTATTCCTTTCACTCAGCTGTATGTGTCCATAGCAGTGATGCCATCCATTAGGTCTGTAAATGAATTTAGTGTGATGAACTGCAGATACCAAGTGAGTGTGGTCCATTGAAGTATAAATATACCCACTGACTGAATGATCATAATTGAAACTTTCTATGTTTTCAAATAGATTTGCTCTACTTTAAAATTTGAGTTTTATCATAATGATCTCTTTATAAGGGCTAATTTTTCAACTTTAATATTTCCATCCTTCCGGGTTTTTACTCTGAGCTGATGATGCCAAGGTGGTTGCACTAGGTCAGTGAAATGAGTGATATACTGTGTCCAACAAAATGAGTCACAGAGACAATAACATTTAGAATTCCATCCTTTGGGAGATGAGTTTTAGTGAGTTGAGGTTAACCCTCAACTTACTGAAACAGCCTCTTACTCAACTGGATTTGAAAGAAGTCCAAGGCACTAGATACAAGGAAGAAATTTTTTATGATGAGGGATGCTGAAACTTTAGAATAAGTTACCCACAGAATTGGTGGTTACCCCATCCCTGGCAACATTCAAGATCAGACTGGATGAGGCTTTGAGCAACCTGATTGAGTTTAAGATGTCCTTGCTCATTGCAGGGGTTTGGATTAGATGGCCTTTAAAGGTCCCTGCCAACCCAACCCATTCTATGATTCTACAGTGTTATGACCTGTCTGGTATGTCTTCATTGCAGAGAAACATTTGGAGCTCTCGTGAGATTTTTTTCCTTTTGTCTGCTGCATGTGTGCATGCTCTACTGCTCCACTTGACCATCTGTTCCATCCCACTGTTTCTTCTTTGGGTCCCTGTCCACTGCCTAGTCTTGCTTCTTGGCTAACAGCACTTGGTTTACCTCTAGGGATATTCGATTAAGAGGTAGCAAGACTGCTGAAAGCAAACTTACCCAGCATCAGGTTAGTTAGCTTAGGCTATGATTGTGAAGATACATCTGTTTATTTAGACTATCTGAAATATCTCTACATATCATCACGTTGTCCAAAATAGGCTTATTCAAAGTTGGTGAAGCTTTGTTAGAGCTCTGAATACATGAAGATGACCTCATATTTGCAGCAATACAGTACAAATGAAGGGCTATTTACAGACTCATGTCTGGACTTCTCCTTGGGGGCAATGCCAACAGTTTGGAGGGCAGATGAGTTGAAAAATTTTGCCCAAGAATATAATTCTGTTTATTTATTTGTTACAAATACTAAAGCATTTTAAGGCTCTTCTAGCTTGTGACTATCTGACAAACATAAATCTAGGCATAGAAATGTAAGCAAAAGAAGAGCAACCCTTCTGTTGCTCTTTTTTTCGGGTATTTCACCTAATGGAGCTGCACCAAGGGGTGACTGCTTTCCTTGAAGCAAATTGTCTTCCTCTTGAGAGCTGAGGCAAAACAAGTGCTTGCTGTTGTGACACTGCTAAACTTTGGAAACATGTTGTGGTCAGTGCAGCATCCATCACTTTTCTGGTTTTCTAGGGTGAGTTACTGGGATGCTCCTCTCTGCTGGCTCTGCTTCAATGTGATCTCACACTGACCCTAAGTCTCCCAGGGCAGCATTTATATTCTAACTGTACAGAAGTTATGCTGATTCCTCTGACATTGAAACAGCCTCTGGGCTGCTTTTTTTCTGCTTCACAATGGAAAATAACAGCTTTTCTAAGCTGCTCTCTTCATCTATACAGAGACCCTCTGGAACTCCATGCCACAGAGACCCAAACCTCAGACCACTCTCTTCCCCCTCAGGTGCTTTCTCTTCTGCAGGACACACAACAGGGACAACAGACTTGTGTTCTTTGAAGAGCCCTTTATACTTCTAAATAGACTTGGGCCTATTTAATTGCAAAAATTGTACATGACAGCTCATAGAGGCATTGTCATCTTCTGCTGACAGATTCTGCACTGTGGTAGAATACTATCTCTGTCAGGTTTGACATGCCTAACAGAAACCAGAGCCCCTCAGCATTGCTAGGCCCAAATCACATCTGCAAATTTCCATGAAAATACTTGTAAGTGGGCAGAATTCCAGATATGTAGAAGGATATTTGCCCAGCAGATATGTGAGGTTTTTGTATTTCTGTGTGAAATTCACAGACAAACTCTTGAATCAATTAGTGAACACATATTAAAATGTATTAGGCCCTTTTTTATTTTTTGTTGTAGAAAACAGGTTTTTTTATTGGTAACCTTGGATTCCAGCTGGATCCCACTAGTTTGGACAGAAATACACCAAAGCTTTGCTGCTCACCACACTGCTTGACTGGTTGGACAGCTACAAGGTAGTTCTGGCATGGAGTAACTTGTGGTTACGATGGTCAGGGAGTCACAGCTGGCAGGGGCCAAGCAAAACAAGTGTAATGTTCTTTTATCCTTTAGTTTGCTAACAGTGGTTTTGCTAAGATCGGAGAGTTAGAGAGGTACTGGACATACCTGGCACTTTCAGTTGAGTAAGAAGAAATTATTCAAAGCAAATGGAAGGCCTGGCACATCACCAGCTGACCCTCCAAAAGCTTTGGGCAGATGTAGAATGGCTACAGGTTCTTAAGGAAAACAAATCCCCTCCACTTCAAAGGTCAGACTGTTTAATGATGTGCTGTTTGCATTAAAGCCAATGAACACATCCTTTTTCTCACCACAGCTGAGGGGTGGCTGTGTGCTGAAGCACATCCCAGAGTACAGGGTCCTCAGCCATCTGGAATGGGACTAGGACAAGGGTATGTCATCCTTGTCTATCCTGAGCAATTTGCTTTTCTCTCTGTGGAAACTGTGCACAGTGGAGGGCAGGAAGCTTGTGTGCATGAGTCTTGCTTGTACAAATATTCAGGAGTCAATGAGGGCATGGGCAGCAGAGTACAGATGCTTGGAAGAGTTCCCAAGTCCATTAGGTAAGACAGGACCAGAAGCTTAAATATTAAGGGTAATATGTTTTAATGCCTTATTAGACTATTAGTGATACATAGTAAAACACAGAACAAAAAGACAAATGCAAGTTTCAAACTTTTATAGTAAATGCTATTTACAGAGGGGAAAAGCGAGCAAGAGGAAAGGACACAGTGGAGTAAAGCTATCCAGATGCTGCCTCCCTAGACACAGCAGGGAGCTCAGCCCTGGATTTTCACTGGAAATACACATGCATACTTTCATCCCAAGGGAACCTGTAAACCAATGAAAATAAAGATTATTGATTCTGTCCTCTCCCAATTTCTCATGCTTTGAGCAATAAAGATTGCTAATAAAGCCAGAGCAATTATTTTTGCTCTTTCACTCTGCTCTTTCACTGCATTAAGAGCCAGTAAAATCTTAGATTTTACCTTTTGCATTTTTCCAAGTAAACAGGTCATCAAAACTACTGTCTTCCATGCAATTTATTGCTGAAGTAATGTTTTTGCTGTGAGGGAAAAAAAGATATCCATCCATATCATGTAGCTTAAGATTACAACTTTTTTATTAAACTCAGTAACACAAGGAAAACCAAATGATTCACTGCCATAAAATGCTGTAAATGTTCTAGGAAGTAATCTCCTGTCACCATGGATCAGAAAGGCATCTAAAGCCTTGCAGATCCAGTTTACCTATGCTCTTACTTTTGCATGCTCTTGTATTAGACAAAGCTCAAAGCAGACAGCACCTAATTCTCTTTACTCGGATGCAATTGCCAATTCAGACTAAGCCTTACTGTTTGCTTGATCTTTCAGCATTTGGGAGTACTAAAGATCTCTATACTTTTAGTGTTCTGTTCGGTAACACTGTTAATGTTCTCTTGGGTTTCTTAGTCAAAGCTGGCTCTGGAAAACTCCATCTCTTATGTTTTAGACTTAATGCTGCTGGGACCCCTCTTTCTGTGGTCTTGCTCAATGGCTGCTCAGCATTTTTCTGGGACATGAAGATACCTCAAGAGCCTCCGTGCCTAAAATGGCATCTCTCCAAAAGGAAAGCATGATGGAAGAGGATGGATTCATAGTTTTTTTTTTTTTTTTTCTATTTGCACAACAAAGAGTAATCGTTCTTGAGTATCACATTCTTTTTCTTATTTTTCCTTCAGACCATTCCTAGCAATAGTGAATTTGTACTGTACCATCAGCCTGACCTGGGATCATTTGAGCTGTACACACTGATAACTTATTGCAGTAAGAAACAGTCATTCACCTGCCTCAGTGTTTGCCCAAGATCTCTTTTTGAAACTGAGATATGCTGACTTGAACCGTTAATTAAATTTGGGAGGCTGTGCAATTTGCCCAGAAATATTTTAGGAAGCTCTGTAAACACTGGCTGTTGAGGGAAGAGGCATCTTTATAGAACATAAAGCAGAGATGAAGTCAGAAGTAATCCAAGGTCTCTGGTGTATTCTGTCATGGTATATTGGATCAGCAAACAGATATCAAGAACTCATTCTGGAAAAAACAGTTGCAATTGCAAAGTAATGGTCACATATTTCTCAAAACTGGGAGAGTGTGACAGAACTGTTAGTCCTCTATAAGAAATGCAAAAGAGGAGAAGCAGGACAACCCTCAGGTTTGTTTCATGGACCCACTTTGAGAGCTGTGATTTCTCTCCCACTATAATCCTGAAAAATCTGTATTTTAATGCTCATTGTAACACTCTTCCAATCAAAGACAGAAAAAGAGGGAAGGAAACGAATGCATTCTTCTCAGAGAAGAAACCTGCTACTTATTCTTTTTGTACAACTTCCTACTCAAATTACCTGAAACCTGCAGGCTGATGGAGACTTTGTACTACCAAGGGTCTCTTTGTATTGAGAGTATTTGCTTTGTGATAGCTGTGATGTTCCCTGTCTCTGCAGCTAGGATTTCTGTCTTTAAAAGGGGGACACTGGCATTGGTAAAAAGCTGTGAGAGACCTTTAGGTGCACCCTTGTTGTCCAGAACTTCCAAAACTGATGAAAATGTCGATTTCTGTTCTGGTGTATAGGTAGTGCTTCTTGTGACAATAAGCTGATGCATTAGATACCTTCAAATCAAACACCTTTAGTAAAAAAAATTAAACTATAATTGCAATCCCAGTCACACTTTTCCCTCATACTTGTGAGACATGGATTTTGTTTGTGCATGGCATACTTAAAGTTTGCATTAACGGTCTTCCATTATGATATTAGGAAAATGGTTTAAAAAATGCTTGAATAAATGCCATAAAAATTTCCAGAAGTACTTTAAATCAGCTACTTACTGTTAGCCAAATTAATTAAATAAAAACAATCCAAACTAAACCAAAACCCTCTGTTTTGGTAAGAATAAAAAACCTCCAAAGAACCCAAACCCAAGTATTTTTGCATACCTGAATAGGGAGGGTGTTTTACTGGATGGTGACAAAACTAAATTCATCCCCAGTTTGTAGTATGTAGAAAGCTGAACCATTCTAGCTGAAGCACTTGAGAGGATCTGACATGTTCAGCTCAGTGGCTCAACATAATATGTTGCTATCTTGAAAGTGATAACCACACAAAGCCAAGAGTTGCTTAATCTGCTTTCCCAGAAATTCAACACATTAAATGGTTACAAGAAGACTTCCTCTACTGCATGTTAAATCAGTCTTTGGTCTGCTTATGCTATTTTGCTTTTTCTTCCAGTACTGGGAGGTCTTCCATGCTATGCTTCAGCCAGCATAGGTATGCTTGGCATCTGCATAGTGGGATTTTATCTCTGGGTACTCACAAGAGAGGAGAGGAAGAACACAAATCACCCTCTAGCTTTCTCAGAGCTAACTCTGGAGAATGTGAAGACATAGAAAAGTACTGTTTCAAATAAAATATCCAGGTTTTTCACATGGATGTTCTTCCATCACAGCCCTGATTAATAGGGCAAGAATATTAAGGTTTCTTTAAGTTCTGGATTTATTTGTCTGATTTGAGAGAACTGGACTTGGATGATTTCATTGAGGAAATCATCTATTTGCATCATATGTTCTGTAAAATATATTATTTAAACAGTTTATGTAGGAAGAGTTATTATTAAGGATAATAGTCAGGGTATCCTTGTTTTTCATTGGTATCATAGTCTTCAACAAGCTGTGTTAGTCCCATTTCATCACCAGATCTGGCCCTGAATAATCACTTGAATGTCCAGGTGTGAACAGCCTGCATGCATAGTACTCCTCTGTATTTCCCTTTTATCTTGGTGTTAAATGGGCATTTTGAGGATATGAATCTGCAGAACAGATTCATTACAGCGACTTCCTACCTCAGGCAGCAGCAGCTTGAATTTAAAGGCTATCTCCCCTCCCCCAAAGCAGAATGCAAAAATGAAGACAGATCAATGTCCACATCTCCCATTTGCAATAATTCATTTAGTTACGTTAATAAAACTATCTATTTGATTTGTCAAATTGCATTAAAAAGCCCGCTGGAGCTGACTGGAATTATCTTGTCTCCTGCCCTAGTGCCTGCCTGCCAAATCAAGGGGGTGGAGGTTAAGATCAGTTTTGCTATGGCTCATTTACTCCAGCTCTGCTGGTTTATTCCATTTAGCTCTAAGTAGGATGAAGGGAGACAAGCTTCAGCTGATTTGTCCTGTGCTGGAGCACAGCCTTCAGCCCTGTAATAACTGGAGTGCTGTAGGTACAAGTGGTGGAGCCACAGTGAGCTCCTGCAGGTCATAAACTCTGATAGAATGACTGCTTCTGAGTCACATGCTGGACTTCTGCCTAGTTTATGTGAAATCAGCTCCAGTTGGTCATTGGGAGCTCAGGTCTCCAGCTGGAGTTTGAAGGCTAAGAAAATAGGAAAGATATGGGGGGGGGGGGGTAAAAAAAAAAAAAAGGCTGCATGCAACATTGCTGTAAATCCAAGAAGTCACAAAGAAAGCAGCTG
Organism: Anomalospiza imberbis; assembly: GCF_031753505.1. Taxonomy (NCBI): domain Eukaryota; kingdom Metazoa; phylum Chordata; class Aves; order Passeriformes; family Viduidae; genus Anomalospiza; species Anomalospiza imberbis. The sequence continues at coordinate 27,682,222 of NC_089682.1, forward strand.
AGAAACAGACCACAGCACTAATATAAAAAAAAGTTTTTATTCTCTTGTTTTTTTTTTCTCTGAAATGCATGTTTGTGCCTACAGTGGTGCTCATGTGCCCATTTGGTAGACTGCTCTGTCCCATGTATCTTTTTCTTTCCTCTCTGTTTTGAATGACAGATGTGGTTCTTTTTGAAGACACAGTCCAATCTAATGAAAATTTGGGAAAACCCCAGACTGTTTATGTCTCTACATGACACTTGACCATAGTTATGAACTCCAGCCTAGCCATGCCTAGAGTGCTCCTGCAGCACTTAGCACGAAGCTGGGGAGCCAGTGAGCATCTGTTTGCTCCTGGATGCCTGAAGCATCTGCAGGATGCTGACTGTATGGTGATTTAACCATAGGATGAGACATCTGCTTTTTTGGCTGATGTCAGCCCCCAGGGAGGTGAGCAGTGGGGAGATGCCTAACTAGTGCTTTACTGTGATAAGAGGCCAGTAGCCAGCAGGAGAATGTATAACATGAAAATGAAAATTATTTTGGTCTCTGAATCCTGAGCTGAGGGTCTGTCATGGTTTTGCTGTGACCCACAGGTAAGTGATGCTGGAGAATGAAAAAAGCCAGGCATACATTTAGGCTGCAATTTTACCATGCTGCTAGCCAGAAGAGGTTTCTCCAAAATGTATTCTGTGCTGTCACATTTCTTTCCTTAATGCATAGCAGCTTGGGCAAGGGTGAATCCCCTTTTTTTTGGCCTGGCTTAGAGGCTGAACACAGCTGGGAATTGGCATTGAAGTCATAAGAACTTTACCTGCTTTCTGTAGGAGACAGCCTTCCCTTTCCTGAATTTATTTACTAGGAAAAAAAGATTCCTTCCCTCACATCTCAATTTTGACTGCACTGTCCTAACATCTCATGGAGAAAGGGACTTATTGAGTCCCTGGATAGCTAAGCAGAAATTAAAAAGAAAGGAAAACAAAACCAATTCACATCACGCAGCCTAAACTGGCCCTTAGAGGAATTTCTGTCCAAGTCCTTGGAAGATTTAGCTTGATGCTCACAGAAAAGCTATAAAACAAATCCCATTTGTAAGGACAAATGGATTTGTAAGGAAGACTGGAGTACATCTGAAATATTCCAGAATAAAACAGTTTTTGTCCCAGATGTTTAGTAAGTTATTTAACAGGGAGACACACATGCATATTTTTTGGTTTTTTTATGTGTAAGGACTTATTGTCGTGGTTTGACATGGAAGTGAATTTTTTCAGGAAGTTGGGTCAAACCAATCAGTGGTCAGGTTTGGATATTGGCACTTGGAGTGACCACTGAAGACATGGACGCGCCTCTGAGAACACAGGGGGTTAAAAGCAAGAACTCCCAGGGGAACCTTCTCTTTGGTTCTGGTCAGAGTGCAGTGCAGATCTCCCCTGACCAGCCACAGGCTGGGTGGGAGAGGGGAAGCCATGTGGCCTGGGGGAGGTAGGCCAGGGTGTGAAGGGACTGGAACTGGACCAGCTCCTGCATACGGAAGGGTGGAGAGAAATGGAGATGCCTTTGTCCCCCTCCCCCGCCCCGCAGAGGGAAAGAGACAGAGAGCTGATGGCACCTGGAATTTGCCCGCAGAGGAGAAGGAGAAGGGGGGGGGAAGGTGTCCAGCTGTGGGAGTTGGAGTTCTGGGCAGAGATTTCAGCGTCTGGGGAGTCTGAGACTTTTAACCCTTTCCTGGGAAATGAAGGCTTTGTAAAATATTACTCCTCTTCGATTTGAAGTAGAAGAGAGACAGTCTGGGATCTGAGATGTTAGAAGAAGAAATTTTTAGGTGGGAGAAGATGATGGAGTGGCTTGTGGCTGGACTTTTCTTGATAGCCATAGACTGAACCAATATCTCCTGCAACAGAGACTGCATTTTAGGGGGATGCAATGGTGAGCCAAGAGACCTGCTTCAGTGACTACCAACACAGGAGTGGAGTGAACAGAGAAGAGCTGAGGAGGGTGTGGTGATGCCCTCTGTCTTCAGGAAGAAGATGATCTCTGTTCTTGAGACCCTCGGCCCCAGGAGAGGAAGAAAATGGGGGGGACTGTGGTCCCAAAATGAGAAACTGTACTGTTGTCTCTTTTGGTCCTTGGCAAAGCATCCTTAAAGGAGCCCTATGAGCAGTCTGTCCGTGCACGGTGGTGAGAGCACTGTGACATGGAAAGGAGAGTGTCACACTGGCAGATTTTCTCTGGGCAGTTGCCATGTGTGACATGGAAACACAGAAGGGTGGCAATAGTGTTTTCTAGGGGGGGTCTATGGTGCAAGAGAGACTCCTCTCTTCCTTGATGGACTGAGTATTGATTATCTAAAGGGTGGCAATTTGATCAGGAATCCCAGGTGGTGTCTCACTGTGGTTATTTGGAAATTGGGTGGGGGGAGGAGGAGTGTTTTAGAGGGTTTTCATCCTGGATTTAGTGTGTGTGTCTTTTATAGTAGTAGTAACTTAATAAAGTATTTTTCCTTTATTTCTAAGCTTGGGCCTCCTCTGCTCTGTTCCTGATCGCATCTCACAGCATTTATTTTGGGAAGGTGTATTTTCATGGGGGGCGCTGGCATTGCACCAGTGTCAAACCATAACACTTATAAATACTTCCCAGAAGCCACTAAGAAAAGAATAATCTGATTTTGGTGAATAATCAAACTCCAAACTGACAGTATTCTGCATTTATAGGTTTTGAGAGTTGATAAAAGTCAGTGTTTTAGCAGACATTGTATTTCTGACCAGGCATGATTAAATGTTTCAAATCAAACATTACCCACTCACTTAGCTCCTGCAGGAGCACTTAAGATTTCTAAAAGCAATATTTGCAGTTAAAGACTAAATAGAATAAACAACTGCAAAAGAAGAAGAGAACCTGTTTTGTTTGAGAAGGGTTCATTCTCATCCTTTACAGGAATGACTAGAAAACAAAATATCACCTTGGGTTAGTATAACCTATATAGCTCAGTCATGCTTCAGTGCACGTTGCATTGTGAAAGAGCAGACACAAGATGAGCTTAGCTGGATGCTAAGCTTGAAGAGAAACATAACCACGTGATTCCTCTACCATTCATATTGTCTGTCCCCAGGCAGGTACTCAGTTTTTGTAAGTGATGAGCTCATTAAGATTTCTGCTTCTTAAAAGCCCCTCAGGGACATTTGTCTGTTTGCTATTCTGTATTTAAAGTCTGTATCTGCAAAAAATGTATTGCAATGTTGTCACTCAGCTATCAGAATAATACCATTACCTTGGACTTATAACACAAATATCTTCCCAAGGATGGTTAATATATATTAGCCAATCAGCTTTGAAAATCAAACAAATAGTTCCAGAACTTTTAACAGTACAACCACTTTTGTTTGTGTGACAATTTATTTGCTTTGACATAATTGTACTTTCAGTTGACTACTTGTGAAATTTTCTTGCAAGCTACAGGAATGTTGAGGCCTGTGTTTGCATGGGCAGATCACCCAAGAGGAGCAGTTGTAAGGAGGGATGGAGAGTGGCTTAGAAAATTGAGAATAAAATGAGAATAAAATAACCAAAATCAGAAACCACCTTGGAAAATGTCAGCAACACAGGTATTTGGCAAGATGATTTTTAGGAGAAAATCAAAACTTTTGGCTGCAATAGAAGGTCTGGACACAAGTCTGCCATCATTTTAAACTGGTGCACAAGGCATGTAAATGCCAAGTATATTGTGTCATAAATGATGTGCATTCTAATAGTTAAACTCCCTAATTAGGGCAGTCTCCTGTATCAGATGATATTTTCATTTAGAGAATACACATTTTTCTAAGAAACACAGAAAACTAATTAGAAAAAAGACAACTTTATACAAGAAGCATTCCTTCTTCCTATTATTAATAGTAGAAAATGTGTCCAGGTCTTTTTTATGTTAAGGGATTTAAAAGCACAAAAAAGAAAAAAAAAAAAAAAAAAGGATTTGAAAGCTTTCTGACACATACTTGGAATACTTGGAATAGAGTAGCTTTTTAAAGTGAGCAATATATCCAGGCTTGTAGAGCTCCAGATGACACAGATGCAGGGACCTGTATTACAGAGGGTTGTGAGAGTGCAACTATCCTGAATATGAATGAAGGATTTAACTAATGTTAAAACAGCCATGTCAAAATTTTAGGCAGCTTGCCTTTGGTCTCTACAGGACTCCCTAGGAAGCTACTTCTAGAGGCATTCACTGATGGGGAAAACTAAGCTGCAGTAAATGCATGCTACAAATAATAACTTTCCTTTTTTTTTTTTTTTTTTTTTTTTTTTTTAAGTGCAACTTGATGACCCTAATCTAATCACTGAATTCCTGATACCACACATTCTCCATACCATATTTTGTAGTTCTGCAGTTGTGCTTCAGAGTGTCTTCTTCACTGAGCATTCCAACAGCTCACTTTTGCAGCTCTGTCTGTGGTAAGATGACAAATCATTGTGTTCCATTCTCCTTAAGAAATAAGTCTTTTGAAACAGAGCTTTACTGTTCATATTGTTCTGTGTTTAAATTTAGACTCATTCATAAGCCATTTTTCAGATCTGAGATGAAACTCTGTGCAAGCTATCTAAATATCAGAGTATGCAAAGAAGGATGGATCCATACATGCTTTATTTATTCTGTGTACTGATATCTATGAATTGTCTCAGGGTCTTGTTAGTTCTTTAAAAAAGCCTGAGATATTAAATATCTTTCCAGCTTCAGCTAACAAGCCATTTGTGGTGTCTGCTGAGAAGCTGTCATAGCTGTACCTTGGCTCAGGCAGCCTGCCAAATGGCAAACTTTTAGCAGCATTAAATGATTTTTCTTTTGTTAAAACAAACAAACAAACAAACAAACCCCTTTAAAATATGCTATCAGCTTTAAATTGGGAAAAGCTGAAGTGACTATGACAACTCTTTTTTTTACTTTTCTGTTTTATTACGACTTAGCTATATGAATGTGGTGTGGTCTTGTATCTGTTTTACTGTCCTACATAAATACTGACTTCACAGTACTTGTGTAGTCTAGGACGAAAAAGGTACAGGGCAATATGACACCTGTGCCAAGACAGCCCTTAACCTTGAAAGCCTTCATTCTCTTTTCCCATTCAGTACAGGGCAGCTCCAGAGCTTATAGCTTTACCTTTTCTCAGTGCTTTTTTCAAACATACAATCCCGTCTTAATTAAATATTAGATTGCTGTATTGTTTTAACTTCCTTCCCATCCATTTCACAGAGTCATAGGATCATTAAGCATAAGCTCATAGAGTCCAACTTTTAACATGGCACAGTGAAGTCCATTACCACAGCATGTCCCCAGGTGACACAGCTACCTTCAGGGATGGTATCCTTCACCACTTCCCTGGGCAGACTGTTCTGATGCTTAGCCACCCTTTCAGTGAAGGATTTTTTTCCAATGTCCAATCCAAACCTTCCCTAGTGTGACTGGAAACCATTTCCTCTCCTCCTGTCACATGTCACTTTTGAGAGGAGGCTGACCCCCAGCTGGCTACAGCCTCTTTTAAGGTAGTTGTAGGAAGTAGTAATATCCCTTCCTGAGCCTCCTTTTCTCCAGGCTAAACAACCCAGCTCCCTCAGCTGCTCCTCATAAGAATTGTACTCCATATTCTTCATGAGCTTTGCTGTTCTTTTCTGGACACTCTTCAGGATTTCAATGTCTTTCTTGCAGTGGGGGCCCAGAAATGAACAAAGGACTTGAGGTGTGGCCTCACCAGTGCTGAATACAGGGGGACAATCACTGCCCTGGTCCTGTTAGACACACTATTGGTGATACAGGCCAGGATGCCATTGGCCTTCTTGGCCACCTGGGTGCACACTGCCTCGTGTTCAGCTGCTGTTCACCAGGACCCCCAGGTCCTTTTCCACTGGGCAGCTTCCCAGGCACTCTGCCCTCAGCCTGTAACTCTGCATCCCTAAGCAGGTGCCTTTATCATAGAAGGAGATCAGGTTGGTCCAGCAGGACCTGTCTTTGACAAACCCAGGTTTGTTCTGGCTGGGCCTGATCCCCTGGCTGTCCTGTACCTGCTGCCTGGTAGCACTCAAGATGATCTGCTCCATGACCTTCCCAGCACTGAGGTGAGGCTGACAGGCCTCTAGTTACCCAGATCCTCCTTCCAGCCCTTCTTGCAAATGGACAACATCCTCCTTCCAGCCCTTCTTGAAGATTCCAACTTCCAAACACCTGGAATCTCTCTGGTTAGCCAGGACTGCTGATAAATGAGGGAGACCGTCTCAGTCAGCCTTTCCACCTGCTCCCTAAGTATCCATATGTGGATCCAATCTGGTCCCATAGGCTTGTGTGTGTAAGTGGTGTATCAGGTCTCTTCCTCTTGGATTATGGATGCTTCATTCTGCTCCCCATCACTTTTTTCCAGAATAGGGTGCTGGGTACCTGGACAACTATTAAAGACTGAGGCAATGAAAGCATTACACCTCATTCTTTTCTTCATCTTTTGTCACTATGGTTCCAATAAGGGATGGCGATTCTCCTTAGTCCTCCTTTTGTTGTTGATGCATTTATAGACATTTTTTGTCATCTTTTCTGGCAGTAGCTAGACTAAATTCTAATTGGGCTTTGGCCCTTCTAATTTCATGACACCCTTGCAGTCCCCCTGAGCTGTCTCCTGCTTCTTCCAAAGGTTGTAAAGTTTCTTCTTGTTTCCCAAGTTCCAGCAAAGCTGTCTGTTCAGCCAGGATGGTCTTCCTTTCTGGCTCGCCTTCCTGCGAATGGAGATGGACTGCTCTGGTGCCTGTAAGATTTTCTTCTTAAAGAACGTCCAGTCTTCCTCGACTCCTTTACTCTTCAGGACTGCCTCCCAAGGTAGGGACTCACCCAACCATCATCTTAAGCAGGCCAAAGTTTTCCTGTGCTAGTCATAGGTAGCCTTTCTGCTGGCACCCCTCCTTATTTCAGTGGCCCTTTCAATGGTCACTGTTTTGGTCAGAATGATTTTGAAATTTCTTTGCTTAAATTTACCTGCCTGAGAGGCTAGGGTTTGGCAGAGCTGGTTAATATCAGTATGGTCAGACAAAAGCACTGCAGAAACTAAAATATCCCTCAAAATCTTTCATGGACTGCTGGTGGCAGCCCCCTAATATGCCAGTAATTGCATGTTAAAGTGGAAAGGGACCAGTATGCATGTGAGAATTTTATTTATTGGAAGCAAGACCTTCAGCATTTAAAGTTTTTTCATTTCCCCCAGTAATGACCTTGCACTGGGGGCTTTGACTGCAGCAAGATCAGAATTGATGGTGGTGATTTACACTTCACTCTACTTCTTGATTTCACTTTGGTGCCTGCACAAAATGATTGACTTGCAAAGTATTCTTCTTCAGCTGGCCCTTGGAGAGTGAAGACAAATAATTACTCTTTTCGCTCTAAGATTATAACTTAAGAGCCTTTGCTTTTAAAAGAATATCTGCATATGATCCATATCCACAGGATTAGTACAAATATATGATATTGGCAGTATATGTTTGACAGGCTGTCTAGGGCATGTGCTATTACTCTGGGATTTCTTTAATAACTGGCTTCAAAGAGATATTTCAGTATTTGAAAGAGCAGACAGTTATTTATTCTGGAAGTGCTAGCAATGGAACTCAGATATCTACTGGATCAGGTGTAAAACCTTGAGCCTTAGATAATAAAAGCGCAAATAAATTATAAAAGCCATAGGGCAGACTTTAAAAACAGGCTGGAAAAATGAACAACTACAAAGTTCATTACCTTCTAGTGCTTCAGGACTCACATTTCATTAAAGAGGGGATCATTTCAGGCATTGAGACAGAGCACTGAATTTGTAAGCCTCTAAGGTGTTTCTAATTTTCCCATCAACTACAGGAATGTTGTAAATGGGTAGGCAGCTCATGTGAAATGAAATGCCACTTTCAACAATAATATTATTGTAACCAATTAGCAATTGCTAATTTAGCAGTAAATACTGTGCCAAACACAGTGCTTGACTGGAAGAGAGTGTCTTTGCATGGCAACATGACAGTTTTATAAATCCTCTACTACAGGAAATAGTTCTGCATGTCAAATTGTTAACACCACACTGCGCTGTTCTGCACAAGGTCATAGAAAACCTGCCAGACATTACTCAGAGCAATGAGAGTCAAAGAACAGCCAGCTTTTGAATTAATTTTGCTAATAATGTGCTGGGGAAATGGCTGTTGAAGCAGAAGGTTAGGGATGTATTCATTATTTCTATTATTATTTTTATTATAACAGAATATAGGTATTCTAGACAACTTTAAGCCTTCTTGGGCACATTGCAGACACATAGGAAGAGATGTTGCCTTAGAGACCTTAAAGCTAAACAGAATAAACAAGTGGAGGACAAGCAAAAGCAAAGAGGTGCAGTGACTTGAAGTGCGGTGACTTCTGACCAGTCAACACATGAGAGATAGGAAGACACCATACTTCACCTCCTCTGCTCTGCTGCTTGCCCAGCTGGCCTGAACTAGAATGGTAGCATCAAAACCCCATTTTGTAAAAGTGCCCAAGATGGTCTGAGACACCTAAGAAGACATTTTGGATGGATTTGCCACCCCTCCAATTCCCTGGTTCTACAGACAATGACATTCCCTTCCTGGTCCCACTACTCAGGTTATAAGACAGGACATTTAAGAGCCATGTGGCCTAATTTGGCATTTATTATTTTATTTTTAATAGCAAAACTAAAAGCTGAACCTCAGGAGTTGTGTTCCCAGCCAGTTTGTATGAACGTTTGCCTTTGTCCTCCCATTTAATCCCTGGTAGTTTTATATATGTGCTCTTTTTCAGCTGTGTGGGAATAACTCTCCAGAACATGAACTGTCTCCCTGTATATTTGTGGTTTCCTTTAGTGCAGTGAAACTGGAGCCATTTGACCTTTGCAATAATTATAAAAATCAACATAAGTGTGTGAAAAGAAATTATATAAGGAGAAATTAGACAGACACAGAGGAATAGTCTGCTGCAAACCTTTGTTATGGTAGAACAAATAGATCCAGGAAATAGATCCAAACATTTTCATTGTCTCATGCCCTTAGTGACAGATTGGGAAGAAAAAGATGAGAAAGAAGCAGTATGAAGACTTTGAAGAGGTCACATGCTCGCAAGGCCTGCTTCAGCTTCCTCTAATGCATCATCTAGTGAAATCCAAATTATACTACCTATGTGAGCTCTATTCTTGTCCTCCTTGTCACAGACCCTCAGTTCCAGCTGCATATATATGATGTGGTGGACCTGCATTTGGAAAAGCAATTTCTTGGTGCCTTATAGATTTTTAATTACAAAGACTCTGCTATTTATCTAGACTCTGCTCTTTATTTAGTAACCCTCCTTACAAAATATTTGTACACAGGTCATTGCTGGCTACAGCATAGGTGCAATGAGGGGCAGGACAAACATATCTAATCTATCCATTCCCATCCTAATTTGCTGGTGGTGCCTTGATTTAGAAGGAAAAGTTAGGTTGCTATCAGTAGCTACCATTATTCCCAACTTGATTTGTCTCCATCTATAAATTGTTTAGTAAAGCATATTTCTTCTTGTGGTCTTGTTACCCTACAGTGTTCTGTGTGACTGAAAACCATCCCAGACCATGAATTTCGAGTGGGTTTATAAACAAGAAGTTCCTCACTGATAACACATGTTTCAATGGCTCATTGTGTGATTAACAAAAATCTATTACTAATATAAAGTTTACTTTTGAATATTCAATTATAGTTGGTAACTCTTCAGTTGCATCCAACTGCTTGTTTCCAGGATTATTCTGGTATACAGTGACAGCAGAGACAGGACCATTAACCTTCTTTTCTAAACCGAGTAATGGAAATGCTCTGCATTGTCCTGGTATTGCTATCCAGTGCTGTATTGCCAAATGTCTATTTTCTCTGACATTTCTTCTCATGACTGTAGATACTGTAATTGCTGTGAGACCTCCGCATTTTTATATCCCTATTTTTAAATTAGAAATGTTGTTAAATAAATCTTTTTGCTGACAATTTCTCTAGATTCATTAAAAACCTCTGTAGTATTCCTTAGGTTGTTAGAAAGAGACATAAATCTAGAGGAGATGTTGAGAGGGAAATGGATGAGCAGTGCAGCTGTAAATGCTTCACTAGGTTAAGCAAAAGGGAATGACATGAGAAATCCCTCAGACAAAGCCTTTCTTTCTGAACATATGGGCTACAACACAAGTAATTTCTGGTTTTGCCTTACTCTGGTGCATGTATTTTTCTCATAGTACACCTGGATAGAAACTGCTTGTGAATGAAAATTAGTTATAAAATGGCAGTGCCAAGTTCCCCAAATTTTGATGCAAGCATCCATGCAAGATAAGCTAAACATATATTCTAGTCAGTTCATCAGGCATGGGACTGAACTCTTTGTACAATCCAGGTTTTTTTAAGTTTGTATTTCTGCTTTGAGCTGATTAATATTCAAGGAGCAAACATTAAACTCTATTTAAAAATGAGGTTCCCTTAAAATGTTAGCATTGAAATCCTGTGAGAGGGCCTGTTCAGGAATGAAGGCTTCATCTTTCCTTTTTTAAGAAGGGAAATAAGCTCCTTATGAAAATATAACTAGTTTATTTTCCTTATTTGACTATTATGTTAGGCTGCTAAAATGACATTTCCCTTATTTTACAAGCAGTATTGATTAAGTAAAATCCTTGAGGACACTTCATCAGAAGCAGAAAACTTGATTTTAAACTGATGGAAAATACTAATTTTATTTTCAGTCCTAAAAGTAAGTAACTGTGCTTGTTCCTCAAAACGGACACGTTATGTGCATAGCTGCTGCATATGAGTGCATACACAAATATCAGACAATGTGCAAATAAAATTTTAACTTACACAATAGAATACCAATCAGTCTGTCAGCAACCACTGCATGATTGCTGGATAATTAGAGTTTTAACTCATTGAGCCTAAATCTTCCTTTCCTTGTCTCCTGCAATAGGTGTTTCTACACCTTCTGGCTTCACACAGCTGATCCTGCTCAACAGCATGTTCCCATGTGTGACACCAGGAAGGTGTCATTACTATCCAATGGCTACAATTCAGAGGCTGTATAAGATGACTTTCCAGACATTTGCATTTTTATTGTCATTTTCTTGGTGTTATTTTGAGTAAAACAATCTCCCATCTTATCTAGGAACCACAGTTATTTTTCTTTCCTGTTTTCATAAATCAGAGCTGGGTGTTCTGTATAGTTCTTTACAGACTAAATAATTAACTTTAATAACCTACCTTAAAACTTAAAGAATAGAGTTGTCCATTTTAGGTTGGTTGTCTTACCCTTTGTTACTGAAGCTTATCACTAATCTACAATTAGTATATGATTTTGAGTGTATAATAATTAAAATGTACATTTGACAATATCCAGCAGAACAGATAATTGATGTAAAAGAATATCATGTCTTCAAATATTACTTTCCTGTTGAGCAGGAAACAAGAATGAAGCAGAAGTTATTAGTTCATTGCTTTGTTGGAGCATAATATTTTCTAACAGTCTCACAGGATAATAAAGTTTACGTAGCTCTCTGATACACAAGCCCTGAGAAATTTTATTACTTCTGGTGTTCAGTTAACTTCACTGTCATATTTCTTTTACCTCATCTTTATGGGTAGGAAAAAATCTGTTCAGAAATATTTTTTTTTTTATTGCAAACTATTTACATTTCTCTTATATGCTGAGCAACTAGGCTTGCACTTCGATTGTTGGCAAAAGTAGCTGTTGATCGTTACTGGAGTGAGAAGAGCACATTGTGGAGGAAGTCAGATTAAGATACTCTAGATTCCAAAGATTCTGGTATCTAGGAAAGAAAAGAAGGAAACCTTAACATTGTTAAAGGAGCAATTGCGTGTTATGCTGGGCAGTTCCACAAGCAAAGTGGAATTGCTCAGCATAACATGCAATCAAACCCAGCAGAACTTCACTTGATGATATTTTTTGTGTGTGATTCTGTGGGATGATGTGTTTTTTAAAGATGGCTCTCTCCCATTTTTGACTGACTGTCAGTAAGCTATGTGCAAGTTCATACCCAGACAACTCATGTGATGTTGAGGACAGACTTGCTCACTATGCTTGACCATAGACCAGAACAATGCAAGTACCAAAGGATGGAGAGGCAGCAAAAAGACCTAAAAGCTGGTGGGCAGCAGGCACCTCTTCATTCCTCTCACCATGGCCATGCTCCTGCCCAGCCTCACAGGAGGACATGCCTTACAGAGTCATGGCTCTGCAATGGTTAGTAGTGTAATGTAAAAATTGACTCTGTTGTCAAAATAGCACTGATCAAAGATAATCTATGTTTTATCTAAACATACTGAAACCACAAGAAACCAGAAAACTGGAGCTGGCCCATGCCTTGACTGGCATGCCCTCAAGTGACAGATACATTTTGGGAGCATTTTTCCTTCTCAGTCTTTTTGAAAATTGTGTCCAATGTTTTGATGGATGTGTAATGCTGAATAACACAAAGTGCAGTTCAGCACTCTGTTATTAATATATAGATAAAAATTATATTCCATTAGCAAATTGGCCGGATATATTCAATTCCTTTTGCTTGCTATGAAATTCATTAGCTTGGCAAAAAAAATGACCTTTTCCATTTCAAAAGGAGTAAGTCAGTTTTAGTGCTTCAGTCATAATAGCGGAAAACTCTCATTTGGAAGAATTAACAAGTGGCTAAGTGCCATTATACATTGAAGGATGCCACTCAAATTTACTTCAAGTGTGCTTAGACTCTTAGAATGATGCACATTAGGACCAGGAGCAACATGAAATGTAGGTCTGTGACCTACAGGACCTGACCATCATTCCTGTTTCGTCCACACAATCTATTTTAGCACCAGTTCTGCTTTTTGTCTACAATATCCCAATTATTTCAAAATTCAATCATATGATAAAGAATTTGTTTCTAATTGCCATTGCAGATCTACTCTATAGTATTGTACACTCATATGTCTTTTAATGAATATATTTTTAATAATTAATATTGTGTATTTCCACTTAATTAGTGCATTTCCATCTTAAATATGTCCTCTCCATAATCTTTGTATATAAAGATAATCTTATCACTCTTAGCTTCCAATACAAAGTGATTTTCTACCACCAGATATTTTGCAATAACATGGTTTTGCACTAAGTACAGCATTGAAATATCAGCACTGTTTTCCTGTGCTTTGAGTGTTTGAGGCAGAAATCTATTACCCACAAGAGTCTGCCTTTCCCAGTTTTTGTCAGATTTCAAATGTTTACACGATCATACAGTTTGAAGTAGGATTTCTTTCACTAAAAATACTAATGTGTGTTTTTCCACATTCATGTTAAATTCTTTAGGCCTGTATAACCTCAGAAAATGGTCTTTTCAAATCTTTTTCCATCTTGAGAGCCATTCTATCGTCATTCCTCTACTCTACATGAGAGGTTTCCACATCTTGCTTGCAGTTCTAGTTCTTCCATCTCATTACCCACATTTCCTGCATTTGTCCACAAACAACTTCATTGTTTCCTTTTGACCTCACAGTGTTTCCTAAGTCAATTGAATATAGCCAACCTGATCAATTCTTTCATTCACAGAAATAGTATTTTTTCCCCGTGCTCTCCACTACTTTGTTTTCTAGCATAGCCTTCTATCTGACTACATCCTCATTTACATTGACTTTACCTTTTATTTATTAACACCAGTTGTTCATATAGACTGTGTCTCTCTCAATCACAGCATGTCCCCTGCAACCTAGATGGATGTTTTTCTTTATCCGTTTTTCTAGTCTTGGCTGCTGAAGGTCAGTGCTCCAGACAGTCAAGTGCAAACTCACCTGTGGGAATTATGCTCTTTCTGGGAATGCTTCCTGAAGGTTAAAATCCCCACAGTCCCTAAGCAGAGTTTCCTAGGCAGGGTTTTGCTGTGTTTTTGGCCAGAGCTGGCCTGAACGTGGCATTTTATCATGTAGGGTGGCAAAACCATTCATTAATGTTTCCACTGCAACAATCAGCACAACAATACTTAAGGCTTTTTCTTCTTTTTTCGAATCTGCAGGATTATGGACTTGCTTTTTTTCTAAGTTGTAAGCTATCCTGTAAGGATATCAGGAGTCTTGTCTTAAAGCACACTTCAGTGTTTCAAAGATGTGGGTGGGAATTAAACTACTAATTGCAAAAGAGACCAGAGCGTTACAGCCTCAGGGAAATGCCTACACTGTTCAACACTCTGAAAATTTCAGACTGTGCTTGTTCCATAAAGGCACACCTCAGTGCCCTGGAAAACAAAGCAGTGTGCCTTATTTTCCCCATCCATGAGTGGCCAGTATTGTTTACGTATTTTTTCAAATCATTTGGGGGATAAATTCTCTGTATATTTGACATGTGGCATTATTTGGCAATGCCATTAACATTTGGAAAGCCACCCATTTTTATCTTTCCTGTGATGATCAAACTCTTAATAGGAGTATAAAAGTACAGATTTAGTTTTCAATCCACTAATTTTTGTATTTCTAAATAATTATATTTATAACATATTCAATGCCCAGGATGACTTCATGTCCCTCTACAAGGGGAAAAGCTATCAGACCCATTCTCCAGTGGGTTCACACAGAAGTGGATCACAGCTGCAGTCCCTAGGTGTGGGAGTTCCTGATTCATAGTGCATTTTGTGCTCCTTATCAAACTCACAGCCCCTGTCCCAGTGTGGCACCCCCAAGTAAAAGTCCTTGGCAAGGGGTCTGCAGGAGAGAATTCCACTGGATGTAGATTATCCTGGAGCTCAGAGGCTCCTCTTCTTCTTTGTGACTGTGAGAACAAGGGGCAGATTACTGAAATGAGAGCTCTATTTCCAACATTGAAGCCAGGCTTTGGGGTAGGGCTGTAGCCATTGTGACCACGCTGATTGCTGGAGTGAGGGCCAGATCCCTTTTTTCCAGGACCACATCATCTCTGTGGGGCTGTGCTTGTGAGACAGAACCTCAGGTGATGCTGAGTGATAATAAAATAAACGTCTTTATTTTTAATACATGGACAAAACAGACCCAAAACCAGACAGTGTTTTCCTGAAATGCATGGACATCATTGAATACAATACAAATGAAGTTAAAACATATATATCTATATTATGCTTCCTATCTGCTTTGTTAAGTATAGTCTTAATATAGCATTTCTGACACAGACAAAAATATACTTTTTTTTAAACTACATCCACAAATACTGCCCTGATTAATAGCAGACTTACAATAACTTACTAACTGCACATGTAACTTGACCAGTACACTTGCAGGGCAGAAGGAAAAATGAATAACAGTTTTTTCCTATGATACTTCTATTCGAAATCCTAAATTCTTGTACTATATGAAAATAAAAGACTAAATCTGACTTTATTTGATTCACTTAATGTTTACATTCAGTTCAGGTTCACAAAAGCATGGTTTGTTTATAATACGTATACCATCCCATTTGGACAAGTAGAGATGAACTTGTTTGACATGTCAGCTATGTTATCAACCTTGATTTTATGAACACATCTCATGCAAAGGAGGGGAAAAAAAAACCTGTCAAATAAATGTTATTCACAAATGTTCAGAATATGAAAGTAAAATGTATGATTGTGTCATGAATATTTTATCTTAAAATTGTAGGCTCAGAAACAATAACCTCAGTGTCTGAAAATGAGCTGTTTGCTTCACTGATTATAAATCCAATTTACTGCACTGTACTACTGTCCACAAATTGCAAAAGGGGAGAAAGACTGATAATTCCTCTGAAAATAAAATCTGCTTAAAGAATCACATCCTGTTGGCATTTTACTTGTGGAAGTAACAGAGTTTTTGTTTGCTTGTTTTGGTTTTTGTTCATTTTTGTTTTTGTTTTTGTTTTTGTTTTTGTTTTGTTTTTTTTTCTCCACAGCTATCAATCACAGATTTGGCCTTTGGTTATATAAACAGCTCTGTACAAATTTAATGGTAGGACAGCTGAGCCAGCTGAGCTAAGGCAATAAAACCTGTGAACAGACTTTGCATGGGGGTGTTTGGTTTGGCTTCTGTAGTCCATCTAAGCAGGAATACTGCATAAAATCACATCAATTAAAAAAAAAATTCTATAGGAGAGAAAGTGCAAAATATTCTGATAATGTTGAAAACATCTGGTTTGAAATTTTTGGACTAACACTAATTTTTTCACCTACCTTTTTTTTAAGCATTTTAAAACCATTTACATTTTTATGGCAACAATGGAATACAAAAGAAAAATATTTTTATTTTTCAATCAAAATATCTTAAATTATTCCAGATCAATCCTCTTCTCTTTTCTTTTTTTTTTTTTCCCATAGCTGGGCATTTTGAAATAAATAGTATCAAAATGTTGCTGTATTCAAAGCATCTGGTCACTATGCAGCATTTCATAGTGAAATTCTAGCAATTCCTGGACAAAACTGAGGTAAGAGAAAAGTTTTTAGGAAGGCCTACAGGTGACTGTAAAATGGAATCCTCTAACTTAATTTGGAACAGCAGCATAAGGCATTGGCTATCTAAGCAGGTAAAACTGTAACTTGATATTTTCCCATAAGAAGGGATTCAGACTAGTGGATTTGGGCTGAAAATGGAAAATAATTCAGCAGTGCCTCTGTTCTTCCCCTCTTTTTTCTATAAAGTCTAATTCCTTATCTCTCTTCTGTGGTTCATGGGGGAATTAAGACTGCTGGGCTCCTGTTTGTTTTGTGATACTCAGCACCCTGAATTTCATTGGTGGCCCATTAACTCATCTCGCAGGAATTTTTAATTTCTTTGCTATACTGGCTGAGTTTTTAGTGCAGATCCTGGTTTTGATTCCCTCCACCCAGAGCACACTCCATATTGGTAAGTACAGTAGTACTGCAGGTCACAGTGCATATTCAGAAATGAGTTGCAATGTTATTTTTAAATGCAGTGTAAGAAGAAAAAAACCCCAACATCTCTGAAATTAATTTTCTCTACATGTTAAACATATATGTTTGCTGTTAAGACTCCACAAAAGGAGCAAAACGTATCTAAGGATTCAACCTTGTGAAAGCTTATGTCAACAATGCATGCACAAGTTGATGGCTTCTTCCTTTAGCAGCAAAACCTATTCTTACATCTCCTATCCTCCAGCATAACTCCTCATGCTGTGTTAAAAAAAGAAATTTCACTGGTGACCAGCAACAGGAGGATATTTGGATTTCAACTGCACATTTTGCGTCATACACAGATTTTAAAAAGAATTATTGGAGCATAACTTTTAATTGTAGAGAAATGTAGCTACTAGAGCTTGCGCTGAGAAAGGCACATACCAATGGGGACAGACACAATCATCTTGGCCGTGGGCAAGTGGAAACAACATTGCGCATTCCTGCTGGCCCGGGCAAAGTCAGCAGAGGTCTCCTCTCCCCACTTTGCTGCTTCTGGCCAGCATTGCCATTTGTGAGCTATGTCTTGTCTGCACCTGGCCTCTGCTGCTGCTCTGCAGGCTCACTGTGACGGTCAAGAGGACAGGGATCAATGGAGGAGTTCAGCACTTAGTGGAAGACACCACTGTGCCTCTCACTATGTTTGTGGGTTCAGCATTCCTTTCAGTTCCTCTCCAAGCTGCTTTCAGAGGCAAACACTTAGAGATGTGGAAAGCTGTACAGCAAGCCTGGCTTTTTGAGAAATTTTTGAGGAAATGTGATTTTCTGTGGAAAATCTGGGTTTTTCAGAGTAATTCCAGCATGACCAAGCCAAAAGACTTTTCAGCATCTTTAAGAATAGCTTTTTTTAGTAAGTGAAAATTGGGAATTTTCTGCAAGGAAAACCCTCTCATCTCTCTTTTCAAGCCTTCTTGATTCTCTTTACTTTTCAATACTTATTCCATTGGTGAAGTTGCTTGGTGTCAGACTGCTTTGCTTGTGTTCATTTTGATGATAAGTCAAGATAGATCTTCACCCAACACCAAAAAATTATATTTAGTTTCAGTTTTTCTATAAAAGCCATTTTTCACAAGCTGAATTTCAATTCCAGTTATTGCTCTAAGAATTTTGGTGACATTCACTAACCACAGAAAGAGAACTCCCATATTAACATATTTTGCTTAAGGTTGCCTTATATCAGCTATAACATAATTTTAAATTGGTGATTTAATTTTAACTTTTAAAAATTAATATATCACCATTAGCACTCCTATAAGGAATTTATTACTATTTGTACATTTTGCTATCTCATATAAATAATAAAGTACTAGATTGTATCAATTAAATTTCTTTATGAGGAAAAAAATTACCAGACCAAAACCCCAGGGAATTTCTCTATCTGTCTTTGCTCAAGCAACTAGCTCTTTAGTAATAAATCACTTATAGCTGTGGCAATATATTTTCACTTAATGCCAATAAAATGCTGAGTGATAATACTTCAGACTTACTGTATTATAATCTCTTCATATGATATCCTAGCTAAGAATTGTTGCACATTTTCTTCTACATATATTTTGAATTTTAAATATTTTTTTAATGGTATAGTATATAGCTCTGGATGGAAGGAATGGGCTTGAGCATATACTTTAGTAAACGCTCTGTGGTCTAATCCAACATATTAGGTAATAGCAGAAAAGAGTTCCTCCCATGGGATGCTCCTGCTCCTAGAAACAACTTAAAGAATGTGCAGCGGCATTTTATTGCCAATTCTTGCTTTTCTTCTGATAAAATGCTTCTTACTATTCTTTGTAGAATATCCTGCTTCTCGTTGTTTTGCCTGTGGCTACAAGATTTTTTAATTATCTTCAGTGTTGGATAGTTCTGGACTTGAATCAACATAGTTGAAGGCTTCCTTGTTTGTGAAAGTTGAGCTCAAAGTTAGACTGTGTCGTGGATTCACAGGTGCAAGTTCATTCAATACAATATTGTCACTTTTTACAAGAGTCGCTTTGTCCATGTGTTCTCTACTGTATCTGGCAACAACAGCATCAAGGAAGTCCAGCTTTGGTGGCAAAGTCCCACTTTCAAATAAATATTTGGCTAAGTAGGAGACTATGACATTAGTAAAGAAGGAGGTGAGCATAGCAAGTGTTTTAAATGGGAATCTCTGGATATAGAGGTTGTTATCATCTTGATACCAGCCAGGGTAGAAGATCAAGGGCTGAAGGTAGAGGTACGGTTCTCCTCCAGTTATTCTGAGGACAAGGCCAAACAGGTATCCTGCAATGGCACCGTAGGTGTTGGTTCCTTTAATAAATAACACACAGAGAAGCTGGGGAAATATGATGATATAAATGAGGTCAGAGCTGAGGTACCAGAGGCCGTACACTGATGAAGCCAGCAGTGCCATTGCTGTTGCTGATGCTCCAAACAGAAGAATAGTGATTCTTATGACCCACACAATTTCCCTGTCTGAAGCCTGCAAAAAAAGGGCAGTGTTAGGTGTTTTTTTATGTCTCTACATGTATGCCTACACTTACATACAGTCAATATAATAGAAATACCGAATTGTAAAAGAAAGCTTTGCATGATTCATTCAATAACAATTACAAACTAATAACTCTATCTAAATCTCAAGCTCAGAGAAAAAAACCCTAGGGGTTATGGTTGCCATTCCCAAAGCCATTACTCTTTGAACACAGCAAAAAGCTTGATGATGAGTCAAAGAGAAAAAAACCTGTCAGCATCAGAATTTCTTCTTCTCTGTTTCCTAAGAAAAACTCCAAGTCATTAGACCATTCTGTTGCCAAATGATTTCACAATAAATGAAAGATTAGAAAAATGTCTCATTTTGTGAAGAATTTAAGTGGAACTTGTAGCAACACTAATTAGCTGTTTGGATAAATTGCAGTTCCATGAGAACTCTTGACAGCTGCCCTCGCCAAGCCAGCTTTTTCAATTTTGTCATCAGTCACAACCATAATTATTTTTATAATTTTCAGTTTGTTCAACATACTGTTAGCAATTAAATTCTTTTTCTAGTTATAGGCAGGAACATGAAAGAGGTGTTTCATTATGAAATTATAGTCTATGTATCACCTAGTGAAGGTCTCAGCTAAAATTTTCTCTAAAAGTAAAAACGAAAACATTGTCTCACATTTTGGCGGAAGGCAAGCTGGTAAATGTTCCGAGCAAACATAGAGCTTGCTGATAAAATTGAGGAGTCAGCTGAGGACATCACAGCAGCAGATACGGCACCGAGGCCAAAGAATGAGATGTAGACTGGGCAAAGGTACTGCAGCACGATAGGTAAAATCATATCTGCTTCTTTTTTGCTCTTGGGGTCAGGGACACCGTATTCAGTCTGGTTCCAAGCTGCAATATGGACACCAGTATGTTATCAGTAACATTAGCAGTCACAGCACCTCTTGACTTCATGTGTAGCAAGTATTCATATTACCACATTTTCATGCACATTCAATGAAAAAACTGTTACTAGGGCCAGACTGATGGCATTTCAGAGCGGCAGTGTCACACTAGTTTCTGTTAGGCAGATTTGGTTCTGTTCAGCATTTTTCCTTGTCTCTAAAATAAACTTTAAAATGCTCATAAATGTAGTTTTATTCAATAAAATAAGTCTGGGATCCAAGTTTTTTTGTGACGTTTACTCTTTTGGATTACAAATGGGGCTAAAAGCAATGTAAACATTTCTAATAGAATATTTTTAGCAGTTTTACTACACAATCACTGTGATGGGGATCACTTTCACTATGACCAAAAAAGCCTTGGCAAGGATATATTGGTCAAGATAAGAAATTTCTGATAAATCCAAGAATCATTTAGGTTGGAAAACACCTTTACAATCTTTGTGTTGAACCATTAGCCCAGCACTGCCAAGCCCATCAATAAACCCAAAAGCCACATCTACACATATTTTAAACAGCTCCAAGGATGGAGAATCCACAACTTCCCTGGGTAGCCTGTTCCAGTTCTTTACAAACCTTTTGGTGAACACATTTTTCCTAATATCCATTCTAAACCTCCCCTGCTGCAGCTTGAGTCCATTTCTTCTTGTCCTGTTGCTTGTTATGTGGGAGATGCACCTTGCTACAGCCTCCTTTCAGGTAGTTGTAGAGAGCAAAATGTCTTCCCTCAGTCTATTTTTCTCCAGGCTAAATAACCACAGCTCCCTCAGCCATTCCCCATTATTATTATTGTAACAACCAAATAAAAGTACCAGAATCTAACACAAACATTGAATAGAAGTGTTGTGTCTGTAAGTACCTAGAATGTACAAAATTATTTCATTTCATCCACTGTGGTAGGAGCAATTTCCTTTGGGAGAAATATTCTGTAACATTATTTTTCTGTGTAGTCTTCTGTTGAAGGAGTCATGAGTTGAAAAATGATGCCACCTGGTTATTTAACCTATATGTCACCTATATCTAACACAAGATTTATTTTCACACACTTGTTCCACTATTCATTTTACATTTATTGTACTACTTATTTTTAATCATGTACCTGTAGATGCTCCAATTGCACCAATTAGTACTGCAGGAATAGCCATCACAAGACAGCCAAAAGCAGCCAGGAATGACAGAACTTGAGCGTATGTGGCAGAAGACGAGGAAAGAACTCTCTGGAAATATGCTTGCCATGGAATTCCTCCTAATGTCTGCAAACACAACAGCATGCTGTGACTGGGGGGTAGCTGAATCATTTTACTATCACCATACAGAGAACATGTACAAGGATCTCTTGAATGCTGAAAGCCATATTGCTGCTTTTTAATTTATTTATTGAATATCATCCAGCCAGTAATAACTGCAACATTCATTCCCATAAGCAATGTTAAATCTGTGTAAGTTGCTTAAATCCCATTCTTTTAGACAGGTTATTTTCTCATAAAATTAGCATTAACACTTTTCACTTTAATAGTCTCTGTAATCCCCAAGTCTTTTGACTTGATAAAACTTTATGGAAAGTAATATTTTCATATTTCATATTTGAAGAATTTGCCCTCCAATACTCCTCTTCTACTAAAATTAGATTAGACTCTGACATGATATCAGAGTAAGATTTTATCTTCCTTTGTGAATGCGTGTAGTCATTTACAGAAGGTGAGACATACTGTATACATTTAACTCAGGAATCTGAAAAATTATTCTCCCACTGCCTTAAGCAAATACAATACCAATAGAAATTGGTAGAAGACACAGGCAAAAAAAGGAAAAGTTTTGATTTATGGTGAAAACCCTTCTCTTTTATTTGGATATGTAACTGAGGATCCTGATTGGACTTAAAATTATTTCTTCAAAATATGACAAAATAGTCATACAGAAGAGTATTACCAAAGGTTGAAAACTCGAGTGCTAACAATTCTGTCTTGAGAGCAGGATTTGAATAGTTTCCACTAAGTAACCAAATGTCTGTTTCTAAACAGCATGGAAAAAAGCCAAGCAAATTTCATAAGCTAGTTCTATAGACTAAATGAGGCATGAGGCATTTGGACCAGAAAGTGTGTATGCAGGTGTTTCATATAGCTTCATGCACACATAGGGACTAAATTAATGTTTCACAGACAAGTCTGGTTTCGACTTGCTATTTATGACTGTTTTTCTTTGCCGCCTTGATAATAATGTTCCTTTATCAAAGCTTTCCAAGAATGTGTAAATTTCTTGAGCTATAATGAAATAGACAAGATGAAAAGAAAGTGTGTCATAATTTGGCAATGTCAGAACTTTCCTTTGGTCAACAGCAGAAGTGAAACCTTTGGGCTTACAGGAGAGAATACAGCCACTTGAGCTAATGTCATAATTTAGGTCTCTGAGAGAATGCTGAATAAAATAACATCTTTTAATAGACCAATTATAAAAAAACCCTGAAGATTTTTGGCTGAGAGGATTTTAAAAAAAGCCAGAAAATGTAATCCCAAAGTAAAACATGATAGTAAAACCAGTGTAAATTTGCATAGGGACACTGAGAATGGAAAACGTTAGCATGTGTTTCTAGATCCTCTAATGGAAAATACTTAATAACCACTGATCCCATGTGTAATATAGGTATTAAATAATGAAAGACCTTGGTTCATTCTGGCATGTGTGCATGTATGAATTTATCCATCCTGCCATCCATCTCTGCGCAGTTTTTCTTCCACTATACCTAAGGCATATTTAATCATTTGTATAATGTCTTTATTGCCTTCTGCAATATATGAATTCCTCTGCCAACAATGACATCAGTTGAGCATTAGCTGCACACTTTTATTTAATTTTAACATGTCAGCTCTTTCAGCCTGATAATATTTAAATTGCATTCCTGGCAAAGCTGGCTGATATGTCACTGAAATCATTCAAATGTGCAGAAATATCAAGCAGGAGTCAAGAGGGTAAAAGTTTTCAGTTTGTTAGAAGCTCTTAACTAGACTCTATCATTTTCAGCTGTCACAGTAACATGGTGTAAGTGCTTAAATGCTTCACTCCTTCATACAAATCACCACTTACCAGTAAAAAGAAATTGTCCAACCATGTGTAAATGTCAAGTGAGTTGATAGTTCCAAGCCAAGGTGCTTGGTACACCTGGTGCACAGCTGTGAGCCCAATGTCTGTTACTGCAGGATGGGACATGGCAAAAGGGACACTGATTCCCTGTAACCAAAGAGAAACAATGTGCTCAGGTCTAAAGAAGATATTCTAAATCTGTGAAACTTAAATATTAACACTTATCTAGTTTTCTTATTCTTGCTTGGTTGAATAAGATTGAATACAAAATTATCAAGATGATTTGCAAAAAATCAGGTTATGTGCAGGTGGAACATCTCTGAAATCCAGAGGGCTTGGTAGTGGATAGATCACATGTATCCTGGAGAGTGTGAGCAAAGAATTAATAAATGCAAACTGCAAAAGCAGAAGCAAAGACACATTTATACAACTTTGTCCTAGTTTACCTAACCTCCTCATATATTGTTTACACTCTTTCCTGGACCACCAGACATTAGAGGAAGGAGCAGCAAAGCTCTGTGACACTGGGAGTAAAAACTGCTCCAGAGTCTGGAGGAGGAGCTGGGATAATTGAATCTGTGCTCTCCTCTGCTGTGACATCTACTGTGAGAGTGTCCCATCTGATCCAAACCTGCCTCCCTAGAACATGACCATTTAGATACTGACTCTTCAGCCTCACTGATGACACTGTTGAGTTCATGAATATGAGTTCTTCAGCCTTTTGCTGTTTATTTCAGATGGGAAATTACATAAAGAGCCCACTCTGAATTAAACAAAACACTATAAAGCTATAGATCTAATAATTTAGAAAACTTCTGTACAACCTTCATTTGCTTCCAAGCCCCCCATCAGGTTCATGCTAATTTTTATGTTATTCCTGTGGGATCAGGCTCTCTAGTGGTTCATGAGTGGATCACTCTGGAAGACAATTTCTGTACTTTGATTTATCTCCAGTTTTGGGAATTTCTGTTATGCATGCCATCTGTAGAAACTTAATGTTTCACAAATATTAACATTTATGTTAGGGAAAGAGACAGTATTTTCCCCACTGTTCAGATGAAGAACAAAGATATGAGGGAAGAAAGTCTGGAATAACTTTTCATTTGAGGTGGCCAGTTGGAACTTGGATTTGCTTTTTCAGGCTATTCAGCACCATTTCCATTAAATCACTTAAAGGCCATAGTCCTCACAGTAAGAAGCCACAGAGTAAGCACACACAGAGAGATGGTTAATGGCCACCTGTGTAAGCACTGGCTTTTCCCTAGAGCTGCACAAGAACTCCGTTGAAAGCAGAGAAAGAGCACCAGGCCCCCAAGATGCCCTTTGATTCCTTCATCTTGAGCCACTCCATTTATTTTAGCATATCACACTTCTCTGCACACCTGTGACAGTCTATTACTGCCATTGGCAAACAAAGCCAGCATCTTCTTTGATTGCGCCCTTGTGATCTGGACCCTGTCACATTGATGTTTTTCAATATGGGGCTTAAAGAACAACAGAAAATAAAAGGCTAGCCACTAGCATATCATTGATAGCTGATGAGGGATATTCACACTTCCACACTGAAACAGCCAAGACATCTGGCGAGACTTCCTGTATTATGGTCTCCAGAGGTGGTGGAGGGAAATGACAGAAAAACCAAGGAGGTTAACTAAGTTAACAGGAGGTTAACTAAGCTGTGTAGGTGACAACCACAGAAAAGAGAAGCAGTAAAGTATCAACTCTGCAGGTCCAATGACAGAATTTATTTACCAGCAGCTTCCTATGTCTGATGCCTCCTTCCAGTGCCTGAGTCACAGTCCTACAGACAGGGAAGGAATCAGCACCAGTCCTATTCTGAGACAGAAGTATACCCAAGAGGAAAATTGTAAGAGTGGTTGGACTGCCAGACTGGCTGGAAAAAAGCCAAAGAATTAGACTTCTTGGACAGCACTATTTCCAAAGTACAGGCTGTACATTGATGCAAATGCAGACTCTTTTAAAGTCAGCACTCTGTGAGTCTGACTGGTTAGCAATGCTGGGCCTGGTACACCCCAGGACATGCTTGGCCCTTCTAGCTGTTCAGGACAAAATCCTTTACAAAATAGGGTGAAAAAAGCCAAACTTACCAGTCCCAGGAAGATGCAGAAGAGCTGAACTACGTCAGTGTAGGCCACAGAATAAACTCCACCCACAAGTGTGTACATAGTGGCAATCAGGGCAGAAATAATGACTGAAATATTCATATTAATGTCAATGATCACACTTATAGTCGCACCTAAGGGGAAAACAAAAGCACTGTGTGTTAGTGTGTATATCACAGCATGTCTGATGAGAACCCCACCTCTGTTAAGTCGCATATATTGGTTTTGGTCTGACACTATAGTGCTGTTACCTCTATATTCTGCACACCCTTTCTGCACCTTTGAAGGGCATGGGAAAAGAATTGCTCCTGTTGGTCTAAGTGTAGCATGTGTCATTTGCAAGGTTCTTAGGAAACGGAGGAGAGAGGTGTCTCAACAGCATTTCCTTATGTTTCTCAAGGTCTGTAAAGACTACACTCTTTTGTTCTGTCTGTGAAAACCAGCTATGCCCATCCCTGACTGCCACAGTCTTCAGAAGCATACTGAGAATGCCCCTGCAATGCTACCAGCCAGCTGCCCCAGCACCTGCAGCATGCAACCCCTGAGGACCCATGAAACTGTGTCTGTCCAGTGTATTTTAAAGTTTCCTCATTTTCTTGTCTTCCAGCTAGTCTTCCTTGCACTAGACATTCCCAGGCTTCTCAGGGTCCTGAGATTCCTAAAAACTGATCTTACCAGCAAAGAATTAAGCAGAAAAGGCACTGAATACCTCAGCTTTTTCCACATCTTTTACCACTAGGTGCCCCATCCCGTTCAACAGCAGTCCACATTTTCCCTTTTGTTAGGATGAACTGTTCTTGAACATGGAGAAGGTGAGCTCTGAATATCAACCAGCCCTTCTGGACACCGGGACTCCAGTCTCCCATGGGATTCTTCCAAGCAGAATGTTGGAAGAGGCCCAGCTCTACTCTTCTAAGTCTATGGTTGCAGTAGTGATACTTTCCTTGCTAGCCCTTCTCAGGACCATGAGCTCCACCATCTCATGCATATTGCAGCCAAATATGCCTTTGACCTTTATAACCTGACTTGTTCTTCCTTGTGTGTAAGTAATGGGTTCAACCTCCCTACAACAGCTCCCTGATCATTTTTGTCAAGAAGTTCTTGCCAGTCCACTCAAGAAACCTCTTGAATAGCTTGTGTCCTCCTGCACTGCCCCTCCAGCAGCCATCAGGATGGTTATACACTTCCCTTGGATGTATTAGCTATTTCAAACGATTGCAATGTTTTAAGAACGTGTTTAAAAAAATGCCTCTCCTTCTAATTAGGATGATTTCAATGAAACATCTTGCAACTACTTTTAGTGCTTGCTAAGATGGATATTCTGGAGCTCATATTTGGAAGAGTTTTCGCCCTACAAGACAATATGATATGTGATATATAAGAGCTTCTGGGAGCTGACAGATGTGGCTTTTGCTGGTGGCTTTTGCTTGCAATGAGGCTTCAAAATTCATATGTTTAAGAATTACAAGCTCAGACCTCTTCCACAGCTTAAAGACCATTGTTTCTCATCTACAACCCTGCCAAGCAAGGAGTATTGATGAAGAGCAAGTAGTGAAGAATACTGAGATTAAACATTCATCAGTGAGAATAGGTGTGAAAAAGGAACTAGATTACTCACAGAATAGTTAAAATCAAAATCTTCAATGACCTTTATAATCATTGATAGTCTTTAACTGTTGGCTGTTCTATAAATCTAGAAGGGTATTCACACCACTTGTGTTGAAATAAAAGAGAATGGCTTGTCCTTAATAAAAATATTGCAAATACTCTGAGTGTTCTTCAAGTTATTCAACTCCTATCACCTCAGCATGAAGTTTTTTCTTAGTCTTTTAAGGATTTTGTGATGAAATTGTGGTAAACAAGTTCCCCATTGCTTTGCAGTTCATCAGAGCACAGTTGGAGAGTACCTTCAAAGTTTATTTTTGTTTAAAATAGCTTATGCTAGAAGGCATTACCACATGCGTGTGCATTATTAGTATGATTAGTTGGTAAAAGTCAATTACTGGTGCTTCAACTCAAGGGCTTTCTCTATTCTTAAAGGGCTTGCTAAATTCAGGCCTGAAATATAATTAAAAACCCTGGAAGCTGTTTTTTTTCAGGACTGGATGAGTAGTTGAGTGATTTTCTATTGAGTCATAGTTTCGCTAATTCTCCAAATCCTTTCTTGAGTATTTTCTTCTTTTTGTCAAGAAGAAAGCCATTTAGAATTGAAGAATTCTTCAATTTATTGATCAGTGTCTGGTTTACTTCTATTGTTTGTGTTATGGAATGGTCTGTATATGTAAATCTCCTAGATGCAAAGGATTATTTTGTTTAGGTGCATTGGAAATGCTGTTACATATCATTAAGGGAAATTTTGACTGGCTTCTCTTATCCCAGAATCTAAAAGAAAAGCTGGTTCAGATTTGACACAAAAGGGGTACTTGCAATCACTTATGTTACCTTCACTATTAACAGAAATTTGTTCCTAAATCCTTTCATACTCTTTGAAGAGGGATAACTTAAATGTATGTGAAAATGAATAGGTAGTTTGCATGTCTTTCCTTTATCAAAATAATAAAGGGTTAGCATTACCAGACTTATTTGCTAGTTAGCATGGGTTTTAGTAATGTCACAGTCCGAAACACTCGGCTTAAACAGCCACCATTTGCAGCTAGAATTTTAATGCATTTATGATATTCTTAATAATTTCTACCTGTAATACATTAATATTCATACTGCTTATTCATTACCTAAGGCAGAGAAGATGGCAGCAGCCCAAAACATTTCTCCCATTAAAGCTGGAATAAACAGTAGTCCTCCCATCCTTTTTCCATAGATCTGCTGAAAGGGGTCCAGCATTGTCACATAGCCTTTGGATCGCATGGGTTTTGCAAAAAAAAGGCCACCTGAAAAGAAAAAGCTGTGTAAGACACCAGCTGCAGTTTAGAAATGCATTACCATTAAGGGATAAAACATTCATTGGCAGTAAAGGGTACAAAAATGTCACCAGTACTGTTTGTTTGTTTGTAAGTAAAATACCCTCTGGAAACTCTTACATATGTCTACAGAATTACTTAAACACACACACTCCATTAGTATCTATAGTCTGATGATTTAAAATAAGGCTTTTTCTTATTTTTTTTCTGGCTCAGTTTATGTAATCTCCCATTATGAATACTGTCAGAGTTATGTCTAATTTTGGATTAGCCTAAGAGAATGGCTTTTCTACCTAATCCTGTTGATTCTTAGACCACAATCCAGCATGAATTTTTACATAGTCCTACTCTAAAAGGAAAACCATCTGACATTCCTGAATCAGAAATAGAATTTCACATGTGGTTTAGTGCACATACAGCAAATCTGATTATTTCAGAACAATTCAGATTTATTATGTATGTTTGAAACAACTTTAGTACACCTGCAGGATAGGTCAGAGGGGGTCCTAGGGGTCATTCTGAGTTCTGCCAGTATCAGATTCCATGAATATTTGTCATATGGTTATTTCACTTATGTATGTTCAGGATTTTTGATATATCACTATTCCGCTCTGCCTGGCTGGTATATGAGCTGGATATGTACATAAATGTGCAAAGGCCTCCCCTCCTCAAATTCTTTCTGTCTTGGGGAAAAAAAAGGACCTATCTGAAAGAGCCCTTGTATGGAAACCTGTGTAGTTGAGATCTGCACATTACTATAACCAAGTCACCACAGTAAAACTGCTGTATAAGGCATAATAACGGACTGAAAACATGGTCAGTTCCCAATAAGATATACTGTATGGCATTTGGCAACCTTTAATTAGGTTGCCCATGACAAGATAGGTCATTTATTCATTGTATTGTGCAGAAGATTTTCCAGACTTCTATGTATTGCCTTTTATAACTCATATTTCTTCATTTCATCAAGTTCCCTGAAATAAAGGTACTGGGTAACACACTGTCATCCCAATTTATAGTGGTTATATGAATGCTGTGTTTAGGCTTAGGCTGGTAGATGCAGAAACCCTTCAGTTTGGGGGTTTTTTTTGGTTTTTTTTTTTTTTTTTTTGTGATTTTTGGTTTGGTACTGGATCCTTTTCCTATTCTACTTGTTATGCCATCATTGCAAAAGACAATTGAAGAAAAAAAAACATAATCTATTAGGATGCTCAAACACCTGTCAAAGGAAATAGGAGGTATTGAAACTTTTACAACTAAATTGCTTGAAAAAATAAGGAAAATAAAATTGTATGGAGAACAAACAGGAAGATTACATCAATCTTAAATACTTCCTGTCTGAAGCAGTAATATTTCTCACAGCCTTGTATTTATAATTTTAATTCTGTGTTTTTTGAGAAGGATAAAAAAATTCCTTCCCTCAAGCCTTCATTTACAGATCACGCCTAGAGAAATTCCTCTCTCCATATATCTCTCCATGATCCACAGAGAGATATATGGTTACATATATGGACTGCTTTTCTCTGCAGTGGTCATCATAATTTTCAGGAAAACAAGTCTGGGTATCTATAAACAGCTGAAAACAAGCAGAGAGGCTAACTCTTCTGGACTATTGTTAATTTGTGTCAATTCTGCAGAGGCTGAGAGCCAGGAGGATGCTTGTGACTCCAATCCTAACAGCCCATTAATGACACCGATGGATCGTGACACCAACTCATCTCCAGGCACACTTCCACAGTCACTGTTTTCCTTACAGCAGATAGAGCTGTTCTCAGGGATGGCAACCACTGTCAGAACTGGACCTGGCCTGCATCTACAGTGTGGGAAGCTTCTGCCTGGGAAGTGAGGATAACTAGGACAAGACATTGGAAAGCATTTTCAAGGAGAAAAAAGAAAGAGGAAGGAAAACATTTTGTATAGGAAGAAATAAAATGTGAAAGAGGATCTGGATAAGCAACCAAAGGAAACAAAGGGACAGATTAGGTAGGAGGACCCTCAGAATAGACTGAGAGGTCAAGTAATATTGGAAAGGTGAGTATATCAGTCCCTTTAAGGAAATATGAAAAACACAGTATCTTTTTTTTTTCTGTTACAACATGCTTTTTAAACAATTGCATCATTATTGCAGCATTAAAGCTTGTAATGCTGTCTGTATTTTACACTCTGACCCTGCATATATCAGGATTCTGCATTTGCATTCTGACATGTGATTTAGAGTTTTGTACAATATTTAAGAGGTTGCATGTTTCAGTTTGAAGGAAATAATTTCCAGTCTGAGGAAATATGTGCTATGTACTTCCTACACAAAATCAGAAGTCACCTAGATTCTTGGTGGAGACCTATAAAGTATAAGCACTTTCCTAACCCAAAAGGATATTTGTCTAATTCTAAGATTTATAGGTGTACTGATACCTGGGCACCTGGGTCATGTTCCAGATCATATAGGTAATTAAAGAGAACTTGAATATATAAAACTTGGTATTGACAATTTAAACACATCGCCCCCCCCCACCTCTGCCCCCCCCCCAAAAAAAAAAAAAGAATATGGTTGTAATAATCAAATAGGTCTTGGCAAGAAATTTAGAAGACCTGAGATATCAAACTATTTATAGAGATTTTTTTTTGTTTTGTTTTGTTTTTCCAATAGCCAAATGTACCAGAAGAAGGGATCCAGTTTACCTCAGCAACATTTTATCAGCCCCTAGTTCTTTCTTTCAAAGAATGAACCTGATATCAGAACTCTTTAAAATGAGGGATTATTAGTTTTAGCATTTGCTTACCTAAAACCAGGCTAAGGGAATATCCAATAGGAGCCTGGGCCCAAGCTAGACCATAGTCTGGGACATACACAGCTTCTGCTGTCCCATTGATGTAACCTCCTCCAACCCATGTGGCTGAAAGGAAGAGATGGAAAAGTCTTTACTATCCACAAAGAAAGAAAAGCTCACACACTGTGTAATAAAATAGTCATTATGCATGATATGGTTATTTTTTATTTTATGAACAGTACAAGTGCCAGGCATGGCATCCTTTTATTAAAGGCAGACCTAATTTGAATTTACAGCCTAAGCATATGAAAAAAGAAGTCAAATGGCCTGAGGTAATCATCAAAGTGTCTAAGTCTCTTTATAGTCAGTGAAGATGTAAAGGTTCAGTCCCCCACTACTTATTTACGATTACTATTTTTTTTGTGTTAGTACAAATGAAGGAGAGGTACAAGGGAGAGTCTGAAGAAGAACAATTAAATCAGGCAAAAGTTTAATGAACACATTAAGCCTTTTAAACCTTGTTAAATTTTAAATTGTTGCTACATGAAGCATACTAATAAACTCTGAGTTCGCAAAATATTTCCATATAGAGTTGTGACGCTTTTGTTGCCATATTAGTTCTAAACTTTAATTCATTTATTTTATGCTTCCTTGAGCCATATTCAATAAAGGATATGTGCTATCTCCAATATTTTTGATTTTATCTCTCTCTCCAAAATTCAGTATTTTTAATATACCAACCTCTGACACTTAATGAGTTGATTCTCTGCCTTTAAGAGAAATTTCTACATTTGAGAATTTGGATCAACAGTATATATGAGAGAAAAACTCCAACAGAGAAATGTGTTGTGATTACATCTGCAAAAATATTTCATAACAAATCAAGTAAAAAAGTTCATCCCTTCCTCTTTCCAGATTCCATGCAAAATTTTTTTTATTATCTCTAATGTATAATGAAAAAGTTTTAGAAATCCAAGTTTGCAGTTTGAACAAGGGTAGACAGATCATTGCAAGTCCTAGATTTTTGTAATGATGTTTTGGTTTGTGTCAGAAGCCTTTACTTTTTTATGTAAGAGTAGTTAGGGTTTCTGTGTAAAAAGTCACAATAGTTCGAAATGTATTTTCCTTAAACATTCCTCAGAATTTTCTCATCATCCACCGTCATACAAGCAAACTCGATTTTGTGTTTAAGACAAACAATTGGAGAGAAAAACAAATTAAGGAAATTTAATAAAATTCCTTAAGAAATTTCATTAAGAGCTGAATAACTACTATTTTCTGCTTGACTGTGATATCTCTCAAGTACTACTAGAGGGTGTTTGGCTGAATTACCTTATGGCTTTAGAATCAAAGATCTCTAGCAACCAGAGAATTGCAATTGTTCCCCTTTCAGCAATTTGAAGCACAGGAATGAACTATTTTGTTGTTGGAAATGGTATGATGGACTTTTATGAGGTGTGCCCATGCAGAGAAAGACTGCAACAAAAGAAGTGACCCAAGGAGACCTGTTACAAATAGACTTTTGGTTATCAAGAGCTATTGTGTACTACAGAGATAAGGGGTGAGTGATTCCTATATGGGGCCACATGGGGAAGATGGATTAAGGCTGATTCTTAATGAGAAGAGAAAGGATACATAATCTACATAAAAACTTGTCAAACATTTGGGATTTTGTGACTCTTTACAGTGTGAATTAAGATAGAGGGGAGTGTGATACTTGTTTACCAGAGTTCTAGAATTATGGAATCCTTTAGACTGAAAGGGACCTTAAAAATCTTTATAACCCCTCTGTGATGGGCAGGGATGCCACCCACTAGACCAGGTTGCTCAAAGCCCTGTCAAACCTGTCTTCAAACACTTCCAGGGATGGGGCAACCACAACATCTCTGGGCAACCTGTTCCAGTGCATCACCATCCTCACAGTAAAGAATTTCTTCCTAATATATAATCTAAACCTACCCTTCAATTCCCTACCTCTACGTCTCATCCTATCACTACCCTGATCCCCATCTTTTCTATAAATCCCCTTTAGGTACCATAAGGCTGCTATCAGGTCTGCACAGATCTTTCTCCTCTCCAGGCTCAACAACCCCAACTCTCTCAGCCTGTACCAGAGATCAGTGTTGGGCCCATTCCTGTTTGATACCTTTACTGTTTATCTGGATGAGGGTAATCATTGGCACATTAGCAAATTTGCAGGTAACACGAAGTTGGGTCAGAGTGTTGATCTGCAGGAGTGTAAGGTATGGATAGGCTGGAGAGATGGGCTGAGGCCAGCTGCATGGGGTTCAATAAGACCAAGTGTTGAGTCTTAGGCTTTGGTCACAACAACCCGAGGCAGTGCTGCAGGCTGGGGTCAGAGTGTCTGGAAAACAGTCCAGCACAAAAGGACCTGGGGGTGCTGGTCAACAGCAGATGAACATGAGCAAATATGTGCCCAGGTGGCCAAGAGGGCCAATGGTAGCCTGGTTTGCATCTGCAATAGTGCAGCCAGCAGTACCAAGAAAGACATCATCCCCTTGTACTCGGCACCTCTAGTACTGTATCCAGTTCTGGGCCCCTCACATTAAAAAGGACACTGATGCTGAAGTGTGTCCAGCAAAGGGTGACAAGGGTCGTGAAAGATCTAGAAAAGATGTCTGATGAGGAACAACTGAGGCAGCTGGGTATGCTTAGTCTTGAGAAGTGTAGGACCTCATCGCTCTCTACAGCCGCCTGATAGGAGGATGTAGTGATGTGGGGTCAGTCTCTTCTACCATGCCTGCAGTAAAAGGACAAGAGGAAATGGTCTTAAGCTGAGACAGGCGAGATTCAGATTATATGTTAGAAAAACAGTTTTGACTGTTAGGGTGGTCAGGCATTGGAATATCTTTCCCAAGGAGGTGGTGGAGTTACCATCCCTGGATGCGATTAGGAGGTGTCTGCGTCTGGCACTGAGTGATGTGGTTTAGGGGTTACAGTGGTAGTGCTGGCTTGACAGTTGAACTCGATGATCTTGAAGGTCCCTTCCATTCCTGATGATTCTACAATTCTGTCATTCTAAGTTTTTCTCAACAGGGCTGCTCTTAATCCACTCATCACCCACCCTGTATCCATGTTTGGGTTTGCCCAGATCCAGGTGGAGGATCTTACACTTGGCCTCTTTCACTGGACCAGGTACCTTTGAATGGGATCCCTTCCCTCTAGAGTATCAACCACAGCACTCATCATGGTGTCATCTGCAACCTCGATTGAGGGTGCCGTCAATCCCATTGTCCACGGCCCTGACAAAGATGTTGAATAATACTGGTACTGACGTGGACCCCTGAGGGACACCACTCTCTAGGGAAAAATCCGTGACTACCCGGGATGTGTGTTGCCTATCGTGCCTCAAGCAGCATAATCTCATGGAATAAGCACCTGTATACAATATCAAAAAGTAAATATTTAGAAAGGGAAGCTTATTTGTCTCTTTTCCCAGAAAATGCATAAGCATGAATTCTACATTAATTATACACTTGGTTACAGGTGGGAAGAATATCCCATAGTCAAGGGCAAATGTCCAACATTGCTGCAGCTGTGGTGAAGGGGGCTTCCAGCTCTAGCACTGATTTGCCAAGGGTTGCTACAGAGGTGTCTGGTGTTTCCCAAGGGGCACTTGGATGCCATGCCTAGCTCCCTTATTTTCTTCTGGGGGAGATCAAGTGAATTCCCTTCTGGGTGATGTTATAGGGGTCATTACCTTCTACTCTCTGCCCTGCAGACAGATATTGCTGTGTAAGGTGGCATGAAGGATTTAGCCCTTACTTTTAATTTTATTTCTTGATTTCTGGATTGGTGTTTGAAAAATTGTTGCAAATCAATTTTTCTGTGTACATGACTGTTCTGGAACACCTGTGAAGGACCACAGAGCTCTAGGAAGGTGTTTTATGTCTTTTTCTGAGGGGGTGAATGGATAGTCAGCACGTACACTGACACAAGTAAATACATTAGAAATGAAATAAAGGGATAAGATAGGATGAGATTTCAACCTTAGATATTAATTTTCTGATCCTCATTTGCTAAGCCACAATTTAAAGTTAGTTTAATACCATTATTTTTGGTGAAATTCTTTTTGTTTTTACCTAAATCAGCCAAAAGGAATACAATATTTAATAATCTATGGAAGCATTAATGTGGTAATCTATTTTAATCTTCTCTTTGCCTGCTGTCTGAAGAACGAAAAACTTCAGCAAATACCAATATCCATTTAAAACATGCACTGTAAAAAATGATCAGACAAATACTGAGGGCAAGGAGTGCAATTTTTCTTCTAGTTCCTGTGAGACACACAGAAGTTGATCTCTGAGTTCTTGATATATAGTGATATATACCAGGAAACCAAATTTTTTGGTACTTCTTCAGGAAGAATTCCTTGTCTGAGCACTCAAATTATTTAATAAACTCATCAAGTTCTGCAAAATGAAAATTCTGATCCAAGGATTAGAATAAAATAGAATTGTGTAATTTTTTTTTTCATGTGGAAGGGTTATGTAGCTCTAGCCAACTAAAATGCAAAAATTACATCAATAGATTATTAATTTTTGGGTCATGTTTGTGAGCATTTAGTTATGTAATCTCAATTATTTCGTTTGAGGTTTAAACTCAATCACTAAAATCAAATTCAATTCAATTTTGTTGCAGATATCACTTAAAAATCATTCACAAATAAAAGGAATGCTAGTATTTAATGCAACGTTTTATCTATAATTATATAAAAATTACACACAGATTGAATGTGTCTACTATGGTACAGTGTTATTTCATTTTAATATAAGCTGCTGTGATCCATCCACAATTCAACCTTTTCACTCTTTCTGTTTTCTTATTTGCAGACACACTCAACCTTCAACAGGCTTTGTGTTCAGCATTTCAGTAGCTGGTTGATACAGCTTTTTCTTCTTCAGGATCATAGCATATATCCAAAAATATCCACAGCTGTTATTCATAGGTAGTTCTTTAAGATTTTTCAATGTTTAGAAAATCAGCTATAATTACTGTGGAATTTTGACTTTCATGCTTATGTTCTGAATTTTATTTCAAATTTATAGGCTAAGTGCTGTCATTCTCTCAACTAAGTAATCCTAGAAACTTCTACCACTTTTATGGGCAATACCCGTGGAACATTGTAGTGTTTGACTCAGGCAAAAAAGAGAGAATTAGGCCTTATTTTATTACCCAAAGTGCTTCATGTACATAAAAACAATATCCTTTCTGAAGATCTTTAAAACAATTCTTGTTTTCCTGTTGCGGGGTAGGCTTTGCTTTCTAATTTATATTTAGACAATTAAACCTGAAAAACATAAAGATGATGTTGGAATAGTCATGTATTGCGAATAGTCATGGTTGTGAGGTGCAAAATCAGCATCGACCATTTTTTAAAAAGCGAGTATGCCCTTGAATAATGTGTCCATTTTGTAACAATTACCAACCTGTAAAAATTATTGTGGATTTTCATCAGCTTACTTTCATAATTGTTTTGTTATGACTTTAGAAATCAAGTGCCCCAAACACCCTCACCAAGACAAAACTCGGACTAACCCCTGGCTCAGCAGATTTGTGCCCAGATCTTGCTTTATGCACCAAGCGTGGTTCACAACAACTGAAAGGTAGGTTAGTTGCCATATCAAGCTTTAATTGCCAGATTTAAGGAAGGCATAGGGGAGAAAGAGTGTCAGCATTGACAGTATAAAATCTGTGACAGTTTTAGCTACACTAAGGCTTTGGGATCAGTCTGATATTCTGCTGCAAAGATGAGATACTGTGCCATCTCTAGAGCTTGCACAATACACGATGAACATGTGCGGGTGTGCATTGTGGTGGCTACAGAACATGCCTGAGATATAGGAAATTGCAGTTCATGTCTCATCTGCGCTTCAGCTGCTACACAAAATATTCCTGAAAAATAGGATTAAGGAGACCAGAATTTGTACCTTCTATATGCAAAGCTGTTATTCATAGCCACTTCTGTGGGAAATGCCTTTTTTATCTCGATTCCCCTGATTTAATGGCTTTTGTTTTGTAGCAACCAACATTTCTGCAAAATATTCTGGTTTCGGTGCCCTTAAAAACATTTCATTCAGCAGAATGCAGTTTAACCAGCTCTCACTATGAGCAGACTCTCATCATATCTTATACACCAGTAGCTGATGGATGTGTGATACAGTAAATTACAGCATAGTGCAAAAAGTAGAACATCTGACTGCATTCAAATTTATTGACTTTTACAAACATTCTTTACTCAATATCTAAACATTCAGTCTTTGAATGAGCAAAATGCCCCTGCAAAAGAATGTGAATTTATCTCAAATAAAGAACGCAGAGTTTTGGCTCAAGTTTTACCTGGCTCTTCCTTATTAGATCATTGTGAAAGCAGAACAGGGCAAAACACCAAAACAGAAATATAGTCAGATAAATTCAATTTGACAATTGAAAGGGCTTTGCCTGAATAGGATTTAGATTAAATTAAGAAAAAAAAAAAAAAAAACCAAAAACCCATGCCTAAACATTAATTTGCCTTAATATAATGGTGGGCAAATTCACTCTTCCTATTTTCGTTCCAATACCATAATAGAACTTTTGAGATTTTGGACAGTATTGTGAATATCTTATTTACCCAGGTAAGACGGCTGGTTTGACTGGCTCTGGGAGTCAGAGAGCACCGTTTACAAAATCAGTGAAGAACTCTTCCTTCACCCAGCCTTTTTCCTACTGATAGTACTATTGAGAGTAAAGCATTATTTTGTCCAACTGTTGAAAAAGAAGCTAAAAGAATCCACAAAATAAGTTTGCTGAAATCTGTACAGTTACAAGTCTGGAGTTATGCCAATTTTCTTTTAGAAAGTTAATTTATTTTGTACACCCTCCCCTTCCCACCAATCTTTTTCCCTACACTCAGATTAAAGAAACCCAAGAATAACACACAAATTTGGATGGGTTTAAAAACTATAATAGTTATTTTAAAACTTTCTAATTAATCTATATTAATTCCATACTTTTGTCCCAAAAATATCTGATCTATAGATGAATATGGAATGAAAATATATGAAAACTAGTTAAAATACATTGTTCTTGTAAGATTTACAAATATATGTTGTTTTTATACAGATGTTACATTTAGCTGTTCATTAAAAAACTGGATAAAAAGTATATATATTTTCCCCACTTTGCATTACTCAACATGCAGATTGCAATACATTCAGATGGAAAACTGACGAGTTATACACTGACTAGGAAACAATAAGGTGCTCTTTTACATACCTGTCATTGTAAATCCACCAACTAGCAAACCAATGTCTCTTCCACCGACTATAATAGCTTCGCTGCGATCTCCGTTGCTGGTGTTCTTGGTTTTCCAAGCAGCCCATATCCCTACTGCCAGGATTGCCAGGTAGAAGACAACTATGGCCACCAGTCCCTCCACATGGAAAGCCATGTTGAAGTCCCAACTGTTTCTTTTATCGCTATTTCATTAAGACCTCTGGAGAGAATGCAATAATAGGTCTGCTTTTAGCATGCCTGCTTTTTAGAATTAGTGTACAAAAGCCCTCAGATGGTTTTTCAAGAGACTATTCCGGTGAATTTATGAAATGAGAGTTTCAGATGTAATTGAGATTAATGTCACATGCCAATTTAAATGCCTGTGGAGCAACAACCAGT